>NC_092806.1:125928608-127246851 GCF_040954645.1 Diabrotica undecimpunctata
TCTTTTTTCACATTTCTGCCTCTTTGTGCAAATCTTTTCTCGGAATCTTCGTAAAATCTTTAAATCGTAAAATTGATTGAACTGTCTGACCTTGTGGTACCATTTTCATGTAAACTAATGCCCGTATATAGAAGAAATCAATCAAGACCGTACTTTGTACTTCCTTTGGAGTCCCGGAGAGTTTAGAGTCCTCCACTGCCTGGATTGCACCTGGGTTTCACAATGAAAAATCCATGTTTCGTTGTAAGTTATCTCAAAAAGCCTGAGTCTGTTTTATGCATTCCAGGTTATCAGAACAAATGACTTTACTTTACATATTCTGTTCATCCGTTAGGAGTTTGAACACAACCTTAGTACATACTTTTTTCGGCGCGAGCAATTTGTTCACCTTTCTTATTTAACGATTTCAAAGAGACTATTTAAGATGGCAAAAATATGTGCAACACCTATTAACCCCACTAATTCAGATGGTTTAATCCATCTATCACAACTAAATACTATTGTTTGGGTCTTTTAATTGTAACAAACTTAAGTTTGTTACAATTAAACCAGGATGTAGCTTTTTCTAGAATTTCCTTACTGCGCTCCGTTTTACCTCTACAGAAGAAGATTGTGTTATCTACAAAAAGGACACAGTTGGTGTTATCTAAAGAATTTGGTAAATCATTTATGTATATCGAGAATAACAGAGGTCCTAAAGCTGATCCTTGTGGTACTCCTGCTTCCTTGCAGATCCGCTTGTGATAATCTTCCTTATCAAAAGATTGCGATGGTGGAAGTTATAAAACTGCTGTAATAGGGATCAAGCTAGCAGTGATACTTAAGAACTGACCGGAAAAAATGGTTTCCGATAATAAAATAGGGTCCATAAAAGATGTCCTAACTTATCGATGGACAAGATCCAGATCTAGGATCTGAAGATGGTGATAAACAAATAAAGGACTCCAAGTGGAGCGCTGGGTAATTCTGTGCTCCAAATCGGTCGTCGCTGGAGGACCACGTGTTTGAGTCTACGGGCCGTCAAGGAATACGAGAAAATGTTGGACAGGCTACATTGGAAGACCTATTACCATCTCATTTATGCAGTTAGACAGAAACAAATCTACGCTGACTAGGGACAGTAATGAACGAAAGTAGGCAACAATAACTTCCATACAAAACCCCAAAGGGCTGCATGCAGACAGAAGAAACGTCAGAGGGGTAATAATCATCTAAAAGAACAGGGGATTAAATTGAGGGAGTGACAACTAATTATGAGAGAACCAGACACTAAAATTGGAACCTGTACCTTGTATTGATCAGGCCAGATGTCAAAAGAAATCCCTTTTAGAACTATACAAGAAGGAAAAGGTTCCTTGGTAGAAAAATAAAAAAAAACAATTTTTGAAGAATTGCGTCGTTACATTTAGTTTTTCTATGTAACTGTCGGTTCGAAAACAAAATGCTATTTACTTTTATTTTATTGTTCCCCTAAAACGTCGTATTCAAAGTCGTGTGCAACACGGTATATTTAAAATACCAAGAAGTTTCGACTTCGAGCTTGAAATCGATTAATTATCATCCAATTCACAAATACATTAATTTTTTTGAGGATAATAATATTTTAAATATTCCGTTATTAAATTGATTTATTTATTGTAGGTTATAATAAGTGGATCAAGTGATTCGACAGTAAGAGTGTGGACTGTAAATACCGGCGAAATGGTAAACACGTTGATTCATCATTGTGAGGCCGTCCTACATCTCAGGTTTAACAATGGGATGATGGTTACTTGTTCAAAGGTAAGACAATCTATTTAATATTAAGAAGTACGAGAGTTCATTATATATTGACGTGATATACATAATAATACATATTTTTTATTTTTAACATATCTGTTTGACATAAGTTTTAACAAAGAATAATGGTAGATCAAAATAAAATAAAAGTTAAAATTGTTAAGGAAATTGATGAGTCAAACATATTGGACTTTATGAATTTGATCTTAATTTATTTGGAATTTTGACGATGTATCTTAAGGACGTAGTCAAACTATAATCTGTTGTTGTTAACTAGCAAATTTGTTTTAAAAAACAACTCTAACACTTCTTTCCGACACAATTGTAAACCGCATTTGTGGTTTGGACAATTTGTAGATTTGTAGAATTGTAAAGTCTCTCCTCCAAGAAGTCCTGTGCTCTTGATAAAAGCCAACAACTTTCTGAAAGGCGTTCTTCTCATTTAATGTTTGTTTTACCGTTGTATATCCAACCATGCCACTAAACAAATCACATTTATGTGAAATGCAGTCCATGCGATAGGAATGAAAGTTTGTTCCTCCATTAACCTACACCACGGTTCATTCACACTATCTATGTCGTAAATTTTGGTAGTACAGACACCATATGTGTGACTGTCTTCAGAAAACAGATGAAAACGTAAAAATAAAAACACTGAAGAATAAAGCAAAATCAACAACGAAATCAAAAGGAAAATCCGGGTTGAAAAAGAAAAATGGTACAGCAACAAATGTCTTGAAATAGAAGAACTGCACGAACAAAAAGAATGACACGTCTAATATTTACAAAAAGGACAACAAATAACTAGATTATATATATATATATATATATATATATATATATATATATATATATACAGATTGAACCAATTAAAAACGGAACATACAATTTAATATATGTCTATTTGAACTGCATTTGAAATAGTGGACCAATATAAAACTTGGACAAAAATAAATCCATACCCGGTGATAGACATTGTATACAATATCGTTCAACTATCTGTCTCCTTTAAAGGAAAGAGGAGCTTGCCTAATAGTCGGAGAGATAGAGCCGAAATTTTGAACTGATCAGTAATATGACATTTCTCTATTGGAATATTATATTCATTGTAACTGGGTTAAGACTTTGCCTTACAGGCGGACGCCCCTCGTGGTACAGGGGGTGGCCATACAGGGATGAAGTTGTCATTTTTTTCGGAAAAATTAACGATCGATAATATGGCTGAACATTTGCCCAGAGTAAGATCTTGGTATAACTAGACGAAATCCCAAAGGGCAAACGCGAGAGTGGATACATAAGGGGTGGCGGACAGAGGTGAGGTTGCAATTTTTTGGGGAAAAATTAACGATAAGTAATATGTCCGCCATTTTCATGGCTCATTATTTAACCCCTAAAAACTCTAAATATAAAAGGGCGGACAGCTGGGTTGGTACAGAAAGCCATAAAACGGGGTCAAATGTACCACTTGCCTGCGCATTTTAGGTCTTGGTAACAATTTTTAAACTGATTTTATTATGATATTTTTATACCGATTGATTTGAAAATTTGTATGCCCACTTCTGTTACTATTCTAAAAAGCGTCAAGTAGAGTTTTCCTCAAAAATTTCCGTAAATGAAAATTTTCGTAATTTTTTGAGGTAAAATCTAATTTGTAGAATCCTTTCGATTTTCTGTCAGTTATACCATGATTTTTTTCCAAAAATTTTCAAACGATTTTTCAGATAAGAAAAAAAAATTAGAAAAACTTTAAAAATTTCGTCATTTTTCTCACTCTCATTGATATCATCACATTCATCATCTTCGTCACTTTCACTTTCAATAATATCACATTCATTATCTGCTTCATTTTCAATCACTACTTCTCGAACTGATTCTGGCATCTGAGGTCCACTAAATCATTTGAATTTATATGTTTTATCTTCAAACTCCCAACCATGTTCTTCAACAATCAATTCTGTTGGTACTTTTTTATGAGCATTTGTCCAAATATTTGAAATATAATGAGCTCGCAGTAGATGTTGGTGTAATTCATCTTGACATGGCGGTAAGCTTGAAGCATCGAAATTTTTTAGTTTTTTTTTAAGGCTCGTTCACATCATGCAACTTATACTGCCGGTTAAATAGTGAAACTCTGACATCGTTTACTTTTCTTTTTGGAATTGTTCTCGTCAGTCCTGTTCCATATAAGTAACATATGAAAGTTTCTAAGGTTTCAAGTTGAATAAAAGCATCTTGATACTTATTACATTTAGCACATGCGTCTAGAATTACTGATCTAAATGAACGCGCATCATTATTATTTTAATATTTTAAAATATTAATGATGCAAAATTAATGTCCAAACAGAATTTGTAAAATTATAATTAACTAATGAAAAAAAATTCAATCAATTTGAAAGTTAAAAAAAATATTGAAAAATCTACAAAGTAAATTTCAAAACTTAAAAAATTGATAATTCCACTATTAAATTGATTTTTATTAATAATTATTTGTAAAATGTTAAAGGAATTCTACAAATTGAATTTTACCTATTGATAAATAGAAATAATATATTTTGTAATTGATTATTAATGTAATAATAAATCAAAGTTTTCTTATATCTGAACAATCATTATTTATGCAATATAAATTTAAAAACCTTTTTATTGTAATAAAAAATAAGTAAAATTACTATTTGTTATACCAAAAATATTTAATAGTTAACATTATAAAATTACTTTAATTTAATAAAATATCAAATATCAAACATTTATTCAATTAAAAATTAATTCGTAAAATATTTATATTCAAGAAAAAAATGTGATTTGTAAAGTAAATATGACTTTAGTTTAAAAAAAAACATTATCATAATATCATTTTAAAACTACAAAATATTCTATAAAAGATTCAGACGATGACGTAGAGTTTTATCAAATGTTTTAGAAAAGTTTTTCTAAATTTTTTTTTCTTATCGGAATAATCGTTTGAATATTTTTGGAAAACAAATCATGGTATAACTTACAGAAAATCGAAACGATTCTATAAATTAGATTTTACCTCAAAAAATTACTAAAATTTTCATTTACGGAAATTTTTTTGGAAAATTTTGAGGAAAACTCTACTTGACGCTTCTCAGAATAGTAACAGAAGTGAGCATACAAATTTTCAAATCAATCGGTATAAAAATATCATAATAAAATCAGTTTGAAAATTGTTACCGAGACCTAAAATGCGCAGGCAAGTGGTACATTTGACCCCGTTTTGTGGCTCTCTGTACTAACCCAGCTATCCGCCCTTTTGGATTTAAAGTTTTTAGGGGCTAAATAATGAGCCATGAAAATGGCGGACATATTACTTATCGTTAATTTTTCCCCAAAAAATTGCAATTTCACCCCTGTCCGCCACACCTTATGTATCCACTCTCGCGTCCGCCCTTTGGGATTTCGTCTAGTTATATCAAGATCTTACTCTGGGCAAATTTTCAGCCATATTATTGATCGTTAATTTTTCCCCCCTGTACCACGAGGGGCGTCCGCCTGTAAGGCAAAGTCTTAACCCAGTTACAATGAATATATTCCAATAGAGAAATGTCATATTACTGATCAGTTCAAAATTTCGGCTCTATCTCTTGGACTATAAGGAAGCGATAAGTGGTTTGACAGCATAATAACTGCTTGTTTAGTCCAGTTTTTTCCGTGATTCTAGGCAACCTATTTGGGTGGAGTTTTGACTTGTTCTTGAATGAGTTCCGAATCCAGCAGCCCGCTGAAGTATTGGATTTTTATAATATAATTATTTGACAACCTTTTGTTGGCCAACCACCTAGAGCGGAGTTGAGCCGAAATACATTGATTTCGTATGTTCCGTTTTAAATTCGTTCAATCTGTATATATATATATATATATATATATATATATATATATATATATATATATATATATATATATATGTAGGACTTGTATAGTCTACTTGACAAACAAGAAAATAATTATAGTCAGTGAACAAGACAAATTGGAGAGGTAGAGGGAATATATCGAGGTACTGTTTGATGACGAAAAATAGAAATTCAAATGGAAAATATTTTGACTGGTCCAAACATAACCTTCGATGAAATGGCCAACGAAATAATCAAGCTACTCGATGATAAAGATAAATATTCTCTTCTTCAATAAATATATGAAATAGGGCGTATACCAACAGAGTGGCTAAATGCACATAAACAATGTAGCGATCGCACCATCAGTCTGATGAGCCATATACTGAAAACTGTACTCGAGAATATACAACAAAATAGAAGTAGAACTAAGCGAAACGCAGTTTGGTTGCAGAAACAACCTTGGAACCATTGCATTTTTCAGTCTGCAGGTCACGGTTCAAAGATCTAGGGATATAGAACAACTGGTAAATATGTGTTTTAAGGTCTTTGGCCGAATCCCCTCGACACACTGATAGGTGTTTAGCAACAGGTGGGAATTGATGACCAAGATCACCAAATTATCAAAAATTTGTACTGGCATCAATGTGAAAATATACGAATTGGTCAGAACAGTCAGAACAGAATCGATGGAAGCAGTGGAAATACAACGTGAAGTGAGACAGGGGTGAATTTATCTTTAATTTATCTATAAGGCTAAGAAGCCTTAATGAAGAGGCAGGCCTTAAAATTAATGGAATTAATTTCAACAATCTCAGGTACGACCCGGTACTGATTGCTTCCAATGAAAAATAGTTGCAACGATATAGTGTAAACAGGGTGACCGAAGCAACTGACGAATGTGGGCTAATACTTCTACGAAAAAACTTATGGTTGTCAGCAAAACGGAGTTACAACTAATTAACATCAGAGCGTATGGAATAAAGGTATTTGGGTGCTAACATTAGGGATAACTGGGATATGAGACAAGAAATAAGAATACGCATTATAAACTAAAGAAAATTCTCATTCATAGAGATATTACATTATATATATATATATATATATATATATATATATATATATATATATATATATATATATATATATATATACATAATAGGCGAGTGTTCTACAGCTGCCGCCTTTTCTCGCATCCTAATTTTCAGCGTTTTCTGTCGAAGCAATCTTCAGTTTTCAAAATCTGTGGCGGTCATTGCATCTTCGACATTTTCTCTCCATGACCGTCTTGGTCTACATCGTTTTCTTCTAGTGAGCGGAGTCCATTTTTCTATCTTTTTTGGCCATTTATTTTCAGGCATTCTCTGTAGGTGTACATACCAGTTTAATCTTCTGGCTTCGATAGTATCTATTATCTCTAGGTGAGTCTCCATTTCTCTCCTAATGTTTACGTTCCTCACCCTATCAAGTATAGTATGCCGGCAACATCGTCTCCAATAGTCCATTTACATTGATTTTGATTTACATTTTGATTTTTTTTTATTGATTTCCCAAAGTTCGGCGCCGTAAAGAGATATTACACTAAATTTTAACATATTAACACGCTGCTACATTTTCTCCACATTGCTGTATGGCATGGCGAGCTGGACCCTTACAGAGGCACTAATGAAAAAATTGGAGGGTTTTAGAATATTGATCTACCGACGAATATTACGGAGATAAGTTGGGTTGACCGAATAAAAAATGAAATAGTAAAATATTTGGGCCATATAATGAGACATACAGAGAAATATAACCTTCTATACCTCATAATACAAGGCAAGATTGCCTAAAGAAGAGGCCCAGGCCGAAGAAGAACATCCTGCATCGAAATCTCCGAGAGTTGTACCAAGAGACATTTGCTAATCTGTTTTGAGCTGCCATAAACAAAGCTATTATTGCCAATGATCGCGATAATCGGACAGGATACTGAATGATGAGAATCCACCTGTTGTAGTCACTTTACTGTTGAACAGCTTGGTTACTGTTCGCTTGTCTTGATTTCCTACTATAATCAATGTATTCTTGTCCAGAAACACGAACACGTTTTACAACGTTTCCTTTATGTTGTTCTACATTAACAACACATTTTCTCCGTTTCTGTTTCAGGCATCGTGAATGCCCGTTACTGTCACTATCACTCATTCTTGAAAAAAATTAAAATGTTTTCAAATTAACCAATGTTACCTCTAATTAACAATAATTAATTTCCAATAGTTATTCGACACTGCAGTATAACCTCAAACAACAATACTATCAGCTGGAGTAGACTAGATGCAGGTTTGCCAACTTGCTACTTTAGTGCAGAGAAGTATGCTATACGATTTATCTATTATAATAGAATGAATCGGGTCCCTTTCTTCAATAAACGATGTATTTACCATCATAGGGAATAAATACACTTTTAACAAAAAATAACAAAACTGAATCAGACTACGTTCATAACGGAGACCATCACATCGTATCCTCGCCTAGATCATAGCACTGACAGTGAACGCTCGCATTTAAAATAAAATGCATTTATTTTACCTGGCGATCGATACCATGGTCGGAGCGAGGGTCGGTTGTCGGCGTCTTGTTGTGAGCGCCCACTCAGATCCCTTTATAAAGTAAGCTGTTCTTATATACTTTCCAATTTTTATTCATTCTTTTGTTTATACTGTATTTTTTTGTTTTAGGATCGTTCGATTGCAGTATGGGATATGACATCTCAATCAGAAATAACATTACGTCGGGTGTTAGTAGGACACCGAGCGGCTGTGAATGTCGTGGACTTTGACGAAAAATACATAGTGTCCGCGTCGGGTGATAGAACTATTAAAGTGTGGAATACGTCATCGTGCGAATTTGTTCGAACTTTAAATGGGCATAAACGGGGTATTGCTTGTTTGCAATATAGGGATAGGCTAGTGGTTAGTGGTAGTTCTGACAACACCATAAGGTAAGTTTAAAATTATTAATAGTTATAAAAAACTTACTACATGTTTTACGGGTGTGTATGTGTGCGTGTTGTGGGCAGTTTATGCCTTAAGATCAGAACGCTTCCTCTATGTTTATATTGGCATTCGTAAGCAAGATTTCAAGGTTATTACCTATCATCAGACATGCGCAAACATGCCCAAACCCAAATTCAGAGATCCAATACCTACCTGATGACATATGTTCCTTATGTGGATTAAGACGACGTAATTGGCAGAGTATGTATGTATATATACATACATACATATATATATATATATATATATATATATATATATATATATATATATATATATATATATATATAGTTATATTCGGATAAATTTCCGCGGTCAGATGAATGAAAATTACTAAGTTCTCGGGAAGTGCCGCGTTGAGAATTGAAAACTCGACATTTCGGCACCCATTTTGGAGCCATTATCAAGAGTGATACGGTTCCGTTCGAGTTCGGGGTCTCAATCTGCCTACTCCCCTCACTCGTGACGTACCAGTATCTTGTTCCGTATAAATACAAGAACCGTCAAAGGGCACTGAGGTCTCAATCTGCCTATTCCTCAGTGTCGAGTGACGGCCGGTCTTACCCTGTGTGGCTGCTTTTATACTCTCAGTATGCGCGGGAACGGTATGCGCTGACGTGGTCTGAGCTGACGTGGCCTGAGCGGTGTAAGCGGGAGGTCGCTGAAGCAGGGGTCGCCATGTTGACGGTAGTCGTTTAACGTCATCGCGCGTATTTAAGCTGTTAGGCCGTTTTTCAATTTCGATAGCTTTACGGATGATTCTTGATTTTAAGGAGCGGATGGGGGCGATGGTTTTTGCTTTTTGGGAGAGGAAGCGGTCTAATTTATCTTTACCATGGGGCCAAATGACAAAGGTGTCATCAACGTACCGTAACCAGCAGGTGGGTTTGAGATTTGATGAGGACAGGGCGGCTGTTTCGAAATGTTTCATGAAAATATCAGCTATTACGGGAAAGAGAGGGGATCCCATTGGGGCACGTTTGATTTGACGATAGAAATGATTTTGGAATGAAAAATATGTATTAGACATGCAGTGTTTTATAAGAGATAGTGTGTCTTGGGGGATTTGATGTTTAGAGTCCAAGATGGAAATGGTTTCATCGATAGGAATGTTGGTGAACAAAGAAAAAATGTCAAAACTAACTAGTATATCTGATGGTGAAATAGAAATGTTTTTCAGAAGATCAATAAAATGAAAGGAGTTTTTGACAAAGGAAGAAGCTTTTTCGGCTAATGGTTGTAAGGAAAAAGCGAGATGTTTTGCCAATTTCTGAGTGGCATTTCTCATCTTCCTTCCGACCAAGCCGAAGTTTCCAGACAAGATGTCCATATGACGAATCCATAACCGTATTTACGAACAGTCAAACATTCCGATACTACTTCAGCCCTAGCCCAACATCATATTGAGACAGACCACAAAATAGATTTCGAAAAAGCAAAAACCATCGCCCCCATCCGCTCCTTAAAATCAAGAATCATCCGTAAAGCTATCGAAATTGAAAAACGGCCTAACAGCTTAAATACGTGCGATGACGCTAAACGACTACCGGCAACATGGCGACCCCTGCTTCATCAGATATATTTATATATATATATATATATATATATATATATATATATATATATATATATATATATATATATATATATATGTATATATATATATATATTTATGTTTTAATGAAACTTAGAAATATGGGATGATTGAGTTATTATTTTGAGTGGAAAATAAGCCACATTTTAACTGAATAATAATTGGTATTATTTATTTCGTAAGATGAGAGTGGTAAACCTGGCTCAAATTGTCGATGTCGGTTCTTTTGTTTATTGCAGATGGGTTCTTGAGGATCTCACACCTCCGCCAGTATTTTGGTATTTATAAAGTCAATGTGATGTTTGGTGGACATGGCGTGTTGTGCAAGGGCACAAGAGGGTTTGGAAAGTCTAATGTCGCTTTTGTGTGAAGTTATATAACTTTTAAAGTCAAATTGTGGCTTATTCCCAATAAAAATAGTAAATTGTATTAACATGCCACAAGAAAAATATTAAATGGCATCATCGCTCCAGTCTGTTATGGGTCATTGCTGTTACGAAAAGTGTATCTGTAACTAATTCAGTGTTACCTGATCATTCATGGCAGCATGTAGCGAATTAAGATTAAATTGGGTGAAAAATTACGTCTTGTAATTAAAAATAAGATATTATTTGGCATTTTACAACTAATATCTTTAAAACCATATTTTTGTTTAGCTATTTTAGAAGTAGTGGGTGTGAATTTAAAATTAGTCATATAAAAATGAAATTAAATAAAAATTAATTCCAAAACTACTGCTTAAATTAAAAATAATGTCAAACAATTAGACATTCTTAACCAAATAATCTTAGCTAATTAAATGTTCAAACAAACCAATATCTTGTACCAAACAGAAATCAAAATGTATTTACAACGCCTTTCTCATGGCGTTTAGTTCATCTGTCGATATGTTTTAACTAAGTTCGATTATCTTTTGTCTAAGTTGCTCTAAGTTGGTGGCTTTCTCGAATTCATGAGGATCATTCTAGGGGAGCTAAATCGGGTTCTTGTTCTTCATTTGGTTGAAAAGTATTTTCTAGGTGGTCAGCAAACCTGTTGGCCTTTTGTATATTGCTTTTTGCCCAGCTACGATTAGTATTTCTAATTGGTGGATTCTGTAAGATTGGCCTTTTTAATCGTTTGGTAGCCTTCCACAATGAGTAATCAGTAGCGCTATAATTTGATAGTTCACTTAGGTAGATGCTAACCGATTCGTTTTTAATTTTTTTAATTTCTCTTTTTAATTTTTGTGTGGCATTATTTAATCTAGTTTTATCAACTGGTGCTCTAAACTGATGCCACTTGCGTCTCAGTTTTCTTTTTTCGGTTATCATTTCTCTGATTTCTTTCGGGTAGTTATTCTTTCGACACTGTTCGTGCTGTTGTTCCAAGCAGCTTGTTGTACATTTTTATTGAGTAATTCTACTTCTGCCTCTAGTTGATCAACGGTTCTTAATGGAACTGAGAGGTTAATCTTCTCTTCAAGGTCTATCTGGAAACTTTTCCAGTCAGTATTTTTGTTAACAAGTCTAGGGGGCTTTCTTTTTTGATAACAGTGTCACTGAGTGTTAGTATAATTGGAGAATGGTCCGAGTTCATATCCAATGCCTCTTCTATCTCTATGTAATTTGTTGAAATATTTCTGACCACAAAGAAGTCGATAAGGTCTGGGATTTTATTTGTGTCAGTAGGCCAGTATGTTGGCTTTCCCGTTGATATTGCGTCGCATTTTATATATTTCATTGCTTCTAAAAATTCTTTCCCTTTGGTGGTAGTCAGTCGTGACCCCCAATGCGTATGTTTTGCATTGAAGTCTCCTCCAATGATAAATCTATGTCCTTGACTGGTCAGGAAATCTACATATTGATTTTTCTTGATGGCATATCTTGGCGGACTGTAAACCGCTGTGACGATTACCTCATAGTTTTTACATTTAATTTTTACTGATGTGGCCTGAAATTCTTTAGTTCTGTATCCCATTTCCTGATAGTGCAGTAATAATCAAAGAAAATATTCTTTGATTATCACTGCACTACCTCCTTTGGCTGCATTATCAGGGTGAGTAGTATGATAAGTTTTATAACCCCTAAATCTAATATATGACTCATTCGTAAAATGAGAGGCATAATAATGGGTTTCAGAAATGAGGCATAAGCCACAATTGAAGTTTAAAATAAGTTTATTGACGTGATGTTTCAATTTCCTTCTTGGAGATCTTTCGATCTGTTTAATTCTGAAGCTGCCTCTGGTTAATTTCCTGGGAGGTAGATTACCAACTATCCCTCCATCTTTTTGGTGGTCTTCCGGGAGATCTTGCCCTTGAAGGGCAATTTTTGGGATTCTATTCTCATCAATTCGTCTTACATGACTATACCACATCCTTTTACGCTGCCTTCTTCCCCATCTTACAATATCGAATTCTATACAAGTCTTGTAGATTCTAATTTTACTATCTGTGGGCATATACGGATTTAACCAGACTATCTCCCGCAGACATCCCGACAATGCGGATGCTTTGTTGATCTGACTCCTTAGGTCCTTTACTGAGTCGTGTCTGCTTGATATATCTATGCCCAGATATCTGAATTGCATCACCTGTTCTATGGGGTTGTTTTCACCCACTAACTTACATCTGAGCGGATCTTTTACGATTGTCATGCATTTAGTTTTATTGGTAGAAATGGTCATATTTAGTTGGCGGCTTATTTAAAAGAACTGAAAGAGCTGTCTCTGAAGATCATCTTCTGATTCGGCAATAATTGCTGCATCATCTGCGTAACACACGATACCAATTCTTTTGTTGTCCATTCTGTATCCGAGATTGAGAGATGTTACTTTGTTTATAATTTTGCCCATGAGTAGGTTAAACAAGAAGGGGCTTAAACTGTCGCCTTGTCTAATTCCTCCCGGTGTTAGAATATTTTCAGTGAATTGGTCTCCTGCTCTAACTGAAGAAAAAGAAGACGTGACGTTTCAATTTCCACTTCGGAAATCGTTTTCAAAATACAAACATTGATTTATGTTACAATGTTTGTATTTTAAAAACGATTTCTGAAGTGGAAATTGAAACGCCAATAAACTTATGTTAAACTTCAATTGTGGCTTATTCCCATTAAAATAGTAATTAACAAAATATCGTTCAAAAAATTATTATTTTCATTGCATTTCACCATCATAATTTCACAGAATTCCATCCGTTTAAAATTATCATCAGGAAATATTTCTTGAGTGGTCTGCACTTTGTAACAATGGTAGTTGTTTCTTTTCAAAATATTCCTCACTGTCTTTTCATTTAAGTCAACTTAATTGGCAATTTGTTTACTTAAACACGGCGTCCCTTCTGCCAATGCACAGACATGTGTTTCCCTAATTTCCCGTTCTTGACTAATTTTTTTTTCCAAGGTTGATCTAATGGACAGCAGTTTTTACATCTGCCATTAGTACAGCCAAACTTTTCAAATCGATGAGTAATGGGAAATACAGTTGTTTCTACAGGTATTGGCATATGTTCAAAAACTGTAATAAATAAATTAATAGTTTCTTGTACAGAATGACCCCCCAAAGTACCATTTTATTATTTGTACTCTTTCTGCAGTTGTGTAAACAGTCGACATATTAAATTTTGATTATCACACCTTGCTACTTCTAAAATAAATGAGAGATATACTTAAAACAGTGTAATGGGATCGGAAACAATCGGTTTTAGCTATCGTTCAGTATACCGCTATGATGACGGAGTTTCGTGCACAAAGCGACTGTCAACTTGATTACACCAGGTTAGTGTTGATGGAGAAAATACCTTACTGCACACAGATATAGGGATAGAATCTTGAGGAGAAGATATATAGAAAATAGAACGGAAAATATAATATGTCGTAGTATGATCGAAGACTTTTAGGGAGTAAAGAAAGGAATAGAGGCCGCCCTCTATAAAACGAGTTACAGAATATAGTTCTATAATATTTTGGGGTCCTGTTGCGATCTTTTATATTCGCGCCCATATTCCCATCACCTAATCAAGGTGCTTTGTAATTTAGTAAACTAAATAATTTATTTTTGATATGATATAAATAAAAATCCGAAATTTTAGATTATGGGATATAGAATGTGGAGCTTGTTTGAGAATATTAGAAGGTCACGAAGAGCTTGTTAGATGTATAAGATTTGATTCCAAACGCATCGTTAGTGGTGCTTACGATGGCAAAATTAAAGTTTGGGATCTATTGGCAGCGTTGGATCCTAGGGCGCCGACGAATTCTTTATGTTTAAGGACTTTAGTGGTAAGTAATTTTTAATCAATTGTAAATCTGTAGAAAAAATTGTTATCAGATATAAAACTAAGTTCCACCATTTTACCCGTTGTCAAAATTGCGGTCGCACAAGTCGTCCACTTTATGGTGGATTAACGATGGAACATTTTCGTACCACGTTTATTTTCCAATGGTAACACTCATCCACGGAGATAGCGTACAGAACAAGTTATTGCTGCTGTATAGGGTAGCATGGAGAGCCAGTATCAAATACCTATTCAAGGCAACACGGTCCATTTCACGCCAGCAGGAATCAACCTGTCTATCATAGTCGATTATCGCTGCATATTGCAAGCGGTCTATTTCGAGTCGTTGTCTGAGTAACTGGGAAGATACGAGAAAAAACAACTTCTACTTGATGAACGAAATTTTGTCAGATGAAGAATCATTCTGATAATCATCGGAAAGTTATGTAATTAGTGATAGTGATACCTCTTATTCTGACTATTGCTCGCCTGTAAGGAAGAAGAAAAAAGTATGTTAAATTTTAAATTTATTAATTGATCTAAAATGTCACCCACAGTGAATCAAAAATATATAATTACTCTTATAGGTAAAAAATATGGATTAGTGCATTAGGAGACACATAAATATTTTTATTTTCTACATACTTCAGACTATTCTTGTTCTTCCGTCTGCACTAATAGGATTCTGGACGATGTTAGCTTCCCCAATGGGTTTTGGACAATTGTATTTCTAGCCATGGATGTTTGGCTATTACCGTAACCGATTTTGGAATATCTCACTGTCAACTGGACCAATTACAATATCAATATAGGCTTTAACTCGAAAATACTATAAAATTTTGGAAAAATCCTATTGACTGTGCCATTTATACCAGT
This sequence comes from Diabrotica undecimpunctata, assembly GCF_040954645.1. Lineage (NCBI taxonomy): Eukaryota > Metazoa > Arthropoda > Insecta > Coleoptera > Chrysomelidae > Diabrotica > Diabrotica undecimpunctata. Next base: position 125,944,001 of record NC_092806.1, read on the forward strand.
ATTGGCGTCTTAACTCGAAATTACCATAAATTTCTGGAAAAATCCTACTGACTGCTCCTACAATATCAACCGCCGAAAACGATTTTTTAAGAAATGAATATTGTAATAAAATTTACTTGTTCGGAACGTACAATTTCAAATACAGTAACGACTGCACACTAAAAAGCTCTTAATATCATACAACAGTGAATATATAGTTTTTTCCATACTTCGTAAGCACTTTGGATATGCCAGGGTCGTAACTTTGGTAGTCATTAATATTTCCTGAAATATTTTTGTCCATGTTTATGATTTATTTACATTTCTATTTTTGTTTTCTTCATAAAATTGCTTAACGAATTTTTGTTAAAATGTAACTGAATTGTATTTTGTAGGAACACACTGGTCGTGTTTTCAGACTACAATTTGACGAATTCCAGATAGTTAGTAGTTCGCATGACGACACTATTCTCATCTGGGACTTTTTGAATTCTGTACCCGACCCCAAACCTAAAACTAGTGAGCCTAAATCTCCATCACGTAAGTATTATTTTTGATTAATTCTTCAGAATATAAACAATTATACTCATACTGTGAAGTGAATTATAAATTAGTGTAACTATAATGCATACTGTTTATACGTTTTTATATACGTTCAAACCAATTTTGGAAACATTTTCTTCTTTTTGAAGCTGACATGACGGGTATTCTGAATATTTTAGTGAAAATATTTGGCGCCATGTAGTGACCTTTAAAGAAAAACACACTGAATTGTATTCCGTGTTGTAATGCACACTAATCATTGTATTCGATTTATTTATATTTGATTTATGGGATAATTGTTTTTTTAATTTTCTATATTTTACAAAATAAACAAGATTTAGGGCTTGCTTTTCCAATGTTGTAAGTGCCATTTAACAAATTTTACAGGAAGAAGAAAGTAATAATTCCTTTATTTGTTATATATTACCTTAACTAAACAGTTTTATGAAAAAGTCCACTTATGGTCTTAAAAACAATATGAAAAGTAGTTCAGTGCCAAACAGTTCTAAGTACTATACTGCATTGTAAGTCAAAACGTTGAATGTGCCATCACAGAAATGGCATTTTTTCAGAAAAGGCAAATACCATGGAGCAAACATAATCCAGAAGAATGAGTCCAGAATTTATAAGAAACCTGTAACAAGATCTAAGATGAACATCTAATAGAAAAGAAAGAGAAGAGGATAAGTTGGGTGAATGACAGTATGCTGCAACCAGTGTGAAGAGAGATAGTTGTTGGAACAAAAACATGATACTTTACTATGCATAAAAAGGTAAAACAAGCAGCGGGTCTTAAAAAATCCAACGCAGCTAGCAAACTGCAAGAATAGTAGGGGAATCACAGATAAAAATAAAGAAATATGCATATGGAGCAAATACATACAAGAACTGTTTGATGATAATAGATCCGAACAACCTCCGTCCTACATATGTAATGACTACTTACCAATTACATCAGATGAAGTGGAAAAAGCAATATTACAACCAAAAGATGGCAAAGCTACTGAACCTGACAATGCATATGCTGAACTCATAAAGCTATTTAACACCTACGGTACTCAACGACTAAAAAATATTCAATGACATATATTTAAACGGAGAAATACCAAGATCATGGCTGAAGTCAACGTTTAGTGCTCTACCAAATAAAACAAAATCCGTATCCTTCAATGATTTCCGGACCACTAGCTTAATGAGCCACATTTTAACGTTATTTCTAAACATCATTCACCAAAGGATATATAGACTATGCGAAGAAAAAATCAGCCGTACACAGTTTGGTTTTCGGAACGCAGTGGGTACGAAAGAGCTTACAAGTGGTATTTCAACGATGTAGAGATGTGAATTGCGATATTTATGTATGCTTCATTGATTACCATAAAGCGTTCGATACAGTAAAGCATGACAAGCTGATGGAGATAATAACAAGTATTGGAATAAACACCTGTGATTAAAGAATGATTAGCAATCTTTACTGGAATCAAACATCTTCTATCCGTACAGAGGCAGGAGAATCCGATGATATCAAAATCAAACATGGCGTCCGGAATTCGAATTAACGGTGGTATTCGCTGACAGTTATAAAGCCCTACAGGAGTTAATGAATAAAATCACAGAAATAAGCAGAGATATGGTCTTTCACTAAACATTAAGAAAACAAAATGTATGATGATCTCTAAAAAGGAACAGCAAATTGGAAGAATCAGTGTGAATGGTCAATAGAAAGAGTAAAAACTTATACCTACCTTGGTACGAACGTCAATGAAAATTGGTACCATTTCCTAGAAATCAAAATATAGAGAAAGCAAGATCTGCATTTCAAAAAATGACTAAGCTATCAAAATGCCATGATTTATCAGTAACCATAAAAATCAGGTTACTAAGATGTTATATCTTTCCTGTTGTACGGAGTTAAGTTGTGGACTCTCACAGACGCTACCTGCGAGAAAGTTGAGGCTTTCGAAATGTAGTTTTATCGTCGAATCCTAAAGATATCATATACCGACCACGTTACTAACCAGGACGTTTTATTAAGAATGCAAAAAGGAAAAGAGTCGTTAACCACAAAAAAATCGAATACCTCGGTAACATCATGAGGAAAAGCGAAAGATATGGGTTGTTGCAATTAATTCTATAAGGAAAAGTAGAAGGAAAACAAGGACCAGGAAGACTTCGTGGTTCAACACAACAACCACGAATCTTTTCAGAGCAGCAGTTTGCAAAATTCAGATTGCCATAATGGTCGCCAACATCTGAAACGGATAGGTCCTACAAGAAGAAGAATGCCTCCGCCACAAGATAATTTGATCTTTTTCTATAAGAACACTGTTACTGCTTCTTTTCATATATGTGATGTTCATTTGCCCTAATGTTCGCAATAAAACACGTCGTGATATTTTGAGTATTGAATCATCGGGAATTTATTTCGACTTTAGCTTTCTTTAAGGTTGTGATTTCGTTCCGAAAAAAGAAAGCGTCGAAGTTCCTCCGAATATTTGGTGTCATCTTCAAGCTGGATGCGTTTTCTACCTCTGGTTTCAATGTTTTCAAGAGATACATTATCCGATTTGCCTTCACTTTGTTTAAAATTTTTTAGAATTCTGTATATTTTATCTTTAGTACATCGCGTTTTTAAGAGCTGGCAACAGTAATTTGCGACCATTTAAAAAAAATTAGCTTTAATTTGATATAAAAAAAAACATGCATATACGTTATGAGCAGCGCATTTTATTTCTGTAAACCGTATTTTTGCATTTTGAGAACGATTTCCGAAGTGGAAATTGAAACGTCAATAAACGTACTTTAACCTTTAATGGCGGCTTATTCCCATTTAAATAGTAATTACATGTCATAATACTTCGCACTAATGTTTTATCTGTGATTTTGTCTTCATATTTAGGCGTCCATCCAACCATACTGAGTTAAGTTGTCGGATTGCTGTTCTTGTTTGTCCTAATCTTTGCTTAATGTCTTCCTCTGTTGTTGCCATTTTCGTGATTATAAACCCCAAGTATTTGAATTTATCCTTTCCTTTGATTGTTACATTGTCGTCAATCTGTAGATCTTCTATGTCTTTTTCACTTGTAGATAGTTACTCTGTTTCACGAGGTTAATATCTAGGCCAGCTGTGGTATATTCTTCGTGTAGTTTCTTCATCATGTAACTGAGGTCTTCTTGGTCTTGTGCAATCACTACTTGATCGTCTGCAAAGCTTAACGTATATAGGTATTCGTTTCGTACCGGTACTCCCATGCCTTCGCATTTTCTTTTCCATGTAGTCAAGACTTTCACTAAGTATATTTTGAATAGGGTTGGAGATGTGGAACGACCCTGCAGGAGCCCTTTTGTTGTGGTGAAGTCTCCTGTGATTCTTGTATAAATGTCTGATTGATAAAATCCTTCCCATTTTAATGGACACTTTATTTTCTTTATACAGAGCTTTTGTAGCTTCTATGAATTCAAAAATAAATGAACGAAATAAAATTTTTGTTCAAAAATTAATTACTATTAATTGAATTAAAAATGTTTGCGGCCAGTTTTTGACTGGCAACCTATTATCAATGTATTCTTCTAATTTTAAATGTATGTAAAATGTGATTTTGATTGACTATGTTATGAACGTATTGATCTTTCAGTGGGATCTTGTACTATAACTGTTTCGTGCATAAAACCCAATATGTCCGCATTTGGCACTTACAAAGTTTTGGAAAGGCAGGCTTTATATATAAAAAGCTTTTTCTAATGTATGCATTGTTTTTTTTTTTCAGCGTTTAATTCGTACGAGTGAATCTTCAAAACAGAAACGTTAACTATGGTTGTATAGACAAATAAAATTATATTTATTCGTGATTTTCAGTGTGTCTCAAGATGGGACAACGGTCTGTAAAATGCCTGAATGAGGTCTGCAAGTAATGGTGACTATGAAACTCTTCTTGGATATACCTAAATTAATTTGAACTTAATTTTGTAGTAATCTGTACATTTTGCAATTTATGTAAATGATATATTCTTTTTGGAAAATCACTTTTTACTTTTTACCTAATTGTTTAGAAGAAGAAAAGTATTTTAAAAATGATTGTCAGTTTATAGTTGGATAGTGCTTTTAAATATCTTAATTTTATTATATGGGGCATTTTTAAGTGAGGTATATTTGAAAACCAATAAACGAAACATGCATTTCCAGTTATTTTATTCTTCCAATAGGGCTAGTAAAATAACACTGTATTGTTATTTGTTTTCAATTAGTAAATTGACCATTTTGGTGAGGATGTACCGATATTCAAAAACCGGTATGATTCGGGAACTCATACTAGATGTTCATTCTTCAGCAGTTGTAAAAAATATATAATAAATACCAAATAAATGTATTAGTAATTAATGCATTTGAGTGAAGAGGTGAGTACAGCTAAGAAATATTTACCCACCCCAATAACTAATTGGAACATTGTTTGTTCGAATATATGTAATAGTTAATGGCAAATTCTATTAGATCAGTGGAAGTTTAATAATTTTATTGAGCAATTAAAAATAAAGAAAAAGAAGCTTGATGTGGTTTTAAAATAATTTAAAATGGTAACTGTATGTTAATGGATGCGCAGAGATGTTGACTGTGAGAACTTCGAGTATGAAAGAAAAGCCGAGAAAATAAAATACAATAAAAGGATCACGTTTGTGTAGGACACAAATTGACAGTATTACGTAGAGAAAATTACTAAACAAGCCGAATCGGTGTAGAGAAAAAAGAAACAGAATGTTTGATGATTATTATTAATATAGAATGCCTCTGTTGAATATGTCTTTCTATAATATTCCGTTTAAGCGTTGATTGAATAATACTATTCAATCAACGGTTTAAGATCTCCGTTTTTCAACAAAATGTTTTTTATTTTGCTTGAACGTTTTCGTGTCTCATTTCTTATTTACTAGTTATGTCTATATTCCTAACATCGACAATTGTGATATATCAAAGGGTAAGATTTTAACGTATTATTTAACAAACAACTCATTTATAAAATACAGTGTTGCTGGTTCACTTTTTTATAAAAATTGTGGTATTAGTCCAGTCATCAGCGGTAAAATACAGAATTACTGAGACATTTTGTTACCCCAGACCGACTTTCATAAAAATTTGTGTTTAAGCTAACTTCACCTACTACCTACTTTAAAATTTACAATGTTCCGGGATGTGCTTTTTATTTTTTATAGGTGAAAACTACCCCTTATTACAAAAAATTTCAAAACAGTTGATTTTAGCAAGTAATTGGTTAAATATTTGAATGTATTATTTGTAAATCTCTTCATACTCTTAAAGAAGATTTATCTCTAAGCAGAAAGATTCAACCCCCTGTAAATCATTCTCTGAGGGTAGTAATTTTTAAAATAATTTTAAAAATATTTATTATCAGTTGAGATGATTTAAAATGGTGTCATATTAAATTTAATTAATTGTGCTTTAGTCAAATGAATTATATTATTTGTTGAAATGCTTCAGCCCTTATAAATTACTCCCTGGAGGTGCTAAATATTGAAAAATACTCTAAAAAAGAGTTTTTACGATTTAAAATGATTTAAAAGGACATTAATATCAGACGAATTATAATTTATCAGTAAAATAAAAATTATTATTTGTATAATGGTTTTTTCAACTCTTACAAATAATCTAAGAATATTAATTTAGGAAAAAATAAACGATTTTTTTACTGCTACAAATTATTTTAAATTACTGTATTAAAAATATTTCATTGTGGCGAAAAAGTTGATAAAAGTAGATAATAAAATGTTTCTCGTTGACCAATACTTAACGAAGACCACGTTGCTCAGTTTGGGAGCTTCATTGGGTGTGGGTAAGGATATAGATGATAGAAAAGTGCAGATCAGAGACAGATAGATAAACGAAAGGTAATAATTAGATAACAGTTTGAGATAAAAAAACAATAAACACGGAATACAGCTAAATTGCAAAACAAAATGGACACCAATGAGTTTTAATCTGAAACTCATGAAATTAAAAGAACTAAAAATTATATTTACATTTCTCTCAAAGGCATCAGAAAAACATCAAAGAGTAATCAACAAGAATCATGAAAATTGACATATTTACTAATAAGCTGTAAAAAGGGTTACATTTTCAATAAGATACTTTAAAAAGATTTATATCGTCTCTACAAAAATAAAATAATAAATCTCGAAAAATTGTTTATTAATACTCAAAAAAATATATATACGATTACATACTAATATCAGAAATTAACACACATGTATTTATTACTAAATACTCCAAAAAAACACATTTTAATGATGAATTTTTTCATTAATAAACAGATTACAGCTCTTGAAATAAAAAAAAATGAACATAAGTTAATTTAATAATCTTAAATAAAGTGTCTCAAAAATTAATTTTTGAAAATACTTAGCTCTTCGTTTCTGCCTAAAATATGGCACATAACACTCTTTTCATCGCATAAAAATACAAAACTTTTAATAATGAAACTAAATATGAATTAGTCAAAAACACTTTTAACATAAATGGTCAAAATAAAATATTTAAGCACTCACTTTAACAGGTCGATGACATTCGAAAATAACATCTGATACTGCGAAAACAGGTGCATTTGAGATGACCTTTTTCTAATCGCCAAACCAGCCGTCGTCTTCTGTCAAAATAAAGCGATAAAAAAATAATAAAGGACAAAGACCATATGGAACCTGACGTTGAATGTGCGGGGCGCCATTGAAAGAAAAAACGGTGTGTGAAATGAATTGCTAGTGTGAGTAAACAAAATTTAAACATCGTAAATATCAACGTCTGAATCCATATTGCTCGGAGATTAAAAACGGACTGATCCAAGAAAAGTTGTATTGTTTCTTTTTATAAGTTAGCTCTAAGCTAATTCATTTTTGGGAAGGAGGATTGTAGTTTTGTTCAAAATATTTGTTCCCTTGAGAAAATAATAACGCTTTAACTAAATTAAGCCAAAATTAATAAAATTCTAAGAGTGATTATGTAAAATCGCTTTCAAATGGACTAAATCAAGAGAGAGCCGTGCAAGTGTGCATGGAAATTTGAATATTCTAATCCCAAACATAATTTATTACGAAAAGGAAAATTTTAAGCACATACACACAACTTATTCAAAGCGATAAAATTAATAATATCTAGACAGAGGTAATTGAAAATACAGTCTCGTCAAAAGTTTTAAATTCAAGAAATTCGAGAGAAATTAGCATGTCATATCATTGGTCAAAAATTGTTATTTTCATACTGTAGAACAGGAATCTCGTGACAAAGCGGAGCTTCCAATGCGTAGAGAGAGAAAGTATTCGGCCAGAAAAGAATGGAATTTACCCGAACATTACAAACATTGTACCGATTGATAAACACTCGCTAGATATTAAAAATTTTACAATGTTGTCAAAATGTGGATGATCACAGTAATATTGGCTATTTTTAGTATGATATATAAAAAAATGAGTTTCAAATAATTGACACAACAATTTAATGACTGCAAGGATAAGGGAATGATTTTTGGTGATGTATGATATACAGTGTGTCCCAAAATTTAATACTAATGAAAAAAAAGTTTATCCTCATTTTACAAAAATAACTATTATTGGTAAAAGCTCAGCATAGAAGGAAAACAAAATAATGATTTGATTAAAATATAATATTTACCAAACAATAGATAATTAGATGTTATTACAATATAATTAAGAGACTTTAATTTGAAAATATCCTACTTAGAAAACTTCATGGTTTCACTGGTAAGTCTTTAACGTTTCAAAAGAAATATTTAAATAAATTTTAATATTTTAAATTCTTTTAATATAACAGTAACACATTCAAAGACAAACAGACAAAGCAATCGAACACAAACAGCCGATACTAAATATATCGTATAACAACGATAAGTTAAACACTGAGATTTCAAAAACTGTTCGCATGTTTTAAACAACATTTTTGCCGATTGACCATTTACCTAAAAAATGTAATTCTAATGCAAGATATTAAATAATACCAGATCATTTAATTTTTAAATATCAACAAAAATATAATAATGATGACAAGTATGAATTTGATGGTAATATAATCTTCACAGATATCGTCGAAGCATTAAAATATTTTACGTATTTCTTTGTCGATAAGAGTGTTTAACAGAATCAGGATAAATTTGAGTCTCCAGACAAAACGCTCCATGTTTTTTGATAAATCCACCATCCTTTCCAGGAAGACTGTTATTTTCGGGCAAAAAGTTTCCGGTGTAAAACTGTACTCCGAGCTGATCGCTATACACCTCTATCGATCTACCAGTAGCTGGATGTTTAGATAACATGAATAATTTTTCAATGATATGTGTGGCTGGAACATTATTTTTCTAATAACAATATGTTCTTGCAAAGGCATAACTTTGATTATTTAGTAAATCTACATTATACGTCACAAAAAATTAAACAAAAATCATTAATACGTGTTTGTTAATAAATTTAATTTAATTAGTTTTAACAGATTTCTGAAAAGATTTTTGCATAAGATTAGTAAAACTAAAATAATTAAAACAGAATACACAAATACAAAACGTAAAATCACAACAAAATCAAATTTAAATAACGCGGGTAAAAGAAATAATGCAAAAGTGTAAAAATATCCAGCGCCTCACTGCATAACGTTTACTGCAGGAATGGCTTTGTTGGACCCCCACTTTTTTATTTCACGAGATATCTAATCGACCACACATACAATATCGGAAAGCATTTAAGGTGGGTATGCACTTTGAACGGTAGGACGTGAGAGAAACCTATTTAAAACGATATGGTCATACTAGTAGGCGGAACCACCAAACCAATTCGTTTTGTAACCATGTTTCTGTAATGCAGCGTTGCCAGGTCATAAAATCGTATACCGTTGTTCAAATTATCGTGTTTTATATTACGGATGATCGTACTTACTTATATTCTATTGGACAAGAAATTAACAAAGAAGAAAAAATATTATATATAATTTTTTTTGTAAAAGAAACAAACGAAGACAAATAAACAAAAAAATGATTTAAAAGAAAAAAACTTAAAGTAAAAAAATATTAATCATTTAGTTAATGTAAACTCAACTTCTTGGAGTTCATCATCAGCTTCTTTATTGCATAAATTGGTTGTATTCACAGTTTTAACCATTATTTGTGACAGTGTCAAATTGACACAACCCTTTTGAAGATAAACTGATTAAAATGAATGCATAATACCAAATAAAGTGTATGTTACCAAGCGGTTACTGCACTTCGTCTTTATTGAATTTACTTTTAAAAATTGTCTTTCACCAAGTTGTGAATTGTTCAGAATGAGCTAAAGTTAACACAGACAATGCAGTCACTCAAATTGCCAAATAGAGGATTACCATCAAATTGTTTTATTTTATCCATTTTAAAATAGAATTCATTCGAATTTTCGAATTCTATTGGAATATTCTGGTATTGTTGAAGTTTCCTCCATTCATCATCGATCTTTCCCATCGTTTGTAGGTCTTTAGGATTAAAAATTGGGGGCAATTTTGACATTGGTTGGAAAAGCTTTGGCACTGTTAAAGCTAATTTTATTTAGAAGGTTTATCTTGCTCATGACTGGATCTGCAAAATTATTTCCTTTTTTACTTCCATACAAGCTGTAATCAAGAAACGCCTGCATTTTTCGTAAAAATCCTATTTCAATTCATCATCCAAATCATTAATATTTTGCGTCGCCCCAATTCTTAGATACATGTTGTTAATGTTTCCAAATTTTGTACTACCTTAAGGATCAATTGTTTCATCATTAATTTGTCTCACATATTGCGAGTCCACGTAAGTAAGCAATAGATCTTTATGCATTTCGATAATTTCGCTGTGCAAATTTGTCATAACTACTTCATCGCTTTGGAAAAATTTATTTAATTCCACAAATTTTAGGAACACACATTCCAAAAATAGTTAAAAAAGTTTCCATTCCAATTCACCCATTAATTTTTATTTTATTATAAAAAAAAAATTAATGGTGTGTGGGTCCACCTCTGTGTCGCCTTAGTGCTCTAACTCTATTTGGAAGACCTCTTATTAAATTATTGATGAACTGCTGCGGTATACATTCCCAAATCGCGCGTAATGTATTGGCCAACTGATCTAAGGTTTGGGGCGGTTGAAGGAGCCTGTTTTGTTGCCTAGACATTTTCCAAACATGTTCAATGCAATTCATATCAGGTGTACACGGTGGCTACTCCATTCTTGTAATGCCATGAGCTTCTATACACTAGATGACAATTCTCGCACGGTGAGAGCGAGCATTATCATCAATCACAACAAATTGTTCGCCTATTGCACCAAAAAATGGAACAACTATTGGTACTATGACTCTATCTCGATATCGTGTAGCAGTCATTGTCTCATTAATTAAGACGATAAAGTACGTGCGACCGTCAAAACATATGCCTCCCCACACGCAAACGGATCCACCACCAAAAAGAGTGGTTGGGACTCTCAGATTTTCATTGTAACGCTGTCCTCTTTCCCTCCACACCAATATTCGGCATCATTCGTATACAAACGAAATCTGGACTCATTAGTAAAGAGACAATTTCTCCAATTTTCGAAATTCCACTGATAGTGTTCCATCACCCAGCGATATCTGCATGCACGCTGCTCCCTAGTCTAGCCCTTAAATTTGATGCATGTAACCGTCTTCTACCAGTGTGACTGGAAATCACTCGTCCAGTAGCATGCCTGAAGATACTGTTAATTCTGGAAGCCGTGAATATTGGGTTTCTTCTTGCCGTCGGAACTACAAAACGATCTTGCCGACGAGTTGTAGATCGTTCTCTTCCTCCTCCATGCCTGTATGTTGCAGATCCAGTTAATACATACGGATTCCATGCACGACTTATCACACTTTGCGACACATTTAGCCTCATAGCAACCTCTTGTTGCACTAGTTCTAAACGTCTTTGCGGCATAATGTTTTTGTGATAAATAGATTTCTTGACTTATTGACAACTGGTAAAGCCAATACAAGCACTTTTATACGAATGATATATTCATGTGTGGAACAGCATGTCTCTCTTTGTACGAGATAAGGGCCGATAAGAATAGGGAGAAAAAAACCACATGCAAAAAATATTGGCAATAAAGATAGCATATAGAGTATAGTACAGGCAATTATTTTAAAAATAGTTTTATATGTTTATTTTAGGAATTTTAAAATATTATCCACTTCAATTGTTGAGTAGTGTAGTTTGATCATAGAGTCTTCGCACACACAGATCGACAAGTGTATACCTATTAGTAAAGTAAAGAACTATGACTACTACATTGACTATAAAAATATGTTAATTAATAGAAGCGAATACTAATTGTTTTGCACAATGCATTTGAAATATGATTTGGTTAAAATATCTAATTTTAGCAATAAAACTACATTTAAAATACCATTATTGTAATTGTTGTTATCTTGGTCAATAAAAAGTATGGCATTTACAGCAGTTGTAATAAAGCGGAATCGCATGTAATAATGCTTGAGGAAAGGCATGTTAAGTAATTAAGGGAAAATAGGGACACATTCTAATTTGAAAAAGTCTAAGTCTATTCTAATTTTTTAATCTAATGTAAAGTGGATCATTCAAATCACCTTAATGCTTACTCAGCAGATCGTGGTCTCAATAATCGTGGCATTTTACATTTAGAATTATAAACAATACGTATACTGCTCTTCAACACACTACACAGTAACCATTATTTACATTCTACTTTGAAAATCGATCAAAAAAACCTCATTTGACTTTGTTCTTAATTTACAATATGATTCGAATCTTCAGTTCTTCTTTAGTTGAAATCATTCAAATTAAAATTTGATTCTCAAGAAAAAACAAAACGGCTTGGTTGGACGCCATTATTTCTTTAATTTTGTAATTTAATCTGCTTTATACTGGTTACAAGGTTTTTTCTTCTTCTCAATGCACTTCCCCAAACGTTTCTCAAATTTTTTTAAGCCACCCAAAATCCGAAGATCGCCAAAATAAAATCTGTTTGGATGGTTATCTCCTCCTTTGAGGTGAATCGTTGTCTGCCGAGTAGTTTTTTTGAGTTTAAAAATATAAAAAGTCACATCCTACCAAATCAAGTAAATACGGTGGGTGGGTAATAATGAAAATTATTTCCAAAATTTTCGATATTGAAACCAAGCAGGAATTTTTTCTTTTTTAAATGACGTCTTTTTTGAATTCCTTTGCTTAATATTTATAATGACACCCATAGTAAACTCCAGTTATTGTTTTTCCTTTTCCAAGTAATCAGACACATGTCTGCTGAGAAATGATGCCAACGAATGATAATCAGTTTCTATACAACGAGAGTCATCTATTGCATTTTTTAAGTACTTGATTATAGGACCATATTTTGCAGTACCAAATACCAAATTGATCGAAAATGTTGGAAACCGGTTTTAAGCTCAAACCATTCAATCATTTGTGTGAATATTTTGTCACGACCAATGGCATGACAAAGTAAATAATCTAATATTTTACTAATTTTCCCATGTAATTTTAATCTCGTAATTATGTAATTTTGACAAGACAAGTTTGCCATAATGTGGTTCCTTCAGATGTTGTTCAAGTAACGTAACAAGGTTATAATTGGGATGATAAACTGAAAAAAGGTAAATACGAAAATACCTACGAATATACTGCATTTCTGTGTAAAAAACAATAGTGAATTATTGGTATCTGTTGTCGTTAGGAGAATCGGTGTTTTTAGTTCATTGACTCTCCTTCATGAATATTTGCCTTCTTTAAGGCGACGAAAATTGCAGATGTCACACAAATCTAAGTAAAAAATTAAACCGATGAAAGAGGTTAACTCTATTATACCCTAATAACGCGGTTTCAAAAAAGATCATTATTACATGCTAAAAAATTCATCCATGGGATATATTCAAAATTATAAACCGTCTTTCTGACCGACATTGGAGATTTTTGTGTTGCTGTGTTGCTTTATAATGAGAAAAAAAATTAAAAATATGTGATCTCTGAATTATGATAAGACTTTCTAAAATTTTACAATGGAATCTATTTACAATTTTCGAATGAATTTTATTTGTTTATAGTAATATCGTTCCTAATCAGTATTGAAATTCAAAACCCTTTAAAACCCATTTTTATTTTCTAGTAATACAAAACAGTAGTGGTTAGAAAATCATACCAAGTAAGACTAGTCTAGGTACTTTATTGTTTTTAACTTTTAGTATGTTCTTTTTAAAATGTTGTGAATTATTTCTATAATTACTTATAGAAATATATTCAACATGTCCAAGTGCCGAAATGCTAAAGTTTATAAACAATTCTTTAAATATAGCAAGAAAATAAAAGATATATATCATTTACAGTTGTTAGCTAGGTTTATATTTTCCGCTTTATGTCTATGTTGTATCCCATCTTCTATAGAATAATTATAGGCATATGTATATTAAATAATTTATTTTTGACATATTAAATTTTTTTTATTTTCTTTTTGTTATTTTATTTCTTTACTTTAGATGTATACGATACTCAAAGTGTAGTATTCAAAGACGCCATCCGTAGTTTTGTTGCGGTGTGTTAGCTGACAGACTTAATAGATCAGGTTTTTTCAAATAAAGTTTTTTCCGTGACACTGAGCCGGCCAGACAAATGACAGTTTTTTTGTGTAGTATGGACCTCTGTAACAAAAACCTATTCGTTCTGTGCAGCTGACGGGAGGGGATATACGTCAAACAATCTTGCCAGTCTGGGTGTTATGTCTTTAATATATTTTAAAGAAGTATATAAGCAATTGGTATTCGGTTCTTCGCTTGTTCGAATTGTGATTAAGACAAATGTCCAAAACGACATTTTTTCTTAATCACAATTCACAGTTGGCTGGCACACTTCTCCTTTAAAACAGTTTTTTAATTTTATCTTTTTCTTATGTGTCAGTTTATATAATTTGTCAATTTAAAAATTTTTTTACACCATGTATTTTTTAATTTTTAACTCATTTTATGAGTGGTGCGTAAAATTGTCACATGTTAGTGTAACATCCAAGAAATACTAATCTCAATAACTTAAGTAAAAAAACAACTTTTACATCTTTTAATAAAAAATATTTTTCGAGGATGTTTAACTAACACTTTATTTCAGTTTTTTCCTGACGATGAAAATAAACATTTTCGAAAGCTTGAAACTCAGTTGAAAGAGTACACTTATTTCACCGCTGCGTATTCCAATAATCCTCAAAGCTCCGTTATATATATATATATATATATATATATATATATATATATATATATATATATATATATATATATATATATATATATATATAATAATTAATATACAGAAAATATTTACGATTGATTACAAATTTTTGATTTTATTACTGCAGATTTATAAATGTTTTCAATGGTGTAAACCTTATGGTGATGATATAATAACCAGTAGAGGGTCATACTTGTTCAGATGCACAGAGCGAATATGTTTCCTGCAGTCTATTTTTAGACTTAATTAATTATTAACAATTTACTGTCAAAAAACGTTAAATTTTCACTTTTTTCGTCTATCAGTAAAAAGTGGAGCATTTGAAACATATTTAAGAGTAATAAACTTATGTCATATAAAAACCCTTAAAGTGGCGTTTCTTTTTAAATGTTTTTATCATTATTTGTTGCTTAGAAAGTTTCAAAATAAGTAGAAATTTCTGTTTCTTTAAATATTAATAACTTTTTTAAAAATGAACTTAGCACCTTCATATTACACGGAATCTTGGGTCTTGTAGTGCTTAAATGGTCAACATTTCAAAGCGATGGGTCAAATTGTTTAATGATATTTTATTTGTTTATCCCAAATTAAATTTTTTTGCTACAATAGGTCAGAAAATGATGAAGTTTCAATAATTCTACGGATACCTTATGAAAGAAGAAGGACCAGCACAAGGTAACTTGTGATCAAGTCTCGAAAACCCCTTGTTTAATTACCCAATTTGGCATTAAACTATTTACTTTTCTAAAAATTTAAATTTTTCCGCCATTTTTAATTTTGTAAAACTTTAGATTCGTGATAAAGGATCAGAAAAACCCCTATATATAGAATTTTGCAAAGTTAACTTCAGATTCGTGATCCGCGACCTTGAAAACCCTTAATATGAAACTCTAGATTGTATGTATTGTCTTGAAATTTTAAGTTTTAATGTTTTATGTCGTTAGAAATTAAATCATAATAACATAGACATATAATACAAGATAGACTGACTGCTGCAATACAGTGTCGTTCTCCCAGTGTGACAGAGAAAACTGACACAAAGCATTCTCTGCATCTCTGTCTAATGGGACGGATTTATCAACCACGTGACATTCTCATTGGTCATTTAGGTCACGTGGTTGACAAAACTGGCAAATTAGAAAGAGATGTAGGGACTGCTTTGCGTCAGTTTTCTATGTCACACTGGGGGAACCGGCTGGTATTGCAAGGATCAGTCTATCTTGTATTATATGTCTATGGATAATTGTCTCTAACGGTGGATTCCAATATGGGTCGAAATGCAAATTATATATATATATATATATATATATATATATATATATATATATATATATATATATATATATATATATATATATATATATATATATACAGTACACTCCCTCTATAACGAACACGGTTATTACGAGGGACATTAGATGTTCCGTGAAATTTCTATTGAACTATAACCCTCTATAGCGAGAGAAAATAAGATCGAGAAACGTGTTTCTTTACGTTTTTGACCCGTCCGTTGTTATAAATAAATACCCTTTTTAAATGCCCCGCAATAAACTTAACTGCCGCATATTTAGAAAATATGATGAATGATACTGGATAATTTAAAGCAGTCAAAAATGACAGACTTCTTCCAATTGCAGAAACAATAGTTTATGTTATCCTTGAAAATACGCTTTATACAGATTTACAGAATACAGATTTGTTGTTTTAACGTATATCATTGACAATAAAAGTAAACAACTTTTTTTCAAAAACGGCATTCAAACAATATTTATTCTCATCTTATAATAATATTGCTCCGAATGGTTTCACTATAGGAAGTTAATGTTTTAAAAAATTACATATTCATATGTATGCACAGTATTATCATTGTCTGATATAACGAGATCGGCTTATAACGAGGTAATTAGTCTGCCATTTCAGTTCTCGTTATAGAGGGAGTCTACTGTATATAAAATTGCGAGTGAATAATAAAAGTAAAATGTAATGGCAAGTCTCGAAAAAACGGGGGGAAAACAAAAAACAAAATAGGTATATCGATGGAAGGCAACCGTATATACGTATTTCTGACTATTGGTGGTCTTCAGTACGGTGCATCCAAGTTAGGAAAGGAGCATGTAAACTTGAGAAAGGATCACTACAGGAGAAATGCGACCAATTTGTGGCATTAGAGTTAGAAGACCCTGATAGTTTCCAGGGCAACAACTAACAATAATCACAGAGGAAGCTACAGCTATCTGAGGAAATTAATGCCAAACGTTAAAACGAGGAAGGCGATGGATAGTCAAGATTGGAGAGAAATCTGTGAGAAGGCTATGGCCTACATATGGTCGAAAAGCTTTAATGATGATGGTTGGGTCCTTAAAACAGCAATACTAGTCTGTCCAATTAAATCCCTTCAGTTGGCAATCGGCATCTTAAAAAATCCCAAAAAACAAAAATCCATTGGATTGATATCTGGACATTCATCAGGCCCACTTCCAATCCATAGTGTAGGATATTGTTGAAATAAAAATGCACTAACCTTGTCGCTATAATGGGGTGCAGCACCATCCTGCAAAAACCACATGCTTTGTCTTATTGCTAACGGTAGATCTTACAAGTACAGTCAGATCGTTTTGTAAAAATGATAATTTTCTCCGTTTAAATTATTGAGAAGAACTATTATCCCTACTAAATAATTACTGACAATTCCAGTCCAAACGTTTACTTTGGGTAGACATGATAGACATGAGTATTGTGATGATTAGTAGCTCCATTGTAAAGGTGCTGAGTCTTGGCCTGTTCTAGTATTTTTAAGGTCGTTCTATCATTTTTCTATTTGTTCACTGTATCCCAGCTTCGGTCTTCATCTTGTTTTTATTCCTACTGGCACTTATTTGCTTATTTTGTTTGGTATGTCGCCTTCTTCCATTCTTTTCACACCTACTCTCCAACACATGGTCCTATTGTAATGAATGTTACGATATCTGGATTCTGGTATATTTTGTATTGTATAGTTTAAAGTGCCTTTGTATATGTGTCGCAAATTTTTTCTTTCAAACGTGGCTAATAATCTTTCCTCACTTTTAGAGGGTGTCCAGGTTTCTAAACCATATGTGAGTACCGATCTTATCAAGTTTTTGTATATTTGGCGTATTGTTTTTCTTGTGACGTTATCCGATCTTCGTTGCTTATCCATCGTAACATTTATTGGCAATTAATATTCGCCTCCTCACTTCCTCTGCAACGTTGTTATCAGACGCAACTAGGGATCCTAAGTGTGTAAAGGTTTTTACTTCCTCAATGTTCTACTATTGTTAGGTTAGATTCTGTCGCTGCCTTATTTCTGCGTTTTTACTTGCATGCATATACTTTGTTTGGGCCTGATTAATTTTTTGCACTATTTTGTGCAGCACGTTCTATATGATTGAACGCCCGGTGAATAATATTTTCTTTATAAAATTTAAGTTCCGTCTATTTTCTTCTAAAAACCAATCACTAAATCCTATACGTTTGGGATGGTCTTGTGGAAGTAATTCTTGAACTGCTATTACATGGCAGGAGTAAAGTAACTGTTCCTTAACCGTTCTCATCACTTTCATACGACATACTCCTAATCCTGCACACAACAGCTATCACCCTCATGCTTGTTTCTGGGTGCTCATCAATACGCACGTGTTTTTGTAAAGTTCCAGTTTCTCTTAAATGGCGATCATTTGCTAGGAATATGCTCCTGTCCGGTAAATTTCTATTGTGGTACGCCTTGCTGCCACTGTACCATTCCCCTGACATCCAACTAATTAAAAATGTAGAAAAAGGTAGTCACCATCAATATTGCCGTAGTTGTTATTCTAACATAAGACTGCATATCTGTCATTTCAGAAAATTTCGTTTTAAATCAAAATAATTCAAACACAACATCAATTTGCCTATTCGAATATTAAACTTGATATTTGTGAAAATTAATATTGTATTATTTTAGCTTGACATTTAAAAAAGTGGCTGTAGCCTCTAAATTATACAGCAAGCATACAACCACTATAAACGAATCAGAAATGAAACGAATACTTTAGTTAGACAAATAAAAAAGGAACACTGGCAGAGTTTTGCAAAACAGATGGAACACAAAAAGAAATATGGAGAATAATCAGAGGACAAAGAAAAGATATGAACGAACTAATAAAAACGAAACATATTCAGAAGGAAACATGGGTAGACTACTTTCGATCCCTATTTGCTAAAGGTGACGATAATGAACCACCAACACCAGAGGTGACGACAAACGAAGAAATAAATATTGAGGAGGAGGAGGTAAAGGAAGCAGTAAGGAAATTAAAAAATAGAAAATCACCAGGAGAGGACAGAATACCGAACGAACTCCTAAAGTACGGAGGACTAGATCTAACCAAACAACTATTAAGACTAATCCAAAAAATAATAGAACAAAACAGAATTCCTCAAGAATGGAGATCATGCATCCTAATACCTCTCTTCAAAAAGGGAGACAAATCGGACCCGGAAAATTACAGAGGAATTAATTTATTAAACACAACACTAAAATGAACAACAACAAATATACTGAATAAAATTATAACACTAGCAGCAGAAGAACAACAAGGTTTTAGGTTGGGAAGATCATGCACCGACGCTATATTTATAATGAGGCAAGTGCAAGAGAAATCATTAGAATACAAAAAACCGGCATATCTATCTTTCGTGGATCTTAAGAAGTCATTTGACCGGGTCAAATTAAAAGACGTTATCCACTTATTGTACGCAAGAGAGATGCCTCTAGGAATAATCAAAACGATCGAAAATATCTACCAAAACAACACAATAAAAGTAAAAGTAGAACAAGAACTAACCGACCCTATTGAAGCTGGCAATGGGATAAGATAGTGAGATTCCCTGAGTCCTCTATTGTTTAACCTGGTTATGGGTGAAATAATAAAAAAAGTCAAAACTAAAAAAGGATACCAAATCCGAGAAAAACGACTTAAAATAATCTGCTATGCAGACGACTCAATACTACTCTCTCAAAGTGAAGATGATTTACAACGTATGCTGCACCAATTTAGATTGGTGCACCAGAAAATTTCACTTGTTAATTTCCCCAAAAAAGACAAAATGCATGGCTACAACAGCAAATTTACTAAGATGTAAATTGCAGCTGGAAGGTAAGATAATAGAACAAGTGATGGAGTTTAAATATCTAGGCATCACATTATCTAGCTACGGAAAGCTCTAAACTGAATTGGAAATCAAGAGAAGAGAGCAAACAGAGCCGCAGGCTGCCTAAATGATACAATATGGAGAAATAAAAATATCGGGAAAGAAACGAAAGGCAAAATTTACAAAACAGTCATCAGACCAATAATGACATACGTGGCAGAAACAAGACCTGACATAGAGAGGACAAAAAGAATGTTAGAAACAGCAGAGATGAAAACACTTAGAAAAATTAATGGTAAGACACTATGGGACAGAGCTAGAAGTACAGATATACCACGTAGATGCAAGGTGGAGAACATCAAGAACAGGGTAAGAAATAGAAGAGTAGAATGGAACGACCATATAAGCCGAATGACAACAAATAGAGTAGTAAAGACGGCAAGAGACGGTTCCCCAATAGGAAGACGATCAGTAGGAAGACCACGAAAA
The DNA here is from genome assembly GCF_040954645.1 of Diabrotica undecimpunctata. Taxonomy (NCBI): domain Eukaryota; kingdom Metazoa; phylum Arthropoda; class Insecta; order Coleoptera; family Chrysomelidae; genus Diabrotica; species Diabrotica undecimpunctata. The sequence continues at coordinate 125,964,444 of NC_092806.1, forward strand.
CGATGGAACGACAACTTACTGGAGGCACATTGAAAAACAGACAGAGTCATGTTTATATAAAAAGAAGAAGAAGAAGCTTCTAAATTAATGATTCTACGAATAAATAATAAAAGACAAAAAAAAATTGAAAAACGGTACTTGGCTTGGCATGTTTTTATTTGCCACGGCATGCTAACACATAATATAAATTTTCATAAAAAATTTTTTGAGCAATATTAAAAAAATCGATTTTATTTGGCATATTTAACACCCCATAACTTTTTCTGGTTGCACTTTTGCATGTAGGTAAAGGTAAGTTATGACAAATTGACTTATTTTCATCCCTAAAGATCGTGCTATAATTTATGAACAATCTTCTTGTGACACTCATACAAATAATACGCAGAAGTAAAAAATAAAGAATCAGTTATATGTTAGATCACAATAGCATACCTATGTAATGAACTTAAATAAACCTACGAAATCACGATTCGTTTCTCTACTTAACTTATGGTCATTAGATTGATCTATTGCATTAGGGCATTGCAACAATCTACCATTTTTGGTCCACCGTGAGAATTATGGGCGTGTGTGCCTTATTAGGAACCGGGCTTTATTTGGCGCTACTACCTTAGTTCTAAAAATTACTGAATATACGTTTTAATTCTTTTTTGTTTTAATGTATCTTCTATTTTTTACTAAATTTGAAATACGTATTGACCAGAATTGATTCTATTTTATCCAAACAATGCATAAATGATTTGGTGAGAGAGAAAACCTTCAGTTAATTTCAAAAATGTTTAAATAGCTGCCGCTTTTAGCTAACTAGTAGTGTTTCTTTAGAAAAAAAAATAGTATATATTTAAATGAGTATAATCATTGCTGATTTTGTTACGTCTTAAAAAATGTTATAAATATTTAGCTTGGGATATGATGATAATAGAAAGTGTGGATTTGTGTAATCTGTTGCATGTTGATAGAATTGACACACATTTATTGCCAAAATAGTGTTTTAACCCTTAACCAGATATGTGAAGTTTCAAGAGAATATTATATCCTCTATTAAGCTACTAAAGTAAATGCTTAATTATCAAAACTGTTGTCTAAGCTAAAAATCGATAGTTTCGCTACTTGATAAGTCAAAATATGCAACGTTTCAAGTGAATTATAAAAAGAATTCCATATTAAAAACTCCAAAGCTATAACAATAACAATTGTATTAAAAACAGTAATTATATAGTTTTAAACTCAATAAGTAAGTTATAGTTGCGGTAAGACATATAGTAGAACGTTCAGATTTGTGGGTTTTGATAGTTCTGCTTTAAGATAGAGTGTGGAGGCTGGTTGTTTTGGTAATTATATATGTAATTTAAAATATTTATTTTTACTTAAATACATACCCCTAAATCACGACATATCGTATGTGCTAAAATAATTTTTGACCATTTTTTATTCACATTTCAACTTACTGGGATCCTCCCTCTTGTCGCATGCTTGCATTGATAATTGATATAGAATAGCTTTTGTAATTTACTCTGGTTATTGTTAGAAATATTGATACTAAAAAACTTTTAAATCTAAAATTAACGTTTCAAGTACACAATTCAAAATTTTTAAAATTTAGCAAAAAATGCAAGCATGTCGCCGCCCTTTTTTTATTTATTTCAAAAATACAAAACCTAAAAATATAACTTCTGTAAAACGAGATGAGTCTTTTCATTATTACACTTGTAATTTGTCGGAATATTAATTGCACAATTAATATTCCGACTTAAAATTATATATTAATGAAAACAATTAACAAGGAATCACTTAAAATACTTATACACTTAATTCATTTTCTTCTTCAGTATTTTGTGCGTCACTATCATCATTCATTTTAATATTAAATTTATTTCCACCATTAATGTGGAAGTGCCCAGTCTTCTTATAGACCGGGAAAATAAGATTTCTCTTGGGACCTGTGACTAATCCAGATATCTGACAATTTTTTTAGTTATTATAGGCCTATACGGGATCGGATCTACTTAACAGATTTCATTCCTTTTTTTTAATTTGTATGTACTCTTTGCGTACATTACAAATATGTAATTTGTTTATAAATTAATTAACTAATAAACAGTGTAATTTGTTTAAACAGTTCATGAAAAACATTTTTTCAAAAATCCCCTGTATACAGGGTGAGTCATAACTATTGGGACATAGACTAAGGACAGGTTATTTGGTCCAAAATATGACCATTGGGCCAAATATGCCTTAATAAAATGTTGCTGAGAAAAAAGATACAGGGTGTTAAGTTAATTTTTGTTTTTCGTTTTTTTCTAATAGTTTTCCTGTATATTTATAAATTGCTATCAAAATTGCCACCGAGGCATAATCTTAGACAAGAAATAGTATTTTATTTACAATTCCACTATCAAATACCAAACTAATAAACAAAGTTGCAACTAACGTAAGGTTTCCGTTTTGACGATAAGTCAAAACTAAACACACTTTAATAAATAATAAAATAAATATTATTCTGTCCCCTTATAATATTAACTGCATTTTGAATGTATCTCCAAAGTTCATCTCGTGTATTAATTTCATTGGCATAAACTAAGGACTTCATATGTCCCCAAAAATAAAAATCTAGCGGGTTGTACTCAGGACTTCTTGATGGCCATTGAAAATCACTGCCTCTGCCAATCCATCGTTGAGGAAATACGTCATTAAGATGATTTCTAACAGCTAATGAAAAATGAGGTGGCGCTCCATCCTGCATAAACCACATTTTTCTTCTTACATCCAGTGACAGATCATCTAAAATATCACTAAGAGTATTTTCCAAAAAGAATAAATAAGAATCTCCATTTAAATTCGGAGGAAGAACATAAGGCCCTAGTAGTTGGTCGCCTATAATGCCACACCAAATATTCAATTTAAACTCATGCTGAAAATGTCTAGCTTTAATAGCATGCGGGTTTTCTTCTTCCCAATAATGACTATTTCGCCAATTAAAAACCCCTCGTATGGTAAAAGTTGCTTCGTCGGTGAACATAATATTCTTAATAAAGTGTCTGTCATTGCGATGTTTATTCAGGATACGTTGGCAAAACTGTAACCGTCGTGGAAGAACTGTTGGAAGTAAATTTTGAACAGGAGTGAAGTGATAAGGATGGAGGTTCTCTTTTTTTAGGATTCTAACAATAGACGACTGACTTACTCCTATTGCTGCTGATAGATGTCGTGAACTTATTTCAGGATTTTCATCTACTCGAACCAAAAGTTCATCTTCTTGATTAGGTGTGATTTGTTTCGGTCGACCACCCCGATTTTTAGTGTGAAATGTCCCAGTTTCACCTAAACTACGATATAATCTTGCAAAACTTTTGTGATTTGGTTGCCTTCTGTTTGCATATAACATTCCATACCTTCTGGCTGCCGAGCGACCGCAAAAATTTTCTTGTGCGTATACGCAAATCATATCTCGCAATTTCTTCATTAGTAAAATGATTGTGACGAGGCATTTCAATCAAAAAAAGTAATGATTACTTTTAAAAAATGCAACATTACACTACACTATCACATCAAAAATAATTTACTCTGAACAAAAATGACATTTACCAACAACAATTATCTGACAGTCCAAAGCATACTTTTCATAAATGAAATAATATTTGAAATCCTTTTTTAAGACTCTAAGCAGTTCGACTGCGTTTTTATCGAAAACGGTTGAAATTATCATGTTTAAACAGGAGTACCAATTCTACGTAAAAATGATGTTTACGTCATATTTTCTAATAAAAATTACTAAAAAGTTTCATCAGAAAAAGTTTAGACTCAATTTGATCATTAGGAATGATCCACGTGGCGCCCTCTATGACAAAACGTAAAATTGTAAATAAAATACTATTTCTTGTCTAAGATTATACCTCTGTGCCAATTCTGATAGCAATTTATAAATATACAGGGAAACTATTAGCAAAAAACGAAAAACAAAAATTAACTTTAATACCCTGTATGTTTTTTCTCAGCAACATTTTATTAAGGCATATTTGGCCCAATAGCCATATTTTGGTCCAAATAACCTGTCCTTAGTCTATGTCCCAATAGTTATGACTCACCCTGTATATTATTGAAGATTTTTCCAAGGAGATCCAAGTTTTTATCTTCTAAGAGCTTTAAAATTTTACTGTGAATGTTATCGGGACCAGGTGCTTTACAAGTTTTCTGATGTGCGTATTTTATTTCTGATATTAGGATGGGTAAATTATTATCAATGTTTAAACGTCTGTTGAGATCTTGTTCCCTGTTGTCTGAGAATAGATTTTGTATATATGTTTTCCATTCGTTGTTTATTTCTTTTATGTTGTCAGGACTCTATCATCCATGCTTTTTAGTATGCCTCACTGTATATTATTTATATTTCCAGTTAGTTCCTTTATGTTCCAATGGAAAAGTTCGTGTTTTTTCTGCAAATCTTCTATCTCTTCACATGTTTCTGCAAGCCACTTCTACTTTGCCTTCACTATATTTCTTCTTATTTGTTTGTGAATTTCTTTATATTCATTCTTGTATTGTCTTCTCAAATTCATCATTTCTAATATTTCATCAGTTATTCATGATTTTTTTGTGTGTTGGTTTGTGTTTTTTAGATCGTTTTCAGTTTGTTTAATTATTGTTTTCAGTTCAGATCACAACTTGTCAGGATCTTCTCTCTCTTTCTCTCTCTCTCCCTCTCTCTTTCTCTCTCTCTCCACTTTCCATTTTTCTATTCTTAAGTTCTCGACATTTTTGATTAATATTACGTGTTATATTTTGCTTGGTTTCTTCTTTCGTCAATAAGTTCATGGCTGGTTTTGGTTCTTTCTTTTTTGTTTTGATTCTTTTTAGTTTATTTTTAAATTTAGCTACAAGCAAGATGTGGTCGGTGGGAGCATCTGCACCTGCTTATTTCATGCTTTTTCGTACGCTGCATTAAAACTTATAGATTTCTATAGAACTGTTAAATCTGAGTATCGGGTTTATCATTTGTTGGAGCATAGACTTGTAGAATATTTATGTTGATTGGGTTTCCTTACAGTTGTATCAGTAGCATATGATCTAAGTGACGGACTACATTTGTAACAAGTTTTTTCTATAGCTTCGCTTATTATGATTCCGACACCATCCCAGTGATGTTTCTGATTTTTACCTGAGTAATATATTACCTTCTTGTTAATGTTCATTTTTCCTGAATCAGGCCATCTCATCTCGCCAGTTCCGAGGATATCCATATTTAACCTGTTTATTTCTTGGGTCGTGTTGTGTATTCTACCTGTCTCGAACTAGCTTCTAATATTCCAGGTGCTGATCTGAATAATTGGCTTATTTTGAGGTTTTTCCACCTTTGGGTGTGTCCTAGCACTCTTCGTGGAGATTCTTACCACTCCCTGACTATCTAAGGTCTGCCACGGACTTGGGACCAAATATGTGTTTGTACTTTGCATAGTCATTGTTCTTGGGAGATAGTGTGGTAGTTTCCCCCTGCTTTCTACACTTTTATAGCCGGTTGAATCGATATTTGATTACCGCCTATAAATGAGTGATCTCAAACCTCTGGGAATAATTTTCCTCCAGCCTTGAATCACTAATGATATAGCTACTGCCCTATGCCATATCCTCAGTTGGTCCACGGGTGCTTATTTGGTTAGAATTTATTCCCACCGGTTCTACATATGTGTAGGACATTTAGCTGGGTCGGATACGGAGCTGCATTCTTAAGGTTGATTTACTATAGATCTTTTTAATTAGATTGATATATCGTTGATCTACTCTGGCATTTCACAAGGCAGAAATTATTGGGTTTGTTTGAATAGTATCACACGCCTTCTTGAAATCTACAAAAGCCAACCATAAAGGTATATCATTAGTAATCAGGTAATTATTTCTCTTTTCTATTATGACTGTGTGTAGCTGTTCTATTGTACTCTAATGATTTCTGAATCTTACCTGCTCTTTTGGTTGGTATAGCTCAAATTTCCATTCTAGTCTATTTCTATTACTCTCATAAAAAGCTTGTGTGTTTAAGACTTATCAGTTGGTAATTTTCCAGATCTTCTGGATCACCTTTTTGTATATCAGTATGACTAATTCTCTTCCCTATTCTTCTGGAATATTTTCTTCTGTTAGACATCTGATAAATAGATTTACCAGTTTGTTTTTTTTAGTTCCATGGTATTTTCGTTGAACATCTCAGGTAAAATCTCATCGTCCAATGCAGCTTTATTATTTTTTATTTGTTGGAATGCATGCATAATCGATTTCTTCTACTTGAATGTCGGGTATTTCTTCAGAGTTGACATTTATTTTGCATACATTTGGATTATTTTTAGCGGATATATCTTAGATAATTGTATCACGAGATATGCCACTCTCATCACAAATAGATAATCAAAAATCTGAACTCTAACAAACTTCGCAACAAGTAGGTTTCAGAAAACAATTGTGAGAAAATACAATGCATGCCGTTCATGTGCTTGTAACTATTCAGCTCTCCCAGCCGCTTCGCCTCAGCTCACTCTCTCCCTCTCTCTCTCTCTCTCTCACGGCGCTAAGACCGTAGGTATATAATAAAAGCCTAACCTTATATAGTGTATGCAGTATTGTCAATATACTTCAGTTATTAATTATCACCGAGTTATTACCACAGTAATATCTTGAAAGGCGGCATTGAATGTTACAACTAAAAATAGCATTTAACTTTAGTCTGATATATATTTATTTCCTTTAATAAACCATCATTGCATGCATATTTTCTATACAAAATAGTTTCGATGTAAAGAAAATAAAAATAATACTGTAGCCTGAATTTAAAGCTTAAAAACTCAACGTTAAAATATTGACCATAGACACCATAAAAATAAACATATATGTATGAAAATTAGGTATCAAAAACTAAAATTTACCTTTTACTGAAATAAATATTTGTAAAATATGTACTTATCCCAATAAATGAACATTTGTATTTAAAAATTAGTACTCATTTAAAGCCAATCAATAAACTATTTCCTGGGGTAGCCAGCGCGTTGACTCTTTATTAACACTCTCTATCTATATTTTAAGATAAGAGATTATAGTAGCTTAGTCGCATATTCGACACCTTTCAGGTTAAGGGTTAAAGAAGAACTTTTGATTATTTACATAGTAAAAGCTACATTGTATTAATTTTCAATGACTAAAGGAATATCTAAAAATTCTATATTGTGAGTATTAAAAAATAATCAAAGTTCTTTTTCTTATTTTTAGATATAACGAAATACCTATGAAAAAGCTTTTGTGATAATAAAAAAATCTTAAAAACAAATGAATGGACGTTTTTTTATTATGTGAATGGTTGTTTGTATTTTTGTCGTTTTTATCTCATATATGAAAGGTACTAATGATTTATCTTTAGTGGATAAATTTAAAAATGTACATATTAGTATATACGTGTAGTATTTATTATTATTATATTATAAGTATTATATTTCTGTTTAAATTTATTTAGATACATATTTTTTGTGTGTAAGAAATTCGATCCAATAAACTCCCGTTATTTCCGATGTGCCTTTTATTTCTATGAATATTACTAACATTACAAAGTTCTAATAAATTATGAGATACCTACCCAGACAACTAAGCATAGCAGCAAGGGAATAAAGTTTAGATTTAATACTGAGAATGCTGAAGATATAAATAAATGTCCGCCCCGAATAAGGTTGTAACCCTCAATATTTGTGAATCGGTGTTATTAGCGGAATAAGGTTGTAATAATTATTTCTGTTATACTGGTATACAATTTGCCGCCAAAAATCACTTCATTTCATGTTTATGAGAGCATTCAAGTCGAGCTGCGGCGAATAAGGTTGTAACACCATTAGAAATATTAGACATGGCGGATGAAACATGTGTTAATGTGAGTGTGGCCACAGAAAAACAATTAAATAAATCTCGAAAAAGAAAAATTAGGCTTAGTGAGTTAAAGGACAATCAAAGAAAAACCCTACGGGACACTGGGAAGCAACATGATACAATGAAAGAAAGTCAAATAGCTCGAATATTCGATCCTTACAGTATTCTTAATCCTGTCACTTTGATAGTGAAGACTATTAGTCAGCGTCTTTGGCTCCTTGATTTAGATTGCGATGCAACTCCACCTTTGGAAATTACTTCAAGGTGGGAACAATTTAAAATTGAACTGCCTATACTGTCTAAGTTTACTATACCTCGTCATATTTCTTTAAATGAATTATTTTCTGTGAGCTTCATGGGTTTTGTGACGCATCTTTACGTGGATCTTCTGCTGTTACATACCTTCGTGTTTGTTATGATACAGGAGTCATCAAAACTTATTTTCTTTTAGCCCGCACAAAGGTATCTCCTACCAGGGTACAAACTATTCCTCGTCTTGAGCTCAATGGAGCAGTAATTCTTAGTAAATTATTATCTTATATACTGCAGACTCTCACTATACCGTTTAGTAGAATTTACGCATGTTCAGATTCGACTGTTGTTCTTCATTGGATTAATTCACAGATATATAAATGGAAAACCTTCGTCAGTAACAGAATTTCTTATATTCAAGACAGGATAGCTTCAAAACACTGGCGATATATTCCTTCTTCATTAAATAATGCGGATCACGGATCCCGTGGACTTTTCCCTGAGGATTTCTTAAATACTCCTGCTTGGTGGGTGGGTCCGGAGTTTCTTCGCACTACTGAAGATAACTGGACATTCTCCTTGCCCGATTCTATTGAACATAACTTAGAATTAAAACAGAAGAGTTGTCTTTTATCTTTTCCATCTGATGAATTTGTCGATAATCTCTGTAATCGATTTTCTTTCTTTTCAAAATTAAAACGTATCTTTTCCTATGTTCTTAGATTCGTTGGTAACCTAAAATCAGCCAATCAACGAACAGTTGGAAGGCTTTCTATTCAGGAGCAAAGTAACGCCTCTAATCAACTAATTAGATTAGTGCAACAAAGATATTTGAAGGAAGAACTAGAACAGGTTAAGGGTAATACTATAAAATTCAAATATTTGAAAAAATTAAATCCCTTCTTCGATTCACATGATCTAAGAGTGGGCGGAAGACTTAGCCAGTCAGAATTAGCGTATGACAAGCGCTTTCCTCTTCTTTTACCTTCCAAAGGTAATTTTATCAAATTACTTCTTTCGGAAGTTCATATTGTACATCTACATGCAGGCATTCAAGGTACGCACTTCGCCTTGTCACAAAACTTTTGCTATAGAATTGGTATCTGAACTTAGTACCGAGGCATTTTTAGCCACATTCAGACGTTTTATAGCACGTCGAGAACGTTGCTCTGTTGTCTATTCTGATTGCCGAACAAATTCTGTAGGAGCAAAATCCTATTTAGAAGACATTAAGTAACATTTTGATAAAAACGACGTCATTACATGTCATTTAAATCCTCCTGCAGCTTCCCATTTTGGTGGATTGTTTGAAGCGGGTATAAAAAGCGTAAAAACACATGTGTCTAGAGTCATAGGCGAACAGGTTTTAACCTATGAAGAATTCAATACATTACTCATACAAATAGAGGTTGTCTTAAATAGTCGTCCCTTATGTCCTGTCAGTAATGATCCAAATGATTTTTCAGTTTTAACACCTGGTCATTTTCTTACACTAGAGCCTTTAAAGATAATTCCCGATCGGGACTACAGTGATGTTCATAGTTCATGTTCAATAGTCGTTGGCAATTGCTGCAACGATTACATGCAGACTTTTGGCAAAGATTGAGCAGAGAATATTTACATACTCTTCATCAACGCACGAAGTGGCATAAGAATGAGGGTAATCCTAATATAGGTACACTCGTACTAATGCGTAATGAGACCAAGCCTCCCTTACAATGGCTAATGGGTCGAATTAAAACGACATACAAACCGCGAAAGGTGAACTTCGACCTTTGGTGAAGCTATGCCCTCTGCCTTATATTGACTAAAAATGCAAATATGCATTTTGGTGGGTGGGAATGTTACGTCCCTCCACACATATTCTTATTTTTTATTAAGTGTTTATTATTTTATTTTATATTTAATTCTTTAATTGACGTGTGTGTATGTCTCATATACGTAACCATGATACGGCCCTGTACACAACCCCTATGAGACTTAAGAGAAGCGAAAGCTACAAGACGACACGCACCTCAGTCACAGTCTTGTATAGATAAGCGCGATACACTCCAGTTTTTTGTGTAAACTTAACTACGCAACTTTAAGAAGATTCTGCACCCTGAGTTCTCCCAGTGCACTGTGGAAGAAGCAGAAGTGTTAGTTCAACATCACAGGTACCGTAATTTGATTGCATATACACACAATATTAATATTAATTGATAAATTTTACATATAACTTATTTTCGTATAAAAATAATACAAACACCTAAATAAACAATTATGAACGAGTGTTTCTCTTATAGAATTTACATTTGTACAATAGGTTAGCTGATTGTTGTGTCTATGAGATGGTAAGGTAAAGACGTAAACAAAATAATTCAATCCTAAAAAAATAATGAAATAACGAAGCCGCTGGAATTGTGGAATTTTCAGTAGACAGTAGATAGCCCAAAATTTTAGTGTTGCCAGTAAGTCACTTTCTTTAATTATTCGACTATAACATTATTTTCGAGTTTAATCTTGATTTTCTCCTGTAGCATTCAATTGATATTTCTATTTTTTGTTGGTTGATATTTTAAAATTAGAAATAATACAATTAACATTTTTTCTATGAAAAATTTATTTTATATTAACAGAAATTCATAACACATTCGGTAAAAATAGCGAACTATGAAACAACACACACTAACTGATCGATTCATACATCATTCACCAAGTCTTTCACAGCATCAGTCCAATGAGGAAGTTGTATACAAGAACTTGAAATAATTTTCCAACATAAAATTGCTACATAGATGCCAAATTGCATTGTTTTAAATTGGAAAAGAAACCTCCGTCATCAAGGCTACTCAACAGGAAATCTGTACCTCCCGACGAAATAACATCACATATTTACACTAGAATGTATATAAAACTTATGGAAAATCACTAATTTAATTTTCTTTCTTTTGTTGTTCTGACTGTTGTTGTTGTTGTTCCTGTTGTTGATTGCTGCTACTGCTTGATGATTCTCTTTCAGCAGCCATCTGAAAATGAAAAAAGTATATTTACCAATCATTAATTCATAATTGGCGAATTGTTGGTACTGCAGACAATGTAATAGAATGATATTTTCATTGAAAACAAAATTTTGATTGTCAAAGTTTCATAACTTTCTTTAACATTATAATTTTATTCAATTGCACTGATGGATCATGCGTTGAAGGTGTTGTGAGTATAATCTAAATGATTTAAGACAGTTTTACATTATGCTATTTTCATGCTAGGCAAGAGCCATGCAAGACAGATCATGGAACTGCGCATGCCCACGGGCTATTTCCATGCAATTCCTGTGCTAGACGAAAAATTAGAACATGTTCTATTTTTCATGCTATTTTCTTGCAATTTATCGTTAAAATTCATGTTGCCAACATAACAATTTATAATAGATTACAGAATAAAACATAACCTTATCTCTATCTTTAGCGTATATCATTAATTGCCCTACACACAATGGGAATAAATTGAGATATAGCTGATTCTGATACTCTAAAATTGTATAGTTATTCCACTAATAATTTTCCAACATAAACATGTCTTATTCTGGTATCAAAGAGACCGCCTTTCAAATCAAGGTTGTCAGACATATTTCCTAAAATTCCTAAGGTTATATTTAAAAAATATTCTCTATTTTCTATTCGTTATTATTCAATTGCTAGTCAACGAACGACACTCTTAAAAAATAATATGAACTTATTCTCAAAAATATATATATAAATTAATTAACTAGGTACTAATATTTCCATGGACTCTTCACTAATGAATTAAAGCAACCGTGAACTTTGTATATATTACTTATATTCTAAGTAATTTTCGAATATTGGCAACATTGTAGTCTGGAGAGAATTTGAACGTTCGACGTTGCCCTGTTGGTGAATTTAGCGGTAATACTTTTATAGATATAATGATCGACTTTTAAGAAATCAGACAACTTTTAAGAATCCAAGTTCTCAAAAACGGTTTCAAGAATTGTATTATTTTTTTCCAAATTTCATTGATTTTATACCTTACCTGGAAACATGAAAAATTGCAGATATATTAATAATGGTATTAAGGTTATATTCACTAATTTTAAACTCATGCATTATGGCAACAGCGCGAAGCGCAAACCAATAAATTCTAATGAACACCTGTTGTCTGCTATGCGATACCCTAAAATATTTCCTATTGCAGAGGCGGAGGCTTATAAGGTATAGGTAATATAAGTTATAAGTAATATTATATTTTTCTAGGATGGCATTTTTTAAGATGCATCAACTTCTGTGTTATCAATAAATAATGACAATTATGTTAATGACAGCTCTGAATTAAAAAATAAAGATTTGCACGTACAATCCCAAAGAATAGTTTTAAATATGTATGAGTGTTTGAAAAAAGAAAATATTGGGATGGCTGATAATGCAATTGTTTCGAGAATTCATGTATTAAAAAAATCGGGTATAAGACGATATATACAATTATTAAATTAGGCACAGTTACAGATCATTCCTTAAAACGAAAGCGACCAAATAAAAAATTGGGTAGGATTGACACTGCTGCAAAAGACGTTATTCAGCGAACAGTTTACAATTTTACAGGCACACTGACGATTCTTTTCAGTCCTTCTAATTAATTTCTTTACAGCTATCGCGATGCATCTTGAACACTAGTATTCATTATTATACAGTGTGTCGCATTTAAGATGAAGACAACTCTATATATCAGCTACTAAAATACATACAGATTTGACATTTTGCACAGTCATACATGTTGTTAGTGCACATTTTTTTAAGATAGTCATCTGAAATTTAAATTTTAAACGCGGCTTACTGCGAATCCACAAACAGGGTAAATTTTCGATATTTTGCTTCGCGTTAGAGAAATCGGAAAAACTTATTTGGAAAAGTTGTTCCACTTATTGTAAACGCACATACCAAATTTCATGACAAAATTCGCAATTTTAGTTTTTCAGTATTATTTGTAATCTCGATCCTAAATCTACAATTGGCTGTCTAAAGATGCATCTCGGGACAGCCAACTGTCCGTTTTAGAATCCTGACTACAATTGAAGAGCTTATTTCCAAAGTGTCTTACATCCATATAATGAAATCCATGAAATTACAGATTTTCATACAAATTTAACATACAAATTATACAATTTTACAATTTTCATATGCACTTTTAAATGGTAAATAAGAAGTTGTTTTGGTACATATAACTTTATTCTAGACTTGAAGAAATCTATAAAGTTTAAAAAAAGAAAATTTAAAAAATCGAAATTTTGGATTTAAGACACTGGAAATAAGCTCTTCAATTAATGAAAAAAGTAAAAGTGCGAATTTTGACATAAAACTTTGTTATGTGGGGTTAAAATAATATTTGGAACATCTTTTCCAAATAACTTTTTCAGATATCTCTAACTCGAAGCAAAATATTGAAGATTCACCCTGTTTGTGCATTAACAGTAGGCCGTGTTTAAAAATTAAATTTCAGTTGACTATCTTAATTGCTGGATAGACAATGTTTTAAAATTTTCTGACAGAATGAGCCATTATTTACAGATAATTGTAAAAAAATATTATGGTTTATGTAAAAACTAAATAATAAGTCCAATATTCTTATAAATCACTAAAATTAACAAGCTTTAATTTGAAAGAATTAATTTGTTATTTATTCGGTGTTGTGAGCCCGCTCCCATTTGAAAAAAAAACTGATTCTGTCCTTTGAAGAGTCCTATTCAAAAATGCCCCGTTTAAACAAATCGAAGGTTGAAGGGTGCCGGACATTTTTGCCGGAAACAATTCAAATTCAAAAGATCACCTTTTTCTGCTACGGAAAATATTGCTCCGATTTCTCACCAAAATCAATGTTGATACTTTAGTTTAGATACTCTTGAATCTCAAAAATACTCATTTACATATTTTTCAAGCCTCGAAAATGCATATTAGGTATCGCATTTTTCGGATTTTAAATCGCTTATATCTCCAAAACTATTAACTTTTGAGAAAAATGACATAGATCTTATTTAGAGTCACCCAAAAACCTAAAAATATTTTTTGGAGCACAAAAGGTGATATTTTGAATTTGTTTAAAAAATTGTTTAAACAATTTCTGCCCAAAAATTGAGAAATTTTCCTGAATATAATTATGTAAAAATTAATAAAAATTATATGATTTTTCTTGAAATATGCGTTTGATAACTGATCCCTTTTCTTAATTTCCACGCCAATGGTCGGCATCGACATCAAAGAACCTCAAAAGCCGACGCTTGGCAAATTGACAATGGAAAAAGTATACATTAGAGATCGAAACGTTTCACCAGTTGCCAGATACCTTAAAGTTATAATTAATTTTGTCCTTGATGGAATGCACTGGCGAAAATTGGTATCTCTTTTCTGAATTAAGGGATTAATTTTTTCCAGGAGCTTAAGGAAAGTGGACTCGTTCATTCGAAGAAAGTTTTTAAAACTTTGAAGATCTCTAGCATCCAAGAACTCTTGGGGTAACTTCAAATTTCCCAGTCCTGCATTCAACCAAGGTTTGACCCAGCATTTTCTAGGTTTTCTTTTTTTATTATTTTTCATGATTGTTGCTACAACAGCAATATTCAACAAATAACAATGTTTGCTTTTCTTTGGTTGACATCCTTCACCCTTTTAATAACCATAAATAGTGTATATTTATTTATTATATTATTTATTTTAGTACTTAATTATATTTATTTAAAATAAAATAACCTCAAATTGATAAATATTTTCTCTGTTGGCAACAATGAAAGTGGGATCTAAAATTGCACAGAAATATCTCTGATGTAAAAAGGTCAAGCTAGGCAAGAGATGTGCCATGCAAGACGGACTTGCATAGCATGAGACTTGCATAGCCTAGATGTAAAGCTGCCTTTATAAAAAGTTGGATGATGAGTGTTCAAACTTACAAAATATAAAATTCTTACCTTTTTGTAAGCCATTTCGAACAATTTAAGTGATGATTGTTGTAAGGTGGTTGTAGCTTTGCGGATTTCTTCAGGATCTGTCTCATCTTTTTTAGTTAATAAATCTCTAACTTTAGTAATTTCTTCTTTTAACTTGTCGCATTCTTCCTTTGGTAACTGATCTTTGTATTCTTCCATCTTAGTCTCGGTTTCATGTAAAATGCCTAAAATAAAATAAAAGTATTAATCAGTATATTAAAAAAATTGTCTACTATCACTTATAAAAAAATGCTTTTTTGCCTGTCAATGACAACAAAAAGTTAATGTTTATAAATGTATCACAATAAAATCTAAAAATCGCACATCATCAACAGCAACCGCTGGCAAACATTAATTACATAAACACTTAAATTGATAGATTTAAAAGCTTGCTGAAGAATTAAGTGATTTGTTCTATTATAGACTGCAAATAGTGAAAGTGATATTCCGAGTACATCTGACATCAGAAAGTACAATGTGAGAAACAATATATGTCCAGGGCACGCTTAAAAAAAAATTGAAATGTAAATATATATCAACATCCTGACGAAAGATATTATATATATACCCTATATAAAAAATAATATTGACGAAGTCAGTTCAAAAAGTTGACTGCATTAAAAACAAGTGATTTGGATACAAGCCTAGAAAATCAGAAAGCTTTTTAAATACAGAGATGTGCAGATTTGTTTGTGAATCTTCGAATGATTTACAAACAAATAAGATCACTTTTTGTTCTTAATACAAAAGAACTATTTCAACATTATGGTCTCAGTATCTATTATTATTATTCCCTACATTGCATTAATTTAAAAAGGGATAAAAAATAGATCAATTATTTACCAAATTTCTTTTGAAACTGTAATAAGATGTGTGGATGATAATATGATTTTATATTTATTGACCACTTCATTACCTTCAGCTTGATTTACTGCTTCAACTCTATCTTTCTTGACCTTGTCCTGTTGTGCATATTGTTCAGCATTTTTGACCATATTTTCGATTTCATCCTTGCTCAAACCACCAGAAGATTGAATTACAATTTGTTGTTCTTTTCCGGTTCCCTTGTCTCTAGCTGATACGTGTACAATGCCGTTAGCGTCGATATCGAAAGTTACTTCAATTTGTGGTACACCACGAGGAGCTGGAGGAATACCGATGAGGGAGAATTGGCCAAGAAGCTTGTTGTCTGTTGCCATTTCACGTTCGCCTTGGTGGACTTTAATTTCTACTTGAGTTTGACCATCAGCAGCTGTTGAGAATACTTGACTCTTCTTGGTAGGGATTGTAGTATTTCTATAAAGCAAATAAATTTCAATTAAAAAAAATATTGGACCGGTTAACTCAGGCGGTAGAGTGCCTGACTCACACAGTATAGATATTTTTAAAATATCTACAGGCCCTAGATCGACTCAGCCTGAATAAAATGAGTACCTTAGGTAAAACCAGCGGTAATAATGGGCGGTTGAAGTGTAGCACTGGTCCTGCTAGCTTCCTTGTATACCGTAGACCCACGAGTAGCAGACTACCCCGCTATACTCCCAAGCTGCGATAGCGGTATAAAGGGAGACTATTATGATTAAATAAGTTTTTTAATAACTTAAAAACATTATCACGGTGGTGTTCATCATGTGAGCATTTCCCTCTCAAACGACAAATGCTATTAAATTTTTACAATGTTAACATATGAGGAGCCAGGGGGAAAAACAATCATAGTCCACTTTTGGTCGAAATTGAGATGACTAAGTTTTCTAGTGATGAATTATATGGAGTAATATATTACGGAGTAAAAGGGAAAAACATTTACAGTCCTTTTATTACAAATGTTAAATGAAACGGTGTACTGGGGAAGAACCATCATAGTCCGCGCACTGCGAGGGAATAACCGTTAGGGTCCGAAGGCGCCCCTCTCTGTCTGAACAGGTCGGGTCGATTTCAGCATTTCTGTGATTCTCTTTTTAAGTTTAGCGACTTCGTTGGTGTGTTCTAGTTTGCCAGTTGGTACTATTTAAACACTAGTAAAGTAGTGAGTACTTACTGATTAATAAAATGGAAAGTAGTGCTAGCGATTGTAGTGATATAGATGTGGGGATTGCTGCTAAAAAAAGAAGAAAAACAGGCCGTGTTCGTGACGTTATGAAACTTCTGAGAGCCACCACTCATGAGGTAGGGCCAGATTGCAACTGCCACCGTTTTCGTTGTTTTGGGAACGTCAATGAAGCCGAAAGGCGACGCTTTTTGACTCACTTCAATGAACTTGCTAACTACGACGATCAGAATCGGTATTTAGGTGGTCTGATAACCGTTCTCCCAGTTATACGTCGACGATTTCGAGTGGGTACAGGGACACCTAATCTTGCTTCTTATTCCTATCGTGTTAGTAGTGACCCTGATGGAGACTTTCGTGATGTGCATGTATGTTTCAAAGCATTCTTATCCATTCATGGAATTTCTGCTTTCCGAGTGTAAAGAATTCGAGAATCACTGGCCTCAACTGGCACCGTACCATTAGATGCTTCAGGAAAACACGGAAATAGGCCCCACAACATTTCTGAAGATACTATCGTCAAAGTGACAGAATTTATTGGTTCCTTGAAAAGAAGGAAAATCGCATTACTCCCGAAAAAAAAAAGTAAGAAAACTTATCTCCCTGAAGAACTCAACATAACTAAGTTACATACTATGTACTTGTGACGAATCGGTAGCAAAAAAGGGGCTGACGATGTGTGTTCGACGATTCATCACTTTGTGTATAATGTACTGTCAGGTCAGGTTCAAAATTTGATGATATTTTGTGACTCTTGTGGAGTTCAAAATAAAAATTACACAGTTTTTCGATTCCTTCATTATCTAGTTCAGACCGAACGCTTATAAGGAAACTCCGGATGATTGGGTAGAAGTCCTCCGCAACAGCAGAGTGAAACTGAAACCGTTCCAAGTGGTAGACTCTGGGAAAGATATCAAATTTCTGAATTGGACTAAGCATTTCTCCAACAAGTATCCCAAGAAATGCCCAATGCCTACGAAACCTATTCGAGTGTTGGAAATCAGGAAAAATAGCCCTCAATTTATCTTTCACAAGAATACCTATTCTGAGTTATTTGCAAGCTCGCGGTTTTAATGCAAAGTTAAACGAAACCCGAAAAGAAATTTAAGGAAAGCTCATAATATCACAACTCCGGAAGTTACTAGCCACAATCATCCCAAGCTTTTTGCAACATCCCACTTCCGGTCAAAGCTGCTAAGTTACAATATCTTGACCAAATATTTGGGAAATGTAAACTCTAGAAAGTTCTACACTGATTTACAAGGTACTGAACAGGATAAAAGCTTGGAGGAAGAAACATTTTGTGACGCAGAAGCTTGAAGGTACTGGTGAAGAACGTTCATGGTCCACCAGCACACTCAATTTTTTGTATGATGTTTAGTATTACTACACACCATTATTATTTTATTAATATTGCAGATATAAACTCAGATAATCTATTAGACCAACTTTAATAATAAAATAAAAATTATGAAACTCAATTCACACAGATAGATGTTTCTCCCTTTCAAATTTAGCACTTAGTTTTAGTATGAAAACTCAGGCATTGAAGCGAAGAAACCAAAGTAGAGATAACAAAACTGCAAAATTTATCGGCTAAATGGCTGCAAATCAAAATTGTCCTTGGATAACACAATTACACAAGTGCAACCTTAAGCCCATTTGGACTTATGCGATCCAGCTATGGGGCACCACCAGTGTCAAATATAAGCATCTTAACAGATTTCAAAATAAGGTTCTGCATGCCATAGTCAATACGCCATATTATGTCTCCAACGAGGTGATTCAGCACATCCCCTTAGAATCCGTCAAAGCCATACAAGAGGCTTCTTTGACGGAGAGCAAAATAAAAAGAAATTTAGGGAAACTGTAACATGTGATTAAGAAATTTGAGGAAATTAAGAGTATTAGGATTAATTAAGAATATTAAGAAATGTGAGGAGCAGATAGATGAAACTCAGTTTTGCTTCAGAGGAGGCATGGGTACAAGAGAGGTATTATTTGCGTTGACGGTACTCTTGCAGAAATGTCGGGAATATAACAAGAGTGCATATGTATGCTTCATAGACTTTAGGAAGGCCTTTGACCGAGTGCAGCATATGAAGTTGATAGATGAATTAAAAAACATCAATTTAGACAAAAAAGACATTGAGTTTATTAAGGCTATATACTGGAACCAGAAAGCAGTAGTAAAGGTGAACGATATAGAAACAAATAATATACCGATTGCGAGAGGGGTTAGGCAAGGATGCGTCTTGTCTCTGACGCTTTTCAACGTGTACTCACAGGTCATATTCAGAAAAGCCTTATGGGAAAGAAAAGAGGGAATAAGAATTGGTGGAGAAATCATAAACACCATGAGATTTGCAGATGACACGGTAATTATGGCTGAGAGTATAGAAGAACTACAAACTTTACTAGATGCAATAAATAGTGAATGCATTCAAATGTGACTTGACATCAACACAGATAAGACCAAATTTATAATAGTATCAAGGAGTCCAATAAATAATGAACAACTAACTCTTGGTGGACAGCAAATAGAGAAAGTGACAAAATATAAATATCTGGGAGCTTACATCAACACAGAATTAGATCCAGACCAAGAGATCAGGGTACGAATAGAAATGGCAAGAGCAGCGTTCTTAAAATTCAAGCAATTGTTCTGTGACAAAAATCTGAATACTGAGCTGAAACTGAGGTTTCTTGAATGTTGCGTCTGGTCGCAACTATTGTACGGGGTAGAAACATGGACATTAAAAGCGGTAATAGTTAAGAAGCTTGAAGCCTTTGAACTTTGGATATACCGGAGAATGTTGAGAATTCCATGGACTGCCAGGGTCACCAATGAGGAAGTGCTGAGAAGGATGGGTCGAGACAAAAAATTGTTGAGAAAAATAAAAGTACGCAAGACTGCATACCGTGGACACATACTGAGAAATGATAAATATAGTCTTCTGCAGGTCATCATGCAGGGTAGAGTCGATGGCAAAAAGGGAATAGGTAGAAAGAGGAAGTCATGGCTGCAAAATATTCGAGACTGGACAAACATGACTGTAGACGAATTATTCCACGTTGCAAAAGACAGAAAGGCTTTTAAAAATGTGGTCGCCAACCTCCGTTATTGGGGACGGCATAAGAAGAAGAAGTAACGTGTCGATTTTTTGACACATTACAATCCTAATGTGCTGACCGGACAAATGTGCACGACGTTTCTGAAGTGCATAGACTGAAAAGAATACTGCCGTCCGACTTGCCTTCAGGTCCCAATCAAACTTAATAAAGTGTATTGACTAATAAAATCTAAATTTTAATTTAGTTTACAGAGCTTACTGAAGTAACTCTATACATATCAGTATATTTAACAAAATAAATGCTTATTGTCCATGGGGACAGATTGCTGTATTCAATGGAGTTAAATAAAAAAAACTGGTATGTGTTCCCTGTACTGTACTCATGTTATAAAAATAGAAACCCCAAAAATATCTATTGCAAATGAATCAAATATTTGTATAACAAACACACATTTTATGTGCAAAGTTAATGTTATAAACCTTAATTAGTATCTCAACATGAAAAGAAAATAGTTCAATGGGTGCTTTAAATTTACGAAATTAACACTGAGCAAAATTCTCACGAGTGACAAATGTTACTTCATAAAATCTTTATCTTACCTATTAATGAGTCTAGTAAATACGCCTCCAAGAGTCTCAATACCCAAAGATAAAGGAGTTACATCTAATAGAAGGACATCTGTTACATCACCAGCCAAAACACCACCTTGGACAGCAGCGCCTACGGCTACCGCCTCATCTGGATTGACAGCTCTACTAGGTTGTTTTCCAAAGATATCTTGAACTGTACTCTGTACTTTTGGCATCCTAGTCATACCACCAACTAATAGAACTTCACCTTAAAAATAAATATTTTATTAATAAAAAAAGATATTACAAAAAATCTAGTTAACTTACCAACATCTGTTTTAGAAACCTCAGCATCCTTCAGAGCCTTTTGGCAGGGATTGATGGTTCTCTTAATTAGATCACCAACTAGACTTTCAAATTTAGATCGAGACAATTTGAGATTCATATGTTTTGGACCAGATGCATCCATTGTCAAATAGGGAAGATTAATGTCTGTTTGAAGAGAAGAAGATAATTCAATTTTAGCTTTTTCTGCAGCTTCTTTAAGTCGTTGCATTGCCATTGGATCTTTAGTTATATCAATTCCCTGTTCTTTCTTGAATTCAGAAACAAGATGGTTGACCAGGACATTGTCAAAATCTTCACCTCCAAGGAAAGTGTCTCCATTGGTTGATTTTACTTCAAAAACGCCCTTTTGGATTTCCAGGATAGATATATCGAAGGTACCACCTCCCAAATCATAAACAGCAATACTAAAATGTAGATACCATGGTTACTATATAGTACAGTATTATTATAACTCATTATACTTACACTTTATCTTCTGTTTTGTCCATGCCATAAGCTAAAGCTGCAGCTGTGGGTTCATTTATGACTCTCAAAACATTAAGGCCAGAAATTTGTCCAGCATCTTTGGTAGCCTGACGTTGTGAGTCATTGAAGTAGGCAGGTACTGTGATTACAGCATTCTTTACTTTGGTGTTTAAGTACGCTTCTGCAGTTTCCTTCATCTTAACCAAAACAAATGCTCCTATCTGACTAGGAGAATACATTTTTCCATCGCTTCCTTGTACCCAAGCATCACCATTTGATGCTTTAACTATTTTGTAGGATAAAGTTTTCCTAAAAGGAATAATATGCAATAAAATGACATTAAACGGAAATAAACTAGAAATTACAATAGATTTGAATTTTTTACAAAAAAAAAAAACACTAAACTTTTGACAAGTGCGGTAAAAACAAGAAACATAGCATATCTTCCATCCACAAATCAACTATACTAAACATACATACATATCTTTCTGTGCTATGCATGTTCTAATTAATACTTGAATGTTAAGTAAGTAAGTAAGTAAGTAAGTAAGTAAGTAATAAGTAAGAGTAAGAAAGCAGGTGTGAATATATCATTCTTTGGATATCCAGAACTTAATCTTGAGAAGAATCTGATTGAAGAACAAAAGGTGATAAGATATGGTTATACATCTACTACTTATGAATGACATCATTGAACAGAGAATAACTTGCTATAATGATAGCCCAGTTTCAGTAATAGAGGTAATACCTTAAGGAGAAGATTCTACAAAGTTGTTGCATTATTTGTAAGCAAAAAAGTTACTTACATATCTTTTTTAACTTCGTCATCTTCAAATCTTCTGCCAATCAAACGTTTAGTGGCATAAAATGTATTTGCAGAATTTGTTACAGCCTGTCTCTTAGCAGGCATACCAACTAGACGTTCATTATCCTTACTAAAAGCAACTACTGAAGGTGTTGTTCTGGAACCTTCTGCATTTTCAATAACTTTGGCTTGTTTACCTTCCATAACCGCAACACATGAGTTTGTAGTACCCAAATCAATACCAATAACAGCTCCTTTGATGCCTTCTGATCTAAAAAGTTAATAATGATTATCATGCATGTCGCCTTATTTATTAAGATATACTTACTTGTGTCGTAATTGAATGTCATATTTTGGGTTTAGTGCGTAAAGGGGAGATCTCTGTAAGTAAAAATATGCCAAATCAATATTCAAGTAAGAATAAAAACACACACTATACATATTATATAGGTATGGCGATCAAACTTTTATTTATATTACAGTATTGCCCAAAAGAAACTACTGAAACTGAAAGATAGATGTCTCTTTGTGCGCGCTGTCATATTCAAATTAACTAGTACAGACCTGTCAACTAATCCTTAAACAATTAATTATTAAGACCTAATTGTTAAAAATGGTGTTAAGTGCAGAGGAGAAAGTGTTTCTTGTGGAGCATTATTTTTGCTCATATGGAATCGGCTGACGTAATAATACGTGTGTGATCAACTCACACAACGGTTTAATAAACGTTCTCCAAGTAATGCTGTAATTTTGAAGGTTGTTGACAAGTTTAGAAATACAAGTAATGTATTGTGCCAACGAAAAGGAAACTCAGGGCGTCCCAGGACAGTTAACAACAACGATAACCATGAACATGTTTTTGAGCGAATCTTGGAAAATCCGAAAGCCAGTCAGACAAGAACAGCGTTGCATCTTGGCTTAAAACGAACTTCCTTGCAAAGAATCCTAAAGGAGCTGGGTGCATTTTCGTATGTGATTCAGGTACATCAATAATTACATCCCAGGGATTGTCACAGTAGAGTGGAATATTGTGCCAGAATTCTTGCATTACAGTATCAAAATCCTGAATTTTTGAAAAATATATGGTTTTCAGACGAAGCACATTTTCATTTGTCAGGCCATGTAAATCGTTGCACAAATCGATTTCTGGGCTTTGCCAGACCAGATGAAGTTCAAGAAGTTCCTTTACATAGTGCAAAAGTGAGTGCCTGGTGTGCAGTTTCGGGACACGGAATCATTGGTCCATACTTTATCGAAGAAAATGGTAGGCAAGACACACTTAATCAACAGAGGTACATTCAAATTTTAACACGCTTTATCCCTGATCTACGTCAATTTTGTCGTGCACGTAATTTGGCATTTCGAGACCAATTCTTCCAGCAGGATGGTGCAACTTGCCATACTGCTGTCGCAGTTTGTCAATTTCTTCAGGGACATTTTCCAAACAAATTTAGTTCACGATTTACTGACTTCCCCTATCCTGCACATTCTCCAGACTTAACATATCCAGGCGCACACATTTGGGGCATGACTAAAACTGCCGTTTTTAAACGGGCACCACAAACCATCAATGAGTTAAAGGATGTTATTAGAGCCTTCTTCGCGGACTTGAGACAACCTTTATTCCATAACATTACGAGAAATCAGGAATATTGGTATGAGGTGTGTCTTGAGAGAGAAGGAGCTCATTTAGAACATGTTATAAAGTGTCAATAATATGTATTTTTTTAAACAATAAAATAATTACAAGTTCAGTACTGTTTATTTTGGACTATACTGTATTACACAACTTTTGAAGATAACAATTCTTTTTATTTTTTTTCCATTGTCTCTTTTATTTGCTCCATGGCAGACAGTGAATCTCTGGAACGGTAAATAACTCTCGTAGACAAAAAGGAAAACAAACAAAATGCATTAAGGTTTATTAAAATCAACTGACTAGATCTGGAGATTAACAACTGTCCACCACTTTTAAAAACTTAGTTTTCCTCAAAATCTTTAATTTACGGATCTAGTCGGTTGATTTTATTAAACCTTGATGAATTTTTGTTTGTTTTGGTTTTCTCTATGATAGTTTCCCACAATTTGAACAAAAAAAAAATAATAAAATTTTTGTAACTGAAAAAATTTTTTTGTAACCTTAGCAAAAATTTTTTCTAATCTTCAAAAGTTGTTTAATAATATAAAAGAAGTTTAATTGCCATATATCATAAATAAGATACA
The DNA here is from genome assembly GCF_040954645.1 of Diabrotica undecimpunctata. Taxonomy (NCBI): domain Eukaryota; kingdom Metazoa; phylum Arthropoda; class Insecta; order Coleoptera; family Chrysomelidae; genus Diabrotica; species Diabrotica undecimpunctata. The sequence continues at coordinate 125,989,091 of NC_092806.1, forward strand.
AAAAAAAATTGTTGAAAATGTACCATTTTTTAGCATTCTAGACATTAATAATACCTTAAATATATTTGAAAATTTAACAGTTTCTATTTCATTTTGGTGTTAGTCACCTTGTACAAGGGATTCTTTTAGTTTTTTTATAATGGTGTAAAAATTGACTACAATTTTGATGAACTTTGGCAACATGTCATACAAATTTCCATTTAATTCAATATTCTCGTAATTTTTGCAAACAATCTATTTTCTTGTGATGTTTCTGATTTTATCAAATATCTTTTTGGACAAAAACAATGATTATACAATAAACTTTGTTTGACCTTCCAGCTTCTGGATATAGAAGGTAAAATGGCAAATAAAGAATTTGTATTACAATTATTGTGAGAGGTATTTGATAATTATTCTTGAACTTAACTTTTGAAATCAGTGTTTAATTAGTTTTTAATCCTTTGTGGTAATTGCTTCACACCCCTAGTCATTGACATTTATACAAAACTAGCTGTAACCTGGGTGCGTTGCTATGCCATCAACTAAAATTTGAAGGAAAGACATTTTGTTCATTTCGAAAAAATTGTGACATTGTAGCGTTTTGTTTCAATTCGATATTTATTGAAATGCTGTGAGATACACAATATTTCCTGTTTTTCCTTCTGGTTCGCAAACGAATAAATCAGTAGATTTTCCAGAGCACATAGTGAGAAAAATGGATTCTCCAAATTTAATTCACACACTTGCACCGATTGTCCTTGTGCTTTCTTTACAGTCATTGTGAAAGAGAAACATCTGTCGAATGGCATATCTGTCGAGATCATTGGGATATGTGGCAACAGTACGTCTGCACCTTTGTATTTTCCAGTAGAAATTGTCTCGATAACATCATTTTCTTGAGTGAGAGTCTGGTTCCGTTGCAAAGTCGTGGTGAATTTATGTTTCTAAGAGGAATGATGGTTACGCCAATTTTCAATGTAAGAATGTACGGTGGCATGCATGGCAAATCAAGTGAATTCAAGAATTCAGTTGTAATTTCTAGTGATGAGGTCACGAGCGATCCGTTCACAAAGATCTGATCTTTTCGAAGACCCGTGATTGATATAATCACATTCTGTGACCCTATATCGTTCGAATGACCCTATGAATTATGCCTATGAATGGCGCTGTCTAGTGTTTACGAAACGAACTGTGTGATTGCGACACGTTGCTCGGATGCTCGGTCAAATTAATGCATGAACCGCGAACCGCAAAGGATCGTTCAAACGCTGATTTCAGTTTCCAGAACGGCGAAACCCTTACGCTGCAAAACTGTAAAATTATATACATTCGAATTGTCGAGTCAATAGTCCTGTAGTCTGTTCTATTTAAAAATTTATAGGAAATAAAATCCATTTTAAATGTTGCATTATCATTCATTCATGAACATCATATAGAATTTTTAATTTTACAAGTTACTTTTTCAAGTATTTTTTTTTATATTTTAATGATTTCTGAAGATGATTTGAGAAATAAAAATCTTATTGTCAGCCTTAAACTATATTTCATTCTTAAATTTATAGTAACAATATCGAATACTACACGTAAACAACAATATAATTAAAGTCGTTCTAATGAAAGAATCTCTATGAACGGGTCCTTCATTATCATTAATTCATATACTCTCAGAAAGATTCATAAACATATCAATATTAAACTTTACACACTTGACCTTTACACAACAAATTTAATTAGTCATTCATATGAACGGCTCTTTATGAACGGATCATTTTAATGAATGACCTGGAAGACCCGGGTCACCGAAATGAACCAGGTCTTCCCATCACTAGTCATTTCGCCAGGTATTCTATTAAGAATGGTTAAGTTGATGGTGTTGACATTGATTTTTTGGCCGCTAATAGAGCGTATTGAACCACTGATGATTTTTGTTCTGTGCAATTTTTGAGAAAACTTTTTGCACCAATTCATCTATACTTTCTGTGATCTTACAGAAGTTTGCTTACAAGGTGATACACTGTGTAGATTCATCCATTTGCATTTGCCCATTTTCAATATCCATTACTTGTTTTTCAAAATTTCCAGCTGATGCATCCTGTTTTAGTTGTATACTCACGTTGGTTTTCAAAGTCAACTTCTGTAAATGACGCCATGAAACTGATGATTTGAGACATGCATTACGTTCATCATCGGGTGTTGAAAGTGATATAACCGATAGTGTTTGCCGAAAATCACCAAACAATAAAATGAGTGCGCCACCGAAGATCCGTGCGTTTTCTCTCAAATCTCGCAAGGTACGATCAAGCGCTTCCAATGCTTTCTTGTGAGACATTCTACTTTCGTCCCATATGATAATTTGACACATTTTTTTAGTACTTTTCCCATTCCAGAGTTTTTACTGATATTGCGTGTTGGTGCCTTAGTGTTCTGCAAATTCAACAGCAGTTTCAATGCTAAATGCACTGTTCAGCCACCATCCAAAAGAGCTGCCGTAATTCCAGATGATGCAATGGCCAGTGCAATATTATTTTGTGATCGTATGGTTGCCAAAATGAGGGAAAGAAGAAAAGTCTTGCCTGTACCACCTGTATGTAATTCTAGTAGTTTAACTTTTCCACTGGCGCATAACATTCCTTGCGTTTCGTTCCTAAATTTTCAAGGCGCTACAATACATGCAAATTTTATCCATTTTTCTAATGACGACACTTGGATGAAGATTATAATCATTATTACTCTCATAATAGAATGTACAAAGATTTATATCAGCGTGCAGTGTTCGTATTGATCGAGCGGTGCTTATTTGAACATTTTGCAGCCTTTTTTCCAGTTGTTCAGTTGTCTCAGACTAACGAGCCCGAGTAGTACATATTCGATCGGTTTCTAACCTCATTTCTTGTTGTTCAGATGATTCAGACCATAGACATATAATACAAGATAGACTGACTGCTACAATACAGTCGCGTTCCCCCAGTGTGACAGGGAAGAACAGATGCAAAGCAATCCCTGCATCGCTTTTTAATGGGCCAGGATTATCGACCATGTGACCTTATTGGTCATTTAGGTTACATAGTCGATAAACCTGGCAAATTAGAAAGAGATGCAGGGACTGCTTTGCGTCAGTTATCTCTGTCGCATTGGGGGAACGGGCTGGTATTGCAACGATCAGTCTATCTTGTATTATATGTCTATAACGGCATTAACTCGAAGATTTTCCAGCCTCGTTGCTCGTTTGAGGCTAGTAATGTTCTTTTCTTCCGTGCTCGAGGTGTAGATCGGCCAATTGCTTGTCGCTTTGGAGGCATAATTGTACGAGAACGACATAAAAAATGCATTTGAATTTATTAGATGTCAATCAGCAGTCTGAATCTCACAATGTATCAAATCCAATTAAACCGTCTGTTCACACACAGATAGAAACGTTAATATTGCCGGTGATCACCAATTCGCTGAAGAAAATTTGAAGTGAAAAAAAAAACAGCATTCGAGAATTGTTGAAATTGATTTAATTCCACTCATGATGATATCCAATTGAATTCAATTCGATTGAATTATTAATTAATTTAACTCAGAATGAAATGCACAAAACTAATGAAAAACATGTCAAATATAAAAATACGCACAATATTGTCTCTTCAATGCAAGCCAGACATGAATTTCACAATTTACATAAATTCTTATGTCACCCACAACTAGAAACGTCATCATTCGTTCGCTGTTGCCGTTTAAATTCAAACCAGCATGAATTGTCACGGCAATATATGAAATTCATTGGAATGACAGTGGCACCATCTGTCAAAAATTGGTTGTACCAATAAATCTCTTAACATCAGATCCACCAACTATTAGCTTGAATTATAAATTTTTTTTATGAAAATTTACTGCATGGCAGTTTCTATAAATCTGTGCAATAAATAAACTTTGGACGATTTTTGCAAGATCAAGAAAATTTATCAAATCCATTGGCCGGTCATAGTAGAATTTCTATTGTAGGCCTAATCTTTAAAGCATGTAACATGAAATTTCGATTTTGAATTTTGACAATAAATATGCGACATTTGAAATATGTCTAAAAAACACAGAATTTAAACTTTTAAAGTACAAACGATAACATGTCACGGGAAATGTATTCACGAAGGCGGTATCGAGTGGAGTTTGTAGCTGAAGTTGTGTGATTCTGAAAAACAGTTGTGTACTTCTGTAGTCGAAAAAGGAAGATTTCAACGTTTGTAATGTGAAAGTTTAAATTCAGCGTTTTTAGTCATATTTCAAATGCCTCACGTTTGTTCCAAAACTCAAAACCGAAATTTCATACTATAGGTTTCAAAGATTAGGCTCTAAAAATGGAAATTCCATAATGATCGGACAATGAAAGTGAACATTTTTATTGATCTTATGAAAATCGTAAAAGATAGCAAAAATTGTGCAACATTTATTTATTTAACACCTTTATAAAAACTGACTTTATTTGCGGCAAAATACAGCAGATACAAATTTTATTTAAAATTGATTTTGCATGCGTAATTGACATTCAAAAACGCCTGTCGCTTCAAGTGTTGTTTGTAAGAGAATGGTTCATTCTACACAAAAAGTGCTAATAAACATTTTTCTCGATAAATCGATTTTTTTTTTGGTTTCTTCTCTACGAAGGGGGGTTTTAGGAGAAAGCCCAGAGACAGGATGGTAAACTTTTTAGAATATCTTTTGGGGCCCCAAAATTGACATTCTCAGCAAAATTCAGCTTGTTCATACAATTTTTAGAGGTTCAGTGGCATTTTCATCTCTGGCGACTGGAATATATATCTACTACAGTATTTGAAAGTTCACATACTACCCTAAATAACTATTTAATACAACAATTTATTCTGTATTCATATAGTGATTTGCCACAAAGCTATATATTTTTAAATTGAATATACAAAGTTCACAAAAAGTATATTCACAAATTCATTCACATGAATTTATCATATGTTAAAACTCAGGACAAAGTAAAAACTCATATTTTTTTGGTTTTTACAAAAAAAATTGGTGAGCTATGGGTGCCATTTTCCCAGTATGTTTTTCAGCAAAATATGAAAAATGCTCTATATTTGAAAGGTTCAAGATATTTTGTCACTTTTTTTATTCAAAAGATTTCGGAAAAAATGATATTCTTAGTTTGGCAATATGTAAGTTATTTTAATACAGCCTTCCAAATAAATTTCAAAAATGCCAATCTCGATTTTTTTAAATTTTTTTAGCTCTCAGTAAAATCTGAAATACAAACATAACCTAGAACAATTTGGAAAATTCCAGATAATTTATAATTGCAATGGAATCTTCTAGAACAATCAGGAAGCTTCTAGATAATTCTGCATGTGCTTCACTTGGTCTATAAAATAGATGGGTAGTTATGTAGTTGAAATTTCACACACTGCTTGAAATCGTTTTTTTTTAATTTCTGGACTGGTTTTGGAAATTTTTACCAATGTTTTCTGACTGGAGAAACAGAATAAAGAAGGGTCTTGACTCTTTGTATATCCAGAAGAAATTGATTTATACGACTAGCGAAAAACATACTTTCTTCAGGTTGAAGACATGAGTGTTCATTTCAAGACTTTGTTTCAAAGTCAAGATGTTTCCAATGATGACTTTCTGTATTCTTAATGTTTCAACAAAATATTAACAATGGCATCAACTGAATGATTTTGTAGCTAAAGAGGAATAATTATAGTTCCTGTATCAGGCAATTATGGAGGTTGGTACTAGTCCCTAAAAGAAACCCTGGTCAATGAAGTTAAGTCATCAACTGCATTAATACTATTCACAACCACCTATTTTCTATTAGTCAATGATTTTTATAAACAAGATTTTGGATTAACCATAGGCTAACTATCCATTATTTCTGGGATTATCTCTATTGTTAGCAGATATTTTCATGGAGGAATTTGAGCAAAACATTGTATACAAACATGATCAAAAACCCACAGTATGGTGAAGATATGTAGATGTGTTCTCCATTTGGTCTCATGAACTAGAATAATTAAATAATTTTTTTATGGGCACAGTAAAGAAGAATCAATAAATTACACCATTAAAAAAAAACAACTCACTATCTTTTCTGAATGTGTTAATCACAAAGGAGGATACAGGATATGCAACCAAGTCTTCAAAAAACCAACCCACACCAATAGATACCTATTGAAATTACTCACATTACACTCACATCATGACAAATATTAAAAAAACATATTATATAATAATAAAAACCATCGGTATATCACATGAAAAATACCAAAAAAATTGAATTTCAAAATTAAGAATTGGCATATCAAAAAAAAAAAATGGATTTTCTCAACTTCCAATGCAGCAATTTTCTTCATTCTTTCATTTCATTTTTTAATCCCATGTAATATATAGATAATAAATCCCTTAAATAGAGACATCTAAGAAACGCATTACCAAATCCCAAAGATGCCTTTATAAGCCAGTCGTCAGAGACGAAAATGCCACTGAACCTCTAAAAATCATACAAAGAGGCTGAAGTTTGCAGAGAATGTTAATTTTGGGACCCCAAAATTATGCAAAAAAAGTTTACTACTTCTAACCCTCGACTTCCACCTGAAAACACCCCCCTTGTAGAAGTGAAAAACGGAAAGAACTGAGATAATTTTGAACAATGCAGTACCAATTATGCCAATGATTTGTTAAAAAAGTACTTAACATTGTGACAATTTCAGGAACTACTACAGAAAACTATTTACAGAAGACTCATAATGCATAGGTTTAATATCAAAATCTACTTTAAACAAAGACATACTGGTTCAAATCTTTCCAGAGCTACAAAAAGGTCTCAATCGTTTTGGAAATATTACTTAAATGAGTGTAAAACTTCAGTGGGTTCATTGTCTTGGCCAGTAAATTACAAATCCTTCATGTCAATTTAGGGATGCTATGTTAATTATACAATTTTAACAAATTATTCATAAAATACCAGAATGAATTTATTTATTTGGGATATTTTAAACTATTATCATTGTCATATTCAACTCGATCCATCATGTCAGAAGATGGAGATTGGATACCAATGGCTACATTAATTATAAGTAATTTGACCGAATAAAATGTATTAAACTTATTATTTGCCACCAAATAAATATAAATTTACCATTTTTAAAACTAAATTGAGGAGGAATTCAGATATCAGAATGATGTAAAAGTTGTGAAATTCTAGATTAATTAACCTCACTTTTATGATAACGTGATAAAAAATGTATCATAATTCTAATAAAACTTTTTTGTAAAAATAATAGTAATTATGCCCCTTGAAAATCATTATGTAACATCATTGTGGCACTTTATAAATTCTATATAAAAGTAAAATACTTGTCAAAATATCAACTTACATTATTTGAAAAATGGTTAAAATTTCTGTTTCCAGCTTTTTCGAAAGTGATTTTCGAGCAATCAAGGGCTTTCCTGCTAAGGGCGCGAGCGGCAGACAACATTTTACTTTTTTCTTTAAATTCTAAAACCAACACTTTGATCTTCACGTGCAAACGCACAAAATGGTTGATTCATTAAATGGAAAAGAATTAACCGGCTGTCATATGTCATACCAAAGCTGACAGCGGTGCCACGTTTCTATCTAGAAAAGAGCATTTAGTTTATGAGCATTCGAACATGTTTTAAGAAAGTTAAATAAAATGAAAGCTAATGCAATTGATATTATTTTACCATTTTTTCTCTAAGTTTCCTTTTCTTCTTCCTGCTTTCTTGATAGCCCTCTTAGATCTTATTTGACGTTTAGGTAAACCCTTTTTATTTTTCTTGGTGTTCGTATAATATTCTTCAATGATTTATCTCATGCTGTTTTTACTAGTCTGTGCTCTCCAATTTTACTTTTATGGCTGTTCGATTCCTTTTTGCAAACGACCCTTGCAAAAGTTGACGATAGTCGTACAATCGCATGGTATTCGCAAATATTGAAGTTATAAAACAGCTCACGTATCTGGGAGTACAGATAACTAAGGACAGCAGCGAAGAAGAAATACGGAGAAGGATAATGCTTGTTAACAAAGCATACTTCTCTCTGTAGCAACTGTTTGGATCCAAAGACATCCATAAAGAAATATGATTTAAAAATAAAGTTCAAAATACATAAAACAACCGCAGAAACATGGATCATGGCAGAAAGAAAAATAAAATAGTACTTTTGAAAGAAAGCTATTGAGAAAGATATTGGGACACATTTGCGACAAAAATATGTGGAAAATAAGGTTAAACCACAAGTTATACCAATATTACAAAGAACCGCTTTAAGTATAGTATAGCAAATCATGCAAAAATACAAAGATTGCGCTGAGCGCGTCACCTTATCTTCTTCTTGATGTGCCTATCCGTTACGAATGTTGGTGATCATCATGGCAATCTTTATCTTATCTGCAGCAGCGCGGAAAAGCTGCACAGATGTTGTATTGAACCAGATTTTGAGGTTCTTTAACCAAGATGTTCTTCTTCTTCCTGGACGTCGTTTTCCAAACATTTTTCATTGCATGATGACTTGAAGGAGAGCATATCTGGATTAATTTCGCATAATATGTCCGGAAGAACTGTAACTTTCGAGATTTGATGGTGGTCAGTACCTTTCGGTTCTTATTCATTCTTCTGAGGACCCCTCATTTGTGACTCTGTCAGCCCACGGAATCTTAACGTCACCTTATAAGAATGTATAATACGAGAACACCTAGTAGGACGCTTAGTGAAACTATGATGTGCCTGAGCTGATCGTCTCAGGATCAGCAATCCTCGAATTGGGAGTCTTCCGTTGTTATGCAGGGTATTTGTTAAAAACTTTACACATGACACCAACTTATTAACAAAGATGTAATAAATAGCAAATTTTGTACCGTTTTAAGGTTTTTATCCACATATTTCCATATTATCCACCTGGTAAATCCACTGATGATGGATTAGTTAGTCCAAAAATGTTCTGTTGTAATGTAGCCCGAAAGGGTTTTAATTATATACCTTTCATAAAGGAATTTTTCAATAAAATTCCTGTGATTGATGGTATACAGCCAACTACAGGAATTTTATTTTATTTGGATTTCATTCTATATTCTCTTATTCTTCTCGTTGCGTATTCTGGGATATTTGCATTATGTATGCAAAATGTGTTATACTAGTGATCTTTTTAGTAATCGTTTATTATATTTTGCCTCTAATGCAGTAATATAATAATATAAATAGTGAAGTTAGTTACAGAACTGTAAAAATATCTTCTTTATAATAATATTTAATTCTTATATCGAGTTTCCTGTTAAATATTAAAATCTGACATCTCTGTAAGGCGTTCTTACGAGAATACTAATATTGACCAATCATGAGGCGTTGAGTAACTATTCTAGAAATATCATGTACAGCGAGCGGTAAATTTAAAAGACAGGTTTTAAAATAAAATTTCCAGTTAATTAGTAGATCAGTCAGTGACATGTCGAGTTGGTACAAATAAATACAAACATCTTTTAGGTACGAAGTTCAACATAGCCTACTGTTTTTTCGTGTCATAAAATTATTAAGTGTTACTACATTTTTATGAGGTATGATTGTGTATATAGTTGAGTAAAATCATAGTTATTTCATTTTTTTTGTTTTAATGTTGTTTTTAGGGTACATAACCTAACTTTAAAATAATCTAGTTGTCAGAAAAAATGTTTTCTACTAAACAACAAGTGTATTCATGGGAAAAAACATATCAGTTGATAAAGATTAAACACGATGAAGCATTTAGGGCCATAGATCAAGCTATTAGTCTAGAGGAACAAGAGAAACAAAATGAGGTAAGTACAATCAAAAAATATATTCTTTCCTTCAGATATTATACTGGTAACAAATAAAACAGAAACATGCTATTATAACATGATTTATTTATTAGTGTCCACAAGTCTTTTATCAATTCAAATTGTCATTCAATCATTAGCATAACAGACTTATTGTATGTTATATTTCAGTGTGAATAAATGTTAAAAACTATAAGTATATATTTTCATATACCAAGGTTTACAGTTTACAAGATTAAGTAACATTGTGAAAGTGTATCATTAATATCTAGGTTTGGTAATTTTGAGTGCTCTTGCTTCTTCAAGGTAATTATTGAATTATGTTAATATTCTCCAAAAGTTTAAACATATACCCCAAATAACAATTTGAAATATGTTTTTCAGTAATTAAAAATCTTAATATTGATAGCTATTAGCTGTTTATTCTGCCCTAGAGATCTTATTTGGCTACTGTCAATATGTTCCATTCTTATAAAAGTCCATAGAAGTACCAAAGAATATAGATGCTTATAAGCTTCTATATTCTTTGGAAGTACAATTACTTACAACTTGTAACTACAAAAAATATTGTTTGCTGCCAGGGCTTCCTATACTTTCTATTATTTTCATCAATAAAAGACAACAATGTATTAGACCATTTGTTACCACTAGTTAATTTTTTGAAAAAAGTTTGGCCAACTTCTATTTTTTTTTGTAAATTTTTTTTCTTTATACCTAAGTTTCAGTTTTTACTTTCTTTATGTGACATCTTTGGTGATGTACAAAAATAAAATTGTGGTTTGGAGGTACATATATAGACAGATACATTGAGAAATGTATCAATTAACACAAGTTTGTGATGAAAAGTTTTACAATGTAAATGGTTTTTTTATTAAGTACTTTCATAGTAATATTTTAATACAAAAAAAACTATTTAATTTAGTTTTCTTTTGTAAATTTGTAATTCATTCTGTTATACTTGGTATTGGTAATTTCTTTGATCTAACACTCCATTGTTAGTTGCCTGGTGCTATGTTCTATGTAATTTGTGAAATATTTTATTTTCTGGGTTTTCATTTGTCTTTCCTATTCCTGTGTGTTCTCTATCCATTTGTTCATTGAACATCCTCATCTGTTTTTATGATTGTTCCTATATTGAATATTTCATTAATTTGAAACTGAATGTTTGTTTTAAGTACTTGATTGAATTGTGTTGTGTCTGATATTTATGTAATTGGCTTTTGAGTTCTTAATAATTGGCATAATGGTTAGCTTAGTCATTTCAAAGGGTGCATACACATAACAAATTGTTTCCAATATCTTCTTTTATTAATATTTTAAGTATGTGAGAAAATAAATAAGGGATGCTATAAAATTTAATAAGAAGTAAGTAGGTAATGCCTTGAGGAAAGTAAATATAATACTAAATATAACACTAGGTTTATTAGATCATTCTTATTTTATTTTATTTATTTATCAACGGGCAATTTTATATATTTATCATATAAAAAAAATGTAACAACAAAATATCACCCATGCCAAATTTGTATGGAACAAAGATGGTCAAGGTGTTAAAATTAAATTTTATTCTTTGGTTTTTGTTCTGTCCAATAAAAATATTTATTTTTTCAAATTGCTCTGTTTGTTTGGCCTGTTAGCAAGAAGAGATTTAAATCCTATTTAACATAGTTGGAGTGAGGTGGGAGACATTTAAAGAGACATGTGCCACCTCCAAAAAGTTCTAGAGAGCTTTGCGACATACTGTGACAGGAATGGGACAATTTTCAACAAAATGTGATCCAAAATCTGATACAAAGCATGCTTTATCATTTGCAAGAGGTTACCATTTCCAGAGGAAAGAAGTCTTTAAACTTTCTGTTGTTTCAATGAAAACTGTATGAAAGTCAATTTGTTTATTTTTATTACTTTTAATAAACTAAACAACAGTAACTTTTAGTAAATTATGTGCCCTTTCCCATGTCAGTTGGGCCAATGTTACATTGAAAAGAAAATTAAATTTTAGAGAACAAAAACAAAAGTACAGTGTAGACTTTAAAAGTTTTAATTCATTGAAAAACATTTTTGAACTTTCATAATTTAAGAAAAATTTCTTTAAATTAATGAAAACAATGAATTAAACATAATAACCACAAATGGACTAAATCTGAAATCACAATGGCGAAAGGGGGGGTAGGGGGGAGGCTATTTAAAAACCTTTCCAAACATTTCTAATTTATGTGTATTTGTCCCATAAGAAAATTAAGATATTTCACTATGAATGTTCATATTTTAAGTTATGTTATTGTAAGATTAAGACATGTCTATTGAACTGCTACATATTCACAGTTCTGCTCTACGGAATGGAAGCATGGAAACTGACTGTTGCATCTATGAATCGGCTCGAAGCTTTCGAAATGTGGTGTTATAGGCGCATCTTACGTATATCCTGGGTTGACAGAGTTACTAATGTGGAGGTCCTGCGTAGAATGGGGAAAGAATGTGAAATTGTCATGACCGTCAAAACTAAAAAGTTGGAATATCTACATCTAATGAGAAATCAAGAACGTTACGGTTTTCTCCAGCTGATTCTCCAAGGGAAAGTAAATGGTAAGAGAGGACCAGGAAGAAGACGCATTTCCTGGCTTCAAAATTTACGAAAGTGGTATAACACGACTACCACTAAACTGTTCCGCGCTGCAATAAATAAAGTAAAGATAGCCGTGATGATCGCCAACATCCGGAACGGATAGGCACTTTAAGAAGAAGAAGAAGATTAAGACTTTAATTATTTTTTTACTGTATTTCAAGGTATTTATTTATACTTCATCTAATTTACATACCGTTGCACGTCATCGGCGTCATAGCCCGTGACGTCACATGATAACAAAACGAAATATTTAGGCGGTAGGTATGTTCTTTTTTAGAATCACTTTGCCGAGTACACTGGCATTGCAGCCACTAGACATATTTTATTATATACACGTAGAACTAATACACTCGCGATCATAAAATCCGGGTCATCTTGAAAATTTCAAGTTTCTTAAAGATTTTTGCCTCTGGTGCAGTAATTACCTTTTTTTTTTGCTAATTTATTTTTTATTTGTCATCAATGTTTGTTTTGAAAGAAAAAAAAATGGTTTTTTATTGTTTTTATTGAAAAAAACAGAAAACAAATCAAATTGTTAATAAAATAGACATACGAAAAAAAAATGGAAAATACGGAACGTGGCAAAAAATCAGTGAAATTTCAATGACCGATATCGTGTATTGCCTCCCCTTGATCTAATAACCTCTTGCAGACGACGGGGCATACTCTCAATTTTTCTCCGGATTACTGTGGTATGTTATTCCACTCTCTCACTAACAGATCCTTAAGCTCCTGTGCGTTGTTAGGAGGAGGTGTATGGGTTTGAATACGTTTTTTCAAATTGTCCCAGAGATGTTCGATGGGATTCAGGTCCGGAGACCTAGCTGGCCAGGGTACCCTCGTAATTCCAACTTCGTCCAAGTATTACATACTGATCCTGGCAACGTGCGGTCGCACGTTGTCCTGCATAAAAACGGCGTTTTCTCCAAGCCCTGCCATGTTGGGCATAACATGTTCTTTCGGAATCTCCGTAATGTACCTTCGTGCAGTTAGGGACCCATTTTCGATGAAGGGTAATTCTGTGTGGAAGTCGGAAGATATACCTCCTCAAGCCATGACCGAGCCTCCACCAAATGGCATTCTTGGAGCAATGCAAGCTTGTGAAAATCGTTCACCGGTTCTCCTCCAAACTCTTACCCGTCCATCGAATCCAGTTAGGCAGAAACGGGATTCATCTGAGAATAACACTTTGCTGCAATCGTTAATTCACTAATGCGCGTATTGTCGAGCAAAAGCTAGTCGTGCAACTCGAGGCACCCGGCGCAGTGGCGGTCCTCTAGCCATTACCCGAGAAGATAGTCAAGAAGAATGAAGTCTTCTTCTGACTGTTGCAACACTAAAATTGCGATTTCGTACTTCCTCTAGACGATTTTGATGCATAACCGCAGTTGAGGTCCGGTTTCGTAAAGCCTGAAACACAAGGAAACGGTCATCTAGTGCCTTAGTCGTTCTTCTTCATCCAGAGCTAGGTCGCCTGGTTAGCAAACTTGCCTCCTGAAAGCGTTGAAGCACTCGTTGAACCGTAGAAAGGCTTACGCCAACAGTTCTTGCGACTTGCCGTTGAGTGTGACGGTCTTCCACAAGTGCAACAATTTGTGCCGTTTCAACAACAGTCAAAGGCATTTTTGTCAAAAAATAAACACTAATAATGGCACTAATAAACGTTTGTCAACTAAATAATAAATAAACGTTTGTCCGTTGCATTTGAACAGAAAGTCGAAGTACAAACGAGACATTTAAAACAAGCGGAGTTACATGTAGCGTTCATTTTGGGAAGTGTGCACTTTACCGCGAAATCGGCACTATTGGAATTCTTTGTTACAAAGCAAACCGCAACAATTCTCAGAAACATGCATTAGTTTGTATTTGTGTTATTATTATTTACGATAAAGCTCGTTAAAAATGAAATATCGGTGATTTTCAAGGTGACCCGGATTTTATGATCGCGAGTGTATTTAAAGATTTCTATTCATGTTAACTTAAAGAAATAGACAACAATATATTTAATTTAATTTGTATAAATGCATTATAAAGCGTTTTTATAAAGAACATTTGTTCAGAACACACTGTAACTGTAATTGAACGAAGGTGATATTTTGGCATAAATTGGTAACACTTATTTGACAGTTGCGGTATTGACACTTTTTGTACTTTATTATTTTAAATTTTAAAGTGAATACCTCTTGTTTTATATTTTTACCCATTTAATAAAATCTGTTCTTTTTAGAACAAAATTAGTGTGTTTTATTTAAAAAATGTTACGTAAGAATTTAAATAGTCGTTGTAAAGAGTATAATAATAATTATGTGACCTATTTGATTTAAAATGGATTCAGGATTTTTTTATACTTTGGCAACTATGTCAACTTTGATCTCTGACGTAGATAATGACGTGCAACGGTTTGTAAATTAGATGGACTGTAGGAATTTATTTACGAAGTTGAAAAATATTTGTTTTATTCTTTTTTCTTTGTCAGTGATTTAATCCTGTTAAATACTAAAGATATTCGTTTTCTCATAGTTTAAGTTGTAATAGAACATTCTGTGGAAACATTTCTATCAAATTGCCATAATGAGTGTTTAAAAAAAATGTTGTAATAGTTATTGAGTTTATGTTTTAGATCTAGGCATATAATGGCTAGTAAACATGTGTTGAAAATATCCAGTATTAATGACAACAAAACTGCTATTAACTATTTAATCTACGAGAAATCGAATATATTTAGTCTTTTAGGGGATAAAATCACTAGCACTTAAAAAAGTTTAAAACATTAATATAAATATTATTTAACTTCTTAAATAATTTTAATGATTTATTGAATAATTTTGTAATAACCCCTATAAAAACAACAACAAAATACCTTGAAATACAGTAAACAATAATTAAATTTTTAATCAAACCATAAAATATTAACATTCATATTGTTCTGAAGCTATTTTCTTGTGGCATTTTAAATTAATTTATATTTAAATGGGAATAAGCCACAATTAAAGGTTAAAATACGTTTATTGACGTTTCAATTTCTACTTCGGAAATCGTTCTCAAAATACAAACATTAGTAAATTAAACAAATTTTGTTTTTTGTTACTTAGTGAAAAAATTCTTCTAATAATTTAATTTTATCTGACTCATCTATATTGACAATTCAGACATACCTTATACATTTTAAAGTAGACGACTTTAAAATGATATTGCCAATATTGTTGAGTTGCGTTCCTGGGACGACTTTACTTATAAGATAGTTCATTCAATTACATGAAATCAACTTTAACTTGAGAATATCCGTCAGAAAAGATCATAACATGTAATTCGTCTTTAAAAAGACAAATACATGCCATGATGACAGTAAAATTCTCCTGTTAGTGATTCCATAGTAAATTATGAGGAAAAAACCAGGAAAAAAACCTCATAATACTATCCCGACATGGTAAGTATTTGATCGTGCATTTAGTTTACCTTCAATAAACACCAAATTCCGATTTTATATGTTTGTTATTTAAAAAACATAAATGATGTATTCTCTATATGTTACTGACTTACCAATACTGGTATTTTCCTTTTAATAACTTCCTCTTTCAATATGGGTAACCAGATCCTACTACATTCTGCCGAGGAATTCGCGAATTTACGATTTTTTATTTTCAACGGGCTGCTGCCCAATAACATTTACAATGTTTACAATGTATACAATAAAACAAAATAAAATATAAATATTACAAACTTAATCACGTAATTTAGTTTTATATATCAAAATGATGACTACCTATTCCACAGCCACTCAAATAAACATATGCCTGAGACCAGTAATGAATTTGGCCTTCAGGGAAAAAAAAATCTAGATCTGGGTAAATATTTGCCCATCTTAGTGCTCGAGATAAAAAATTATTATATGCATAGTTGGTTCTGTGAAGATAACATAAAAAGTTCAACCTGCTCAAGTAGCTGAGAACACAAGACTGTAGAATTAATTATGCCATAAAGCATCTTTGCATCTTTAATTAAACATCAGTTATACAATTAGAGAATATCAAGTTGGGTTTCAATTTGATCATAATTTACTTGATTTAATTCAAAAGGTATACCCTGTTTATATGCTACATATTTCAAGAACTTGTGTTGAACTGTCTCAATTTTTGATATGTAAATATTATAAGATGGTGACCATATACAAGAACAATACTCTAGATGAGGTCTAACTAAAGAACAATACAGTAATTTAATCGCTTCAATATTCTGAAAAGTCTCTAGTGAATCTTTTTATAATGCCAAGCATTTGTAAAGACTTGGAAATTATTGACATATAATGTGATTCAAATAAAAGTTAAAGTCTAAATTAATTCCCAAATCACGAATTTCGGTAACCCAGTCAACAAGAATGTTCTGTATATTATAATTATATTCCATTGGGTCTCTCGATCGTCCACAATCGTACAGCATGGCACTTGGATGCGTTCAGGGCCATGGCATTCAACACACACCACTCACTCAACTGATCAAGATTGTGTTGAAGATTAACATAATCTTCTGTATCATTGATAATTGTTTAGAACTTTAGATCGTCCACAAAAAGAAGACGTGAACTGTGCTGGAAGCAGTGGTGTATATTATTGATGAATATGTTAAATGACAAGGGTCCCAAATGAGAACCCTGGGGTACTTCTGAATTAACCTTAATCTCACTAGAAACAAAATCCTTGATACGCACCATCTGAACTCAGCCAATCAAATATGTTCTCAGACATCTAAGAAGTGGCCCATCAACATCAATTTTTTAAGTTAACAATTTAAAATATTAAATGAAAGAGGAGAACAAAACAACATTGAAGAAGAACGGAAGATCATCCAAACGACAATTACAAATATGGTAAAGGAAACATTAGGTGAAACCTCAAGCAAAAGAAACGAGGAATGATTTGACCAAGATTGCCAACAAGTAATAAATAGCAAAAATATAGCTAGACAGAAATGTCTACAAAGGAATTCCCGATCGAATAGAAGGGCATATGAAGAACTCGGAAAAGATGCAAAGAAAATATGCAGAAGGAAAAAGAGAAATGTTGAATAGAAACATACAACAAATTACAGATTATAATAACAGACGAGAGACTAGAAAATTTTAAAAGGAAACCAAGCAATGCACCCAAGGATACATGACAAGATCAACAGTTTGCAACGACAAAAATGGGGCAATTATCAGCGAGAAAGAGGAAATAATGAAAAGGTGGAAGGAGCATTTTCAAGAGCTGTTCAACCCAGAAAAAGAACAAAACGAAGATGAAGAGATAATTCACCACACAGCAGAACAACTAGTTGAGCAACCAACATTGGAAGAAACGATAAACGTCATAAAACATCTAAAAAATAACAAAGCACCTGGCACAGATGGAATAACTGCAGAACTGATAAAGAATGGTGGACATGCGCTATGGAGGCGTATCCATAAACTAATCGACCGCATATGGACACTAGAAGTCATCCCAGAAGATTGGAAAGTAGGAATCATACTTCCTATGTACAAAGGGGGAGACAAACGATTCTGTAAAAATTTTAGGGGCATAACAGTTTTAAATGTCATCTACAAGATATTATCAGGAATTATATACAGCCGCCTGGAATCGTTTTCGGAGGAGATTATTGGTGAATACCAATGTGGCTTCAGACCAAAGAGGTCAACTATAGACCAAATACATATGTTAAGAGGTATACATGAAAAATGTGTTGAATATAACATACCTATTTACAACTTGTATATCGATTTCAAACAGGCGTTTGAT
Source organism: Diabrotica undecimpunctata (assembly GCF_040954645.1). Classification (NCBI taxonomy): domain Eukaryota; kingdom Metazoa; phylum Arthropoda; class Insecta; order Coleoptera; family Chrysomelidae; genus Diabrotica; species Diabrotica undecimpunctata. The sequence continues at coordinate 126,007,288 of NC_092806.1, forward strand.
GGAGTAGATCGACAAAAGATGTTAAAGCAACTATCTATGTTAGGGATACCCAATAAGTTGGTCAAACTTATACGAATGACTCTGGAGGGTTCCAAAGCTATGGTGAGAATAGATGGAGATATGACGCAGGCCTTTGATATTGAAAATGGAGTTAGACAAGGGGATGCCTTATCAACAACACTTTTTAATCTAACTTTAGAAGCTGTTGTTAGAAAACTGGATATAAACGGCTGTATTAATACAATATCAATGCAAATATGCGTATATGCGGATGATGTTGCCATAATAAGCCGCAACAAAATGGTATTAAGCGAAAAAGTTATAGAACTGAAACGAGAAGCTGCTACGTTTGGTCTATATATAAATGAAAGCAAAACAAAATATATGGAGTGCACAAAATCTACCTAGGCTCAATAATAAATGACAACAACATCAGTCAAGATATACAAGCACGGATTCTTAGCGGTAATAAGTGCTTTTATGCATACAAAGACTTAATGAAAAGTAAGTTAATGAATCGTGAGTCTAAGCTGAGAATCTACAAAACAGTAATTAGACCAGTGGTCACATATGGATGTGAAACGTGGACCCTCTCAACCACTGATGAAAATCAACTGAGAATATTTGAGCGCAAAATACTAAGGAAGATATTTGGACCAACCCAATGCAGCGATGGTTCGTGGAGAATTAAAACGAACCACGAGCTGGATGAACTAATGCAGAGCGCAGATTTGTAAAGTCACAAAGACTAAACTGGCTTGGTCATCTAGAAAGAATGCCAGATAATCGAGCTGTAAAAGTAGTCCAGAGATGGAAGCCCCAAGGAAACAGAACAAGAGGAAGGCACCGTAAAAGATGGATAGACGACGTAGAGAGGGATCTTAAAACCATGAACATCAGGCAGTGGCGAAGGAAAGTATCCGACAGGGCAGAATGGAAGAACATTGTTAAGCAGGCCAAGACTCACAAAGGTTTGTAGCGCCATTAGAAGAAGATTTAAAATATTATGGTTGACCCGATCAAAGACCTTGGAGAAATTAGTGTATAGTGCATGTACCCTACAGCCCCTCTCCAAGGCCTTCCTCAGGAAGTACACAAACACTAGTATATTACATCAGTTGATCTACTCTTCCGAAATCCAAATTGTGGGTCTACTAGCTGTTTTTCAAGTAAAGCTTTAAGGGAACATAGTCAAGATAGCGAAGATAGTCACATACAAAACATTCAAATATCTTTGGTATTATGCTAATTATACTAATGAGCCTGTAATTATTCACCAATGAATTATCTCCCGCTTTAAAAATAGGCAATAAAAAAATATTTTTCCAGCATTCTGAAAATTCACCCTTATTTAAGGATATATTGAAAATGTGAAAAAGAGATCTGGATAATATAAAACAACAATTCTTGAGAAAGATGGGAGGCAATCCATCAGGACCAGGACCCTTATTCACATCCAGTTCTGATAATTTTAAATAAATACCAGATACAGCTATGTTGAAAAAAGTCAAGTTAGTAAGACCAAGTAAAGGTGAGTCACTGGGTATGTCACATATTCGAGTGGAATAGACTGAAAAAATATTCTGCAAAAAGATTTTCAATGTCTGGTCTGTAACTGGATTCAACACCAATAATATCTCAACGCAGCAGGCAATGAAGGCTTTCCCCTCTGTGAATTTACATGATTTCTGTAGTCTTCAACTTTTAACAATTTACAGTTGGCCCTCAGCTGAGAAAAACTGGACTAAAAAAACCAAGAAGGGAATCTACATTTTAAATACCTTTTTAGGAGGATAAATAATTCTATAGCTAAGTAAACTATATCATAAAAAATATTCACAATTTGATTCAGTGGTTTTCCTAAAAATAAATTATCCCAACAGAACAAAAAATCAGTTATTTTCACATAGTCAGCGGACTTAAAGTCCCTATAGAAACCATCACTAACCAAACCACTATTATTGGGGCACCTTTTGGTCATCTTTATCTCAAATTCCAGGGATGAGTGGTGCATACCATCCCTCAAAAGAGCTTCATCTGTCCTGGACACAGTTACATCAAAACAAAAATAAACAATACACTCTCTAGAAGAAGTTTATTTATTCAAAAATAGGGAAAGCCCTAATACATACAAAATTAATCAATTTATAACATTAATACATAAAATAAAAATAACAATTACACTTAAAATATAGTACCTACACTTATTAAAAATATAAATCAATAATATATAACATAAAACATGACTACATAACAACTACCTAACTAATGGTGCTTTTAATATGGTCCATTAATTTGCTTTTCAACATTTGTATAGATGAACAACTTTTAACTGTTTGAGGAAGTTTATTAAAAAGATCAAAACCCTTAAACATCAAAGAGTTTCTTGAAGCTGTCGTTTTTGTTTTCACAATGTGTAAATTGCACACTTACCTCGAGTAGGGTAATTGTGAATATCACAATTCCGTGTAATAAACTCACAAAAGTAAGCAGGGGCCAAATTATTTAGAATTTTATAAATGAAAACCATTGTAAGGTAAAAGACCCTTTGTTGAACTAAAACCCACTGCAGCATGCTAAGCATTGTTGCTATAGGTGTATATCTACTTCCACCAATAATGATTCTCATTCCTCGATTTTGTAATTTTTGCAACTGGGCCGATTGATTTAAGTTAAAGAGAAAAATAACTAACGATCAAAAATCGAAGTGATGTTGAATAATTGCATTAAAAACTGTAATTTTAGTTGAAGTTGACAAATTTTTAGATATTCTGGAAAAAAAAGTATAATTTTTTAGAAATCTCTATATTAAGAGGTTTTTATGATCTTAGCTCCGACAGGAAGACATACATTTTCATTTCATGCAGTTTGATTATTTCATATTTTCAATATTGAACCTTTAATATTTCCACATTCACAATATGGATTAGTTGCCACATTCATTTTGTTTTATGTTATGAATTTTTTGATGTCAAAGAATTTCCCGTTCTGTATATATTAATTAGTATATAGAGTCGATCCGTTAAGGTAACAATACCACTAGCCCAGTCTGGTTAAAAAAAAAGGTGGAAAAATGTTTCGCAGATATCTGAAGCTTTTAAGACATAGGTGGGGGATACTAGATGATGAATAGATGAAAAGATACTCCTAGTTTTACCTTGCGTTTTTTTAAGCAATAATTTATGGTCACAATTTGATTTTTTTTCCATAAATTTTTTCCCTTATATTTTAAATAAACAATATTTATGTCATTTTTTATGTCAAGAATATCTTTATTTTCCCGTTTTTTTAATTCAAATTGATAAACAATTTACAGAGATATTTGCAAAAAAGCAGTTTTTTTGCACTAATTTATAAATTTTATTAATTTTTTTATTAACAAAATAAAATAGTATTAATACATTTAAACATCAAGGAATTACCATCTTTTAGATTTGTGCGAAATTTTCCCCCGATCAGTCAAATATTTTATAAGTTATTTAATTTGTTTATCCCTGAGGCTAATTATTTAAACTATTGAGCTTGCCCTATGCATGATGCTAGACATATTCAGCAAATTTCATAGGATTCTTTAAGACTTAGACTATCTCAGAAGTTAAATGCATATTGAGTTTTCATCGAAATTATTTACAAAATAAACGTTTGAAAAAGGGGTATGTTTTTGACTTATAAACAATTGTAATAACTTCTATATTTTTCAAGCTACAGACTTGTACGTACAACCATTGGATAGCTGGTAAAAAAGCTCACATTAAAAAATAAAAAAGCTTCTATGACCAATAGGAACGAAGTTAGTGACTATTTTTAAAAAAATCATATCTCCATTGTTTATAAACATTAAGAAGTAAAATTTGCCAAATTTTGAATGAAAATCTAAACTCTATATTGAAACTTATAGCTATAAAATTTATCTAATTTTTCGAAACGACGGTACTTTCGAAAGATCGACATAGGAAAGTTGAGAGGATATCTGTTTCAGCTCCATTTTTTTTTTTCGGCATCGGAACTTCAAATTGCAACACGTAGGAAAAATTTACATTATCTCGACTTCCTTTGCAGCTACAAGCCTCTTTTTTTATTCTGGGGTAGCTCGTCGAAATATGAATAACTACATAGTTTTCACTGGCCGGAAAATATGGGAAAACTCGGAAAAATTGAGTCCATTTGAAATTCACCCTAAATACTTACTTTTTTTAAATTTGCTCGAAGTAGTCTGTCGCAGTATTAATAATGATGACATAATTTTTACCCCCCATAAATCTCGGAATATCCCGGAAAATCAACATATGTTTTTTCATTTTATATCAATGATGTAATAATACTTATATATTTTATAAATTAAATTTCAGGTAATTTTTTACACATTATATTATTATATTCCTTATATTAATTATAATTGTTTCTATTTTTATAATTAACAATATTGATTTTTATTCTATTTTTCTTACAAATATGATATACAATATTAATCTAATCTGCCTTACTGCTTTGATAAAATAAGTCGATTTTTTCATCACTTGCCTTATTAAATTTTGCAATGTTTATTGAAGTTTAGTTTTTTTATTTTCTTTACATACATTGGTTTAAAAGTTAAAATTTGGTTCATTTATTCGACTTCACTGTCAGGTCTGAACCTTTTTGTTGCAGGTTGTTTGTCTTCACTTATTAAGTCAGTCTTTCCATACATTAACATAATAATGGGCGATCTTAATGCCAAGGTGGGTCAAGGTAAGGTAGGAGAACAAGTAGGAAAATATGGGCTTGGAAACAGAAATGACAGAGGAGATCGATTGATTGAATTTTGCCAAAGTGAAGACTTTGTAGTAACAAATACCTTTTTCAAATTACCTCCTCGACGGTTATATACATGGACATCTCCACAACATACCAAAGAAAAAATAGTGAGAAATCAAATAGACTACATTATGATAGCAAGGAGGTATCATAATGATGTTAAATATACTAAGACGTACCCAGTAGCTGATATATGCTCAGATCATAACCCGGTAGTTACTGTGATAGAGGCGAGACCAAAAAAGATTAGAAGACCACACAGAAAGGGACTAAATTTAAATGAACTTAGAAACAAAAATATACGACAAGAAACAGGAGAAGAAATAAATGAAAACCTCCGTTCAGTGCAGCAACAAATTAACGATACAAACAATGTTAACCAAAAATTAAATTACATAAATACAGCTATACAAACAGCAGGAAAAAAACATCTTACAAAAACAACAACAAAGAATAAGGGGTGGATGACACAAGATATACTAGACTTGATGGAACAAAGAAGAAACATGAAGAATTACCCAGACAAATACAAAGAAATAAATAAACACATAAAAAAGAGAATAAAAGAAGCCAAAGAGAAGTGGATTAAAGAACAATGTGAAGAAATGGAAACCTATGAGAAAAAGTACGATGCGTTCAATATGCACAAAAAAGTAAAAGAGATAACAGGAAGCATAAACAAATGCCAAATAGGTAAACTTAAAGATAAAGATGGAAATCTTATTGTAGATCTAGAGAATAAAATAAAAAGATGGACAGAATACCTGAATGAATTATTTGAAGACGATAGAAACAACTTAACTCAGATAATCAATGCAACTGGGCCAGACATATTGAAAGAAGAAGTAGAATACGCAATAAGAAACGCTAAAAATGGAAAAGCAAATGGACCTGATGAAATTCCTACAGAATTGTTGAAGCTTTTGAATGATAAATCTGGAACCATAATATTAAATTTTGCAGCGAGGAGCTAAAACAGTTTCCCCTCCACTTTCCTATGTCGATCTTTCGAAAGTAACTTCGTTTCAAAAGGTTTTAAGTTTCGAAAAATTTGATGAATTTTATAGCTATAAAATTCAATATAAAGTTTAGATTTTCATTCAAAATTTGTGCAAATTTTACTTCTTAATGTTTATAAACAATGGAGATATAATTAACAAAAAAATTGTCGCTAACTTCGTTTCTATTGTTCATAGGTTTACTTTTTTCTTGAATGTGAGTTTTTTTACTAGCTATCTAATGGTTGTACGTACAAGTCTGTAGCTTGAAAAATATAGAAGTTATTACAATTGTTTATAAGTAAAAAACATACCCCTTTTTCAAACGTTTATTTTGTAAATAATTTCGATGAAAACTCAATATTCATTTAACTTCTGAGATAGTATAAGTCTTAAAGAATCCTATGAAATTTGTTAAATGTGTCTAGCATCATTCATAGGGCAAGTTCAATGGTTTAAATAATTATTCCCAGGGATAAACAAATTGAATAACTTTTAAACTATTTGACCAATCGGGGGGAAAGTTCGCACAAATTTAAAGGACGGTAATTCCTCAATGTTGAAATGTATTAATAACATTTTATTTTGTTAATAAAAAAATTAATTAAATTTATAAATTAGTGCAACAAAACTGCTTTTTTGCAAATATTTATCTCTGTAAATTATTTATCAATTTTAATTGAAAAAACGGGAAAATAAAGATATTTTTGATATAAAAAAATGTTATAAATATTGTTTATTTAAATTGTAAGGGAAAAAACTTATAGATAATAAATCAAATTCTGACTATAAATTATTGTTTAAAAAAAACGCAAGGTAAAAATAGGAGTATCTTTTTATCTATTCGTCATCTAGTAACCCCCACCTATGTCTTAAAAGCTTCAGATATCTGCGAAACATTTTGCCGTGAAATCGATGATTTTTGTATAACCAGACTGGGCTACACATCATTCAGGCGGTATTTAGAAGTCTCATGAAAGTAAATATTATAATTATATAGGCGGTTTATAATGTAGGCACAACAGTGTAATATTATAATAATATCCAAATTCATTTCGATTTTCTAGTAACATTAATTTTGAAGGCATCATTCACTTGTTATCATGCTTTTTGCTTTTGTTTTCATATATTAAGAAATATTTGTATCTGATTTGATTTTATTAGACGATGAAATAGGTACTATTTAATTTGCTATTTACTTTTAATATAATTACTATGGGCCTATTACTGCATTAATGGCTTATCCTATGGTTTTAATGTTTTTTGAATGTCTTTTCTTAGAATTTACTACATACATTATGAGTCTTTTAACAATCAATGTATTGTGTCGCAAATATATAGAAAATTATTATCTAGAAGAAACTATTGTTTTTCTTATCTTTAATTTAAGCACATTTATGTATTAATGGTAATTAATTAGCTTCGGTTGACAATGACTCATTTCACGACCTTTAAAATAAATATCAATACTACTTTGTTATTTAAAAACTGTTTATCTATGGCCGAAAAACAACTTTTGGCTAAGAAAAAGATATGAGCAAATCGGAATATAATATAACACCACATTTCTGCATTTGAAAAACAGTGCTTGTAATATCAGCAGAACTTTAGAAAGCATCTTGCAGAAGAATAGTATTAGAAAAGAAAATAACTGCCGATAACAACCAAGAAATTAACAAATAACCTCTACATGAATAAAACATAAAATTTTAAATTTCAAAAAGTATTTAAATAAAGTACAAAGAATAAAGTTAATGCAATACCATTAGTAAAGCTTAAAATTGTTAGTTTAGACATTCTGTTATTACTATGAGATATTACAGATTACAAAGATAATAAGAGATTACAAATCTCTTCTTATCTTTCCAATTACCGCTTTCAGGTCTGTCTCCTGCATAGCGAGATCAAGCATTTCTGTTTTGCTTAACCGTAGATATTTGGTTTATGGGTGACCCCATTTTTAATATTCTCTTCATTATATAGCTAATATTGTCATCGTCGAAATCAACCATACCTGCCAGCAAGAACATATAAAAGCAGTTCTCTCCAATTTAATTTAATTTAACAGTACCAAAGATGGTAGGCTTCTCATTACTCTAGAAAAGGATCAAGCTACCTTAAACAAAATTAAGACCACGCTAAATAAAAAGGACGGTTAGAAGAAGTTAGGGGACAAAGGAAAGTATGTTGCCCTACATATTAGCGACATGTTGGCGAACGCCACTACACAAGAAATAATAGATGCCTTCAATGAACAAGTCGGCAAGTACGAGGACACCTACAAAATAGGAGACTTAAAACGGCTACGAGGAGATACCCAGGCAACTACACTGGTAGTTTCTGTAAGGGTGGTGGAAGTTATCCTCGGTAGAGGGTATATCAGAGTGGAAATATAGTTAGATGCCAGGTTAGAAAAACGTCTGAGGCTTATTAGATACATTAAGTGCTGGGCCTATAGCAATGCAAAGATGAGTTGCAAAGGACCAGACCGTAGCTGGAAAAAAAAATCACGGCGTAAAAGGGTGTCAGGGAAAACACTGGTGTGTTCTGTGTAGTGTAGTGCAGAACACAGAACAGGAAGTATGGATTGTTCAGAATTTCTGGAAGCCCTGAAAAAGGTCTGAAATGCCAAAAGACACGGGACTAAGTTACATCCACCTCTTCCCCCTCTAGTATACCCGTACAATAAATCAGCGCGCAGGTACCCGTCGAAGAAATGAGGTCTTTGAGGACCTTCTTATGGATGAGTTCTCAAAGGCTTGCGACGAAATAAAGACTGCGCTCAGCGAGGCTCGCACACCCGGAGGCGCAAGGCAGAAGGTGGATGAATTGTTGCCTGACAGCGTCCACCGAATAATCTTGTAATAGTCACAATAGTCACCATAACCCATCTAAGTGATCTAATACGCTAGTGATAGAGACTTAAAATGGCTTAGATAGGAATAAAAAGACTAAAAATACTACGCCGGAAGAGCAAAGTCACCACACGACTTAATTTACGCAAAAGCTATAGAAATCAAAGCAGATCTCTCGATTGTCCCAGAACCTAATAAAAGATAAGCTACGCATAAAGGCTGGATATATGATAATAACGTCGACGTAGCTATAAATATATTAAACAAAAAGGTGTGCGTCAATAAAATAGTAAGAAAAGAGGACATGTAACAATGAATTGATTAAGAGAAAGATTTGTTAGTAGCCGGAGACATAAACGCTAAATCCATTTTATGGGGATCCCACGAAATGACGAGAGGGGCGAACTTTGGAACGTGAAACCACCCTGTGTAAGAGGTACATCGGAAAGTCATATATATATATATATATATATATATATATATATATATATATATATATATATATATTTATTATATATACACATATATGTATATATTACCCTAGCAAACAATGAGAATCTTTTCATCTTTCACCGGTACATCACGTATGCAATTGACACTAAGGTCACAAAATACGACAGGAAGAAGATAATTTATAAAAAAAATAAATAACCGACCAGAAGAAACTACCAACTTCAATGAGTTCCGAGAAATGATTGGAATGATTAAATCCAAAATAAACGAGGGAAATGCTTAAGATGCAAGCGAATAGCACAAGGCACAGCAAACAAGAAGAACATAAGGAGGCATATAAAAACGCAAAAAAGAACTAAGTAGAGAAATTAAAAGGGCTAAACGTACATGTTGGCAGAACTTGTACGAAAAAACAAATGCTAAACGAATGGTAACAAAAAGGGGCGCACAAACAGGAAAAGCACAGTGGATAAAGGCAATAATTCCAGATTATAAGATTATAAGATTATTCCAGTGGTATAAGTGTAGGTTTAAAAGAACAAATTCCTTTTTTGAGAGAGAGAGAGAGAGAGAGAGAGAAACAGAAGACTGCAAGACTTTTATTCCTCATTATATGGAGCAAATCATAAGAATAAATCAAATAGGTATTATAAATCAAAAGATGAACTATTCCTTCTCACTGTTGGCATTACTGACATGGAATAGAGAAAGGTTCAGCAGCGGGGCAGCCGAAGGTGCCCACGGCTAGAAATGAGGGGGTTTTAGCATGGTACAATGAATTAGTGGGTAGGCAGTCGCGTTCTCACGGTCGATTCGCTCGTCTTCGCGGCTGTCTGGATCGGGCAAGCGGACTGAATTTCGGTGGGTGCTTTTTTCTCCCCAAAAAAAGGTCTCTCTAATTTCAATGCTCATATTTCTATATTACCATAGGAAACGAAGCATTTAAAAATCGAAAGAGTGCTGTTCACTATTTTTCAACGGGAATATCTGGGAAACGTCAATAAAAAAGGCGTATCATCTCGTGGGTATCGTAATTTTTACTGCGAAATGTAAATGAAGGAGGCCAGATAGGTATAGACTCGTACAGGACCAGAATAAAGGAAGACATTAAAGCAGCAGCGAAAGATGAAATAGGAACAGAAATTTGTGCCCATAAAAATCATTGGTTTGACAATGAATGCAGAGAATGAAGAGAAAAAAAGAGGATACACAAAAGAAAACAAGGAAACCACTTAAATAAGGAACTTAAATATATATAGAAAACCTCAATAGAGAGAAAGAATTCAGAGCATTCTATAAGAAAGTTAACATCAACAGAAAAGAATTCAAGGTAACCACAAGACAATGCAGAGGTTAGAATGGCGACTTATTAACAAGAAGGAAAGATGTATTGAATAGATGGGTGGAATAGTTTAACCAGGCACTTAATATAGAGGAAGAAGAAGAAAACCTGGAAGACAAAAGAGATGAGGTAAGGGAACAGACGAGAGGAAAGAAGAACCACCAACCATTGTTGAAGTTAAAGATGCAGTTAAAAAACTAGCCAGATACAAATCACCCGGAATAGATTATCTCCCAGCTGAACTATATAAAGAAGCTTATAAAATAAATATGGACACAGAAATCCCTCCCCAATGATTGGAATATTGGAATATTTTGCACCATACACAAAAAAGGAGATATCTTCGAATGCTATAACCACAGAGGAATTACGCTTCTAAATGCAGCGTATAAAATATTTTCCACAGTACTATGTTACCGTATGGCACCATATGCATAACGGATAGTAGGAAAGTACCAAGCTGGTTTCAGAGGTGGTAAATCGACAATTCATCAGATTGCAACCCGGAAACAAATTTTAGAAAAAACATTGGAATATGGCATAGATACTCATACATATTTATAGACTACAAAGCAGCCTACGACTCTGTAAATAGAAGAGAAATGTTCAAAGCAATGAAAGAGCTAGGAATACCATAACAGTTGGTTAATTTAACAAAACTAACTCTTGAAAAAGTTTAATGTAGAGTACGAATTCAGGGGGAACTGTCTGAACCTTTTAAAACAAATAACGGGCTGCGCCAGGGAGACTTTCTCTCTCCTGTATACTGTTCAATTTGGCTCTGGAAAAAGTAATGCGTATGTCACAAATCACAACCATTGGTTCAATATATAAGAAATCAGTGTAAATCCTTGCCTACGCTGATTATATAAATATTGTTGGGAAAACGGGAAACACTGTACGAGGGTAGCAAAGTATATGAAAATAAGCACGCAACCGTAAGCAAACAATTGAAAATTAATATATTTTTTTAAAAACATAAAAACTTGAGACCTTAGGAAGAGAATGAGGACAAAAAATCCCTTTTAAGTATTGAGAAAGCATCTGTACAGCCATTTGAAAATTACCTTTTTTTTCTCAATCAAATGAGATAAACAAATAGAATTGTTTAAAAACTACTTAACTGATCGGGCCCATCTTTTGTAAGTACATAAATAAATAATTTGTTTCGACGTGTTCTTTTTAAAAAAACTTTATTATAGTTTAAAATTAACTTTACAATTAACTTAAATAATAAAGGAACACTAAAGCCGAAATACAAATATAATGTGTAACTAACACGGTTGCACAAAGATTAATACTAATACGGATACTCAGACTAACTAAGACAACTACCTCTTGTTACATTGTTTTTTATATCTTTATATATTTAAGAATTTAAAAATATTCTTCATTCTCGAGCAAAGCGTTGTTACCACAATTGCGGTACACAGGAAATTTCTGATGGAATTGGCTACATAAGTTCTCTCTTCGTAAGGTTGGAAAATACATCGGTTTATTTTGCGGTGATGCAGGATAATTTTCTTTCTGATTTTTTATATCTCTTCTTATTGTTCTATTTTCTTTTTTCTTCTGTGTTAATATTGGGTTTATAATCTTCCAATAATAGATGATTATTAACACAATTATGATAATAATTAACACACTATTGTGTGACCAATTGTGATGTTTTTTAATATTTTCTGGTTTTGATAATCGTGTATTTCTTGCCATATTTTCTAGATGCTTTATTTCTTAATGTCTATATTCTTGATATGTATTGGAACTAATGTGTAGTGAATGATTTCAGGAATTTTAAAAATTAATTCATCATGAAGTGTTTCTTCTGGTTTATATGGTTTTTGTGTATTTAAATTGCACAATTTTTTTATCACTTTTTGCACCCATAACTGTTTTTGTCGGTATGACCAGTTTATTCTTTAGATGTTAGTTTCACTTATTTTCACTTTTACACTTTCACATTCGTTTTAATCTTGTTCTTATTAATTGACTTCAACAATTTTCTGATTTTCTTAATAAGGTTTTCTTGCAATAATAGTAGTTTTCAATTTCTGAGCATTCGTTTGTTGTTGATCATTCTTCTAAAGAGCTAAGTAATAGGAATTGGTATTCAGGTATGACTATTTGGTTTTGTAGAGGTACAGGGTATAATTTAAAGTATTTATAAGAATTTAATATCAAAGGAACATTTAAAAAATTATTAAATTATTTTTTGTTGCAAATAAGTTGTGATAATTCATTAAATTATTTAGTCTAGTAATTTATAACCAATCGTATAATTTTGTTTCTATAAAATCGTATATTGTAAATTATAAGTGTTATAATAGAATTATGTAACACGCTAGTCTATCTGCGAAAAATCATTGATTTGCCTATAAAACATTTCTTATACATTTTGGGGAAAAATCATTTAAATAAAGTTCTTTAATTTGCGAGTTCTAATTTTTTTTATTGTTACATTGCATGTTTACAAACTACTCTATACAGAGAGTAATAAGTAAATAGTCTGTAAGTAAATTAACGTGAGTTAGGTACCGTCCAGTAACGGTTCTCTAAGTATTATTGCGGTAGATCTTCTGACCATACCCTCTTCAATCTTCTTTCGGCAAGTGGTTGGGTGAATAAGTATTAAAATACATAAACAATTCACCAAGATAGTAATAAAATGTAATATAACTACTCAAAATTGTGGCAGTTAATGACTTATTAAAGTATGCTAAATTTCAAATAGATCATCCAAATAATTTGTTTTTAATTTTTTTTATCCCTAAAAGCGATTATTTTAAACGACCTGCATAGGGACTCTATGGGGATTCTCTAAATCGAAATCAATTTTATGAGGGTTCGTTTTTAAGATATATTAAAAAACTGCAACATTTTATTAAATTTGTTATTAAAAAACATATTGAAAAAAGCTGACTTTCTAAGAATAACTTTGACATTTTTTGTTTTGTGTTTGTTTTGTTTTATAACAAGTGCTGGTGAAAACACACTTTCCAAAAAAAATCTTCAATGACCAATAGGAAACAAGATAGCATTTAAAAAAAAATCATATTTCCATTGCTTATTAACATTAAGAGCTAATTATTAAAAATATTTTAAACAAAGATCTAAATTTTATGATTCATTGTATAATATATGGTATATCGGTATGGAAAAAAATTATCTGGCTATAGGTCATTAAGACAACGCAACGAACTGAGAAAAAATATTGACTTGTATGTCCTAGAGAATAACATGTAAAATGTTTTAACTACATGTCTGTGATAGACGCACTATGTGCAGTCTTGTCTGTACATTATTGCCGAAAGAAAGTTTATTTTTTAGATGGTCTGGGGAAATATTTCAACGATGTGATTACAAGATTTAAAAGCAGGTTCATATTTTTTAATATAATCATAATAATATTAAGATCAGGTCGGTCAGATAGCTAAGCGGGCTGGGCGGCCGGCTTCTCATTCGCTTCACTGCGAGTGGTTCAGTGGATGTGGGTTCGGTCCCCAGCTCGGTGTACAGAAAAACAAAAAGTCTAACGCAGCAGTTTAAAATTCTAGATGAATCTGCGGCTTAGACTAGAGTATGCTGGTGTCTGATCGGCCTATGGTGGAGCAGTACGACAAGAGATAAGGGCTTGTGGCTCGATGATACTCCTCCATAGATCCCTACCGGAAGGGCGTGACGCCTAAAATACCGGGTATATATATATATATATATAATAATATTAATCATAAATCAAAAGTTTCTTTAATCTTAATTCATAAAAAATAACATAATAAATTATTAACGGCATAAATTAAAACAATTTATTCTAAAAAATAACAATTTTATAATTTTATTTAAAACTATTTTAAATTAAATTTTCAAAAAGTCCACCACGTTCAGCCAAGCAGAAGTCCAATCTATTGTATAATTGCCTGCTGGTGTTCGACAACATTTCGGGTGTTATGTTTTGAAAGACCTGAATGATTTTTTTTACGTAATTCGTCTAAATTTCCGGCACGTTCATGCTCATGTCGGTAAATTTGTTGCTTCACATAACCCCATACGAAAAAGTCCAAAAGTGCGAGATCAAGAGAGCGAGGTGGAATTTTTATGGTACCTTTTGTACTAATAACTCTATCTGGAAACGTAATGTTTAAAAAACTCCAACACTTCCCGTGCATTGTGAGCTGGACAGCCGTCTTGCTGCAACAAAATGTCATCCATATTAATAGGTAATACTCGAACTTCTGGAATTATGTGATTTCTCAGGAGATCTAGGTATTTACGACTACACAAAGTACCCACAATGAAAAAAGGGCCAAAATTACGTTGTCACCTAAAATACCAGCCCAGACGTTGACTTTTTGACGGTATTGTATTTTATAAGGAACACTTATGAGCCTATTTTCTGTAGGGTACCCTACTGTTACAGATGGATTGTGATGGCTAGTTAAAGAAAAACAAGACTCATCTGTAAACAAGATTTTTTTCATGAAATCTTTCTCACGATTAGTGTGTTTAATCAGGTCCTCACAAAACACCATCCCTTGTTTATAATCAGCTGGGAAAATTTCCTGAGTTTTTTCGAATTTGTAGCAATATTTGTTTCTTTTTAAAATATTTTGTACAGTTCTAGCACTAATACCAGTTTCTCTTGAACTTAGGGTGTTGTTATAAGGAAAATTGATTTCATCTCACTATTCATGCATTTTCTACAATTCTTGACACAACCAGTTTTCCAAATTTAATAATAATCTTGTGAATTGTAGATTTTGTTGGTACAGGGCCTTCGAATGAAAACGAAAACCTACCGAGTATATCGTCGGCACTACTTCCAGAATAATGCCATTTAAGAATTTGAGTTTTATGTTCAGTTGTAAAGGTTACCATTTTCCTAACTTGAAATATCAATTTCTTTATTCTGTTTTTTTTTGCGAATAAAACCAGAATTATTACTAATGAAAAAATAAACGTATACATACCTATTTGACGTTTTCGTTATCAACACTGAATATCACTTTGACAATAGCAATAGCAGAACAACCTCATACTTTTGTTTTCGCACTAATTATGCGTGTTATTTGCAGTTTTCAGATTACCACAACTTATACCGAGAAGGAGTAAAATGTTATTTTAACCCTTTAAAGTGATGGTACTCGTAGAGTACCTCCACGGAAAAGTGGAGTTATGAATATAAAAATATTTATACTTATTAGCTACTTATTTTTATTAAATGCAGTTAAAATAAACTGAATTATTTTATTGAAAAAAAAACTATAAAATTTAATAAAAGAAATAAATGTATGTCATTTATTTATAATAATTATATATTTATATAAATAATATACACTTATCAATAAAATTTAAATATTTTTTACGAATTAATAGTAAAATTCAAATACTTTTTTATGGAAAAATTAATTAATTTATTTTCCATGATTTTCCGAGAGGTAAAAGTAGCACAATTCTTACCACTTTGTCGAGTTACCCCAGTTTAAAAAAAGTAAAGGTTGTACGTACTATGAAAGTCAAGATATTGCAAATTTGACGAGCGCGCTTCAATTTGAAGTTCCAATCTAAAAAAAGCGAAGCTCGGACAGTTCTCTTCGTCACTTTTCCGTGGCGGTATTTTAATGAGTTATTAACTTTTTACTCTTTCACTGTAGGATAATTTTATTTATAAGTTAAATCATAAAAATTTAGATCTTCGTTTAGAATCCTTTCAATTTTCAGCTTTTAATGTTAATAAACAATGTACATATATAATTTCAAGAATAAAATGCTATCTTCGTTCCTATTGGTCATAGAAGGTTCTAATTGTTTTGAAAAGCGTGTTTTTTGACCAGCTTTTTATTGAGCCCACTTATAAGCGTGTGACAAAACATATCGAAGTTATTATAAATGTTTAAAAGCTAAAAAGTCAGCCCGTTTTCAAACTGTTTGTTAATAAAAAAATTAATAAAATTTGAAGTTTTTTAATATACCCTAAAACTGAAGACTGAAAGAATCGATTGCAATTTACAAAATACCTGTAGAGTCACTGTTTGGGCAAGTACAGTTGTTTAAATAATCGCTCTCCAGGATAAACAAATAGAATTATTTGGTCAATCTGGTTGATATTTAGCACACTATAATAACTCATTAATTGTCATAATTTCAAGTAGCTATATTACATGTCGTTATGCAAAAATAAAGTTTACAAACATTTATAAATTACTGCAAAAATAATGGTTTTTTGCAATTATCTCTGTCAATTGTTTATGTATTTTAATTTAGATCTTAAAATTACAGAAATTTTTATGATCTACAACTTTTATTTGAACCATTTTTCCCTAGAATGCATAAGAAACATTTTATCTCTAAAACATATTTTAAAAGAGATCAGAAAAAAACAAAGCAAAATCAGGTGTACGTTTGACTAATTTCTGATCAGCTACTCTTCGTATAACTTTTAGAAACTTCAAGTATTCTTATGCGATTTTTACATATGATCAGTGATTTTTTACAGTTTTTCACATTAGACCCCACCCCAGTCAAGAAAAAAAAAGCTGAAACAATCTTACACGGGTACTTAAAGGTTCTAAAAGATATATCACGGGTAGCTGATGAAATTGATGTGAAGACATATACAGCTAATTTTGCTGTATAATAAACGCTTCTTGTACATTTTAGAGAACAATTGTTTAAATAAAAGTTGTAGATCATCAAAAGTTCTTTAACAGTGATAGTTTCAAAATTACAATACACAAAAAATTGACCAAGATAATTTCAAAAACCCATATTTTTGGAGTAATTTATTACTGTTAATAACTTTGTTTTTGTATAATGACATGTAATACTACTTAAAATTGTGACAGTTAATGAGGTATTAAAGTGTGGTAAATTTTAAACGTATCAATTAAATAGTTTATACGTTGTTCAATTTGTTTATCCCGAAAAGCAATTATTTATTTCAACAACTGCACTTGCCTAAACACTCACTTTAGAGGTATTTTGTAAATCCCTATCGATTCTTTGAGGCATCATTTTTAAGGTATATTATAAAAAACCCGAGATGTTATTAAATTTGTTATTAAAAAAGAGTTTGAAAAAGGATTTTTTAGCTTATAAACATTTATAATAACTTTGAAATTTTTTGTGTCACACGCTTGAAGGTAGGCTGAATAAAAAGCTGGTATAAAATTGAAGAAGTACAAAGTTATAACCCGTTAAAGTGATGGTACTCAATGACAGTACTACCTGCAGAATTCCCTGAGACCCAATCCCTCAACCCAAGTCCGCGCTTTCCACCTTCGCGCTAAGGAAGCCAAGCGAAAACTCCAAATTGCGTGGAATGGTAATACATTAGAACACACAAACCAACCTATATATCTTGGAGTAACTCTGGACCGGTCCCTTACCTACAGACAACATTGTATAAAAACGAGAGGGAAAATAACAACTAGGAACAGCATACTCAGAAAGCTAACGGGAAGTCAATGGGGTGCACGTCCTGGCGTTTTAAGAACAACGGCAGAGGTACTGTGTTTCTCAACTGCTGAATATGCGTGCCCCGTTTGGGGCAGATCTGCCCACACCAAACAAGTTGATACTGCGCTAAATGAGACATGCAGGATAGTAACGGGGTGCACGAAACCAACGCCACTCTCAAATCTATATAAAGCAGTGGGTTTTGCAGAACCCTCAACACGCAGAGGTGTTGCCGAGCACATAGAGAAAATTAAACAGATCGCGGACGAGCGGCATGCCCTATACAAAGCTCGAACACCACGAAAGCGACTAAAATCTAGGAAAAGCTTCCTTGGAACAGTGTAGGATGAACCGCCTTCCGAGTATTTTCCTCTTCCCCAGGTTCAATGGACCGGCCAGTTCCTAGACTTTAAAACGTGGAAAGCTATGAATCGGATAAGAACGGGGGTCGCTCCAGTAAAATCAAACATGGCAAAATGGGGAAAAATCGAGCAAGATGATGTGAAATGTGACTGTGGAGAAACACAGAATATGGAACATCTTCTTACATGCAGAAACTGTCCTGATTTGTGACTCGCCAACAAAGATCTAACCGACGTAGCCCGATACTGGGCCGAAATTTTATGAATGACATGTCCGGACACGATAAAGTAAGTAAGTATGGTACTCATAAAATATCTCCACTGAAAAGTGGAGGGAAGAACTTTCCGCTGCAATATCTTGGCTTGTTTCTTATTATTGGTCATGGAAGGTAGGGTTTTTTTTTATACATGGAAAATGTAATTTTAAAAAATTAAAAAACAACATTGAATCCTCTGTTTAAATTTTTATAATTCTCGTTTTAAAATAATTTCATATAAATACAATTATTATTTTTAAACATATTTAGTTTGTATAATAATTAAATTTACTATTAAATGGTATTTAGTTGTTATATTTTATTATTAATATTTGGTTTGAATTTGACATGGTTTCTTCTAAAATTACTTTATTTAATTTTAAATATATTATTTAAATTTTAAAAATACAGAAAACATAGTATGAAGCTTCGCGCTAGTCTACAGTACCGCCTACTGTTCCACTTTTTTTCAATCTGTTTTTTAATAACAAATTTAATAAAATGTTAAAGTTTTTTTTAATATACCTTAAAAATGAAGCTTCAAAGAATCGATTGCGATTTACAAAATACATCTAAGGTGACTGTTTTGTCAAATACAGTTGTTTAAATAACTTTTATAAATTTACTATTTATAAATGCTAATAATAAAAAATAATATAAAATACTAATTTATAAATTACTACATAGTCCAGTCGTCAAGTCCTCTAAAAATCATACGAACAAGCTACATTTTGCAGAGAATATTAATTTTGGGACCCCAAAAAAGATGCAAAAAAGTTAACCACTTTTACTCCCGGGCTTCCCCCTAAAACCCCCCCGGTAGGAGGGTAAAAACCTAAAAAAATCGATTTACCAAGAATCTGCACACCGTAGAAAAAAATGTTTCAATGAAAAATAGAGCTGTAGCTGAGATAATTTAAAACAAAAATGTTTATAAGCATTTTTTGTGTATAATAAACCGTTATCTAGAAACAACTCTCGCTTGGAGCGACCGTCGATTTTGTGTCAGTTACGCGCGCGAAATCAATTTTTAATAAAATTTGTATCAGCTGGACGATAAAAATTCGATATCATTTGATCCAAATGTCCTATCGACAAAAATCAAGATGCGTTTTAAAATAAACTCAGTTATAAAAGTGTTAAATAAATTAACGTAACGTGGCGCGATGTTTGCCATTTTTACGATTCTCGTGAGATCAATAAAATTAATCACTTTAATTGACCAGTTGTAGTAAACTTTCCATTCTTAGAGATTAATCTTTTAAACCTATGACATGAAATTTGAAATATTAATAAAACATGCAGAATTTAATGTTTTACATTACAAACGATCTCACGTCACGGTAAATGCATCTAAGAAGACTGTTTTGGGTGTACATTATTGTAGTAGTTTTGTTCTTTTGAAAAACGTACTAGTGTAAGTGAAAAAAGTTTTAAATGCTTTAGATCGTTTGTTGTGTGAAAGTTTTTTCACACAACAAACGATCAACAACGAAAGAAAAGTTTTTTTTTTGAAATGAACAAATCCAACGTTTTTTAAGCATTTCAAATGCCTCACATTTGTTGCCAAAACTCAAAAATAAAATTTCATGCTATACGTTTTAAAGATTAGGCTATAGTAATCAAAACTTCATAGTGGCGAGTCAATGAAAGGAATAGCTTATATTGATCTCGTGAAAATCATAAAAAAAACGCAAAAATCGCGCCACGTTTATTTATTTAACACCTGTATAAAAAAAGTTTATTTGCGGCAAAATACAAAAACTGCATACGCAAGCTGCACTCTTGTCCTTTAAAACGCATCTTTGTTTTTGTCGATAGGTCACTTGAATCAAAAGATATCAAATTTTTACCGTCAAGCTGATACAAATTTTATTGAACATTGATTTCGCGCGCGTAACTAGCGTGCAAAATCGACGGTCGCTTCAAGCGATGGTTCTAAGAGAACGGTTCATTCTACACAAGACATGCTTATAAACATTTTTGTTTAAAATTATCTCAGCTACATTTTTTATTTGAAACATTTTTTTCTACGGTGTACAGATTCTGTGTAAATCGATTTTTTTTTGCGTTTTTACCTCCATGCGAGAGGGGTTTTAGGTGGAAGCCCGGGGATAAAAGTGGTAAACTTTTTTGGGGTCTCAAAATTAAAATACTCGGCAAAATTCAGCTTCTTCGTATGATTTTTAGAGGTTCAGTGGCATTTTGGTCTATGACGACTGGTATACAAAAATATGGGTTTTTTGTAATATTATTTCGGTCAATTATTAATTATGTATTCTAATTTGAAAACTCTGAAAAATAAAGTAGTTTTTATGATTTATAACTTTTATTTGAACCATTTTCTCTAGAATGTATAAGAAACGTTTTATAGACAAAAAATATTTTTTTCACTTTTTAAGATTCTTAAAAAAAAAGGAAAATCAGCTGTACGTCTTCACAGATTTTTCATCAGCTATACTTTATATACCTTTTAGAATCTGTATAAGACTTTTTCAGCTTTTTTTCTTACTTAGACATTAATATGGGGGTATAAGACATTTTTTTTTATTGGCTTAGACTAGGTGTCAATCAGCCAGTTACAACATGACTAATACCTTTAACATATAAATTTTATGACCCTTAAGTCCATAAAATATCAATAACGAAGAGCTGAATAATATGCATTAAGAACTAAAATTAAAATAAGGTACAAGTTAAATATAGCATCTTTTCAACATCATCAGTGTGTTCAAAAAAACATTTAATAATTTAATAAGACATTTAAGTTTGCAAATGAAATAGTGATCTCAATATTAATAATTATTACGTTTTGTATACTTTGTAATAGAAATATTAAATTCTTAATATTCGTTAAAAATTTAAAGATATGTTCTTTTTCTATTAAATCATTAAAATTGTTTGAATTTTATCGTTAATCATCTTTTGATTGGTAGAAAGTGTTTCAAAGGTCTTTTTTTTTCTGATAATTCAGTTATATCAATTTGAAATTTTGACATATATAATTTTTTTATTTTCCGTTTTTGATAAAGTGTTTAGATAATTATTAATATAATTTTTTCATCTTCTATATCTAGTGTTCCAAAAAGCCATTTTTATATTTTTCCAATGCTATTAATAAGTCCTCGTATTATTCTAATGGGCTCTATACAGAATTATATTTTGTTCATAACTAATTTACTTAAATGTATTCCATGATTTAATTTTGTATCCAATATGTTTGAGTGATTACTTTTTTCTCTTGTAATAAGTTTTAGATTATCTAATTCATAGAATATCTTAGTTGCTATATCGTAAGGGTAACTTATAGATATTTATAGGATATATAAAGGTATGCTTATCAGTAATTAATTCGCAATTTCCTAATTGCACAGGTAATATGTGATTTTTGATTTCCTTAATTTTCAGGATGAATTGTTTGTTCCACTGGAGGAATAATATTATCGTTATTAATATTAGCTTCATTGCTTCTTATATTTATTGTTTAAGCATTGGTAAATGATAAATTGTATTATCTGATTTTATTTTATTACATGTTATTAACTCTGGGATAATAATTTCTTTATAAAGTTCAGATGCTTTGTGTTCTCGTGATTCATTACATTTTTGTCTGTATAGAGGTTTATTCAAATCTATTTTTATTTCTTGAGTTTTATTTATATCTGGATTATTTCAATTTTTTGTTTGTTTCATTGTTAATTTCCTTCGTATTATATCTGATAATTGTTCCAAATTTTGTGAATGTCCATAAATATAGTTTGTCAATTTCTCATTTTCATTTTGTTCAAATGGATCTTTATAATCTAATTTTCCTCTTAATATTTGGAATGGACTAAAATCAAGACTTGAATGAATGCTATGATTATAGTTTAGAATAGCATAATTTATCAATTGCGAAATACTTAAATTAGGTTTCTGTTCTTTTAATATTCTTAATGTTTCAATAAGATTTAAATGAAATTTTTCAACTGGACTGTTACTGTTAGGATTGTAAGCAATAGTATAATGTATCTCAATGCTATGTAGTTTGCAAAAATCTTGTACGACACTGTTTTTAAATTCTGTATCATTGTCACATGTAATTTTTAATGGTAATCCGTAGTGACTAATAAAATGCATTAATTTATCTGTAATTTCAATTGCGTCGTTCGAATTTATAGGATATGCTTGTCCAAACTTCGAAAAACTGTCGACAATCGTGATAAGGTTTTGATAACCAAACTTGAATTTATCAATATATAAATGTTCCATCGAGTTTTTTCCAATATGTGTTGGTTTTAGTACTAATGGGTATGAATGTCTTTCATATTTTGATTTGTGACAACTATCGCATGTATTAATATAATTTGTTACATCTTGATCCCTTTTAGACCAATAAAAATGTGTCTTTAGAGCTGCTAAATTTTCATTTATTGCTCGATGAGCACTTTTTGTTTCATGGGAAAATTGAATTGTTTCTTGTTGCTCTGATTCTTCTGTTATATCTTTTAGAAATATGTTTGAAATCACTATGGAAAACGATTTATTCTTGAATTTTCCTGTCATATAATTAACAAATGGTATTTTCAAATTTTCATTCTTAAAGTATAAGCAATATGTAGTGTTTGGTTTTATAGTTTCTTTTATAAGATTTATCCAATTCTTTTCAGTTGAGTTCTCTGATATTTTCCATGAATGTTTTATATCATTATTTTTACTATCTCTAATTATTATCTGATTTTTATACGAATTAATATTTTTTTCAGTAAAAGCAATATTCAAAATATGATTTTCTGAATTAGAGTATACTATTTGTCAGTCACTCATTGTTATTGTTTTTTTTAGAAGGTTTAGATATTTGATCTGTATGACTTATTTCATCAGCTGGTTTTGCTAGAATATTTTGCAATATTTTTATTTCTGGTTTATCTTTCTTTTCTTCGGGTAATATTTGATCTATTAATTCTTGATTTTGATATTTTTGTCTATTATCATACCTTTGATTTGTATATTGATATCTGTGATTATATTGTCTTTGAGGAAAATAATTATTTTGACGATTTTGATTAAAATTTCTTTGTTGTTTTCTTTGGTTTGGATTAAAATTTTTATTTTTATTATCTTTAAAAAGAGAGTTTAATCTTTGTTCTCGATAATAGCATCGATTTATAATTTCACAAGCTTCATTCACATTTTTTGGTTCTTTTATGTCCAATATTGTTCTCAAATTATCATTTACATTTCCTAATAATATGTCTAGAGCATTTTCTTCATTTTGCTCTAATAAAATTGATTTTCTTTCTTGTGAGATATCAGGGTCTGAGATTATTTTCACTTCTAATCGAGATTTTAAAGATTTCATTCTATTGATGAAGTCAAATATATTTTCTTTGTTGTGTGTTCTTAAACACAAAAATTCTCTGTTTAATGTTTGTCTGTCAATTCGGTCTCCGTATTGTTCTCTTCTATAAAGAGAGTTTAATCTTTGTTCTCGATAATAGCATCGATTTATAATTTCACAAGCTTCATTCACATTTTTTGGTTCTTTTATGTCCAATATTGTTCTCAAATTATCATTTACATTTCCTAATAATATGTCTAGAGCATTTTCTTCATTTTGCTCTAACAAAATTGATTTTCTTTCTTGTGAAATATCAGGGTCTGAGGTTATTTTCACTTCTAATCGAGATTTTAAAGACTTCATTCTATTGATGAAGTCAAATATATTTTCTTTGTTATGTGTTCTTAAACACAAAAATTCTCTGTTTAATGTTTGTCTGTCAATACGATCTCCATATTGTTCTCTTAAAGCATTTCTGATTGATGGCCAAGTGTTGAGATCTGGCCGGCTCATAATAAATGTTTGTGCATTATTCCTGATTTTGGAACGTAAAACATTATATACGCAATCACTTAGAGAATTGTCTGTGGAATTTCCGAAATTATCGAAAAATTTATCGCAATTAGCTATGAAACATTCTAGTTGAGATGTATCTCCGTCAAATATAGGTAAAAATTTTGAATTATCTTTAGCTGTATGAATATTTTCTACAGACATATTAAAAAATTTTAATTTTGAATCACTTTCTATGATAAAATATTGATTATTGAAAATATATCTTTCCTTAACAAATTTGTATAAAACACTTATACATATAAAACATATTTTTTATGCGAATATAAGGTTTTCTATCAATAGATTTACTTTAAAATGAATAGAAATTGCCTTACAATATATTTTGATATCGTCTTAAATAATTTAGAAGACCATAATAAATCTATAACTCAAAATTGATATCTTTACTCAAATTATTAGTTTTTATATACTTTTACTTGTTCTTTTCTTTTTTATACACAACAGAAATGTAGCCTCAATGAAAATGCATGTAGTAATTATATCATAAAGCAATTCACAACCTAATATTTCCAGTTGTATGAATTATCAAAACTTATATATATATATATATATATTTTTCTCTAAAATAATATTTTAAATGGAAGGAATAAAAAGGAAACTCTTACGTTTCTGTAATTGTAGGTTCCAGGGACGAATGGTTGAAACCAAAGCCTCCTTCTGTTCTGGAAGACTTCCCTCGAAGAACTGCCTATTTATCAGACCTTGAGACTATTTTTCTAAATTTTTCTTCTATCTTCACTGACTGCGCCAAATAAATAATTTCTTTCGACGTGTTCTTTAAAAAAAAACTTTATTATACTTTAACATTAACTTTCACAATTAACTTATATAATAAAGGGACACTAAAGCCGAAATACAAATATAATGTGTAACTAACACCGTTGCACAAAGATTAATACTAAGAAGGATACTCAGACTAAGACGACTTCCTCTTGTTACATTGGTTTTTATACCCTTTGTATGGAAATGTACTATATAGATATATATTCTAGAATTTCAAATTTTTCCTTATTCTCGAGCGAAGCGTTGTTACCAAAATTGCGGTAAACAGGAAATTTCCGATGGGAGTGGCTACATAACTACCTAAAACTCACATTGTGAAATGTGTTTTAAATATTTTTACGATTTATTTTAATAATTGTAATCAATTGAATAAAATGCTTACTTTCGGGTTTAATTTGCAATACATTTTTGGTTTACAAACATTTTTTAATTTATAAAATCTTATTTTAAAGAGCAAGTATTTTTAAAAAATCATCTGTAGAACGTTTTTATCTACAATGCGTAGTTTTTTCATAATACAGAAATGAAATGAATGAAAAAATTGCTTTTTTTTTACATAAATGTTAATAAAAAATCATGACGCAGTAAAAATTTAGATACCCACGAGATGGTACGCATCCTATTGACATGCTCTTGTTCCGTCCCGCGTCCCGCACTTTTCCTTCTGGCCAGTCACGCGTCCCGTCCCGCAGCAATTTTCGCTGTCCCGTCCCGCGGGACTTGTAGAAAAAAATGTTTCAAATAAAAAAAGTAGATGAGATAATTTTAAACAAAAATGTTTATCAGCACTTTTTACGTAGAATGAACGTTCTCTCAGAAACAACACTTGGAGCGACCGGCGATTTTGAATATCAGTTACGCGCGCGAAATCAATTTTAAATATAATTTGTATCAGCTCGACGGTAAACTCGGTATCTTTTGATCAGGTTGTCATATCGGCAAAAATCAAAATGCGTTTTTAAGGTAAAGAGTGCAGTTTTCGTATGCAATTTTTTTTATTTTGCCGCAAGTAAAGTCAACTTTTATAAAGGTGTTAAATAAATAAACGTTGCGCAATTTTTATTATTTTTTGTGATTCTGACGTATAATCGTTTGTTTTTTATAATTCAATTTACAATCTACGCATAAACACTACATTGAGTAATTAGTATATGTGATGACGATATTGACTTGATTTGGGTGCCGTCCAGCGACAGTTCTTTATTTTCAATTGTATAACCAGGTCTTCTGGCCAAGTCCTCTTCAGTCTTCGTTCCTCCATTGGTGGCTGGTATAATGCACTGATAATTTGGCTGTGGTGCGTTGAATTAAGAATGTTGGCCTTGTTGGCTTGAAGTGATGATGACATATTTTACGTTTGGTGCTCCTAGGTCATTGTGGATGGATGCATTGCTCACATACCAAAGGGCGATAGCTATTATACACAATGTGTTTTATTGGAAGGTCTGCAAAATTTTTGTGTTTGAAGCCTTGCTACAGCCCCAGAGTTCTACGCCGTAAGTCCATATTTGTTTTAGTATGACTTTTTGAGCAGTATTTTGTTCTCCAATGACAGTTGTGACTTTCTGTCAAGTAACCAGTTCATTTGTTTTAATTTTATATTGAGTTTTTTTTTGCGTTAATGTGTTGCTTTTAGGTGAGCTTTCGGTCCAAATGCAACCCAAGATATTTCACAACGTCTCTAGCAGGAATGGGTGCATTGTTTAGACTAACTTGTGGACAAGTACGTCTTCTTATTATTATTAAAGTAATTTTACAGCTTTTCAGATGTTACGTCTGGGTCTTTGATTTAAACTAAAACGGCTGTATCATCGGCAAAAGTTGCCGCTGTGACGTCATCTGTAATAGGTATGTCAGCAGTAAAGGTTATGTACAGGAAGGACCGAGGATACTTCCCTGAGTAACTCCGGATTGAATTGAGTGATAGGTTGAGATTGATTTTTACTTGGAACGAACTTTCTTTAGTATAGGACTTCAGGATAAGGTAAAAATTGCTAGGAAGTAAAGATTTTAAACTCAAAAACAAGAATCTGGATGTGAGGGATGTAACATTGATATCAAATTTATACTACAGCCAACGATCAAATGTGAAAATTGGAAGAGAAGTGTCAGAAGAAGTGGAGATAAGGAGAGGGGTCAGGCAAGGTTGTATACTGTCGCCGTTATTGTTTAATGCTTATTCTGAAGAAATCATACAAGAAGCTTTGGTAAACGAGACAGTCGGCATAAAAGTGAACGGAAGTTTAATTAACAACATTAGGTATGCCGACGATACAGTCATAATAGCCGACAACTTGGAAGACTTAGAAAGAATAATGAACAAAATATTAAGATATAGTTGAGAATACGGACTCTCTCTTAACAACAAAAAAACCAAATTCATGAAAATTAACAATACAAACGAAATATTAACGGTAGGCGGCCAGCAGATTGAGAGAGTAAAAAGATATACTTACTTGGGAACGATAATCACGGAAAATAACGATTATACTGTAGAAATAAGAGTCAGAATTGAAAAAGCACGTGACAACTTCGTGAAAATGAAAAAGATTTTATGCAGCAAAGATCTGACATTGGCCCTCAGAATAAGGCTAATTAAATGCTATGTACACAGTGTACTCTATTATGGAGCTGAATCATGGACATTAAACCGGAATACAATAAATCGACTTAACGCGTTTGAAATGTGGACATTTAGAAGATTGTTAAGGATTCCATGGGTAGATAGAGTCACGAATACAGAAGTGTTAAGGAGAATAGGCAGAGAGAGGGAAATGGAAAATACAATAAAAGAAAGGAAATTGCAATATCTCGGACATGTGATGAGACGCGAAAGATACAACATCTTAAGACTCATAATTCAAGGAAAAGTAGAGGGTAGAAGAAACGTAGGAAGAAAACGCGTTTCCTGGTTGAAGAACCTGAGAGAGTGGTTTGGTTGCAGCTCAAGGCAATTGTTCCGAGCAGCTGCCTTGAAGGTCAGAATAGCCATGATGATTGCCAACCTTCGTCGCGGAGATGGCACTTAAAGAAGAAGAAGAAAGGTTTTAATTTATATAGCAAACCGTTGTACCAGACTTTATCAAAAGCCTGCTGAATATCGAGAACTACTGAGGCACACATAGTCTTTCTTTTTCAATCTTTCCTTGATTTTATTTAATATTCTATGATACTATTGGATTGTTGAATATTTTTGACGGAAACCAAACTGATGTTCGGGTATTATGTTCTCGAGCGGTACAGTTTCGCTGATTCTATTTACTAGGAGTTTTTCAAATATCTTAAGACACCATGGTAACAAGCTTATCGGACGATATGAAGAAGGTTCTGTAGACATTTTACCTAACTTTCCAATCATTATAATATGAGCATATTTCCACTGAGCATAATAGTAAGCATGATATTCTTGGGTAGATATTTTAGGATTCTCCCATCGATTAAATCGTATCCTGGGGCTTTGTGAGACTTGGTTATCATTATTATTCTGCAAACCTCGAATGGGGAAGAATGCTTTTATTGGAGGTGATAGTTGGCAGGATGCATCTAGATATTCGCTAGCTACATCATCATTTATGTTTTGACCTAAATTTGGAGTAAATATATTTTTTAGATTTTCTGCAAATACATTACTTTTTCATTGTCAGTCTGCGCCCAACTTCTATCAGGTTTTCTTATTAGAGGAATTGGTAGTGTCGGTTTCTTGAATTTTTTAGTTGCTTTCTATATATAGTGGTCATCTGGAGAGAGATTGTTAATATAAAAATTGAAGGTGTCATTACGAACTTGATTTAGCGCTGACGTTAGCTGATCTGTTAGTCTATTTAGCTGTGTTTTATCTAGTGGATTTCGGGACCTTTGCCATTTTGCACGCGCTCTTCTTTTTTCGGTTAGAATTTGTTTGATATGCAATGGCACATTGTTGTCTTCAGGATTACCCTGTTTACTTATCAGTAAATTTCCAAGCAGCGTTTGGTATTTCAGTCGTTAGCTTTTGTACTGCAAATTCCAGCTCATCAAATTCTTTTATTCGGTGATCTAACGGTATATTCTGGTTAATTGTGCTTTCAAATTGTTCCCAGTTTGTTTTTTTGTTAGATAGTCTTAATGGCTGTTAATTGTATATTATAGTTGTGCTTAATGGTATTATTATGGCTCTATAGCCCGAACTTAGGTCAAAACTGAGCTCTATTTTTGAATGCGTATTAGATAAACCTTTAAATATTGTAAAATCAAGAAGATCCGGAATTTTGTTGTTATCTGCTGGCCAGTATGTTGTTTGTCCATTGGATATGAAGAATGAATTGTTCTTCTGTAATGATCGATGTAGGTTTCTACCTTTTGTTATAGTTAGTCGTGATCCCCATATAGTATGTTTGGCATTCGAATGGTCTGCTGCCAGGAAGTGCGAGTCAAGGGTTTGGAAGAAGCTGTCGTATTCTTCAACTAGAGTATTGTGTCTAGGAGGTGAATAAATAGCTGCGACAATCAATCGCCACGAGAACGTTTCTATTTTCATTGAAGTGATCTGAATTTTAGGTGTGGAATAACTTTTTAAAATGTTATGTTCAACAGGAGATTTGACTATGATTGCCGATCGTGCATTCCGTCGGGATGGTGGGTAAAATATGTTGTGTTAAATGGAAGTTTGACAACTATTCTATCAGTTGAATGACTATCGGAAAGTAATAATATATCTATTTTGTTATCCTTTAAAAATAACGTAATTTCTTCGACATGATTTGTTAGGCCGTTATTCCAGGCCGCTATTCTTATATGCTTAGTCATTAATTTTTTATTTTGCTTATGACTGTTGTTATCATGCTGAGAAGCATACTGTTTTGACTAAGCAACTGATTAAATAACATTTTAAATGTATTTAGGAAGTCTGACATTAGCGTAGTTATATTTTTATTATTACTGTTTCCATTTTGTCTTTGGGGATTTTCTGAAGCGACTTGGGAATAACTACCTTTATATGTGATTGGCTGCTGCACTGTGTTTCCTGGGTTGTACGCTATATTGTAGTCTGGGTATTTTTTATGTGTTTTATTTACATTATTTCTGTTTCTGTGTTTTACTAGGTCTCTATATACAGTGCAACCTCTGTAATTGGTTGGATGTCTACATCACATAAAGCGCAAGTTGCAGGATATGCAAAAGCATCTTTAGGTTTAGTACATGTTTTTGTATCATGGGGACCACCGCATTTTATGCAATTATATGCTTTTAAGCAATATAATTTGGAGTGTCCATAGGCCTGGCATCTGGTGCACTGGATTATACTGTTCTTTTGTCTTGGAGCCTCTACGTTAATTAGAAATTCTATTTCATATGCTTTTTTATTATTTGTGTTGGGTCACATCATTTGTTGGCATCTTTTTTAAGGTCCCAAAATTGACATTCTCAGCAAAATTCAACTTGTTCGTATGATTTTTATAGGTCAAATTTGTGACGAATGGACAATAAATAAATATTTAAAAAAATATTTGTCCTTCTAAGTCAGTGTTTTGCATTTTTTTTAGTTATTTTAGTAATTTGTAGTCATTTTAGGCTATTAGTATATTTAGATATTTTAATATGAATAATTTATGTCAGAAAAACTTTGTGGACTATTTTCTATAAATTGTTTTGTGCAGCGTTTTTTTTTATTCATTTAAAATACTGGAATTAATGTTTTCACACTTAATTTAAACGTAGTATGTTTGCAGGCTATTGAAAAATATAAAGAAGGTATTAGATTGATAGACGAAGCCTTGAGTATACAAGTCCAATGTCCAGAAAACCCCGATATCACATGGGAAAAAGCACGCGTAATGATTCAAAAAATTAAAAAGACGAGAGCTGAAGTGATAACACGTATTAATTGTATTCAGGGTTCGTCCAGTGCTTATTCGAGTATTTTAAGTGAAGATCCACCATCGTACGAAGAAGCTATGTCTTCTACGGACGACGAAGGACCAGTAACATACAAAGATTTAGCTACGGCACTAAGAGATTTGAGCGTCGATCCGAATCAAAATATTCAAGAAGAAGTTGTTTATACTCATGATAATGTTAGAGTTTATTTTATTTCTCCTAATGGAGAAGTGGTTTCGACCCTACAACCGGAGGTTTTAACAATATCACTAGTGAGAGGTAAGTTTTATTCATATCTATTTCATATCAAACAACAAAATCTGGAATTCAAAGTGATAACATTGTGTACATTTATTTAATGGAATGTACCTAATCGTTTGTAGGCGAGCGGTTTACCCCTATAAGCAGAGCATCAACCGACTAAAATTCTTTTTGCATTTCTAATGCACCAAACCTTTTTTATTCGATTCTATATATTTTTCCAAGATGAAATGTATTTTTTTTTTAATTTTTACAAGTGGGCCGGCAATTGTTATTAACAAATAACTTATACAAAAAAGCAATTTCACCGAATTGTTTCGGAATCAATTTTTTTAGGTGTATCTCATCAAAGTAAACATTTTTTCTCTCCTGATAATTTTTCAAAAAATGCGTCCTTTTCGAGTTATTTGCATTTTTTTGTTGAAAAAATGCCTTAATTAGTGATTTTTGGGATTTTTTTTCTAAAAAACTACTAAATGAATTGCAATTTTACAAATAGCTTTATAATCTTTAAACCGTCGAGTACAAGTTAAAATATTTTGACAAGGATAAATGGTTTCTATCTCGCTAAAAACGTGGACCCAAATTTCTGGTGCTTTCGAACCTCGAAGTAAAGCATATGTGATAGAATATAATCCGTATTATTATTCAAATTTAGAATGTAATCACTTAGAAGCAGATACTAGGGTTATTTTTCACGCTTTTAAATTACAACAGCAGCATTTGGATAAAAAAATTCAAATTATTGTTAAATCTCCAGACACAGATATATTTATTTTACTTTTATCTCATTATCATGATTTTACAAGTGAACCACTTTTATGGTTTCACACAGGAAATATTGTAAAAAATGTGGATCGTTCTCGATATATACCTGTACATCAAATTGCAAAAGAAATTGGAAAAATAATGTGCAATAGTATCCTAATTATGCATTCTATAACAGGTTGTGATACCACAAGTTCATTTTATGATATGGGAAAAAAGAAGGCTTATAAAGCTTTGCAGAAATTAACTGATAGTCAATTGGAAAAACTAAGAAATTTGCCTACTTTACCTTTAGATGAAGGACTTACAGTTTTGACTCTATTTTTATCTAAACTGTAGGACCCTCAAAATAAGTTTAAAAAATATCAAGAATCCATAAATGAATTAAGATTTAATATTGCATTAAAAAAAATGCATCTAATGAAAAATTACCACCTTCGAAACCAGCATTATTACAACATTACTTAAGAGCAAAGTGGCAAATAAATGAATGAATTCAAGCAAAAAACAATATTATTTCATCTCTTGATCCATTAACCCATGGTTGGACAATGGAAAATAATTGTTTCGATTTTAATTATTTTGAAGGCGAAACTAGTTTAGATATGTTACAAAAGTATTTCTGCTCATGTACCGGAAAATGTTCTACGAAAAATTGTAATTGTATTTCCTATAATTTAGAATGCTGCGCAGTATGTGCATGTACACCAGATAATTGTAAAAATGTTAAAGACGACTCTATTGAAGACAATGAAATCAGCTTATTAGATGGAAATCCTGTTGCTGTTGACGAAAATTTTCAAATTATTGACAACGAAAACGATGTATAATTAATATTATATTTTAATTTTATTATATTTTTCAATGAAAATTAATTTTATTTGTTTTAATTATAATATGTCTATATAAAAATAATTAGAAATATCTTTTTTTTAATAAATTGTACGTAATATTTGTATTGAATTAATTTTTTAAATTTAAACAAATATTTCTACGCGCCGCACGCCTGTATCGCCGCAACCGCTGTACACACTTAGCGGTAGACTGCTCGAAAGGCATATTCGAAATATTTGGGTCCACGTTTTTAGCAAGATAGAAAAAAAATTATCCTTGTCAAAATATTCTAACTTGTACTCGACGGTTTAAAAATTATAAAGCTATTTGTAGAATTGCAATTCATTTTAGTAGTTTTTTAGAAAAAAAATCCCAAAAATCACTAATTAAGGCATTTTTTCAACAAAAAAATGCAAATAACTCGAAAAGGAAGCATTTTTCGAAAAATTATCAAGAAAGAAAAAGTGTTTATTTTGATGAGATACACCTAAAAAAATTAATTCCGAAGCAATTCGGTGAAATTGCTTTTTTGTATAAGTTATTTGTTAATAACAATTGCCGGCCCACTTGTAAAATTTTTAAAAAAATACATTTCATCTTGGAAAAATATATAGAATCGAATAAAAAAGGTTTGGTGCATTAGAAATGCAAAAAGAATTTTAGTCGGTATATTCTGTTTCTAAGCGTCTTTTGAGGGTAAACCGCTCGCCTATTGGCGTGAATATGGTTTTTAAATTGCAGTCATAAGCGACTCGTTTAAGAGGAGTATTGGAAATTTTTATTCATAACTTTTTTGTCTTCCAAAATTTTATTATTTTGACATAACATTGCACAAATTTAGACTTTTCATGTATCCGTGCATACATTTCCATTGACTAATAAATTTGTTTCTAATTGTGAAAGATGGTTATGGACAGGGCCGGTTCTAGGGTTTTGAGCGCCCGGCCAAAACAAAATTTGGCGTCCTTTTATACAAGAATATGCAAATTTACCTACTGAAAATTTAAATAAATAGTAAAAATAGAAAAAATCAAAATTTCACAATAAAGAACTGTATAAAAATGTATTTGTTTAAAAAATAATACAATAGGTATTTATTTACAAGTGATGCAACATATGGAATAGCATAACGAGCGCATATCAAGCGAGGAAGGAGCGAGAACTTTGAAAACTATTTTATGCTATTCCTGCTGCTTCCCAAATTGGAAATTTGGGATGATGTGGAAGTTTAGAAAGTCTACACGACTTTCCTTAAGAATTCTCTATTTTTCTGTTTTGTCTGATCCACATGCTTTCCAATTCTGTACACATTAGATCAATCAGGTATAAAGTTACTTTAACACGGTAGTTCAAGAAGATCCTGCCAAAATACACTTAAAGCCGGTTGTTCGAATGCTAATCAAAACTTGATTGTAATCAAATATTTAATTACAAGCAAATACGTCACAGCAGCTGTCAAAATTATTAGAAATTGCTTATTATTATTATTGATTTGTGAATAAAAACATGAAATTAAGATCAGAAAGAGTTTAATTATGGTTTATTTTAAATTAAAACGCAAAATAATAAAATTGAATAAAATAAATCAGTCAACATAACCTCAAAATGTGACGTATTTGATGTTAATTAAATATTTGAGTTGTGATTAGCGTTCGAACAACCGGCCCTTAAACGACCATATAGAGTTTAGTTCTTAATATATTTTGTCACACACATATTTAATCAAAAATTTGTCCCAGGCAAGCCGAATCTTCCTGACACTCAATCAAAATCTGTCCATTCAGGTTGAAAATGCCTGTTTTCTGATCCAATTTTTCTTTTCTTCTTATCTATATTGATATGAATGTAAAATATAAACAACGCTAGAACTATATAGAAAATAACACTTGAACACACAAGTACAGACAAGTAAAACAGTCTGAAAGACTATTGCATAGAAACTCGATTTCAATCCGATTCCACATCCATATACTCAATCTGTCAACTAAATGAGCCCACTCATCAGGTTTACAGTGCTGGTTATCGTTCCACCAATCATCACGATCAGGTGAGTAAACCGAGGAGGGCATGAATTCAAAGTGAGGGTTCATGCTGTCCTGCACCATGGAAAGCGCAGGATAGCACTAAGCGACCTGTTTCCAAATGTCTTATTGATTAGCCCGACTGGTCGTTTCCAACCAGTGCCCAGAACAGTTGAACTCGTATGCTTCGTACGAGTGATGGCTTAGTGATGGTGATCGGCGGCCGTGATGGCTTTGTACCCTACACAGAGGTAGACCCAACAGGATATCAAATTCCGCTGTGGAGGCTGTTCTTATGGCCTACTGACCTTTGTCAAGACCGGGTCACTACACCACACGACGGCAATATACTTCAGTATAGACCTGTCCATGTACAAATAAATTCAATGTAGAATTTTTAGCTGCAGACCTCATTTGGCCCCAAAAGCTTTTCTACACACACAGAAGGCTGCAGCGGCATTCTTTACCTTGCAGTTACATCGGTATGAAAATATCAGTGTTTCGGTAACATCGGTGTTTCGTTCTTAAATAAACAAAATGGTTAGTTTTAAACTTATAATATCAACCAACCTTTATAACCGAACTTTAGAATTTTTCTTCGAAATCTTGCTTAATTTTTTTGTATTTTCTCTCATTACCCATGTTTTGAAACCACATATTATTAATAATGGTTTTATGGATTGCTGGTATACAATTTGTGTTTTTTTGCCCTTCAGTATTTTTTTAACGTCTTTCTCTACTGCAATTTTATTCTATTTTACTTTTTTCTTACCTGTTTATTGTTTTTGTCTTTTGTATGTTTATTGTAAGTGAAATCTTCTCTGCTTCACTTTTTTATTGTTTATATATTTTCATATATCATATCCATACATCTAGGCGGCAAGATGTATTGATATGTTTGTTAGAAGATTGGCACTTTTGCTAGCACATTAGAGAGCTAGTTCAGTAGTGTCGGGGTCATCCCGTCAGCCTTTTTAACATTTAGAAGCTGTCAGTAAGTTCTTTTTGTATGTGGATACCATGTTATGTTACTAGTCGGATATATTTCCAATAAATGTTGAAGAGGTAGTGTCTTGATAACTGGCTCCTGTTGAGTGAGGTGCAGGTCTATGTGTACGTATACGTAGTTACCTTATTATTTATAACTTTTATGTTTGAAAAGTTCACAATTTCACAGTAGGGTAAGGTTTAAAATACGCTGCAAATTAATTTTTTTTTTATACATATTTTAGGTACTGAACCAAACGCACCTGCAGCGATTCTTCAAGTAGGAACATGGGTGTATCCATTGGTTCCTGGTGTATCTCCTTGTTTTAGAACCGATTATGGAGCATTTGTACTTCCGGACGTAAATGCTGATGTTCCTGGTAATTTTTTATTATTAAAAATAAAATTAAAATATCTACCAATAATAAAATGTTGTAGGTTCTTCAGTTGGGATTATTTTACCATCTGATGCCGATCAAGAGGTGTTTGACCTCTTGGAAAGCATTCTTCATGGTATTATAGGTTCCACACCATCGGCAGAAGATATTAGGAGCTGGAGAGAAAGGAGAGCAACCGCACAACCGGAAGATTATAGTAGATATATTTCTAATAAAATTGTTGACGGTAAGTTATTTACTCATCAAAATAATCTACTTTATCGACAATAAGTCATTCCAACGCTTTTCAGGCTTCCTAGACTTTAGTTTCGGCGATTACTTCCTCATTAGAGCGATATCTCTTACCACAGAGCATATTTTTAGAACGGAAAAAGGTAGTAATAGCTGGGGGCCTGATCTGGGCTACACGGTGGGTGCGGAAGTCAATTTCGTACATTTTTTGCCATCGTTTCTGTGTGTTTCTTATGTTTTGGTGAAACAACAATTTTTTATTGAACAAATTAGGCCTTTTTTTTGCTATTTCGTTCTTTAAACGCTCCAATAAACCAATATATTTCTCTATATTTCAAATAGTCAATGAAAATCATTCCTTGCGGGTCCCAAAATACAGATGCCATAACCTTTCCGGTGATTTGTTGTGTCTTTGGTCGCTTTGGACAGTTTTCCCTGAGTGCTGTCGACTCAAATGACTGCCGATTTCATTTCGAAATGAAGTGATAGATCCATGTTTCATCCACTAAAACCTACCGACGCAAAATCTTCGATTTATTCCGATTAAACATGTCCAAACAGCGCCGAGATTCAATAATTCGTTGTTGTTTTTGCTCTGGTGTGAGAAAACGCGGCACCCATTTGAAAAATAGTTTTCTCATAGCCAAATGTTCATGTATAATAGTAAAAATGCTAGCGAGTGTCAGCTATCTCTGCAATTTCACTTTGCGGTGTTGCTTAATAATTTTCAGCATTTTTTCGATGTTTTCGATGTACACAAACGCATACATAGCAATACATTTTAATATAATGTAAATTGTATATAAATAATAATAAGTAATGTAAAATTTGTGAAATTTAATTATGTAAAGAACCATGCATTCAATGTCTACAAGACCTGAGCAACTAAATAAAACATGTTAAAAATCAATCTTTATGATGGAATAACAATTAAAACAAACAAACATGTTGCCAAATATGGTTTGAAAATTTTGTTTCCTCATTATGGATATACTTAGATTCTTATAACGATTTAAGCAGAACGGTGAATTGTGGTTGCATATACAAGATGTACTCGTTATGCAATTTAAAAAATATCTCGTGTAACCAGCCTACTTATACAGACTAAACATTTTTTTTTGTAGGAGCCCATTTGGTCTCTCGAGGTCTTGTTCGGGGCGCAGAAAAGGCTGGTGATTTCTTTAACAGAACCACCCCAACAATTATTAATAAAGTACAACCAGCAACAGAACCTGCTAATGTTCCCCCTACTTTAGCTAAAACGATACATGTAGCAGAAACGGCAACAAATAAGGCAGCTAGGGTTACTGGATTTATAGGTGAGTTTTTTCCGATTGTTTATAATTTTTTGTTTTTTAAAGTGAAGGATATTTTTAATATATATATATATATATATATATATATATATATATATATATATATATATATAATATGTATATATATAATATATATATATATATATAATATATATACAAATATGTATATACACGTGATGAGTGTGTTAAGACCCGGCAAAATAACGCAAAAGATGGAAATCAGAATACGTTGTGAAATAAAAAGAGATGAAACTAGTAGAGTTGGGAAATTATCTATAGAAACCTATAATTTACGTTACATTACGTTACCACTATCGATCGATAGTTTCCCATCTTTAGACGTTAGCTTAGGAGCTAGTTGACTTCAGTCACAATTATACGTATGAAGTCGAACATAGACATTTTTTTAATTTCGCATAATTTAAAGGCAAAGCAAATGTAAATAAAAACAGTTTATGTTCACGCCTCTATCCAATTCAAGTTTATTTTATACATTTTTACAACCCGGCAACATAGTAGCGTAGGAAGATATATTAGGCCATATGTGAAGATAAGACGAGTCCCTTAAGGCACCCCAAAGACGACAGACAGCACTCAAATACGAGACGCGATCGGTGATACAGCATTCAGAGCGAGCGGACATAATACTTAATAAGCGTTTATATATTGTATTGTGTAATTCAAAATAAAGTCAGTTTTGTTTTCGCACGGAGTTTGATTATTAACCAGCGGCACAAGCGAAGTGCATATCAAGCAAATCCAGTTTAATTAGTAGTAATTTTTTAATCATTGATCAAGAATAATTTCTACCATGATTTGAGATGTCGCATACACTCTTGTCATTAAAGAAATATCGAAGCTTCGTGGTTTAGTGATAAGTGTACCATACTTTCAGGCAGTCGCTGAGGGTTCAAATCCCACATGTAGTTTTTTTATTTTTTTGTAGATTTTGCCATAGTAAAAACTATGTAGATTTTGCCGTAAACAGTATTTACCGGATTATTTTGCATTCAAAACTGATGACTCATCATGATCATCATTCTCTTTGCGTTTATCTCTATGCGGGGTCGGTTTCCTTAATTACCTTTTTCCATAAGTGTCTATCTCAGGTCATATCAATATTAATAATATGTCATTCTATTTGTACTAACTCCATCTTTAAATGAATTCCAAATACTCTGTTTTTGTCCTATTAAGTTTTATACCTTTTTCTAGGGATGGCGGTTTTTGACAAAACACCGGTTTTCGGTTATACCGGTTTTTTTTTTTTGCTTACGGTTTAACCAGTCGGTTATAACCGGCAAAAAAAAAATCGTTTCTTCCAAAAACCGGTTTTAGGTTTTTTTAATTCAATAGTTACAAAGTTACATTTACAATGCACTTTAGTTTGCGATACTTCATTCGACTCGATATCAATATGATCAAAATTAGTACTATCGAAAGAACATCAATATCAATATAAATAAAACACAATTTTTAATAAAACCATTTTATTCTATTAATTATTATATTTATTTCTTATTTTATAATTAATATATATTTAGTGATTATTATTAAATATAATATAGCGTAAGATTAATATATACATATTGCAATAATATACAATAAAAGAATATGAAGTAATATTTTAAGTAAAAAAGTATACTTTCGAAGGTTACAAATAGGTTATATTATATGAAATGGATTTAGCATTATGTTGGCCAGTATTTTTCATGAAGCCTATTGAGAAAAACTCGTTCATATATATGTTGGTCGGTTAAGCGGCTTCTCTCATCTGACACAATATCATTCAATGATGCCACCGAACTTCCGACCAACGACATGTATTTTTTTAGCTATAAAAGCCAAGCCTGGTATACGGGTTCTGTTCTGATCCCAGAATGAAAACGGATCACTTGGCAGCAAAGGCCGCTGCAGATATAGAGTCAGTTCATTTGAAAAAGAACTTTGAATCTGTGTGTCCTGAGAACTTGAACTGAAACCACTATTCACCAACTCCAGATCGTGTGAAGACCAAAGAGGATTTGATTTTAAACTCACTTTGGCTTCTTCATTCTGGAAGGAGTAGGAAGGAGAAAGTTTTCCGATTTCGGTAAGGTACGTCCTAACTTCCGAGTCTAAATTGGATGTGACTGTCTCCGCTATATACGGATTCAGATATAGTTTTTTGAACCTCGGGTCCGTGATTGTAGCATGACAAAGCAGGGGATTTCGTAAAAGCTTAGTGCCCCTCTCTTGAAGGCTAGTTATAAGCTTTTGGCATAACTTTTGAGCTGTACTAAGGTTTGGCTTGAGATTTTTTAAAAATCTTTCGATAATAGACACAAGGGGGATAACAAGGCTAGCAGTAATGTACTGGGAACCCGAGATCTCCTTTGTGGCCTCATCGAAAGGCGATAAAATGCTTACAATTTCAGTGATTAGTTTTATATCTGAACCAGAATTCATCCTTGGTGCTTTTTTAATCGAGGGATCTGCCAATATTGCAGCTATATATGGGGACATTAGTGTGAATCTTTTAAGCATATGGTAGACAGAATTCCATCTGGTTGTAGTCAGATGCAGAGAGCAGTAAACCATTACTACAAAAACCAAAATTATTATACTACTACTCAACAGAGAGCGCTAAAATAATTTAGGTTCTATTGTCAATGAATATAATGAGAGTAGAATATAATATGCAATTATTGTATTCAATTAATGATGCAAATTTAATTTACCATTTAAAAATATAATCCTCTAAAATACCGACCAATTTTCCTCTCCTCCCAAACCCACAAAATTCCCCACCCCAACCGTTTCAACTTATAAAAAAATTTCCCAGACTCTTTCAAACGGGATTTAAAAAAAATAATATCAACATAAATATTTTACTTAAAAATAAATTGAATAATGCAAGTCATCTTTTATTTTTACTACCATCAGAAAAAAAATTATCATGTATTACTTTTAACACGTTTGTATATTTGTATAATAGGTACATTTTAACTCATTTAATACTTCCTGTATGGGTGTATCGTTTTGAAAACGTAGGGAAATCCTTGGAGATTCGGTAATTCGATATTTATTATATTTATAGTCAAAACATTATTTTTGGTAATCAGAAACAGCCATTCATCCATTTTCACTGTCAAGAGTCAAGTGTGAAAAATAGATGATGTACCAAATCACTTCTTATGTAAATATTATGATTACAAATACCTTTTCAACGAAATATTATAATAAAACTTAATTGTTTCTGGCTGATGAGAGTTTGCACTTTCAGTTTGCTTCTGTATTTATAAAATAAAATAAAATTTGAATTATGGTTTTGTTTGGAATAATTACTTGAAAATAATAATTATGATTGGGATCCAAAATAATACCTAACCTAATCATAATCACCGTAAAAACCTAATAACCGGTTTTTACTTTAAAAATAAAAAACCGGTTATAACCGGGACAAAAAAACAACCGATAAAACCGGTTATTGCGAAGTAAAAAAACCGGTTTTCGTTTAAAACCGGTAGGTTTTTCCCATCCCTACCTTTTTCCTCAAGAGCTTGTCTCCACTGTTCCAGTTTTTGTTTTAAGTCGCTTTCACTACTTCCTATTATAGTAACTCTACAACATACATTCAGCACCACGGAATATTAGCCTGTCGTTTCGCTGTTATTTGATCCAGAACTAATGAGAATAAATAAGGACTAAGCACCGAGCCTTGGTGCAATCCTACTTTCACATGAAATTTATCAGTCTCTCCCACATCTGCCCTAACACTAGTTGTTACTCCCTCATACATGTCTCTCATACCGGGGACTCCTATCTTATTCCGTGCCCACCACAGAATCTCTATCATATGCTTTCTGAAGATCAATGAATACCATATGAGCGTTTGTTTCTTTATTCCTGTATTTGTCCATCAACTGCCTTATAACGAAAATTGCACCTGTTGTTGATCTGCCTTGCATAAAGCTACATAAACTGATTATCGGATATTCCGGTTTCTTGGCGTATCAGTCTGTCAATTACTGTCTCTCATATTTTCATGGTGTGACTAAGTAGTTTTATGGCCCTGTAGTTTGTACATTGTTGTACATCTCTCTGGTTTTTGTAGACAGGTACTAATACACTGCTTTTCCATTCGCATTCAAAACTGATGACTGTAGAACCGGAAATACAATAAATCAGTACATTTTAAATTTTGAATTGAATTAATTTCAGTTTCCGTTTTATTACAATGGAATGAGAATAAATTTCAAATAATGTTACCAAATATGTATCATAATTTCTATTATTTTTTAATTGTGTCCAAAAAAGGGAATCTATGGTGGGATTCCAACTCTCTAACCATTTAACCGACTCCACACATAATAGTTATTTCGGCCAGAACGTAACTTTTAGTTTAGAACAATATTTTATTTGAGTTATTTTTATTATCAGTTTGATTTATAATTTTAAAATGGCTACTAATTAATGTTTTTTACTAGCATCTGTCTTAATGTATTCATTCATTTTTTCTAACATGGGAAATTAAAATAAAATGTATTTCGACGTCTTACGTATAATTATGACTAAAGTCAACTAACCACGTATAAGAACTAGCTTTATCTCGTACTATCTCACAACTTAATCTGTCTTCCATCCTAACTTATCCTACATCTTACAATATCCTAACTTATGCCGCACAGGTTACTTCGTTAGTTATTCAGAATTTATTTTTATATTACTCACATCACCCTAAATCTGTATATTTTACTCAAACTGTAACTTCTTTTCAGCCGAAAGAGTTGGAATCGCCACCGTCCGCTTGGGTCAATACTTGGCACCTCACATCCAAAGAGGTGGTACTAAATTATTGGTTAAAGGTTTTAAGATGCCAGAACAAGAAGCTTCAAATAAGATGCAAGGAGTTCTGACAGTTGCAGCTGGCGCAGTCGAAGGCTTTAGCACTGTTTATAGAGGGCTCGAAACCTCTGCTGGGGTTCTAGGAAATAGTCTTAAAGAAAACACAGTTAAGATTGTAGAACACAAGTACGTATAGTGCAGATGTATCCTATCTGAAATTTCAAATATGTTGGTAACTTAAGTTATTGTGGGAGCAACATCGCCCTTGTAAGGACTCCTATTTTAAAGTAATAATCGTATGATTGTTTTGTAAAAAAAACATTCCACTAAAATATTGAACTATACCGTGAATAGGAGTATTTTCCAGCAATAATGTCTTGTAATTTTCGACTAGGTTTAATATACACATCAGAAAAGTATAGGGATATTTTTGTAATATAAAACTATAATATAACACACTGTAATATAACACACAATAATAAACATAAATTTAGGTAGTTATGTAATTTTTTTAATACAACTCTCCTTTATATTTTTTTTGTTGGCTAACAAAAAACCCAGTAAATGTGTTGGGGAAAAGGGCGTAAGTGGAAATCTGTTGTTTTTTAGGAGAATTTATTGAAGGTTTCATTCTTGTTGTATAAATCCATTTTTAAATTAAACTTACATTTATACTATTATAATACGATATACTAACCAAACCTATAGACAATAATAAAGGAGTTTATATCTTTTCAAATTGATGATTTTTGATTGACTTAAGTCTTTTGGATCTGACTTTGATTGCGATTGCTGACAGCCAGTGTGAACTAACATGCTAGCCATTATAGTAATAATGACAAGACTGTTATTATGGTTGAATAATGATAAGTGTGGTAATACTTTAGTATTTGAATAACATAGAAACAAAAAATAATGGATTAAGTTGTATTTGCTGAAAAAAGCAATACAAGTAAAATACATCGCTGCAAATGTTTATTACGTATGTACTCTTATAAGTCTTGATTTTCGGCGTCTGGGTCTAGGTCTTCTAAATCTCGGTCAACGTCAGCTGTTGCATTTGAATGTACAAGTTGCTCATAAAAGCTTTTGTACACATCTGGAATAAGGGGTAGTAATTCCAAGAGATCATCTTTCTTGACCTTGGAGATTGCAAGTGGCTCTGTATATTTTTTTGATAAAGAGAGTGCAACCGGACGGCCACGGCGATTTAAATTCTAAATGGAGAAGTCTTCTGTTTCTTGAAGAGATTTTTTATAATAAATCAGTCCCTGTTCCTTTTTGTATCTGAGCCATTTGCAGTCGTGCCATAGAAATTTTCGTTTTTCACTATCTTTTCTTTTTACAAAGACACTTTTCAACGAGGCTGCAAAGTCATAAAAATCATCTTGTGACATTTCAAGCACTTGGAAAGGTTTCTTTTCATTTGCTTATCGTATTAATGTCGCTCAATGATGTGGATGTGATATTTGCATACCACTTGTTTTTTTTTTGTTTTTCGATTACGGAATGATGCGCATCACATTCCATATGTGAGTCGCCTGACACA
This sequence comes from Diabrotica undecimpunctata, assembly GCF_040954645.1. NCBI lineage: Eukaryota > Metazoa > Arthropoda > Insecta > Coleoptera > Chrysomelidae > Diabrotica > Diabrotica undecimpunctata. Next base: position 126,051,528 of record NC_092806.1, read on the forward strand.
AGAAATTTGTGATCGATTTCCTCTAACGATTTTTTCATTTGAAGAACAGTTAAGAACATACTTGCTATGTAGAAATTCTTATTTTGTCAACCGCAAATATCCCAGTACAAAACCACTTTCTTTACTTGCGGTGGCAAATTCATAAGCTCATTAAAAAGACACGAAGCAATTTCGTTTGCTCCTCTCATTGCCATCGACTCGTGCCATAAATAATATGAAGAAAAACCATTTCCACAATTGTGTATTGTAAGATTGTAGGTTCAATATTTTCTTTTGTAAAATGAAACCGATGTTTCTAAAAACGGTGTCGGAAGACACTGTTGTAGTTCAAATGTATAGTACAACACTGAGTGGTCTTCCATTGCTATTTTTTTTGTCTTTACTTTTACAAGTATATGCTAAGTCGGCTTCTTCATGATGCTTTATTTGTTGTTCTTTAAATGTATTTTTGTTTTCATCATCCGTGGCGATTATTAACTCCATTTTCAAAACTTCACATTTGTGACATACATCCGTTTTTGCCCACAATTGACATATGGTGAGTGAAAACGTAACCATTTCGAGAGGGGTTAGACAGGGCTGTATTCTTTCGCCACTGCTTTTCAACCTGTATACGGAACAAATATTTCTAGAGGCACTGGAAGAGTACAACGAGGGCATCAAGATTAATGGCGTACCAATAAGTAATTTTCGATATGCAGATGATATACTGGCCGATAACATCAAAGATTTACAGATGATGCTAAATAGAGTAAATACAACTGGCAACCAATTTGAACTGAAGATCAATAGAAAGAAAACTAAATTTATGGTGATCAGTAAAAAGAACATTCAACATATCGACCTGAATATTGAAGCCGAATGTATTGAAAGAGTACACCGATATCTGGGATATACAGTAAATGATAAGTGGGACCCAGACGTAGAGATTAAGATCCGAATTGAAATAGCAAGATCCAAATTCATCAAAATGAGAAAGCTCTTAAGCAACCGCCACCTAAGCGTTAACCTCCGATGGCGCGCCACGAAATGCTACGTATCCTCCACGCTACTTTACGGAGTTGAAGGATGGACGTTAACAGCAGCAACTTTAAAGAAGTTAGCGGCTCCATAAATGTGGCTGTATCGACGCATACTGAGAATACCTTGGACAGACAGAGTGACCAAAACAGAGGTATTAAGACGAATGGGTAAAGAGTTGGAATTGTTAACAACTGTTAAAAGGAGGAAAGCGTCATACCTGGGCCGTGTGTTCCGTAATGATAAGTAAAGTCTGCTACAGCTTATCGTGGAAGGCAAGATTGAAGGTAGAAGAGGTTTGGACAGAAAGAAGAAATCCTGGCTGAGAAACTTGAGAAAATGGTTTCAAATACCAGAAGCTGCGAACATAATACATGCGGCACAAAACGGAGAAACCTATCGTTTGATGGTCGCCAACCTTCGGTAGAAGACGGCACATAAAGAAGAAGACTACCTTCTTAATCTCACGTTTTCGCTTAATTTTTCCTTTAACAGTAACATATTTTTTACCAGTGTTTCGTTTTTTCTTTCTGTTTTTAGTTTCCTCGCATCAGGCTTGAAAATCTGCAGCACGTTCTCTTGTTCGTCAATTTGCTGATTAATTTAGTTGTTACGCTGTTGTACAATATTTTTATTGAGCATGTGTGTACTAGTATTCTGAAATTTGTTACTCCTAGTGGAAGAAGCAGCTTCAAGGTCGCTGTCATCACTTTCATAATCAACATTACTTTCTTTCATTTCAAATACTGGGTCGGCATCACTATCATATCAATCACTACTATCTCGAAATTCCCATTCTTGTTGATGTCTATTATCTGAAAAGTAATATCACATTTTATAGTTAGACCTACGTTTTTGTAATATTTCTGTTTTATTTTATTAATAGTAGAATAGTAGTCGTTTATATGTGACCAGTGCACAATAAAAATAACGTAATGCTGAATTTCTTGATTAACAACTTCAAAATATTAATCTGCACACTCTGTATATAACGAATGACCACTATTTAAACAATGATTGATTTTAAGAAACACAACTAATATTACACATAAACTCAAATTTTTGCAATAAAATTTATTTTTACAGATAAAACAGTTTAAACGGTAACATACCATTATTTTTCTCCTTAATAATCTTCATAATTCTTTTACATCTTTCTGGCATTTGTACGTTCGCAAAAATACAAGTACAGTGGAACCTCGATTATCCGTCAGGGCACCGGACCAAGGGTATGACGGATAATCGAAAAGACGGTTAACAGAACATTAATAAAAAATTCATAGTATAACTCTCAAATTTTATTTGTAGGTTTTATTTAAAAATATAAGAGGGATTTATGTTAGTACAGTCGAATCAATTTGATTTAAAATATTCCGAAATCTTTGTTTGTTTTATTGTTACTTCACATTTTGCAACGGCTGAATTTCATAATCGATGTAAAATCATCAAATCTACCTTACTTGCTTCTTTTTGTCGAGAATACCACTTGATGAATTGTTGTATGTGCGATGCAGCTTCTCTAGTTTCTTTACGCAAATCTTTGTGAGTTGCAATAGCATCATCAACACCGCCACCATCAAAGTCCCTGTCAGCTTCTGAATCAGTTTCGTTCGCCTCTGTTGCCATTTTAGCGATTTCATCATCTGTCAGCAATCGATAGCCGTTTGCGTCCTTATCACAAATTAACCATTCGTTTATGTCATCTTTGGGCAACGAAAACAAAACAGTTGATTCAGCCATAACTTCATTTGTTACCGCATCACGCTCGGCTGTCCCGGGGCATTTTCATCTTGAGTTGATTCAGGCCATAATTTATTCCACGCTCTTTTCAGCGTTACTTCCGAAACATCAGCCCAAACATCCACAGCATTGTCGACTGCGTGTTTTAAATTGTATGATTTCCAGTATTCTGGCAAAGAATATTCCTCTTCTATAACTAGGTTTTGAATAATTTTTTTTCTGTATCTTCTTTTGAATGTTTTAATGACCGAATGATCCATTGGCTCTATCAATGATGTATTCGCAGGCAGAAAAGAGCACGTGATATTTTCATCGTCACTCCGCAGCATACCGGCTTCAAGATGAGCAGGTGCATTGTCCAAAATGAGAATCGCCTTTGGTGGCAAATTTTTTGCTTGCAAGTATTGTCGAACGTCCGGTATAAAAACTTAAAAAACAAGACGTTAGAAAAATAGATAAACAAATTTTGGTTTGCAGTACATACCTTTTTGAACCAGTCAGCGAATATTTCCTGGGACATCCATGCATTATTTTGTGCGTAGTAGTTAACGGAAAGCGCGTTCATATTTATTCCCTTAAAACAACGTGCTTTTTTTGCTCTACCAATCAATAATATAGGAAGGCGATGGTCACCACTTGCATTTGAACATATCATTGCTGTGATTCGTTGCTTTTGCGTTTTAAGTCGTGGTTTATATTTTTCAGACAGTGCAGCGAGTGTTTTCGTTGGCAATCCTTTGTAGTTTAAACCAGTTTTATCCACATTTAACACTTGATCGCGTGTCAAACCATATTCATCGATCATATCTTGAAACTTTCTTTTATATTCGTCAACGACTTCAATACTTGCGGCGCTCAATTTTTCACCTTCGATTTTCAGTTCTCATATACCGTGGCGATTTTTGAACTTTTCCAACCAACCGCTGCTTCCTTTGAATGAAGGATCGCCATTCAATTTCATGTTGAAAAACAACGCTTTTTTGGCAACAATTGGTCCAGATAAAGGAACACCTTCGCTTCTTTTTTGAACGAACCACAAATACAGAGTGTCGTGTCGTGCCGTGTTGAGTGATTCATTTGTGGCTTTTTTCATTGTCTAACTATGTTTCATCCGGCCATCCAACGATTCCATTTGCGAAGCATACTTTTCAATTCCATCAGCATTTTTCTTTAAATCATTGATTGTTGTTCTCGGAACATCATAGTTTTTGCTCAATACGACTAAGTGACACAATCAATGTTAGAATTTGAATCAAACTGAATTATGTTGACACACATATATTGACTGTAATAATTATTGTACTCTGCGTTTTTATTTTCGGCTTGCGATTCTAAAAATGAAACTCTAAAAACACGGTATCATTTATCATTACCTATTTAAATTGAAATTTAATCCAGAGCCCTGAATAAGAACAATAATTATTTACATAAAAAATGCGGTAGTGGCATAACTGCACGTGTATATTTCAACGAATTTCGTTTGGCTTATCGCAATGCTCAAACAAAATGAATTGATGACTAAATTTTTACTTATGTTGTCAATATAACTTATGTATGGACCCTGACGGTTAACAGAGGTGACGGATAATCGAGGTTCCACTGTAAATACAAATTTTTATCACTGATAAGCAATACGTGTTTGTTATTGTAACGGGTCATAAGGAATTAAGTCAGCCTATCCTTGGCAGGTTTAAATATACTGTTGTAATGTTGTATTGTACCGCTTGCCGCGGTAAAAAAGACTTTAGTCAACATACGTCCGTTTGTCCAAACAGAAATGGTTTTACACGACTTGCGTCTATTAGATCAATAGAGGATAAAGCTGTTAGAAATACAATAGACTTATGTCATTTGGATCACAATTAAATTGATTAAATTCCATGTCGCCAGTGTACTTAAGTCAATATAGTCAAAATTTGACTTATTCCATTTTCCTCCAACATTAGAGAAACAATATGGTATTTCCGATGTTATTCATGCTGTAAGTCTTGGAGATATGATAAATATGGAACTAAGAACGAGAGGGTACCACGTACAAACGGCGCTGTTTTTTATGGTAGTGGATGAGACATTTAGATGATAAGGGCTCCAGCAAGATGCAAGACAACAAAGATACAAGAGAAAAAAGACAAGAAAATATTAAGAGAAAGAATTCCAAAAAATATTGAATGCCACATTGCTTTCAACCAGAAAAAACAAGCAAAACTGATAACAAAAAATAAATAGTCAAAGAAATACCCAGGTCTGGAGGATAGATTTGGACTTCCAAAGCGCACCAAAGAAGATCGAATACAAATTCCAGGCCATTTTGAGCTCTTCAATTGGTCTTCCTGAGAGTCTAACTAGATTGACGTTGTTCTTGCCCGATTAATATACAAAGCAAAAATTCTTGGGCCATTTGGAAGAACTTCTAACTTGTTAGCTTCTATCAGCCGGTAACACAACAAGAAAACCACACGTTTATCGGAAATCGATTGTTAAAGATGGTTCCGCCTTCACGTCGTCAACTCTAATAGTGAACAGACTCCGAAAAATAAAAGCGTCGAGAAAAAAAAACGCACAATATTAAACTGCGTTATGTGATAACAAACTCAGTATAAAGGACAAGAAGAAATTCAAGAGTCTAGAGTAAACCTAATTAAAATAATTTATACACTGAGAATGTAAACAAATCTCTTTTAAATTGTGAGATATGCTGTTCTCTAAAATCGCATTATATTCACCGCACATGTCTTACAACTTTATGCAGGATACTTCAAAGCGCCTAAAAAACTATAAGACCGATAAATAGGAAATTTATTCTGGGCGGTAAAAAAATTTTACAAAGCTAAATTGATATGTTTGAGTATGTATATTAAAAATATTGTGTTTCGTAATGGAATGACATTAATTAATTTTTAATGATATGATCACGACTTTATATCCTCTTCAAACTGGAATTTAGCAAACTGAAATAGCTGAGATAAGTGTCAAAATTCGATTATGGTGGCGTTTTTGTAAAAGTGTAATTCACGTCAAGCGTAAAGCTGGATGGGCTACAACTGCAGCTCCAGATACATTTTCAGTTTTTACCGTTAGAGGGTAACTAACAATTACAGTACCAGAATTGATTACCAATTTTCACCTTGAATCAAATCTCAACAGCTATAAACTATTTATATGCCAAATTTTTCATAGAGACAATCGCGCTGAGAGATTACTTTTTAAAACTGCAATGAAAATTATTGGGCTGCTGTTTTATTTTCAGAAAAGAAGCCGCAATAATATCATGACGAGGAAGAATGATGGATAGCAGAACTGATCTCGTATTCCAAATCGCTTCCTATCATCTCAACAGTATCTTGATATCATTCTTCAACATATCGTTCCTGTATTTGCTGGAGCTTTTGTCCAAAACTTACACTGCACGCATATTAATCTTTGTCTATATATCATACGCGTAGTAATAAACTGGTTTACTAACCAGGAAATTAATCACAAATTAAAATGGAAAATCTAGCGGTTGGCTGTATACCATAGCTTCAAAAAACTTGACAACGAAGTAAAAATTTCTGATGTATGATGGTGCATTTTTATTAAAATTTTTAAAAAATTATCCAAACGGATTAAAATTATCTTTAAAACGTTTTCAGTCCAGTCGGATCATAATCAGTAAAACCTAGAAGTAAGTATTTCCATGTTAAAATGATTAATTTCACCCCTCAATTCTCAGTATGAAATTCATACCAATTGGTTGATAAATTTCAACTCATTAATATAAATCCTGACATTACTATCCATTGGTCTGAAATCTTTTTTAACAAGTCCATTCACTCTCATATAATTTCACCGATACTAGAAATTCTCCATTTATGTCTATCTTAAGATTTCTTTTTGTTTAACAATAAATTTTACAAACAACCTGATGTCTAGCAGTGGGCCTCTTCTAGCTGATGTCTTTATGGATCACTTAGAATCCAATTACATCATGAAAAACCCTAAAATATTACATTCGTTGCTATATGTTGATGACTGTTTAGACTTCGTTTCAGGTAATCATGACTCAGCTCACCACCTACTTCTTAACTAGAATCTTTTAATGCCATATATTTTCTATATTTGTCTATTACCAGACTCAACGACCAGTTTAACTTTGGTATATACCGCAAAACCAAAACTGACCACGTTATTCACTCTTCTACTCACCCTCTATCTCATAAATTTTCCGCTTTTAGAAGTTTTATTGATAGAATATATACTATTCCCTTATTGACTGATGAATATAATAAGGAATTAAACATTATTAAACAAATGGCAGTTAACATTGGGTATGACTCTAATATCATTGATAAACTAATCCGGAAAAGAGAATCTAAACTACTTCAGCAATCTGCTTTTCTTCCGAAATCATCTCATTCTTATACTGACATGTCATTGCCGTATCACATTTCTATTATAACGAAAAAAATCAAAACATTTTATTGAGTATTTCTGAATATACTCGCATTTCTTTCAACGAGCAATACTCTTTACACAATATTCATAATTTAAGATAAAAATACACTACACTAGAAGTTGTCATAGACATGAGGACTAGCCCCAATTACGTCAATCGTCACTCCTCCTTCAATCGTGACTTTTTCCCTATACATCGTTACCTTTTTTTTTAATATTGCAGTAATTTCCGTTTTCTCTTTACAATTCTCCTACTTCATTACCTACCTACCTTCCAAACTAAACACCTACTAATATTACCTAGAGACTTGTTCATTTTGTCATTCCTTCTCCCATATCTTTCTTTTACAACCTTCATCTCCGCCACAATATTTGATTTATTTTAACTTCCCACACCCCAGATCTAATTTTCATTTCTATGATAACTAACAACTACCCTAATTCATTTCTTCGACACTATCACTTTTGTTCTCGACTTTTTTCACAACTTTGTAATATATATATTCTCTCTCAATATCTTCTCCCTCCTTCAATTTTCTCATACATTTTAACAGTTCGTCACTATAATTCTTTCAGACTATCCTTGCACAGTCTTCAGTTCTCGACAACTTCCAAATCAAACCTTTTACTTATTTTGATTCATTCTACTCCCATACTACAACCTATAGTTCGTCCCAAACCCTTCTTTCAGTGCGTCATAGTTGATCGAATTCTCTCTAACACATTAAGCTAGAAGTGACAGAAAAAAACGTGAGTCTGTGATTATTATACATAGAACTTAGAAAATTATTTATCGTAAAGCTAATTCTACTTACGGGTGTATAATTGGTTGGAGTTTAGAATACTCTAAAAATATATCCAATCGATGATGCGCATAAATATAATTTGACGCAGAAGGTCTCGATTTTGACAGTACTTTCACAACGTCAACTGATAAAATAATTGTCATTCCAGGTTAGTATTATCAGACATTTTACAGTGAAAATTTAATTTTGTATTTATTGTCACAAAAATATTTTAAATATGCCGAGATACATCGAGAAAGAACAAAGACTAATATTAAAATTATTAAATTATTTTCAATTAGAAAAAGAGGGATTACGATCCTGCAACTGTCAAATTTAACTAAAATGACATGCAATAATTCTCGACATTCTTAAAATCCTATATTATGTTAAAATTAGTGACGCACTGAAAGAAGGGTTTGGGACAGACTGTATCTCCCATACATACATTTTCAGACACACCTAGCTATTTGGACCGTTTCGTGCTGTTCATTCAAGTGTACCTGTATCCTTCAATCAAATAATATTGCCTTTTATCGTATCAAAATTTATAATTTCGGATATATTAATTTTCGGTCTCTCTGGAATTTAATTGCTAATTCACAACCTCTGTAATTGACTTAGTATCTCTTGCACTGGTACATAGGTTACATATTAATTAATTTATCTCTCTTTGATACACACATATGTATTTACAAACTTTCTCACACACCCACCCCTCGTCAAAACCATTTTATACAGACACTACCACCACATTTAATACCATATATACATTATAGTTTTAATTTTTGCAAGCTTAACTTATAATTATATTTACAGACATTAACTTATATGATACTACATTGCCTCACAACCTTCAGACACCTCAGTCTTTCTTAGATCGTTATATTTTGTTAGTACATAATATGTACCGTTGTCTCACATAAATATGTAATTTATCCTACTACACTCTCTTTACACTCATTTATAATTCCCCACATAGGCAACCAACCTCACTAAAAATATTCTTCATCAGAATTTTGGATTCCAAAAATTTCTATGGTATATTCCATCATTTTTATATAAATATAAAATCATATGCATCATATGTATTTTATTAAAATTATAAAGTATTCTATTAAATCCGTAAAATAGTTTCGAAAGACAATTTCATTTTATTCTATTAAAGTTTGTGACGTCATTGCTCACTTGTAAAATTTTATCTTATCTTATTATTATCATTTTATATAATTTTATCTTTATCACATATTTAACTTTGAATACACCTTATTCAGATTAATTTTATTCATTTTAATAATTAAACCAATAATATAATTCATACCTAAATTTGGTTAAAAACTTGTGACTTTTAATTAAGGTACTAGTAGAGACATTGATTTAATATACTAAGGATGGAACCTATGAATAAATACTTGCGTTAAAAGTAGCTGATAACAATCAATGGCCGACTTTTGTTTCCGGAATGTCAGTGGTGTACGAAAAAATTTCTTTTGGTATAAAGTGTAACATTGTAAAATTAAAAAATTATTATTTGTATAACGTAAAAACATATAAAACATATATATTTTACGGGTATGTAGTTGGGCATCGCACGCCACTGATGTGACTGGATGCAAAATATTAAAAATTTAACGAATTTATTGATTCATCAAAAAGAAATACATCAAATTATTGACTTAACACATAATGTTACCTGTTTAACATTAAAATATCGGGTATAACTATATCCTGTCACCTGTCAAATTATCTACGTGTAACGTGTTCTATCCTTAGTATATTATATCGATGAGTACAGATTAGACGGCTAAAATTTTTTTTTTTAAATATACAATATTTAGCCTTCTAATCTCTGTACCTTAATTTTACTTCCTGATCTAATCAGTTGGCTGCTTTCAACCGTTGGACCAAGTTGTCTATTTTTCGAGTAGATATAAATATATTCCCTTAAAGTGATATCCTACAACATACACCTCATGTCACCACATTTTAAAAATCTATTGTTTTTCATTCAACGACTCTCAAGATCTAAGTCTTTACCACATGCTAATTAGTTTAAGCAGTCAAAATTTTAACTCTTTGTGTTAATCATTTTAACGTGGAAATACTTCTAGTTTTCATTGATGATGGTCCAACTCGACCGAAAACGTTTTGAAAATAATTTTAGTCCGTTTGGATAATTTTTTAAATCATACATCAGAAGTTTTTACTTAATTGTAAGTTTTGTGAGGAAATTATTGTATTATTTCCAGCACATTTCTCGAATATTAATCCAATTGGGTATATCTGGAACATGCTTGGAAAATGACTAAAAGTGCTTAAACGTATTATAGTTATAGATTAATTTATTATAGATTAAGTGATTTTCTAAAGGATTTTAAATAAAGCAGAAAATTTAGGTTATTTAATGTATTCAATAGTCAACCCTCATTACAATTTTTTTCGATGCCTCAATAATTTCCTCTTGTTTTCTTTGTAGATACCATTATTTAATTTATAAGATGAAATCTGATATATTTCGCCTAATCAAGTCTAACTTTAGTTTCTAATTTTTTGCTGTTTCTTATTTTAGATATGGATACCCTGCAAGTACTCTAACAGGTGATACTTTATCAACAGTTGGTAACGTGTATAATATTGCTCACAATGCCAGAATTATAACTCCCAAAAGTCTAGCAAAACGAACTGGGGCCGGTGTAATCTATGCTTATTCAAGTTCTTCTAAAGCTAGTACCTCTTTTGCTAACCCAGAGAACGCTGCCAACACAAGGGTGAAAAGAGAAACTGATAATGAAATTGAAGAAAAAATAACTGAGGAGAACAATGGACAGAATCCAACAAAGAAAGGCTAGATATTTTGATAAGATAATGCGGAGAGGGAACTTTAAATTAAAATCTACAGATATATGTGATAACCAAATTCGTTATTAATTTATGTATTTTATAATGATATATTTTGTATTGTACGTTTTCGTTTAAAATCATTAACTTGGTTGGAAATATCTATTAGAGTTTATCCGTAATTTGTTAAGGAACTTTTCAAGCTTAATATCATGAATACTCAATCGATTAAATCAATCTTTCAATTCCAATTCCTAGCTTTTATTTAGTATCATTTAGCATCATGGAGCGTATCAGAATGTCAGTGGAATTTCAAAAAAGAGCTTAGTCATGTGCTCAACCTATTTTCAGACAAATATTCTCATAATGCTATATTACTTCCTTCTTCTATTCATAAATATGCAAATGAAGTTCGAAGAATCTCGTTACAAACTTTTCACAATAAAAAAAGGAGTCTAGTATTAGTCTAGTGGCAAAAGGTTAAAATATTTTTCTCTCTGTCCCTTTACTTCTCTGTATATTTTTCTAAACAATTTTTTTACCGGGTTCGTAGAGAAAGAGGTAAATATTATCTCCATTGCTCTAGCGCTTTCTAGCAATTATTTCTCTTACTCTTAATCTCTCTCGCAAATCTCTCTATATCTATCTCATCTCTCTCTATCTCTAAACAATTTACCGTTTCCGCAGTGAAAGATATAAATATAACGCTTTTTGTACTTTTTGTTAGCTCTCTTCTCTCTCTCTCTCTCTCTCTCTCTCTCTCTCTCTCTCCACTCTCACTATGCTCTTTTCATTCTCGCTCTCTTTGTCCCTCTCTTAATATAATGTGTTTCTCTCACACATTTATTTGTGTTATCAAGTTATACAAATAGATTTCGGACAAATATCGTTCTTGTGAATTTTCAAGGTGGTACTCTTGTCAAGTACCGCCTTTAGTTTCTGCCAAGTTATCTGAGATTAGAATGATATTACCAACGAAGTATATCGATGTTTTTATGTTAATTCAGCCGAATATCTTAAACGCATGTACCACGATGGCTGTGACGAGTTTTAGTAACACCTTGTCGTCTTGCCTGACATCTATTTCATATTTTGTTTCCTACTCTCTGTAGCTTATAGCCGTGGTGCGTTTTTGAAGATATTGTAAATCATTTGGAAATATCTGTATACGATTCTGCAGTCATTTAACGCTTTCAGAATTAGTCTTAAGTTCCACAGTGCGAAATGCCTTCAGCAAAACTAACGAAATTTAGTACCAATAGCCCATTGTGTCCCAGAGTTTTCTCAATCACGACCTTCAGATCTTCTAAAACGTTGTTTGTTCCACACCGTGTATGGAATCTAGACAATTCTGGTGGTTAGTAGAACACTTCTTTCGAGTCTTATTCTAATAACTATTCAATTTAATGCATCTATACAAACTGTAACAGTATACAGATGATAAAGCAGATTAATGGTTTTGTAGTAGAATCGTCAGTGCATTATTCCAGTTTGAGGATATTTTATGTTGGTCTAGGCATATATTAAAAATATTGTTTTTTGAATTTAATTTAAATTTAATTTTAATGTGTCGTATTATATATGTTTTGTATTAGTCAGTTTCATTACAAAAATCCTTAGATATATTTTATATCTTTTGAATCGCTCTATAAACTAAATATTTTACTTACCAGTATTTTTATAAACTTTTAACTTTTTATTAGACGCTGCTGCTCAATTCTCTTGTTTGTATTTTTTTTTTTTTAACTCAAACAGTTGATATATTTTGAAGACTATGTTAATCTCTATATTTTTAGCTATATTATTATATATATTATATTTTAGCTATATTATTATTAGTTTTATATATAATTTTCCAAAAATCATAGCCTTAACCGACTAAAGAATGCGGAAAGTTCGGACGAATGTGATATGAAGTAACATTAATTCGGTAGATCGCTGTTTTCTATTTATTGATTCGGTTTGGGAAAATGATTTTTGGAATATCTTTTCTGTTGTGTGTTTACAATATTTACATATATAAAAGGGGTAGCTGTACATTATTCTTGAAGATTTATATTTTTTGTAATGTGATGTTTGTTACCATTTTAAAGGGTTAATAAATAATGAATTTTCTTTTCTCATCTTTATTATTTTTGGTACAGATTATAAAGTGGAAATAATGTTTTTTGTAATATCCCAAATATTCTATAAAAATACTTTTTGTAGTAATTATAGTCTGGCAAATAATAAGTGAAATAACTCATGAGCGTGATCAGTTAGGTTTTTGGTATCGTTCAGCTATCGCAATGAATGTTACCAGAAAGCGTGTCAGTAGCGGGGAAAATATGAGTATATAGTCAGTATATATTTAGTTTTCTCAGAGTTATAAGTACATTGTGTGTTAGATATACACATATGTCCAAAAGTTTGGAATATTGGAATATTCCATCTTTTTATTTATTTTGACGTGACAACGTCTTAAATTAGGTTGTGGCTCGGAGTCATTCATGAAAAAGTGTAACGCCCGCTCACGTCTGTTACAGTGAGTCACCGAACGAGAGAGAGGCCCGCCGGACCGGCGAATGCCTTGCGTCTCTCTCCCACTCAAACATGATCGGTCCGCTGCGCGCGCAGCACTAGAGAATTAGGCGCGTTGAATCGGTGCGTGCTTCCGTGCTTGTGCGATCATCGTCCTATCCTCAAGAAAATCACTCAAATAGAAATTAGTTAAGTTTAAGTTTACATGTACAATGTTTTAGTAAACAAAATATATTTCTATAGTTAAAATTTGTGCGATTCTTATTTTCATTCAATTCCTTGTTCCTATTGTGCAATTTAATAATATTCATATCAATAAATATTCTACCGAGAAAAAGACGTTGTCACGTAAAATTTTCGCCCGTAAAACCGACTTTACAGGCAACCGATTTTTTTTATATATAAACTTTTCTGAATAGTTAAACATCATTTTGTTTTAATTCTCAACAATACTCAATAAATCTCAAAACTAGATAAACGATATGCAACAAAATTATTTATTCTCTTGGAGTGAAAAACTTACAATGTACAACCTACATGTAAAAATAAATTAGTATAGAAAAAAATAATTTTTAATAAAACTAATAATTAGTATTTTCTCCATTGGTCTGTATGCATGATTGTAGTCGATTTGGCATGCTGCCGAACTGGTCGAGCTGGGCTTGCGGAATTCTCTCCCATTCTTCACGAGCAGCATCTTTTAGTTCTCGAAGTGTAATAGGAGGATTGTTTCGCTTCTTGATGCGTGATTTGATAATGTCCCAAGCATGTTCAATAATGTTCATGTCGGGGGAATTCGAGGGCCACTGTAATGTAGATATTAATTCTCCTTTCAGAAAATTTTGTACTGCTGCTGTTCGATGAGGAGGTGCGTTGTTATGCATAAACACAAATTCATGACCTACTGCCTCTCGGAATAGACGTACGACAGGATTTAAAACTTCCTCGATGTATACAGCACCAGTGACTCTTCTCTCCAGAACCAGCAGTGACGTCCGTGTACCACTCATAATACCACCCCAAACCATAATACTGCCACCTTCAAATGGGATACGCAGTTGGGCTGTTTCTAATCGGGCTTCTCGTCCTGGAGCCCTCCAAACCAGTGTTCTTCGCGAATCAGATACCAAGCCAATTTTTGACTCATCATAGAACATCACGTTATTCCAGTTAGGACCAAGACGCACCATTTCTCTAACCCATTGCAACCTTACTATTTTGTGTTGGTAGATTAGTTTAGGAACCCGTAGCGGTCTTCTACGATACAAATTTACCGCATTTAGTCTGCGTGTTATTATTTGCCGTGAAATGTTCAGTCCTTGAAGCCTAGAAATTTCTCTGGATATACCACTTGTAGATTCCAGACGATTTCTACGAGCTATCAATGTTATTTGCTGGTCTTGTGCTGCTGTTGTACATCGACTTCTACCACTTCTGGGACGATCCTTGACGTCAATTGTATCTTGGATTTTTTTTTTTTTTTTTTTTTTTCGATACAGCACTCTGAGTAAAATCAACAATATTCGCGATATAGCTTTGACTGAAGCCCTGTTGTAACAAAGCAATTACTCTAGATCTGTCAAAATGAGATGTCACGTTTTTAGGCATTTTTAAACGGCTTAATTCAAATTTAAACAAAGACTGAAATAATGTGTAAATGCGCTAGTCAGTTGAATGTGACCAAAATCATACAAAAACGATTAAAATTTTTTATCATTTTCATTTAAAAACGCTCTAGAATTAATATCAACTGAATATCAACAACAGTTTTAAAACCACCATAGGCGTAGATATAATATTTGTACTTATTCCAAACTTTTGGACATGTGTATATATATATATATATATATATATATATATATATATATATATATATACAGGTGCCTTTGTATTTAACGATATATCGCTTTTGCTAAATATTGTTTCTTCTTAACGTGCCCAATCCCTAAGTACATTGGCGATGATCATGGCTCATTTGACTCTATCTGCAGCCGTTCTGAAAAGTTCTATTCTATAACCAGCCGCATCAATTCGTATTTCTCGTTTCTTAGTATGTGACCAAAGTAGCTCATTTTTCTTTTCTTTATAGTGTTGAGTATTTCTTTATATTTTTTCAGTCTTCGTAGCGTTTCCGCATTTGTTATGTGTTTTGTTCAAGATATTTTCCACATTCTTCGATAACACCACATTTCAAAGTTAATGAGTTTTTCCCTGTCGCATCTGTAATTACCCAGACCTCAACTCCATACAACAGGACAGAGAACACGTAGCATCTCAATACTATAGTTATAAGATTTGAAGCTAAAAAATAGTGTCTAATCTGTATTATATATAGAATATATATACTATATATAGAAAAACATTATCTGAGGTGAAGGTAATAAGTCGTTGTGAATGTATGGCAGGAGTACCGTCATCCATTGTTTATAGGATTGTCCGTCAAAAACAACGCTCGGATGAAGTTTAGGTCCACAGACACATCTACGAGGTCGAAAACCAATTGAATTTAATGAACATAACAATTCAGAAATAAGGACGTACAGTTCATTCTTTTTTATTTGAATAAGGAAAGTCCTACTCTAGATAAAATCTTTTCTGCACTAAAAACTAATGAAGTAATTCCCCAAATGAGTCGTGAAACTTTGCGTAAGCAGTTACATAAATTGGAATTTACTTATGCTAACTACAACAGGAATTCAGCGTTGATAGAGAAACCTGATATCATTACATGGCGTCGTAACTATCTGCGTTAAATGTCAGAGTTCTGTGAACAAAATAGAAAAATCTACTATTTAGACGAAACTTTGGTCAATGCTGGACATGCTGTTAAAAATGTGTGGACTGAAACTACTGTAACAATTAGTCGGCAAGCTTTGTTGAAGGTCTATCTCAAGGATTCCGAGGACCGACATGTAAAGGACAGCGACTCATAGTGACCCATATTGGAAAAGACAGCGGCTTTCTAAAAGACAGTGGTTTAATTTTTTTATCAAAAAAAAAAACGGTGATTACCATGAGGATATGAATGCAGATCGTTTCGAACAGTTGGTTCAATATGTTCTACAACGTGTTGAAGATAACTGCGTCATCGTTATGGACAATGCATCAAACCATAGTCGCCGGAGTGAAGAAATTACCACTTCAAACAGCCTAAAGGCTGAAATGCAAAACTTAATAAAAAAATCGGTTGCCTGTAAAGTCGGTTTTACGGGCGAAGATTTTACGTGACAACGTCTTTTTCTCGGTAGAATATTTATTGATATGAATATTATTAAATTGCACAATAGGAACAAGGAATTGAATGAAAATAAGAATTGCACAAATTTTAACTATAGAAATATATTTTGTTTACTAAAACATTGTACATGTAAACTTAAAGTTAACTAATTTCTATTTGAGTGATTTTGTTGAGGATAGGACGATGATAGGAGAAATATGAAATGAAAGGAAGTGTTTCTGCTGTAATGTGTCTTGCGAAAGTCAAGTCGATGGTTGTTCCTTTTAACGTAGTTGACTGAGACGCAAGGCATTCGCCGGTCCGGCGGGCCTCTCTCTCGTTCGGTGACTCATCGTAACAGACGTGAGCGGGCGTTACACTTTTTCATGAGTGACTCCGAGCCACAACCTAATTTAAGACGTTGTCACGTCAAAACTAAGGCCCTACATGTTAAAATAACAACATTTGGTACCTGACAAATATAAGGTATCTAAGTTATAAGTTTATGCATGTTATGTGGATGGAGAAAGTTGATTAGATATTAATGTATGTTATCAAAAATATGGGATCCTACTAATATCCTACTTCAGAAATGCAGAGATCAGCAAAAATATGTCTTCCTATGCTTTATAGATTACCAGAAAGCGTTCGATTGTGTTAATCATTCAGCATTAGTAAGAATACTCCAGGAACGTTCGATGGATGAGAATGACCTTAAAATCATAAAGAACCTTTATATGAATCAAGTGGCATCTGTGAGAGTAGGACTGGAATCTACATCATATTTCTCAATCGAAAAAGGTGTACGACAGGGTTGTGTTCTGTCATCCCTCCTTTTTAATCTTTACTCTGAAACGATTTTTGATAGAGCCTTAAGTGACACTGAAGATGGAATCAAAATCAACGGACAGACTATTAGTAATCTTCGCTATGCTGATGATACAGTCATAACAGCTGATAGCCAAGAAGCGCTACAACGACTAATATATAGAATAAACACTGAAGGAGAACTACTGGGCTTGAAGATTAATATAGACAAGACGAAGGTTAGCAGAACACGAAATACGCAATTAAATATAAGAGTAAACAATAAAAACATCCAAAAGGTCCCTAAGTTCAGTTATCTCGGTAGTTGGATAACTGAAGATCTACGAGGTGTGTTTTTTAAGTAAGTACCGTTTTGAAATTAAAAAAAGACGTGCAAAGATATGGCAATAATTTTATTTTTACATGAAAGCCTGTACCTTAATCTACTTTTCTACATAATTTCCGTGAATATTGAGGCACTTGTCATAACGTGGCACCAGTTTTTGAATATCCTCCTGATAAAATTCTGCCGCCTGACTTGTTAACCACTGCATCACAAATGTTTTGACTTCGTTATCGTCTTGAAGACGCTGACCGCCCAGGTCTTTCTTTAAGTGCTGGAACAAATGGTAGTCGCTGGGCGCCAGATCAGGGCTGTATGGAGGATGATCTAGAGTTTCCCATTTAAATGATTTGATGAGATCTTTGGTCTGATTAGCCACATGTGGACGGGCATTGTCATGCAGCAAAACGATACCCTTACTCAACTTGCCACGTCTTTTGTTCTGGATTGCACGACGCAGATTTTTCAATGTCTCACAATAAGACGATGCATTGATTGTCTCATTACGAGGCAGAAACTCCACTAGCAATACTCCTTTTCTGTCCCAAAAAACTGTGCGCATGATTTTCCGGGCAGAAATTGTTTGCTTAAACTTCACTCTTTTGGGTGATGATGAATGTCGCCATTCCATGGATTGTTGTTTCGATTCTGGTGTGACGTAGGCCACCCACGTTTCGTCACCAGTAACAATTTGGTCTAAAAAATCTTCACCTTCACTGTGGTACCGCTCAAGGAAAGTCAATGCACTGCTTAAACGTTGGGTTTTGTGCAAATCCGTCAACATTTTTGGAACCCAACGTGAACACAATTTCCGGTAATTCAAGTTCTCGGTAACAATGCGATACAAAACACTACGAGAATACTGAGGAAAGCAGTCGGACAATGATGAAATTGTAAAGCGTCTGTTTTCTCTCACCTTTTCGTCCACTTTCTGCACCAAATTTTCATTAACGACCTAAGAACACTCCGTTCTTCATCATGCACATTTGTGCGGCCATCTTTAAATGCTCTCATCCATTTCCTTACCAATCCATCACTCCTAATGTTTTGTCCGTAAACTTCAACGATCTCACGATGAATATCGATCGGTTTTACGCCTTTAGCACTAAGAAATCGTGTAACAGCCCGTACTTCACAATCAGCGTGACTCACAATTGTTGGAGGCATCTTAAACACTGGAGTAAACAAGTATACAATGAAGAATCAGACTGTAATGGCGTCAGTGCGTAGACAAGAGATGTAGGTAACCAGCGCTCATGCGCGCAACGCCGACCGTAGCGCTGCGGCGGCGGAATCGCAAAACGGTACTTACTTAAAAAACATGCCTCGTAGATCCAGACATAGAGATACGTAGCAGGATTAAGCAAGCCAGAACATCATTTACTAATATGAGAACCTTGCTAAGCAACAGCAGCCTTAACTTAACGCTTCGATATCGCTTTGTAAAATGTTACATTTACTCCATACTGCTATATGGTGTAGAAACCTGGACCATAAGGGCCAATGTGATGAACCAATTGGAGCCCTTTGAAATGTGGGTATTTAGAAGACTACTTAAAATTCCCTGGACCGATCACACAGCAAATGTCGAAATATTAAATCGAATGGTCAGAGAACGAGAATTGCTGCCAATAATAAAAAGAAGAAAAACTGCTTATCTGGGTCATATATTTCGAAATTTCAAGTAGCAGTTTTTAAAGCTTATTATTATGGAAGGGAAGATAGAAGTAAAACGGGGCATCGGAAGAAAGAAATACTCATGGCTTAAAAACATAAGGGATTGGACAAACCTCGATGCCCATGCACTCTTTAGAGTCACACAAGACCGAGAGGAGTATGCCAGAATTGTCGCCAACATCAACTAATTGGATAGGGCACCATAAGAAGATCAAAAATATGAAAAACCAACAAAGTTGATGGGTGAAAGGTGACTCTATTTGACTAAACTTACAATTTGTAAGGTTATATTGTTATTGTGATAGGAAAAATAACTGAATAAGAAACTGATATCTCCAGAGGTCCGAAACCACAACCTAAGAAAAGCATGTGTAGGTAAGGGAAATGAAGTATACTATAAAAGAAAAATTGAGAGGAGAGATAATTTTAGTTAGAGCAGTTACGTTCAAAATGGTGTGGACGTTACTGTAGTACGGCTGTAAGATGCGTGACTTGGCTTGAGATGTATCATGGAATTATCTAGGTGTTTGAGTGAAGAGGATATATATGAGTAAGAGATTAATCTTATTGTGTGGATATGAATAGTTTGTAGAGTGGAAATAGAACTATCTGATCTGATCTGCTTATGGAGTATTGATGGGTAAAGAACATTGGGCATAAGGCTCATAGGTAAAGTTTATATATATATATATATATATATATATATATATATATATATATAAACTTTACCTATATATATATATATATATATATATATATATATATATATATATATATATATATATATATATATATATATTGTCATACTTCTTCTTCCCCAACCAAAGAAAAATATAAATAAAAAGATCCATCGGAATAAAATTTTAAGATATCATTATAAACAAAATGTATATAGTAATTTAAGATAAGATTTAGTGTAGATAAGAATAGAAATTTGTTTGGCAAACGACCTTTTCCGTTTCCATAAAATTATCAAAAAACCCCTTTGTGTAGAATTAGAAGACATTTTACCTGTAAGTTAATCTTGTAATTGTTTGTGTATTAAATGACCATATTCTAATCTTTGGAAACAGGTATCGATTGTGTATTAACAGACTGAGGACAGAAAAATCAATTTTTATTTATTCTTTCTCTGAAACAGTAATTTGGTCTTCCCAAATGATACACAGAATTTTTAGAACAAACATTAACAGTAGTAAACAAGATTTGAGCTTTTGATTGGATAGTCGTTTTTGAATGGTAATGGGGTTAGCCTGATTAGGAGACGGGGAGAGGCAGTTGTAATTTGGCCATCGAAGGAAACAGTCGTTTGTTAGAAGATAGGGTGTGGTTCGTGAGTTTGGATACCGGCATTGTAAAAAGAAGTGAATAGTTTTGCAGAAGGAGATAACAAGTAGAGTAAAAGAGGTACTTGTATCTACCGTGGGCATTTTGTGAAGTATATGTGAAAGTATTTTTACGGCATCAAGTTGACAAAAGAAGGTCCTTGTGTCATAAATAAGTAGCTGAGTTTTTGGAGAAGTGAATCAGGTGTTTCTGTGTAGTCTGCAGGAGGTTTGCAGAGACGTTAGGAAGGAGCCGAGGTGCCAAAGAGGAGAGATCACATCGTTGAGGAGACTGGACTTTTCTGGGTATATACCAACATACAATTCAATAAGAAAAAAACAAGCTGTAAGTGTTTTGTACAGTTGAAATTGGTATCTGTGAAGGATCTGTGTTGACATCATGGTCATTATCATTCAAATTTAAAGAATTGAGTTTTGTTTGACTAATCAAAAGTTACAGTTTTGTTGTTTTTTGTTTCAAGTAAAGGAAAGTTTAAGGAAAATTGGTTTTCACTTATTATAAATTTATGTAGATTTAAAATTTTATTATTATAAAAATTTCATTTATTTTCTTGTATGCTGATTGATAAGATAACGGCAGAAGTTGAAAATTGTTTTATTCCTTTTTTATATAAAATAAAGAATACTTAATTTTTGTAATATACTATTTTCTTTTATTATTATCCTTCTTCTCTATCTCGATAAAGGACAACTAGAAAGTCTTTGAATCCATCGAACACAGGTAATATAAGGAGTCTTATTTTACATTTGATAACAATTAAATTATAAACTTTTTATTCGTTCAATAAATTAAAATCAAAGTCAAAATAAACAATCATAACAATATATACTCACTGCAGTCCAAATAAACACATATACGAAAGCAAGCCACATGTGAAATTATGACATCCTACAACGGATAGAAAACAATCGAAAAGATTAGTGTGGTTTGACCCTTGAAAGAGCTTAAACAAACTAACATCCAAATGAAGTCATCGGTCAAAATAAAAAAATCACCAACAAATAAAATAAATGAACAATAATGCTCTTTTACTGTTTTTCTTGTGTTTTTTGTTTTTTTTTTCTCGTTTAGTTAGTTAAGTATTAATATTAAGTTATTGTAGAGTTTTTATAACATCTAAAAACCTACAAATTATTTTTGTAAGTATGTTCACTGTTATATTCTAAGATCATTTCTATTTGTAGAGAACTGATGATGCTTTTAAAAAAAGAATACAAGCGAAACGTATTCTATAGTCCGACAATTTTCAATTAAAGGTGACTAATCTACAAATTGAACTAAGAGCTAACGGCAACCATGCGAAATCTCAGAAGTAAATTCTTACTGGGCTCTTTTTATTGTGTATGATTCGCCCATAAGTGAAAAAGTAAGTTAGTCCCATAAAATTTGCCCCCGTAACAATATAAATTGGTACGATTCACGAGCGTATAATTAGACAAGTTCATTGAATAGTTTGAAACATCGGTAAACTTATCAACATTTCGCTGGTCTATATATATTTACGTTCTTAGAAAGAATGGGAATGAGAGAAATATGATATTTTAGTTTATTCGTTCCACATTTAATATGTGCATAGGCGTAGTGTGTTCTATTTCTTGGGAATATATTTATTAAATAGACTTTATTATTAACTTTTAAATAGTATTAAGGTAAGTAAAGTAAATTTGGGGTAAGTTTATTCTTTTTATGGTATTAACCCATTAGGGAGATACAATAAACAAAGAGAAATTTGACAATTTATTAGATTGGACTAAAAACACAAAAATTAAGACTAATTTACAACTAAAAAGATTTTTTCCCCATTTTCCAGACAAAACAGTACAATTTTTAATGAAGGAACATAATGTACATTAAATTTTAAGGTGAAACTTTTCAAAACATTCGGGGTGTAGATGCACTCTACACATTTTACATAAATAAATAGTATTACTTTTGCAGATCCGACATTGTTGCACTATCGTCTATTTTTGTAATGTGGCCAATATTGTCGAATCTGGCTTCATCTGGTAAAGCAAATTTAGATTGATGTCCATGTACTAAGTTTAACAATGATGTGGCGGTTTCTTCACTATTATAAATTATAAATATAAATCTATGTCGGCTCATGCTTTCTCTTATAATGTGCACTTCTTTATCCTCATCCTTCGACCAATATATATATATATATATATATATATATATATATATATATATATATATATATATATATATATATATATATATATAACAATTTGAAGCAGAGTGTAAACCAGATAATATACATATGCCAATAAATTTTTTAAATCTATGTCATTCATTTCAAAATCGTGACGGTTATTCTGCAATGCATAAATATTTGTAAAATATAGAATGCTCTCAATTACTTGTTTATCAAAAAAGAGTGAAAAAACTTCAATATATGACTTGCCTCTTCTTCTTAACATGCCATAGACCAAAGTGCGTAGGCGACTATCTCATTACTAGAATTCTGTTCTTGGCGGCGTGACACAGCTCGCCTGTATTGTGTATTCCTGTCCATTCTTTAATATTCCTTAACCAGGATAATTGTTTGCGGCCGGCTCCTCTCCTACCTTCGATCTTCCCTTGTAGGATTAACTGTGGTATTTCATATTTTGCTCCTCTCAATATGTGCCCAAGGTAACCAATCTTGCGTTTTTTAATTAATTCAAAGAGTTCTCTTTCCACGCCGGCTCTCTTAAGGACGTCATCGTTTCGAACTCTATCCAGCCAAGGTATGCGCATCATTCTTCTCAATGACCACATTTCAAATGCTTCAAGTTTGTTGATAGATGTTTTTTACAAAGTCCACGTTTCCATGCCATAAAGCAAGATGAACCATATGTAGCACTTGACCATTCTGTAGCGTATTTCGAAATTTAGGTTTTGATTACATAGGAGCGGTCTGAATTTCACAAAAGCTTGTCTTGCCATTTGTATGCGGGTTTTTATCTCTTGTTGTGGATCCGATTGGTCATTGATTGTGGTGCCAAGGTATTTAAAAGTTTTCACGCGTTTTATAGGATCGTCACCTATGCATATTATCGGGTTTTCTGGAGGGTTTCTGCTAATGACCATATACTTCGTTTTCAAAATGTTGATTTTGAGGCCATATTTTTTACCTATGCTATTCACCCTATCAAGTAATAACTGCTGATCTTCCAAATTATCAGTTATAATCACTGTGTCGTCCGCATAGCGTAGGTTGCTAATTGGTATGCCGTTCACCTTAATGCCTAATTCCGTGTCTTCTAATGCTTCCGCAAATATATTTTCAACATATAAATTAAAAAGCATCGGAGAGAGTATGCAGCCTTGGCGGACACCTTTCCGGATTTCAAATTCATCCGTATATTGGTCTTGATCAATCCTCACCTTTGCCATTTGGTTCCAGTATAGATTCTGAATAATTCTAATCTCCTTCTGGTCAATGTTGGCCCTATGTAGTAGTTCCATCATGATATCATGTTTAACATTGTCAAATGCCTTCTCGTAGTCGATGAAGGTGAGGTAGACATCTTTTCGTTGATCTAAACAGTTTTGTATTAAGGTGTTCAAACATAAAATTGCCTCTCTTGTTCCTAGTCCTCCCTTAAAACCGAATTGTGTTGACCCGCTAAGTTCTTCTAGTATCTTGTACATTCTTGAGTGTAATATCCTGAGGAAGAGTTTCAGCAAGTGACTCATTAAACTGACGTGCCTCCATGGTTGGCTTTTATATTGTCTAACTAAATATCAAACAGACTGATGTTGTACTACTGAGTACGAAGGAGTATCTGTTGTTGATATTAATAACTTGAGACAAATTTGGATTTACTATTTTTGCCTGGTTTTTTCTTTGGACGTTTTATCTGTGGTTCAGAGGAATATCATAGTCAGAATCGTCAATCACTTATATTTCATATGTACCTGAAATATCCGATTTTATTGATTATTCACAAATAATATTATCATTAATGTCTTCTACATCGGAAACTTCATCTAATTCCGGCGGCAAATAACCCACATTGAGTCAGCATTTTCACAATCTGAGTCTTCTTCTAACAAAGCTATTAACTCTTTAGTAGTTAGTCTCATCTTCATTTCATATTTCAAAAAATTACTCAAATAAATAAATGCACTACTATATACACGCATTCACATGATAATAGTTTAGCTTACTTCATTTTAATTTATATGGAATATAGAACAAATAAACACAAGGAAACTTTCAAATCAAGTTAAAAAAAAAAAAACAAGTAAGTATAACGTTTACAGCACACAGCAATTCTATAAATAGAGAATGAAGTGTAATGACGAGATCGTATGTTAAAATTTTAGATTGTATAGTCTAATGAAAAAATAAGTATTTTCCAAAGTTTTCTGTTTTTTGAAGTACTGTATTAGGTACTCTATAATAACAATAAAATTTTACTTTATTTTGTTAGACAACTATAAGATACCTGTCAAAGTACAGATGATAATTTAATAGTTATATCGGTCTTAGATTTAATTTTTACGTAATTACTTATGTGTTTAAATAAATACTTAAAATTTTTTTAGTACGCCTCTGTAAAATTGATAAGTGGAATATGATTTCGTTGCTGAGTTATCGTTAAGTGCGATGTTGCCAATTAATCGCCTTCAATTAAAACTTGTTTTAGTTTAGCAAATCAAAGAAGTTGACTACTTTCATTTTCCAATTATTGACCGATTATATATATATATATATATATATATATATATATATATATATATATATATATATATATATATACACAAAATTAATCTGATTTCTGACAATACTATTTGGATTATCTTGTGGTGATCTCCACGGATATATAAGTGTCTGGGTGATAATTTGAAAAAAGCTTTAGTGACTACAAGTTCCTCCTCCGAAACGAACCTGCTTTATCCTTTATCTGTTTCGTTTTTCACTCAATCTAAATGACCCAACAACTTTTCCACATCTTTAATTTCCAACCTTGGTGTTAAAGTGTCCTATAATGAATTTTATAATTTCATTTTTATAAATTTTTAGTAGAACCGCTCTCAGAGAGAACAGATCTCCTACAACCTCTTCTATAACATAACAAAATAAAGATTTAAAAAAAAATATTTTATTTGCTAACTATACGCTACATTAATAGTATTGGGCAGTTACTTGCTCCACAAAATCTAAGTGGAAAGCTACTTTAGTGAATAGGGCACTTATTTCTACATCACAGCCATCCGTTACTCTATGACCTACGCTAACTAAACCTTGGATATAATATCTTTCATCCTTGCGATTAGGAAAAACGAGCCCTCCTCCACTATCTCCTTTGCATACTGCTATGCCTGCAAATAAGAAACATGTTATAAGCTTTTTAAAGCTCTTTTTATTTATCTAAAGCTGGCTAAAAATAAGCGAACAAAATAATCCGTAGTCTATGTTTAACGAAACAAGAAAGAAAATAAGCAAAAATGAAGACGAAAAAGAATTGAAGAGTTCTAAGAATATAGGCAAAGTAGAAATATAAAACTCTTCTCTAAGAATATTAGAACATAGCCTAAGATACCACTGCAGGATTACTACGTTCATAACGTAGTTAATCAAACTCAAATTTATATATACATTTAAAATTAAGAGAATACATTGATAATGGGTTGCCAGTCAAAAAGAGGCCGCAAATATTTTTAATTCAATTCATAGTAATTAATTTTTGAACATAATAGATACTTCTCATTAAGGGTAAATTTCAGTTTTCTTCAAGTTCTAATTAATCCAAATCTATGAATTTATATATATGTACGCCACTCAAAAGTTTACAGTATAATGAATTGTTTAGAATTATGACTATGAATAGAAGTTATGTCTTTATTTGAACAGATCGAACCTTTAATAAAACTCTGTAACAAAGAGGCAAGTAATATAATTAAGATATAATAAAATTTGTCATCACATTAACATTGGTGGATGAAAATCATTTAAAAGTCAAACCACCCAACGTTAATGTTCTACGTTAATGTTCTAATGTATATAGAAAAAATACTAAGCACCACATATTTTTAGGGGAGAAGCTGTTACATCAGTCCAACAGTTATTTTTAACTAATTAATATTTTTTGCGTCTAAAAAAAAGCAAATATCAGTAGCTAGCTATATGGGTATATCGGGGGTAAAAATTTCAAGAATTGAAAATATATCAAACAAATGGTGAAATGGTCCAAGTTGAAAAAGAGTTTTATGCCCTTTTATGATTTCCAAGATGCGTAGCTGCAGTTATTTGTACTTTAATAATAATTGATTTTTATGGAGGTGCAAATGCAGACATATCGTTCAGAAAAAGAATTTTTGCATCAAAATTTACAAAAAATCAGTGACTAGTTTAAAAATTAGAAATATTGTTGCAAAATGGCTGGGTTCTGTACATGACCAAACAATACAAAAATTTGAAGCTGGAGACTTTGTTAGGTTTGTACTATTTATAGTTGGTCAGTGTGGTTACAGTTTGAAATCATATTTGATGACATGGCTAGACAAGATGCTAGAGATGAATCTCCCATACAAACTGGTCGAAAACTAGGGTTTCCAGCTGTTAAAAACGCGAGGTATCAAAGATAAAATAAAAGACAGCTAACAGGCAACGCTACTGGTTTAAAGTATCAGTTGGGTGAGTGTTTAAAGAATGAGTCGATAGATATATATTAATACATACTATCACTTGTCAAACCAGTGTCGTTGCGCTCTAACTCTATTTTACTTTATCTTTGATACCTCGAGTTTTTAACAGCTGGCAACCCTAATTTGCGACCATTTTTTCTCAGGCAATCTTATATCATCATATTAAGAAAAAAATTAGCTTTAATTTGATATAAAAAACATGCATATACGTCATGAGCAGCGTATTTTATTTAAAAAATAAATGAACGAAATAAAGTTTTTGTCAAAAATTAATTACTATTAATAGAATTAAAAATATTTACGGCCTTTTTTGGATTGGCAATCTATTATCAATGTGTTCTTCCAATTTTAACTGTATGTAAAAATGTGAGTTTGATGAACTACGTTATGAACGTAGTGATCCTGCAGGGGGATCTTGTACTAACAGGAAAGAAAGTTTTAGAATCAAATACTGAAATTATTAAGGGTAAGGTAATACTGCAATAATATCTGCAGCTGAAGCTCTGCATTGTTCCAAATACAGAAGGATTTCACTAAGAGATATTGGGTATAAAATTTTTGAAAGGTACTGATTCGAGAGTGAGATAACATAGAGGATGATCTAAAATTCATCGGAGTAAAAGCATGGAGAAGAGTTGCCAGAGACAGGGGCGAATCGAAGATTGTTCTGAAGAAGGCTTTGGCTCATAACGAGCTGTAATGCCACTGATGATGGCTGATTCGAATACTGAATAATACCTGAAGATGATCAAAAATATGGTTGGTTAAAAGTATTGGAAGAATGGGTGACAGGATGTCGAAACCATTCTGAATTAAGATATAAGTCAAACAACGAAAGACTATAACCGCTGTAGGAAAAACTATAACCGCTTTGGAGATGGTTATGCTACCATTAAAGGAGCTGTTGCGAGTATAGAACTAAGGGTAAAAATGGATTAAACCTGTCATTGAAAGCTGTTGCAATAGAAGATTGGTACTAGAGCCATAAATAAATATTGCTCCTGTTTCAAATATTTGGGATCTAGGTATGCGATAACAGTTCGATCCAAGAATAAATAAAGACAAGGATAGTAGTAGGAAATATGTATTTTTTCACAATAAATAAAATAAAGTCGGCTACTGACAACGGCAACCCAGAAGGCAGGAGACATTGAAGAATTATATAATAAGTTACATCCACACACTGTAAATCGTGACTCACTTTTATTATAATGTCCAGCGCAAAATTTATCATTTGTAAAGTATTGGTCACTCCATTCGCTTGGTAATTCAGCGACACAAGTAGCATCGTCTTTGTATGGTATTTTAACTTCTTTTAATTCTTCGGACGGTTTACCACCAGCTTCTGTATAACCCCATCCAGTTACCTAAAATATAGTTTCAATATCAATATGAAGCATTAGTATACTAGTATTAGCATATTAGTAAATGTAAATAGAAATATTAACATACTAGCGGACCAACTCGACATCGAGTTTTTTAAATGAAATTTTTATTTTATTTATTTTCATCAAATGTCGACATGGATATCATTTAGCAGTTACTTTTGCATGCTGATCACGAATCCGGTGTCAGATTTGCTCTATCTTGACGTTTTATGCGCGTTTCGGGTCACTTTCGGTGTCGGATCGAAACCGGAAGTATATATTTAGATTCGTCTCGACGAGACCTTTCGATCCATATATACATTGTGGGGTCTAAAACTTAAAGTAAATTTTAACTTCCGGTCATCTCAAAACCGGAAGTGAATTTTTGTATCAAAAGTATATCTTGACAATCTCATACGTAATACTAATAATATTCCGAAAAAATATTTTAATTATCTAATATGGTTTTTGAGTAAAGTGGTGGACAAGAAAAGGGCCTAGCGTTTTAGTATATAAGATTATTTAAAACAATAATTTCTGTTCAACAATTTGAAAATAATCATCAAAATAGAAAAAAAAACTTATATCTGATATAATGAAGTACTAGTTTATTGAAGCTATTTTGGCATAACTCGTTTTAATATAATTAATAAAATTATTTTTATAATTAAATTATTGTTTCATATGTCCGCATTTTAGTTGTCTTAGACAAATTCTTTTGTCTTCATTAGTATGTTTAATAATCCTATGGTATTCTTTGGTAGTCTTTTATAATGTATTTCTCCATATTCATCTCCTTTATTTGTGAATGTAACTCTGAAGTATTCCAACTTTATTAAATTTTTAAATTTGTATTCTCTCCATTTATTTCTTATTTGAAGAGTGGCCGAGCTAGTGATCGAAGTGCCAAAATATAAATTTTGCATAAGAGCCATTATGCAGGTTGACGTATTTGTGTTTTAAAGTAAATACAATGGATTGCAGCGCGTTTAGTGATAAAAAGAAAACGAAATCAACAAGAAAAAACAGTATGAAGCTAGCAGAATTGAGTGGAAAACCTTATGTTACACAAAAATGTAAGCTGCAAAAACCTGATAAAAGCCGTTCCACAACATGAGTTTAGTACAAGATTTTTAACAGATATTTCGCTTGAAATTTTAGGCCGCACCATAGTCTAACTTGTGAATAGCTACCAGTGCTATTCGATATTATAACCTAAAACTTTTTTATTGTTACTTTGGCTTTGTTGCTTTGATATTATTATGAGATTTTTCTATTGTAGATCAATGTAAATGTAAATTCAGCTGTAGGGACGTGGTTGATATGAAAATGAAGCTTTTCGACTTGTATCATTTCTTTGAACTCAACGAACAAGGCAGCTATCTCAGAAAGTAGACGACAGTATGTAACTTTTGCTATTCCAGATGGGAAAGGTAACGTGAAAAAAGTTTGTAAAAAACGTTTTTGGAAATACTTGCTACAAGTCCGCAAAAGATTACTACGCTTGTTAGGCATAAAACATCCTGACTGCACCACAACATATAAATTCTATAGGGGAGTTTTTATGAAGGATTTTCCGAATCTTTATTATCGAATGTTTATTTTCTTATAAATTTTCTTAGTAGCCAATGGACATTTTGATATCATCGATCATAAATTTTTAGATTCTGGACATAGCTTTTCATCTTCAGATATAGATTTTGCTGTTATCGATAAACGAGCAAAAAGTTCCAAGCTTCAAACAGTAAACGACTGACGTAAAAACTGTAATTGCTGTTGCTAGACCTTCCAGGACTTACAGACTGTTAGATAGGGGAAAATGTACTTTTTTTTATTTCGATAAAAGGTCATCACAATCTAAACTTCTTCTTCTTCTTCAGGTTCCTTCTCCTATCGGAGGTTGGAAATCATCATCGCTATCTTAATTTTATTGGCCGCGCTTCTGAATAATTCTAATGAGCTGCAACCTAACCACTCTCTCAAATTTCTAATCTAAAATCTAAACTTAAGTACATCTAAACTTGGCATTACTCAAGCGTCGTGGTTGCGTGTGACGAATGAAGAGCCAGGAACAGTATTGTACAAGAAAAATTTCGGTGACTTAATGGGATGGGAGAAGTGTCGTGTATTGAAAAATGGTGTGACTGTTCAAAAGTTAAAGTCGACAGAACTCTCAGCGTTTCCTGGCGTTCAGAAAATAAACGAAAGTAAGAAAATGTACATTCGCGCCATGCTAGAATTTATTAACCAAGCAAAAAAGCATTTCACCTCTATTTAAATTTTTAATCAAATATATCATATATTATTTCGATGGACTTAGAAGACCATTTCCTGTTTTTCTTCATTTATTGTGAATTACTAAGTTTCTTTAGTGTATTAACACCGAAAATTTGATATACGATATTTTTGTACTTGTTAATAAATAATAAAGCAGAATTTCCATAAACAATTATATATTTGTTTTATTTTTTGGTTTTTCAAGTTTTCTTTGATTTCTGGCAATTTTTAATTTTGGCACTTAGATTATTTAGCTCGACCACTCTTCATTTACCTTTTTAATTTCTTCCATTAATCCCTCTATCATCTCCACATATTTAGTTTTCATTTGATTTACAATCATCGATTGTAACTCAGATAATATATCTTAGCTTCTGATTTCATTTGCAAACATTTTATTTAGTTCATTTTTTTAGTTTATTATTATATTATGTAATGTGGTACATGTTTATGGTTGTGTATGTGAATTTTCTTAATTAAACATTGAAGATTGGGGTAAATATTTGTTTCGGAGGTCACTGGTTTGGTAATTCCTCGTTCTCCTCAAAAATTGCAATATTGCAATACACTCCTTCAAGTTCCAAAAATCTTGCCAGTGCAAGATGGATAAACATCTTAAACTGCAATAAATGAGCAATTCCTTCCTCCTCCGGAAAAGTTATCGGAATCGTCGTCGATTGATAACCTGGCGTGATTTTATTGATACATCGCGATACAGGCTCCTTAACCGAAGATAAATCAAGGTCCTTGGCATACTCGTATAACGATCCTTGGTGGATTAAACAATGAAATTTTAAAACTTTTTTCACTTAATCGATTAACTCTGGAAGGCGCTCTATTCTTACAAACCAACTCCTATTTCAACCATTCTACTTTGCTACCTTCAATAACCTTTTTCACTTGGTTCAAGATATCCTGTTCTGTTCTGTTGCACAAATTAAATAGCTCCTCTACAACACCGAAACTATTTGTCACGAAGCGTAAAAATATGCTCAACTATACATTATCTGTGAAATAGCGCTCATTCAATGCCAGCACAAAATATTTGCAGTCTCGTTGTCTCGTAGTCCGACGATTATTTGTGTTTCAATATCCTGGAAAAAAAAACAGATATCAACAATTCGGCGTATAGCGGTATTTCCAGACAATGCGATTTCGCTCACCATATGTTTTAAGTTTGAATCACAGCCATTTTGATCGAATATTAGGAAACTTTTTTTAATTTTTTCCTTTCCGTCAGAATATGACTATTTCTTGCATGCTAATAATAGCCAGAGTTTATATGAATTTTTCACCATTGTTTTCATTTCATCAAACAGCAAGACTTGGAATTGTTGTGATGAGTAAATAAGAACTGTTCCTACAACTCAATTTTAAGTTCACGAATCGAGATATCGTGCTCATATTTTCATTTTGAAGTTGATGGTTTACTTGTGGTCATTTCCAAAATGATATATTAAGGAAGAGTAAACTTTAAAAGCCACTTTCATTCCGAATAGTACTATGTCAGCGTATTTAAAAAATGGTCTCATTTTTTGAAATGATTTATGCCGCTTTCATTCTTACCGGCTCATATATTTTTAGTTTATATTTTGCATTTAACAATAACTACCAGATTAAACTAAAACTAAAATTTGAAAGATATTAAATTTATCTAAAATAAATAAATAATTTTCTCTCTAAATCGGCTCTGCATTTTTTTCCCCACTGTAACACACATTTTCAATTAACCCTGCAGAGAGTAGCCACAAAGCTAATCAATGTATCGGACTTTGGCTTCTTATCAGTGTTTTTGCCTTAAGTCTTCTTCTTATGGTGCCTGTCCGTTTCGAACGTTGGGGATAATTCTGGCTATGATAACTTTGTTGGTTGCTATACGGAATAGCTGTATTCAGGTCTTTTTATACCATGCTCTCAGGTTAGCACACCAGGATATGCTTTTTTGTCCTGGGGCCCTTTTTCCTTCAATTTTACCTTGCAAAATGCATTGGAGTAGTACTTCTTCATTGGTGACTTTGTCTGTCCATGGTATCTTCAGAATCCTTCTGTATAACCATAGCTCAAAAGCCTGAAGTTTTGATAGAGTTTCCGCCTTCAATGTCCACGTTTCTACTCCGTACAGAAGCACTGAGTACCTACACGTAACATTTAAGGAGCATTATTTTTGTTTCTAGTGTTAGGTCATGGATCTTGGCCACAGAGCTCATGGTCAAGAATGCACTTTTTGCCTTTCCACGACTCATGGATTATAGTTCCCAAGTAGTTATACTGTGAGACACGTTCAATTCTCATTTGGTTCACATACAGATTTGCTCCAGTTATGTTTTCCTTGCTGATGATCATTAGCTTGGTTTTGCTGGTGTTTATATCCAGTCCATATGTTCTACTTGTTTCCGTTATTTTGTTCATTAAGTTTTGCACCCCTTCTATGGTAATGGAAAACACTAATTGTATTATCTGCATACCGCAGGTTATTGAGATATCTTCATCAATATCTTTTAGTCTCTTCAAAAATATGCTCCGAGTACAGATTGAATATCAGTGGTGAAATTATGCACCCCTGTCTCACTCCCCTTAAGATTTTGATCTGATCTGTATATTCTCCATCTATTCGGAGCACCGCTGATTGATTCCAATATAGATTAGCTATTATTTTTAGGTCTCTTCCGTCAATCCTTGTCCTCTTCAGCACTTCCATCATTTGTTCATGCCTAACTTTATCGAAAGCCTTCTTGTAGTCAATCAGGAATGCAAAAACAACACAGCTGACATCTCTACATTTCTGAAACAATACCTGCACGCTAAATAATAATAGTTGCATTGCAATTTGTTCCTCTCATTTCCCGTAAATTCTGTTGTGGATGACTTTTAAAAACAGCTTCAGCAGATGGCTAATTAGGCTTAGAGTCCTATAGTCTTCACAAACTTTTGCTCCTGGTTTTTTGGGTAATGGTACGAACTCTGATTTGAACCACTCTACTGGTATTTTTTCTGCCTTGTATATTTCATTAAATATTACAGTTACTTATTATTTTTATTTGTATGTATATTCCTAGCCTTAAGTATAATTTATTTTTATTCTAGTAAATTTGAATTTGTTGATAAATATTTAAATATACAATTGTAGTGGAGCGATAGAGAGATAATCGTGTAAGAGCAATTGAAGATAGCTATCATAAAACAAGCTTTCAAGCGAGGTATTATTTGCCATATAATCCTGTTTTTTTAAATTATCTTAGAAAATGGTTACCGTGCCTCGTTTTAATGATTGGGCCAGTGAAACGTCATCATAAAAACTATGAACAAGTACCACTTGTTAAAATAAGTTAGTTCACTTATCCAGAAATTGAATAAGTTAAGTATTTCGGTTCAGAACATGTGAGTGATAGAGTTTAGTCATGCCCTTTAGTATGTATTTGACTGTTAATATCTACCAACCAATATAAATGACTTACCACTCCTACATCTCTAGAAGTTAAGCGATTATCGTTATCGTTTAAATTATGGTAGCAAACTGGCTGCACTACCTTTGATAATACTAATCTGTCCTTTGTTACCAAAAATGCTATATCGGAAGCGAATCTTTGTGCCTCCCCTTTGTATCTGGAATGTACTTTAATCTCTTGAATCTGAAAGTAAATACGGATTACATTAAATAAAAAAAATTAAATAGAAAATAGTGCATATTCCTAACAATCAACAACAAAATTAATTGTTTGAGAATGTAATAGATAGAGAATTTCCTAGCCAGTGTAAATCTACAAAGAATTTTGACCTATTTTATCTGTAGATGAAATAATAGAGAATTGGAAGTAATAAACACATTCACAAAAGACGTTATAATGGTCTACAAAATACTTTTAATGATATTCTCTTCTTAGAAAAGGTATAACTAGCCTTCAGTTAGAGAAGGCCCCTCCTCGAGTTCCATGAGCCATGAGATTTTTTCGCGGTGGAGAGAGGATCTTCATGCTCGATCGTGGTTGAAGATTCTTTAAAGCAAGCATGACTTAGTACGAAGCTAAGGACGGCTTAACTCCAGGTAATCGGTTCATTCAGTTATAAATAATGAGAGTATATTGCTCGTAAGAATGCTTGTGAAGCTACGAGTAAACGAGGTTCAACTACAGGCGTTAAATCCTCTCGTTATAATCTCCTTATCTTAAACAAGATGTGGTGTATACTCAAAATTTGAAGGACAATTAGGCCAAACGACTTCTTTGTCTATAATGTATGAGGAAGACAGATTAAGAAGACATACGAGAAAGGCTCTAAATGTTTAAAACCTAAGGAAACATAATTAACCATATAAACTTGTATATAAAGTAATAACATGAATAGTTTTAGTATTTTTACTTACGGCAGAATACTGAGCTAGAGTATCTCGTGGGTCATTATAATTCTTATAGTATTTTCCAACACCAATTCGTACATTATCTTCGCTTATTTTTCTTCCGTTTGCATCTGTTACACAATGCGCAGCTAAAATAAGTAAATAGATATAATTACATTTAAAACTGTAGGTAACAAGTGTACATCAAGTTACACTAAGATTGAGTAAAAAGTTTTTACAAATTATCAATGTAATGTAATGTAATGTTAAACTCTACGAAATAGGAATTGGGGATCGTAAATTGGGAAATAATGGGACAATCAGAAGCTAAAAGAAGAGGTGAAGGCTATGTGGACATACCTTCAGGCAACAGGCTCTACTACAGAGACAAAGAAGATTATACATACGGTAGAGTAGGTTTCTTAATCAACAAGAAGAGAAAATCACAAATTCAAATAATTCATAGCCTCTTGGACTGGGTTACATACATGATCTTAAAACTAAATTCACAAACCAGAATAAAGATTGTGCAGGTTTATGCTCCAACTGAAAAAGCAACTGATGATGAAATAATTACTTTTTACAAAGACCTTAAAAAAGCTATAGACAACAACAAAGCATCTAAAATAATAATAATGGGAGATTTTAACGTCAAAATTTAGAAGTAAGATTGAAGACTTCGAAAACAATTGTTCGGACCTATTATCATCAAAGAGTTCTTTTATGTATTTGGTCCATATGCATATTTCTTGATTTTTATCTGTGATGATGTTCACCTGCTGATCTTGCAGTTTTGGATTTTTGAAGACCAGCTGCTTGTTTTACCTTTTTATGCATATTAAACATATTGTGTTTTTGTTCCAACAATTCTATCACTTCACACTGTGTTTTTAACCAATTTTCTTTGGTCTTCCGTTATTCGATTCTTATTTGTCTATGAATATTTTTGTACGTTCTTTTGTTATTCTTTGATTTTCTTCTTTCTTCCATGAGTTGCAGTATATTGTCATTCATCCAACTTTTTCTCTTCTGTTTATTTTCTATTAGATGTTCTTCTCATATCTTGTTAAAGGTTTCACATAAGTTCTGGAGTGATTCTTCTGGATCATATGTTTGCTCCATGTAACTTAGCTTTTCTGAAAGAATCCGTGCGACTGTCTCCTTTGTTTTCTTCGTCTTTAATCCAAACCTACATTTACCAATTACAGGAGTATGATCTGACGATACGTCAGCACCGGGGAAACTTTTAACTGATAGGCATCCACTACGGAATCTTTTGTTCACCATTATGTAATCAATTTGATTCCTTATTACGTTTCTTGGTTGATCTTGCTGAGAAACCGACGTATACAAACGTCTTGGTGGTAGTTTGAAGAAGGTATTTGGTATTGCAGCCATCCTTGTAAGATTATATGTTGATCTCGGGATTGGGTTACGTGTAGCAGTTCATCTGCTGTTAAAGATGTCCATTTCTCAACCAGAAAAGTTTTTGTTATTTTGAACATTCTTCGTCACAGCCACATTTTATACATGATATCGGGGTCGGCAGTGTCCAGACAATGCAATGAAGGCAATGGTACGGGAAATCGACTACAT
Source organism: Diabrotica undecimpunctata (assembly GCF_040954645.1). NCBI lineage: Eukaryota > Metazoa > Arthropoda > Insecta > Coleoptera > Chrysomelidae > Diabrotica > Diabrotica undecimpunctata. The sequence goes on from NC_092806.1 coordinate 126,088,471, forward strand.
CATTATTGGGATCTGTTTGATCGATCGATAATGGTCATGAAACTAGGAGAAGAATATTCTGCCGTCCTAACATGAAAGGTCCTATCTGCAAAATTTAGGTTTTGAGAAAATCGAGTTTTTGTTTCTTTTCATTGTATAACGCTTGGTAATTTAAGAAACTTTTTATGTTTTATTTTATATATTATGTCGGAGAATAGAATTTAGTTGCTGGTCATAATTTTGATTTATTCTTTCCAGGTTAGTCGATTTTTGATTACATTGTCACTTAGGACAATTTAACTTAGTGTATATGAAGTACGTCTTTTTTATTTCTTACTGAAATTGTCCTAAATGAAACTGAAATTCCAATTAACTGAACACTTTTAATTTTATTTTAATAAGTTTTACACTTAATACACAATTTACGTCGTAATATATGTAACATAAATGATATGTTCGTTAACCGGCAAATCTTCTCAAAATTATATCTCTGAAAATTCCAATTAACTGAACACTTTTAATTTTATTTTAATAAGTTTTACACTTAATACACAATTTACGTCGTAATATATGTAACATAAATGATATGTTCGTTAACCGGCAAATCTTCTCAAAATTATATCTCAATTATCTTCAAAAATTACGATTTTGAGGAGTGTGCACTTTTAATTTGGATATAAGATTTTTTTCTATCTAAAGTTACACCGCGACATGTATTACTAATCTGGGGAGTTGTTAGCCTACCCTTAACGTATCTCATTATAAAAATATCTTTTAAACCATTACAATTGTTTTCATATTGTGTTTTGTAATAATTTCTTCTTTTAAAATGAAGACAAACTATATCTTTTAAGTAAACGCGAGAAATCAGCTTTTGTAACTTATATTTGGAGGTACAGTCAGTGACGTTAAAAAGTAGCATTTTTATTAAATTATATTTTGATGAATTGGCTTGTTTTACCGTTTCGAAAAAATCGTATACTTTTTTTTTTCTTTTGGGGGCATGCTCAACTTGGCGATTAAATGAATCTGCTGCCATAAAAGTATGAGCTGGCTCAAAAAATTTGATTATTATATTTTCTACAGCAATGATTCTATTATTGTCTTTTTCATAGCGCAACGTCGCCAAAAGATATATCTTCTCACGCTTTTCATTGTACAAACACGCACCTCTTCGGCTTTCTTTGATGTTAGATAGTATTTGTAGGAATACACTCTTGGTAATGTTAGATTCTGAGATGTACTTCTTTTTTTCTCACTTTATTTTACGCAGCTCAATACAAACTGTTTTTGCTGTTCTTTTTCAATAGCCAGTATTGTATATTAATGTATTTTTGCCTAGTACACGAAATTTTTTCAGCGCAATTGAATTTGAATTTACCTGACTTTTTAACTTTATAAGCTCTTATGTAACTCTCTCTTTTTTGTTTCTTTCTTTCGACAAATGGCTCTTCAATTTGTTTTCTTTTTCTTATTTTCCCAGTTTTTGTATACAGTTTACTCTTAACTTTATCAACTGTTTTGTTTATAATTATGAGCTGTAAAATGAATATCTCGAATGAAATCCTGAACGAAGTTAAATTCGTTTTCTTCTGGTTCTATATCGGATATTATTGTCGAATTCATTGGACGGCCCATATATATAATCTGGATCATTCTCTATTTTGGCTAAATACCATAAGTTTACATCTATCGCTGTTCCGGCTAAGTGATGCTACATTGCTACTACTACAAACAATAATTACAATCAGTTATTGCTTCTACCTAAGGTAACGTTATTAAACTTACCCTTCATCCATTTCTCACAATATAATTACTTAAAATACAAAAAACGGATGGAATGCCTGCGAAGATGCTGCAGAGTAACAAGAATGGATAGGAGAAGTAATGACGAAATAAAGCAAAGAACATCAATAGAAACAGACATACTAACGTATATAGAACAAAAAAGACTAAAGTGGTATGGACATGTAAGAAGAACTAGCGACAGCAGATGGATAAAGAAAATAACCGAATGGAGCCCCATAGGAAGAAGGAAAAGAGGACGACCCCGAAAATCCTGGAGGAACGAAGTAGACGACGCCATGAGTAAGAGAGGACTGAACGATGGAGAATGGAACAACAGAGAGAGATGGAAACGGTTGAGCGAGGGAAGGCAGTGAATACTGTAGAATCCCTAAATATATATATATATATACAAAAAACATGAGCGTACACCCAATGTCTGACAATACCAAATACCTTTTATAATTAATTATTTGAAGTTATGTTACAAACATGCTTTTGTCATACTACGCAAAATTGTCCTAACTGATGCCGTTCAGTATAAAATGCTACCTTAAATAGTCCTAACTGCATTTCTAAAGTTAAAACCGACAATTTTTCTTAATAGGACAATTTATGTTAGTAAACATTGCTTTTTAGTCAGTTAGGACAAACCATTTAGGTATATAATAAGACACTTAAGACGCTTATAGGACAATTTCATTTTGTACATACATAGATAATATGGTTACTCATGCCATGAGCCAATAAAGTCATTTTACCAAATTTTGCAGATAGGACCTTTCATGTTAGGACGGCAGTATTTTCCAAACAAGTATCTATAGCAGTTAATCGTATGCTAAGAAAACATAGTTGACATTTGAAACATTTGAAAAATAGAATTATTCTCTTCACAAAATTAATGCTTTCTAATAGCGAAGAATACAATTTATTCTTCTTTACTATTAGAAAGCATAACTCGTTTAGAAAGCACTAGACAATTATCATGCCTAATTCGTTTTGGGTATCCAACTATCAGAGCTCGCTTGGGAGAGCAACAGCAGTTCTTACCATCAGAGTGGTCCCACAGGATGATAGTGTATAAAAAAGAGATATCTGAGCTGTTCTGGATTAATTACACACACAAAAACGAGTGCATCTTCTTTACATGTCATCAGTGAAAATTCTTAGAGGTCTCACATATTGCTTAAAGGTACTTACATGAAAAGTAATTTTAGAGGAATAAGATAGTTATTTAGAAGCTTACCCGTTATAATAACTTTTTGTGTCAGCATAGATCCTCCGCAAACATTCATAAACTCTCCTCCTTGCTTTTGAAATATAGCTGCCACCCACGGATAATCACCTTTTTCGACGGTTTGGCCATTTACTATAAGCGGTTCTGCAGTAACACGCTTCTGTCCACAAACTAAAAAAAATTAAGAAAGTGAAATCATAATATATCATACTGGTAGCCTTACTTGTTTGAATAATAGCCATTCCATCACCATCTCGAGAGAAATAATTCATGGGCAGTTCATATTCAATGAACAACATTGAACAATTTGTATATATGAAAATATATACATACAATAGTAGAAAATACAAAAAACACATATTACCCACCCAAAAACACATAAATATCTCATATCGCACAGTGATGTTCATCGAAAGTAGTAATAAATTTTCAGATTACAGAAAAGTCTCAATTAATCTTACATTCTGAAAAATGTAAAAACTAGGGATTCTGAAAATTTTAAGATTTGCATATAGTAGCAATCGTGGACATAGTTGGAATGTTTTGGGTCTACAAAAAGATGCTTACCCGACGAACTAGAGCAACTGTAGAGAATTACCAGACATGTACAGGTACAGGCAAGCTGGTTCCTAAAAAAACTGATACGACTCTTAGCAAGATTTGATCATTTTGAGCAGTGCATTTGATTGGTCTGACAATCATATATTATATTTATTATGACAGACAAATAATACAAACAATTGATTACATACGTTAATTCATATGTAATAATTATTAAGGTCTAGATTTTGATATTATTTTGAATTCCTGCATTTTATAAAGAGTATATAAATGATAGTTTTTACATAAAATAGGGTTATTGTTATTATTTTTAGAGAGAATTATAACCAAATTAAAAGATAACTGGGCACTATCAGAGGCAGCAAAAAATTTTAACATAAGTAGAACCACATTCTTTCTATTATTAAAAAATGGAGGGAACAGGAAACTCTCGAAAGAAAGCGGGGGTCTGGAAGACCAAAACTATACTAAATTTAGGTATGTAAAAAAAAATTAATATTTTGTAATATCTCCATCAGCATTGATAACAGCTTGTAGTTTTCGATCCATCTGCGTGAAAGGAACCATGCACTTGTCTTCTTCAGAGAGCTCTTCCCAAACCTGTTGTATACCGTGCCAGAGCTCTTCAGCATTTTGAGGTATAAAATTACGCTAATATAACCGTTTTATAATAACCTCTCACACCCGATTGGGTTTAAATCTGGACTGTAGCTGGTAAAGTTTAGATGTTTTTATTCTGGAGCCACTAGTTTATTATATTTGCAGTGTGAACAGGACAATTATCTTGTTGGAGTATAAAATTATTTTCTGGATACAACTGTTCTACACTGGGAAATATGATGTTTTCGAGAATATTCGATAAGTCTGCCCAACAAACCTGCCGTCAATACGCCATACCATTCCCATTCCTCTAGATGAAATCCATCTCCCCATACATTGACGCTAAAATGACCAACTGCTCGATATCTATCAACATATAGAGGATTAAATCTATTATTATCTGGTCTACACACGCCAATTTTGCCCTTTTTAGAAGATTTTCTCATCTGTAAATATCACCCTGTCCCAAAAATCTTGATTTTGTAGCTGATGGTTTAAAGCAAATATAAGTCTTGATTGCTTCTGTTGTGGTGTAAGAGCTTGTTTTTTTTGCTGCAGTTTGGTGCTTAAGACGCGATGCTTTGATTCTGCACCATGCCTTAGTTGTTGTCTTTCTTCCCGAAAACTGTGACATAATTCTTGCAGTTTTCGCATCTTCAAAGGTTTCTCTTCTGATCTCTCCAAAAGCGTACGACCTTCATGAGCCATAGTTATTTTTGGTCTTCCAGAACCTTGCTTTCTTTCGAGAGTTTCTTGTTCTCTCCATCTTTTATTAATATTAAAAACTGTTGTGCTTACGTTAAAATGGCACTATGGCAGATAATGACCAACCATCTTCTAATTTCGTTACAATTCTTGCTTTTAGTTCTTTGCTATCATGTGGAGCCATTTTTGAGGTTGAACAGAATAAGTTATCTGACAAATTTTAAGATTTGCTAGTAACAATGACAGTATGTAAATAATAAGTATTTATCCTTCAAAAGGCACTGCTCAATTTGGTATAAAATAGGCTTTAAGAGGCATATCAGTTTTTTTACAAACCAGCTGTCCTAATAACCGCCTTACCAAGTTAATCTGGGAGGAAGCCCTGATAGGGAGAAGGCCCTTAGGACGTCCACGAATGCGATGGAGAGATAATATATATGGTCAGATTTAAGAACAACGAGCCTACCCACTGACCCAACTACCATGGACGATCGTTTGAGATGGAAGCGAGTTGTGCAGTCAGCCAAGACCCACCCGGGCCTGTAGTGCTAAGAAGAAGAGTTAAGAAGGTAAAGCAAAAGATAATTCTTTACCTGCGTAATTGAGTGTTTCGATTCCAGTTGCTTCTGTTCGGAACTTTTTGTTTTTTTAGGTTTTGAGCTTTCATTTTCATCTAATCTTTATTCTCTACTTCTTTGTTTTTTAACTTTTATGTATATACTCTAGAACGGTATAGAAAAGCGTAGATTATGTTTGAACTTTTTATCCCATTATCTATTTTTTAGTGTATATAGATAAATTAACAGGAGGTAACGATTTTTAAGCCAGGTTACTCCAAACAATTTTCAAAAAATCGATTTTTTTTTTAATTGTTTAGGTACTTTAATCGTCTCTTCTCGAAACCACGTTTTTTTAACTTAGTGTCATTCGTATAAAAAATGGTCGAAAAATACGTCATCGTAGTACCATACATACCAATTCCGTACATAATATGAAACAATTTTGATTTTTCCTTTCAAATGATTCGTTTCCAAGAAATAATGACACTCACGAACAAATTGGACGAGTTTGAGTAGCCATTTTCAAGGCCGCCATTTTGAAAAATATTAAAAAAATTTTTTTACGTAGTTCAATGTTGTACTTTCACCCGTAAAAAGTTTGATTTTGAAATATGGTTCGTATTACAAATAATATTTATTTTATAAAAACACGTTTTTTGGAGGAACCTGGCCTTAATAATATGAGTGAATGATTTTAAAGAACACGGAAAAAAGAAGTAGGTAACATCGTAATAGTGGCATATCTTTTAATCGTGTCCTAATTTTTTATAACACAGCAGTTATAAATAGTATTAAATATTATAAAATCTTTATTACTGATTGAATAATTCACTACTTTTACAATTTACCATTTACAATCAAAGGATTAATCCATAACATTATGCCGTCTTTAACTGCATTTGACTACGCTCCAACACATCTTCGTTTTGATTTTTTCCTAGATTCTTGATTTTTATTATTTGTACTCATATTTGTATTTTGTATTAACGTAAAAGTTTAAATAAGAATGATTGCAGATTAATTACAGAATCTCGTTTCAGCCAAACAGTCTTCAAAAGTCTTCAGTCTTTAGTCTTCAAAAATTTGATTTCTAAAAAGGGGACATCTCTAAAAACGGAACGAACAATCTGAATTTTGGTACCCCAAAAAGGAAGTAGGATGTAGGAGTTTGCCACTCCTACCCTCGGGCTTTCCTCTAAAACCCCCCTCAGAGGGAAAACCGGAAAACATCAATTTTCCAAAAATTTTTACGACGTAGAAAAAAATATTTCTAACAAGACTTGCAGCTGAGATAATTTTAAACAAAAATGTTTATAAGCACTTTTTCTGCAGAAGGAACCATTCCCTAAGAAACAACGCTTGAAGTGACCGGAGATTTTGAATCTCAGTTACGCGCGCGAAATAATTTTTTTAAATGAAAATTGTATCAACTGGATGGTAAAAATTCAATATCTTTTGATCCGAGTATCCTATCGACAAAAATCAAGATGTGTTTTAAAGGTAAAGAGTGCAGCTTTCGTATGCAACTTTTGCGTTTTACCGTAAATGAAGTCAGTTTGTATAAAGCTGATAAATAAATAAACGTTGCACGATTTTTGCCATTTTTTACGATTCCCATGAGATCCATAAATGTTGAGACTTAATTGACCTTTCCCTGTGAAGTTTAAATTGTTATAGCCTAATCTTCAAAACCTATAAGATGAAATTTCGATTTTGAGTGAAGTTGTGTAGTATCGAAAAACATACTTGTGCAATTAAAAAAAGTAGTTGTAAACGTTTTAGATCGTTTCTTTTTCGTGACGACCAGTCAACACGTTTTGGGTTTCTTGGAGCCATTTTCGTTGAATTGTCTCTGATGTGTTCCTCTCGGATAATTAAAATATATCACCTTACTAACAACTACCTGAAGTGACTAATAAACGCTGGAAGTACCATGAAACTGTTCTAAATGCTTCTGATTGGACTAATAAATTACGCCACTCGTTGCTGACTGTCTAGCCAAACTATGACGTGATACAGTATTGCCAGTTTTGTCATTCACAAATCTCGAATTCTGGCGTTTAGCTTGAATCCGTTTCTATAGTTTATTAAATAATTATGTAAATATATATATAGGGTGTGAAATACATAAAATATTAAAAACTATATAAATCAAGATCATAAGACGATTATTGCTGGATGAAACAATATTTTTTGTAAATTTACAGAATTTTGGCCAATTGGTGTATTTGAAACAATGCGGTGTGAATTATATTTAATTTAATGGAAGTCAAGGTGTTAATATAATAGTATATTATAAACAGTTAGATACTGAAAATAATCGCAAAACAAAGACGATTATTATTATATTACATCTCATTCTTATTTTTTTTAGATAAGCTATGCAACTATACAGGGTGTTTCAAAAAAAGGTAACCCCGTCTCTAGGGTAGGTAAAAAACAAAAAATTTTTGTAACGCCATTCGTTTTCAAGATACAGGGCGTTGAAGAAAAAAAATTTTACGCATTTTTTACGATTTTGCCGAAACTACTGGCAACATTCTAATGAAATTTTATACGAATATGTTTTGGAAGCTGATACATCCCATGAATTTGTTTTTATATCTGATTCTCATAGAGAGCGCTAGTTACACGGATCGTACTAAGTATTAGTCAATATAACTTTTTTAAGAGTATAATTATTAATCAAAATTTTAAGTAAACTTAAACATCCTTCAATTTTACGCGAAAAAGGTACTCTTGGTAAAACTCGATACTGTGTACCGTTTTCGGAATATATTGATTTGAAAATTATGAAGTAATAATTGATGCTGGTAGTAATGATAAAGTTCTAATAGGTATACCTCTATTTTCTCCAAGTGTGCCATGGAAATCTGACATTTATTGATTGTTATGACGATAAATCAACAATAATTAGAGTTTTGAAACCTTGTAATTTGTAAAATCAAATCAAAATGTACTCAAATGTTAAATACACTGACATGTTATTAACTTTAGGCGAATGTTTAGGATGTTCTAGTGCAGCTGTGACACGTTATGTAGAAAAGTTTACTAGAAGAAACTTACCAAGTAAAAAAACATATCAACGCCGTTGAACGACGTTGTCGAGAAACTGGGAATGTGAGACCAAATAAAATAAATTCTGGTAGACCAAGAACAACAAGAACAATTAATAAAGAAAATAATATTTTAAATTTACTTGATCAAGACCCAACAGTTAGCGTAAGGAATATAGCAAGACAAACAAATACTTCTTCTTCAAGTACTTGGCGGATACTGAAAGAAGAGCAATTACATCCTTATCATTACAGACAAGTCCAAGAGCTCTTGCCAGATGATCTACCGGTTAGAATGGATTTTTGTGAAACATTGCAACAAAGGACAGCCCACAATCCAAATTTTTTAAAATGCATTCTTTTTACGGACGAGGCCACCTTTACGCGACAAGGTATATTTAACTCCCATAATGCACACTACTGGTGTGATGAGAATCCACGAGTCAAAAGGGTATCACATTACCAACACTCATTTAAAGTTAATGTTTGGGCAGCAACTTTAGGTAACAAATTAATAGGTTATCATATTCTACCTGGAAATTTAAATGGTGATATGTATCTTGATTTTGTAAACAATTCCTTATTCGAGATATTAGAAGATTTAACGCTAAACGAGCGAAGATCTTTATTTTTTATGCACGATGGAGCTCCACAACACTTTGATAGAAGGTGTCGTAATTGGTTGAGTAATCATTTTCCGAATCGATAGATTGGTAGAGGTGCAGAAGCTCCGATTCATTGGCCTCCTCGGTCATGCGATTTTAACCCTTTGGACTACGCAGTTTGGTCGTATATTAAGGAAAAAGTCTATGCTACAGAGGTAAATTCACGCAAAGAATTGGAAGAAAGAATTCAACGTCAATTTAATGACATCATAGCTGATCCCCTACCGTTTAGAAGGTTAATGGAATCTTTAGAAAAAAGAATAGACTTGTGTATTCGCGAAAACGGAGGGCATTTTGAACACTTACTGTAATTGAATTTTATTTTATGTTCTTAGTCATTAATTTAATTTTCTTCTTGTGAGTTTTGTTTAATTACTAACTATTTTATACCAGCATTAATTATTACTTCATAATTTTCAAATCAAAATATTCCGAAAACGGTACACAGTATCGAGTTTTACCAAGAGTACCTTTTTCGTGTAAAATTGAATGATGTTTAAGTTTACTTGAACTTTTGATTAATAATTATACTCTTAAAAACGTTATATTGACTAATACTTAGTACGATCCGTGTAACTAGCGCCCTCTATGAGAATTAGATATAAAAACAAATTCATGGGATGTATCAGCTTCCAAAACATATTCGTATAAAATTTCATTACAATGTTGCCAGTAGTTTCGGCAAAATCGTAAAAAATGCGTAAATTTTTTTTTCTTCGACGCCCTGTATCTTGAAAACGGATGGCGTTACAAAAAATTTTTACTAAGCAAACCCCAATTATTTTTCAGTTTTTAACCTACCCTAGAGACGGGGTTACCTTTTTTTGAAACACCCTGTATATTCTAAAAGAATATCGAATAACAAAAAAAAATTATATCTGCCAAACTTAAGATAAAGATTAAGTTGCTTATCAATCAACTATTTTGTCCAGCTTTACTATTTGTACTTTTCTAAGAAGATGGCACCTGTAGGAGATGAAAGATTCCAAAAAATAATCAGGAAACGTGCAAATGAGCAATATGTGCAAAGGACGTCAGATTTTGTTAAAAATAATAACAACGTTAAATTAAATCAATTTTATATATTAAATAAAAAATATAAATTACATAGCACATAGCGTATTTTATTACTAAATAAATTTCTTCCATTATGTCATACAGTATTTTTCACATTAAAATCATTGCACGTCATGATTTATTTCAAACTGACTTCACTTGGATTTACAATTTCCATAAGATCAACCTTAGAGTTCAAAATTCCCTAACACAGCTAATAATACGACATCCATACCACCCCATACGGAACTGCTCGATCTGTCATATGCGTCAACATACAGTGGCTCACAGCTTAAATGATGCAGTCGCTACAGCTTGTGTCAGGGGCTCAATACTTATTAGAAAAAAAGTACATACTGAAATTAAATTACTATAAGTCTTCTACAAGAGCATAAGCTATTTTTTGGGTTTCAAATATACCAGACTTAAATAACAATAAATATTTAATTATTTTATGAATGATTTTGATGTCACAGCTAAAATGATGCAGATAAGATGAAGTATTCGTTGCATTAAATTCATATTGCAGTTCATTGTATTTTAATTTGACATTTAAAAGTATTTAATCGGCAAATAACAAAATTATTTAAGAATAAGTCACCGAACTACGATTAGTGAAAGAAATTTAATTATTACTCACCATAGAAATGGATATAGCCAAAGAGACATATCCAAAATGGTAAATAAATATTCAACTACAGTTCAGCACATTGTTAAACGTTACCAAAATGAAAGTAGAGTTGACAATAAATCAAGATTAGCTCCAAATAAGATTTTTACCGAACGTGAAGAAAGAAGGATTGTCAGAGAAATAGCAAATAATCCTTAAAAAAGTGCACCAGGTGAAAAGACAGTTTGGAAAAAGATGTAACATCGAAACAATTAGACGGATATTACGAAAGAATAATCTACATGGTCAAACTGCTAGAAATAAACATTCCATTAGCCAAAGAAACACGCGTATTAGATTGTAGTTTGCCAGGGAGCATTAACAAAAGTTTGACCTTTTAGAATTCAGTAATATTTGTCGATAAAACCAAAATAAACTTGTTTGGGCCCAGTGGAAACATATCGGTATGGGAAAAGCCGAATGAAGAATTAAAATTAAAAAAATATGAAAGCTACGATAACTAACGGTAAAGGTGGAACATGATGTGTCAGGACATCGATCCTGTCCTGACAACGTCTTATCGGGTTCGTACGTGGTTGCTTTATAATTGGCGAAATGTCATTAAAACACTAGCCCAGTCGCCAGATTTAAATGGTATCGAAAATTTATGGTTGAAATTAAAAAATAAAGTAAATAGTGCCCCAATATCAAATAAAACTGAATTGAAAGTAAAAATTACTGTAGCTTGGGACACAATTTTTCCAGTGTACACTAGAAAGTTGGTCGAATCAACGCCTAGACGACTACAGGCTGTAATTGATAATGAATAAGGATTTACAAAATATTAGCAATCATTGTTTAATGTGTCGAGTTTGTTTTCTTTATTAATTTTCTTGTTTTAAAGCTTGCATCACTTTAGCTGTGACATCAAAATCATACGTAAAATAATTAAATATTTATTGTTATTTAAGTATGGTATATTTTAAACCCAAAAAATAGCTTATACTATTTTAGAAGACTTATAGTAATTTAATTTCAGTATTTAATTTTTTCTAATAAATATTGAGCCACTGACACAAGCTAGTTTTATTGAGTAGTGACTGCATCATTTAAGCTATAAACCAGTGTATATAATAACAAGAAAAATGTAATAGTTATTATATTGAGAATTTTAGAATTATATTAATTAAATAACCAATAACATTTTTTATTATTAATAATATAAATTCTATAAAATAACTGTTAGTTTAATACTCAATAAAAAATAATTTTAATTAAATAGATTAGACAATCGTAGGCCACTGATACGGGAAATCTTTGACAGTTCAGCTTTTGGCAAAATTGTTTACAGTGTTGCCGCCTTTTTAGAGTAAGAATTTTGTTTATATGTTTTGATTTCTTACACAATTTGATTCACAATATATTATATATGTTAATAAATTGTATTTATAAATAATTTCTTAGGTGTATGATTCTAAATAGATCTTGATTTATTTCTATGTGGTTGAAGAATCTTTGTAAACAAAGCGTAAAGCGACTATTGTCATTTTTTCAATTTGTATTTTGCTATTTTCTGTACTACACTATATTTTTTGGTTTAATGTATCATTTTGTAATATTTTATATAATTGTGTGGAATTCGTTAATAAATAAATTGTTTTTTTTTTATATATAAATCTAGATAACTATATTTGTAATTGTTTTTGATTTTCTTTAACTAGTGGATGTATCTCGATAATGCGAATATTGAAGAATTAGTTTTAACATTTCTTTCTATTTTTAAAGTTAAGATAACTTAAAAAATAGTAGTTTACACCGCGAGACCAACTATGACCTTTTGTGCACTCTTCAGTTTCTTTTGGAGGGCCTCTTCATAATGCAATTCGAGTAGATTCTCCCGAATATTATCCAACCCATTTCTGAAATCTTATAAATCAGTTGAGCTTTTTGTCCATTTTATATTCTCGCAATTCTGTTAATTTATTTCACAATACTCCTTGTCTCAATAGTTGAGTTTTAAAATATATTTAAAATTATGCATTTTTATGTGATATATTATAATATGGATTAAACGTATCTCGTTTTCCACATTATTGAAAAGTGAAAAAAGACATAAAATATGATTATTTTCTTCATTTTAAAAATCCAATTGCCTGGTGTATTCTTGAATATTTGACATTTTGAAAATTCCTCAATTATTAACTATTCTGATGTTTTGGCAACACTGTGGGGTTCTGACGTTGTAAATCTTGAATGACGTGCATTGATTTTTATAAGAAAAATTCTATATACATACCTATATGTAGATATGCGCCACGTTTTTAATGAGATAAAACATACATTTTATGCAACTTTACTTTCTAAATATTTATTGATCACTGGCTTCATAAGAAATTCATATAATTAAGCAAATTATTACATTCAACATAATATTACTGTAACAAAACACCTACTAAAATAAAAAACTATCCTTAAAGACAAGTTAAATAGGAACCGATTTACTATGTCGCTTGATAGCGACGCTCTTCAAAATAAAAATACAACATATTTAAGCGGTTTATGCTGTCAAAAAAATATAAGTGAATTAGAATATGAAATGCTGTGAGTTAAAATCAAAATCAAAATGAAAAGCCTGCTTTTCATCTTCATGTAAATATTTACGATATTATTTACTATAAGTGTTAATTTTTTATTTACTAGGATTTTTAAGAAGTATATCAGTAAATAATAGGCAAGAACTTAAGGCAAGATTCGGGGCCTATGGAAGGGACAGGGCATATGAGTATCAAAAGAACTGTGACAAAGGACATCTTTAATGCAGAACCGGATCACATAACAAAAAGATACAATTTTAAGAATTCATACAAGGTGTCTATTCCAGACAGGAATATATATGAAGAAACAAGGAGTACCACAACTAACAGGGTAGGATCTGCTATACAGACGGATTCAAGAGAAAAGAGGATGTGGGGGCAGGAATCTATTCCAGAAATCTAAGAATTAGCTAAAGCTTTGCTTGGGACGAGGAACTGCACCCTTTTTTAAGCGGATATTTATGCGATACTGCAATGTGTAGCAATAATGATGAAGCACTTAAAAAAGAGCAGATCCATATATTGTTTGATAGTCAAGCGACACTGAAGGGTAACCAAGGGGACCTGAATGAATTGGGAGACTGGAACAAGGTTGAGCTTGTTTGGGTACCAGGGCATCAGGGTATCGAAGGTAACGAAAAAGCAGATCAACTTGTTAAAAGAGGATCGAACGGATCGGACCGACCGGCTGTGACTCTGGGAGTACCAAAGGCTGCAGTACGTACGGCTGCAGAGGATTGGATCCGAGGATCTGAGAAAGTCATGAGCGATATTGGGAGAGAATCCCAAAACAAACACATAGGAAAATCTTTATTGGTGGAAGATGAACAAAAAGAACAGAGGAACTGCTCCATATGGTCCGGAACAAACTGAGAACAGTAACAGAAATTTTATCCGGACATGAACAAGTAGGAGAATTCCTGAATAAAATAGGCATTTACAATAAAGACCTTAACTGCAGACTCTGCGGTAAGGAACCAAAAACTTTAGACATGTATTATGCAATTGCGAGGCGCTGGACTGTAAAAGAAAAAACTATATGGGCAACCAAAAGGAGACCCTGGTATATTTAAGACACACCAAGCAAAAGGCCTGTACAAACTTCTACATGGTACAAAAATTCTAGACTGAGTGTAGGAAACAATAATGGACAGCAAACACAATAAACAGACGGACCCAGGGAAAAAAACTAAGGAATTAATATTAACTTTTAAATTAAATCTATTTTAATTTACATAAATCTAAAAATATTAAACGTAAGAGATAGTTTTAACTAAGGTAATTACTTTATAGCTAAAGAAAAATATAAACTACATGCTATAAATAAACCCTATTATACCGTTTGATCTCCTAATTTGTTAATTGTTAATAGTTTGTAATGTGTACATTATTTTAAGAGGATAAGATAATAATTAATACTTAACACGACTGTAAATATGATATCTTGAAACTTTGGTGTCAAGCATTTTATTTAAGAAAGTCTTATCAAATAATACTATTGGTTGATCTGGGAATGCCATTTTTACATTACCGTCAAAAAGTATATTGGTGATCTAATATTTTTCTCCTAATCTTATTAACTAAATTCAAAAGTTCAAGTTTTTTTAAGTTAATCTACAAGTTAATCTACGTGTTTCAACGAAGAAAAAATAATGAACAGAATAATTTAGGGACAGTGAAAGCAGCAATAACTTAGATGAAGTATGCCTTCAATATGTTCAAAAGACATTTCTCATAACATCTCATTTAAGAGAACAGGATTTAAAATTTGCGAAAGAATACAAAAATGGAATCGATAATCTTTGTCTGAGATCCACTGTTTCGGATCAGAACAGCACTACGAATAAACCCCTCCCGGGACTTATTAAAATTTCCAATAAAAACACCAACATAGGCATTACAAGACATATACAAATTGTACAAATAGCGCAATGCTTGAAAAGTACCATATAATTATTTCAGAACCACAATTTGGATGTAAGTACATCCGAAGAATGAAAATATTCATACGAATTACAGTTGGCAGATCATAACACAAAGGTATTCAACTAGAACAAATATAGTGCGTCTTTATTTCTAGATGTCAGTAAAGCATTCAACACGATATGGCTCGAAGGGCAGATTCAGTAAGGCCGTAACATGTCATCGAATGCCATAGTCTGTGGACTAGTGCGCATTTCAATGCGCATCGCCCCGCCTCGAATTTTCCCATTGGCTCTTGACCTGGAAATCCCTATTTATCGCTCGAACAGCGCATATAAATATTGGCGATTTTCAGGTCAGTCAAGTCAGTCCCTCACGGGCCCTCCGAGAGCTTAGTGCTCTTGGGGCGCTGCTTCCTGCTGTTCCAATTATACTCTGTGGCTGAGAATTGTTTCAACTTAACTTGATGTTTTTATTTCGACGAAGATAAATATTTTCCATTTCCATAACCCCGAAAATGGACTTAGAGGAGCTCTCGACAGTATATTCGGTGCCCTCTACAGAGCACCCGGGGATATCAGAAGGTGGTTAGACCCTTATTTGTTCCCCGAGGTGACATGGCGCCCGACAACGTGGTTAAAATCCGAACCCACGATCCAGCTCGAATTCACAGAAGGCAACACACCATTGACTTCAACATAGGTTGAAGTCAAGAGAAGAATGGGGAGAACCACGTAGTGTTAGAAAGCAATACTCTAACACTCCGACATCGAGGCCTTCTGCAGACCTGACGCCTTCGACGTGCAGACGCCTTTGACGAGCCAGGCTTATTCGAAGTTAGAAGCCCCAGATGCCAATGGAAGTCCCGGAGTAGACCCAGTCATCGCCCCCTACCGAAAGTGGTTGGATGACCACGTAGGCTTCGGCACACTGGTGCTCTACGAAACCCCATTGGATATGGCAGATGGGATCCGGACGACCGAGAAGAAGACGAGTCCGTTGGAGGAGTTGGCACACCGACCTTTTTCAAGGCAAGACACCGAAGATAAATATTTTCCATTTCCATAACCCCGAAAATGGACTTAAGTAGAGGAGCTCTCGACAGTATATTCGAAGCCCTCTACAGAGCACCCGGGGATATCAGAAGGTGGTTAGACCCTTATTTGTTCCCCGAGGTGACAAACATGACTTCCCTCTTTGCTTCGTACTTGATGAACAGCAAGTTCAGAATTCAGATAGGACACGTCTTGTCTAATATAAATATAAAGTAAATAACATATTTAGTTTTACTTTATTCAGTGACTGTAGAAAAATATTGTGTATTATAATCAAAAGCCGACATTATTCCTCAACAGAACAAGCTGAATTTTAATGAGAATGTTAATTCTGTAATCTCAAAAGCCTCCTATTAGAGAGGGAAAAGCTGAAAAAATCGATTTACCAAGAATCTGTACGCCGCAAAAAAAAATGTTTCAAATATAAAATATAGCTGAGATAATTTGGAACAAAAATGGTTATTATCACTTTTTGTGTAGAATGAACCGTTCTAGCGCGAAAATAATTAAAAAAAAATTATATCAACTTAACTGTAAAAATTCGATATCTTTTGATCTGGGTGTCTTATCGACAAAAATCCAAATGCGTTTTAAAGTTGAAAAGCGCAGCTTTCTTATAAAAAAAATTGTATATATGTATTGCCGCAAATGAAGTATCTATAGCAGTGTCTATAAAGGTGTTAAAAAATAAACGTTAAGTATTTTTACGATTTTCATGAGACCAATAAAATCTAACACCACTATTGACAGGTCACTAAAAAATTTTCATTAACACGTTAAGCCTCATGTGTACCACACTGGCACACACTCTACTTTTATCTGGGACCGTGTGTATCTATCAGGCCACAGCGAAGTGTCGTGTTCCTAAAGATGCGGCTCGTCGAGGATCGCATTTGCCGTGCTTTCTTATGAATAAATTTGTGTAAACGGTCTGTCGTAAACAAAATCAGAAGTTAGTCCGTTAAACCACTTATTCACAAACAGGTTAGGTTATAATTTCTAACATACTTCAGTCAGTATCGGTTCGAACGTCTAACGAGGCTAAAACT
Source organism: Diabrotica undecimpunctata (assembly GCF_040954645.1). NCBI lineage: Eukaryota > Metazoa > Arthropoda > Insecta > Coleoptera > Chrysomelidae > Diabrotica > Diabrotica undecimpunctata. Next base: position 126,105,906 of record NC_092806.1, read on the forward strand.
ATTTTCTCTTCAGTTTTTTGTTAAAAAGTGGAACCAAAAAAGAAGATAATGTTCCGCAAAGGACTATCGGAAGACGAACTTCGCAGAATTGCTGAGGAGAGTGACTTTAGTGATATCAGTATGCCTGAAATTACGTTTTATGATTCCGATGCCGATCCAGTGTACAATGAAAATGTTACTGATGGTTCTTCAGACTCATGCAGTGGTGAATATGAGTCTCGTAGAAAAAAAGCTAAAATTTGCAAACAAACACAAAATTGCAAAGAATTTACTGCAGGTCCTAGTTCTAGAAAGTTCCCAAAAGAAGCCTGATACAAGAAGGATAGGTAAGTTATTTAGGAATGCACAATTTCTGTTTGTAGTTTACTTTTTTTTATTTTGTAAAGAAAGCTGAATCGGTAAACGTTAGCCTGGAAGCTGTTATTGACGATGTTGTATCTAGAAATAAAATAACATGGAGCGATGTGCCAAATCCATATGATCTCAATAAGTTCGTACTATCCTTTACTTCAGGAATAAATCAGAAAGAAATTGCAAAACTTACAGACCTACTGTTTATCAACTGTCGAGTGCAAGATTTGTTGGTTGATTGAGTAACTGGAGACCAATTGACAGAAAATAATTGCTTCGATTTTTGGCTCTCATTATTTGGATGGGGTTAGACAAAAAACCCGAACTCAGAGATTATTGGAGTAACAATTTACTTTACAAGAATGAAGTTTCTAGAATGTGTGAAAAAAGTAGAAGTCGATTTGAAAAAATATTACACTTCTTTCACATTTCAGATAACGAGAGCTGCCAACGGGAAACAGACTACAAAATTTCTCCTCTTGTACAAATACTAAATGAAAAGTTTCAGAAAATGTATACTCCTAGGGAATCGTTATGTATTGACGAAATTTTTAGACTTAATTTTTTGCAATACATTCCTGGAAAAGACACAAATATGGAGTCAAATTGTTTAAACTTTGCGTCGCAGATGGATATACGTACGCCGTAAAAGTGTACGGTGGAAAAGAGATGCAACCATCTGAAAAGTCGTTAGCATCCAGAGTGATGATGGAACTTATGCAACCGCTTCTAGATACAGGCAGAACTTTATATACTGATAATTTTTATACGAGCTTTGACTTGGCCCATGATTAAAATAATAGGAAAACCCATTTAGTTGGAACATTACGTGTCAATAGAAAACATAATCCAAAAGCGGTAATCGATGCAAAATTAAAAAGAGGTGACATGAAATATCTACAGAGTAATACAAAAGCTGTCATCGGAAAATGGGAAAATAAACGGAACGTTTTGTTTTTAACGACCAAGGATATTCCTTTGATGATAGATGTTCAAACAAAACGTGGACCTGTTCCCAAACCATCGACCATTGTTGACTATATTTCTGCAAAATCTTTTATCGATGTGTCAGATCAAAAGGCTATATATAATTCCTCTGCTCGACGAAGTATAAAGTGGTATCGTAAATTGGCTGTGGAACTACTAACAATTACTGAGTTCCGTGAACAGATTGTTCAAAATCTTTTAATGCCACAAACAACTTCTGAAAACACTTTTACAACTCTGCATACGTTGGACGAAAAGGAGAAAAGGGGAAGGTGTTCAGTATGTTTCGTGAACTTTTCGAACCGTGAAGGAAGAACATCAGCGATGAAGAATGCCAAAAGGGTGTACACTTTTTGTCCGGCATGTGCCGTTACTACCGCATATACCTATGTGTGTTAAGTGTTTTGTGAATATTCATACATGTTTTTTGAAAACATAAATTGTTTTCGTATTTCTAAACTTAAAATATCTTAGGAAGAAGGTATTTGATTATCTTCCTGGTATGAGCCAATATGGCACACATGGTCCACATTAAAACAAATTACAAAAATAATTATAAATAGACCGTGTGTACCGTGTTGGTACATGATTTTTACTTAAAAAATGTTTTTTTTTATTTTAGAATAGAAATAAATAGTTATACACATTCTTGTTTCAAAATTATTCAAAAAATGTTCCGGTCTGACAGAAAACTTTTATCATGATGGTCCAGGGCTTAACGTGATAATAGAGCCCAATCTTCAAAACATATAGCCTGAAATTTCGGTTTTAAGTTTTTGCAACAAAGGTAAGGCATTTGAAATATGCCCAAAAAACGCCGAATTTAAACATTCACATCACAAACAATCGCACGTCACGGGATACGCTTCCACGAAAACGGTATTAAACGAAATTTGTAGCTGAAGTTGTGTCGTTTCAAAAAACGTAGTTGTGTGTAATCAAAAATAAGCAGTTTTAAACGTTTTAGATCGTTTGTAATGTGAAAGTTTAAATTTAGCATTTTTACGCATATTTCAAATGCCTCACATTTTTTGCCAAAACTCAAAACCGAAATTTCCTGCTATATGTTTTGAAGATTGACATCTAATAATGACAATTACATGGTGACCGGTTAATGAAGCAAGGAAGTTGATACATATTATTGATCTCATGAGAATCGTAAAAAATGGTAAAAACCTCTAAACGTTTATTTATTTAACACCTTTATAGAAACTAATTTTATTTGCGGCTAAATAAAAAAATCATACGAACGCTGCTCTCTTTACCTTATATAAAGATATCGACTTTTTACAGTCGAGTTGACATAAATTTTATTTAAAATTCCACCGGTGGCTTCAAGCGTTGTTTCTAGGAGAACGGTGGATCCTACAGAAAAAGTACCTTTTTATAGTTCAAAATTATCTCAGCTACATTTTTTATTTGAAACATTTTTTTCTACGGCGTACAGATTGTTGATAAATTGGTTTTTTTCGTCCCCCCTTTTGGAGGGAAGGGGGTTTAGGAAGAAGCCGAGGGGTAAAAGTGGTAAACTTATTTGCATCTGTTTTGGAGTTCCAAAATTAACATTCTCAGCAAAATTCAGCTTGTTCGTATGAGTTTTAGAGGTTCAGTGGTATTTTCGTCTGTGACTACTGGAGTATTTCTTTTGAAATTTTTTTAATTTTAAATTTTTTTACTATTAAGCAATACTGTATCGCTTTTGATTCATAATATATTATAAATTCTGCTATTAAAACTCAATGATGAACCACAACACATCTGCCAATATGTTAATAACCATGATGATGATATTATAGATAATTATTATCTGTAAACTTATTCATTTGTAGTAAAATTTCCTACTTCAAAGTTTGGTAAAAATCCCTTCTTGGAATTACAAGCCTCAAGAGTTTATGATAACGATCTCCATATATGTTTCATTTCAGGCCGGAATTTTCTCTACGGTAGGAAATTTGACTTCCTGGTCCCGTTACACATGACGTAAAGGGAAAAACTGAAATTGAGTCAAATATAAAATATTTGTCCAATTGTAGCAATGGACCGAAACACACTGTTTTATGTATTCATCTTGGTATATATATATATATATATATATATATATATATATATATATATACATATACATATGTATATATGTATATATATATATACATATATATATACATATATATATATATATATATATATATATATATATATATATATATATATATATATATATATAATAGATACTTAATAAGATAAGAAATAAAGAAAAATATTTAATTTTTTAACTCATGTTTATATATATTTCTAGTTAAAGCTTGATCTAACATCAATTGGATAAATGGTAGATTCCTCTAATGGTACAGAAGTGGTACTCTTTGTAGTTCCATCGATATCAGAAAAATTCAATGCACAATTTTTTTTGTTACAATAAATATTAATTGTAAGGTTTAAATTAATTACGATTGGCTGACCTGGAATACATTGTGGTGGTGGAAAATTCCAACTTCCGTCATAGCAAAATCTCAGTGGACTACCTCTGTCAGCTGATTCATAATATGGAGCACATTCGAATTTGGCACTAGTGCCATGTGTAGCTTCTTCACATTTTACTTCCCCCTTCTTTTCGTTTTGACAAATAACATGTGTTGTTTCTGTGCTGGAAAGCGGTGGACATAATCCTGAAACAAATCATTAGTAATTAGGATAATTCATTTTTTATTTAATTACAGAAAATAGATAATTATTAACAGATAGTCAGGTATAGTCAGGTTTAGGATTAGGGTCGTGGCATGTGCCATTTTAATAAGACTAAAAATTCAGCAAAAATTATTTCACAAAAATATTTCTAACAACAATCATCATCAACCTGTATGCGTCCACAGCTGGACATAGGTCTCCCTCAGTTCTTTCCATCCTTCTCTATCTTGTGCAGCTCGCATCCAGTTATTGTTGAACACGCTTTAGGTAGTCAGTCCATCTAGTTGGTGGGCGTCCTCTGCTCGGTATTGTTTCTTGCCTTGGTCTCCACTCTAAAATACATTTTGCCCATCGGTTGTGTGATAATCTGGCGAGGTGTCCTGCCTAAATCCATTTTAACGACGCGATTTTTTCGATAGCGTCTGTAGGATTCGGTCTCTCAGAGAAACACCCAACATCTGGCGCTCCATAGTCATCTGAGTCACGCGAATCTTATTAACTACCTTTTTTGTGAGTGTTAATGTTTCCGCTCCATAAGTGAGTACAGGTAACAAACATTGGTCAAAGATTTTGGTCAAACACTGAGCATTTATCGTTCAGATGTGCCTTCTTACAAGTATGTTCTAAAAGCGACGCGTCGTGAATAGCTTTGGAGATACTGTGTCTCCTTCCCGTACTCCTCGCTATATACCGAATTTAATTGTTTCTTGTTCAGATAGTCTTACGCTAGCTGTGACATTTTGGTAGATATATTTGATTATGTTAATGTAGCGATGGTCTATTCGGCATTCTTTCAACGCTTGTAACATTTTTTTGATGGCTTATGGTATCGAATTCTTTCTCGTAGTCAACAAATATCAGTGCCAATGGTTTGTTGTATTCTGCAGACTTCTCTATCAGGTTCTTTATCACTAGTAAGTGGTCGTTAGTGCTGTATCCCGATCTAAATCCAGCTTGTTCTCTAGGCTGATACAAGTCTAATTTAGCGTTCAGTCTTTTTTTAATAATTTTTATGAAAAGTTTATATATGTATGAAAGCAAACTAATAGGACGGTAGTTTTTTAAATCTGTTATGCCTCCTTGCTTGTGTAATAAAGTAATCAGTGCATTATTCCATTGAAAAGGAGTTTTTCCTTGGTAGATGCATTCCCTGGTTTGTAATTTTGGACAGGAGCTGATCTTGTCTTTCGTCGGTGCTTTCATACATTTCATACATTTCATACAAGGATTCGACAACTTTCAGGATCTTAGTTCTATCAGTAGTAATGTTTCCATCTTTGTTTTTTATTTTGTACATATTTTTGATGCCTATGTTGTTCGTATTTCGCCTCAAAACTTTTAAACTTTTGTTTTCTTGAATTATTTTAGTTATTTCTAACAACAATAGACAAGGCTGAAATAGTCCACTGTTTACGGGGTTTATAGGCTATAGTTTGAAATTATTTTCTTCTGACGTTTTGTCAGTTGCAGGGGGGAACGTCAAATATAAACGATTCCAGACCATGGTCTATAAATCCAAAAATAATGTATTGTTGTGTTATATACCCCTAATTGCGGTGCGATGCTTTGCCGAAGCCGAGATTACTCTTTTCATCTGAATGTTTCTCACACCGTTTCAATCAAAGTTCTATACAGTTTAGCAAACAAAAAAGGAAATTATCCAAAATCACGCCTCGTAGCTGATCAAAAATAGCCAAAATCACGTGTCAATCATGAATTCTCAGAAATTTTGTATACTTATAAGTTTTATATGTTTTCTTGCTGGCCACTTTACATTGTAACAATAGAATACTACATTTCTAATTATAACAAAAATAATACATACAATCTAGTTTATAAAATAAATTTTCATTCACATAAAAAATAGCTTCTACAGCGTTGCGGATAATCGGCTCACGGATGAGCGGGATTCGACTATACACCTAAAGATGTGAAATACTCAAATTTGTATATTCAGAAGGATATTCAATTATTTTGTCTATCGATAGAAAACGTACTAGCAACCGCAGATGCTTGTTTTGTTCTGTAATGTCTTCTCTAAAAACGTGTTATTTGGAAGATTTTATACATCGGGTCATTCATTACATGAATCATATAGTCTATTTAATAGCGGAATTAATCAGTGTCCTTACATTATATCGCAATGTGTTTAGACAGCAAAATAAATATACAACAGATGAATCAACAACTGAATCAGCAGCCAAATCAACGATTTCTGCAACTACGCAAAGAAGCAAACACTTTCATTTTACAAGCGTCAATAAAAAACTAAAAATTCCGCCAAAGAATAAACTGGAACACAAACTAAACGCTTAAATTGCATGATATGGAACAGGAATGATAACAGTCCAACAAAATGAAAAAATTTGGTACTTCAGAAATAAAAATTTTTAAATATTTTTGATGATCTTATTTCAAAAATGTCTTCATTTTGATACAGCAGTTTTTTTGGAATCGATAGTATAATTTTAACTTCTATCGAAAAGATAAAGGCACCTGGAAATCACCAGATGGACTTACTGTACATATGATATATTATGTTATTATAGACTCAAGAACCCAATCGAATATAATAAACGTCCGCACCAGGAGAGGAACAATTGCGGATTCTGATCACTACCGGATCAAAAGTAGGGTAAGGGGCTAAAATTTTAAACATAAAAAAGAAAATAGGCTCTAAATATGAACAATATAATGTATAGGAACAATATAATTATCAAACTAGAAAACGGGACTAAAACATGAAAACATAATTGAAGAGTGGGAAGGGTGCAGAAACATCATGAAAGAAGCAGCTGAAGAATTACTAGGCATTAAACCTAAACAAAGAAGAACAAGAACGAATGACTGTTTCGATGAAGAATGTCAGATTATAACAAAAAGAAAAAACAGCATATTTACTGATGCAACAGGAGTACAGAACCCAACAAGCAGAGAAGGAATATAAATAACCATGTAATAAAGAAAAGAAAATATACCGCAGAAAGAAGAGAAAATATGAACAGAACTACAAGAACTAATTAAGCCAACAGAGACAAGAAAATTTTGCCAGAAACTGAACAGAAGCAGAAAAGAATTCAAACAAAAGGTGTGAAGAGATAAAGAGCGTAATATATTGACAGAACAGCAAGAAAAACTAAGAAGATGGACAGAACATTTTAAGGAAAAGTTTGAGGGAGACGAACCCTGATATACCATTAAACCAAGCAGACAGAGAAAAGACACACTATTTTTTTTTAGCTTCAAGTCCTAACTACTTGCGAGAACTTTTCATATTTATACTCTCCCTGCTAGTACTAGCTTCTTCCATTTTTATTTAATTAAACAATAATTAACAAAAGCAATATATAGTTAAATACAAAGGCACCCGTATACTTCTAACACACAATAACATAAAACTAAATATCTCTAACTATCTAATTAGCCTTCTTCGGTCCATCTTTGGACATAGGCCTCCCCAATCCTTTTCCATTCTTCTCTGTCTGTCGCTACAGTCATTTACCTAGACGCTTCTTGATATCATCTGCCCATCTCATTTGGGGCCTTCCTCTACTTCGTTTATATTCCCACGGTCTCCAACTTATAATAATTTTGTTCCATCGGTCTTCTTTTGGTCATATTGTGTCCGCAAAATCTGCATTTCAATTTTGCAACTTCTTGTCTAAAATCCCTCACTTTTGTTTTCTCTTTTATCCACTCGTTTCTCTTTTTATCTATTAGTCTTATGTGCAACTTATATTTGTCTTTCCATTGCTCTTTGGGTTTTTATGATTTTGTCCATGTTTGCTTTTGTAAATGTCCACGTTTGGGAACCATAAGTGAGAACAGGGAGTACGCATTGATTGTATACTTTGGTCTTAAGATTCTGTGGATATCTTTTGTTTTAAGAATGTAGCTTAGTTTGCCAAATGCCGCCCATGCCAGTCTAACTTCTCTTTTTATCTCTGCTGTTTGATTTTCTTTGTTAAGTTTTATAGTTTGACCCAGATATATATATAATCCTGAACGTGTTCTATTTCATCTTGTCCGATCCTCATTGGAATATATAAAACTAAATATATACTGACCATATACGCATCCTTTCTCCGCTACTGACACGCTTATTGGTAAAAGTCATGGCGACAGCTAAACGATAAAACAAACGTAAGTGATCACGCGTATGAACATTCTAGAACAGATGATCAGTTTATATAAGCCCTCCGAGTCGGCATTAGATTATCAGTATTAGTGAAGTGTTTTTAAAAACGATATCAGTGTGAATTGTAGAAAATAGTTATTGAATGAATGAGGTATTAGAAAAGATTGTGATTGCTAAAAAAAGATTAAGGACCAATTTGTCTATTGTCCTTGAAATAAAGTAATCGCAAAAAAAAATATGGCTGAATTAACGAAAATCTTGAAAATCCATGACATAATCGTCCACCTTAAAAATTAGACGCGTAATAAACTTAGTTTTCTCAGTTTTTCTATATCCTGATGTTTCCATATGCTGAATGTTCAACTCTCCTGGGTGGATCGAATAACGAATAAGTAACTACTAAGGCAACTAAACAATAAGAAAATACGAAGAATACAAGTAACAGAGCAAATAATATGTAATATCGGAAACGATTATCGAAGGGATGGTCTTGAGAAACTTGTCGCACAGTGAAGGTAAAATATCTCCAGGCAGATCCGCACAAATACACGGATTACACTGTCGCAACCATAGGTGTTTCACAGCCAAAATGTGAGCATGAAAGACGATCGAAAGAAATATGAAGGAAGATTGAAAAGATAAACTCATTAAGTCATTATATTATGATACCTGTAATCAGTTAACGACTAAGAAACATAATCCAAAAATTGGGTTAATGATTTCAATTTTGTATCTCATTTTGATTATATCAGGCAGTCTGATGTCATATCAGATAACGAAAGTAAAGGATACATTTTCGTAGGAAGTAGTGGGATCTAACACCTAATACCTATCTACCACTAATGACATAGGAATTATTGTTGGTCTGATTGTGGTTAGGTAAAAAAATTCCTGTTATTTAGTGGTTTTGCCATATTTTTTGTAATCACTAGCCGCAATGTAAAAATGATAGTGGCCGTCTTCAAAGATTATGTAATTTGGAAAAAAACATCGATACCAAAACAAATCATATATATATATATATATATATATATATATATATATATATATATATATATATATAGATATATATATATATATATATATATATATATATATATATATATATATATATATATATATATAGGTATTTAGGCGGTACGCCCTTCCGGCAGGGATCTATGGAGCATACTCTAGTCTAAGCCGCAGATTTATTTAGAATTTTAAACTGCTGCGTTAGCCTTTTTTGTTTTCTGTACACCGAGCTGGGGATCGAACTCACATCCACAGAACCACTCGCAGTGAAGCGAATGAGAACCGACTACCCAGCCCGCTTGGCTATCTGTGAATATTCAGCAACAAAAAAAATAGCCTCCTTATGAAGAATTTACCTAAATTTATTTTTAAAATTTAAGAAAGTCGGTTTAGTTTGCTCCATATTTACTTTATATAACGCCGAGAAAAAACTATGGGTTAGCGAAAAACAAGCTGTTGGCCATATCAAATTTAACTCGAACAAAATCGACTACATTAATTAAAGACTTTTTTTAAAAGTACCAAGTTAGCTGTATAATTATACAGTAGGTATAATTTGTAATAAAAATAATTTTCTGTAAGAAGTTTAAAGTTTGTTTGGAAATATAATATCCTTACTAATCGATTTGTAAATATTTCCGTTAGAAATTAGACGTAGACGCTCTTCAGTCTTAATTTTGACGATTCAGATTTTGCTGCAGTGCTCACCTATAGACTTTCCACAAGTTTACAAGTGGAAAATAACCCTGCACCAATAATACCTTCTGGGGATTTTAAAATAAATGCTATGAAAAATTCAGCTCTTACTCAAACCCCCGAAATGCCTATGAAGGGAGATGATAGTCTGAAATTTATTACGGACTTAGTGGAAGACGTGCTAACAAATGTTTTCAGCGAAGCTTCTTACCTAGGAGTAGCACAATCTCCTAAACATGCAAAATTAGTTGATATTCGACCATTTCCTACATTGAAACCAAAGCAGAATAGGCGTGGTAGAAAAAAGGGAAAGTCATGCATATATACTAGTACACCAGAAAAGAATAGGGTAGAAGCTGAAGAGAAGGAAAGGAATGACAAACGAGTCAAAGTTGTAAAAAGAAAAATTAATGATAGTGAAAAATTAAAATATGCACAAAAGAAGGCTAAAAAAAGACCAAAGAAAAAATCATCTTACTCTAGTTCCTCAGAATCTGTACGCGCTACGATGTCTGATTGCAATTCAAATTCTGATATAGATGTGCACAGTGATCAGGAGGCAATAAATGGTCTTTTAGATGATGAAGAGGTTCTTGTAGGCGACTTCGTTTTGGTAAAATTTGCAACAAAGAAAACGGTTGTTCACTTTGTGGGCCGTGTAGAAGAACTAGTGGATGAGGAACTAACAATCAAATTTTTATGATACAAACTGAACAGTGGCTTTTATTATTCTACTGAAAATGATATTAGCACTATATCCCGAGCCGATATTGTGGCAAAACTTCCTATACCTTTAGAAACCAAGGGAACATCTCGTCAAGGGTCTTACATCAAGTTCAATAACTCATTTTTCCCTTACAATATTAATTAACTTCTTTGTCAAATATGTTCATGTTATAACCAATAAATATCATTCGTAAATATTTTGTGTATTATATTATTTTTTGTTTATAAGGTTTAGACAAATGTTTATCTGAATGGTCCAAATGTGCCCCACAGCTGTACAAATCTGCCCCATGATGGGGTTACAATTGGACAAATACACTGTTGAAGAAAATTTGTAGTTTTTCTATGTTTGGCTGGTTTATTCGTAATTTCGTCGATAAATATTCAAAGACAACAGATACAACTATTGACTTGTACATTATCTGTCATAAATTATTAAAATATCTTGAAAATATTCCCTACTGAAAAATAATGTCCAAATCTAACCCACCCTCAACTATTAACCAGGAGTATGCAACACGTGGTCTCTAATAGAAAATGCCTGAAAACTGTAAAACTTTATTATCTCGTGAAAATAAATACGATGAGACAGAAAAGACCGGTATCTGTAGAATAGTGCACCAATTCTTTTGAGAAAGTAGATTACCGACAATCAACTCTGTTTTGGCTACAGTAAACGATGCGGAGCAATTGCCCAAATTGTCAAGAAGCGCATTATATCCTTTGTTGTGCGATATCAAGTTTAAGTTTGAAAAACGCTGTAGAAAGTCGAATTTAGTTGAGAAACAGGAGATAATTTATAAACCTCAAACAAATAAATAAATATTGGTAGAGTAGATGGTAACTGTGAGCGTAGAACTGTGAGCGTAACATACGGACTGAACATCAATATTAAGAAAACTAAATTCATGGTTGTCAGCCGTACAAATTTAGATCCCGGGGCACTAATGGCAGGTAGCGAAGAGATCCAGAGAGTCGACAGATTCACTTACCTCGGAACTACCCTCAACGTACAATGGGACTACGCTCAAGAGATTAGATCCAGAATTGAAATGGCACGGTCTACATTTATTAAATTGAGATCCTTGCTGTGCTGCAGTGATCTCAGTTTGGGAACCGAGATGCGGATAGTGAGGTGCTTCGTTCTTCCAGTGTTACTATATGGAGTTGAAGCCTGGACACTGACGCAAGCCACTGAAAAACGAATCGAAGCCTTCGAGATGTGGATATACAGAAGGATACTAAAAATATCTTATGTGGACCATGTCACCAACGTTGAGGTCCTACAGCGCATGACAAAAGAAAAAGAAGTGCTTAATTTAATTAAACAGCGTAACCTTGAGTACCTCGGCCACGTGATGCGGAACGAAGAAAAATATCGAATTCTTCAACTTGTTATGCAGGGTAAAGTATTTGGCAGAAGAGGACCGGGACGCCGTCGTATCTCGTGGTTGAAAAATCTCCGACAATGGTTTGGGATGACCTCAGCGGAGCTGTTTCGCAGAGCAGTCAACAAAACCATGATAGCCTTGATGATCGCCAACATCCGGACCGGATAAGGCACTGAAGAAGAAGAAGAGTAGATGGAATGGAAGAAAACTGTTTGTGTTTTGTGCAACAGAAAAATTCTACTGAAATTTACTTTCAGTAGAATTTACTTTAGGCAACTTTTATAAAACTGTCATAAGGTCAGCTATAATGTACGGCACTGTATTATAGTCAGCTAAAAAGAAAATATAACAAGGAAAGCATGTTTCGAAAATTTAAACCAAAGAATATAATAACAGTTAAATTTAAAGTTACTTGAAACAAGTACAAAATTAGACAATGGATCAATAAATACACAATAACTTTACAGATCAACAAATAATTAACACTATTACAACAAAATGATAAAAATGATCTAACACATAAAAACCGATACAAAAGAATTTATTTTGAAACTTGAATCTTTGACTTTGACGAGAGATAATTTTACAAAATACTTAAAATTAGCTAACATTGATTTAAGAACTATAAATGTGCATCAAAATTTTTCATTATGTATGTTAAACTCACTTTGACAAGTTGGTGGTGGAGTAGTCCAACCTTCATCGAAGCAAGCGCTAAATGCTGAACCAGACATTGCATACTGCGGGTCACAACTAAATGATATGATTGTGCTAAGCCCTACTTTGGTGTTTGGTTGGATGTCTACTGTTTGCATGACTTCAACTTTGGAGTTTGGTTGGACTTTTTTCTTGACTTGAATGATCCATCGTCCATGTTCTGGATGAGGAGGTAATATACAACCGCTAAAATTAAAAAAAAAAAAAACATATATACACGTATTAGACCGTCGAATTTCCGACGAAGTTCAAGCATAATTTTATACCTTATGTCTTTGAGAGTTCAGAAAGATAGGAGAGTAAAATATGTGAAAACTGTATGGTTTCCTGGGGAACTTTTCGTGAAAATTGAATTTTCTTTTCTAAGAAAAAAATTCTTACGTAAAAAATTTTTCTCCATTTATACCATTGGCTATTTATACCATTTTACAAATCGATAGAGGAGTATTATTCTATTTTTGGCATAAAAGGGCTACTAGTGCCCTAAGGGTGTTAATTATGACCTAAACATATAATGTTTTTAAATCAATGTCACTGATTTTCTCCTTTATGCCACTTGAAAGTTTGTTAGTTTTCACGATAAGGAACCTCCAAAAAAAGGCGTCCTGCGTGCCCTTTCAAGACCTGCAAACAGCAGGTCGTGAAAAAGAAAAATTTTACCTTGGAAAAGTTGCGAAAAATTAGGAATATTCGATTTTCAGGAAAACGCACCTTGGTTCAACTCTAACTTTCCTTATTTTTGCTTATCTCATATGACATTTTAGTACTCAAAGAGATATAAGGGATGAAATCGTAGTCGAACTTTGTATATCCGACGGTCTAAATCATCATCACCTTTTTGGCTTTACAACCATGTGTGGGTCCTAGCCTCCCCAAGAATTTTTCTCCAGTCGTCCCTATCCATCGTCTTCCTCCGCCAAGCACGTATTTCCATATTTCTCATGTCTTCATCGATGTTATCTAGGAATCTTGTTCTGGGTCTTCCTCTTCTTCTTTGACCAATAGGTCTATCAAGGAGCGTTTTTCTAGCTGGGTCGGTTTGCTCCATCCGCATTACATGGCCTACCCACCTCAGACGTCCTATCTTTATGTGTTTTACGATATCTGGTTCCTGGTATATCCTATAGAGTTCGAAGTTGTATCGTCTTCTCCAGACACCATTTTCATTTACCGCTCCATAGATGCGCCTTAGTATTTTTCTTTCGAAACATCCTAACATGTTTTCATTGCTTTTTGTTAAAGTCCACGTTTCTGAACCATATGTTAGGACTGGGCGTATTATTGTTTTGTAGAGTTTTACTTTTGTATTTCTTGATATAACTGTAGATTTAAAAAGGAGATTAAGCCCAAAATAGCATCTATTAGCCGTGCAAATTCTGCGGTAGTGTCATTTTCGGTATTGACGAGCGTTCCCAGGTATACAAATTTGTTAACTGCTTCGATGACGTCATTTTCTATAACAAGTGGCCGTAGTGTTTGTGGTTGCGTACATTTTCATGTATTTTGTTTTATTGGTGTTTATTATTAAACCCATTTTTGTAGCCGGTTCCTTTAATGCTACGTACACCTCTCGTGCTGCATTTTCCGTTCTCCCAACAATATTGATATCATCAGCATATGCTAAGATTTGCACAGATTTGTTATATATTGAACCGGTAGTTGTGATTTGTGACGTACGTATTACGTTCTCCAGAGCTAGATTGAATAGTATACAGGAGAGTGGGTCTCCCTGACGTAGCCCGTTATTTGTTTTAAAAGGTTCAGAGAGTTCCCCCTGGATTCGTACTTTGCATTCAACTTTTTCAAGGGTTAGTTTGGTTAAACTTACCAACTGATTTGGTACTCCTAGGTCTATCATTGCTCTAAACAATTCTCTTCTATTTACAGAGTCGTAGGCTGCCTTGTAGTCTATAAATATGTGGGGCGTGTCTACACCGTATTCCAGTGTTTTCTCTAGAATTTGTCTTAGGGTTGAAATCTGATGAATTGTTGATTTACCACCTCTGAAACCAACCTGGTATTGTCCTATTATTCGCTCTGCATATGGTGCCATACGATGGCATAGTATATTGGAGAATATTTTATACGCTGCATTTAGGAGCGTAATTCCTCGATGGTTAGAGCATTCAAAGATATCTCCCTTTTTGTGTATGGTGCAAAGTATTCCAATATTCCAATCATTGGGAAGGGACTTCTGTATCCATATTTCTTTTATAAGCTGCTGTAGCGCTATTATGATATCGTGGCCACCTTTTTTATATAATTCCGTTGGGAGATTATCTATTCCGGGTGATTTGTTTCTGGCTAGTTTGTTTACAGCGTCTTTAACTTCCAGGATCGTTGGTGGATCCTCCTCCCTCTCGTCTGCTCCGCTTACATCGCAGCTTTCGTCTTCCGGATTTTCTTCTTCTTCCTCTATATTAAGTATCTGGTTAAAATTTCCGTCCATCGGTTTAGTACGTCTGTTCTTGTTGTTAAGAGATCGCCATTTAAACTTCTACATTGATTTGTGTTTGCCTTAAATTCTTTTCTGTTGATGTTAACTTTCTTATAAAATGTTCTGAATTCTTTCTCTCTGTTGAGGTTTTCTATATATTGAAGTTCCTTTTTTAAGTGGTTTCGTTTCTTCATTCTGTGTATTTTCTTTTCTTTTCTTCTCTTTGTCTGGTAATTCTCTATACTTGTTCTAGTTCGACGGTCTATATGACATTGTAAATAGAACATTTTGTTTATACATAGTGGACCAAAAGTCTGCAAACGCCTAATTATCTCTTAAATGGATGGTCCGAATTGTACAAAAACAAATTTGATGCGTGCGATGTTGTCAAATTTACAATTTTTCTGATATCATATGTCACTTTGGGTATTTAAATACAACACCCTGTATATTGTACCTTTATTGAAATGTCCACTTTAATATCAGATCAACCGTATACAATACTTTCGATTTTATGTAGTCAGAAACATCTTACAAGATAAAACTAAAGCCTAGAAAGGCCTACCAGTCTCAATAAATTTTTTGATTCAAATTATGTACCTACAACTAAATTTGAACATAACAATTAAAAGTTTACTACATCTTTACTACAATAATCAAGTATTCAAAATGTCCTCTGTTGTTAATTTGACAGTATCTTCAACGATGGTAGAATGAGTCTGTTACATTTCTCCATGATTCTCTAGAACTTAATATAGATTCATCGATAATTTGTTGCCTTAACTCTGAAACCCTTTGCTGGTTTAGTTTTATAAATTCTGCTTTTTAATTTATCCCAATAAAAATAATCTTTAGGATTCAAATCGGGTCAACGAGGAGCCATTCAATACTGCCTAATCTACCAATCGATCGTCCGAGAAATGTCTGATATAAATAACGTCGAACATTTAATTACTATTTAAATGGGAATAAGCCACAATTATTGTGTTAATTATTAATAATTATTTAATTGTGGCTTATTCCCATTTAAATAGTAATTAATTTAAAATGCCACAAGAAAATAGCTTCAGTCGAACATTTAGATATACCAAAATGACCTAGAGCTCGGTCTTGCTGAAACCATATCTCATTACAATAGCATCCAAACTGGTTTTTCAGGGCAGGTACCGTTCGCGTCATAAAAAACTGGTACAACTCTTATAACCGAAAATCGTGTTTTTCGAGTTGTGTAAGTTGATCTTGTCACATATGACATTCTAATTTCTAGGTTACGTTGCCATTTCAACGAAAATATTGTCAAATCAGCTAAAAGGAGGGCTGTGTGACAGTCACATTATAAAATTACAGTAGATGCATTCCAATGTTCCCTGTGCCAATACCCTACGTTTAAAGATCCTTTAAACATTTTGAGCATTAACTCTCTCTCTGGTTATTAAATTTATTAGATACGGTTTTTTGTTGTTAATGATAATAATAATACCTATATAAAAACTAAACATTTTTGAACGTTCTTTTTTTATTTAGATTTAGTGCAATTCCGTTATCTATGATGGCAACAACTAAAATTGATTCACGAACCATTGTGTCAAGTCTGAACACAGGTTTACATTGGGAAAAAAAAGTGTACCAGTTTTATATGACGGGAAGTGTACAATTTAATTTCTAAGTTGCATTTCATAATTACCGCTTGATAAATTTTCTTTATATAAAAAATAGCCCAATTAACTGAGTACACAACATACCCGGCCATACATTTAGTTTTTGTGGTCTCTGTATATAGTTTTCACGTATCCAGTATGGATTTATCTCACTCCAATACCTTACATTTTGGCAATTTAAATTCCCACAGAGTGTACATATTGTTTCGTCGGAAAAACATACCGTGTTAACGAAGTTCTTATCAGTTCGGTACAATTTTATTCATCGTTACCTCACTAAACTGTAATCTACGGTCGTAGTCATCTTCATCTAATTCTTATAAAAGCTGGATTTTGTAGGGTTTAAATGAATTCTTACTTCTTCTTCTCGTTCCATGACCGTTATCGATCGTTGGTTATCATGTTGGCTACCATATACGCTATCATAACTTTATTGACAGCAGCTCTAAACAATCATGTAGTCTGATTGGTCAACCATGTAGCTATTTTTCTTTCATCAGAAAATGAATTCATGCTTCTAGCTGACCGGGAGATTCTTAGCACCCCTACTTCATTTAAGGAGTGCTCGTACTCGGACCGTTGTATTTATCAGCCATTTCCATGATTGTTTCTTGGAAAAGTTAGACTCTAGGTGGTTTGCCGTTGCCTTATTTTGTGCAGCTCTGCGTGATTATTTGTGCAGCTCTGCGTGAAGATGTATGTGGATCTTCAATGAAACTGCATTAGATCTAAAGTTTTATTATAATGTATAAAAGTTTTTAGCCTATCTGTTCGAATGCCATCTTTTGTTGTCTACTTTACTATAAGATCGATATAAGATTCATTTTTTCTATCGCTCTTTCTCTTTCGCTCTTTTTCATTAAACGCCATCTTTATTGTAGAGCTTTTAAAAACACATAAAACAACTGTCAGCTTTAGGCATTAATACAATTTATTTTACAAAACTTTTCAATAAGGGTCAAGCTAGTGTTAGTTTTATGAATTAATGCCAAAATCACAGCATTCTATATCTACTGAATTACTTCAAAACTATTTGGCACTGAGAAAGCTTATTTTATTAAAGAACTTCGTGACTATAATAAAATATCAAGTGATATATATTATGTCGGAACTCGTATTGAAGTGAAGATTCCAATAATAATACAATATACAGAGTGTTTTATTTAAAAAACCAAAGCGACTAAGATATCAGTAAAATGGTAAATATGGCAACATTGCAAGCTAATTTGATATCTTAATATTGCAGAATTAGCGTGTCCCAGTTTTTGTACAATTTGTACCATCCAACAGTTTTTAAGGTGTTGCCAAATATAGGGATAAAGATCATTCACATTTCACAACGGGATATATTAAAAATGCGAAGAAGACATAGGAAGTGATCAGTTTGGGTTTCAAAACGATATAGGGATTAGAGAAGTGCTCGATAATATTGGAGTAGACGTCAAAGATATAAGATAAAAAAAAATTGTGCTGGTAAAAACAAAACGTTAGGATTAGAAATTAGCTAAACACAGACACATTGATGAAGATGTAAACAACTTACAAACAGCATTCTATAACATAGAAGAATCCAATGGAAAATAGCCATCAACTCAGAAAAAACTAAAGAAGTTATGTTTAAAAAGAGAAGAGCAACTCCAGACGAACAGCTTACAGTACAAAACAATCCCGTCAAATGGAAAAGAAAAGCAAAATACATAGGAGTCACAATGGATCAAGGACTAACCTCCACGCAACATGTGGACCAAACCATCCAAAAAACAACCAAAGCCAGAGCGGCAATAAGAGGACTCATAGGTAGAAAAAGCAAATTAAGACTAAAAAATGAAAATAAGACTGATTAACAGCATCATACTTTCAATAATAACACATGCATCTCTCGCATGGGGACGCATAAATAAATCAAACAAAAATAGGATACACGCAGCACATAATAACAGCCTCAGAGAAACGGTAAATATACCCCGATACGTTTCTGAACGTTTCCTGTTCAGAGAACTGAAACAAGTAAGAGTGACAGACACGATGGAAGAAGAAGGCAGAACAAAGTTTGCTGAGCTAGAGAACCACCCAAGCCCGATATTGCGAGAGATAATAAGATGCGATGCGTTCCATCGATGGAAGCACAAAAGGACAACACAGCAAATCCTGGCCAACATATAAAGTCTAGAAAATCGTAGCCCTATCAACAGAAGACAACCCAGCATATAGCAATATTTATAATGACCAATGATATTACTTTTCAGACATCTTAAAAAAAAAATTACAAATCTACTAACAAAAAGGCGAAAGCCACCAAAAAAATAAAAAAAAAACCCTAAACCCGGACACGAGAGGCCCACATCCTCGAGCGCCAAGTCGCGGAACACTGAACGGAGACTTGGGGCCCGACCAAGCAATTTCAGATTCGATGATAAGTCACCAGATATATCAGGAAAAGAGCGCCTTACGCTAACTTGCTTTGATCGGGATAGGATAACCCGATCAAAGTTGGAGTGTTGGAGTTCTTGTACACAGGACTTCCACACGACAAGCACTTTGCTGATAGTTGTGCCCCTATCGCGCATCAGAGTGCTATAGGAGGGAAAGGGATGGTCTGGAGCATTGGGACGAGGTGGAGTGACTTCTGAGTACGAGTTAATTCTCCTCGCCCCAATGAATTGTAACACCTGAATGTCATTATTAAGGGGTGTAAAAGTCTCACAGGTTGGGATATATTAAATTGCTTGCTTGATTAGAAATTACGACCAAGTCTCCAACTGTATTACCACTGCTATTTAATCTGTATTCGGTATTGTTATTCAGAAGAACACAAATAAAAGTTAATAATACGCAATGATCAACTATTAGATATGAACATCATACAGTGCTCATCGCAGAATCAGACGTTAGATTTCAAAACATGTTAAACTCTTGAAACGAAACCTGTTACAAATTCGGAATAAAGATAAATAAAAAAAAGAGCGTGGCACTTGGGGACTGTCGACAGAAATGAAAACTTCTTATAATGTGTTATTACTATAATGTAGCTTATTGAAATTTTATGTCTGTTCATTAAATTCGTTAAATTTAAAAATATTTTTTTCTTTAAAAATTTTGTTTAATGGATTTAGTAATTGTGAAAATTTGTTAAATTATAATACCTATATAATTTATTCATCACCTATTTTCATTATTATCTGGTATTTACGCTTAATCATTTCATTATGATTATCATTATATATTATGTATTATGTATATTAATTAATTTTCATTAAAAACTTTCCACTTGTAAATACTTTTTTAAAAACTACTATAAAATTGTAAAATAATATTTGGTTTATTTTAAATAATTTTATTTTATTTTAATTTAATTTATTTAATTTAATTTATTTTATTTTATATTTAATTTTATTTTTTTATAAATATTCGATTTTAATTAATTTTATTTATTTTTATAATTTTTCATAATTTTTTATAATTTATTTAGGTTTTAATAAATTTAAAATTTTTTTTTTAATTTTATTTAGTTTTATTTAATTTATTTTATTTTCTTTCATACAAATATTTTAAAAATAAAATTAGCCATTCCGATCCAATCTTTCTAGAGTTATATATATATATATATATATATATATATATATATATATATATATATATATATATATATATATATATATATATATATATACATATATTATATAAAACTATAGTAAGTGTTTATGTGTGTATATTATATATATTACGGTATATCGCAAGGTTACTACACCCGTCTCGATTTTTCGAGTCACGCTAAATAGGATTTTGGTCCCGTCAAACGTCATAACAAGAGCTAAGAAGTATTCACTTTAAAAAAGACGAAAACGATGGTAATTAAGAATAAACAATATATTCCGTTCCCTTTAACGATAAATGTAAAAATGCGAGAACAGAGAACATTATAAATAAAATAAAATTATCGACATTTAAACAAAAATTAATTTAAACTACTTTAAAAATCTAAACTTACGGTCCTCTAGGTGCAACTGTTACCGGTGGTTTGACGGTAACGACTACAGGTGGCTTCGTTGTATTCTTTTGTGGGGTTCCACAATTACGCTCATCGGAGCCATCAATACAATCATTATTACCGTCACAAGGTGCGTAGCCAGGTACACAGGCGCCGTAATCACAAACAAAAGTGAATCCAGGGCAAAACATGTTTGAGCAGGCTTCTTTAGTTTCATCTGATTTATCTTCACAGTCGGCTATGCCGTTGCATTTGAGATCTCGATGTATGCATTTGCCATTACTACATTCAAACTGATTTGTTCTAAAATATAATAAAATAAAGAAAATCTGTACAGGACAGGTTTTAAGGGCAAAAATAATAATGTGTATTATAAGAATGAGATGCATTATCTTATTACACATTTAAATATTTCACCAGGCTCTATTAGTGGCGACTGGTAAGGGATGGGCGTCGCCCTATCTAAAAAATGATGTATAAACAATTAATTATATTCTATTTCGTATTTTTATATTTCATATTCACACTTTTCTGTTGAAACTTTATTCACCTTTATGTTGAAACTTTATTCCCTTACAATATATTTACCTAATATAACTAAATTTTACAATAATTACATTTGTTTTAAGTATCCGCACTATATTAGGCGCTGATTTCATATTGCCCGATAAAGGCATGCTGATTTCATATTGCCCGATAAAGGCATCCACTAATAATTTTCCAACATAAACATGTCTCATTCTGGTATCAAAGAGACCGCCTTTCAAATCAAGGTTGTCAGACATATTTCCTAAAATTCCTAAGGTTATATTTAAAAAATATTCTCTATTCCCTATTCGTTATTATTCAATTGCTAGTCAACGAACGACACTCTTAAAAAATAATATAAACATATTCTCAAAAAATATATATATATAAATTAATTAACTAGGTACTAATATTTCCATGGACTCTTCACTAATGAATTAAAGCAACCGTGAACTTTGTATATATTACTTATATTCTAAGTAATTTTCGAATATTGGCAACATTGTAGTCTGGAGAGAATTTGAACGTTCGACGTTGCCCTGTTGGTGAATTTAACGGTAATACTTTTATAGATATAATGATCGACTTTTAAGAAATCAGACAACTTAGAATCCAAGTTTTCAAAAACGGTTTCAAGAATTGTATTATTTTTGTCCAAATTTCATTGATTTTATACCTTACCCGGAAACATGAAAAATTGCAGATATATTAATAATGGTATTAAGGTTATATTCACTCATTTTAAACTCATGCATTATGGCAACAGCGCGAAGCGCAAAGCCGTAAATTCTAATGAACACCTGTTTGTCTGGGTATGTGACACCCTAAAATATTTCCTTTTGCAGAGGCGGAGGCTTATTATAAGGTATAGGTAATATAAGTTATAAGTAATATTATATTTTTCTAGGATGGCATTTTTTAAGATGCATCAACTTCTGTGTTATCAATAAATAATGACAATTATGTTAATGACAGCTCTGAATTAAAAAATAAAGATTTGCACGTACAATCCCAAAGAATAGTTTTAAATATGTATGACTGTTTGAAAAAAGAAAATATTGGGATGGCTGATAATGCAATTGTTTCGAGAATTCATGTATTAAAAAAATCGGGTATAAGACGATATATACAATTATTAAATTAGGCACAGTTACATATCATTCCTTAAAACGAAAGCGACCAAATAAAAAATTGGGTAGGATTGACACTGCTGCAAAAGACGTTATTCAGCGAACAGTTTACAATTTTTACAAAGAAAATAGAGTGCCTACTTTAGAACTGATTCGTGAAAAATTAAGAGATTTCCCCGAATATAATTATATATTCCGCCGAATTCAGTGATTGTTATGGATAATGCGTCGGATCATTCCCGCATATTAAATAAAATACCTAATAATAACACGAAAAAGGACGAAATTTTAAAATTTATGCAACTTAAAAACATCACTGTTCCTAAAAAGATTCCAGTAAAGAAAGAATTAATTAGAATGATCAAAAGTCGGAATTTTAAAAACGAATACGTTATTGACACCATTTGCAGCAGGCACGGCCATACTCTTTTGCGATTACCCTCATACTATTGCATTTTTAATCCAATTGAAATGGTTTGGGGTACCGTAAAAAAACGATTGCGAAAATATAATCAGTCACCAACATTAAGCGCAATGGCCATTGAGAATATTCGAGAAATAATTAGTGGCATTAATAGCGATGTGTGGAAAAATTGCGAAGCTCATGTTGTAAAAATAGAAAACGAATATCCTGTTTTACCGGCAATAGCACCAATAGTTATCCAACCTGGGAACGATTCGACTTCAGAAGACTCTGACGATTCTTTTCAGTCCTTCTAATTAATTTCTTTACAGCTATCGCGATGCATCTTGAACACTAGTATTCATTATTATACAGTGTGTCGCATTTAAGATGAAGACACCTCTATATATCAGCTACTAAAATACATACAGATTTGACATTTTGCACAGTCATACATGTTGATAGTGCACATTTTTTTAAGATAGTCATCTGAAATTTAAATTTTAAACGCGGCTTACTGCGAATCCACAAACAGGGTAAATTTTCGATATTTTGCTTCGCGTTAGAGAAATCGGAAAAACTTATTTGGAAAAGTTGTTCCACTTATTGTAACCGCACATACCAAATTTCATGACAAAATTCGCAATTTTAGTTTTTCAGTATTATTTGTAATCTGTATTAATTGTAAATATACAATTGGATGTCTAAAGATGCATCTCGGGACAGCCAACTGTCCGTTTTAGAATCCTGACTACAATTGAAGAGCTTATTTCCAAAGTGTCTTACATCCATATAATAAAATCCATGAAATTACAGATTTTCATACAAATTTAACATACAAATTATACAATTTTACAATTTTCATATGCACTTTTAAATGGTAAATAAGAAGTTGTTTTGGTACATATAACTTTATTCTAGACTTGAAGAAATCTATAAAGTTTAAAAAAAGAAAATTAAAAAAAATCGAAATTTTGGATTTAAGACACTTTGGAAATAAGCTCTTCAATTAATGAAAAAAGTAAAAGTGCGAATTTTGACATAAAACTTTGTTATGTGGGGTTATAATAATATTTGGAACATCTTTTCCAAATAACTTTTTCAGATATCTCTAACTCGAAGCAAAATATTGAAGATTCACCCTGTTTGTGCATTAACAGTAGGCCGTGTTTAAAAATTAAATTTCAGTTGACTATCTTAATTGCTGGATAGACAATCTTTTAAAATTTTCTGACAGAATGAGCCATTATTTACAGATAATTGTAGAAAAATATTATGGTTTATGTAAAAACTAAATAATAAGTCCAATATTCTTATAAATCACTAAAATTAACAAGCTTTAATTTGAAAGAATTAATTTGTTATTTATTCGATGTTGTGAGCCCGCTCCTATTTGAAAAAAAAACTGATTCTGTCCTTTGAAGAGTCCTATTCAAAAATGCCCCGTTTAAACAAATCGAAGGTTGAAGGGTGCCGGACATTTTTGCCGGAAACAATTCAAATTCAAAAGATCACCTTTTTCGGCTACGGAAAATATTGCTCCGATTTCTCACCAAAATCAATGTTGATACTTTAGTTTAGATACTCTTGAATCACAAAAATACTCATTTACATATTTTTCAAGCCTCGAAAATGCATATTAGGTATCGCATTTTTCGGATTTTAAATCGCCTATATCTCCAAAACTATTAACTTTTGGGAAAAATGACATAGATCTTATTTAGAGTCACCCAAAAACCTAAAAATATTTTTTGGAGCACAAAAGGTGATATTTTGAATTTGTTTAAAAAATTGTTTAAACAATTTCTGCCCAAAAATTGAGAAATTTTCCTGAATATAATTATGTAAAAATTAATAAAAATTATATGATTTTTCTTGAAATATGCGTTTGATAACTGATCCCTTTTCTTAATTTCCACGCCAATGGTCGGCATTGACATCAAAGAATCTCAAAAGCCGACGCTTGGCAAATTGACGATGGAAAAAGTATACCATCGATCCGACAGGCAGTTACTATTTTTTTAAAAGCACACCACTGTACAGACACGGAGCTAAGATACATACTATACAGTGTGTCCGTAAAGTATGGAATAAATTCGATATTTCCTAAAAGCCTTTTTAAAAAAATCTAAAACACGTCGATTTTTAAATTTAATTTTTCAAATCAATAAAAATTAATTTTTTAGAGATTCATGCCCTTAGTTTAGCCTGGACCAGGTAGTGATCGGAGTCAATGTTTGCTCCACGTCTGGTGTCAACACATCACTGTATTGTCTCGCGTCCACAACAACATGGTCAATTTGATTGATTGTGTTACCGTCTGGGCTAACCCAAGTGCCTTTGTGTATATTTTTACGCTCAAAGCATGTGCTGGCTATCACCATATTCATTGAGGCCGCAAGGTGTATTAAGCGTGTTCCATTGTTGTTCGACTGGTTATAGAGACTATATTTTCCAATGGTTAGTAAGTAATCGTTTTCTTTTCCTATTTTGGCGTTGAAATCTCCAAGTACCTACTATTTTTATATCATTTCTAGGGCAGTTCTGTATTATTTCTTTCATTATTTCGTAACATTCATCCTTTTCTTCGTCTTGCTTATCTTTTGTGGGTGCATGGGCATTAACTACTGAATATTTGAAAAATTTTCCCATTATTCTTATTTTGCATATTCTGTCGCTTATGGCTTCGAAGTCTATCGATGTTCATCTCAATCAGAAGGATTGAATTTCATTTTAAGAAGTAGGCTTTTGGTAAGTATGTAACTATTTATATTTTGATATTCTCGGATCAGCGCCCATCTGAACAAAATTATCGGCATCCGCCCCTGTATATAACATGTAAAATTTAGGAATTAATTACCGTTGCTTATTGTTAAAAGGTGAAGTGGCGATTTTGATCGTTTGATTTAATAACCAAATAATTTTAATATTTTCACTATAATATTTATGTTCAACGATAAATCCAAATTACTTACGACATGTTTTATCGACAAATTAAATTTGTCGATAAAATTTTGAATTAGATTTTCGAATGTGGGTTTTCACGTAGATAGAATATTTTGTGAAAAAAAAAAACAATTATGATTCCTGATTATACCGACGTAAGAATTCTACTTCTTAACTTTCATAAAAAGCTAAAGCACCTTCTTGGTATAACGTTGTATTTTCTTGAATATGAACATACAAAAATCAAAAAATCGTGTTGCTGAATAGGGAAAAAATACTTTAAAATAAAATGCTACACACTACCTCTTTTCATTTAAATATTTAGTTCTCTTTACCACAGTAAAATGTCAAGAAAGAAGTTCGAGAATAAAGAGACCAGGTGGTGGTCAAACCAAGTTCCAGAAAAAATACAGGAGAAGAGAAAATTATATAAACAAGAAAAGAGAAAAAAAATTCAAAAGTAAACGCTATATACGTATACCAATCGTAGAAGCGTATACCAATCTATACGATTACCTTGATACCAGAGAAGGAAAATCAAAGCTATATAAAATGGCCAAACATAGAGTAGAGAAAGCAAAAGATTTTAAACAAATTATATGTATCTGAGGTGAAAATAATAAAATACTAGTTCAAGACAAGACCGTCAAAAAGAGACAGAAGAAGTACTTTGACAGTTTATTAAATGAAGAATTTGACAGAAAACCAATTGAATTAACGGAGACATTAACAGCAATGATCAGCAAAATAACAAACGATGATATTCCTGTTGGACCAGATGATATTCCTAGGGAAGTGTGGACAGCATTAGAAGAGATATGAACAAGTTTTTAGAAACAGGTTTATTTAATAGAATCATGGAAGTGGACTCAATACCAGACGAATAAAGAAGCAAAATATTAGTACCTGTTTATAAAAAAAGTTTACAAACTACAGGCCATAAAACTACTTTATCATATCATGACAATATGACAGGGAACTGATAGACGGATACTTGAAGAAACCGAAATATCCGATAATAAGTTTGGCTTATTATCGGACATTTAATCCGATTTAAAAACACGTTTAAAAACATCAAAAAATATTAGTTAATTAAAAATGTGATTTTCATCACAAATCACAACCAATAATTGTGGCTTAATCCCAGAAAGAACATAATATTTAATATAAACATGCCACAAGTAAGTAGTTTCAGCATCTTATTAAGTGTAGAAGAGCTGTACTAGGTAAATTACGAGGCATCTTCAATTCAATGTCTAGTTGTTGAGCTATGTCCTTTACTTCATAGTGCATTCAGTGTCCTCTATGGCCTCAGTAGCCTTCTTGAAATCTAATTATGGTGACTGAAGAAGACGACTAAGTGATACAGTTGTACATAAAACATCACTAAGACAAACTACTGAAATGAAAAATTCTGGGATCCTAATAGTTTGCATTAATGAAAATGCATCAGTTGATTTTACTGTCCTTCCACATAGAAATTGTTTCAAGAGCGTTGTATATTTAGATGATTTATTCGCCCTGGAACTGAGGACGAGTTTCACAAATACCTTGGACAGCAGCCCCCAGTTCCTTTATTTGTATTCACTAACGTATCAGGCAGAGCTAATGCAACAACAATATTCACTTTGATATTTATTATAGATAAATTATAAAATGTAAATGTAAAACGGAAGAGAGAAAGAAAGGGATGAAACACGGGAGGAGAAAAGCTGAAGGAGAGAAGTGAAAAACAGGAAGAAATTGGAGCTAGAAAAGTGCACGCAGAAGCAGAGGGAATGATAGGGAAGGAAGACAGAAATAGCAAACCAAGAGAGATGAAGAAATAAAGGGATGAGAAAAAGAGAAAGAGGGAGAAGAAAACAGATAGAAGGACAAAAAAAAATAAATAAGGAAGGAGATTCTAAGGAAAGAAAACGAAAGAAAGAAAGAAGAGGAAGCGAGCAGCTCGGATAGCGGAAGCAGCTCTAACGATGGATGGAAAAAGCGGAGATGAAGAAAAAGAAAACCAAGCAAGAGGACAGAAACGACCAGTTCGGAGGAAGAGGGACATCCACTTAACTACAAAGCCAGATCAAAGTTGTAGCGCCTCCAGGACAGCGTTCAAGAGTACACTTGTATCGTCAGTATATCCATTTATTGTATAGAACTTCCTTCACAAGTTTTGGTTGCATCTACTGCTTTAAAGGCAACCTTCCCTTGAATTACGTCATGATGAACTGACTGAGTAGTGAGACCAGAAGATCGGTACTTTTGTGGTAGATAATTACAACTTAAAGTAAATCCTTTACACTATACTCTACTTAATTATACTTTATTACAGCTTTCAGGCTTTTTAGGGTTGTAAAAGAAGTTTGAATATTGCAGGTATCTCTGTTTACTAATGATAAAAGAGAAGCACAACAAAAAGGTTAGTCAGTTCGTTGAATTACCAATATTATGTACAATCGACTTAAATCACAATTACGATACAATTACTTAGCAATTAAAAATTTGCAACATGATGCATTTATTATTAGGTATTAGTAACTTAAAATGGACGTACTTTTTTATTATAAAATTTCTAGAATACGCTCATAAAAAGCATCATGGTATTTTCGTTTTATTCAAAAAAGTAAATGCATACTTACTTGCAATTGGCAGATGGTGCGTCAGGACAATAAAGCTCATCTGAATTGTCTCTACAGTCTTGGACTCCATTGCATTGTTTGTCTGGATCTATACAAGCACCATAATCACAGACATACAAATACCCAGGGCATCTGGAATTTGAATTGTTTTTTTTAGATTATACAACGTGTCTATTTAAGTTGGCAACATATAGGAACCTTTTTTATTATTAATTTTATGAAAAAAAAGGTATTCTTCATAAAAAGTTCTGCATGGTCTAAAACCTAACATGCGATCATCACATATCAAATTTTATCAATCTTATACGAAGTATGTAAGGTTTCTTTTTTCAAAGAAATGGGGTTTGTATGTTTTTGAATGATCTATTGATTTGGGTTTTGTGGTAGCCGTTTTGTAAGAGTGTTTGCCTTATTGAAAATTGATTTCGGATGATCTGTGATTGTCGTCGATAAGTCTTATGGGACGGGAAACAAGAGTGTTGATAAATGAATTAAGTTGGGCGGGGGATAATGTGACTGGGCAGTGAGATAACGGTTTTTATGGGTGGGTTTCTGGTACACGAAATAGAAAAAACCGTGAGATGGGTGTTTGTGAATAAGAACATCAAGGAATGGCAAAGACGCTTTAGACTCAACTTTAATCGTGTTTTTAATACTGGGATGTATTCCATTCAGATGGGAGAGGAAGAGATCTAATGTGTCTTTAACATGGGGCCAAAAGACAAAGGTTTCATCAACGTATAGTAACCAGCAGGTAGGTTTGAGATTTGATGTAAGGGCTATTATTTCGAATTATGTTATGTAGATATCAGCTATTAAGGGAGAGAGGGGGAATCCCATTGAGAACCCTTTGATTCGACAAAGAAAGTTCCATATCATAGAAATGATTTTGGAATGAAACGTATATATTAGACATGCAGTGTTTTATAAGAGATAATGTGTTTTGGGGATTTGATGTATAGAGTTTAAGATGAAAATAGTTTCATCAATAGGAATGTTGGTGAATAAAGAAACAATATCACAACTAACTAGTATATCTGAGGGTGAAATAGAAATGTTTTTCAGAAAGAAATACGAGAACCGTCCAACGGCACTGAGGTCTTAATTTGCCTACTCCTTAGTGTCGAGAGGACCGGTCTTATGGTCTTAATATGTATAGCTGCTTTTATACCCTCATTGCGCGCGAGAATGGTATGCGCGAAATGGTCTGAGCGTTATCGGTTCACGCGGGTAGTCGCTGAAGGAGTCGTCTCCATGCTGCCGGCCGTCATCGCGCGTAAGCACCACCAAAAATAACATTAAGCAGTTATTGGGGGTGGTTTCTATACGGACAATATTATTGGTGGTGGTTTCTATACGGAATCTTATCGAAGAATTTTGATCTTTATTATGTAAAAAAGTCTTTATTATGTTAGAATTCTGTACTTACTGTACTGCCGTTTTACAATCTGAAAATTCATCACTACCATCTGGACAGTCTACCTTACCATTACATCTTTCTTCAGGTTTAATACATGTTCCCGATGTAGCACATACAAATCTGAAAAAAAAATGATTTGGGAAAAGTACATGATAAGATAATCTATAAGATGGTGAAGTAAGACGTGCTGTCATTTTTCAATAAATTTAAATTAAAGCACGATACTAATATTAAATATTACCTATATGTATTGCCTATATTATATTAGAAATAAACTAAGAATAGTCTCATGGATCTTCAAAATATGGCAACTTCTATTCTATCAAAAAGCAACTTATAGTAACAAGCGCGTATTCAAAGATATATCTCAAATACTAGTGAACTATATGTTTCTAATTATAGTTATTTATTGTACAAGACGATAAAATTGTACTTTATCTTCGAGAGCGTTTTTTAGCGTCGAGACGTCAGTCGAGACGCTAATTATGCTCGAGAAGGTAATGCGATTTTATCGTCGTGTGCAATACATTTTTTTCTATAGCAAGACTTCAAGTTCAGGTGAAAAATAGAATTTCAAAGAAAATTGTAATTTTTAGCACAAAAATCGCAATTATGTTGCTCCGTTGCTAGGGATATGAATTACTCTGTCAACAAATGTCAAACAAATGTTACGTTTTGGTTTTTGCGGAGAATATTGTTGCTTTTTGTGTACAAAGTGAATAAATACGAAATGGACGGAAAAGAATTGACACAAGAAAAGGAAAACTTGCCATCAGATGTAGAAAATGCAGCGTTGGAAGCAGAAAGTTTATTGTTGCCACAAAAATCTAGGATGATGTATGAGAAAGAATACCAGTCTTTTAAAAAGTGAAAAAGCATTAAGAATATCAATGGCGTGAGTGAAAAAATACTTCTGGCGTATTTTTCTGAAAAGTAGAAGAAAGCGATGCCATCGTCATTATGGTCGTATTATTCGATGCTGAAGCGTACGTTGTTGGTGAATGAAAATTGTGACATTTCTAAATTCAGCAAATTAACCACCTTACTAAAAAACCTGAGTGGAAGATACAAAGCTAAAAAGTCCAAAATCCTGGAGTCAGATGACATTATTAAATTTCTGACAGATGCAGATCACAAGCTCCTGATGCCGTCTATTTGTTAATGAAGGTTATTGCTATTTTTGGTGTGCATGGAGCGACTAGGTCCGATAAATTGTACAAGTTAAAAGTGTTTAACATGGACGACAGAAAATCGGTGATAATCGTTTCACTATCTGATACTAAAACCAAGCAGGAAAGGTCGTTTTGTATTGCTGACAAGAAAAGTGGACTGAGTTTCTTGGAAATTGTGAGAAAGTATATTGCCTTGCGCCTCAAAAGCGTACCTCACAGTAAGTTTTTTGTAAATTACCGACAGCAAAAGTACACTACTCAACCGGTGGGGATTAACACTATATATAATATCCCCAAGAAGATTGCAGATTTTTTGAAACTTGCAAATTCAGAAATGTACACGGGGCATTGTTTTCGTCGTTCTTCAGCTACTATGTTCGCAAATTCTGGAGCTGATCTAGTAAAAGTTAAACATTTAGGTGGATGGAAATCGTCATCTGTTGAAGAATCTTACATTGAAGAGCCAATAGACAATAAGATTGCTGTATCCAAGTGTATACTTGGCGGACCAGAAAATCAATCCAGTACCTCGAATCAAGTGTTTAAGCAAACGAGTACAAGTTATGATGCTCCAAAAATAGATATTTCTAATAATATTAATTATAAAATTTCAGCTGTTTTTAATCCTTAATGTGTTTAAATTTGTAAATTTTATTGAATAAAAAAAAAATTAAAACATTTTATCTACTCTTGCTGTTAAAGTGTCACTTTATCTACCCTTGTGGTTAAAGTGATACTTTATCTACTCAAAACAGTTGTTACAGCAACACTTTAACATTAGCTATGGAAAAAAAAATTTTTAGCAAGACTAAAAGACTCAAGACCGACCAGAAAACTAATTCACTGGCGCCCAAGAGAAGACAAACGCAGCAGAAGACGACCACCAACACGCTGGATGTACGACATTAAACGAATATCCAAGAAATGGCAACAAGACGCATAGAATCGTGAAGAGTGGCGACAAATGGGAGAGACCTATGTCCAGCAGTGGACAGAAGAGGTTGCGTGATGATGATGATGACTGATCCACCATCTAGCCAATATCTCCACCATCCAAAATCAGATTGAAACTGTTAACAAAAGATATGACATATTATACTCACCAGGCATCCGAAACCAGAGGGTCCTTCCTGTCGGCTAAATCAATGTCATTAATACAGTGTGTTCAAATGAAACTTAGAAACCAAGGGTTTCTTCAAAATTTTAAAAACAAACACGTCAATTTGTATTGGGAGAGGAGCGAATTTTCATACAAAATTCATGTTCTAAAATGTAACCCCCTACTGCTCTGCATCAACCCCCGTTTTTATTAAATAGTATTAAAGTGTGGTCGAGTGGCACATCATTTGACAGGTATTTTTTTCTCTACATGAGACTTTATTTTTTTTTTAATTTTCAGAATAACTTTGAAGATAATTTTGGATTTAGCTAATTTATTGGTTGAACACATTGAACATTGGTTTATTAACAAAAAACATAAAATTTCATCAAATTAACCAATTAAATGTTCGAAATGACCTCCTGTGACCTCCATACAATAATACACTATATTTTTTAAGCCTCTTCGTACATTTGCAAATACCTCCGTCATGTCAATAATCAGCATTCTGTCACAAGATCTGCAGGCGGAGTGGCGTATATTTTTGATTTTAGGTCTCCCCACAAAAAAATTCAAAGGCAAAAGATCCGGTGATCTGGCCGACCACTCTTTTGGACCCCTTCTGCCAATCAACGTCATGGATAATGTTGATTCAAAAATTATCTTACGCGTATATAATGTGGTGGTGCCCCGTCCTACCCCCGTTGGAAAGTCAGTTTATCCTCTAAATTGTTATTATCCGATTCCAATGTGTCAGTGATAAGCAGATCAATAACGTCTTCAAAATCATTTCAATAAACCGTTCAGATTTCCTTCAATAAATAATGGTCCAATAACGTGATTTCCTAAATTAATTTTAATTTCTGAGGTGTTTATGTATGTGTCCCCATGAATAAATGAAAATTACTGTTACTCCAATAACGACAATTATGACTATTTACTTTACCATTTAACATAAAAGTATACTCGTCGGAAAAACACATATTATACAATCGATGCTGATTGTTAATTATGATTTCACTAAGTTTTTCACAAAATTGAAGCCGACGATCAGGATCATCTTCGTTTAATTGATGAAGTAATCGTATTTCATAAGAGTGACATTTATTTGATATTTGATAAACATTAGATGCTGGCACAACAGATGCTCGAGATAGTTGTCTGATAGACTGCCTGACAGTCGTTGACATATCTCAAATTAAAGGTAACCTAGTAAACACTAGAGAAGATAATTAGGATTCATTATCTTTTAAAAAGACTTTAAACGAAAAAGTAATTTTTTTAGAAAAATAAAAAAAATATATGAAAAGACAGTAAAGATTCCATTTCATGTACAAATCGTCTATGTATCTGTTTATACGTATTTCGCTTTAATAAAGCTCATCAGAACAGTTATTCATAGGCGTTCTTAACGTGAAAAATAGATCTTTCCTGTCTTAAGAAGCAACAATAAAATGGCTTCGAAACGGACGCAATAGCGACATCTGATATTAAATCCGTAAAATAGTTTCGAAACACAATTCAGATAACTGCCTTAATCTGAGCCTTCTATAAATTGCAAGGCATAGCAAGACGTTAATAAAGATGTTAATAGAGACATGGGGAATCTAAAATTTGCATTCCACGACATATCTCCTCAACTAAGCAGAAATCGTTAGCGAATTGGTTTCTTGTACTCATACAGAGTAGATCCGAATAAAATGAAAAAGACAGTAAAGATTCCATTTCACGTACAAATCGTCTATGTATCTGTTTATACGTATTTCGCTTTAATAAAGCTCATCAGAACAGTTATTCATAGGCGTTCTCAACGTGAAAAATAGATCTTTCCTGTCTTAAAAAGCAACAATAAAATGGCTTTGAAACGGACCCAATAACGACATCTGATATTAAATCCGTAAAATAGTTTCGAAACACAATTCAGATAACTGCCTTAAAAAAAAATATCTTCAACACAATGGTGTGTTGATATCGATTTGTAGATTGATTGAATTATTAAAGTGGAGGTGACTAAGAACATTTAATTACCAAGTTAATTTGGGGAAATTTTATGTTTTTCTTGTTATTACTGATATTCAACCAATAAATTAGTTAAGACTCTCTTGGTTTCTGAGTTTCTGGTGGGGTCAAATTTTCGTTGAAACACACTGTATATCGCCAATATCAACCTGCAGTTACCAAAAACGCTGATCTAAGAACCGTTCCTACAAAGACATCACTTAGAGTATATTTGTAGCAGAATCGAACTCTAAGCATTAAATGTGAGGTGACTACCTTCATAACACGATTGTTTAGAAATTTCCCAATTTAAACTTCGAAACAGCCATTCCTTGAAGAGGCGGAAGCCTAAACCAGGTCGTCAAAACGTGTCCTATCCAGACTCAAATGTAGTACAAAGGATTTGTAGAACAAATGAAATGCTTTGTAAATAAATCAAAAATACAATCCCAAGAGCTTTAACAACAAGAACAAAACATGATAGAATCAAATATGTAATACTGCTGTTAGGATGAGAAAAGAAACAATCCTATAATATATCAGCAAACCCCTACCCTTAAGTATTTTTAAATATAAAAAATTATATCAAAAAACTGATAATCATCCTTTAAAGAAGAGAAGAAGAAAACTTACTGTCCATCATTTAATCAACATATTTCAATGAAAGAAGTATCAAGTTATCAAGAAATAGTCACTTATAGCTATATGAAGGCAATGCCCCAATAGTAGAACCGACGGTGATATTATGTATGATACGAGTGATTTGTATGACTACAAACCAATAATTGTATATTAATATGACTTGATTAGAATTCGTGTGTGGCTTTCATAAAATTCAATAATAGTTCAGGAAATGAAGCTCGAAAAAAGTTAAAACCTCGCAATTTTTTCGTCCTGCATGGATTGAGTTTAAATTTTAACAGAAGGTAGGTGATAGCCCAAGGATCAAAATCTATATCGAACCGAAGTGCGCTGATACTAAATAGTGATTTTTTTATACTTTAAAATACAATTTCATAAATTTTCAACCCTTAAAAATCAATTGTTATGAGTGCTATAGGCGAAAACAATTTTTTGCCAAAATTTTGCAACTTTTCAACTTTTGAAAATCACCCTTTAAAACATTGCAGTTTTTATAAACTAATTTAATAGATATAAATTGAAAAAAGTAGAATTAAATACAAAAAAATTTATCAACATAAAAAGGCACCATATATTCTTATACATTTACATAAATAGTTGAAAATATTTACATTTATAGGTAAAACAATTATAATATTAATTTTATTCGTCATCAATTACATCTTCATCGTGATCTATATCATCCTCACCTTCTTCAATTATTGGTGGACTATTATTGCACCCTTCACCTGAGTACCCAGAACAAGTAGAGTTACAGTATAAACCAACTTTTCTGCACCCACATGAAACGCCGCATCCTTTTTTGCATTGGCAAAAAATAATTTTCAAAAGTTCATCGGGTGCAGGTTGTTTGTTCATGCGTACGGGTAATAACAAACCATCTTTGGAATACCATCCCCAATCTGGTGCTGTGATATTTTCATTGCCAAGCCATTGTTGAATTTGGTAATAGCATCTTTTTGAATGCTCATCTAAGGCATCAACAGTGGGCAGAAGGGATGATAGCTTAACCGCACAGTTTTTCGTTGTAGCTTTGATGAACTGTTCGTACCGCATCTGCTCGAGAAAAGCTTCCAAATCTTTTATTTTTTTAACTTGGTAAGCTGCCTGTCTTTAACAGTTCCGTACAACATTATTGCACAGTATCTGCCAGCATCTAAAATATCTTCAAGCTTAGCAGTACTACTGTAAAAAATTTCTTCATGTTCCCTCATGTCCGGTCTTTTTTGAAGAATATAAAAAATTTTTTTTTACCTTTATTGTAAAAAGCAGATACAGTATCACAGCCAGTAAAAGCATGGGAAAAAGCTATTAATTTTGAACTATCTGGGTACCCTATTTCAAAAAATTAATTGGTTTTTTTAACGTATTTCCTTCATTTTTAACGATAGAGTGTTTCTTCAAATACGATTTTGTGGAGGTTTTTAAGAGCTACAAGGATCTGTGAATTAAATCTTTTTGGAACCCTTGGTTTTTAAATGGGGTGAGTTTAAAGGGCTCGAAAAAGATGGTGCTTGATCGTAAATCGATGCTTTAAACGGCTATATCTCGCCAAATATTCATTGTACAACAAATATAAATAAAGGAAAATTTTAGTCATTAAAAAAGCTACAATTTAGTACATTTTTATTTTTTTCATATATTCAGTTATTTCGGGGATATTTAAAAAAAGAAGGGTAAAAAATATGAAATTGTAAATCGTTTCTCGCTTTAAGCTGTACTTTTTCTAAAACTAAGCATTTTAAATAGGTCAAACTTCTTGGACGTATTAACAATACATGTACAAAGAGAATTGCGGAAGGGTGAAGATCGATTTTAATTATGGGGGTGGTTAGGTGGTTGTTTACATCGATTTTTTTCGTAAAAAAATGAGGTATTGACCTTATTTTCATCATAACTCACTTAATTTTTGAGCTAGAGTCTTTTTTTTATGATAGGTCTATTTATGCTCTTTAAAAAAGGTTCTATGAGTTTTCTTCCAAAAATGCATCATTTTCCCGATATTTGACTTTGAATCTTTCAAATTTGGCATTTGAAGAAAACCGCTGAACATTGATAGGCCTTATTTCGGTTCCTATTATATCGCAAAAACATTTTAAAAAATGAATTTTAATTGTCTTTTTAAAAGCTACAAATTTGTTTTCTACAATTTTTTTGATAAAATGCACCATTTTCGAGTTATTCGCGAAAAATCGATTAAAAACGTCGAATTTTTCGTCTAAAAGTTGTTACTTTCAATCGTGAATAACTTGAAAAATATCAGTTTTACAAAAAAAATGTATAGAACATTTTTTGTTTAGAATCACTTTTTTAATCGAAACCTGTGGTTAAAACGTAAAAAAAAATTTTCTCCCCCGAGATGGGGTGACAACCACCCCCAAGGCTTTGGCGCACTTTGGTTCGATATAGATTTTGATCCTTAGGCTATTACCTACCTTCTGTTAAAATTTCAAGTCAATCCACGCAGGACGAAAAAATTGCGAGGTGAAATGCTTCATTTCCTGGACTATAAGTATTATGAAATGAGGGTGTCTCAGGAACACACCTCAAATGTAATGGCAATAGTATTTTACAAATTTCCAGTATATTGAAGGCAGTATCTATCTGAATCAGATAGAAAAGTTTACTAAAGTTTTTTCTTTCTGTATTTGCTTTATAATTCTTGAAAACTATATTTCTTATTATTATTACATAACAGCAGTCACAATAAAAAATTTATAATATAAGCTGGGTAAAATACATACAAATTACCTGTGCAAACGGATATAAAAAGAAAACAAAGATATTATACATCTCAGACTCAAATCGGTTATTTACCGTGAAGGAAATTCCAGCAAACATTATGTTGTAGACGTCAGTTAAATTCCATAATGCACCTGTATTAATTTTCGTAATTCTTACTACTAATTATGAAAAAACTTGTATAATATATTGTAATTAGAAGATTTGGAATATTTCAATACTTGGAAACAATTTACTCTAAACATAAATATTAACAGTGGATTGACATTACATGTAATCAGAACGAGGAAACTGGTTTCGGGAGTTTAATTTATTTTTTTTTCACAAAACAAAATGATCACAGATATCCCAATAACATCTTTTTTACGGATAGTTGAAATTTTTTTACAGTTTTTAATGATTCGGCGTTTAAAGGGTTAAAAACAAATTTATTTTTAAATTTGCAGCTAGCACTGATTTAAAGCTAAATCACAATAACACATGGCATAAAATAAAAGAAAGAAAATAGCTACAATAATAACTAAAAGAACATAAACAGAATGGTCCTACTAGTGAATTCGATTTTTTTTTTTAATTAAGATGAACCCAACTACTAACGTGCTGTAGTTTCTTATTTTAAATTTGCAGCTGGCACTGATTTAAAGCTAAATCACAATAACACATAGCATAAAATAAAAGAAAGAAAATAGCTACAATAATAACTAAAAGAACATAAACAGAATAGTCCTACTAGTGAATTCGATTTTTTTTAATTAAGATGAACCCAACTACTAACGTGCTGTAGTTAATCTGTTTTGTTGTTTTGTCGATTATTATACCAACTTCGACGGTAATGCTGATAAGAATGGCTATGAAAAATTTAACAAAACTTCAATATGTGTTTTTTGTCTATAAGATAACAAGTAATATGTCTTTATTGTACTTGATTTTGATGTGTCAAAGAGCGATGGAGCGTGCTATGTTGGGCGTTTCACTACGAGACAAGATCCCAAATCGCCAGCTACGACAAAGAACAGGAGTGGCTGATGCAGTAGAGAGAGTAGCAACACTAAAATGGAACTGGGCAGGTCACGTGGCTCGAATGACAGACAATAGATGGACAAAGCGGATACTGGAATGGAGACCAAGAGATGATGCCTACCGAAGTAGAGGTCGTCCACCAACACGTTGGACTGACGATCTAAAACGTTGTCATAGGAATTGAATGCAAGAGGTACAAGATCGAAATAGATGGAAAATTATGAGGGAGATCTATGTCCAGCAGTGGATAAGCGAAGATTGAATGATGTACTTGATTTTCGATGTCTATGTGGATTTTTTTTAGTTTTGCAGTTGACAATAATGGAGAGACATCATTTAAATCGCAAAACGTAGTGGCGTGCTATCGGGATGTTTCCAGCTGGCAGAAGTCAAAGAGACGTTGATGAGGTCCTCCACATGAACAGAGGTGTCATTAATCGTTTGTGTTTAAGGTGTCAAGAAACTGATGATGTTAATGAATGACATACAGGCTGTAACAAGAATAACCAGATTAAAGACCGTTTTGATAGGTTGTAGGCTCTGTAAGATCGGACTGTAACTGCATTACAATTACAAATGAGACTGCAAGAGACCCATCAGATCAGGTGTTTGTAAGTGGCCAAACCATTAAAATAGACTGCATGAAGTAGGGCTAAATGCTCGAAGACCTGTGAGCGTGCCTGTGTTATCCAGATGAAATCGCGCTCATCGACTTCAGTGGGCCCAAAAACACGCAAATTGAGTTAGACGTGAGTGGGCCTCTACGGTATTCACATATGAGTCCCGATTTGAATTTGCACCAGATATAAGACAGACAAGAATTTGGAGACGATCTGGCAATGCTGAACGATTGGTCACCGTGCAGAAGACAGCAAGGCGGCAGTATAATGGCATGCGGTGGCATCAATCTTGGTGGAAGAACCAATCTCGTTTGTCTGGAACGGTTTATAAATGCAACAGACCATCGCAATATTATTCCCGAATCTATTGTTATACCTAGTGTTGTATCTACTGCAATTTTAAATAATGCACGACAATGCGCTTCCGCATACTGCCAGGGTCGTGCGAACATTCCACGAAGATAATGAAATTGAGGTTTTACCATGGTCTGTACAATCGTCAGATGTAAACCCAATTGGGCATATATGAGACATATTGAACAGATGCATTTTACAACAAAATATTGCGTTTAATACAAAGCAGCAACTGTTTGAGGGCCTTTCAATGGAGTGGAACAGAATACTGCAGCAAGACATTGACCATCTGATCATGAGTTTACCTTACAGATATAGGACAGTAATCAACAACCGTGGAGGTCATATACTATGCCAACTTAACCTAAAGACTACTTTGTTGAAAGTTGAGAAGCAACAAATTAGTGTTTTATTTTTTTTTTGTTACCATTTTTTGACTTATGGAGTTCTTTTTTAATTTTCTTAAGAGGTATTGCGATAATTCTAAGAAAAAATGTTTATTTTATATTCAGGACACTTGTTTATAACTTTTTATTAAAAATATTTAAAATATATTATTTGAAATCCTTCTGTAATGTAACATTTTGTTTTTGTCCCTAGATTATTTTGATGTGTCTATTTCATATTTAGTTCCTCTCTCTGTCCAGATTTAGTTCGGGAGTGTTCTAGGATTGTTTTAATTGTTTGGGATGAGGCTTTTAAAAAGTTTTTTCTTTCATTGTTTTCGAGACATAATTTGATTTATAATTTCGTTCCAAATAGTATGTTTTGTTTCTCCAGACAGTTTCCCATTCCAGGTCTGGATGTAAGTCACTGTTTCTGAAATGTTAAGGAGTAATGATAATGTTTTTGTAATTTATTTTATACTGGTACATTCGGATTCAATATATTTTTATAGACAATAATATCTATTTATATAATTGTTTTTATTCTATATTAAAAGGGTGGACTGCCTTCTCAGTGTTCAATATTTTTTTGTTGTTTCTGAAGCTGAGCTCTTATCTTTTCTTTTTAATGTGGAGTTCTCCAACGTAAACTAATGTCAAAGGTAATAGCCAAATATTTTGTATCCTTATCCTTATCCGTGTACCGTATCAATGCATTGATATGCAAATTTATAAACTATTTTAAGTACTCTAGTAAAATTAACATTCATCTCAGAGAGTGTTCCCAGTGCTATAGAAATGGCAAAAGTTGTTCCAGTGTGTAAAGGAAATGCGGTTTGACCCTTTAAAGAGCTTTAACTAACATCCAAATGAAGCCATCGGTCAAAATAAAAAAATCACCAAAAAATAAAATAAATGAACAATATGCTCTTATATAGTTTTTCTTGTGTTTTTTGTTTTTTTTTTTCTCGTTTAGGTAGTTACGCTTTAATGTCAAGTTATCGTGAGTTTTTCTAACATCATAAAAACCTACAAATTGTTTTTGTAAGTATGAACCCTGTTCGTTTTTTACTTATTCTAAGATCATTTCTATTTTTAGAGAACTGATGATGCTTTTAAAAAAAGAATAAAAGCGAAACGTATTCTATTAAATCAATGAAGTAGTTGACGTCTTTCATTTACCAATTATTGACCGATCAAACCTCTGCAATTCAATCATTGAATATATTTTAAATTTAATTAACGGTCGTACTCTTTGCCCATATATATATATATATATATATATATATATATATATATATATATATATATATATCTAGGGTGCTCGGTAAAAAGAGTGTAAGTCAAAAATGGTCAAAATATTATTTTTGCCGAATAAGACTATAAAAGACTATATCTTTACCTTGGTATCAATAGAACAAGTCAATATGCTAATATAAATTAAATAAAATTATTTGGTCTTTTTAGTACAACTCGTTAAATGAACTTTTAATTTGGTATAAACAGTTTATGTCAACTTATAGTGTTTATAGACTTCGAGTTTGTGAACTATTCTTGGCTATAATAGTAGTATGTCGACATGTAGATGATTATAGTGACGAGGATGAAAACTATATGCTGGATAGTAGTAACTAGAGCAGTGCTGTTGAAGAAAAAATAGAATTTGTTCCAAATTCTAGGTCTGAAAATACAGAGAGGAGATCAAAATCAGGTAATACCAGTATTGATTCCAACATTGAAGGAGTTTATTCACGAAAAAAAAAAAAAGATCGGAACGTAAAAGAAATCGAAACTTTAGAAAAGCTTATGTAGCAGCAAAAATAAGGCAAAACTAACACGCTGCATAAAAAAACTTGCCTGTAGAAATAAATGCAATAACAAAATTTCAGAAGATATACAATGCAGTGCAATGCAAAGTTGCATATATTGTTAGCCTTATAGAGTTCGAACCACCTAAAAGCACTAGAAAAAGAACTTTAGATCGGATAAAGAAAAAGTTCGCAAAGTGATTCATGTTTTTCATTTAAAGGTGAATGGTGCTAGAATTCCAGTTTATAAAAAATGTTTTATGAACACATTTGATAAGACAAATATGTTTATTACACTGGCTCTTACAAATAGGGATTCAAATACTACAGGAAGAATAACTAATGACCAGTAAGGTCGTGATCCTTCTGCTAACAAGCATAATGAAGAAACTATTCTAATTTTCAGAAAATGTACAAATTATACTGTGAAGAATATTAATCACCAGTCTCTAGACCTATCCATGAAAGAAAGTTCCATAAAATGAACATTTCATTTAAAAAACCTAAAGTAGATAGGTGCCATAAATGTGATGTGCTGAAGCTGAGTAATAAACTCAAAGTTACTGAAAGCAAAGATGTTAAAACTAAAATAACTAAAATAAAAGACGAGATAATTATTCATTACACTGCTGCAGACAATGCATATGTTACGAAGAGCAACGATGCAGAAAAAGCAAAATGTAATTTTAAATGCCTCACTTTTGACTTGCAGCAGTGTCTCCCAACTGCATACGTAAATTCTTCTGTTGTTATGGACATATAACCTACCTATTCATGAGAATGGATAAGGAAATGTAGCATGTTACATATGGCACGAAGGTGAAGGAGGAAAGGGAGGTAATAATATAGCTACATGTATTTATAAAGAATTGTTATCACTACCACCACATGTTTCCAAAGTAACCCTATACTTAGATACATGCGGTCATCAGAACAAAAATTCACATGTTGCTATGATGCTTTTGGTAGCAATTCAAAATAACACTAATTTAGAAGTTATTGACCATAAATTCATGGTGAGTAGACAGTCGTATGGAGTGCGATATTGATCATAAATTGATCAAAAAGCAAAAAAAAGGTTAAGTGCTCCAATTAGCCATCCGCACCACTGGTATCAGCTTGTGAGAAGTATAGGAAAAAAGAAGAAATACAATGTTGTAGAACTTTACCATGGTGATTTCTTAAATTTTTCAAATCTTTTGAAAAGTAACTGTCTAATGCGTAAAAAAGATATAAGAGGAAATCCTTTCAATTGGTTTATTCTGAACTGGTTTCGTTATACAAGAGAAAAGGAAATTATTCTTTATAAAACATCACTTGATGAAAAAGAGGCATTTCTGACGCTAAGTGTACTACGTAGAGGACAAACTAATGCTAGGTTGGTACCCAGCAATTTGTATAAAAGCACTCTTGCTATATCAACGCAGAATAATAAGGATATTTTGTATCTTCTTCCTCTGATAAGTCCAGTATTTCACGATTTTTATAAAAATTTAAAGACAACTGATGCTGCTGATGGGATTCCAGATGATGAAGATTCATCTGACGCAGAGTAATACTTTTCTCCATTAAGGGACGTAGCCATTGGTCTGCCAAACCGTATTAACATTATTCCTATGTTTTTATGTTTTTTTTAATAAATATTGCGTAAATATGATTATTATTATTTATTATTTTATAATTATTTATTTTTCAATAAACAACAGCTTTTTTGGGCTAAACAAAATAGTATAAGTCATCTGGTACGTGTGGTCCAAATAATATAAGTCACATTTTTTTTTGTAATTTCCATTTATTTAAAAAAATGTATATACTTTATTGAAGATTAGTATTTGCAAAGTAAAATAGATAAATATAACAATTCTGTGTAGTACGCTTTAGGAGATATGACAATTAATTAGCTTCAGAACAAAATTATTTATCGTTTTTTACTTCTCCTGAAAAGTTGACTAAATTGACTTATACACGCTTATACTTCTTTTACCGAGCACCCTAGAATATTGCTCAGCTTTTACGTTCCTATACAAGTATCAAATGGAGAAATTTTACTCTAATATGGTAACAACTGCCACTCATCAAGTTCACACAAGTTAATACAGTTAAACCCTACCTTCTTATTTAAAAATTTTAATGTGTTAAAGTAATTATATTAGTGTTTGTATTATATTTTTTTCCAGTTTGACCCACATAGCCGTCGCTCAGGATCTGTAATTGTATATTTAGCATTTCTATCAGTGAAATTTATACTTTCATGGAATAAATAAAATAAACCATAAATAATTTTCAGCTCATTGCTACATTACATGAAAGTCCTTCATTTAACAATCGAAGAAAGCGTCAATTTATATTTAATTTATTTATTTATCTAGTTTTAAACGTGTTTTAATATTGCCAACCGATTTAATTATGTCTAATAGACTTGACATTACAAACAACAAAATCTTTTAATGACAGGTTTCGGTTTATTTTTTCCTAAAATCTTGTTCCATTTGACTTTGCACGCTTATTTGTATTAAACTGTATTTTAATTATATTTTGAATAGTTTACGGTTATAAAACAGGTTGTTAACATCATGTTTATGTACTCGGCTATAATAATGGACTATTTTAGGCTTCCAATTAATTTAAATCAAAAGATCTAATGTTATACCAAAATAATAATAATAGTGAATAATCAATAAATAGAACCGTTGCTGTTTCCATCAGCACCCTTTTATTTTAAAATTACTAGAATCACGTCAGCATCTCTGTTACAGCGAAAGATAAAGCTAGATTACATCGTTGGTCTGAATAATTAAATTTCTTCTCCTTTAAGTACCGTCTTCTTTAAAAAGGCTGGCTATCATTACATCTTTGGTACTGCTACTATAAACAGCTCAACAGAGTTACACTTATACCACTGTCTCAAATTATTTAGCCAGGAACGTCCTCTTCTTGTACTTCTCTTGCTCAGTATCTTTACTTTACTCATATAATATTCAGCAACTACAGCAGTTCTTCTCTTATAACATGACCCAGATACTGTAATTTC
Organism: Diabrotica undecimpunctata; assembly: GCF_040954645.1. Classification (NCBI taxonomy): domain Eukaryota; kingdom Metazoa; phylum Arthropoda; class Insecta; order Coleoptera; family Chrysomelidae; genus Diabrotica; species Diabrotica undecimpunctata. The sequence continues at coordinate 126,150,623 of NC_092806.1, forward strand.
CTTATTTCAATTGTATGTAAAACCTTTTTCTCCTTTTTTATTCGTTTCAAAATATCGTTGTTCGTAACAATATCCAGCCAGCTTATTTTTATGATTCTCTTGAAAGTCCACATCTCAAACCTTTTTATTCTATTGCTTATATTATTTTTTAGCGCCCATGCCACCATACAACAACACTGAAAACACATAACACCTCAGTATTCGTACTTTGAGTTACAAGCTCAAACCATTGCTGCAAAGTACTTTTCTCATATTATTAAATGTTGGCACGGCTGTTCCTACTTTTGATTCGATTAATTCTTTCTTTTAAACGAATTCTCCCTTAATTCATAACCTATTTTGTTGTTGTGTATACGCAATTGTCATCAATTTCGTCTTTAAGATATTTAAAGCTAGTCCTCCATCTTCGCTTCTACAATCTTTCAACTGATATTTCTTTTAGTGGTTCCTAAACTATCGCACTACCTCATTGCATCTCTATTTCATCCAGTTTGTTATCAACCTTAAAGATGTAACTTGATTAAAATACAAACTGAACATTTTTCTAATGTCTTTTATATCCAGATCTTTATCTCAAAGTAGTTGTAGGAAGGGGTTATATCAGACTTTGGCTATATCTTGCTCACGTTTTCTGAAAATCCTTTGATGTATAATTTTTAAGTATATCCTTAGAGTGTTGGTCATTAATCTGATAGTAAAAAGCTCACTGCACATTAATCCCATATAAACATAATATTTAGTCTCTATTTTGCTTTTTCTTAGAACCTGCTGATTTTATCTATCACACCATTTACATAGGGCAGGATAGATTTAACAATTGGTTTTTATTCTTATACCAGGTCTCTGATTTCTAATTCTCAGAGATAGTCTTCGGAGCCACTCCGAAACCCGACCCACTTGCATGAACACAAGACCCATGCATCACAAGAAGCTCAGCACCCCTCAGCAACACGAAGCTCACAACTTATCCCCCCCCCCCCCGACATCCTTAATACGCTTACACCACCTTACAGTTCAACACCATATCTTATAACCCAGATTCCTTCAAATTTCGACAACCAACGCAAATTCAACCAAGTCTTTAAGAACCACAACCTTCTTGGATCCCCTACTTAGACTTCTGTAAAATTCCGTACCACACGACCAACCCAGACAATCATATCCAGAAAGCTTCAAACAAACTGCCATCTAGTAATGACCGGCGTAAATAAAGACTTATCCCAAAAAACACAGAGAGTAGCTTGTTCGAAATATTCTTCCCATATACCAAGTAAGCATAATTGCCCGCATAAGCAACATCCCAACCAATTTCAAACGAGTTTTAACAGACAAATTCGTTGCAATAACAAGATTTAAATTCATTGCAAATACAGCAAATGCTCCTATCTGTCCAAACTGATAACGAGATTTCACAAAATATGTACGGCCACACCGTATCTATGTCGATGTACAACCACAACATAAATCAAAAATTCATGTAAACTCGATACTAATCCTTGTTACATCTATACCCTAAGCACCCAACTTCCAGAATGCACTCACTCGCTAACACCACCCACAATCAAAAAACATATTACCCTAAATCTACACGTTGAAAAGTAAGCGTTCTCAATATACTCCTTCAGAGTCGAGTTAATACACAAAAAACAGGGGGAAAATCGTTTTCTGTAGTTTCCCAACCTCATTACAAACGATACCTGTCCTAGGTGAGGACTAAGTCATAGAAAACTTCCACGCGATTACAAAAGAAAGACTAAACAATTCTGAAAGAAATCGTTTATTTTGAGATGCAATATCGGCCTTCGCTCGGAAATCGCTTCGTTCGTATCGGAAATACATCATTCCATTCCTTGAAGAGCAAGGATCTGTTAAGCCTCAAGCAAGGGTCTCCCCATCAATTCCTAAATACTATTTTTATAACCCTTTTTAAAGAAAAGCAACTAACGATGACGAGTCATCGCCCTCAGTCGTCGCAGATCTTTACGGGCTACTTTAGAGTTCTCTACACTCTGGAAGCCCATCCAGCTAGTGCTTCACCTGCTACCATAGACTCTCGGGTCAGTTTTTATTTCGAAACAATTGGTGTTTCAGTTCTATCACGATGCGTCAAGGGAAAGCGATGTCAAGGCCTAAATATTAGTTATCTTCGAACATCTAGAAGAAATGGAACTGATCTGACTTGGTTATTGCAGTGTGACCTTGCCGAAACGTCATCAAAACAATGGTTTTTTTTAAACCAAAGATTTTTTGAAAGTAATATTTCTTCTACATATACCATAGAACTTGTTATTTGTCTTTATTATAGAACTAGATTACTCCCTTTTCATAATTTCACAATACACACCAATGTTTTCTGTTAACTTTAAAAGATTATGTGTCCATATTTTAGGTTTAAAAGGTTCTAGGTGTGATTATAATACATAAAGCATGGTCATCTGAAAATAGCCGATTTTTAATTTTGTTATATACATCTGTCGTAAACTGAGGCAATGGCCAATAAATAAAGAATGAATAAATTTTTATGAATTGAAATCCTTTCATTATAGTTGGTGAAATAATATCATCGAATTTATATGACTTCAAGAAGATATTTTTGATTAAATGAAAGATCTTTCCTTGACAATATACCGGAAAATGTTGCGAAAAATATGTATAAGATTGGCATATTACAAGACATAATTTCATCAAAATTTAAATTATCCTGAATTTTCAAATATTAAAAAATCTAATCTGAAAACGACAAATCACGACGGATGAAGTTTTTATGTCATCTAATTGGAAAGGTAAATCAGCGTAATTTCAGAGTTTGAGTGTTTCCATTTATAAAAAGAAGATTCTCGAATAATTTTTCCTGGAAATGCTGCCTTGAGTGTTTTAAACATCAATGTTGTAATAAAAGAGCAAAAAAACATTCCCCGCTTTTCAAATATACATAAAGCATAATTAGGAAATTTGTCAATTTATAAAAAATATAATATGAATGTTTTATTTAAATTGTTATTTAATTCATTGTTAGTTAAGTTAGTTATTATTAATGACAATTGTATTAGGAAAATAAGAAATAGTAAACCTGTTGATCAGGTAACTAAATTTCCTACCATTAACAATGTTAAAAAAGCTAGAAAAAGCCAGATCCATATTCACTAAAATGAAGAGAGTGTTCTGCGGAAGAGATTTGAGCCTTGAAATGAAACTTCGCCTGATGAGATGTTACGTACTTTCTGTGCTGTTCTACGGAATGCAGTCATGGACGTTGAAAAAGATTGATACCAAAAAATTAGAGGCATTTGAACTGTGGATGTATCGCAGAATCCTGAGAATATCATGGACCGAGAGAGTCACAAATGTCGAGGTCTTGAGAAGAATGAATAAAGAAAAGGAAGTCATATTTACGATCAAAAAACGAAAACTGCAATACTTGGGACACATTACAAGAGGCGAAAGATATGAACTGCTTCGAATAATTATGCAAGGGAAAATAGCAGGAAAAAGGTCCATAGGAAGAAGACGAAACTCCTGGCTAAAGAATCTACGGGAATGGTATAGCTGTAGCAGCAACGAATTGTTTCGGTCAGCAGTTTCGAAAATACGTATAGCCCTGATGATCGCCAACCTTCGGAACGAAGATGGCACTTGAAGAAGAAAAACAATGTTAAGGACAAAAAGCTCAGGAGTGACTCTTTTCCTTCGCCATAACACCAGGAGGACCCTTTAAAATATGGCGAGATAGCTAGCAGGCAAGTTCACAAATACAACATACAGTTTTAAGATCGGACAAGCTCAGGCCGGAGTCATTACTATTAGTCCAGGCGATATCTGTTCATATAAACGAACTTTTTTGCATAAATCGTTTTAAAATATTACTGAAGTATTTTCCACCTAAGAAGACCGCTTTGCAATTAAATGCTGGTAACTTTGTTACTAACGGGCCAGATAAGCGGCGATATATTTTACACTACCTTTATGAATAAACTTTTACTGCTCTGTTGTTTCAATCAGCAAATTAGATCAAATTCAAACTTGTCATCATATTACACTTCTGTTTATAGTTAAAAATTAATTGATGGTAGTGGATTGTATTGGTGTTATTTAATAATTTAGCAAAATACATAATCAGCAAAAATCTTATTTAAAACATGCGAATGGTTTTTGCAATCACAATCAATGCAGTGTTTATGCTTGTTTAGCATTATCTGTTAAATAATTTGTGTTCGATTGTTATGTTTGTTGTATAACCCTCGTCCTTTTTGGGGTGTAGAAGTTGTATATAAGTACCTATTTTACATTTTACATTACATTTGTAGTGTAGTGAAGCGGTACTTGGAGTAAAATGAGTAATTTGGAAGAAAATAAAATACAGTCGAAACGTAGAGTGTTATCTCCAGAAGAACGGCGTTTAGGTCTGAAAGTCGAAAGTTATTTCAATTTGGAAAAAAATAATATGGGTCCATTGACATCTGTTATGGCAGTTCAGATACGCACATGCGATGCTTGCGGTATCTCAGAGAGGACATTCCGAAGAATTAATAACATGAGTGAGGATGAAATAAATAAAGTAAGCAAGGAAAATAGTCGAAATCCAAAAACTTTAGATTTGCACCAGTTAATTAAACTCGCAATTAAAAATATTATATATAAAGCCAAAGAACATGTAACAATTAGTGCTGTGTTACAACAAATAAAAGATAAGGAACTGTGTGATATTAGTTTAACAAGTTTGTGGAGAGTACTGAAACATTTAGGTTTTCGATATAAAAAGACAAATAATAGACAAGTCTTGTGTGAACTCTCTAATGTTGTTTCAAAACGGTGGCATTTTTTAGGAAAATACATCAACAATAAAACGTCTGATAGTCCGAGACAAGTTGTATTTTTAAATGAAACTTGGATTTTCGCTAAAGGAAATATGTCAAAATCATCCTGGCAAGATGGCACCACGAAATGTTATTCTTCTAGTCTTTCCGGTAATGGTAAACGCTACAAACGCTACATACTTCATGCTGGAAATGATGAGGGTTTTATTCCTGAGGCTAGTTTAATTTTTTCGTCCACAAAGAATACAGGTGATTACCGTGGAAATATGGATGCAAATATTTTTGAAAAATGGCTCGAAGAAAATTTGTTAAAAAAATTGGAACGAACCATTCATAATCCGTATATTCCATTTCTAAGCATCGATCTGCTCAAACATGTGCATTTGCAGAATATATTGCCATAGTAAAATGATGTGGAGTAAGAAAACTATAGAGTTAAAATTGGTCTGAATATTAACTATAAGAAAACAAAAGATTGAAGTGTAGGAAATTATCAGTATGACTCATCATGATAAGGTACAAAACCACACCTGCCAATATGTCTCGTTATCCAAGAAATAAAAGATATATTGGGGTCCACTCATTGTAGTGATAGTTGTCAAATAAATAATCCACAGCGAAATAAACGACGAACTTATGCAATGCGCAAATATTGTCAGTTTTTTGAAAGTCACAAAGACTAAACTGACTTGCCATTAAGAAAGTATGCTGGATAATCACACTTTAATAATAAAACAAAGACAGATGTCCCAATGACAATAAGATGATAATAAGAAAATTCCACCAATAGAGTCCCAAGTAAGTGGTAATTTTGGCAAATATTAAATATAAATTAAGCTTTGGAAAAGTCACCATGACTTACTCCGGACCTGTCTAGTGTCTTGCCATGTTGTATGAAGATAACTACCAAAATATTCTGCTATTTAACTATATAGTAGATGGCATAATTAACCTTGAGTAAATTAAAAATTATTTCTTAATAATGGCATCGAATATAAATATGAAAATATTTTCACTTACCCATCACATTTTTTAACTGCTCTTCGAGACCTCACTAAACTATTACTAAAATTTTCATTTGCACTTATAGTATATCCATTATTTGTAACTAAAACACCTAAAAATAATGTTGTTAACCATTGATAATCACTTTTAAATTATTGAATCTTACTTGAAACAAAATAAAAACAAAGGAAGCATTTTATAAAACCGTCACTTGTCATACTCGGTTCGTTAAAGTATCTTACAACTTTTTTTCCAAAAATTCCTTATTAAGGACTCATACTCTCAATTCTTCGAAATGTGTCGTTGGAAGTAAGCCAAAAGGCAATGTGTATAACAAGTTTTTTGTTTGTCTAACCGTACTTCTGAAGAAGAATCTCGCTAGACGACTTCTGTAGGACTGGTGCTCGAAGCAGTAAATTCAAAACACATTAAAATCCATTTACGTGTTATCTGGGAATTCCTATCGCTTTTTAAGGAAATTTATCAATAATAGTGTTTTACCAAATTGTGTCCATATCTTTATGTAGTTTGTTCGCACGAGAATCAAAATATTTCTATTAGATTCAATAGGTTATCAATGTTTTATTTATTTAATTATAAAGCAGGACCGGACTCATAAAGATTTAAAGAAATTATTAAAAGTAGTTTAGTAAATAAAACGATGATAACAAACTCAGTCAAGAGAAATAAAAATAAAAAACAGTCTTCGAAAATGACGCACAAAATTTTATCAGCAAATTTTGATTTTTCTTGTTGCTTAATCGAATTAGACGTTGTAAATTCATCATTTTCTTTGATTTCAGAACGGTAGAACGTAAAAAATTTCCCTAATCATCCACTGCAGTTTGTAGATTCCAGGTATAGCATTCGTTGGGGCTTAAAGAAATATTCACACTTTAGTCTAAAAGATCTGGACTTCTAAGAAAGTCTATTATCCGTTTCGGAGTTATGTTTTTTATCTGATCAGTTACTAAACAGTTGTTTCATGTATTTATGCCATTGGCAAATAATGAGCACTTAGTTGCAAACAGTATGTTTGTCCGTTCGTATTTTTGCAGAATGTGCACCTAGCTGTTTCCACTTAGTCCATTATATAGGGATGATATCTGACTAAGCAATGTCCAATAAGAATATCTCTGATTACTCCGAGTTCAGTTTTCTGAAGCTGCATAATATTTTTGCATAGCCACAGTAGGTTTTAATAACCTTTATGCATGATTCGAATATTTTTACAGAAAGCTGAACTAAGTTATTTTTATTACCGCAAAATGGTTCCGATTCCATAAAAAGGCCCTATCCCCTTCTTTCACATCTATTAGCAATCTACCTAACAAAAATTCCCTTATGTCCTGGACCCATATTAAAGTTACTTTCCTATGCTTCGCACGTTACTTAACAGACTATTTGCAGGTCCAATCTGTTGCGAACTCATAAGTTATAGACTTTAGAGTCTTTATTTTTAAATCTTTAGTTCAGCTTGACTGTCGAAGACAATAAATATTTTACTCGAATTGAAGGACTTTTTTTATACACTATTAAGCACAAAAATCTATTGCTAGTAATTCTGATAGAAATTGTTAATTGTTTAAAACTTTTGTTACTGTTGGTTGTGTTATTAGTAACATTTTTTGGCAACCAGAGCTGATGCTACAGAGTCGGTCGCCCGCATCTAAAGACCTAATGTGTCGCTTCCTTCTCTAGAGAACTTTCAGTACTATAACAGCAAAAGTATTCACTCAGAAAATACAATCTAATAACAAAAAGTCTTCTTCTTAAGTGCCGTCTACCTATGGAGTTTGGCAATTATCATGGCTATTTTTATTTTTGAACTTGATGCTCTAAACCAGTGGTTCCCAACCTTTTTCCCATGATCGCCACCTTAGACAGGTTTCACCAGTTATGAATACTACAATCGCCCCCCCCCCCTCCCGCACCCAATTAAATTGAAACAAATAATGAATCTATACAAAAGGTAACTATCCATATTTATTTATTTTTACATTTCGTAAAATGATAAATGGTTATATGTGTGTAAAAGAATTATTATTAATGGCTTCCTTGGGCCTGGTGTCCCTCACATAATCTCTTTATGTCTGGCTCAATGTTAGTTAATAACAACCTCAAATCCCCTCTTTCTATTATGTCGAGCCTATTTCTTTGTCTGTTTTTCAATATACACACAGAACTAAAACCTTTGATTGTATTCCACAAGATTGGACACACTTCTTTTATCCGCGGCCAAAATCTTTCATACCCACACTCCCGAAACAAACTTTCAATTTCAATATCTTGTCTCAAAACAATCAAGTTTTCTTGAAGAGAAGGACATACCGTTGAAACTTCCACGCTGAAAGGATTGATAAACCAAGTTGGCACTTTCAGACTAGTCAAATCTTGGAATCGGGACTGCAGATCTTCTTTCAGTGTTTGAAGGTGGAGGCAGTATGTTTGAAGATCCTCAGAATCACCACAAGAAGATTTCAAGTTGGGGAATTTGGTCAGATCTCTTCTCTGCATATTTTCTTCAAAAATAGATAGTTTGTCAATGAATGCTCCGACTACTTCCTTCGCTTTGGCCATATTTATGTTCTTCCCCTGTAGTTGCAGGTTCATTTCATTTAATTTTTGAAAAAAATCTGATAAATAAGCGATGCCATTTCGCTTCTCTTGTAGTTATGTACTCAGTGTGGGGTCAGTAGTATTAAGAAATTCAATAACAGTATCGATGAGACTGAAGAACCGCCTTAAGCAATTGCCTTTAGAAAGCCAGCGGACTTCCGTATGTAGTAGTAATGTATTAAATATCACATCATTTTCCTCACAAAGTGTACGAAATATTCGATCATTCTTTGATTTTGCTTTAATTTTATTTACCGCATCTATGACAAGTCGAAGAGAATCGTGTAACCTCCCACTCAAATTCTTGGCAGCCAAATGCTCTCTGTGAATGACGCAGTGGACACACAAAATTCCAGGTACTGCTTGTTTCAGATGTGCAATAAATCCCCGATGGCGTCCTGTCATTGCTGCTGCACCGTCAGTAGCACAGGCGATCATATATATTAAGGGAACCTCTTTTTCCTCAAAAAATCTCTTAACGACCTCAAATATGAAAGATCCTTTTGTATAGGTAATCAGACTTCTAACAAACAGCATTTCCTCGGCCATTTCTCCATTGTCGTCAATGAATCGGACATATGACAGCAGTAAAGCTGTGCTCTCAGGGTACTCTCGTCAAGTTGCACAGTAAACTCTCTGCTTTTCAATTTGTTGCAGAGAACATCTTCGACGTCCTCTTCAAGTGATCCATAAGCCGAGACGGCTTCATGGCTTCGTTTGACAAAGATTTTGCACAAATGAGACACAATGGTAGATTCTTATTTCCTGGCAATTCAATGAATCCATATTTCAAATTCTCCGTTGAGTACTGCCGGCACTTTTTTTTAGGTGCTGACATTTTAAGAGCAAAACAAAAGAGTAATTAATTACACCTTATTGAGAAGGCAAAGAATAAAAACACTATCTCGCAATTCTCAAATAATTATATTGCCACGCGTCGACGTCTCTGTCCGAATTCTAACATTGTGACTAATAATGATTCTAATATTGTGACGCCTCGTGTTCGATAAGATAAGTGGTTATGTCCGAATTGAAAGACAGACTTAACAGTTTCACAAATAAATCACAGTATCTTTATTAAAATAACAATTCACTGAACACAATGACTGTCAGTTGAAACAAAACAACTTTATATACCACACTGCAAAACTAGGGAACGAAAGAGTCCACATTTGAAGTGACGACAACCGACAAACGTACTTCTCATCATTCTTATTCCACTTCTTTCTCTTTCTCTTTTGTGCGGATGATCACACAATACGAAAGCTCGATCAAAGGAGAATGCAGAATTCGTTATAATGTATAATAATAACGACAATGTATAGAATTAAATTGTATTATGATTCATAGCTCTCTGTGACTAGACGAGATGTTTGTGTTATTATTACCTGCATTGGTATACACACATATTTACTTTTTATTATCCTATGGATATCTTATCGAAAGTATTGTATTTTTTTTTTCTTTTCTTATTTTTCTCAATTACCCATTTCTCGTTTTCCGGATGCTAAACGCCCCCCTTATCGCCCCCTTTTCTCTGTCGCTCCCCATATTGAGAATCACTGCTCTAAACAAATCAATCGATCTGCATTGATACCAATAGGTGAGTCTCAAAATTTCATATTTTGGAACTCTCATCACGTAACCTAAGTATTCCAGTTTTCTTATTTATATAAACAAAATGTACTTAAGCATAAATCTTGTGAAACGAAAAGTATATAAATCAGTCCTTCTACAGAGAATACCCAATAGTAATAATAATTATTTATAAACTAGTTTTTCTGGCTTTCTGGGAAACAAAGTTGTCAATAATTTTGACGATATTAAGTTTTTCAGAGAATTCGGATTCTATGGTGATGATGGCCAAATCTGTAGGTCTTTCTTATGTCATATTATTTCTTAATTAATTTTTAATAATTTTTAATTAACTGAAACTTCTTTCGCTTGAAGCCAGAGAAACAGGTGGCAAGGTTAAAAAATTCTTAATGCCAGAGTAAAATTTGGAAAACAGGGAATGGGATTATTTTTTATTATAATTTAATTGGCTATTTTTCACCTGAAAAATATCTTTGACTGAGGTTATTTCATTATTGAAAGAGTTGTTTACCATCTATATCATTCACGATAAAACATGCCGGCTTTTATAAGGTTAACATTAGAAATATCAAAAAACTCATACAGAAAGCAGAATATTGAATAGCACTCAGAGAATACGGCAAATCTTTTAGTTACCGAGTTGATGGCGTTCAGAGTATATACCCCCCTAGTAAGATAAGTCCCATAGAAAGTTTTGGGAGAGAGTTTCTAGAGCCAAATGCGGACGGGCGAAACTAATTTCATTTGGCGGCCAATTCAAAAAATAGGCTCTGAATTTTAGGCGCCAAAATTCAAAAAGTATACTTTGAATGGAAAATATAATCATAAAATGAGAAATAAAAACTTATTCTATGCCAAAAAATATTCTCTCTGTCCAAAAATACATTATACACTTATGCATTTTTATATATAAATGTAGAACATAATATCAGATAAATAGAGTATATATTATGGTACATGAAAGTTTTTATTTAATATTTTATGACTATACCTATTTTCCATTACATTAACAAACCAAAGTCGCGAAGACAACAAAATAAAACACAGAAATCCTGACACTTGTTTATTTGTATAATTTTCTTTGGTAAAATATTGGCAACAAATATCCTCTTCATTCCTTAATCCCTTGTCAGGGTGTGGGAGGGACCACTCTAAATATTGTTAGCTTGCTGTCTCCATTGGCTGCAATCCTGTACCAGATGGACAACTTCATGTAGGGATTTTTCCACCAATCTTCATTTAATCTTCCCATCGTGTTGGAGATCTTTCTTTTGATGAACAAATACAGATGCCTCTATATTCATTAGTGCTGGTTTGTTATAAATTTCATACCTTCTAAAATACTCTTCCTAAGGGATTATCTGTAGATAATAAAGTGTAAACTCTAGCATTTAAATACCATTTAAATAAGGCAAATTTTAAGAATGCAATTATGAATTTTTTTTATAAAATAAGGCAACGTTTAGGAATGCAATTATAAGAGTTAAGAGTTTTAATGATTTTAAAATACATGTAGTACCTATATAAATAAAACATTCATGTTGGTTAGAATGTTAAGATTTAAAGGTAATTTAACTACATAAGCAAAATGTACAAAATAGTATCGAGTTTGTATTTACTATTCACCCATCAACAAAAAATACTCTTTTGATCTTTTCGATTTGGACTACTTGTACCTTCTTCTCTTTTAGCAAATGTTTATTAGATATATAAAAATTAATGTATACTTTATCGCCTATTTATAAAATTTGGGATACAATATTTTTATATCGCCATTTTCAACTTGCAAAGGCGTGGATTACAATGTTGCCACTAACACATTTTTTTCGGTATATACTCATAATTCTTTAAAAATAAGTTGTTACAATCGAATTTGTTACAATCACAGTAGTCGAAATTGCTACAATCTTTGTTTTTTGGAAAACATTGTATAGTATAATCATTATTTGGGTAAATATGCAAAACTAGTAAAACCATGGCAACAGCACTTACGTCAATGTCATACGCCTCTTGCTATGTCATACCCCCCACCTAACGTGACTAGTAGCGCCGTCGCCATTACGAACGGCTGGGCCCATGTAAATCACTCTCCCCACCCGTCCTATTTGACTAACACTACTATTTGTGATATATACTCTGATGGCGTTTTCAAGAATTGCAAAATACAAAACAGTCTTGAACTGTTAAACGGAATTTGAGACTGGTTCATCTCTAGGAAGACGCTTAGGAGGGCATATTAAGATCAAGGTGGTTCTTTAAATATATTATATATTTCATAATTGTATCTGATTCTCCATCTGTTGTTCTCATTTATAGAGCCTAGTATTCGTCTTAGTACTTTTTTTTCAAAGATGTCTATGTGGTTTACAGATTTTTCAGTCAACACTTAAGTTTCACATCCATAATTCACTATCGGTCGGATTATGGTCTTATAAATTCGTATCTTAGTTCTTTGATGTACTTCCCGTGATTAAAATATCAGGCGTATAGCAAATTATGCCGTATTGGCTAAGATGATTCTTCTGCTAAGCTCTGCATCGTCAATGTGTCCTTTGTGATGTTGACTACTAAATAGATAAAGCTATCTACTTTTTCTAAGTTGTCAACTGTCAGATAGGGTCGTGTTGGTCTCTCCGATCGACTTTGTACTAGAATTTTAGTCTTTTTTCGTTTATTGACAGAAGTTCCGTATACGTATTCTCACCTGTTGCTTTGGTTATGCTCATGATATTTATTTCATTTGCATATGCTGCCAGTTGCACCGATTTATTGATAAGTGTGTTGTTTCTACCTTCTGATGGTTTTATTATTATGTATTCAAGTGCTAAATTAAACAATGTTAGTGCCAGCCCATCACCCTGTCTTAATCCTTGTGTTATTTGAAATGGTCTGTTATCGTATGCTATATCTTTACCTGAGCCACTGCTTCCGACATCGTCATTCGAATGAGCCTAACTAATTTAGAGGGTATTTTAAATTCACTAAATATTTTGTATAAGTGTGCTTTGTTTATTGCTTAAGACCTTCTTCTTCTTCTTTAAGTTCCACCCTCTATCAAAGGTTAGAAATTATCATGGCTATGCGGACCCTGTTGACTGCTGCTTCTAAATAGTTTTGCACTAGTTCGAATTTTGCCTTGCATAATAAGCTGCAATAATGAGTATCTTTGCTCTCTCATAACATCGCTTAAGTACTCAAGTTTTCTGATTCCTCTTCTTTGCTTAACCGTAAATAGTTGGTCAATGGCTGATCTTCCCTGCCTAAATCCTGCCTGATATTCTCCCATGATGTTATCTGCGAGTCGTTGTAGTCTATGGTTAAGTACATATACTAATAAATATTTTATATCCACAACAAAGCAAGGAGATATCCCTATCGTTTAGACAGAGGATCTTATCGCCCTTTTTATGGATTGGGCAGATGATACTCTTATTCCACTCTTCTGGCATTTTCTCCTACCTCCATATTTTCTGTATGACCTCATATATTTTTTTCGTTATTTCACTTCCTTCCAACTTGAACAATTCTGTGGGCATTCCATCACATCCAGAGGCCTTGTTATTTTTCTGCAGTTTGAATTGCCCTTTCAACCTGTTCTATCGTTGGTGATTTTGTTACTTCATTCTTTTCATTTTATACCTCTTCCAGTAGCTCATATTCTGTGTATTCTACGTAATCATTGTAAGTTTTCGGTCAGTATATTTTCAAAATATGTTTTCCAAGTTTCTTTAGTGTTGCTGGTTATAGATTAGTTTTTGGTTTGTATTATTATTTTATTTGTTTGATCAAAACAACGGAAGAAAAATTACAAGTCATAAATATATACATAAACGAACTAAAAAAAATCGGCAAAAGCAAATAGAAACATACAATTATCTTAGAAGGCAAAGAATTAAAATAGTTCAGTATTTATAAACCTACGTACAATTACTGAAGAAAGTAAAATGATGGACGAAAATCAAGAAACTTCGCAAAGCGGGAAAACTAATAAATACATTAACAATAGAGTTTTTTTTTGAAGGAAAGAGATACTCAAGAAAGTAGAAACCCAAGTATATAAGAAAGTAGTGACACCCTCAATAATATATGAAAGTGAGTCGTGGGTTTTAATAAAAAAAAGCAAAAAACATTACAGCTACCGAAATGAGATTTTTACAAAAGATTGAAGAGATCACAAGAAGAGATAGGACATGAAACACAACGGTAATAGTAAATTAAGACATGAAATGAAACAATTATAAGTTAGAGACAACTAGGATGGATCGGTCATATACATAGAAAGAATGACGAAAGACTAGGAAAAAGTAGCAGTAGTATTAACTTTATGTATAGAAAATCCTAATACTATTTGAAAAAAAATTAATTTCTTACATACTCCCTGTATCTACATAATTTCAAGAGATTTTATTTGTATGTTTCAAAATAATTTTAAGTCTCTATCATCATATAACTTACTAGAAACAAGAACATGATTACCCCACTACAGCAGCACGCCATCATCATCATCCAGCCCCATTTTCACATCCATTGTTGGATATAGGCCTCCTCCAAACGTCTCCAGTTCTCTCTATCTCTAGCTGCTGCAATCCAGTTTGTTTCTATTCTCCTTAGGTCGTCGGTCCATCGGGTGGGTGGTCTGCCTCGACTTCGCTTGTCGGCTCTTGGTCTCCACTCCGATAATCTCTTCGTCCATCTTCCGTCTTCCATTCTAGCAACATGTCCAGCCCACCTCCACTTTTGTTTATTGATTCGCAGTATAATATCGTCTACGCCAGTTCGTCGGCGTATCTCCTCATTTCTCACGCGATCTTTCAAGGTCAGGCCCAGCATTGATCTCTCCATTCGCCTTTGTGTTACCCTCAGTTTTTCGGCAGTAGCTTTCGTTAAAGTTAGGGTCTCTGCTCCGTAGGTCAAGACTGGTAAGATGCATTGGTTAAATGCCTTCCTTTTCAGGTGAATTGGGGTATTTGTTTTAAAAATGTCTCTCATCCTTCCATATGCCGTCCATCCCAACGTGATTCGTCTATTTAGCTCGCAGGTTTGGTTGTCTCTGGTTATTCTGATTTCATGACCCAAGTACGCAGCACGCCATACCTACGTAAAAATACATAAAGACAACGTACTCCTTGGACCAATTTAGAGCAGCATGAGTTTTCCTTGTAGCAAACTGTTTTAGATCTTTCACGATATAATACAGCCATTGGCACTAACACGAACACTTTTATAAAAAACTCACAAGATTTTCCGCAAAAACCAGCAGAAATAGATTACAAGCCCAACAACGTACTAGTCAGTTTTGACATAACCTCAATAATGTGCCTATGAAAAAAATTTAAAAAATAGTAAGAACTAAACTATACATGGATGTCAACACCTATTCTCAATTAGACAACGATTTTTATAAACAAGATTTTAGATCAGCCATAGGCTCTTCATTATCTTTATCATTAGCTGACATATTCATGGAAGAATTTGAGCATACCATTAAGTACAAACAAGAGCAAAAAAACACAAAGTATGGTAAACGTACAACTGAGCTGCTATTGAGGACCCATAGAGGTACCTTCTCTTGGATTGGCAACCCGCTGGGAGGCTTGCGTTGCCATGGTGTAAATCTATTTAAAATTACATCATTTAAACTTTACAACAAGTATGTATTAATTAAAAAAGTTAACATCATTTAAAGGGTTTTTATCCTCATATTTAGTGGCTTCCCTCATGTATACCTAATAACTGCACTGATGATGGTCTTATTAGTCCGAAAACGTTTTCGGACTAAATCCGAAAAAGGCAATTTTAGAATAAATATACCTTTTATAAAGGATTTTTTAAATAAGTCTTTTTTTTTTAAATAAGTTGTAAAATATGGGTTAGGTACTTTATTCCAAGTACTTTCATTACAAGTAACATGAAAAAACTTGATCCTAATTTTTTAGCGAATAAAAAAAATATTAAGAAAAATGTACACTGAGCGGCATTTGCCGAAAGTCTGGGGTAATACTGCTCAGTTGTATTTTTATGATATATATGTATTGTTTTTCACAAATATACATTTTTGCTTTTGTGCAACCACTACACTCTTGATGTACCCATCTAGAGCAAATTATGCACCTAAACCATAGCACACCATCGTTACCAAAGTCATTGCAGATTATGCAGTATTCATTTGAAGCTGCGTCGTCAAGTTCGTCATCATCAGAAGATAAAGACGCTTCCTTACATATTCTGCGTTTAGTTGGCATCTTTTTGTATTACATTTCATATCTCTTTTCGATAACGGTATTGGTGTTTCGAAATTTTATTTGCAGGTCTTTTCTCTTTTTTTTGATCAAATAAAAGGCAGATATCGAGCACAGTTTATTAATTAAATCTTGCCCAAGTGGAGCATCTTCAGGGGCATTTCGTAAATTTTGGCCTATCCAACAATCAAAGAATGTCATAAACATAAAATTGTACATTACACTACACTACACAAGGACAAACAGTTTAAAATTTTTAAAAAATAGGCGAAGCTACGTTATGGTTGGCATCAGGAGAGAGAATGATTGATTTCATCCACCGACCGAACTGTAATATGAAATATCCGGTAAGTACATTTTTTGTACGCATCATGATTAACTTGGAGGTGAGCTGACTGGCGGCAAATTCTAATATTACACTCTAAGGTGGTTGCAAATAATCTTAGCTACGATAACACCTCGAGTACCTACGTAATTATATTACGATAACTATTCTTGATATGTACATTTCTCTCATGCATTTTAATATATTATATTCCAAGTATTTTGTCCATAATACTTCCTTTTTTTAAGCGTATTATTTATAAGAGTAGTATAAATTACAACGAAATAGTTGTATTCTTGTGTAATACCACATTAACTACCTACTATTAATGCTCGAATTATTTGTAGTGTAGTCATTTGATCATCTTTATTATAAATCTTCCGGTCTACGTCAATTGCGTCAATGAATCTTAGTCACCATACAGGTTTACACAAATAATTATTGGTAAGAAGTTAAAAATTAAATATTGATTACCTGAATAATGATAAAACTACTCAAAAATTATACAAGAAATATACAAAAAATATACAAGAAATAAGTAAATTTCTAAATACGTTTTAAATACACGCTACTGCAAGGTCAACATCTGTGCAAGATTACACTGGGCAGCAAAAAAATATAATGTTTTGTCCCAAAAGTTTTATTGAATGATTCTTACAGTACTTTTTACACTGAATCCAATAAATAATAATAGTTTTTTTCTCTATCACGTATGGTTTTCTTGTTATAGTCACATACAGATAACACAATTTTTTACCTATTTACAGCTATACGGATATGAGTTTACTACATTAAAAGGTGGGATACATCTCTTTTAAGTGTACAGCAATAGTCAGACAGCATTCTCGGGCTCCATTTTCCTTGATATCGTTTTTCATATTTGAAATATCTTAATGGAAACGGTCCCCATGTTCATCACAAACATCTCTCAAGATTTTGTGGGAAAAAGTTTAAATCAAGGAAGGATTTTAAGAGACATGTTGTATCCCAAATCACTGCAGGCTTTCAGTAGATTGTTGACTTATTCCTTGTAAGTGTCGTTCTTATAGATTCCCAAAAAGTTTAACTACATTTTTTAACCAGTCCGTGCTCTTTTTTAAGTCATTAACTACGATTTCGAAATTGTTTTCTTTTATCAAATCTCGTATTTGTGGACCTACAAACATGCCCTCTTTAATTTTCGCATCACTTAGTCTAGGAAAAAGTAAAAAACCTTGTCAATTCTTATTAATAGATCATAGTAGAACATTTTTCATCAATTCTTTCGTCAACTTGATATGCAGTGGTGGCAGGTATACTTTTTTAGGATCAACCAAAGGCATATTTTTAATATTTTTCTTACTAGGTTTAAGGGTTAATGGCTTTTGCGATCTCGGCTGTCCCATTCACAAAGGAAATAGCAGAACCTTTAAGATCTCCAGACAAGTTCCATCTGTATCTATCATATTGGATATTTTCTAAAGTCAGTTTCATATCGTGTATCTTTCATGAATTGGTTACGGTTATGCAATAGAACAGCCTTAAGACTAACTTTGGATGAGCCTATAAATAAACGTCACTCTTCTGGTGTATGCTTATGACCTAAAGTATTCATTACTTCCGAAATATCATAACAATACACTAACTTTCCTTGGGAGAAAAAATCCTCAAAATGTTCTCGCCTATTTCTAAAGTAACATACTTTATAATCCACAAGGAAAATGAATTTCCTGTAGTGGCTGTAGACCATAAATCACAAAAATTTTATTTAAAAAATCCCTTATAAAAGATATAATACAAAAGAACCCTTTCGGGCTACATCACAGAACGTTTTCGGAATAATTATTCCATCATCAGTGCTTTTACTAGATATACATATGTGAAGCCACTAAATATACGGGTAAAAACCCTTTAAATGTAGTACAATTAATTTCAAGTTACATTGTCGTTGATAATATTCGTTGATAAGATATTAAAGTTTCAAACAGATTAACTTCATAGCAACGTAAAATTCCCAAATGAGAACAAGTCGTAGTAGGCACTTCGGCTCAGGGCTAGCAACCCCAGTTTAGGAGTCTTACGTTGCCATGAAGTAAATACGGTCTAAAACTTAAACATCCTAGAATATTATCAGCAACAATGTAACTTCCAAATTAGTTTAACTATATTTAAAGGATTTTACCCGTATATTTAGTGGCTTCACTTATCTTCTATACACCTAGTAAAAACACTGATGATGGAATATTCATTCCGAAAACGTTCTACGATGTAGCCCGAAAGGTTTCTTTTTATATTATTATTATACCTTTTATAAAGGATTTTTGACCACAATTTTTTAACATACTTTAGTACTTTTCCTGGTCCATGTCATCAAACTAGAAAAACCAAATCCAATGATGAAAGTAAAAGAAATACACAACTCGCATGGGCTGTTTTCGGTAAACAAGTATAAATATCTTGAAAAACACCTTAATTTCTACTTAACTTAAAGAAAAATGGTGTATAACATATACATACATATCTGTGGGTTGGAGACAGTAGCTCATACGAAGAAATCTGCTAAAACATTAGAAACAACGCAAAAGGCAATGGAACTAAACATGCTTGGAATATCAGTGAGACACAAGATTAGAAATACCAAAATAAGTCGTTGAACGAAGATCAAGAATCTCGTTATATCTATATACATATATATATATAAAATATATATATATATATATATATATATATATATATATATATATATATATATTATATATATATATATTGTATATTATATATAATATATATAGCATCTATCGTTCCATAACTTTTTTATTTTTGCTGATCTTCTCCATGTTTATTTTAGAAAATGTCCAGGTTTGAGCTCCATATGTAAGTACAGGTAGTATACAAGAATTAAACACTTTGGTTCGTAGTCTTTGAGGTATATTTTTATTTTTAAGTACGTATGAGAGTCTTTCGAATGCTGCCCATCCCATTTTTACACGTCTTCTTATTTCGGTAGTCTGATTTTTTTTGCTTACCTTGACATTTTGACCCAGATATGTATATTCATCTACGTGTTCTATCTCTGTAACTTGGATGTTTATCATAAGTTTGTCATCTTTGTTTGACATTAGTTTAGATTTGCTGAAATTCATTTTCAGTCCTTTTTTTAGGGATTCTGTATGTAACTCCTTAATCATCGTACTCAGTGCATTCCACGTGTCGGCTATTGGTACTACATCATCTGCGTATCTAAGATGGTTCAAGTATTTTCCGTTAATAGGGATTCCCTTATTTTCCCAGTCTATTGACTTAAAGATATCTTCTAGGGCAGCTGTGAATAATTTTGGAGATATTGTGTCTCCTTGTCTTACGCCTCGGTTGATTTTTACTGGTTTTGTTTCGATTCCATTACCCAACGCCACTATCATTTCAGCTTGTTCGTAAATATTATGTTTTAATTTTCTGTACCTGGAGTCGATCCGGTTGTTGATTAATACTTCTGCTAGTGCCCACAGTTCTACGCTATCAAAAGCTTTTTCATCATCTATAAAAGCCAGACATAATAAAGCCAGAAAATTTTATTCGTTATTTTTTTCTATTAGGATTTTCACCTATTTCACCCTTTTCTATATCCGGCTTGTTCTACTGGTTGATATCCGTCAAATTTAATTGTTAACCTGTTGTGTATTAGTATTAGTATTGTTTTAGCAGTATTCTATTTTTCGGGTATGTTGCCTTCGAATAGACATTTATTAAATAGTATTTTTAGATATGCGATGGCTTCTTCTCCGTGTTCCTTCAGCATTTCTGCTAGGATTCCATCCCTTCCAGGAGCTAAATTCCGTTTTATTTCTTTTACTGCCCTTTCTATTTCTTCGTCGCTTATTTCGGGCATCACTTCTGAGGTGACATTTCTTATCTGCCTTTTCAAGTTCTGCTTTGAGGAGTTAGGGGGATCGTTTCTAGAACGGTTTTTTAAATTTATTTCTATTTTTATTATGTTTTTTCTCTAATTTGGCTCTAACCATTCGGTGATCGCTACTTACTGACGCCGTATTTATTACTGTTACGTCCTGTATGATATCTGTTTTGTTATATAGTATGTAATCTATTTCGTTCCGAGTTTTTCCGTCTGGAGATAGCCACGTCCACTTTCTTTGAGGTTTTTTCTCAAAGAATGTGTTCATTGCATAGTATTTGTGGGCTTGTATGAAGTTAACTAAGGTTTCTCCTCTCTCATTTCTAACTCCAGAGCCGAATTGTCCTATATAGTTTTCGGTTTTTTCAAGTCGTTGTCCGATCTTAGCGTTGAAGTCTCCTATTATCATCGTATACGTGCTGTGATAATTCGTGCTAGTTTCTGCAATTTTCTCATAAAATTCGTCTATCTCTTCATCGGGATGTGCTGCGGTTGGACCGTATACTTAAATAATTTTCAGGGAGATGTTCTCGTTTACATTTAGCCTAATCATTACAATTCTTTCAGATATTCCTACGAATTTTCGCCATCTAGGCTCTAGGCTTTATTTTTCTCGCCCTTTGTAATATAGGACGTTAAGGGACTCTAGTGTTATGCACTCTTCCCCCTTTCTTTTTTACATCTGCTAGATCAATTATGTCCCATTTTAAATCCTTGATGTCTTCTTCGAGTTCGTAGACTTTTTCATCTTTGCTTAAGGACCTTATATTTAGAGTTGCGATGTTCAATCATGTGGTTTTTAGCGACTTCTTGCATCCAACAGATTTCATGAAGCTGTCCTTTTTCCAAAGGAGAGGGATTTGCCATTACTGTACGGTCTACCCACCTGGGGACCCATTCCTTTTGTTTTAGATATCGCCATATTCCTGTTAGGAGGTTTTTTAGCCTTAAAACACCACGCTGGCTAGACGGGTTGGTGAGTGATTTTATACAATCCCTAAAATCAAGTGATTGCCACTTCCGCCATCCACACCGCACGGAGGGTATTCTTCTCCGCCGTGGCTGCCGTTGTAGACTTCATCCGTGATCCTGGACAAGGTACTCTAAGCAGGTACTAGTTTCCCGGATCAGAAATACCTGGAATCTGCGGAGGGCAGGGATTGATTCATTTTCCGCGATAGAACTATCCAAAGGAGTTCCTACCCGCTACCCCGAGTGAAGTAATTATGTGAGGATAATTGAAGAATGTTTCTGAAGCAAAGCTTCTATACTGGCGTTGTATTACTTTTTTTTTTCTCTACAGTAATATGCTGAGACGAGCGTCACGGAACTAGCGCCGCAAGATGGGGTCGTCACGGGTAGCGTCATAGAATAGCGGTTGTTGACATCGATTCACTACTCTCGATCAATTCGTTTCTAGTCATCATATATTTATTTTAAGTAGGTTTAAATTGAAATCTGCATGAAAAGTAACTAACAAAATAAAGACAATAAATGAGAAGGAAATATTAAAAGAATATCTGCCACTAAAAAATTCGATTCGTAACGATTTTCAAAATTTAATAAAAGTCATAAATGTCAGTGGTCAATGGTCAGTGGTACGGGTATGTACAAAGAATGCTGGACTAGGACCCGCCGTGAAGGAGACGGAGAGGAAGACGTGCTATAAGATGGACAGCGTACCACTGCTGTGGAGGCCGAAAACGAAGAACTCCTAATAGAAAAAAGCCGGAGAAGAAGAAAACTTTTTTTTATTTCTTAAACTGGAAAACAGAGATGGGATGGTGTGAAATATTAGCGAAAATACATTTAAATGTATCCTAACTAATTCTCACAAGAGAGCAGGAAATCAAAGAATCTGATACGAATAGGAAATCCCAAGTTCAAAAGCCAAACTATTTGTTTTATTAAATACTAATATGTGTTTTATTAAATATTTACGTATATAAGAGCATTGTAAATAATCCTATGTTTTTTAGAATAAATTAGAATAAATTATTTTCGTGTGTAATAAGACCACACTAACCACCCGCTAATTTTTGATAATTACCTGTAGCGTAGGATTTTCATATTCATTAGTTTTATCATCCGGTCTATGTAATTGTTAAGAATTTTATATACGTCATCAAGTTTACGTGATGATTAGAGAAAAACACGAAAAAACGTTTTTTGACGTTAACAAAAAAGTTAAAGAAATTGAGTGAATGGAATGGATTGTAGATTGTATATTGTAAATAAAGAGGTCGACTCTTCGACTTAAAAAATCATTTATGGTATTTGGATAGGTTATTATAAGCGTATAAGAGTACGAGAGTGTAGACAGGTACTTTATGCGACTTCGCTTCGCCTCATTCTACTTCCGATCTGTGTCGGTTTTTTGCGTCCGTGTCCAAGGGACCGAAGTTGCAATACGAAAATTCACACTACATTACTCGACTAAGTGTTATAAATGTAAAACCTTTGATAATAAATAAAGACAATAAATTAGATTAATAAAAATACTACAGTATTCCTATATTTAGTATCGCAGCAAACAGTACAGGTTACAAAGCCATTAAAAAAAATCAAAATGTTCATTATTTGCTATGTAGGAAATTCAGAATTTTTTTCTGGTGACTTTTATAGCTTCAGAGCTATATCTCTTAGCTATATCTATTAGCTATAGCTCTTATATAAACAGAGTTTATTTTTGGCAAAATACAAAAACTGCATACGAAAGCTGGACTCTTTACCTTTCAAACGCATCTCGATTTTTGTCGATAGGACAGTGGGATCAAAAGGTATAGAATTTTTATTGTTGATTCTTGGTAAATCGATTTTTGGCGTTTTTACCCCCTACGAGGGGGGTTTTTGGGGGAAGCCCGAGGGTAAAAGTGGTAAACCTTTTTGTATCTTTTTTTGGGTCCCAAAATTATAATTTTCGGCAAAATTCAGCTTGTTTGTATGCTTTTAGGGGTCAACTCTCTGACGACTGGACTATTTTAATCATTAAATAATTTAATTTGATAAAATAAGCATTTTTCTTGAATTTAGTGCTTTCAGAATTCATGTATACCCAGCAGTTTGCGCATAATCATCTTGTGAATAAAAGCATTTTGGTATAAACAATTTCAATTTTGCAATAACTATTAAGTAAAACTTCTTGAAATTTTTAAAGCTAAATATTTGTGATATTGTTCTTATTCTCACGCGACATAAAAGTTTTTTGTGCATTTTTATAAAAGTTATTAATAATTTTCAAACAATCGATTTTTGATGATATTTTTGCAACAATTAAGCAGCAAATTAACAAAATTACTTTACAAATCCTCATTTTAAACGATTTTCTAGGCTTTTTCACTAAAATTATGTTACTTTTCCATATAATTTACTGGTGTTCATCTTTAATATTTAAAATCAAATTGCGATCTTACCTTTTTATATATTGTCTATAAATAAAAAATGACGTTTAATCTTTTACATATTTTGTTTATGACATATTGTTATCACCAAATTTATTAAAACCAGTTATTAGATACCTGTATCAACGAGTGCCATGGGAAAATTGTTAGTTTTCGTGGTCTAACTGCATGAAAGTAAATTTACCAGTATATTATATAATTTATATATATATATATATATATATATATATATATATATATATATATATATATATATATATATATATATATATATATATATCTGTGACTATGATCTTCAAATATCTTGCTGTGTAATTTTGTATTTTATTGCCTTTACTCTCGAAAAAAAAAATACATGTTAAGAGAGCAAAATTAGATCAGTGACTCTTAACCTACATAAAATATTAGCGAGTAAACCCTTACGGCTAGACAAAATCCTCAATACGCATATACAGTACAGGTGAAATTTACCTGTCAGCAACCTCGAAGCCCATCCCTCCAACCTAATTACCTGTCAGAAGAAGAGCATCAAAGATCGCGAGGTCCACATGTGACACACTTTTCTCTCGGCTTTGCGTCAAGATTAAACAATCCTTGAAATTGTGCATCGCGCTGCCGCTACTGCGACTCTATCGATTGCAGGTTCGTATTCGTTTACGTATAGTAGCGGGCGTAAATCCTTCGTGTTCGTTGCTGTGAAAAACATCTGAAACGATCATAACAGCGTTTCCTGCGGGATGTAAAATTCTTTTAGTGTGCCGGGTATTAAATATGACGGCGGAAGGCGAGAAAAATGAACAATTGACGCCTCAGACGCCGGTTTTAAGCGTGGCCTGCAGAATTTTGAGATCTCCGAGTCATGAGAGTGTTACCACCGACTTGTCCTTATTTTCGGTATCCTCAGCCGCCTCCGATGTCCACGGGGGTAGGAGGCTGCTTAATTTTCACAAGTGCGACGGACAGTTCGTGAGAGGCCATAGCCCTAATCCTGACAACAGGAACCAGAGTAGGTTAGTGTATATTTTAATGTTTAATACCCATACACCGCATAAAATATTTCAAGGGATGTTTTTGTGTCGTTAGGTTATTGACTGCGGACTCTTTCGGTCAGTTAGTCTAACTACGGAGTTAAAAAATTACGGTTACTGGTTTTATTATCAAATCAATCCGTAGTGGTTTATTTCATTTGTTTTTATTAAAGTAGGTACTATAGTGTAGCAGATATTTAACAAAAATTATAATGAGACGCTGCTCAAAAAAATTTTGGAAAATTTTACTGCGACCACTTAACTCTTAATAAAGCACATTTTCTTTGACACACTTAGTTTAATTTTAAACAGAAACAAAAGGTAAACAAAATATAAACGAACAGCAGTAAGCGAAAAATCCTACCATAATAATAAAATCTTAATTGAAAAAGAAATAAATTTTCATTATTTCATAGTATTTTCGCCTTTTTTGTTTGTATAGGCATTAGCCACTCAGTCTCAATAATTTCTAATAAGCAAAGAGAAAAGGAGTATTATTGCAACAAAACATTAAAAATTAATAGATAGCAGATATGATCCAGACGGGGTCACCCGCTTTTTGCCTAGGGCGCTATCAAGACACTACATTGAGTCATATTAGGTAGACTAGGTCAGAGCTAGGAGATAAAATCACGTTAAAATAAGCAGAAAATTTCAATTAGGATTCCAATTTATAAGTTATTTTTTTAAGAGACAATAAGTAGCATATATAAAAAGGTGAAAACATTACATTTTATTGACACTCTGATTGAATTATAAGTATTTGGGATGTATTTTGTGCATAGAATATATTTATGATTAAAATCTCCTTCTTTCAGACATTCAGAACATATATTTAAATCAAAAATCGCAACTCTGGTTAGACATCAAAGATTGTCATGTACCTTCGAGGCTCTATATACAGTGTTTCCCATAATTAATTGGACATTAGCTAATGGGTGATAGCTGACATCAAAATAAAGCGTTTGAGCTCAAATTGCTTTGCAAAATATTGCTAGTTTTCGTTCTACAGGGTGATTCATTAATATTTTTTTATAATATTTTTAAGGATATATTGAAAATCATTCAACCGATTTAAGTGAAATTTGGTATCTTGCTATTTTTTAGTATGCGTAATATGAAAATGATATTAGTTTTACCATTGACACTTGGTGGCGCCACCTACTATAACATTGGTTCATTAATGTGGTCATAATTTTTTTGTCCGCCTTGTATAAACATTCTAGAAAAAAAACATGAAATAACATTCAGTTCTAGACAAAAAGGTATTTTTATTTCAAATAAAAATAGTATACGGTTTTCGAAATAAACGTATTTTTTAGAGAAGTGCATAAAATGAAAAAAAATTACAAAAACTTATGTAAATTCAAACATTATTCAAAAGATCGTAAATACCAGTGAATATTAAATGTATTAATAGTAGATAATTTTTGCAAACTAAATGCATATGACTGAAACAATTATTTTTATTAAACATTTTACACAGTAACAAATTTTAAAAAAATCAGAAATTAAATTAAATTAAACAATGAAGTGAATATAAAACAATTGACAAAATGAATACTTCAAAACGAAATGAAAAAAAAAATACAATAAGTGTTCAAAATGTTCACCATTAGATAAACTGTATAATCAAAATCTTTTGTGTAAGTTTTGTTCTCATTTTAAATAATGAGTTTCTTTGGGTCCTAATTACGTTAACTCCCTCTACAATATTTTGCCATAACTCTTGACGGTTATTTATTTTTTTTTTTACAAACAAGTGACGTTAGGTAGCCCTACAAGTGAAAGTTTAGGGGATTTAGTTCGGGACTGCGTGCTGGCCATGGGTATACACTACCTCTACCAATGCACATTTGAGGATACATTTTATCAAGATAATTTCTATTGCAAAATGCGATGAAATATAAATGCAAGAAAAACTAAATGCATTTCAATAAAAAACGCACTTTAATAGCACAAATGTAAATATATAATGCTCCAATCGAGCAAGTCAAAACTTTCGAAACCTTCAGAATGATGGTGAATGATCAATGGGATTTGCAACAAGAAATTAAATGCCGTACTAAGCAAGTAAGTCTAGCTTTTGTTAAAGGTAAACCGCTACTGTGCAACCGCAATATTTTCTTTAATCTCCGCTACATAATGGTTAAGTGCTAAGTGTGTTGTCTATTGTTGTCGAGCATGGAAATACCTATTGTTGAAAATATCCCCCTATTAATAAGTTGGAGGCTTCCAAAATGTGGACCTTGCCAAGAATATTCCACATGCCATGGACGTATAGAATGAAAAACGATAAAGTCTTAAGAAAGAGCAATTACTGAAAGAGTTGAACAGAAAGAATTGTTCAACCTGATCAAGGTACACATTGGATATCTGCGCCATATTCTAAGAGGAAAAGGATATGTAATCTCTCAACTAATTAGCCAAGGAAAGATTGATGGCAAGAGAGGAAGTAGGTCGCAAACAAATGTCATGACTGCGGAATATAAAAGATTGGACAAGTATAATAACACTAGCCACCTGTGTTATGCCACGAAGGATAGATATTAGGCTTTAAGATAATTCGCCAACATGCTATAGACAATGTAAGAAGAAAAAAGACAAAAGATTTGTTGAATTTTATGCTCTTATATTTTTGATAATTATGTTACCTAATATTCATCTAATTTCTTCTATAGAAAAAAGTAATAATTTGAAATGTAATTTATAAAAAAAAACTTTTAATAAAACCTTTTCCGTAACTTAGATATTAGTTCAAAACATCTACCACCAATATTACCTCTAAATAATAAAACTAAATGTCAATAACGCCAGAAAAGTTTATTTTCATGATATGAAACGTAATAAACTCAACGAAATAAGCGCTTATTCCAGACCGAGCAAAGGAGAATGCAATTAGAAACTGTTACAGGTTATTTATCGATCTTCTAAAGTAATAAGATCAAAAATGATTCTCTTTAGAAAATTAACTGAAACTTTATCTTACCAATTAAATACCTGATAGTAGAGAGCATCACAAAAGGTTATATATATATATATATATATATATATATATATATATACATATATATATGTATTTATATATATATATATATATATATTTATATATATATATATATATATATATATATATATATATATATATATGCTTTCTGTGGTTTTCCGGGTTTGACTCCGCGTTGAATAATTTTGGTTTTGATAAATACCATTAATTTGACGACGTTTCGGCAAGGTCGCACTTGCCATTGTCAAGTAAGGTAATACCGCTTCTTGCTGGTGCTTGAAGTTAACTTTAACTATATATATATATATATATATATATATATATATATATATATATATATATATACATATATATATATATATATATATATATATATATATATATACATATATATATATATATATATATATATATATATATATATATATATATATATATATATATATATATATACATATATATCGAGGGGTTCGAGCGAAAACCCGATAACTAACAAAATCATTGTTCGGAGATAATCGCGATTAAAGATTTTCGTAACATTGAAGGGGCTTTAAAATCGTCATAGGAAGTTGTTTCAAATATTTGTTAAAGCCAAACAGTAGAGAATTTAATGTTTAGTTAGAATAATTAATTTTTAGTTTATCTTATTAAAAGGTATTTACAAAAAAAAATTAAACATGATATTTATCGGGTTTCTCCTCGCTGAGTGAGTACAACATTTGATTTTATTGGTTTTTATTTTTAATTTTGTTAATTATAAAACAAAAATAAACTGTATTTTATTCAAATAAAACAAATAATAATCTACATTCTTTTTAGGAAATTAAAAGGTAATATCTTCTTCTTCCGATTCTTCTCCCATCATTATGTCTGGAATTCGATCTAC
This sequence comes from Diabrotica undecimpunctata, assembly GCF_040954645.1. NCBI lineage: Eukaryota > Metazoa > Arthropoda > Insecta > Coleoptera > Chrysomelidae > Diabrotica > Diabrotica undecimpunctata. The sequence goes on from NC_092806.1 coordinate 126,179,432, forward strand.
GACATTATTCCCTATTTTTAAACTTGATATCCAAGCATGCAGCTCTTCCGGAAAAATGTTTTCTTGGCACATTTTCATTAAATCCTTTTTTTTTGGTTCGCTTATTGGAAGAGTACTTTTGTATAACTTTGGTAAATTACCCGGAGTTGGTAAGTCTAGGGTTGCTTTTTGGGATAAAATTTGTTTTGGCCTTTTAGACCGTGGAGTAGGAGTTTTTTTTGAATTCAAACCAATATCTTCTGATATGTTTAAACACTTTAATTCTTCTGAGAGATCGTAGTTGAAAAAAATTTTCCTTCTTTCACCTTTAATAATATTTTAGTCTCTTGATTTTTAACCACTGCAGAGTATTACCGTCAGAATCTCCTGTTCTGTTTTGCAATATATTTGCTGCAAGTGACTTTAAATCTAAAAATTCATTATATTTTATTTCTTTTACCTTATATGGGCCTATATTATGTTTCACATTGTCTATTGTTTTCATTTTCTGTTTTCTTGCTGTTTGAAATATATTTTTCCAGTCATTCATGCAAGTTACATTTACATGTTTACTTGCATATTCTATTGCCGAGTGCATAGAATCCACTTCCATATAAGTATGTCCTGCTTCTAAGAACTTTTGTTCTATAATTTCCAATTGGTCAATATTTTGTACGATCCACAACAGCAGTACGGCTATAAACTGATTACGGTTTTGACCGCCACAAGTATCTGAAACAATTTTTACATGCTTAACCTCAGGTCTTAAGCATTCACTTAAATAGTAATACATACAAGTTCCGATTTCAGAACTACCCTTTTTGCCATTGATTTCATTCCAGCACAAGCAATATGCGTTATTGGGTAACGGTGATTCCCAAATAGTAAGATTGTATACTACCAATTTTCTACGATAGTATAATTGACTAATAGATCCTTTGGGTATTTGTAAAATTGCTTGTAAATCCAATGTAACAGACATAAATGTCTTGTCTTTATTTGCTTTGTCTTTATCTATTCTTTTAGCGGCCTAACAAATTTCGTTTCTTTTTCTATGTTCTTCGTAGATTATTTCAAGTTTTTTTCTCTGCTCTAGATCAGCCTTAGCATATTTGGCACATATAAGACACTGGTCCTTTTTGGGCGTGAAAAAACTTAGATTATACTCTTCACAAAAAATAGATCGATATTTACGTAAAGCAACAGGGTCTCTATTATTTTCGATGCAGATATCTAAGTAAAGCTGGTATATTTTTTTGATATTTAGAGTGGGATCTCTAAAGTATTTTCTAATGGTATCCTTTCGGGTATAATGAGATTCCATAACCGGAAAGGATTCAATATGACTTTTAACAAATAGAACATCTTCAGCCTTTGTTTTGTTAACTGGTTCCTGTTTTTCGCGATTGTCTTCTTTAGAATAGCAACCAGTAGAATCACTGTTAGCTACAGCATTTATTATAACATCTGGGGATATACACAGCGTTTTTGTAAAAAACTTTTGGCACACTGGAATCCGTTCGTTGTTAGCTAGTGGAAAGAAACATTTCTTGCTAAATTTTCGTTCCTTTCTTTTGGAAGTTTTAAGGACAAGTCTAGTCCTAATTTTGTTTTACAGTTATATTGTGCAAAATAAAATTTTTTTTATATTTAAAATCTAGACTCCAATAATTTCTACAGAGTTTGTTTCTGTAATCTTTAGAAAACTTTTCAGTACACTTAAATTTACATTTATCACAATTGACTTGCTGGGGTACCTTGGGAGCTCTGATTTTGTTTTTCGTTATATATGTGCTCCCTTCTGACCGTCTTTTTTTCGCAATATTCAATTTCCATTCAGCGGGATTACTTTTACGCCACCTTTTTGGCTTTGTTACCTTACGCAGTACTATTTCTAAAATGCCTTTAATTATTAATGTCACTAAAGATGTAGACATCTCAGAGTATAAAATTTTCTTACGTTGAACTTTTTTTGGTTTACGAGATCATTTTCAGATACACCAATATCTTCAGAATCCAAAAATGACTCTGTGCAGTAGTTTGGATTCACGTCAGAATAATCACCTCCAAATAAAGAAGTAGTATCGTCAACTTAAATCAAACTATACTTTTGTTAGAGAACGGAACGTCCGTAATCATGTCCAGACATGAGTGAACTAATCAGAACTAACGACCCAAAAAGGTAAATCATTGTACTTTGTGTAACCTAAAATTGATTTACTGGGTTTTCACAGGACAAAAATGTGCTGAAATTTAATAAAGTATCATAGTATAAAATTCTTTATTGGATTTTCGCATGAATATATTTTGTTAAAATTAACAGCTTTGTAATCTTCATATCCGATAAATGTATTTATATATTTTTAAAATCTTAACTTGTGAATTACTTTTAAAAAGAAAGCAGTTAAGTTGTTCTAGCTTATTTTTCCTAGAACTGATTTTATAGTTCAGACATTTATTATGAATTTCAATTTCCGATAAAATTAATTATCTGTTTTTAACTCAGAAATATTTCTAATAAAATTAGTAACTTTACACAGGAAAAGAAGATAAATGATTCTACCGGATTCTCATATTATAAATATGTTTACTTCAAAGTATTTTTATTAGTAAAGTTATATTATCGGGTTGGTGTTATTTAAATATATGAGTTAACGGTTTTTACCATGTTTGGTTTTTATCAATTATTGTGCTTAAAAATGTTAATATCAATTTAAAAAATTTTTCAGTGATAGAAGACGTGTTTTTAATACAGAAGAAATAAAAATACCGGATTTCATAATTTTGTCATTTATCGGGTTTTCGCTCGAACCCCTCGATATATATATATATATATATATATACACATATATATATATATATATATATATATATATATATATATATATATATATATATATATATATATATATATATATATATATATATATATTAATGTGATATCAAGAATTTTAATTTTAAAACTTTACAAAAAATATATATAAAACATTATTTAAATTTTTGATTTATGATTTATTGATTTATATCACACCTTTCAATTTTGTTATCTCATCTCAGGTTTTACTCTTGCTTCAATATCTATACTTTACAGCTGATGGGTTAGGTCCAAAGAATAACGAAATAAAACAACATAATATGATATGAAAATAATGTAATAAAATAAACTGATTAAAATACCTCCAAAAATTATTAGCATACAATGTTTATCAAACAAAATTCGTTCTACGTACGTGAACCTTCAATAATGCATGGATAATATAATACAATTACAATCTAAAATCCAGCTTATTATTCTACATAAACAAATCAAGTAATAGTCAATGTCCTTCCTAATGCAATTTTGGTATATCGATTGTACCAAGAAAAATTTGTATGAATTATCCAATTCTCTCCACAGCTCCGTGTCCCCTCTCAGAACAAATTTGATCTCCTTCGACTATCGACAACTTATTCACACGTTACTAATATGATATAATATTATTTGACCCAAAATTCTCAAATTGAATATATTATGAATGTTTCTCCCGTTGAAACGCTTCCTCTGCCTTGAGTTGCCCAATTCCTCGTTCTATGCAAAATTAACTATCAGTTCTCAGCAGCCTCCTATGTAATTGGCAATATTAAACAAGATACTGCAATTTAGTGTCTTCAATGCTCTCCTTCGAATGCACGTACCTTTCCAATGATGCCAGCCTCTTTTCCTCTCGCCAAACTTAATCTCTCGTTCCGAAATAAACAGCGATACGTAGAATACAAGTAGGAAAAGTTTACTTACAAATTTGTACCAGATCAACTACCGTCGGACACACTTACTTCACCAACTCACAACTTATTCTTTATCACTTACTACCCCTGAAGACCACCTCGAAAACCAACCATTCACTTTAAGAAACTGGAACTAACTAACTCTCTCATCTCATATATCCATCCATCCAACCTCTCATTATAGACACCCATCTCACCACTTTCCAAATTATCGGCCAATCAGAAATTTGCATACCACTCCCCACATAAAATCAGAAATACCTACAAACTTTCCTAATTCATATTATTTCTACAAGGACACTTAATTTCTACTGGGTATTTACAGATTCCGAAAAACCATTTACTTATTAACTATTTTTATTGTCCTGTTCATTTCGCAAACCCGGATTACGGAACACTTTATGGCTTATTGGAAAAAAACCATCGTTAACTTCTATTCATTGTACCCGCAATATCCACTTGTTATATTTATACAAAAGATTATTTATGACTAAGATTACCTTTGGTTAATTCCAGGCAGTTCGGAGTATTTTTACTTTCTATAATCTCTGAAATATTGATTTCATCCTACATTTAATATTTTTACTCTTAAATTTTGAATACCACAACAACTCCACGCCATTTGATTCGCTGAAAGCCTCTTTATCATTTTTTTTATAAAATGACAAAAGTTTTTCAAGGGTCAAATTATTACAATATGTTATTGAAATTTACTCATGATATCGATAAATGCCGTGAATGTTAAAAATACTCCGAATATTTCCAGTTTCTATGTGCGCTAATTCATAACTGTTTATCCCACTTTCCGTATTTACCCTATATGGACCTTCAAATACTGGCATCAATTTTGCAAACAAACCATTTTGTAAATTCGACACCCTCAGTGCCCTCACTAAAACTTTATCCCCTCTCTGGAAAATAATCGACCTTCTTCAAAGGGGTGTCAATACATATCAGAAAGAATAGTAAGAGCAAAGATAAGAATGGAAAAGGAAGACCTGAACGTCATCGGAGTATACGGCCCAGAAAATAACAAGCCTCAAACAATAAGGGAAGCGTTTTATGACCAATTACAACAAGTAGTCGATAAAGTCAGAGGGAAGATGATGATATTGGGAGATTTTAACGCTCGAATAGGCAATCAAGTAATACCCGGTAATAAAACAATAACATAATGAGAATGTTAAAAACGAAAATGAAGAAGTGATGATCAACTTCTGCACGAATAACGAACTAAGAATAAACAACGCATTTTTTAACCATAAAGACCAACATATATATTAAAGACATATATATTTAATAACACCCGTGGACAAAGATCTATGATAGATCATGTTATAACCAACAGATGCATACATCCATCGAAAATAATTGACGTAAGATGACTCAACTCAGCAGATATAGGTAGGTACCATAGCCTAGTATTATGTAAAATAAGAATCATCATGACATACTTCCCACCCAAGAGAGCCGCACCAACACAAACAAAAATTAAAGTCGAAGGACTAAATACGGAATCCACGGAATAATTATACAGGAATAGAATATGAGGGAAGATCGCTGGAAATGAAATATTAGAAAACGATAACATCAAGGAAAGCTGGGAAAAACTCAAAAATAACGTAATTAACGCAGAAACAGAATTACTTGGAGAGAGGAAAGTAACGAACACTAACATGTCAAAAAAGAAAACACCATGATTTAGAGGGAAAGTGAAGACAAAATGTGAAGAAAAGAAGAAAGCCTTTTTACAATACAAAACACAAAAAACACAACAGGTATACAACCACTATAAACGAATCAGAAATTAAACGAATACTTTAGTTATACAAATAAAAAAGGAACGCTGACAGAGTTTCTCAAAACAGATGGAATCAACGTTATAACTTAACTAATTCTACTCTTTCTTCACTAGAATATCCCATTTCTGTAAGTCTTTGCGATAATATCTCCGATTAATCAGTCGTTGACAAATCTCAAACCAAAGGTAACCTGGAAAACGCTAAAGAATAATTATAATTAGTGAAAAAAATTACCTTTCAAATGATGTGCCACACGACCACACTTGCGATTTAAAAAAACTGGGGGTTAATGCAGGCCAGTAGGAGGTTATATTTGAGGTTATGAATTTTGCATGAACATTTGTTCTCCTTCCAATACAATATGATGTGTTTTCTTGAATTTTGAAGAAATTGTTGGTTTCTGAGTTTCTAGGGGGGTCAACAGCAGCCATGACATTCTTCTACGGAATTCAGGCCGTAGAAGAATGTCATGGCTGCGTAATTTGAGAGAGTGGTTTGGCTGTACCACTAATGACCTCTTTAGGTCAGCTGTAAACAAGGTCAGGATAGCCTTGATAATTTTCAATCTCCGATAGGAGTGACACAAGAAGAAGAAGGGGGGGCCAAATTTTCGTTGGAACATCAAATTTTCGTTGGGACATATTATATATGTAAAACTTCTAGAAAAGAGTTATAGAACAATTTTTGCGAAAAATTGGATCCCAAAAAAAGTGTGAGGAGCGAACTTTGAAAACTCGTATCTCGGATACGAGATCCTAAAAACTTCTACTAAATTTTATTTTTAACAGGAAGAATAAAATTTTTTTTTCGATGCAAATAAATTATATAAAGCAATGCCTATATCTGTAGCCTCATGAAAAAAAATTGGGGCAAAAAAGAAAATCGCGAGTGTTTCTGTTTTCTTTTAATTCGTGTTTTGAATGTACTTTTGTCAAAAAAAAATATTTTCAGCTTTAAAAGGTGACATTTTGTTAGGAAATTTAATTTTGAACAACTTTTTTGTAGATGTATATGTACAAAAAGTGCATAGAATTCACCCAAATGTACCCTAGTGTATACGGACACATTCACCTCTTTCTCAAAAACGCACCCCTTTAAATGATAGCCCTCCTCGATTTTTTAATATTTGAGGGCCATGGACCATATGAAACAATAAAACCCTTTTAACGTTGTAGTTAATTTCTAAAGTACATAATCAATATCCGAAAATAAATGAGCTTTTCGATATTTGACACATGGTTTACATATGATTTATTATAGATATTTGTTTTTACTCTTAGCCAGTTTATTTAGCACTTTAATAAAATTTAGATTAGATAAATATTCATAAAACTACACAGAATAGTTATTTATTATAGATATAAATCAATAGTAGAACTGTGTTTAAAATTTTTAGATAAAAAGATCAAAACAAAACCGCTTTAATGTAATCAACTTATTGTTTACATGTATACTTTTTACATAAGTAATTTTCTACTGTTTTTGTGTTTCCCATAACCACATTTTGTCTTTCTTGCATTTATTTTCTGACCAAATTTTCTTGGTCTCGCTGTTTCTTCCGTGTTACGACTTGATATTCTTGGTTGCAGCTCAGACAAATCCACAGAACAAAGTGGCTGTTTTATGACCTTGTGATCTATGTAAAGGTCCCATCATTTTGGAAGGCATCTAATTTTCATATTATCGCACTGGGCAGAGGTCAAAATTTGACATTTTTGCCTAAGCCACGCCTTAGCAGTAAATAATTTCAATACTCAGTAGCGCAGCAGTGCAGTTGAGAACAAGTTGTGTGTGTTAAATATTAGATAATTTTATTTTCAAAAAATCTTGCTGAAAATGGACGGGAAAAAACGTTGCGTTATTAAAGAGCAGGGTCGTCAAATAATATTTAATGTGTATAATTATTTTAAAAATATGAAAAGTGTAATGGACACTCTGCTAATGGTAAAAAATAAGACTGCTGAAGCAACAGGTAAGGAGTTTCATTCACAAGGCATTTAGTATTAATTTTTTATATTCAAATTCAATGTTCCAACACTTTTTACTTTTAGTTCTCAATGTCACTTATTTGTCAATCTTTTATACTATGCTTTTGTACCCCATTTTGCCTACCTTTTAATTTTGCCAAATTGTCATTATTCCCCTAGATAGTTCATTTAGTAATAGATCGTCATAATTTTCCATATGTGGAGAAAGAGTTCATAGGCTCTTGTTTTCGTAGAAAGCTCTTATTTATTTATATTTTAATTTTCTACTACCGCTTTGAGTTACTTCTCAATGTACTTTTTTGTTTCTTTATCTTGTCTTAAAGTAATTACTATTTAAATGGGAATAAGCCACAATTAAAGGTTAAAGTACGTTTATTGACGTTTCAATTTCCACTTCGAAAATCGTTCTCAAAATACAAATATTAGTAAATTGTAAAAATTAGTAATTTACTAATGTTTGTATTTTGAGAACGATTTCCGAAGTGGAAATTGAAACGTCAATAAACGTACTTTAACCTTTAATTGTGGCTTATTCCCATTTAAATAGTAATTACTTTTAAATGCCACAAGAAAATAGCTTCAGAACAATTTTATGTTGTCTATTTAAAATTTAAAGAATTATTTTTGCAAAATACCAATTATTTTGAATTATTATTTACGTCATCATCATCATTATCAATGGCGTTACAACTCTTCGTGAGTATTTGCCGCATTTACTATTGCCTTCTAAGCTTGTCGGTCCTGTGCCACTATTTACTTGTATTTGTATAATACACGATTTTCATAGAACAGAGAATTGTCGTGTTCCTGTTAATAAATTGAAGAACAAAATTGAGAGATTTGGACAATAAAGTATCAGAAGACTCGCTACGAAGGATTCTTAGAAATATGAATTTCCGTTGGAGAAGAGCACAGGACAACAGAAAATTGTTGGTTGAAAAGACGGAAATAAGGGCTTGGAGAATCAAATATTTAAGACTTATCGAACATTATAGAAACGAAAACAGACCCATTGTTTACCTCGATGAGACATATGTACACAGTGGACATACTTTATCGAAAACTTGGAATGATAATTCTAGTAAAGGGTTACTGATGAACAGTTCGAAGGGCCAACGTTTAATAATAGTGCATGCTGGTGGTAAAATGGGATTTATTCCAAACACGCTTTTAATATTTAAGTCTGGTAGTAAATCCGGTGACTACCACTTAGAAATGAATGCCACGAATTACCGCAAATGGCTAAAGGAAAAACTAATTCCAAATTTACCGCCTAACTCAGTAGTTGTTTGCGATAATGCCTCATACCATTCGGTGCAAGTGAATCCTGCGCCTAATAGTAATTCAAAAAAAAAAAGATATGATTGATTGACTGATTAAAAACAATATAAAATTTAATCCTCAAAGTTTTAAACCCGAATTGTATGCGTTGATTAAGTACCATAAAAATCGTTTCAAAAGGTATGAATTCGATGAACTTTTGCGTGAATATGGTCACACTCTTTTACGGTTACCTCCATACCATCCGGATTTAAATCCGATAGAGCTAATATGGGCTGCGATTAAAAATAATATCGCACAAACTAACATGATTTTCAAATTGGAAGATGTGAGACACCTGTTGGAAAAACGAGTTTCCGAAATAACCCCAGATGAGTGGAGAAAACGATGTCATCATGCAAAAAAATTTCAAAATAATGAAATAACAAATAATAATATAAAATTTGTTATTTCATTACTTCGAAAACTTTTTCTCTCATACACCAACTATAATACAATGCATAGAAGCCATCTCCCACCGGCATATTTAGAATCTGTGCACTGTACATGTAATTGGGACCGTTCATTAGCATATAATTATCGTCACTCTTTAATATTTTGGTATTTTATTGGTATTTTATATTTTGGAAAATACGCTTGACAATAATTAATTGCTATTTTAAAAATCCATTTTGTTAAACTTATCAATATTCAGAACTTAATAATTCTTTTGTACAATAAAAATAGTTTGTTTGTTCAGGTAAAACGTATTACGAAGGTATTATTGTTTTTGTCCCATCAAATATCTTACTGATCATTTTTCAAATATATGTTTCAAATATATAATATGTTCAAAATTATTGAAAACTAAAAAATCGCCTTTATTCAGTATAATACGTTTTAGCTGTATTTACTAAATAGTGCGCACCACTGTCTTTTAGTTAAAATTTTAGTATCCAATCACCAACTTCAAAGGCGGTTCTTATACAATTTCGACATGCCTCATAATATGCAAATTAGATGCCTTCCGAAATGACGGGACCTCTACCTGTCACTGTCACATCATTTCGTTCTTTTAATATGGATAGGTTGTTATTCTTAGTTTTAGCGGCATTTTTTAACTCCATGGAATTTGTTGGTAATTTTTTCTCTAGGCTTTCTACTTTTTCCCATATTATTTTCCTCTAGGATTTGTTTTTTGTTTCTCAACTCACACATTAGTTCATGTAGCAGATGAATGATCGTATTTTCGATGCCAGCCCCTCTATTTATGGTTATCTTAAAATCAGCACAAATCACACTCGTTTCATCTAAAATTTGAAGTTTCCGGCATAATCCTGTGTCGTGCATAATTTATAGAATGCTTTTCTACCACTTACACAAAGTATTGTGCATATTTTCTTATTTGTGCAACAAGTAAACTTGTTTTTTTCGCTCTCGCTATCGCGATCATCCTTACCGGACGCCATCTTTTTATCAATGGATATAGCTGACTGGTAAAATAGACTTAAGAGGATCAAAGGTAAAATGAGGTAGAGATCCACAAGAAACCCAGATCGTAACTATATTTTCCCAACTGTCAGAATTTATTAGAATGACAGAAGATAGAGAGAAATGGAAGAACATCGGAAAAACCAATTTATGAAATGATGATACCACGATGCCTTTAATAGGTTAACAACTAAGAAGAATATGTTTAATATTAAATATTCTACAATAATGCTCAATAGATTAGAAAAAATAGAAAAGTACTATTTAAATATGAACTTTAATTATTTTTGGAGTACTTATTGCTCAAGATAATGTACTCTTCACTAAAAAAAAATAAAGCGTTGATGTTCGGTTTTTACAACCAGATCTCAATTATTATCAATTAAGTATTCTGGCATTGTAAATATATTTTTGAATAGTAATTTTGTAGATTATAAATGTTTATCGTAATTCAAGCTTATTGTTAATTCAGATCAATAATTGACTGCAAATTGGCAATGAATGCAAATTTTTATATAATAGCATCCTTAACTTTTTTACATCACTTAACAAGTTAGAGGTTCTTACCATGAATATTTACGCAAAAAGTTTGTGCTTGGCATAACAAGCATTCTTATACCATTCGTGTACTCGTACATATATTGGTCAATTCGGAATTTATTATTAGAAAAACCTACGTGTATTAATGCGTAATTAATCAGGTAGGGCAAACGTCAAATTTTATTCAATCGACACACGCAAGAATTCAGAATGACCTTAATGGATAAAATATTCAAAAATATGATAAATAGTAAATTATAGGAGCCGGAAAACGCTTTTTTATATTATGTAAGTGTATCCATTATTTTCAAACTTCCACAGCTTAGTCAAATAGACTTCATATGTATAAATAAAAGATACAGAAATTTAGTATTAGCAGTCAAAACAATTGCAAGTGCAGATATACCAACAAATCACTATATTTTAGTAGACAAATAAGACAGATTGAAAAGAGTTACAAGGACTAATAAGCAACCCGTTACTATTGTTAGAGAAAAGATGTCAAATAATACCGTAAAACCAGGAATAACTAGTGTATTAGAACAAAAAATAAAGTTGACAATCAGGCAAAGAGGAAAGTAGTGAAAAAAACTGGATGACAATTAAAGATATATTAAAGACCATTTAAGAAACAAAATTAAGTGCAGTAAAAACAAGAATAAATCAAGGATGGATGACAGAAGAAATACTGAGAATCATGGACCAACGAAAAGAATTCAGAAATATAGATAAAAACGAATACAAGAGGATCTATGCAATAATTAGGCAAAAGATAAAAAAATGCCATGATACCATAATGGCATTACAGCAGCTTATAAAAGAAATATGGGAACAGAAGTTCTTCCCCAATGATTGGAATATTGGAATACTTTGATAGATAAAAGGGAAGAATTACATAAAATGGTGGATGAATTAAATAGCGAATCAACAAAAATAGGTCTACAAATGAATTATAATAAAACGAAAATTATGACCAACCAAACAGAAGAGTTAATAATTAAAATTGCACAAACAACTATAGAACAAGTATAGTACATCCACTAATAATTTTCCAACATAAACATGTCTCATTCTGGTATCAAAGAGACCGCCTTTCAAATCAAGGTTGTCAGACATATTTCCTAAAATTCCTAAGGTTATATTTAAAAAATATTCTCTATTCCCTATTCGTTATTATTCAATTGCTAGTCAACGAACGACACTCTTAAAAAATAATATAAACATATTCTCAAAAAATATATATATAAATTAATTAACTAGGTACTAATATTTCCATGGACTCTTCACTAATGAATTAAAGCAACCGTGAACTTTGTATATATTACTTATATTCTAAGTAATTTTCGAATATTGGCAACATTGTAGTCTGGAGAGAATTTGAACGTTCGACATTGCCCTGTTGGTGAATTTAGCGGTAATACTTTTATAGATATAATGATCGACTTTTAAGAAATCAGACAACTTAGAATCCAAGTTCTAAAAAACGGTTTCAAGAATTGTATTATTTTTTTCCAAATTTCATTGATTTTATACCTTACCCGGAAACATGAAAAATTGCAGATATATTAATAATGGTATTAAGGTTATATTCACTAATTTTAAACTCATGCATTATGGTAACAGCGCGAAGCACAAAGCCGTAAATTCTAATGAACACCTGTTTGTCTGGCTATGACACCCTAAAATATTTCCTTTTGCAGAGGCGGAGGCTTATTATAAGATATAGGTAATATAAGTTATAAGTAATATTATATTTTTCTAGGATGGCATTTTTTAAGATGCATCAACTTCTGTGTTATCAATAAATAATGACAATTATGTTAATGACAGCTCTGAATTAAAAAATAAAGATTTGCACGTACAATCCCAAAAAATAGTTTTAAATATGTGTGAGTGTTTGAAAAAAGAAAATATTGGGATGGCTGATAATGCAATTGTTTCGAGAATTCATGTATTAAAAAAATCGGGTATAAGACGATATATACAATTATTAAATTAGGCACAGTTACAGATCATTCCTTAAAACGAAAGCGACCAAATAAAAAATTGGGTAGGATTGACACTGCTGCAAAAGACGTTATTCAGCGAACAGTTTACAATTGATAATGCAATTGTTTCGAGAATTCATGTATTAAAAAAATCGGGTATAAGACGATATATACAATTATTAAATTAGGCACAGTTACAGATCATTCCTTAAAACGAAAGCGACCAAATAAAAAATTGGGTAGCATTGACACTGCTGCAAAAGACGTTATTCAGCGAACAGTTTACAATTTTTACAAAGAAAATAGAGTGCCTACTTTAGAACTGATTCGTGAAAAATTAAGAGATTTCCCTGAATATAATTATATATTCCGCCGAATTCAGTGATTGTTATGGATAATGCGTCGGATCATTCCCGCATATTAAATAAAATACCTAATAATAACACGAAAAAGGACGAAATTTTAAAATTTATGCAACTTAAAAACATCACTGTTCCTAAAAAGATTCCAGTAAAGAAAGAATTAATTAGAATGATCAAAAGTCGGAATTTTAAAAACGAATACGTTATTGACACCATTTGCAGCAGGCACGGCCATACTCTTTTGCGATTACCCTCATACTATTGCATTTTTAATCCAATTGAAATGGTTTGGGGTACCGTAAAAAAACGATTGCGAAAATATAATCAGTCACCAACATTAAGCGCGATGGCCATTGAGAATATTCGAGAAATAATTAGTGGCATTAATAGCGATGTGTGGAAAAATTGCGAAGCTCATGTTGTAAAAATAGAAAACGAATATCCTGTTTTACCGGCAATAGCACCAATAGTTATCCAACCTGGGAACGATTCGACTTCAGAAGACTCTGACGATTCTTTTCAGTCCTTCTAATTAATTTCTTTACAGCTATCGCGATGCATCTTGAACACTAGTATTCATTATTATACAGTGTGTCGCATTTAAGATGAAGACACCTCTATATATCAGCTACTAAAATACATACAGATTTGACATTTTGCACAGTCATACATGTTGATAGTGCACATTTTTTTAAGATAGTCATCTGAAATTTAAATTTTAAACGCGGCTTACTGCGAATCCACAAACAGGGTAAATTTTCGATATTTTGCTTCGCGTTAGAGAAATCGGAAAAACTTATTTGGAAAAGTTGTTCCACTTATTGTAACCGCACATACCAAATTTCATGACAAAATTCGCAATTTTAGTTTTTCAGTATTATTTGTAATCTCGATCCTAAATCTACAATTGGCTGTCTAAAGATGCATCTCGGGACAGCCAACTGTCCGTTTTAGAATCCTGACTACAATTGAAGAGCTTATTTCCAAAGTGTCTTAAATCCATATAATGAAATCCATGAAATTACAGATTTTCATACAAATTTAACATACAAATTATACAATTTTACAATTTTCATATGCACTTTTAAATGGTAAATAAGAAGTTGTTTTGGTACATATAACTTTATTCTAGACTTGAAGAAATCTATAGAGTTTAAAAAAAGAAAATTAAAAAAATCGAAATTTTGGATTTAAGACACTTTGGAAATAAGCTCTTCAATTAATGAAAAAAGTAAAAGTGCGAATTTTGTCATAAAACTTTGTTATGTAGGGTTATAATAATATTTGGAATATCTTTTCCAAATAACTTTTTCAGATATCTCTAACTCCAAGCAAAATATTGAAGATTCACCCTGTTTGTGCATTAACAGTAGGCCGTGTTTAAAAATTAAATTTCAGTTGACTATCTTAATTGCTGGATAGACAATTTTTTAAAATTTTCTGACAGAATGAGCCATTATTTACAGATAACTGTAAAAAAATATTATGGTTTATGTAAAAACTAAATAATAAGTCCAATATTCTTATAAATCACTAAAATTAACAAGCTTTAATTTGAAAGAATTAATTTGTTATTTATTCGATGTTGTGAGCCCGCTCCCATTTGAAAAAAAAACTGATTCTGTCCTTTGAAGAGTCCTATTCAAAAATGCCCCGTTTAAACAAATCGAAGGTTGAAGGGTGCCGGACATTTTTGCCGGAAACAATTCAAATTCAAAAGATCACCTTTTTCTGCTACGGAAAATATTGCTCCGATTTCTCACCAAAATCAATGTTGATACTTTAGTGTAGATACTCTTGAATCTCAAAAATACTCATTTACATAGTTTTCAAGCCTCGAAAATGCATATTAGGTATCGCATTTTTCGGATTTTAAATCGCCTATATCTCCAAAACTATTAACTTTTGAGAAAAATGACATAGATCTTATTTAGAGTCACCCAAAAACCTAAAAAATATTTTTTGGAGCACAAAAGGTGATATTTTGAATTTGTTTAAAAAATTGTTTAAACAATTTCTGCCCAAAAATTGAGAAATTTTCCTGAATATAATTATGTAAAAATTAATAAAAATTATATGATTTTTCTTGAAATATGCGTTTGATAACTGATCCCTTTTCTTAATTTCCACGCCAATGGTCGGCATTGACATCAAAGAATCTCAAAAGCCGACGCTTGGCAAATTGACGATGGAAAAAGTATAAAAGAATATGTATATTTGGGACAACTAGTTAAATTAAACAAAGAAAATCAGACCGGAGAAATAAAGAGAAAGATACGGTTGGCTTGGGTTTCCTTCGGAAAACTTTCCTATACACTACAAAATAGAAAATACCCCCAATATTTAAAAACAAGAG
This sequence comes from Diabrotica undecimpunctata, assembly GCF_040954645.1. Lineage (NCBI taxonomy): Eukaryota > Metazoa > Arthropoda > Insecta > Coleoptera > Chrysomelidae > Diabrotica > Diabrotica undecimpunctata. The sequence continues at coordinate 126,194,963 of NC_092806.1, forward strand.
TCTTCAAGCAATGTATACTTCCTGTTCTCACCTACAGTTCTTAAACTTGGACGTTTACAAAGGAAAACATGGAAAAAATAGCAAATACACAAAGAGCCATGGAAAGGCAAATGCTGAACATTAGGCTATCAGACAAGAAAAGAAATACTTGGATCCGCAACAAAACAAAAGTGACCGATATATTAACACAGATAACAAAAGTTAAGTAGAAGTTCGCTGGACATACCATAAGACAGAAAGACGACAGATGGAATAAGATAATTATACACTGGAGACCATATATTTACAAACGAAAAAGAGGAAGGCCACAAATGAGATGGTCAGATGACTTGAAGAAACACGCAGGCCCGAAGTGGATACAAACTGCCTACAATAGAGAGACGTGGAAGAAGAAAGAGGAGGCCTATGTCCAAAATTTCACAGCAAGACCTGTATATAAATATATATATATATATATATATATATATATATATATATATATATATATATATATATATATATATATATATATATATATATATATATATACGAAGTAACAAGAAGTCAAGAGACCTCTCTTTGATAGCAAATTAGGTGCTGTTGAACGACGCTAGAAGTAAGCTTTTACTCCGGCATGCATCGTATAGATGCCGCTCTATCGTACCAGGCTCTTATTTTAATTTTAATGGCCAAATACTAGACTGCATTTCATTTCAGTTTCATTTCGGCTTTGCAATATATGAAACCGGCGTTGAATTATCGGTGGACCATAGTTGTACCAACATTAGTAGTATATAATTGCCGGTAGTTGGAAAGACTTTTTGACTTCCGGTCAAATTATTGGCGAAGTATCAGACATAAAACATTGATGGAGGAGATGATCAGTTATAAAAAAATCGATGTAGGAAAGGATCACCGATAAAGAATAAATAGAGAAAAGGATTATCGATAAGCACATTTAGAGTGTAAGTAAGGATTTTTAGTACTTCAAATCATTAGGAAAATATGTGCCAATCTATTCCCTCAGTATTGTGTAAAATGGATAGGTGGGATGTAGTATTTTAAGATAAGAAGAGATTTAAGAATCGCAATACGAATTAAATCATTAAAAGTGTCTGAGGAACTTAAAGAAGTAAGGAAAAACACTGGAGCTGTATAAAAGAAATGTTATCAACTTCAGAATAAAATACCAAGTTGGATCTAAAAAATCTCGAACGACATCGAGTTTAACACGATATCCTAATTAATAGACTAATGGAGAAAGATATGTGGTGTAGTATGGTGTGGGGTGTTGGAACCAAACGACGGAAATAAGGATCAACATGAGATCTACCCAAAGATACCTTTAATGTATGTAAAGCAGTACATCAGGGTTGCATATTTTCACCAGTACTTTTTATATTATAAGCAGAAAAAATATTGCACATGGCTCTGGAAGAAGAAATTAGAGGAATTAAAATTAACGGAATTCCGATAGATAAGATACGATACGCAGTCAATACGGTAATTCTAGCACCAACTTTGGATCTTCGGCACATTTTGGACTTACAATTAACGCTTACAATTAACGCAAATTTATGTTAATAGGTCGACAGCCTATAATTAATAGTATCTTGACAATCGGCGGAAATATTATAGAAGAGGTACATATAACGATTTAAATATCTGGCTGCCAAGATGAATGGAAAATGGAACTGCGATGTGAATCAATTATATTATCAATTATTTGTCAAACTCAATGACCACTTACTCAGCAGTGACCGACGGCTTTACGTACCCTACGAAGCACAATGACGGTTGGCATAATTATTAAAAATTGAAAATATCGTTGTCGGTGCCGAGGACGGAACTTGTATATTCCGGCTTGATATGCCAATATCTTAGCCGAACTCTTATCAGACCAGACTCTGTAGACAGAGAACTACTCAGCATCGTTAAGCCACCAAGCGACGTGTAATATCAAAGACGTAGCCACCACATTTCGATGAGTCCAAAACGGCAATCTGCAAACGTTTTAAAGGTAATATTTTATACCCTCTCAATACAAAATAAATAGAATAATATAAAGTATAAAGTTACCTATAATTTTTGTAAGTATCTCTTTTTATATCTATTACATGTATCGTATGTGATGCACTATTACTGCATCCTGTACATTATATACAAGAAATAACACAAACTTCGTACCATTACTAGTCCATAAACCCCACAAAAATTTCATTATCCGCGTAGGAGCGTCTACTTACTCATAACTGTTGTCATTATGTAGTTTTCTGTGTCGACCTTTTAAATTTGTGTCATGTTTAAATGAACTAAATTAGCAACAAATTTTAAATTATGTTTATTTTTGTCAATGTAGTTCGCATATGTTTTGGCATTTTTTAAGGAAGTGTTGTATTACAATGATAAAATTTTGTTTTTGTTTAAGGCCGGCAGACATACCTGAAATTTTATGGTTTGAAGAAGAGACTGAATTAATTCGTAGTTGTGCAGCCTTATCATCCGCCGTTGGTCTTCAAAAAAGTTTCAGTACGTCAGATATTAGCCAGTTACCGTCACCTGAAGAGGGACCCACTCTTCCAGGACTTAGAAATGCTGTATCTGAGTTAGCCCTTAATTCATTACAAAGATCAGGATTTATTTTGGAGAATGCAAGATTGGACCAAACTTCCAGGTAAGAACTACACTTTGATAGCTTTTGGAATTTATAAAGGGTGTTTCGAACATAGACAAAGAAATAAAATATTTTTGTGGATGATCTCTGCTTTAATTTTAAGAGTAAAAGTTATAATAAACATCTGTGATGTGATAAGTTTGTTATTCAAGGAGCTTAAAAGTTTAAAATTAAAATTAATAATTTATAATAGATCAAAAACGTTGGCAGATAATTTTTCAAATTTGGTAAACTTTAGCTCTTTACAACTTAAAACAAATTATGCTACGTTATCTACACTCATATTAGTGATAGAGTGAGTGCTCCAATAGTTTCCCAGTTAAACATTTGAAACACTTTGTGAGCCTCTATAGATTACCTACTATCTTTAGTAGAAGCCACAGTTAGAATGCAGTTATATAAACGACTATCATCATTGTTTCAAGTAAAGCATGATTCAATCATCGATGTATAAATAAGAGAGTTACATTGTCGAACTAATCAATAACGTGAGGAAAAATACTATTAAAAAAGTAAAATATATCAAAAACTTAATGTCGATAGCTTATCTATATTTATCAGTTTTCAATATTTTTCATTGTAAACATCTTTTTTAAGAAATAAAGATCATTATAAAGTCATTAGGAGAAGCGAATCAGTCTTAATCCCCATTTTTCACGCAAAGCAAACTAGTCCCCTTTTTTGATTTGGGTAATGGCCATTAGACCAAAAACTTGTTGGCAAAAACTATGAAAGCTCAGTTATATTTCTTTTTCGCCAGCGGATGAAAGTACCTACATCATGGAGCCATTGCGAGTATCTGTCGTGAGTTTGAAACAGGGTATGACTCTTAGTGTGCAAGTCAAATGTGTGGTGTTAAATGTATTGAACTATCATCTGAACTTAAAAAATGATGACAGCATGACTATTACTGTGGAAAAAGTTTCTAAAATGTGTGGTGTAAGTGTTCGCAAAATTTATGACATCCGTGAAGAGGCACGGCGAACTGAAACCGGTACAAAAAAGGAAGAAAAACAGTTTCCAGTAAAATTCACGTAAAGATACTTACGATGAGGGAGTAAAATTTCGAATAAGGAAAATTGTACATGATTTTTTTGGAAAACATACCAGGAACCGACGACAGCATAATGAACAAGTGAAGGATGATGAGGACCTACCAGCTTTTTAAAAAACCATATTTCGTAGGCTACTAAATGACATGAGTTTTATATATATATATATATATATATATATATATATATATATATATATATATATATATATATATATATATATATATATATATATATATATATATATATATATGTATATAAGGTTCTTGAACTCCTAAAAGTGGAGCATAGAGCTTCAGTGAAAACGCGCCATCGGGTTCTATTTTGCGCTAAGGCCTTCACCTCATTCCAAGACTTTCCTTGGCCTCTTATCTCGTCCATGATGGATCTTCTCCAAGTTTGTACTGGGCGACCTCTTTTTCTTTTCCCTTGAGGATTCCACTCTAGGGCAGTCTTTGCGATACTGGAACTATTTTTTCGGAGTGTGTAACCGATCCAACCCCACTTTCTGGACTTAATTTCATTTTGTACCCTCTTTTGTTCGGTCAGGTATAGCAGATCTTTGTTTCTGATGGTGTTAGGCCAGAATATACGAACAATTCTTCGTAGACATTTGTTAACAAAGACCTGCAGTTTGTCTGTGAGGGTGTTTGTCACATTCCAGGTTTCACATCCGCAGAGTAGAACAGACATGACATTTGATCGGAATATTCGGATATTTGTCCTTGTAGTATACTCGCCAGATCTCCAAACAGGGTTGAGCGTGCTGAAAGCTTGTTGGGATTTTCGTATCCTCATACGAATATCGTCTTCTGTACCTCCGTTTTCTGTTATGACACTTCCAAGATACGTAAAGTTTTCCACATTTTCAATCTGCATATTGTCGATAGTAAATAGCGTGTTGTTCCTTGCATTTATTCTCATGGACTTGGTTTTACTAATATTAATTTTTAAACCTATTTTATTGGCTTCAGTGGAAAGTGTTTCCAATTGGTAAGCCAGATCTTGGAACCTTTGACCTAATAGGCAGATATCGTCTGCGTATTCTAGATCGCTTAGGCATGTGGTTAACGTCCATTGTATCCCTCTTGTGTCAGGGTCTAGTTTGGAGATATAGTATAGTCTATAGCTATGTTAAAAAGAAACGGAGAAAGCACGCGTCCCTGTCTAACTCCAGTAAGTACGTCGAATTCGTCACTGTTGATCCCATTGTGTGCATTTCGCATCAGTATATAGTGACTTTATAATAGAAATTATTTTTTGCGGGATGTTTCTTTGCTCTAAAATTTTCCATACAGCAGCGTGAGACAAGCTATCAAAGGCACGTTCAAAATCCACAAAAACCATGTATAGGGGTGTGTTCCATTCAACCGATTGTTCCATTATTACCCTCACAGTATTAATGTGGTCTATGCAGGAGGATTCTGGTCTAAAGCCTGCTTGATTAGCTCGAAACTCAACCTTGTTTGTTATTCTTTTCAGTATGATGGTCGTGAAAATTTTATTTATGACAGTAAGCAAGGTTATTTCTTTCCAATTTTTGCACAGTGTGAGGTTGCCTTTTTTTGGAAGCTTGATAATGTTACCTTTTTTCCAGCCCGCTGGAATGTGGTTTGTTTCCCATACCTCTTGGATTATGGGGAGCAAAAGTTCAGCAGTTAGATGCGGATCAGCTTTAAGTATTTCAGCAGCAATGTTATCGATTCCCGGTGACTTGTTGTTTCTCAGAGATTTGATAGCTGCTATTATTTCCGTTTTGGAAGGGGCCTCACAAGAAATATGCAAGTCTATATTCTGCGTGTTTTCGACAATTTCGTCTGCGTTATCTCTGGGAATGCCTAGCATCTCCTGAAAATGCTCTTTCCATCTCTCTACTTGGTCATCTGTTATAGTAAGTAATTCGCCTGTCTTGGATCTTACAATGTTCGAACAGTTGGACACTTTTTGTGTTAGTCGTCTAGTAATTTGGTAAAGCTCCCTAGTTCTGTTGTGTTGTGCAGCTGTTTCTGCTTGTTTTGCCAGTTCCTCGGCCCACCTTCTTTTGTCTCTTCTTGCTTTTCTTTTAACTGATTTATTTATTGTTTGATATTCCTGTTGTCGGTGTGCTCTTCTTTCTACTGTTCTTGCTTGCAGGATATCTTGTTTTCGTTGTTTTCTTTCCTCGATAAGATTCCATGCTTTATCTGATATCCATTCCTTTCTATCTTTCTCTTTTTTACCCAGTTTGTCTTCAGCTATTTCTGTCAAAACATCTGCGAAATCTTCACAGCTATTTATTTCACGTTTTCTTGTTTTGAGTTGAAGTTCCTCTCTAAACATATGTCTTCCTGGGACCGTTTTTAGTTTATCTAGATTGTATGTTGCCATTTGATTTTAATGGTACCAATTACGAGATGATGGTCACTTGCGATGTCTGCTCCTCTTTTATTACGTACACCAAGAAGAGATGATCTCCATCTTTTTGATATAGCGATGTGGTCTATTTGATTTTCTCTTGTATGGCCAGGTGCAGTCCATGTTACCTTGTGAATATTTTTATGTGGAAAGATCGTTTCACCAATAACTAAACTATGACTGGAACATCATCATCATTCCTAGGCCATGTTTGCCCATTACGGTTTCTAAGTTAATATTGTCTTCTCCAACTTTAGCGTTCATATCACCCATCACTATTAGTATATCACCTCGGTTTACTTGTTGGGTCGTTTGTTCTAGTTGTTCGTAGAAAATGTCTTTTTCTTCGTGGAGAGATGTATTTGTGGGAGCATAGCATTGAATCACTGTTATCTTACAGTATCTGGTATAAAATCTGGCAGTCATAATTCTATCATTAATGGGTTTCCATGAAATAAGGCTTTTTTTGGCTTGTTTGCTGAGTAAAAGACCCACTCCGCTCTCGTGGCTCCCATTTTCTTTACCACTGTATAATAGGAGTTCTCCTGTTTGGGTATAGTGTTCACCATTGCCCAACCATCTTAATTCCGATAGACCGACAAAGCTTAATTTGTACCTATTTAACTCTTTTACTGCTTGAGCTAGTTTAGAAATCTCATACAGAGTTTTAACATTCCAGCAACCAAATCGTGTCCGTGTTTTCGGTGATGCCAAGGTCGTCAACATGTGTTCCGTCCGGTTTGTTTCTGCCAAAGTTTCAGTAATAAGGTCAAATTTAGGATGGGTAGGTTATTGGCCTTCCGCATCCGAGTCTGGTGCCGGGGCTGCCGACTGTAGCCCACAAGCCTCAGGGGGTAGTGGACCTGGAGATGGCAACGACATTTCCTCCGTGCAGGATGAGAAGGTTATACCGCCTATACTCGGTCGTCAGAGCCTCGTTTGTGCTAACAGGGTTCACCAACGGGAAGGTGAGGTTGACTGTTGAGTAGGAGAGGCTATTTGAGACGCATCACTACCCCATTAGAACCCCATGGCATGGGTTTTGAATATGGTAAAAGAAGTCGAAATTGGATAATGATGGAAAGAAAAGATATTATATCCTGGAGATACATTGAGGAAGAATGATAATGTAAACCTTGTTTATACCAATGAGTCTTGGATTAAAGTCAGTGCTTCAGTCAAAAAGGAATGAAAGGACACAACGATCAAGAGACCACGAGATGCGAAATAGGTGTCTAATAATTTCCACAGATGGTATATTTCCTATTTAAAGTTAAAGGTTTGTCGTACTTGAAGACAAAGGGCAGATATCTATATCGTTAAAAGATGTCTCCTTCGGAATAAAAATCGACCTGTTTTAGCATTTATACAAAATCCATTGAATATTGCCAAATTGACAAAATCCATTGAATGGTCAATCCTGTATGTTAATATTATTAAATAGTTAAAATTAATAGGCAACGGCATTTTGAAATTCAATAATTTCAAGTACAAAGTGTCAATGTTTATTAAATTAAATGGACATCATTCGAGGGATATAAATTAAAGATCGGAAATTTCATCACAAATGCATAAATTACTTTATATTAGCTCTATTTGAATTTTATAAACTCTATATAGGGCATGGTTGCGTCTAATTCGGGAGACACTATAAGTATAAATTGTTTACTGTTTACTAAAATCTTTCTCTTTGTAAAAATTTTTATTTAAAAAATTTCTTTATAAAAGGTTTTTTAATATAATAAACCTAAAGTGAAAAGCTAAAATAAAATTCAGTTATTTTCCCTCTCACAATAACAATATAACATCACAAATTGTCATTGGCCAAATAGTTTCACCATTCATCCATCAATTTTGTTGTTTTTCCATAATTTTGATAACATACATTACTATTTAATCAACTCTCTCCATCCATCCAACATCCATAAACCTAGAACTTAAACACTAGAATATTTCTCAGGTACTAAATGTTGTTTTTAACATATAGGACCTTATTATTACTTAACTTCACTAAAAAACCTCTCATCCTATAACCATTACTCATAATTTTAGCTAAATAGGGCCTTTAGTTATGCTGTTTCTATTATATTTCATAATATGACCATATGTCACATTATACCATATTCCTATAACTGCAACCTCAAACAATAGATTACACAACTCTAATCATATCCTGACCTTACATTAATAATAATTTTTCCAATAATTATCTAGATCATAATTCATATTCACGCCCAAGTAATACAACTCATCAGCAGCTGGTAGACTTAAACGGACATTTGTTCAACAAGCTAGGATGGCGATCTTTTTACCATTTAGAGCGTACTAAGTCATGTAACTTAAAGGACCACCCACTGGCGTGGGAAATAAGAACACAAGCAGTTCAAACATTACGTAATTTAATAATTGAATGTTACTACAACTAAGTTAATATCTAGCCAAACTTTTAGCGCAAGTTCTTTTATTGAAACCGCCGATCACTGTCCACCATACACTAGTCCGCGACACTAGCACTGATACAGATTAAAATGTTACTAATAATTATCACTTCAACTAAGGATGTTTTCTTTAATATTGATATACTTGATAAAGAGTGAGCGTTCAGCTTTTAACTATAAGCTATGTAACAATAACTAGGTATACTCAATACACGAGAGTCTAAACTCTAAAACCAGCAATGTGTTGAATTTGATCGAATACGAAATTAACACTAACTAATAAGCGAGAGTTAAACCTCTAACAAGAAGCTACCAGCTAAGTCGGGATACAATTTTATACTGACTACTTAAAACTCTGATTTTCAATGCCTGTCTATTGCAAGGGATTTGCGGGGGATGGGGGACAACTTCGATATTTCTATACAGAGGTAGGTAAAACCCACCTTTTGAATTCCTTCTAACAGGGAAATTTTGGGAATTGGTAGGAGAAAGTTAATCTGTGGGTAAACATATCTTTTCAACACATTATCGGCTTTCATGAGAATTTGCTGGAGAATTTACCTCAGTAGATTTTAAGACGTGTAAGTTAATTGCTACCAGTGGCGTAGCAACACTTGGATACATTTCTTACAGAAATTTATCCAGCAGCAGTTGTCTTAACTAAGATATTCTTTAATTATACAAGCAATATTTTAATCAATTATTATTCTGTTCACCGTCTATATCTAATACATTCTTACATACATCAATTAACATCTCAATATGTAATAATAAAGAATCCAGCATCGTGCAAATATCTGTTTTCCATATTCCAGGCATCAATTGTTGATAAAAACATATAGGCCCTTATTTAATATTAAAAAAAATTTAGCTCTTCACCACTGAATCAGATATTTGTATAGATGTTTACAATCATAACTTTTATCAATCTTCAATCCACCCACAATAATACCTTTTTTTGTATAACACCTGTGCGGTGTTTGTATATTGTTATCTGGTCACAAATGACCAATTATCAGTTATCTTCTGACCTAACTTAATAAACAGCAAATACTTAATTATGACTTACTATTTTATCTATCAACTAATGCACTAACTAACTAACATGCAATAGCACTATACTCTGCTTTTTACACTAAACTGTTACAGATTTACACTAACTCAAATGGTTTTGTCCTTATGAGTCTTCTTTTTAGTTCAGTGTTGTCAAGAAGCTAGATTGCCTCGACATTTACATGACTATGCAGCATCTGCTCGTGACTTGCTGCTGTTCTCTTGATTATTTCGCTCACAGTTCCTATACCCAGGTCCTGGTGGAGGTTGCTGTTACGGATACACCAAGGAGCATCAACAATGTGTCTCAGTACTTTGTTTTGAAATCTCTGGATAATATGTAGATTACTAGCTTTGGTACAGCCTCAGAGTTGGCACCCATATACCCATACTGGCCTCAGTACTTGCTTGTAAATGGATAATTTATTATGAATGGATAATGTTGAATTTTTTCCAATCAGACAATACAATTTCTTATATCTAATACAAAGCTCCCCTCTTTTCTTTTTGACATGGACTTTCCAGCGCAGCTTCGCGTCTAGGGTGATGCCCAAGTATTTTACTGATGTTGCATAAGGAACTTGGGTATCATTTGTTCTAACTGAGAAATTTTCTATTTTTTTATTTGTAAAGTTAATGTGTGCAGATTTAGTCTCATTTAATTTTATTCGCCATTTTCTGATCCAGTTATGTATTTTATTTACTGATAGTTGCAACTTATCAGTCGCTTCTTCACTAGTGTCTCCTATCGCTAGTATGGCTGTATCATCCGCGAAGGTGGCAATAGTGTTTTGGTTTAGCGCTGGAATGTCACACGTATCAAATAGGTACAGGAACGGACCTACGACACTCCCTTGTGGCACACTAGCTTTGATCTCCCTTAAGTCGGTGTACACTTTTTTTTGTTTTACTCTGAAACATCTATTCGCAATGTATGATTTTAAGATTTCTGAATACCATTTAGGCATGAACGTTCTTAGTTTATACTTTAAATCCTCATGCCAGACTTTATCAAACGCCTGTGCTACGTCCAAGAAGATTGTAGAGCAGACTTTCTTTTCTTCTAATGTTTTTCTATTATATTCGTTATTCTGTAAACTTGATCTATATTGGAATGTTGATTTCTGAAACCAAATTGATGATTTGGTATAAAATTTTTTCTTTCTATTATTGATTTTAATCTTTTCAATAGAAGTTTTTTAAATAGTTTTGACATCACCGGAAGGAGTGATATTGGTCGATGGGATGTCACTTTATTAGGAGGTTTACCTGGCTTGGCAATCATAATGACGTCGGCTACTTTCCAGAGCCTGGGAACATATCTCAATCTAAAAGCAGCATTTATTAGGTGTGTCAGCTTAACTACGGCTTTTCTTGGTAGATTTTTTAATAGTTCTCCTGTTATGAGATCATATCCTGGAGCTTTCTTAGGATTTATATTCTCTTTTATGTCTATTGATACTTCTCTAAATGATGTCAACGTTATTCTTTCTTCAGTTTGAAATGGTTCTTTTCATCTCAGTTCTTCACCATCATTGTTGTTGGGTTTGAACGTGCTTTCTAAATGATCAGCAAATCGTTCTGCTTTCTGTTCGTTACTTCTAGCCCAGTTTTTACGCAGTTTTAAGTTTTTGTGTAGCATTATTTAGACTAGTTTTGTCTCGTTGAGCTCTGTATTGCTGCCATTTTTTTCTTAACTTCCTTTTTTCTACTATGAGTTCTCTGATTTATTTTGGGTAGTTGTTTCCTTTTGTCCTAGAAGTTATTGTGCGAGTGTTTTCCCAAGGTACCTATTGGATATTTTTTATAAAAACTTTTAATTCATCATCAAGTTGCCTCGTGTTTCTCAATGGCATAACAAGTTTATTTGTTAGTCAATAATGGATTGCACTCTTTTTTAATCACTGTATCACTCATAGTTAAAATTATCGGTGAGTGATCAGAGTTCATGTCCCAGCCGTCACTGATATCCAGATAGTTAGCTGAGATATTTTTGTAAATAAAGAAATCTATCAGGTCGGAATTTTGTTCCTATCGGTAGGCCAGTATGTTGGTTTGCCAGTAGAGATTACTTCACCCTTTTGTTCCTTAACAGCTAAAAATAGTTCTTTTCCTTTAGTTGTAGTTAGCCTAGAGCCCCAGTGGGTATTCTAAGCCTAGCACTTAACAGTATTTTAGTAGTTAGTTGTATCGATAATTTTCCAGTAAGTACGTAATAAAGGCTTCTTTTATTGCAATCAGTTCTGGATTAAAAATGAACATTTGCTCTTGTAACCTATATATTATTTCAACCGTTTCATCATAAATATATTATTTCAGCATTTCAATATATTATTCCATAATCATTTCAATTTTATAATCTTTTCATAATCATTTCATCCGTTTTATCATAAAAATGGCAGAGCCCACCTGGTTTCCTAATTTTGATCCATCTGCTAATTTTTTTTTCGTACTTGTTCCTTTTTATGTACATCTCGATTATAAATTATTTTCCAATGTTTGTTGGAATGTCTTTATTTTTGTGGTCTTAGTATAAGTTTTAATAGGATTGGAAAGAGCTTGGAAACTTGTGGACCACAGAGGGATATTCATTGCTGGTGAAGATGTGAAACAATTTCTATGATGGATAGAAAATTTTCTGCCAACAAAATGGTTTTCTTTTTTACCCAGTACTTTGATGTTAGAGAACATGTAGTTAAGTTAGCGATCAAAGTTAAGAGTTAAGAATTTGTGGTTTTTCGGTTAGTTACAAATTTATCAGATATGTTTTTTTCTTAAATATAATAAGTATTTGCAGGTCTTTGCTTCAATACCATCGACTGGAAGAATCTTTGGAGGAATCTTACATATACATATTCTTAAATATTTTGTTCGAATTGGTCTAATTTTTTGAGATGAATCTTAGCAGCTGAATCATATAAAATGAGCCGTAATCCAACCTGATCTAACTGGTGACTTATAAAATAAAATAGATATATTTGAGTCAACAGTCCACAAATGTTCAAAAATTGATTTGTTAATCAGTTGATCATGAAAAGGCGCTCCTTGTGAGTTTTGTTTTTGGTGACAAGGAATTGCGCTCTCCAAGGATATTGACTTTCTTCAATAATGTTACCGTTTAAAAACTTCTTCACCTCATTTTTAATAATAATTTGATCCTCAGTATTGTGCCTGCGTGATTTTACAGCGATTACTGCGAAACGTCACACTGACAACTATTATTGTCAATTGAAAATAAAAAATTAGGGGCAACAAAATTTTTAAAAGCAATAATACGCCGGCACAGACGATTAAACTAATTAAAACAGATTAAATATTGTCGAAAAATATTGTAACAATAACTTCTTCAATAGAAATATTCTACCAAAGTACAACAATAACATAGTAAGCATATGTTTAATAATTTAGTAGCCGAATGGCGAATATGATTTGGTGTTATAGTATGTATCTTAAATTTTAGGTCTTGCTCAACATGGGTCGCTGTTGGTGATATAGCTTCAACTTCTCAATTGCCTTCTCCACATGGTGGTCAATCAAATTCAAATACTCAGCAACCTACCAGTACTCCGCCTCCACCTGTTTTTACTGCTGCTGACTTTATACGATCTGTTAATAAAAAGGTAAGAATAGCCTTTATTATATTTGATCATTTTGATGTACTTAATTTATTTACTGTCAACTGCCGTTGTGGGATCATCAAGTTGGTGCACTCGTAAGCCACTCCGATACCACAGTATATTACTTTATAAAGAATTCTTTAGCAATACACTGCCGATACTCACATCAACTGTGATTCAATAGCCATCGGTAAAGTTCATTCGGAGTCTGTGTGGTACCACGACGCTAATAGTATTTTATTTCTGAAATGGCAGGTTCTTCCAAAAGAGTGTATTTTGGAGAACCTAATTTTGATGAAAGTGTAAGTTGACGCAAATACCCTCTATTTCTATAATGGCTATATTTACTGTGGTAAGGATAGTGATGGTTTTTCTCTAACAAACGAGGAGAGATGTTTCATCAAACAAACACAAACTCCGACTGACCTATGTTGGCGCGCTCAAGCGAAACAAAAAGGAAATACCTATGCAGTTCCTTCCAAGTCGGAGCAGAGCTGAAGGATCTTCCATTTCTGGTTTTACAAATAATATATATTTTAATTGCTGTTATCGTTTATCGTTTTAATCGCCGAAACTGTTCACTACGCTTTTGGAATATATATGTTAAAGGGCAAAACTGACCGACAAGGGCATAAACATAAACGGAGAAAAGCTTAGCCATCTAAGGTTTGCAGATGATATTGTACTAATAGCTGATAGGATAGATGAGGCCAAAGAACTTTTAAATCAGCTCTACCTTTCCTCGCTAGAAGGGGGATTGAAAATAAATATATCTAAAACCCAGATGATGACAAATCTTGTAGTCAGCGAAGATATATGCGTAGGAACAAGATCCATAGACCAGGTAATGGCCTATAAATACCTAGGTCATGAGATTCGCATAGGAAAAGATAACCAAACCGTTGAGCTTCTCCGTCGTATAAGACTGACTTGGGCAGCCTTCGGCAAGCTGAACCATATTTTCAAATCGTCTGATATACCAATATGCCTTAAAAGAAAAACGTTTAATCAGTGTGTTTTGCCAGTGTTTACTTACGGTGCCGAAACGTTGACCATGACAAGGAGAACAGTTCAAAAGATCCGTGTGTGTCAAAGGGCGATGGAGCGTGCTATGTTGGGCGTTTCACTACGAGACAAGATCCCAAATCGCCAGCTACGACAAAGAACAGGAGTGGCTGATGCAGTAGAGAGAGTAGCAACACTAAAATGGAACTGGGCAGGTCACGTGGCTCGAATGACAGACAATAGATGGACAAAGCGGATACTGGAATGGAGACCAAGAGATGATGCCTACCGAAGTAGAGGTCGTCCACCAACACGTTGGACTGACGATCTAAAACGTTGTCATAGGAATTGGATGCAAGAGGCACAAGATCGAAATAGATGGAAAATTATGAGGGAGATCTATGTCCAGCAGTGGAAAAGCGAAGATTGAATGATGATATTTTAATTTAGGATTTTATATATTTTAATTGGGGAGTTTATATATTTGAATTCCTTGTTCTTTATATGAAACGAACAAATCAAGAAAGAAATAGTGAAGAAATAGTGATTTTATTTTTTATATTTCTTTTGAACGAAATTATGTTCTGCTGTCAGAAAACCCTTCATTTCCTGAGAAAGATATTCAATTTTGAATGGACATAGTAAAATAAAAAAAGAACCGTAAAAAAACAAGTAAACAAGCTAGTGGGTTTATGGGAAACACTATAGAAACGCAAACGAAATCATGATACAGTCTAGAGTGTCCATTATTGGACGTGCGCCTCCCTCAGTCGCTTCCAGTGCTCCCGATTTTGTGTCGTATAAATCCAGGTTTTGTTTTCCCTTTTAATAACGTTTCTTAAATACTGCATTTAGCAAGTATTGGGTGTCAGCAGAATGTAAGTGGTTTTTTGGTGAGGTGTAATCACCTTACCCTACTAAACGTTCTTTAGACTGTTGATGTATTACCATGAAGTTTTCCGTTATAATTCCCCCATCCTCTAGAAATAAATTTCTGTAATTCGTTTTATAGAGGGGGGCATACTATGCACCACACAGCATTAATGCCTAGCTGTTCTCTCTAAAGTATAAGATACACCGGGGTAAGTGGAACCGTGAATTTTTGGTTGTTCCTGTTTGAAATGCATTGACCAAAAAATATGTCTCTAAATCTGACTTATTTTTGGCAAGATTGCTGAAAAGACATTAAGTAACTGCTACACAAACATATGAGCGAATCACACCTTCCAATTTTATTTTGTTACTATTTTTTATTTTTACGTACATTGGTTATACTTACCCCACTAGTGTGGAGTAAGTGTAGCAAACATTTTCTTATAAATTTACAACATATCAAAACCTACAATGTTAAAGAATAGCCTAAATGATGCTCAAACTCATCAATCGATGTACACGTTACCTTCATCTTTTTCCACGGTTTAAAAATTTTTAATAAAATGTAAATATTCGTAATATTGTTCTGAATAAACTATGATTTAAGTTTAAAATAAGTTTATTTTTAACGTTTCGACTTCCTCTTCGGAAATCGTTCTAAAAAATATGAAACATTAATAATTTAAACAAATTTTGTTTTTGCTACTTGGTGAAAAATTCTTCTAATAATTTAATTTTATCTGACTCATTTATATTGACTAATACATTTTAAAATAGACGACTTTAAAATGAAATTGGCAATATTGTTGAGTTGCGTTCTTGGGACGACTTTATTGTTAAGACAGTTCATTCGCTTACATCCACATGCAAGGATGACAGTAAAATTTTACTGTTAGTAATTCCATAGTAAATCATGAGGAAAAAAATCAGGAAAGAAACTTACTTACCATAACATGGTAAGTATTCGGTCATACATTTAGTTTACTCTCAATATTAATATCAGACTCTGATTTTATATGTATGTTATTTATAAAACATAAATGATGTATCCTTAATATGTTGCTGACTTACTAGTAATAGTATTTTCCTTTTATTAACTTACTCTTTTAATATTGGTAACCGGATTCTACTGCATTCTGCCGAGGAATTTGCCACACAATTAGTCTAATTTAGCATAATTAGAGCAGCTTCTTTGATTTTTCTCTTTTTACCATCTGTTTCGTTTAGGACTATACTTGAATCATTCCATTGAACCCTATGTTCATTTTCCCTTGCGTGTTTACATATTAGACATCTATCTATTTGACATTTATTATAAGACAATAGGATTATCAGAAAAACTTGATATATTATGATTCCTATGATAGGAAATAAATTCAATATTTTAACAACATTTAAAACAACAAACACATTGAGATTTATTTTCTCTAACACTAAACCTGACAATGAACAAGGAAGAACAAAGAATTGTATTTATAAAATACCTTGTGAATGCGATTATTTTTATTTGGGTGAAACATCAAGACCATTAAATGTTAGAATAACTGAACGTCAGTCTTATAACGAAAATAGAGAATATAATAGATTTCAAATATGTAAACACGCATGGCAAAATGAACATAGGGTTTAATGGAACGATTCAAGTATAGTCCTAAAAGAAGCAGAAGGTAAAAAGAGATAAATCAAAGAAGCGGCTCTAATTATGCTAAATGAAACCAATTTTGTCGCAAATTCCTCGGCAGAATGGAGTAGGATCTGGTTATCCATATTAAAAGAGGAAATCAATAAAAAGAAAATACCACTATTAGTAAGTTAATAACATACCGAGGATACATTATTTTTGTTTTTAAATTACATACACATAAAATCCGAATTTGGTGTTTATTGAGAGTAAACCAAATGTAACACCAAATACTTACCATGTCGGAATAGTATTATGAGGTTTTTTCCTGTTCCTTTTTATGATTTGTTATGGAAGCACCAACAGGAGAATTTTACTGTCATCATTGCATGTGGTTGTCTTTTTAAAGACGAATCACATGCTATGATTTTTCTGAGGGGTATTCCCATGTTAAAGTTGATTTCATGCAAGCGAATGAACTATCTTACAATAAAGTCGTCCCAGGAACGCAACTCAACAATATTGGCAATATCATTTTAAAGTCCTCTACCTTAAAATGTATTATACAGTGTGTCAGTTTAAAAAGGTACCACCCTCTATAATTTGTTCCCTATAAAAAATTTAAAAATATGCAAAAACACGTTAAATTAATTTGTGAGGCGGACATTTTGTATACCAGTTTTCAACTAAATTACATCAACCCTCTACTTGGGGCTGATACAACCCCCAAAATATTTAATAGAAAGATGGGTTGAGTGATACCTCATCGTAAAGGTCGTTCAACTATGTTTTCAAAAATACCAAATATATTATATTTCTTTTTAATACTTAGATAATAATAAAGATATTTAAGTATAAAATGTTTTGCAATAAAACATAAAAATTCAATGAAAAGTAACTTACTAAAGTAAATATTCAATATGTTGTCCATTATTTTGTAAAGGGTGATAAAGCCTGCCCTGAAACTCCTCTCTAACATTTCGAAAAACTTGAGGCTGAAGTTCCCTACACGCATCTGCTGTTCGTCCCTTTAAATCTTCAAAATCTCGAGCTTGTGTTTTATAGACAATTGACTTTAGATATCCACATAGGAAAAAATCTAGGGGGACTAGCTCGGGTAATCGTGGTGGCCATTCTATTACTCTTCTTCGACCAATCCGTCTACTAGGAAATCTATCATTTAGCCACTGTCTAATTGGGTGTAAGTAATGTGGTGAAGCTCCATTTTGTTGAAAGTGAATCAGATCTTTTTTCAAAATTATATTACCAGCCGCATCAATTTGAATTTCCAAAGTAGTTGTTATTAACGGATTTACTATTTCTTTAAGCAAATTTAAGTAAAGCTCACTTGTTAGATTTTTCTCAATAAATAAAGGTCCAATTAGAGTATTCCCAAGACTATAAGCCCAAAAGTTCGGTTTCTCGGGATACTGTGTATGACCTTCCCTAAAAAATCGTGGATTTTCATCACTCTAGTAGCGACAATTTTGCGTGTGAACAAATCCATTAAGAAAAAATGTACACTTCGCAGATCACCGCAGAAGTTTTAAAAGAGACTGGAGATGTTGGAGTAAATGTTATGCATATGATCTGCAAAAAGATTTTGGAAACCTGAGAGTGGTCCAACGACTGGACAACATTCACTTTCATCCCTGCATTCAAAAAAGGAACTCCGCTAGATTGCAGCAACTACAGAACGGTAACCCTAATATCCCATGCAAGCAAGGTTCTACTTCATGTAATACATGAAAGACTAAAAGCTTTTCTATTGCCTCAGATATCAGAAGAACAAGCGGGATTTGTCCCAGGAAAAGGCACAAGAGAACACATCAACTAATAATTCAACTAATTAGAAGTCTATGTGAAAATAATAAGTGCACAGTAAAAATAAACAACACCCATGCAGGTGTCAGGCAGGGATACATAATCTCGCCAACTCTGTTTAATATCTACAGCGAACACATTATGCGAAAGGTACTAGACCGATGGAAGGGTGGAATATCAGTAGGAAGTCAAAAAATCAGTAACTTGAGATATGCTGATGACACTATGATAAATCAGAGTCAGAGTAGACAGAGCTCGGAATAATCTTCAACACATTAAAGAAATTGGGGGCTTTGAAGTAGTAAATAGTTTCATATACCTGGAATCCCTAATAACAAATGACAAAGGGTGTGACAGAGAGATACGTAGAAGGTTGACTATTGCTAGAACAGCTATGATTAAACTGGTAACAATTTAAAAAAATTCTAGCATAACAATACATACAAAACTAAGGCTGGTAAGGCCACTTATTTTTCTCATAGCCATATATGCATCCGAAACGTGGACCTTAAAGAAAAAGGATAAAAATAAACTATAATAGACGCTTTTGAAATGTGGGTATACCGCCGCATGTTGAGAATATCCTGGATTGATCATCCCACTAACGTATCGATATTAGAACAACTTAAAGTCAAGGATAGATTGCTTAAACAAATACAACAGAGATACTTGCAGTAATTTGGACACATTGCTAGAAGAACAGGTACGATGGAAAAACTGATAGTCGAGGGTAGAGTTGAAGAAAAGAGACCTAGTTGAAGATCTCCAAGCCGTTGGGTAGATCAAACCAAAATATTCATTAAACAAGGGTTAAATGAAGCCGAACAACTAGCCCAGGACAGAGAAGGATGGAGAAAAATCGTGCAAAAACTGTAAAGGCCTGATGGTGTCACCACATTCCAAAAGGGATTAGGACTGAGGAGGAGGAAATGTCTGAATTGTCAATATGAGTAAGTCAGATAAAATTAAATTAGAATTTTTTCACCAAGTAACAAAAAACAAAATTTGTTTAATTTACTAATGTTTTGTATTTCCGAAGTGGAAATCGAAACGTCAAAAATAAACTTATTTTAAACTTAAATTGTGGCTTATTCCCAATAAACATAATATGTAATTGTAAATATTTATGTATTTATAATCTCATACTGTACTGTTAAAATGTTTATGTAAACTTTTGTACGAAAATATATATTGTACCTGTGTCAATGCTCTCTGTAAACTAGATACATTAAATTAAAAAAAGTAAATAATCTGAAAATTGATACATTATTTTTAAGAATGATGTCGTTTTTGGTAATAAATGCATTCATTAAAAATAATTATACGTTTTTTTGTGCTTTTATTTGCTACAAACCAATGTGAAAAATTAATGCATCACTAGATTAGGGTCACATTTCTACGTTTACATCTTAGAAGTAACATAATATATTTTGTTCTCATATTCATATATATTACTTCAATGAAATTAACGCTTTAATAGGAAATATATATACAGTATTGCCCAAAATAAACAGTACTGAAACTGAAACATAGATGTCTCTTTGTGCGCGCTGTCATATTCAAATTAACTAGTATAAACCTGTCAAGTAATCCTTAAACAATTAATTCTTAAGGCCTAATTGTTAAAAATGGTGTTAAGTACAGGCGAGAAAGTGTTTCTTGTGGAGCAATGTTTTCGCTCATAAGGAAACAGCTGACGTAATAGTGCAAATTTGCAATACGTGTGTGATCAATTCACACAACGGTTTAATAAACGTTCTCCAAGTAATGCTGTAATTTTGAAGGTTGTTGACAAGTTTAGATATACGGGTAATGTATTGTGCCAACGAAAAGGAAACTCAGGGCGTCCCAGGACAGTTAACAACAACGATAAGCATGAACGAGTTTTTGAGCGAATCTTGGAAAAGCCGAAAGACAGCCAGACAAGAACAGAATAAAAATTACTTCGTACTATTAAAGGTTCGCATTACAAGAATTAAAATATTTAACACTTTTTTTCTTACACAAAAGTTAAACGCAAACTAATATACAAG
Source organism: Diabrotica undecimpunctata (assembly GCF_040954645.1). Classification (NCBI taxonomy): domain Eukaryota; kingdom Metazoa; phylum Arthropoda; class Insecta; order Coleoptera; family Chrysomelidae; genus Diabrotica; species Diabrotica undecimpunctata. Next base: position 126,215,526 of record NC_092806.1, read on the forward strand.
AGTTAAAACTAAACTAAAAACATAAAAATGTTAGGCGTAGTTAGGCCAATACAAATAACTCCACCTTTAGAATCAGGCATTTTTCATGTGGTGAAAAATGATCTGCGCTGTATATGAGGTAGGACTTCTACGCCTTCATCTTCTTGAAGTTCTTCTTCTTCCTCTTTATAAGCAATTCTGCTTGTTCATTGGCGGATTAATACCTCTATGGAAGGTTGTCCGATACTTTTTCTGCCGATTGGTGACTTATCTCTTGCTATTTTGACGACACGGGTCTCCTCCATTCTGCTTATGTGGTTATTTTATTCTTTTTTTCTATTTTGTGTCCATTCATTTATACACTGTATGTTACATTTTCTTCTAATGTCTTCACTTCTCTTTCGATCTCTTAACGTATTTCCTGTAATTCTTCTCATTACTTTCATCTCTGATCTCAGTAGCCTTTGCGTTGTGGCTGTGTAGGGTCTTGTTTCTGAGGCATATGTCATTATTGGTCTTACATTGGCTTTATAAATTCTTGACTTTATCTCAGTGTTAATGTGTCTGATTCGCCATATAGTGTTATTAAGGCATCCTGTCAGTCTATTTGCTTTGTGTACTTGATCTCTCACTTCTTTGTCCAGGGTCTCCATAGCTGGACAGTGTAATTCCCAGGTATTTTTTTTTTCCATTACTTGTTAAATACCGATACCATCAATTTATATTTTACATCTGGTTGGTTTTTTGCTGACTACTATTGTTTTGGTTTTCTGAGATGAGATTGTCACATTAAATTTGTTTGCTTTTGTGTTAAATCTGTGGACCAGTCTTTGTAGACTATCTTTATCTTGGGCTATCAATATTGCGTCATCTGCGTAACAGAGTATTTTTATTTCTTTGTTTCCCGTTTTGTATCCTCTTACTTTGTTAACGCTTTTGATGATTTCATCCATGATTAAATTAAAGAGCATTGGACTCAATGAATCTCCTTTTTCTTATTCCGCTGCCTATTACTATAGATTCTGTAAGTTGTCCATCTATTCTGACTTCCATTTTGTTGTTTTGGTAGATGATTTCGATAGTTTTTATAATATTTAGGGGAACTTTTATACAGAAGAAAGATTACATCTTTGAGTCTTACTCTGTCAAACGTTTTCTTTAGGACAATCAGACAGAAATGTAAAATTTTTGGTTGTAAGTTTTAGCGTAGTATTTAACAAGTTTATATCTCTAGTTTTCTGCCTGTTTTTTATCTTCTTTTTTGAATAATATAATTAGTTCGCTCGTTCTCCATTCTTCCCGTATTTTATTATGTTTTATAATTTTATTAATTAATGTTGTTAATTATTCTGTCATTGCTGCTCCACAATATTTTAGTAATTCGTTTGGTATTCCGACTTTACCTGCTGCTTTTCTGTTGTTCAGGTTTTCAAGTATTTTCCGAACTTCCTGTACTTTCTGGTGTTTTCGGTTCTAGCGTCGTTTGTTCTTCCTCTGCATAAAGCTTTTTTAGGTAGTTAATCCACGTATCCTTTTTTATGCGTTTTGGTTCTATTAGTTCCTTTACCTCCGTTCTTTGACCTCTTATGAAGCGCCATATTTCCTTTTGCAGATCGTAAAAATCATGTTCCATTTCTTTCGAAAAGCGTCCCCAGTGATCATTTTTTATTTTTCTTGCAAGAGCATGTGTTTCGTTTCTAATTGTCTTGTAATTGTGGTATGCCTCTAGTGTTTTGGTTTACATGTATTTCAGGTAAATTTTTTTCTTTCTTTACATTTTTCCCTCACTTCTGTACAAAACCATTGGGTTCTTTGCCTTGAGAACGATTTATTTTTATTTACATTTCTTTCACCAAGAATTTCCTTGGTCGAGGTTAACATAATAGACTTAATTTTTGCCCAGCTTTCTTCGACTCCATCACTTTCTGTGATATAAGTGTTTCTGTTTTTTTCGATTGAAGTTCATTACCCTCAATGGGAATATCTTCCTTCTTCCTTGATTCCCCTTTAACTAGGTAAATTTTTTCTAGTGGAACTTCTTTGATGTGAATTTCGGACATCTCTTCTTCTTCAAGTACATGTGGAATTACTATATTTGGAAGTACCGAGGTTGACATTTGGGGATGAAATGGTTGTTGCTGAATGTTTGAATGATAAAAATAGCAATAAAGCGGGATTAGACTGGAGTTCAAATAATTAATGTAGACAATCTTCTTCATCTTTACTTCGCAGATGATTATCAAGACAAAAAAAATTCGGTGTCAGATGTATGCACGGAAAAGCCGTATTTTGGTAAAAAATTTCATTCATTATCACATAGGTGTTTGAAGGTATAATGGTTGTGAGGTAAATGATAGGAATGAAGTCTAAATGATAAATTAGAATAGTACGCTTCTGTTTAGTATTATTTAATATTTAGTATTAGTTCAATAATTAAATTTAAAATAGTTCATTGTTCTTTAATATAGTATTATGCAAAATACCTAATCTCGCAAATTTTATAGAATTTTCTGTTTACTAATAATTATAAAATACTGCTTTTATTTATTTTTAATTGACCTAAAATAATTCTAGTTTGAAAACAATATCTTTAAAATTAAATATAAACTTATTAGGATTGGTAGGAATGAATTCTAAACCAGAAAAAAATACATCTTAATTACTTTTGATTAAGGATATAGTTTTATTAAAGTTGTCAACAATTTCTGTGGGTAAAGAAATTTGTTTATTGCTTATTGTTTATGGGTTATTCACTACTTTATTTTGATTATTTTCGAGTTTTCTTAGGTTGAGTTCTTGAGTTAGTTTTGGGCCGTCTTAAGTTTTGTTTGTGTAAAAGGCTTTTAGGACTAGCAACTTTAATTGTTTGCTTTTCAATGATGTTGTCTTTAAAAAATTTAGGATTAACTTTATTTTTACAAGCGTAGTATTTTTCCTGTAAACTAGTGGTTCGAGCCTATCTTTACTGATATGTTGGACAATTTTCTCTTTCTGTTCAAATAATTTTTTGTGAAGCCGTATGTAAATCTCTTTTCTTATATTCCTATGTTTCTGCACGTAATTATTAATAAACTTTTGGTTTATATCAATATCGAATATTTCGTTTGTGTTAATATGACCATTTACAATGTCAATGGGCTTTTGTTGTGTTACTGAGTGTCGACTTATTATAACCAAGAATAGCATGGGGCATGTGGTTTAAGATACCTATTTTACCTTCATTGTTATCTTTAACAGGTTGACTGCGTACGTAATCTAATAGGAACATGCCAGGTGCTAGGAACTTGGTTTCACCAAACAGTGATAAGAGCTGGTTGTTAGTGTATTTTATATGATGTTTTAGATGTTTTAGACATTATATGCCACATTTGGGAGCAAATGTCAAAAGGACGCGGATCCGCTCCGTTAGCACCACACTTTAAATTTTTACACCAAATGCTAACGAACGCGGATCCACGTCTTATTTTTGAAATAAAAGGCTACAAAAAAATTATGTTTTATTTGAAAAGTAACAAAACATACACTAAAAACAATATAATAAGAGCAACTTGAACGTTATAGGTAACAAATAGTACAAAAAATACACCAACTAGAGTAATTTTCGGTCTTCATGGTATGTTACGAAGCATGCGCCTAGGCAAAGACCAGGTTTGTCAGTACAAATAAGACATTCATAAATCCTATCTTTTCTTTTTTTATTCACTGTATACACCCTGCACTTTTTACGTTTCGTTTCTCCTTTTGTATTTTTCTTGGCTATTTTGCTCAAAATATGCCGTTCAGACAAGTTATTCAATGTTTTAGGAAAATTTTTCTGAGGAGAGCGTAGTAAATTTCTTATAATTTCTAGTCAAAAATCATGAGACAGTTTTGTTGCAGAATATTTGTTAAATAAAAAATAAGAGTTTACTAAAATTACTTGTAGTATATGTATACCCAATTTTTTGTACCAGCGAAGGGTTTTTATTTCGCAAGGATAGTATGGTAACATTTGATCTTTGCGATCAACACCAGTCATATTTTTATTATATTCGGCGATTGGAAGAGGTTTTAGTTTTTTTTGTTTTTGTTTGTTCTCACATTATACCATAACATTGCTGAACTCAGTGGATATATGCATTACACTCCCGTTTATCGACCCATTTGCCAACAACAACGCCGTTTTTATATTTTGCTACTGACTCGCCTTTTTTTAACTTGGCTTTAGTCACTTCTACTGGATTTCCTTGTCTTCTTCCCAGAAGAGTTCCTGTACAATATGTTTTGTTCTTCATAAGTGTTTCGGCAAGGTCCATACTCATGTAAAAATTGACCATAAACAACGAGTGACCTGCATTTAGATGTTTGTGCATCAATTCCATGACAACTTTTTTTGAATGGTCTGTTCCGGCGGTAGTCTCAAATTTACCAGCATAAACTTTCATATTTTGAACTAATCCGTTAGGTTCAATAAGTACATACATTTTTATACCAAATTTATGGCGCTTATTTTTAATATACATTCTAAAAGAGAGACGACCACGCCATAAAACTACTGATTCATCAAGGGTGTGAATACATTTTTGTCAGGCTGATATATGTCATTCATTTTTTGATTAAAATAATTTAACAATGGACGAATTTTGTACAGCTTGTCCTCTATAACTTCTCCTACCTCTGGGTTTTTGGCAAAGTGCAGACACCGAAGAATTGACAAAAATCGGTCTCTACTCATATTTTCTGGGAAACACTTTACATTAAAAAGACTATCAGTTTTCCAATAATCTTGCGTTTTGTTGGATTTCCATGTCCCCATGTGTAAAAGTAGCCCAAAAAATTTATTCTTCGATAATGAGTGGTTTCCAATTTGTTACTCTAGATCTTTCTGTAACACCCGATAGAAATAACTGTTCAGCATACAGATTCGTTTCTGTCACTATCAGCTCAAGGTCTTACTTTGTGGTGGCTCTATCAACAAGTTGCAACATCTAATAAACTCAAATTGTTTCATTCCATCATGATCATTTTTTCATTCATGTGTATTTGGATTTCCCGAATTTGGAATTAAATTTTCAATTGGGTTCTTCCCCGTAACCTGCATTTGGATTTAAATTTTCATTCGGTTCCTCCTCGTTTTGCATGGCTTGCACAATACCCGAAATATCGTTGTCACCTACAAAAATATAAATTTATCACTTTTTAAACTCACTTGTTTCCAACTTAGCCAACTCATCCCCATCCTCATCGTCTGTAGATACAATACGTATATACGTCTTCCGATAAAATATATTCATCTTCACTATCTGATTGTGTTAAAAAAGTATTCAAGTTCTTCTTCTATTAACTTTTTAGAGTTTTTATGGATATTTTTTTACGTTTTGGCTGAGAACAACCTGGCTCTGCGTTCTCCGATCATTGCAATAGTCAAACACGTGTCAGAATAAAAGCAAACAACAAAAGTGACAACTGTGATGTAACTTCCGTTATCTGATGCTACTCTTAGATACTGATGTAACAAATAAACGCACAACTCTCGTGCTAATAAAATATCATACTACAAATAGAAGTCATGTTTAAAGCTCGGATCCGCGCCGTTAGCACCGAGGAATGAACGGCCTGGACTCGGATCCGCGCCTTACGCAATGAACCTGTTAATTATTCTAAGACGCTCGTTAAGCGTAGAATCAAATCTTACTACGGATCCTTTTGATTGAGTGCTATTCGTTGTGATATAATGAGATTTGACTTTATTTATATCAAAGAATTCTTGTACAACAGATTTTTTTAGATCTTTTCCACAATCCATTGTTACTAAATCAGGAACTCCATGGGGTGTCATAAAAGTAAGGAAAGGTCTAACGATTTCTGTATATTTAGAAAATGTATCTATTAGAGTAAGAAACTTTTGACCTTGGCTGTGAAAAGTATCAGCAAATATTATTTTAAAAGGTTTTGAAGCAGTGGGAGTAGCCCAGGCGTTTACTTCCTACACACTCACACACAGCTACACACACATACACACTAATACTTACACTAACTAATATTTCGCTGGATGTCAACTGGTTCCGTGGATTTGTAGTTATATGCGGACAACTACAAATAATAAAAAAAAAATAAATATTAAAACTAAAACTTTTGAGATTTTTTAAAACTTCTTGTATATTTTCTCTAAACTTTTAACTATTAGGATTTTTTATTTTAAATAAATTTACTTACTTCTAGGTCCGTCAAAACTACATTAGACGTCGCTTACTTACCACCTATAAGGCCATAGAAAGGCTTTCCCAAAGTGAGTTCAACTTGGATAGATTAGAAGTAACCCCTTCAACAGCAACGGCAAGTCTAGGTTCTGAATCTTCGCCTATCAATTCACAAGCAGCTCCGTCCCGTCTCACAGTTCCGGGTTCCAGTCCCACACCCAGCAAGAGTCCTACGACTTCCAATAGTACAAACGCGGCCATGTTAAGAGTAGCTAAGCAGAGAGCCGGGAAAAATTTGCCTTTAACTATTAGAGACGTTGAACGAGAAAGAGGAAAGCCATTATCGAAGTACGAGAGGAATATGATGATCTTTAATTGGCTTCATACTTTAGATGATACCGCTTACGTGGAAGGCATCCAGTAATTATTTACCAAAAGAGTCAGTCATCAGTAAAAATTTGACACATTTAAGAAAATATTATTTGCCGCTGAAGCTTTGTTTAAGCGAGAGTATGATGAGTTAGAACAAATGATTGTGAATGTCTTTGAATGTAATTTTCGAGAGATAAGACCGCAGATATTCAGAACCCTTTACGAATAATGCAGTACTGTTAGAATATATGTTGTTAAAATATAATATTATTATTATATTTGTGTTAAATGTTATCAATGTTATCTGTAAATTGTGTGCCTCCCAATTTAATGGTCATCTATGTATATGTATTATCTATCAACTGATCACTAACTGTTGCGCCTTACGTTAAAATATGTTAAAAATTAAGAAATTGAGAAGAAAAGACATAAAATAAATCAATAAATTAAGTATTGTATTAAGTGGCAGTAGGTAAAAAAAATTCACTAAACCTTAGAAAATTTCCCGTTTTTAATATGGTCTCTTAGGGATACTATTAGAATCTGTGAATCAATGTATTACAGCTTTAAGCATTCTCGTCTATCCTTTTGGAAATTTCTTCGTCTTGAGATTTAAGTCGTTAGTTCGACTATTGTCCGTACGTTTTCTATTGTGCATTGAATTTGTAGAATGTAATTAAATTTGTCATGTACTGTAATTTCTGTCAACCAAGACAGTTATGTACACAGACCAGAGAAATAAAAAGCCTTTTTCATGACACTGTTTGATAGAGGTATCGAACAACTGCTTTTGATAAATTTGGTGATAACAATAAAAAAATATGCAAAAGATTAAACGTCATTTTTTACTTACAAACAATATAATGAATTAATATTGTAAGATTCGATAGTAGATAGGTATGCACTTCACCACACTTTGACCTCTGACGTCACAAGCCCCGTCCGCGCTCCGGTCACGCCAACGCCCCGCGATGCCGTCATAGTTTGACCGGGCACCGTCAGCCATTTTTAATATGAATTAATTTAAATATTATTTTTGTATTTCAACTATTATCTAATAGTCGTCACTATTTATATTTAGCCAATTTTAATCCAAATTATTAAATTAACAATAATTATTAAATAAAAAATATCTACTTTCGATTTTAAATACTAAAGACGAAGACTACTAAATTATACGGAAAAGTGATGCAATTTTACTAGAAAAATTATTGTAAAAGAGCTTAAAAAGTCAATTTTTTGAAAATTATTAATAACTTTCCTAAAAATGTACAAAAACGTTAATTTCGCGCGATAATAAAGACAATATCGCATGTATTGAGCTATAAAAATTTCAAGAAGTTTCACCTAACAGTTATTGCAAAACTTCTTCTAGTATCCAGCATATTGTTCATCTTCTTGGGACAAAAACGAAAATAGATCTCTCACGTCTTTTTCCTTCGCCGGCTTTATTCCAACCACTGGGACAGTATGAAGAGCAATGTTTGTGTTTATGTTTCTTCCTTTTCAAATTGTGAATGGTATGTAATTTTCCATGTGTGTTTGAGAACAAACCAATGTTCCGTCTTTTTTGTATTTCATTTGTACATACTGTTGAATGCTGAAAACAAGTCCCTTTGTTTTTGGCTTATTTAGAAAGAGTCCTTTCAAACTTTCAGTTCAATTTTTGATTAGCGTTTTGTCCATGACAACATTAAAAGGAGATGGATTTTTCCGACAACGCACTATTGCTTCCAAATATGGCTTTGCCGTCCCTATGTATTCCTTCTTTTTTAAAGATGACTTTACCAGCCCAAAATTGCAATCGCACTGGTTAAAGGAATGGCCACGAACCGGAAATATATGTCGAATATTGACGTTGAACTTGTGTGCTAGCCACATTCCAAATTTTACCATTGAAGTGTTCCTAATTTGGCCTCCGCACGCATCCGACAAAAATACGATTTCAGTGACATCGCAATTAATTTTTTTGCACAAGCAGTCATAGACAAATGAAATAACAGAATCGGCGCTTTTTTTTTGTTTGTCCTTCTATAAATGTATACATAAAAGACGACCCATCATTGTGAATATGTATATTAAAGAGATAACACCAAAGTAGACGTTTATAAAACTGCATTGTTACATTGAGTTTCGGAACTGGTAGATTTTGTCCATAGTCAAATTCAATAACAAGGCAACTACTGTCAGTTTTACTTCTTTCTATCAGATTCCTTCTCATTGCTATATCTCGCTTTACTTTCATATTATGAAGGTGATAGGAAATTGCACAGGCATCGTTAGGATTAATAGATAGTTTTTGTTTACATTCTGTGCAGAAATCACATACGTCTGTTTTAGGATTGTTGAAACTGTATGAACGCAGTGACTTAAAATACTGAAAGTATGTCTTGTATTTCATCTTTAGATTTGTACATGTCTTTTCTTTATAGTATTGTACAAAAAGCTCATACAGCATTTTAATATTAAATTCGGGATTCTCAAAATATTTTAGTTCGGATTTGTGTTGGAAATAATGACTTTTCTTAAACGGAATAGTTTCCAAATGCTCTTTAAGCAAGTCTTGAATGTTGGGAGCCAATTTGTGGGGTCTGTTGGCATGTGTCCATCGCTTTTCTGTAAATGAATCCTTCTCAATTACCTTCTTTTGTACTACACGAATGCGCTTTACAGATACTTGAAAAAGTTTTTGGATCATGGTCCGACATGTTTTTATTCTGCCACCCTTTTGAGACACGAAATATTCCCATGTATACGCTCGTAAAACTTTTGGATTATTCTTGAGTCGTTTACGGTCCACATTAAGTTTTTTCATATACTGAGCCAACAAAGAGTCCTGTTGAGGCTTTGCTTGTAAATAAAAGTGTTGAAATAAATGTTTTTGATCATCGACACTTAAACGGGTAAAATATTTGTGCAGGCAGCATTTTATGATTAACTGAAATGACAGCTGCGACATCGCGATCTGCGGAGGTGACGTATATTTTACCTGATTGCGTTTTAACTTTTCTTTTTTCTCACGTCACATTAATCTTACATCTTGTCAGTTTTTGTCTAACTACCTCTTCGTCAGAATCCATTTTTAAAGCTCAATAAACACACTTACGTTAACGACAAGCAAACGAACAACGGACGCGAACACAACTTTGTTAAAATGGTAGTTAAATGTTTTGTTTATCGAATGACACAGGTTTGGGACATTGTTGCCAAACTTTGCCGAAATGAACTATTCTTCATGGCGGATCGATCTGCGGAAAAACGCCCATAGGCTTATGGGCCCTTTTTTCGGGGATGGCCTCAATTATAAACAAATAGTAACATTAATTATGTCAATTGTAATATGTTCATTATACAAACAGATTAATTTCATAATTTTATTTATAATTATACAAAGTTTATAACAATTAATTTTTGTAAAATATATCTGTAACGTTTTTGGGAAAAAGTAGTTGTAAAAATAATTCAATCACAATTCAAGAAAAATGAACACGTATAGGTTTGATTTTAAAATAATCATTCAATCAATCTATCAATCAATAATGCCTTTTTATTTCTCATTAAAAAAAATACAATGTGTGAATCGCGATTTTTGCCAAACTCTGGCGTTACTTTAGATGAGTTTTAATCGACAACTTGGTGTTACTATCATTCCCAAATAATTATAGTTATTCACTACCTCTAAGACTAGATGATTTAGTTTCCAAGATTCCCTGATCACATTACCTTCTTTTCTGAATACAAGAATTTGAATTTATATAAATTTATTTTCAGATTCCACATCCTGCAGTATTTTTCCAGTTCACTAATCATCTGATATAGCACCTTCGGATTGATTTCCATCAAAACCAAATCATCTGCATATAATAAAAGTCTTATAATCAAACCATTTATCTCCAAACCGCCTCCCAATGCTTTATGTAGGTCATTCAAGAAAAGCGCAAACACTAATGGACTTAAAAGACATCCCTCTCTCACTCCTACATTACAGTCAAACCATTCAGATAGACTGTCCTTTGACCAGACTGAGCAGCTGAGAAAAGTAGTACTAAAGCATACAAAAAAAATGTATATAAACATTTTTTACTCCTAGTGCATGTTGGATTTTTACTATACTCCTAAGATTAAAAATGTTGTCCATAGTTGAATAGCCGGTTCTATATCCTGTCCGGAACTCATTTAAAATGTCATTATTTTGAACCCACGAGGTAAGTCTGATCAAAATCAATGCCGCAATGAGTTTGGATATTGTATTTAGGAAGGCTCGATACCTCGATAACTTTCTGCACTTTCCATGTTTCCCTTCTTATAAAGAGGAAACATTGCATCATAAAAACCCTGAGGAAAGTCTCCTTTGACGAAAAAATTATTAGGAAACCCAAGTACAAGCTCTTTTCCGTTTTCTGGAAGAAACTTGTAGAACTTAGCAGCAATTCTAGTAGATTTTTAAATAAAAATTAATGTTTTGTAAAATTTATTGTTAAAAGATAGTATTTATATCTATAATACATAGATATTTAAGCTTATTATCATTTCATAATCTTTTCTATTAATAATTAAAGAAAAATAAAATTTTGCAAAAGAAATATTTATTTTAAATTGTTTAAACAAATTACTCGGTTAAATAAACAATTCACAAATTAACTAAATGTATTTTTATGATTTATGCTACGAGATATCCCAAATTAAAAAAACCGTCAATTTTCGTTGAGTAGAACCGGAGATATTGCGACTTTTATAAATCTGAATTTATGTAAAATTGTTTTGCTTTTACAGCTCATTTAAGCAACAAATTAACAAAAATAGCTTTATAAACTTTTATTTTAAAGAATTTTCTATGCTTTTTTAGTAAAATTGTGTTCACCTTTAGTATTTAAAATTAAATAGCGATTTTTCATTGTTTATATATTGTTTATAAGTAAAAAATGACGTTCAATCTTTTGCATATTTTGTTTATTACATATCGTTATTAGCAAATTTATCAAAAGCAGTTGTTAGATAACTGTATCAACGACTATCATTAGAAAATCGTTAATTTCCTGGTCTAACAATAGTTATTTGCATCCTTTCATTATCAATGTGTAGATAATTGTGGGTCAGCCTTACCTATGCCGTCAACGTTACGTGAATGTCTAAAAAAAAACTTTGACTATTTACTAGTGATAAGTTTCATTAAATAAGGATCTTACAGCAAAAATTAAAACCTAATGTATTTAAATAAAATAATACAAATAAAAAGCTCGTAACAAGTTAGGGATACTGTTGAAACAAAATCAATTTTCAAATAAATGAAGCAGTAATGGAAAAACGAGGAGAGATAAACCACAGCAAGCTAGCACCTCAAGAAATAAGTTTCATAAACAAAGATATTTCCAGAAGTATTCAGAATACCATTAGACTCTACAATAAAGAGCAGGAGCTGGAGAAATAAAAATTTCGGGAAAGAAATGAAAGGCAGAATTTACAAAACAGTCATCAGACCAATAATGACATGCACGGCAGAAACACGACCTGACACAGAAAGGACAAAAAGGATGTTAGAAACAGCAGAGATGAAAACACTTAGAAAAATTGATGGCAAGACACTATTGGACAGAGTTAGAAGTACAGATATACTACGTAGATGCAAGGTGGACAACATCAATAACTGGGTAAGAAATAGAAGAGCAGAATGGAACGATCATATAACCTAAACGACAACAAATAGAGTAGTTGCACGGCAAGACACGGTTCCCCAATAGGAAGACCATCAGTACGAATGCCACGAAAACGAGGAAACGGCAACTTACTGGAGGCATATTGAAAAACAGAGTCATGTCTACATAAAAAGAAGAATAATAATAAGAAGAAGAGCAGTTTAGATGAAATAACATCTAACAGAAATGAAATCCTTAAAACAGTCGAAGAATTCTATCAAGAACTTTATTAAAGGCAACAAAAGATACAAAGCACGCTCAAAGAGAGAAAAAACGAAGGGGAGTGGTTAATCACGGTTTAGAAGACATACCAGAGATTACCAAGGATGAAATGTACTCAAAAAGATGATAAATGGGAAAGCACCCGGAGAAGATGGCGTAGTAGTGGAGGTCATTAAAGTTGTAGAAGTTCTCATCGAAAAAATTCAAATTCTACTCAACTTATGTGTAGATAACAGTATAATTCCAAGCTATTGGAACATTTTAATGATATTAATATATAAGAAAATCTACGGAAACCGAAAACCCTAGAACTATAAGCCTCTTCTCCTATTTGTAAAATATTTTTACTAAAATAGTAACCTGTAGACTAGAAAATAAACTGAACCTCTATTAACCAATATAACAAGTCGGTTTTCGCTCAGGTTTCGGTATCAATGATCATCTTATAGTGCTAAAAACATTAATCGAGAAAATTATAGAATACAAAACTACACTAGTATAAATTTTTGTTGATTTCCAAACGATTTCACGATAGAATTGAAAGGAATAATCAGAGCTCTAATTCAGTTTCGTGTGGATTACAGATATGTACACCCGCTTAATTTGCAACAGCAAGTGTACAATTCATGAAAAAACTAAGTTCCCACTGGGGAGGATTAGATAAGAAAACACGATCACACCAAAGCTCTTCACAGCAGTACTGAACAAAAAACTCAATTGGTACAAGACAGATAAATATTGATGGAAAAATGCTAACAACCTCCGGTTAAAAGAAGAAATCTTGGCTGAGTAATATCAGAGATTGGACTAACCTCAATGTTGAACAGATATTTCACAATGCAAGAGATAGGGAAGCGTTTAAAGAAGTGATCGCCGACCAAAACGGTACAATAAGAAGAAGAAGACCGAATATCTATATGGTATACAGCCAACTCCTGGGGATTATCCCTTTTTAATTTTAAGAAGAACGTCCTCATTGCCGATAATTTATATAAAGCAGAAGTAATGCTTAATGAACTTTCATAGACAACGAAAGAAGTGGGATTGAAAATAAAAAGAAATAAAAAAAATTTAAGACAAACTTGATCATCGGAGCTAAATAAAATTTAAAAATAACACACATAGAAGAGGGTACACAATACTATTGTCTTGGTTATAACTAAAAAATCACCAGAGATCATTAACACAAGAAATACAAAGAAGTATTGTTCTAAGTTGGGCTGCATACGTTAGATTAAAGGACACATTAATTAGTGAAATCCATATGAGCCTTAAGAGAAGGGTATACAGACCGTGTTAAAAACGACGAGATTCGCAGAAGAACGGGAAAATAAGCATCAAGGCTGAAATGAAGATTTGCAGGACAATAATGGTCTAACTCCGAAAACGTTAAATTTGGATAATTGAGATAATTCTTAAAATTATAATTAAAGTTTAACAAAATACTTCAATATAACTCAAGTGTTTATTCTTAAATAAAATAGGGGGCTTAATGACAAATTCAGAAGTTTTACAAAAAAAAATGCCTTAAAACTATGAGGTAAGCAAAAAAATATAGACTCAGGCCACTATAAATCTCAATGATTTAATTCATCTAATCATATATAAGTTCATCCTCAGAAGACCTATCTTCGACGTTTCGTTGACCAGATACTCGGGTGGCTATCGCAGTAGGGCAAGTTTCTGTAAAAATGATGATGTACAGGTGGTATGTATGGCAGTAAGTCCATCATGTCGTTCTTCTTTGCAGATGTAACAGTCCTTCTTGTTGAATAGAGTAGTTCTTGTATTACAGATCAACATTATAAAATTCACTTTCGGGATTTAGAGTTTCCTTTAATTGAAATTAAAGGGGGGATCTCTATAAAATTGAAGCCAGCTAAGTATCCATTTGTAATTACTTTCCGATTGGTAATCACATTATTTAAACATGCTGTGCTCAAAAACTCTAAATGTTGCATTTCAGCCATCACAAACCTGGGTTCTTTTCGCTTGGAGATTTTAATTCAATTCACTCGTCTTGACGGTAGATTACACTGTGACGTTCGCTTTCACCTTCGATTGTACCGAATTGACCATCAATTGGCAGAAAGGAGTGCCCACATCCCAAAAATTTAAGATATATGATGTTCATATTAAATTCTGGATCTTGCACAAGTTTCAACAAAGATAAACTCATTTTTATATTTCTATTCTGACCTGTACATGAGTTTGAATAAGCAATGATATGTTTATAATTCACAGCATAGTGCTTCAAATGCTTTACTAAACAAGTTGCAATGTCTTACGAACCGCGTCCACCCTCTGCCTCGTTCCATACATACATGTAACCATTATTGCTGCTGAAGGAATAAATTCCTAGATTATAGAGATAAAGATTTCTTTTGTAGTACCCCACAGACGTTATCAGCTTAGGCAAATATAAAGCCTTTTGTAAATGGAAGGTTACTATCTATGCTTCTGTTGTTTTCGTTGAGTACCTCTTGAAACTTCCCCTAGCTGAATCCTCTTTTCGTAAATGCAACTCCTTTTCAACTGCATTGTCGGCACTTTTTAATTTTAACTCTAGATCATTATACAACTTTCAGGTGTCTTGATGAAGAATTTTCAAAATGTAAATTAAATTTTGTATTAAATACCTGATAATAATATTTAATTTGTTTTGGTTCTGTATTCTGGGTTTGAGATTCTTCTACATACAGATCATACAACTTTTTTACTGCTCAAGTATTTTCTATTGGGATTTTTAATTCTTGAATAATGACTTTGATAAGCCGGAAAGTTTTTATATGCCTAATAATATCAGAATCGTCCAACTTTCTACAGCTTGTAGTACCTCTTAGCTTTTTGCAATTAGAGGAATGTCGTTTTGCGAAAGCTTTGCGTTAATTTTTACGACACTGTTAGAAATGTACTATTTGCCAGTATTCCTCAGTTTTTTCTTTCTATTATTTTCCAATCTTTCTCATTCCTCGATCGTTTTTTGCTTCTAATATGTGTAAGGCCACCTGAATATGTTAAAAAAGCTGTAAAAGTTTATTATATTGGATAAAAACGTAAAATACGTGTGGATGGCTGTGGATGTTACTCAACAGCGTCAAGTATTTCTTCATTTAAAGTTTCTGCATCCAATATAATAAAAATCTAGCATTAATATAAGGATGAACTTGAGATGGCACCATCTAAAGGCCGGAGACTGAAACAAGGAGTTAGACCAGCTTTATACTGATAGATCTAAGTAGATTGATACATTTTATGTGAATGGCGCGAATTTTCAAAAGAGTGGATTTAGACCAATATTATTCTATGTGCCTCATATATCGAAGAAGAGATTGTTGAAATGAAAATGTGAAGATAAGATATGAGAAAAAGAATTTTCTGAAGGCGTATGGTGGAAGTTTATGTCCAATAGTGGACACGGGAAGCTGCATGATTATTTTCTACATTTTACACTTTCATATTGGTTGCTGTCTATAAAAATTCTAATCAATAATAACTATTATCGTTCATAAAGATTACAAAAGTTTTCTCGTTTATTATATACTGTACTTTTAAACATGTCAATTAATTTTTGGTGCTACACATTGTCGAATACATTGTGATAGTTGATAAATCAAGCATACGTCCACGTATACGTCTCTTCTCATTGCATCTTAGAAATTAAACTTCTACTTACTGCGTTGTCATAATTTTTATAAAAACTATTATCTTCAGGAATATTTTCAGGGTTGATAGGTTTATGAAAGCTATATATTTTTGGTCTTTTCTTTGTTAATAATATACACGGTTTAATATATACTCTGTCTCTGAAAATAATCAGATTCGAAATCGGAAATTTTGCACTATCACACTTTAGATTACATTGGAAATCACCTTTACTTATAGAGCACTCTAGATATTATTAGATTTTGCATAAAAATTTAGATTTATTATGATTCTTTCTACCTAAGTTAATACTTTTAACGTTAATTGTGGTTTAGTTAGTAGCTGTCCCATTTTTATTGCTGTTAGTCATGGTATTTGTATTACTTTTTGCCTAATTATTTCAGTTAAGTCAGACTCATTGCTTTATTGATGGGCAGAACACTTTAACCTGTTAGGTTCAATATGAGTGGAGGTTTAATAACTCCTTCACTCGACCTAAGAGGTCTACAATGGCTCATCCCCAGGATAAAGTTGTCCTTTCAGCTCAGATTTTTCAACAAAATATATGGTGACACTTTTATGAAGTCGTATATATGTCTCTCTATATTCTTCATTATCCTATTCAATACTAGGTAGTTGCACAGAAAGTATTCGGCTGTCTGGTCTTTAGCATAACAAAATTTGGAATCCGCCCTTTCTGTCAGTTCGATTTTATTCATGTGCCTCTTGAGACAACAGTGTTCTGTTAGGATACCTGAGGTATACCTTAGGATGATAATTCGCAGATAATTCGAAGGTTCGAACCTTCGAAGCATCGAAGGTTCATATATAAAATCCTTCGAATGTTCAGGACCCATTATTTGTTCATACCAGTGGATACGTTATGTTACATCAAATGTAGACCAAACCAAAGAAATTAAGACACGTTCTACAAAACCTTCGACAAAAGATGGAACTTAAAGAAGAAGAAGAAGTGGTTTCATCTGGTTACAAGTCCGATTCAGGTTCTAGGCCTATGACCTTTTGCTCCTTTCTTTCTGGTAGGTCCACCTTTTCGTTTCTCTCAATACCAGTATATCCAGGCACCTAGAATAAACTTACTTTGTTACTTGTTCTGGCCCGAATCAGATTGTGAAGACAGTTCTAAACTAACTTGGAGTCCATTCGATTACATTTCAGTGCTTTTAATGTCGCCTACCTATCTAATCTTATTTTTATAGATCTATCTCTGCAATTCCTCTTTATTAGTGCCTGTTGACACATCTCTATAGCATAAATTTCTGCTTGGAAGATGGTGGCGTGATTACTTAGGCTTTCACTAAGACTTAACTTTGGTTTCCCTCCGCATACTACAGCTTCAGTCCCATCTTCGTCGGTTTTTGAGCCGTCTATATATTCGTACCATTCCCGTACGTATTCCCTCCATGGAGGCGGTTGGAGTAGTCGACATCGCACCTGATATAAATAAGCATGTTTGTCATTAAAGCTTACTTAACTTCTCTCTTTTGTTGGCATTTAGATCACCAAAATAGTGCTATCATCATTCAAGCTCCGCTTATCCACTGCTGGACATAGATCTCCCTCATAATTTTCCATCTGTTTCGATCTTGTGCCTCTTGCATCCAATTCCTATGACAACGTTTTAGATCGTCAGTCCAACGTGTTGGTGGACGACCTCTGCTTCGGTAGGCATCATCTCTTGGTCTCCATTCCAGTATCCGCTTTGTCCATCTATTATCTGTCATTCGAGCCACGTGACCTGCCCAGTTCCATTTTAGTGTTGCTACTCTCTCTACTGCATCAGCCACTCCTGTTCTTTGTCGTAGCTGGCGATTTGGGATCTTGTCTCGTAGTGAAACGCCCAACATAGCACGCTCCATCGCCCTTTGACACACACGGATCTTTTCAACTGTTCTCCTTGTCATGGTCAACGTTTCGGCACCGTAAGTTAACACTGGCAAAACACACTGATTAAACGTTTTTCTTTTAAGGCATATTGGTATATCAGACGATTTGAAAATATGGTTCAGCTTGCCGAAGGCTGCCCAAGTCAGTTTTATACGACGGAGAAGCTCAACGGTTTGGTTATCTTTTCCTATGCGAATCTCATGACCTAGGTATTTATAGGCCATTACCTGGTCTATGGATCTTGTTCCTACGCATATATCTTCGCTGACTACAAGATTTGTCATCATCTGGATTTTAGATATATTTATTTTCAATCCCCCTTCTAGCGAGGAAAGGTAGAGCTGATTTAAAAGTTCTTTGGCCTCATCTATCCTATCAGCTATTAGTACAATATCATCTGCAAACCTTAGATGGCTAAGCTTTTCTCCGTTTATGTTTATGCCCTTGTCGGTCAGTTTTGCCCTTTTACATATATATTCCAAAAGCGTAGTGAACAGTTTCGGCGATATGGTGTCCCCTTGGCGTACTCCACGTTGTATCGGGAATTTCTTGGTTTGACGATCACCCACTCTAACACTGGCTGTTGCGTTTTGGTATATATGTTTAATTATATTTATATACCGATAGTCAATTCGGCATTCTGTCAAGGCTTCCAACATTTTTTGTTGATTTACGGTGTCGAATGCCTTTTCATAGTCGACAAATATTAAAGCTAGTGGTTTATTACATTCAGTGCATTTTTCTATAAAAATTTTTATTACCAGTAGGTGATCGTTTGTTCCATAGCATTTTCTAAAACCCGCCTGTTCTATGGGCTGATAAAATTCCAATTTATTTTCTAGTCGTTTCGTAATTATTTTTGTAAATAGTTTATAAATATGTGAAAGTAGACTTATGGGCCTGTAATTCCTGAGGTCGGTAGCATCCCCTTTCTTATGAAGTATGATAATTTCTGCGTTATACCACTGGGTTGGTGTTATTGCTTCCTGCAAACATCTAGTGAATAGTTTGGCAAGGACCTGCCATAATCTTTTTCCAGCTACCTTCAAGGCATCTGCCACTATTTCATCGCCTCCGGGGGACTTATTGTTTTTCATTTCTTGAGTGCTATATACGTAAGCATATATATATATATATATATATATATATATATATATATATATATATATATATATATGTGTGTGTGTGCGTGTCTGACTACAGTCATATATAGTACATTTGTTTGGGTTCCAGGGTTCCATATTTCATGATTTCCCACATATCCTTAGACATGTCTAAAGTTGGATATTCTTTTCAGGTGGATGGTCCATGTAAGCCGCTTATCTAGTATTACTCCTTCATCTTTGACCTCAATCGCCTCTTTGACAGTTTCTCCATACAAAGCGGACATTCAGATGCTATCTAGTTTCTTGTAAAACTTACTACCACAGTTTTGATAGAATTTACAGAGTGTTTTTCCTGTCGCACCACCTAGTATGGATATTTAATGTTCGTTGAAGTGTACTAAATACATTTCCGTATTTTCTCTTGTTCTTTCTTTATGCGTTAAGAAGTGAGATCATTTACTAGGAAACCTGTGAGTACCGCTTAGCTATTTTGGCCACAACCTCTTCTTGCAGATCTGTTACAATCAGCCTATTTTCCAGCATTGCTTTGATTCAGTTGCATACGGTAGTGTATATCCCTTTTGATGCTACTACATCATAAAGAGAATTTGGTAGTACATTATTAAATGTGCCTTCTTTATCTAAAAAGGCGGGTAACGCAATCTCTCCATTATTAATGGAGCGACTAATTTTCTGAACTACCTCGTCCAGTGCTGTTTTTGTTAATGTTCCTTCTTGATAAGCATGCTGGTTACCATTAAGATGATGATCCCTCAATAGCCCCTTAACGTTGGAGTTAAAATTCTTAGTATATCTATGACTTTGAATTGACAGTCGAAAATATCAGTTTAACTTCTTTAAAGAGATTTCCAAACTTTTCTACAAAAATAGTAATCCCGTGATAGGTACTGGTTTTCAATTCCCATTCTGTGTTTATAAATTTTTCAAGACACTTTATTTGTAAATAGATGTCTATTCTATATCTATATCTGCATCTGTCAAATTTTTTGAAAAAAAAAATAACTTAGAAAATATAAAGATCAGTAGATCAGCTACTGCTACGAGGAACTGCAAATATTTTCAGATTTCAAATTCCAATATTTTCACAGATAAGTTTAATGTGAGATCTGCGTAAACCATTACATTCTCATTATGTATTTATAGGTACCACTTAATATATTTATATAAACATAAATGTTATAAATATGACAGATTCAATCGAAAATAACAGTATCTGCATTATTCATAGAAAACACAATATCACCTTCTATAATTCCGACACTGCTAAGGAAGATTATTACAACCTTGTAATATAGAAATTGTGAAAGAAATCAATGAGTCTGAATGTCTGTGTTAAAAACTTTTTGATATAATTTTGCTTATCTGTTATATAATTTAAATTGTTAAATGTAGATACACTTGAAAATAATTTAAACTTGCCTCTAATTTAAAAGGCAAAAAAATTGGCACTCAAAATACGTTCAAGAAATTAGTAAAACGTAGATAGGTATAAATTTATTCAAGACTGTAAGTTATACTTCTTTATTCACAGCTAAAACGACCAATTTCTTTAAGGAATATAAGATGTTTTGGAGTCTCTTTGAAACACAAGTATTAAATTTATATTAATGCGTAAAAATGATTTAAAAGCTATTCAAATTTGTTTTGGATACTGTTTCAAATTAGCAACAACGTCAATATATTAAAACTGTCAAGAACTAGCGCATGATCTTGTATTTGAAAAAAAAACTCTGTCATCAAAACTCAGAACAAAATTTTGTCCAAAATTATACCTACAATTATTACTTAGATAAGGAAAGAGAGAGGACAGGTAACGCTCATTTAATAAACCTTCGAAAAGTGAAGCCAGTTTCCATGTGACCGCCATGTTTTGGTGCCTGTTACTACCTCCCGCAGGCTTACCAGGTCTACTGATTTTTCAGTAGATCTACTGATTTCAACTTCAATATACTGATTTACTGAAACACTATATTGATCTACTAAAAAATATGTAATGATAAAATCACGTTCAAAAAGTGATCATTATGTCAGTGTTCAATTATAAATTTTGAAAAAAATCTATTTATTGATATATATCCACTATTCTCAATCTACTGAAGAAATAAAATATGACCTGGCAACCTTTCTGGTGCCGGTTTAGGCTTCAGTCAATTCCATACGATTACGCGTCCCCTCTCTTTCCTTGTCTAAGAATTATTATCAAATGTTCCCTTTAGTTGGTACAATCGTCCAAATCTCGCATCTTTACGGACTCAGTCTTTTGAATATTTTTTTACTTTTAAATGTTCATACAAAATCGGGATGATTTCAATTGTTTCACGAAAATATCGTCTTACAAAAAATTCAAACCTTCAAATTTGACTTTATTTCTAAATACTCCATTTTCTTCCGAACTCACTTCATTACAAAACTTTTCAGATCGAATGGTTATAAGTTGTCATTATTATCATCAGTTCGATTCGGTTTATTTTAGTAACTGTGGATTATCCCTATCCCTCTCCCTATCGGTCCCTCTCTTTCTTTAATTCTTTATATCTCTAGACTCTCTCAACATATTATCTCATTATTAATTCATAAGCTTAGTATGTATATTATATTACGCATTATATGTTTAAAGTATTCTAGGTTTCTTTTCTAGTTTTTTTTTGATGGTGTGTATAATTTTTTTTTCGTTTATTTAGTTGGTTTAATAACTAATTAATAATAATCATCAAAGACTTGACCCACGTACGGCAGATTAAGAGTGCGGATGGAAAAGTGTTGTGGAAGAGAACCGATGTTGGAATAAAGCAAAGATGGTATGAGTACTTTAGAAAGTTGCTAAATGAAGAACACCAGAGGAGAGACAAAGGATGCGGGATCTCAAATGAGAATGTAATACCAGAGATAGCAAGAGATGAGGTTATCGAGTCGTTAAATAGGATGAAGAATGGTAAGGCAGTACGGCCTGATGGAATACCTATGGAGGTTTGGAAGAGGAAGGGATTGATATTTTGTGGCAGATAATGAATGGGATATATAAGAAAGAAATAATGCCCAAATGCAAGGAGATAGAGTGTGATGGTATCATTGTATAAAGATAAAGGGGGCATTAAGGACTGTTAGAACTCTAGAGGGATAAAGTTAATGTCTCCTACAATGAAAATTTGGGAGAGAACCGTAGAGCGGAGGTTAAGGAGAGAGACATCGATATGAGAAAAAAAGTTTGGGTTTATGCCAGGGAGAAGGACAAAAAATGCCTTGTTTGCATTGAGATAGTTGGTAGAGAAATATGGAGAGAAGAAAAGAGAGCTACATTTGATATTTATATATCTTGTGAATTCGTACGACACCAGTACGAATACCTAGACCAGAACTATGGAGATATATGAGAGAGAAATGGGTTATTGAGAAATACTGCTCGTGAAGAATATGTACTAGGGAGCGTACACCAACGTTTCCGATTGATCGAAAGTTTCCCAGTGACGGTTGGTTTGCATTAAGGCTCTTCACTGAGTCCCTACCTGTTAAATCTTATTATGGATATACTGACGGAGAAAGTAAGGGAGGGGCTCCTTAGCCAACACTCTGCTGATGATATCATGTTAGTAGAGGAGAGAAAAGATATCTTGGAGGAGAAGGGCTATTGAAGAGGGAGGACTTAATATTAGCAGGTCAAAAAAGGAGTATATGTGGTTAGGAGGTAGAGGAATGGTTGGCGACATAGAATTGCTTGGAGAAAACTGGGAAGAGTAGGAGAATTTAAATGTTAGCTTCTACATAACGGAAAATAGAACAAAAGATCGAGAAATTGTTAACAGGATAGAGACTGGTTGGTTTAACTGAAAGCGAATGAGCAGGGTACTTTGTGATCGAAAAATCGGGGAAGTGATAAAAGTAAAGATATACAAGAGTATGGTAAGACCCACGTTGATGTACGGCGGTGAAGTGTGGCCTGTACAGAAGATTCAGGAAAACAATAGGGAGGTAACTAAAATGAAAATGTTCACTAACATGATCAGAAACGACTTAATTGGGGAAAGAGCTGGGGTGACGACAGTCTTAAAGAAGATTCAAGAACAAAGACTGCAATGGCTTGATCATGTCAGAAGTAGAGATGAAAACTATGTGGGGCGAATGATAGAGCTGTTAGAAGTTATTGGAAGGAGAGGTAGAGGAAAACCCAGGAGAAGATAAAAGGACTGTGTGGCAGAAGACTTAAGGGAGAAAGATTTAGTTGAAGAAGACCCGATGGACAGAAATGAGTGGCGATGAAGAGTAAGGAACAGCGACCCCTTAAAGTGGGAAAAACTGAGAAAAAAGAAGCAGTTTTGTGTTAGGAGTCTGTCCAAAGTCCACTTCTTGAAGGGTTCCAGTTTAATACATATGGTACCTCTCAGTGTCCATGCTTTGACTTCATACATTATCCTTCAGCTTTCATTAAGCGTGCAGTCCAAATATTTGTACTGCCGAATACCTATGGTTTTTCCGTTACATTCCAAAACCCCTAAGATATTCCTATGTATGTTAAACGAGTCCTGTTTGTGTTCTAGAATTTCGATTTTACTACGCTGACTAGACAAAAACTGCTGTTTTCCTTACCGGATTTATTCTTCATTTCGAAAATTTTCAACCAGACTTTCTTTTTGACAAAATTGCTCCAACCTATCAACTCTTTAATTATATACACCAAATTCATACTTAACAACTATAATATCATGTATCTGTAGGATTTTTAATCATTTGCATTAGACTAGCTACATTTTTTACAAATTTTCATACTCAAAGAGTCCAGCAAAAATATTTTCACTCTAAATAAATTTTAAAGTTATTTAAATTTTGAAAAAAGATTTAAAGTCTTGTTTGGACGTGAAAAACTAATAGACTCTAACACATCTTCTATCTCTATTCGTAAACCGTGGTAATTTAATATAAGTTTTTCTAATACGTGTACCCAAGAAGGTAGCAAACATTTGTAAGGAACTATAAATATGTGATACATAGTAATTTTGCGAACTACTTGCACAAACTAAATGGGCCTCAAATTTTAAATTTCTAATATGTAGAAAAAAGTACCTGCGCAATTTTCGCTGATTACGATGTAAAAGTCAGGATTACTACTTTTTATATGTCAAGAAACTTCCAAATACATACAGAAAATATTGTTTTATGATTTTGTGTTATCGCGGATTTGAAGGTTAAACGCTTTTTTGCAAATAATATGTTTACTAGATATTGCTAAAAGTATACGGTTTGTACAGCTTGGGATAAATAAGATGGGATTTTATAGTGTATTACCGGACTAGTATCAAGTAGAATCATAAAGTGGCAAAAAAGAACAAGAAGGAAGAAAAATAAATACGGTTCTGAAACTACTTTCTTGTTGCATATTCAATTTAAATATTATGTTTATATGGGATTAAGGCACAATTATTGATTGTAATGAAAATCACATTTTTAACTAATGTTTGATATTTCGACTTTCACTCCGGAAATTCTGGGAAATGTATAACCAAAGTTTTTGTTATTGGTTATGTCATTTCAAAATTGACATGCTTGACCTCTATCTTAAAGGCAAACAGCATTAAATGGCTGAAAAAAATCTGAGGGTGGTGTTTTTACCACCGAGTTAGAATCTATGGAGATGGCATCACGTGACTAAAAACGACCTCACTTCGGCAATATCGTTAAGATTATTTTGACACTTTTGACAGATCGTATATGTTTGTTTACGTTTGTTGTTTTTCGAAGATTTTTAGTTTTATAATACTTTTATAGAAACTGTAATAATATATTGTGATAGTGCATAATAATGGTTTCTTGTTCTCAACGTAGTTGCAGTAGCAGAAGCAATGTTAATAAAAAATCTTCAGGAATAACGTTCTACAGGTTAGTATACAAATATATAAACAAAGTAATGGCCCGTACTTCAGAGAATAAATTAATAGTATTTGACTGTATTAATTTATCTTTATGTATAATATATCGTGATTTTAGTGTTTCTTCTTCTCATTGTGCCGTCTCCTTTCGAAGGTTGGCGATCCAAATGGCAATTGTAGTTTTGGAAACTGCTGCGCGAAAGATCTCTGCGGATGAGCGGTCGAACCATCTCCTCAGGTCTTTCAGCCACGAGTTCTGGAGTCTTCCTACTGATCTTTTGCCCTGTACTTTTCCTTCCAGTATAACTTGAAGTAATTCATATCTTTCGCCTCTCAGCACATGACCCAAGTATTGCATTTTTCTCTCTTTGATTATTCTTAGTAATTCTTTTTGTTTACACATGCGACGAAGTACCTCAACATTAGTAACTCTTTGAACCCATGGAATCCTCAACATTCATCTGTATATATACATCTCAAAGGCATCTATTCTTTTTTCTATTTCAGAGTCCATTGTCCAACTTTCACAGCCATACAGTAAGACAGAAAAAACGTAACATCTGATCATTCGGATTCTAAGCTGTAGACTAAGGTCTGATCTTGTAAAAAATGTTTTAATGCTCATGAATGTTTTCCTTGCTTGTTCGATTCTTGATAGGATTTTTAGTGTTTACCGCGGGATAAATAAATCATAGTTTATTAAAAATGTATTGCACTTTTTTAGATTATGATTAAATCTTCTGAATAACTAGTCATATTTTTATAGTAGTTTTAATATTATTGAGTCCGGCCATGATCCCACCGCCATATTGGTATCATCGTTAGCCACGCCTACCTACGCCGTTTTTAATACACACGGTAATATGCTCATAGCTTCTCCATAGATTCTAACTCGATGATTTTTACCCTAGAACCATTTTGTGTTTATGTGTATTGTGTATTGCACATGTGTTTTATTTCGTGTATTCCGTTATGTGTTTTATTAGATATTATTTAATCCGTTAATACATGTTACTTGTTGAGGCTACAAATCCAAAACAAGAAGAATCCTTTCAAATGACTGTACGTAATATTAATACAACTTTGACCCCCTTTTGGTAAAATATTCTTAGAAATGTACAAGCGGGATTAGAGCGCGAAGTTATTTTAAGTAGGCTCATTTGTTCCTCGTTCAAGAAGAGTGATGATTTTTTTGAGGAGTGAAGGTATGGAGAGCAGAGCGATAGTCTGAATATACCCATACTGAAAGTTTATCATTATGGTTTAGTTCACCTTCAAATCTGTGTTTAATTGGCTTTTGTAATTATTTTTACATTTTTATCCTGTGTTATCGTGTTGTAAGGTTTATAGTCTGAAGCATAGATAGGTATTTTTAAGCTTGTATTTTATATTATAGTTGATGTTATAATTTGCAAATTTGTGATAAATAAACATATACTGCTTTTAAATAAATCGAGTAAATGCATTAAAAAATTAAATTACGAGGAAGACATTAGAATTAAAATTGCCTATTTCAAAGCAACGGTTATTATAGGAACAATATGATTTTTTCAGTATATTTTAAATAATTTTCATATTTGTTTTTGTGTCTTGATGAACGAAATACTTATTTGCAATTACTAAATATCGTATGTTGAAATAAAGAAATATCACATGCAGGAAGAAAAATAATGAAAACTTTTTGACTTTAGTCATAAAATCTCAAGTTAAAGCAAAACTAAAATACTAAGTTATTGTAAACGGTACGTATATAGTTTTGTTCTTGAGTCTTTTTTGAGACTGTAGTCACCTCGACTCTTTCCGTAATCAAGTGGTTTCTGATCCTATCTATCCTATATCAAAATTGAATGTGAACACCGAATACATGAAAATCATGCGTGGAATGAGACAAGGCTGTATTTTGTCACCTCTAATCTTCAATTACTGTCCTCCTCTACGGAGTTGAAAGCTAAAGGCTTACAGAAGATGTCATAAAACGCTTAGAGGCATTTGAAATGTGGTGCTACCGACGCGTTGCGACGTATGTTAAGGGCCTCATATATACACCACACAACTATCATGAATATTATCCAGAGGCTATGAAAAGACAAAGAAATTATTGACACCATAAAAAACAGAAAATTGGCTTACTTCGGCCTCATTATGCGTAATAATAAATGCAGCCTTCTACAGTTGATTATATAAGTCAAGACTGGGGACGGACTGATCTAATGTCAACTGGTCTATTTTGAGCTGCAGTGAATAGAATAAGATGGGTCAATGTGGTCGCCAACATTAAGAGAAGATAGGTACCTTTAAAAGAAAAAGAATCTTCAATCCCTACTCTAGAAGAATATTTAGCGATGCTTTGCACGAAATGAAAAAGGCATTCTACTAAACGGGTATCGGTTAAACACATCAGATAAACAGATGACACCATAGTATTTAAGTATCTTAACCTATAAGACTTACAAGTCCTTATGATTAAAATCACGTATTACAGTCAACAGCACGGACTCATTATAAACGTAAAGAAGGCAAAGCTCATGATAATTAGCAAGAAAAAGATTATAAAAGGTCTACTCTACGTCAACCAAACCTCAGTAGAAAGAATGATACACTAAAACTACCTCGACACCATAATAAATAAAGAATGGAAAAACAACCATTAGATAAGAGCTACTATCAGAAAAGCTAGATCCACATTCAATCGGATGAGTGCCTTCTTTAAGGACCACAATCTCTCTCTTGGTATAAAAGTAAAAATGCTGCGATGCTATGTTTTCTCTGTTCTTTTTTATGATGTTGAATCGTGAACCTTGAAAGAAGATATGTACAGAGTATTGGAAGCATTTTAAATGTAGCTATATCGGGGAAGGAGGAGAAGGAGGTCCCCAGATGAATGAAGCAGAACCTAGAGGTACTGACGACCATCAAATTTCACAAGCTACATCGAAAATGTGCAAAATTAATGCAGATATTCCTTCCTACAAGCCATCCTGTAAGGAAAAATATTTTGGAAGCGAAGTTAAAAAACTTGAGAACCTAGTCCAACACAATATCTATGCAGCTTTTCTTCGCTGCTTCAGACAAAATAATGCTGTGATGATTGCCAATATCTGTCATAGATAGGCACTGCGCGAAGAACAACGTCTACTTAAAGTTTACTCGCAAAACAAATGTTACAAGCTAAAAGTCGTATAAACTGAATCTGACGGTGGAATCATATAAATAAAAGAGTAAATATAGAACACAGCCTGCGCGAAAAACTGATAAGGTATCAAAATGGCTTCTAATAAATATTGATCGAATCAGATGAGGTGGAAGACAAGTAGATAATCCTTGAGGGACTATAGATGCCATTAAAACTCGGGTTTGGAAAATCTTATCCAATGCGGCATCTTTTTATATTCTATTCATTTTTTTTATCATTTTGTAAGGAATAATGTGTCTTTATGTTTGTAAATAATTTTAAATTTGTCTAATAAACTTATCCCATGATTACTGTTATGTTTATTTTGAACCGTGTTTCACGGTATACTTTTTTTAAAACATGATGTTGGAATGACTTAACTGGTCTCAAAGTCTGTCATAGTATCCTAAGAAATGATGTATCTTATATTTTTGTCTGTGTTATGTATTCGGGTAGTTTTTGTCTAAAATTTATGGAAATCTTTAAAGTGATTTAAAGAAATAATGAGAGAAACTAGATGGTCACAAAGAGTATGTGGTTGATTAGACTCACAAAGCAACAGGTTAAGTCACAACAACCCTGAAATAAGGAAAATAGACGATGTAAGTCTTGAATCGTTAGAAGTGACTATTTGAGTCAGACAGCTATGGGCCAAAATATAAAAAATAGAGGCTAAGTATTTTTTTCTAAGTATAATCCTCAATAACTGCAATTAAAATTTGACGTTTTGACTTCCAGTCAGTATATCCTTTTAAAATAATTTGTGTTTGTTCATGTGTTTTAGGATTCTCTCCCAATATCGCTCATGACTTTCTCGGATCCAGCCTTCTACAGCTCCACGTACTCTCCAGCGTTTGATACTACCAGCGTTTGGTACTCTCAGAGTCACAACCGGTCCCTTTGATTCCTTCGATCCTCTTTAAGCAAGGGCTATGCCCTTTTATACTATACCCAGACAAGATGAACCTTGTTACGGTCTCCCAGTTCATTCTGTTCTCTGATACAATCCCACCCAGTCTGGACGTCACTTCCTGACACGTACATGCCTTTAGTACCGCTTGACCGTCAGACAATATATGGATCTGCTCTTTTTCAAGTGCTCTTATTATTTCCTTCTGAACATTTCAGTGTCGCACAAATCTCCACTTGAAAAACGGTGCAGTTCCTGAGCAAGGCAAAGCTTTCGCTAATTCTTGGATTTTTGGAGTATATTCCTGCCGCCACACCCTCTGTAGTCTTGGATTCGTCGGTATACCAGATCTTACCCTGTTGATTGTGGTACTTCTTGTTTCCCCATACAATTTTGTCTAGAATAGACACCCTGTATGAATTCTTTTTTTGTCATGTGATCCGGTTCCATATTAAAAATGTCCATCGGCACAGTCTTTTTGATACTCATTTGCCGTGTCCCTTCATTGCGAAGTTTCAGTGATTGTTTTATCTTGTAGGCTCTCTTGCCTCTCCTTGTATTATCAAATGCAAGGAAAGCAGACGTAGTAGAGCCTCCATAGCTGCTGTTGGATTAGTACGCATGGCACCAGTTATCGCCTTACACGCAAGTTTTTGCAGATTGCTAAGTTTGGCTTTTGCAGCTGTTTGAAGTGTATTAGTGCATCATATAGTCGCTGCATAGGTAATTGAGAGTTTGATCACCATGGTGTACATCCATGCACCATATCCGGTTTTAATCCTTATTTCTCCCCATACATGCGTCTGACCGTCATAAGAGTTGTCACTGCAGTGCTTGTTATTTTTTCTAATTGCCGGTTCCAGGTAAGTTTCGAGTCTAGTATAACTCAGTGATACTTTACCTCTCCCTTTAGCTAAATTTGTTGTCCCTGCAGCTGTAAAAGACCTAATTTCCATCTGCGTGTGAAAGTGACTATGGTGGATTTGTGGAAACTTATATTTAACCCTCAGAATAAGTCCATTGTATCACTACTTCTAGGATCTTGTCCATACGATCCCTGACTACTGTATTGTACTTTCCTTGCGAGATAATTAACAAATCATTCGCATATCGAATTATCCCATCCAGATTTTGCATCCAATTGTCCATCACCAGATTCCTCAGCAGTGGGGATGGAACACTCCCTGTGGGCGTCCTCTGCCGACCTCAGACTAGATATTATTAAAGTGTTTTCGAAAGCCCCTTCTATATCTAAAAAGGCTTCTAGCATCACTTGTTTATTTTCAATTGTGTTCTCCACTTTTTCTTCGAGTCTTGGGAGTACTGTCTCGGTTGAATTCCCTACTCTATAGACATGTTGTTCTTGATATATTGGATTGTGTGCCAATATTTTATTCCTGATATACATATTGAGCTTCCTACCGTTAGTGATGTAATATTATTGTTAAATTATAAATCATATGTCTTCGATATGTTGTTAACTCGTTGGTACTGTCTAGTCTTCTTAGCGACTTTCTCTTTTAGTTATTAATCAGATCCTTCTGCATTTCACGAATAAGTCGTTTCCGCAAATTGCTTTATATCGTAAAATAGGAGAGCCTATTCTTTTCTTTTCTGTTGGTGGTTTATTTTTATATCATATGTTTCTTTCAAAACTATTAATGACTCTTTCTACTGGACCCTATTTTCTTTATTCTACGCATCAAAATAAAAGTTAGGGCATGTACAAGGATGTTTTAAACACAGTCCTTTGTTTTTTCTTATTCATTGTTTAGTTTAGATTTTTAT
The DNA here is from genome assembly GCF_040954645.1 of Diabrotica undecimpunctata. NCBI lineage: Eukaryota > Metazoa > Arthropoda > Insecta > Coleoptera > Chrysomelidae > Diabrotica > Diabrotica undecimpunctata. The sequence goes on from NC_092806.1 coordinate 126,246,379, forward strand.
AAAATAGATATCATTGTGTACAATATATGTTTTCTTCTCTTCCATTTTCATTGTTATTAACCATTATAAATTTACATTTTAGCTATGTTTACCAAATGTATAGTTCTTATAGCGTTATGAAAGTATACTTATGCATACCTTAGAAGGTGGTGAATATCCTAACCTTACGTCTTTTTCCCAATCTCCTTATGATATCCTGCATACCGTCTATCCATCTTACTCTCGAGTCGAGGTCTTCCCCTACTTCTTCGTGCCAAACCTAGAAATACTTTCTTGATTGTTCCTTCCTCCCCCACAATATGTGCGTGACTATCCAACCTTATCTTTCTTTACTTCAGTTACCAAGTATGATTTTCCAAACAGCGACTACAGTTTCTGCTTTTTTCTTAACGTCCAGACTTAACCTTCTCTTACTGGTCCAACATATTCATCTCCCACCTTTTGAGCGTTTCTTCATCTTTTGTTGGATAATGTCCAGGTCACGCTCTCATATCCATATTACTACTGGAAGGATCATGCTTAGGTATAAGATCTTCTTTGTGTTTTTATGAATAACTCTAGATTGAGCACTGCAGTAAATTGCAGCTTCTGTTAGTTGTTTTCATCCTGACTTTAATATCCTCCACAGATTTTTTTTGGCCACTACTATTTAAAACTTATCACTTTCTCGTACCTATGTCTATTTATGGTGGCCTCTTGATCTTGTCATTCCCATTGGTTCCTTGACATGAGCATGCACTTGCTTTTTTTCTCTGGAAACTCTTAGATCTCTCTCTCCAGAATGGCGTTCCAGATTTGTATAGGACTGTTCCAAGTTTAGTAATGATCTTATTATTAATAATTATATAATTATATTGGTAATGATGTTATTAAATTTTTGCATGTTTCTCTATTATCATATTCAGAATTTCAGCATATTTTTAGTAATTCAAAATACGAGTATATTAAAAAGGTTTTAAAGAGTAACGAAAAGCTTATGAAAAATCCAAAAAATTCAATTTGTTCAATAAAATTGCTTTAGTAATAAGATAATCATATTAATAATAGAACAATTAAAGATGTTCCTTGTGAGTCAGTCGTTCGAGTAAAACCGGGATTTTAGAATATTATTTTGCATGTGATGATGATACACTGTTTGTACGCGTATCCCGATGAAAAAGTCTGACAATGTACAATTTTTGTAATCAAAGTTTCAAAAGTTATATTTATTCCTAATCGTTATGTTGTATCTAGCTTATGCTCTATATTATAAAATTATTTATATAATGTTTGTAATGAAGATTCTCATTCATGTTCATATTTGTTAATTGTGAAGTCATATCAAATAAAGTCATTTTATTTAAACTTGTTTTATACTACTGCCATACCCTCTTTTGAGCCGCTAAGTAGACCTTTCAAAGATAGTTTATCAGGAAGCATCATGCCCGATTTTATCTGGCCGATTGGTAGTGCTAGTGGCGTAACAAACTCCGTCGGGGTCCCCTGCAGAACTGGAAAAGGGACCCCCTTTAAAAAATTACTAAATGCGACTTGTGTAACAAAAACTTATTTGTGTTAATGTATTCATGCACTGTTGATAACATCTTACATTTTTCAACTTTATTGATATAGAATAAAATAGAACAAAAATTAATAAATGATTACATTATTACATAGTATTATTCTATGAGATGAACAACTTGCTTAGTGCACTACTATCAGCGAATATATCTACAATATTATTAATATCTATCTGATGGGCAACTTCATTTTCATTACTTATAAGTGGTAGAGACGATAACCGTGCTTCTGACGTTGTACTATGAAGATTTTATTTTATTAATTTAAGTTTAGAAAAGTTCTCTCTGAACTAGCGGCCGTGACAGGTAAAGTTAAAAACAAGATGTAAGCGTGTCCTGCATGTTTGCTGTCCTGCAAAGCGATAAGTTTGAGAACACACTATGTGAGAGATTACAAGTTGCTTTCCGACTAATAGAAACATGGTGTAAGGAACACTCACTATCTATAAATCCTAAGAAGACAAAGATGGTCCACTTAACCACAAAAAGAAAAATCACGGGCTTAATACCCCCAAGGATTCTAAACTTCTCTGACAAGGTGAACCATCTTGGTATTACCCTTGACAGGAAGTTTACATGGAACTCACACTTAGATGGTAGAGCTAAAAGACCATATATTGTCTATGAGCAATATCCACGAAAAGTCAGACGCACCTGGGGCCTTTCGCCCAGGGTGATAGCCTTGGTCTACACTGCTGTCATTAGGCCAATACTAACTTACGGAGCTATTGCTTGGGTAGCTAAAGTGCTACAGGCAACAGAGATTAACAAACTAAACCATATATATATATATATATATATATATATATATATATATATATATATATATATATATATATATATATATATATATATATATCTTCTATATCTCTGTGTCAGGTACACTTTATATTCAGTTTATAATTATGTATACCCCGTAAATCGTCGAAAGTGGAGTGCCAAGCGTCTTGCACATTGCTGTAGGGCGCCCTGTATTTTTAAAGGCTTTTTCTCTGGGTCTCCATTCAATAATTATTTTATTTCAACTAGTATGGCCCATTCTCGCGACATGTGCTGTCCAATTTTAATTTTAGGTTTTTATTTTTTCCACAGCATCTTGTACTCTGGTTCTTCTACAGATGTCTATGTTCGGAATCCGGTCTCTTTTTCGGTGTAATTGGCATGGTTGTTTATCTTTACTAATACTTATTTCTTGGTCTAGATATTTATTGGAAGCAGTGTCTTCTGTATTCATCATCATAGTCATAAACATCTTAGCAGATGTGTTGTTATTCAACATTAAGGTTTAGTAGCTCGGATCGTTTGATTAATATTTTTCCACTGGTCGCGGTCATCTGTTACATGTACTGTCTCAGTATACTGTTTGTTGAGAAGCTTTTTCGTAATATCTGCCCATCACTGTGGAGATCTGCTGCGTTGACTGTGTCGACTCTGAGCCTTCTTTGAACCACCAACCGCTCTATTTTGTAATCACTTTGATGGATATGACCAAATAACTTTAAAATTCTCAGGTTAGGTTTAATTTCATCTAAAAATGCGTCGTCTATCTGATTCTTTGACTGTCCATATGTCGCATGCTTAGTAAAATGTAGAAAGACAGGAGTTAAAACGGGTCTCTTTTTGTTTGTCATAGAAATGCGACGATCACGCCATACCCCGTTTAGTTTATTGCACAGCACAGCAGAGTCTTACTGCTCTTGCTAGGTGTATGCGTCTTCGAACTTCCTGTTCACAACTGCCCATGTTGTTAACTAGAGCTCCAAGATATATCATACAGGAGACTACCTCGCATCACGCAATAATTCGGGTTTCATTGTTAGCTATCATTAATCACGATTTTGTTTTCTTTGTAGTTAACCACGCATCACGCAATAATTCGGGTTTCATTGTTAGCTATCATTAATCACGATTTTGTTTTTTTTTTGTAGTTAACCATAAGACCAAACTTAGCACTTTCTACCTTGAGTTTTTTTTATTAGTTAGTTATTTCTGTGGCTAGAAGTTAAGTCTCGTCTGCGAAACTCAAGTTAGATATCTTGACACCGCCTAGGTTTACTCCTCTCCCCAACCATCCAAAACTCCTGCGCATTATGAACTCTCAATAGATGTTAAAAAATAATATTGGAGATAAAACGCATCCTTGGCGTATTCCCGTCTCCAAAGAGCATTCGCCAGCATCCGTCCATTCCAATATAGGGCAGGTATTCTTGATACACTTTACTAATAAGATGAGCCAAGTATTTAGGTACACCCATTGTCGTCAGTATATTCCATAGTTTATTCTATCTAACATTTATTAAGACCTGTGTATAACCAATCAAACATAAATATCATGATTCTGTAACTATTTCGATGATGTTTCTTACTTTAAGGATTTATTCTTTAGTACCTCTGGCCTTCACAAATCCAGCCTGCTCAGATGCTATTTGCCAACTTACGTTTTCTAGACGACGTTGCAGAATGTAGAGGATCACCTTACTGGCGTGTGATAATAGAGCTAATAGTTATAGATGTTACAATTATTTCTTGGACCTTCTCCATTGATTCTTATGCCTAAGTTACTCCAATTTTTCTGTTTATTATATATATATATATATATATATATATATATATATATATATATATATATATATATATATATATATATATATATATATATATATATATATATATATATATATATATTCCTTTTAATTCAAAATTTTTTTGTGTAGTAATGCTTGCTGTATCGTTTTCTAATTATTGTAGTATATCAGTGGTATATTGTACAGTCTATCTAACCTCAAGCATCTCATCTTGCTGACTGTATCAAACTAGTGAGGGATTTATTGTATATACTTTATATGCATTCACTAGTATTTTGAATACCTACATTGTAATACTTCTTTCTTCTTTTAAGAATCTTTCAATTTCATCTTTTACTTTCGACCTCGGTCTACCCTATTCGATACTGGTTTTCAGGCCAGTATTTTAACCTGAAAGTAGGAAGAAAGTCCAAATAAAACACAAAAACTAAAACTGTTTATAGTCTTTAATTTGTTCCAAACTATCGCATTCCTAATAAAATTTGGCCATGCATAAATTCGAAGAATACGAGAAAGACAAAGAAAATATATAATATAAAGGAAAAGTTAAAAATGCATAAAAGTGTTTGGTTTAGGCATACCTCATCTTTATTTGAGCTCGACCTAGGTAATACTATTAACAGTTTTCTTAGTTATTAGAGATATTCAATTATGTATAATCGATAAAATATCGTAGGTACACGATATGGAACCAATATCACTTAACAATCAACTTTACTATACATCAAGGGTTGTAATCTAAGACATGAATTATTAAAATTTTATTATCTACATAGACTATTTGTAATTTCCTTATTTAAGAAAAAATACACGTATATATGAATGCAATTAACGCGACTTTTACTAAATCGTTATCATTATCTTACTATTATAAAAATTTTTTAAAATCTTTTTATAAAGGATTTTAATAAATTTTTTCTGATACATGGTATACAGCCAGCGCAAAATACTAAGGAAGATATTTGGACCAACCCAATGCAGCGATGGTTCGTGGAGAATTAAAATGAATCACGAGCTGGATGAACTAATGCAGAGCGCAGATATTGTCAGATTTGTAAAGTCACAAAGACTAAACTGGCTTGGTCACTTAGAAAGAATGCCAGATAATCGAGCTGTAAAAGTAGTCCAGAGATGGAAGCCCCAAGGAAACAGAACAAGAGGAAGGCCCCGTAAAAGATGGATAGACGACGTAGAGAGGGATCTTAAAACCATGAACATCAGGCAGTGGCGAAGGAAAGTATCCGACAGGGCAGAATGGAAGAACATTGTTAAGCAGGCCAAGACTCACAAAGGGTTGTAGCGCCATTAGAAGAAGAAGAAGAAGAAGGTATACAGCCAGCTACAGGAACTTAGTTTCCTTGTGGATTTTACTATTATAAATTCAATGATTAGATTTTTGGAGCATCCTTATATATTTTCGGTAATTAATTTTGGACATGCGTTTAAATAATGGGTAATATTGTACCTATTTGGGAGATTTTATTCCAAACTAAAAAAGGAGGTACACTCTACATTACTTGCATTTGAGATGCTACATCCAATTTCGGAGTAGGCAATTCCTCTACATCCAGTTGTGGTATAGACGATTCGTCGTCGATTATTCTTAATAACCAGATATCTACAGAGACCATAATGGAATAAGAACTTCCTTTGAACAATCCTATAATATGGTGGCTCACTCCTATTACCTACTAGAATTGGCACATACATTAATTCACTTTTTGTATCAGCGCTCTAATGGTGAAGTCAGTTTAGATCAGAATATTGTCGAGTATAAATCGAATAGTCAAATCTTCCTTTAGCGTTATTCGAAATTTCATTTATCTGTTTATTTACGGCATTTCTTGTCCAAAATCACCTCATATCTTACATTATTTTTAATAAAAAGTTCTCAGGTGTGATGAATCGTAGTTGAGACACCAATTATAAATGGTGTCAGGTGTATTAATAACACATCCATTCCTTTTTATTATAATGGTATATATTTTGGTGAACGTTCTAACCGTAAAACTGTTATATTTGTTGAGTTTTAGTGCAATTAAATATACATATAGGAAAATAAATTCAGCATTATGTTTAATTACCAAACTCACTTCTTACTGAGCATTTGCACATTTATTTAATTTGCTTTAGACTGCCTTATAATTAAAATTACGTATTTTGCAATGTATAATATTTTATAGGTATAATATAAAAAAACTGCTTTCTTTCTTGAAAAGTTTATTTTCATTATACCCTATTATGCGTTGGGATGATGTGTTTAGTTATCTTTTATCCAGGTCCTTCATTTCTTCCGTTTTATAAGCTTAACAAATTTGTTTAATAACTAACATAATTTTATTTTATACTTTAACAACCTAAAATTACAACCCTTATTGATATAACATTCACTTTAGAGATAAACTTAAAGCTAACAGACTTCCAGATCTTTAATGTTAACAAACAACCTTATTTTATTTTTCACAATTTCATAATTATGGTTAAACCATTAATCATTTGTTAATAAGTACCTAATTAATAAATTGAAAATAACATTAGAAGGGCTAACTATTACTCTAGAAAACGTTTACCACCTCTACATTTATCTTTCACAACTATTCCCAGTTTATTAGCAGTCAATAAACTTTAGTTAGATAATCTTAAGCTACGGATTCCTTGCACAATTTTCTTTGAAAATAAAGAAATTGCAAGCAAATAATAGTAAAAGTGTTATGAATAATACATTATATTTATTAATATCAAATATCAGAAGACACTAAAACTGTCTTCTTTTTTCTCTACATATTTAAATCACTTGATGGAAGAGCGGCACAAGCTTCTTTCTACAAAAAACGTAGGAATCAAACAAGCAACTAACCGACTTATCATAAGACCAATTACAAGAAGGGCAGTATTCAAATGAAGCACACAGTGGCGTAGAAATCAGTTTTCTTCGAACATCAGGAAGAACCTGAATGAATCTGATTTAACAATGGCAAGTGTAGCCTTGCCTAAAAGTCGTCACAACAATGGTTTTTCTAAAAACCAAAGTTATTCAACGCGGAGTAAAACCTAGAAAATCACAGAAATCATATTCACAGAATTATAAGCTCGACCTTCTTTGTACACCTGAAAATATTATATAAACCACCATATATTGTGCCTGGTGGAGCAATCGCCAATCAAACTGATCACGTCTTGAAATACAAAAGGCCCGCGACAATCGTCGCATTTTGGTTCTGATCGCTAATTGGTACATATCAAATACAATTAATCAGCTTAATGACATAATTATTGAACAAATTTTTAAAGGTAATACATGCAAGAATATTCAGAAAGTGTGAAGTGGATATGAGTAATAGTCTTTCATAATGGCTTCAGTGCAGTAGAAACTCTGTATAGCTTCACAACTCTTATTCAAAAATGTCGAGACCAACAAAAAGATCTTTTCGTTGCATTTATAGACTATGAGAAACATACATAGTGAGAAATCTCTATTGGAACCAACAGGCTGTAGCAACATTAGATGCGCAGCAGATAAGTAAAGGTGTGAGACAAGGCTGTGTACTTTCACCATTACTATTTAATATAGACTCCGAAGACTTACTTACACAAGCACTTGAAAACTGTACAGAAGGGATCAATATAATTGGTAAAAATATAAATAACATTCGTTATGCCGACGATACAGTCACTTTCGCTGAAAGTGAGAAAGACCTGCAGACGCTACTAAACACAATTTGTGATACTGATAAAGACATAAAAACTGAGTAACAAAATGCTAAAGCTAACTAAGCTGCATAAATAATTCGAATAATGACATACTGTACATTGGGGAAACAGGTCCTAACAGAGCTCAAGTATTGCAGGAGTCAGCTCAAAATCATAACAGGCTTCCTTTCTGGACATGCGCAAGTCAAGAGACCCCTACTGCAATGAGTCTTAGACTACAGACTGTATGGCATAAAACCTATAACAGTCAACCATATTTTGCGCGACTTCAAAACTGGCAAGCACTTTTTAGAGATTATCAAGTGACCACAAACATATGGAAAGAAGAATTAGAGAAAGAATAACAGCTTTCTTCTTCCTTACTAAGGAAAACAGATAAAATATACAGAAGACGAAAAATCACATTTGAAAATATACAGAAGATGTAACAGAATCTTCCAATAAACGGTATGAGAGAACCAAATAATGAAATTTAAGAGAAGGATATAAATCCCGAACTAGTTTTTTGTAGAAACCAAGAACAATAGATACCTAGAGAAGGAACGTAAATAAAATCAACACTATTGAACACTATCAAAGTACTTCGAACGCAAAGAAACAATAAGGTAGCTGGAATTTATAACCGACAATCGATCAGGTCTTCACCGCAAAAAAAAACTCTAAACTAACCTTGGGAACAGGATATTGTCGTTCATTCACAGTTCTAATTTAGGATGTAGTGTCATTGAAATAATAAATGGTTACTGATATTAGGTCACTAATTTAATATATTTTTGAAGCTTGTACCACTATTTTCTTCACTATTTAGCTAGAGGACTTTCAAAAACAAAGAGAAACGTTTTACATACAGCATTTATAATTTCCACTAAAAAAATGCATTTTTATTCTTGATTTCAGTTAAATCTTATATTTCAGTTATTTAATATTTTGAGCATTAATTTAAATTTAGACAAATCCGTAAGCATTGGTCAATTTCAATACGAAAATGTAAATTTGGCATCGAGATACTTAATTCTTATTACAGTATCACATAAGAAATATTTATATATTAAAAAAATAACAGAACAGAGCTCATTTCAGTAATCATTAAAACATAAGAATTTGAATCAACATAAATGTGAAATTATATGCCAACTAGTATTTATGCTAAGGGTTTTTTTAATCGGTACTTTTAGACGAAGAGTTATCAAATGATTCTTGATAGCTATTAACAATATTACATCATAACCAATTTGATGAATTTTTTACTTATCATTAAAAACCATTTAGGCAATAATATTCACATATAATTGTTTAGTCGCGATTTTCCTTGGCTGTGAATTATTATAAATGAGAAATTAAATAAGTCTTCTTTACCTACATCCTACATATAACCAATCTAGATGCCGCTTACTACAAGGTTCAATGTTGAATAAATCAAGAATTACTGTGAGAATATCTTATTTGACAATTCAATATGTATAAGTAAAAATATTAATTAATCTCTATGTACAAATTCAACAGTTACACAAAGTATGATGAAGCAGAGGTTTTCTATTATCTATTCTGGTACTGAAAAGAAGTAACCAGTGCATAAGAGAAATTTAACAATAATAAATCGAAAAAGCTAATCAATTTTGTTAGAATTAATATGCTGGTGGCACCATACGAATTGTAATATATTTAAATATACAAAAATGCATATAATTTTAAGTTAAACTATTAAAACTTAAGATCTTAACAGCATAGATAAAATATCTTAATATTTAATGTATAAGGACGCATAAAACTTGTGGTTATTCACATAATTACAATAAAACGACATTAACAAACATAAATTGAGATCTTAATAATAGTAATCCATTAGCCTCTAAGTTATACACAATACTCACTAATCCATTTTATTTGTTTATTAATAACTCAATAAGTTTTAACTGCAGATCTTTAACTTCTTTAAACGACTTGTTCGACACAAAAATTTTTTTTTGTAAATTTTGTACATTTGTAGATACAAATCTGTAGGGGCAGACCTCCAACACGATGGACAGAATTACATTGGCTGTAGAAAGCTCAAGACCGACAGAACTGAAAGAAATTAGGGGAGGCCTATGTTTAACTTTGGACGCGGAAGGCTGGATGATGAATGTTGATGACATGCGGATCATTACGCTGCTGGTAAGACTCCAATCTCGACCGGACAACGTGTTGATACCTTTTTCGCGAGATTGCTGCCAGTATCTGGTGTAATATTGTACTTTTAATTGCGACAGATTTGTTGTTTTGTTCTCGTTAGACCTTATTTTTTACCTATTCCTACAGAAAATAGTCAAGAGGACTAAGATTTGGACCTCAAAGGGGGCTAGTTAATAGTGTCTCTACGAGAAATCACGTTATTCGGCAATAATTAGTATATGCTGCAATTGGTAAATCAAAGGTATGATAACTTACTTCGTCTTGTTGAAACTATGTTTTTAAGATATATTCTGGAAACTCTTATAGCAAACAGCTTCTTAGTATTTCGCAGTAAGATTTACTATTCATAGTAAGTGGTTGAGAGATGTTGAGAGATGGAGGCAATACATGGAAGAATTATTCAAGGAAGAGCAAGAGACAGAAGTCAGTGTTTCTGGATGTTCAGGACCAAAAATAACGCTCAATGAAGTAACATATGCAATAAAAAGACTAAAAACCAACAAAGCACCTGGACCTGATAATATACAAGCTAAAATATTGAAACTATTTGAAAACAACCAACTCAAACTCCTAACGAGTCTACTGAACAAAATCTATGATACTGCAGAATTACCTACATATTGGCTAGTTTCCATCTTCATCCCTCACCCCAAAAAGGCAAATGCCACCAGATGCTCTGATTACAGAATTATAAGCTTAATAAGCCATGCACTCAAAATCTTTCTGTTAATCGCTCTCGCATATATAGAAAACTTGAAGAAAACATTAGCAGTGTTCAGTTTGGGTTTAGAAGCGGACTGGGAACGCGATATTTCCATACAAGTATTGATACAAAGAGCTCGAGACGTAAATTGCATTTGACAAAGTGCAACATCAAAAATTATTTCAGATACTGAAAGAATCTAGTATTGATGATTTACGCCTAATTAAAAATTTATAATTACAGCAAAGGGCAACTGTACGAGTAGACAACGAAACCTCACAAGAATTCAGGATAAAACGGGGAGTACGTCAGGTCTGCATTTTGTCACCGACGTTGTTCAATCATCATCATCATCATGATCCAGCCCCATTTTCACATCCACTGTTGGATATAGGCCTCCTCCAAACGTCTCCAGTTCTCTCTATCTCTAGCTGCTGCAATCCAGTTTGTTTCTATTCTCTTTAGGTCGTCGGTCCATCGGGTGGGTGGTCTGCCTCGACTTCGCTTGTCGGCTCTTGGTCTCCACTCCAATAATTTCTTCGTCCATCTTCCGTCTTCCATTCTAGCAACATGTCCAGCCCACCTCCACTTTTGTTTATTGGTTCGCAGTATAATATCGTCTACGCCAGTTCGTCGGCGTATCTCCTGATTTCTCACGCGATCTGTCAAGGTCAGGCCCAGCATTGATCTCTCCATTCGCCTTTGTGTTACCCTTAGTTTTTCGGCAGTAGCTTTCGTTAAAGTTAGGGTCTCTGCTCCGTAGGTCAAGACCGGTAAGATGCATTGGTTAAATGCCTTCCTTTTCAGGTGAATTGGGGTATTTGTTTTAAAAATGTCTCTCATCCTTCCATGTGCCGCCCATCCCAACGTGATTCGTCTATTTAGCTCGCAGGTTTGGTTGTCTCTGGTTATTCTAATTTCATGACCCAAGTATGTGTATTTATCGATTAATTCTACCTTGTTGTTATTGATCTGTATCTCTTCGCTGGGAACCATATTGGTCATCATCATTGTTCAATACTTACTCGGAAATGTTGTTCAGGGAAGCTATTGATGGTTTAAGAGAAGGTATAAAAATCAATGGTGAAATCATAAACAATTTAAGATATGCGGACGATACGGTTTTGAATGCTGATAATGCGGAGGATCTGCAAACATTAATAGACCGTGTAGTGGAAGCCTGTGTCAGATACGGCATGAAATTAAACTGTAAGAAGGCCAAAATTCTTGTAGTAAGTAAAAACGACGTAATATAGCACCAATTCACAGCTAATAATGAACGCTTGAAAATAATCGACAAAATTACATATCTTGGATGCAGTCTAATAAGGAATGGGACCGCTCACAGGAAATAAGATGTATAGAAAAGGCTAGAGTTGTCTTCAATCGCCTCAGGAAGATTTTATGTAATATGCACGTGAACATTGATATAAGAACACAAGTCTTGAGATGCTATATATTTTCTACCCTTTGATATGGAGTCGAAGACTGGAACTTGACAGAGGCAACGTCCAAACGATTAGACACCTTCGAAATGTGGTGCTACCTCCGCATGCTCAGAATTTCTTATATCCATCATGTTACAAACAACACCGTGATCCAACGTATGAATAAAGATCTGGAAATTATGCGTATCGTGAAAATCAGTAAGATGACATTCTTAACTTAATACATGTGATGCGCAATGAGAAGTATCAACTAATTCAACTAATTTTTCAAGGCAAGATAGAAGGCAAAAGATCTCAAGGGAGCAGAAGGACCTCGTGGTTGAAGAACATCAGACAGTGGGCAGGAATGACTATCATACATCTATTTAGAGCAGCTGTCAACAAAGTTGTATGGACCAACGTGATTGCCAACATACACAGAGGATAAGCACAAAAAGAAGAAGTAAGTGGTGATCTTCATGGAAATACGTTCCGATAATATATTTACATGACATTGCAGATTACAGCCGATCTTTGGGATAGGAAGTGTTCATTGATGTTACTGTATTGGATTCTGCTTTGTCCGCGAGTAAAAATTCTGCTTGTTACGTGCCCTTTCAAATGGAAGTTCGCTTCGTCGACAAATAGAATGTTTTCAAAGTTAGGCAAATTAGAATGGATAAAGATTTTTTTGTCTAACCAAAGTCTTTACTTCTTCGGTCATTTCTTCAACTCTAATAGACTGCATACTACCTGCGTTTTTAATTCTAACAGTTGATCCGGTATTCTCGACCATCTGAATCAACTTTCTAATGATTTATCAACCATTATTTACAAGTATTTTTTGCTCATATAAGTCTGATGTTTGGGCGACAAACATCGCCGACAAACACGGCGATGTTTGTCGAACTGAAAACCATATCTGCAACTATACTTGCGTTCTTTGTTGTTTAAATAATTAATATTATTCATCTAATTATGTTATTTAAAAATATGTCTGGGTGTACCATAAAGATCTTTTATTAAAACTTTTTGAGTTACTAATTTTCACAAAATTTTCAATAATTCAACAACACAACGTAGATCTAGCAGTAAAATGTTAACACTCCTACTCGCTAAAACAAATCTATTAGATTTAGAAGTAAATATTCCCGATAAAACAATTAATCATAAAAAATCAATCATATATTCCTTACATGTATCACTGGGCCCTTACTTTAGAAAGTGTAAGCTGAGCAACAGCTGCGTGGTTAGAAATTATATAATAAATATGTAAAGATCACAAAAAATCATCCTAAACTAGTCGTTTTGGAATTTACACGGTTTTCTTTTTAGTAGTTTTCTTCGTACGTGGCAAGGTGGCGCTTTCCTAAAACATAAAATATTAGTTTCTGATGAAAGTTTGAGGATAAAACATTCCAAAAGTATACATATTCAAGCATCAAGCAACTACAGATGTTAATCATAAAGTATATATGTATATACACGCAAAAAATGCGAACCGAACATCGTGCCTATGGTACAGTACAACTTTAAGTTGCCACCACTTAACATCACGCTACACCAATAATCAGCAAGATAATAGAGCAAGCGCCAAAGGAAATTGAGTATGCAAAATACGAAGACCGGTAACTAGGCTCTAAGATCCCAAATTATATAGAAAATGTTTTTTTTTTGTGGCTTTAGCACTTAGCTATTTAGCCAGATACGTGTTGAGAAAGAAATAAATGAAACATTACTAATATTAATATTCTAATATAATAATTAATAGGTACTAAAATAAAAAAGTGTATATCTATACTAATAATTGCTAGTGCAAAAAGTGTATCAATCTATCGAACCTTGGTAGAGCCTATTATGACTTATGGGGCAGAAGTTTGGTAGATGACAAAAAAAGATAGAAAAAGAATAGAAGTAGTAGAAATGAATTTTCTAACGAGAGCGTATGGTGTATCCAAAAAAGATCCTATCAGGAATGAAGATATTAGAAGGAGGACAAATACTATATATTCCAGTGTAGACAGAATTGAAACGAGACAACTAGTGTGGTATGGTCACGTGCAGCGAATGAATGAAGATAGATGGCCAAAGAAAGCTTTAAATTACATACCACAACAAAGAAGAAGAAGGGGAAGATCTTCAGTTGTCTGGGAAGAAAATGTACGGCACATAATGAAAGATAGAGCCATCAAAGAAGACGAATGGATGGACAGAAAACGATGGCGGTCGAAATGCGAGAAGCGGCAGAGGCTGTAGAAACCTCGCTTATACATTCCATTGACGTGGGTTTTTTTTCTTCTTCTCTTCTTCAAAAAGTTCTAGAATGGTTCAGGCCGTTCGATTTGTTGTTTTTGCATGTGTAACACATACGCATTTAAAATTTTTGTAAGGTAAAACCTTTCTGTTCGAAACTTAATAGTATGTATCATAAAAGGAGTATTAAACATATGCAATTTTATTATTGTGTACATTCGTATGATTGAAATGTTTAGTTTTAGTTTGTAATAAGGTTTCAAACAGAATATGTGTTAGAATATTATAAAAATAAATTAAAAAACGATAATCGTGATGATTATGATATGTACATGTTCAGTTAATATTTTAATTTGTATATAGAGGGGTTTACGTATCACTTCTTTACAAATAAGCATATTTCATCTAGAGCTGTCTTGTGATTTAGAGGACTGTTACCTCTCGATCACTGCTACCTTCGATTGTAGCTATATTATGAAAAACTTATGAAAAACTTTATTTGGTATTGAAAGAGAGAGAACGCGATACAGAGGAAGTAATAATACACTGTCATGTGGTCTTTTCTTAGGCAAACTTGAGGAAAACATAAAGAATTTTCAGGTTGGCTTTAAAACAGTTTGTTATATTAATTCCTTACGGCTAACGCACTATCGGGAACAAGGGGTCGGATTTTACATCAAGCCACTCAAATATCAACCTAACGGCCTGCACGAATATTTAAGAGCCAACTCGGTGCACCTTACTAGATAAGGAACGAGGCTACAAAGACTTTGGTGCACAAGCACAAGATCCCATCACAGTTAAAAAGTGAGTTTTAAGTATGGAACGCTTCAATTATCTCGGAAAGTATGACGGTTTTGTGATGCGGTCGATATTATAATGATATTTACATTGTTGTCAGATCTTCCGTTTTTCTGGAAATCTAATAAACTATCTTATTTCAAATATATATATATATATATATATATATATATATATATATATATATATATATATATATATATATATATAGTATAGGTGTCATCAAAGTAGAAATGCGAAGACGAAATGACGAAACCAAAATTCAGATTTTTTGCTTTGACGCAAAAGATCTGATTTCACGTTTAGAGCTTCTGTAGCAGTCGCTCTGATGAATCCTGGTAGGATGAAATACGTATAAGCGAATATACAGAGGCACTGTCCGTGAAATCCAATCTTAACTGCCTTTTTTTATTTTTTCGTTTTATGAGTACTAGAAACCAAGTCGCCAATGATTTTTGCTTAGATGACGAGATATGTTGTGGAATGCAACTTTTAGATTCTCCATATCTCTCTTACAGCTTTAGCATCGTCTGTTTTGCCCTGCAATTTATAGAAGGCATAGATTAAAGCAACAATCTAAATTTTGGTTTCGTGAATAGAAATCTTCGCATTTCTACTTTGATGATGTATTCTCAGATGTCGCTATAGCGTCCATATTGAAGCCTTTTTATTGTTACTTCTTTTGACTGAAAAGATCTGATTTTATGTTTAGAGCTTCTGTACCAAACAACAAAACAAATAAGTCAGTTATATAATAGCTAAACTGACATAAATAATAAAAGAAACGGAAAATGATTTAATAGCAATATGCGTGACATAATATTATACGCTTTGGCATGAATGGCAATGAGTTTTATTGTTTATAGCAGATCTGGTGTGTAATGCTTTAAAACATTCCTTTAGTAGCTTAATATTGCTTATATGTGATTGCAACAGATTCAGCTTTTGATGACGGGTTTCTGAAAGAACTTTTGCTTAATTTGGTCATAAATCGTATCACATTATCAAAAAATTAGCATGCGCAACAAACACATGGTTAGTTTGCAATAAAAAAGGTGTTAGTTGTTTCGAACAAGAAAACCGTCATGCCTGGGATCAGTCGATATCTTCATCAACATATCTTCTAATAATTTTGATTCTTCGAGAAGCCAAAGGTGATTCACTTAGAGTTCTCAAGGAGAGTTGGCTACCAGTTTTAGTAAGACTTACAGCATGCGGAGGCGTGACATTCACGTGTGTTCTGAGTAGGTCGTTATCGCTTTTTGATTGTAGTTTGGAATCAGACAGAGGTTTCAAATAATCTTGACTCATGTAGCTATGCCAAGATGATCTTTTTTCCGCATCATTGTCTTTATTCCAAAATCCAATCTTCTTCGGAAACTTGATTAGTTTAGAAAAAGAAGATTTGCTTTTAGACGAACAAGAAGAAGTTGAAGAAAGCGAAGTTCGTGATCGATTTAAAAGTGTTCGTTTAGGTTTAGGTGGTTGCAAAAAAACTTCCTTACAAATTGATTCTGTTGAACCAACAGATCTGACTAATCCAGGCTTAAGCACCAACGTAGCTTTTATCGATGGTGTCGAATCGTGTAGTGAGGTGTTTTCTGAATCTAAGGAATTGCTGGCTGGTTTTATAGGGTGGGTAGCAGAGGGTGGAGGTAGAGGTGCGTGCCTTTTGTTGTATTTGCCACCTCTGGAACCAGGATTGGATGCTAGAACTTGTTCTAAAAGTTTTTCGGTTGTAGGTTTTAATATCTCTCTATCGCTTTTATCCAAATTTATGTTAGTATTCTCAGTTTTGGCTTTGTCAAGATTTTCGCTATCGTTTTTAGTTTCTATTAAATTTTTTAAAAACGCAGAGAAGCTCCCAACATCTTTTGTGATCTGTAAAATGTCCGGGTTATTCTCTATGTTCAAATCATTTTCATTGGAAGAAAGACATTCTAAAGAAACATTTTTGGATAGCTCAATTTTATTGATGTTTACATTTTCTTCACATGCAGTTATTATCTGAGTATTCTTACTGTTTATATTTAGATTATTTAGACCATCATCTACATTGTCATGCACAACGTCTAAGGAGTCCAAAAACTCATTCTCACTTGAAGAATCTGTTTTTTCGTCAAGTTTGGGCAATCCTTTGGTCTCTTTGTGGAATACAACATTGGTGTCGAATTCTTCATTCTCGTCACTCTCCTTTAAAATAAAATATTTGCTGTGATATCTGCGTACATATAAGTATATTGTTATTGTATTTTATTAAAGCAATTGCAATTGGCTAGTTGGTAAGTTATCAAGCTTTTGTGTAAATATAATTTGAAATATAAAAGAATCAATTGTGTAGAAAGTACATATCCAATTTTCGACGAAAATATATTTAATTCCTGAAATATTGGTCTAAGTATATGATAAGTGTTAATATAGTGTAAAAAATACACAGACAGTAATGACGACACAGTTAATGATAAGTGCACGCCATTGCTGATGCCGATGTCGTATGGACAAAATTAAGTTTAAACTATCAAGAGACTGTTCACATGAGGAGTCATATCCTTAAAGCCTCGTAACATATCGACTTTTGAGTAAACTTATAAAAGGATAATATCCAAATGATATGAAACCAAGAAATGGGTAATCATAAAGATAGGATATTCAGCTAAACATGACATTAATCTTAAAGCTATGAAATCTCTCCCTAGAAATGACAGAAAGTTATGTCCACTGCTGCAGCCCGCTATATACGTATACTCGTATTTTATATACGTATATATATATATATATATATATATATATATATATATATACGTATATATGAAGCGTGCATTTCCATAACGTTGTAAGTGCCAATATGCCTCATTTGGTTTTTTTAAGTTAAATGAGTTGCAAGTGCCATGTTCCATCGCCTAAAATTTATTTCATGTCGATACGGCTAGCGACATCGTGAAAAGTGGGGTTAAAGTAGCGGTGCAAGTCATAACGTTGTAAGTATCGTAGTGCAATTCTGTTAAATGTAGAGTGGCGCATCAGTTACTAAATTATTTTTGTTTGGACGTGTTGGGTTGGGTTGAAACATAAGTATTTGGAACGAATATTAATGAAACTACAGAAAAACGGTCCAAAAAGAAAAGAAGAGTTGTTGATAGTTGGAAAAAACAATAAAACCAAGAAAATGAGAAACTCTGGCGAAGAATATGTTTCTCTAGTCAATAAAAAGACCGTTACAAAGATAATGCCACCAGCTGATGTAAGTATGGTTTAAAGAGATACCTATCTAAATAGACGTTAAAACATAAATAATTTTTTTTTGTTTAAATCTATCTAAATAATCCAAAATTGTTTTAGGTAAAATGCAAGTGTCCACTAGCATGTAGATCCATAAGACTGGAATACCTTGTTGAGTTGTACAATCATTTCTATGAAATGGCTGATTATAGTAAGCAGCAAAGTTACCTACAAAGGTTTATTCATCCCCAATTAATCAAAAGGAGACGTCATGGTCAGTACGAACATCCCAGTGAAAGTAGAAGAAAGCACTCTTTCACTTACCATTTACTTTTGCCTGGAGGATCTGAAATAAGGGTTTGCCTCAAAACATTTTGTAGTACGTTTGCCGTAACTCCAAGAAGAGTGCAACTTTTGGGAGAAAAAATTCTTGATGGTAAAATGGATATGTCAGAAAAACGAGGAGGGGCTCGACAAAATATTTTCAAGACTGTCTGGACTAACAAGATTATAGAGCATATCGAAAGTTTTCCAAAAATTGAGAGCCACTACGCAAGGGCGAAAACCCCGGATAAGCTCTTCTTGTCACCGGATTTAAACGTAAGTAGAATGTACCGTGCATTTTTAGAGAAATATTGTGCGGATTATCAGCCGCCTAACAAACCACCAGTGACTAGACAATGGTATAATGAAATTTTTATATCAAAATTTAACCTATCTTTTGCAAGGCCTAAAGTAGATACATGCTCCACATGTGATAGTTTGGCTGTTCAAATAAAATCAGGAGATAAAGCTGCTGTAACAGAACAGGAGCTTCACCATCGGAGAGCAGAGGCTGCTACAAAAGCAATGTCAACTGAGACCAAAAATGCATGTACAAGTAATTGCTATGTTCTTTCCTTCGATATGCAGCAGCAAATGTACATTCCCCAATTAACTCACTCCGAAATGTACTATTCACAACAGCTTGCAGTGTGTAACTTAGGAATTCACGATTCCATCACAGGAAAGGGATTCATGTGTTTATGGACTGAGGACTTTGGGGGAAGGGGTGCCTTGGAAATTAGCTCCTGTTTATATACTTACCTTACTAAGGAAATTGGCAATCACGGAAAGAAAAAGCTTATTTTGTGGTCGGATAATTGTGGGGGTCAAAATAAAAATCAGTTCATGATCGCCATGTATTTGACCATACTAGCAAATAACGTTTTTGAGGAAATTATTCATAAATTTCCTGTAAAAGGACACACTTTCCTTAATTGCGACAGAGATTTCGCAATCATAGAAAAACGAAAAAAAAGTGTGTAAGGCTTATACATTGATGAATGTTGTTAACATCATTACTAGTGCGGCCCAGAAAAATCCATTCTCGTGCATGGTGGTTAAGGACTTTTATGATTTCAAAACCGTTGCCTGTGATAAACTGAACACAAAGAAGTTAGGAATTTCAACAGCTACGCAGCTTCGTCTTACAAGAGAGAAATTTGGTACGGTGATGGTGGCTAAAGGACATAGTGAGCTCGCTGGATGCAGTGAGACCAATGTACTCAAATCTGGAGTTACATTAGAAGACTTTAAAATCATAGACCTTCAAAAAACTAGAACTCACTTTGGTATCCCAGAGAAAAACAGAACAGATATTGAAAAAATGCTCCCTTATCTTCACGATGATGCCAAGAAGTATTTTAAAGAAAAATTAGGTCAACCAGGGCAAGTTTCTACTGTAGGAAACAACGGTTAAAAATCTGGCACTTAAAACGTTTTGACTTGCAAACCTGATGGCACTTACAACGTTTTGACCTTAGACAGATTTTTGAATTTTTTTTTTTAAGTAAGCTTTGTTTATTGTTCCTTTGCGGTATGTTTGTATTATATAATACCTTTAAACTAATCCTTTTTCAGTATGTTACATTATAAGAAATAAACATGTTCGATAAAAAACTGTTTTTTACTCCTGAAAAATTTATAATTAAATTTATAATTAGAAGATATATTGCCCTTCCCTGTGATGTATAATATACATTAGTATAATAAAAACAATAGTACCAAAATTGTGCGTAACTGGCGCTGACCGACGCTATTACATATACGGCGACGGTGTTAGAGAATTCCCCGATATTTTCCGGATTTCCCGAATCTATCGGGGAATTAATATTTCGGGCCGAAATCTATACGTGTTTTCTGTGTTTTCTTTCATGCGAATACGTTTTACCGAAAGATAGTTGCGAATTTAATGACAAGTTGCCTATTAGTGTGATTTTTTAAAAAATTATTTCTGTTATACATTATATTATTACTAATAGCTTTATATTCCAAATAGCTTTTTATTACCTGTATATATATATATATATATATATATATATATATATATATATATATATATATATATATATTATATAAAGTTAAACTAGTATTTTGCACTTTTTACTGATTCAATTTTTTTTAGCATTTATTTTCACAATATCGAAAAAGAAGGATAGAAAAAGAGGAAGACCACAAGCAATTAGCTGGCTCACTAAAAAAGTCGTGTTCTATTACAATGAGTTATTCTCCCTATGAAAAACCGTGTTTTTTAATTGCGGGTTCTAATATTTTAACATTTCTATCATTTCTAGATTTTTTTTTCAGAAAGCTTCAGAACAATAATAATAGAAAAGATAGACCCAAACGTCCCAGTAATAATTCTAATTTTTCTAGTAGAAGTAATTTTAACTTGTAATACAATAATATAATAAAATTTATTTAATTCTCAAGAACTGGGCAATAACTAATCTCAAGTATTCGAAAATAAAATATAACACTTACATCACTAGCACCACTTTTCTTAGGAACGGTAGACCTGGTAACTCTAGTGGAACGAGATCTAGTGAGAGAGCCAGTTCGTTGCAGACCCTCTCGTGCAGCTACTTTAAGAGGTAGTCCTTCACCGCTGGAATACCCTGATGATGAAATGTCTTCCGCAGACTGAACAGCAGCTACTCGGTCAGGTCTTACGTCAACTTCCGAAAAGTAAACGACGGAAGTGGAAGAAGACCTGTGAGGACTACGTCTACGCCTAGTAACGTGGGGTTCGGTAATGGTGTCGGCTTCGTCATGTACGTCGTCATGGGCGGGATCGCTTAGATCGCTAAGACTATAGCTTTTTCGTAATTGGTTAACAAGACCTCCTCCACCCTAAAAATATAAAAAGAATATAATATAAAAGTATATTTTTAAAAACTAAACATACAGCAAACGTCTTTTATGGTTAGGTACGCGAAACAGCGGATTTTCGTATCGAGGTACCGTATTCTTCCGGAAAGGATTGTTTCGCAGGCATTCAGTCATATTTTCGAATCTAATTAGTTAGTATCACTTGCTATCCAGCCAGTCTATCGCCACAACTGTTTCATTGCTCCTAAGTTAGGCACTTGTAAAACCTGTAGCTATAATAATAAGTCGATACAATGTCTGATCCGTTCGTTGTATTCTTAATATAATAAAGATTACTAATGACATGACAATTACTGTCGGCTGCAAGACGTTTATTTGTATGTAAAATCATATCAATATGCTAGACCATTTATTAATAGTATGAAAGTCAATAAATACCAAACAAATACAAATAATAACAAATCCGTTAAGACACATTGGAAAAACCCTAAACAACACCAAAGAAATAAAAGAGGCAGAATTATTCGCATATTATAATGACAGTAGAAGATAGGGATAATTAAAAGGAAAAATAAGGTGGCTGCAATATTTTATGGTGAATGGGCATCAAATCCATATAATAGTACGTCAATGAATGGGTTTAAGCAACGAATATAGACGTTCATAGAGCAATGAATATAGACAATCATAGAGCGAAAATTAATCCTTAAAAATGTTCCTAAATTCAAACAAGTTTGTAACTATATATTTGCGTATTTGCGCACTATATATTCAAACTTTTCAAACTATTTGTCAGATTGAGAACGTATGTTTTACAACTCGACCAAGACTTGTTTTAACAGCGATCGCTAAAAGTATATTTATAAAATGCATAAACGATTACTTCCCAAATAGAACTTCCCAAAAATCAACAGACACGAAATGGACGTCGTAGCAATAAAGGAAACCAAATTGACGAACAGCTTAAACATAAAGTTTCCTGGCTAGGACATCTACAGGAACGATCATAGGAGCAAATTCAGGAGACACTGCTATCCTAGTGAGAAAAGCAATTCCACACTACAGAATACAGAATACCACAACTAAACACTATGGAAGCAACTACAATTAAGTACAAATGAGGCAAGAAGATATCAGAATCACCTCTGCATACGTAAGGCCACGAGATCCTATAATAGACGATCACCTGAACGCGTTCCTGAATATATAGAAGAGCCGTCCATGATAATAGGAGATCTAAATGCGAGATCCCCAAACTGGAACGATAGAGCTATGAATAACAACGGAAGATTACTGAACTTTTATCTAGCAAACAATGAAGACACAATGGTAATAGGACCCATCGAACGAACACATTTCCCAGGAAATGCTCAACCCACCTATCTAGATATCCCATCCATCTGTGTTCCAAGAACACAAGGAACACTACTCAGCCTTTATGCAGACGACAAAGCGATTGCGGCCAAACACAGAAACTTAGAAGTAGCGGTCAACAATCTACAGACATCATTGGATATCATTGACGAATGGTGTATTCAATGGAAAATAGCAATCAATTCACAAAAGACACAAGCAATCATATTCAAAAAGGTAAGAGAAACCCCAGAGAAACAGCTGTTAGTGTAAGATAATCCCATCAAATGTAAAAGAGAAGCAAAATATCTAGGACCAAGGACTATGGACAAGGCTTAACCTTCATGAAACACGTAGACACAACCATCCAAAAAACAGCAACAGCTAGAGCAGCAATAAGAAGACTCACACACACATTCTTTCTAATTCGCCTTCTGTGAGGTGCTCAACATTTCTGAGGGATGATTCTTGTGTACACTTTATTGTTTAACTTTAAAATACAAATTATCAAAAAACTTAACCTATAAATGTTTACAAATTGGCGCTGAATGGTGACACCAATTTGACAGTTGACTTATTTGGCCTCGATCGTGTAGGCATTATGAAGCACGTTCAAAGTATCTCACAATTCTCCCAAATTGTTTCCCCCAAAAGTTTTTTTGCTACGCCTATGATTAAAAAACCTAATTGACGCGTCACGCATCGATTTCTAATTACTGAACGTGACATAGCATTGTGTTGGTAAGGGCCTTGTCTTCCAAGAATTTATTCAATGAAGTATTTGCCTTTTATCATAAAGAAACACACATTTCCTAAATCTCTTCCACGTTACATATAAAGCTGTGCTCTAAATGTCGAGTTTCTAAAAAAAAAGAAAGTCATGTTGACAGGAAATGGCCCCCTAAGCGTAAACCCATGTTAATGGCCATTCTCGCATATATCCGAAACTCACCCTTCTTAAACGAAAATATATCATTCTAATAAGAATATATCAAAGTTTACTTCACTTGTATACCAGTTCCCGAATGAGTCAGTTCAACTTGACCGGTAAGTCGTTTACTCAATATCATTTATATTGTCACTGTCCCTCTGATTTCAAGTATGTATTATTAATTATAGACTTTGATGTCAATTCTATTTGCCTTGTCTTGCGGTTTGTTTCTGCTATCACAAAGTCATTACCTGTCGTCCAACAAGCACCGGAGAGTACCTTTTAATTGCTGAAATGGGTTAATCCATTGTGTACCGTCCACGGCAGCTATTTGCTGTACTGAGACATTATCTACCTCCAGCCACCACGTGCTTTATGTATTTGTAAGTACATACACTTACCTGCTAATCTCGGTCAACCCTCAGTCAAGTGTTTAAGATCAAAACATTACCATTTTTAAAGATACAAATAATACCGTTCTTAAGGACTTCACTCAGGAACGTGTACGAATTCATCACTTTTTAGCCTCCCATAAAATTATTAGACACTCCGAGATACAGCAACTACTCACCGACACCCGTTGGAGATACGTAAACTCATCACCAGCAATTTTGCCCCAAGGTGCTGGTTTCTAATGTAGAAGATTACCTGTTACCTGTTAGATATCTTAACTCAATTTATTAAATTATGATACATATTGGAAAGATCTTTGATGTCAGTCTTATTATTGATAGAATTTGGATCTTTTTTTTATGTGAATCATCTCCAGTTTGTATCTTTTGTTGTAATTTTGTTCTTTTTCCAAATCTGTACTCTTTCAAACCCAAAAGGAATGGATATTTTCTAGAGAATATTTGGCTATTTTGTTTAATCTGTTGGTTTGTACACTGTTTGTGTGCAACAACCCTTCTATGTCGGTATTGGTGTGTTTGCCCAATATATGTTGAATTACAGTCTTTACAATTTATTTAATAAATAACATTTGATTGATGATCTTTATTAATCTTGGGTTTAAATTTTGAAAAATATTTTCTAGATGTTTTTGATGATTTATGTCCAACATTAATATCGTATTTTGTCAACATTTTTGACATTTGTTCAGAAAATCCATTAATGTGTGGTCAGTCCTTGGAAAGGAAATAATAATGTAAAATGTGACTTACATAAGCAGTATTACAATATCGATGGTAATTACAGCTACCAGTGTTACAAAAAATTGGTCATAGAATCAAAAATTCACATAGTGTTATCGTATTGGTAGGATTACAAGAACTTACCTAATACATGTATAACAAATTTAAACAAGTGTAGTTGAATTATAAAAATAGCCTTACTTGGTAAATGAAGCTTGCAAATAAGTGGCCTGACAATTATTTGAAGATTTAAACACAAGTAATGACACCGACACACGAATCACGTGTCTATTTTAAAGTTTAATTGAAAACCAATGTAGTTAAAAATTATCACACAAAATGATCATACAAATTAATAATATTTGGATAAAGGATAAAGCAGTTGACATCTCTTGTATTTGTTGACTTGGCAGTGTTAACTTCGATCCATTTGTGTAAATTTTCTCCCGTCGCTTAATCAAATTTATTATAAACTGTTCTTTGTCAAAACACATTTGTTTAATTCAGTAATTCAGGTTAAGTCTAACAATTATTACTTATAATTTAAGATTTGATAAATGTATAATAGGATAGGTAGGTACTTTATAAGAAATTAAAAGAGAGCTGCATTAACGAAATTTAAATAATATTTCGTAATTTATTTCGTTTCTTAAAACTGGTGCAAAACAATAAAAATTGGAGTCTGCTTCAATTGATTTGTTAATATTTTATTTTTGATAATCTCTTTTCCAAAACTACTTCAAATGTCACGATTTATATTAATTTGAGTCTATATTTTTCGAAATCTTTATCTTATATACTAAAACGCTAAGCCCTTTTCTTGTCCACCACTTTACTCAAAAACCATATTAGATAATTAAAATATTTTTTCGGAATATTATTAGTATTACGTATGAGATTGTCAAGATATACTTTTGGTACAAAAATTCACTTCCGTTTTTGAGATGACCGGAAGTTAAAATTTACTTGAAGTTTTAGACCCCACAATGTATATATGGATCGAAAGGTCTCGTCGAGACGAATCTAAATATGTACTTCCGGTTGCGATCCGACACCGAAAGTGACCCGAAACGCGCATAAAACGTCAAGATATAGCAAATCTGACACCGGATTCGTGATCAGCATGCAAAATTAACTGCTAAATGATATCCATGTCGACATTTGATGAACTAAAAATTGAATTCCGGTTTTGAGGTCGACTTCCGGTTTCGTTTTTATTAGTCAAATCAATAGAGAATTCAACGTAGAGTTCAAAAATGTAAGTTCACGAAATTATCATTTATAGTTTTGAGTTATTGATAAAAATATTTTTACTTCCGGTCATTGTATATATTGTATATTTTTCTCGCAAAATAAAAATTTCATTTAAAAAACTCGTTGTCGAGTTGGTCCGCTAGTTTTATACTAGTGTTCTAAAAGTATGAAATCAAATTATATAAAGGTAAACTTTTTTTAAATTAAAAAATAATTTTTGTTGACAAAAATAAAAATTTGAATGTTTATTTTATATATATACATTAGAATTTTTTGCTGTTTTTTTATATAGAAAAATGAAAACATTTTCTAACACCTACCGAGTATACACGTGATACGTTTTTTAATTTATCTTTAGATTAAAACTAATTATTTAATTAAAATATTTTTATATTTTCATTTTCTTTACACCACAATTAATAACAGCCGTGTTGTTCACAGTCAGGGACGACAAATTATCTA
This sequence comes from Diabrotica undecimpunctata, assembly GCF_040954645.1. Lineage (NCBI taxonomy): Eukaryota > Metazoa > Arthropoda > Insecta > Coleoptera > Chrysomelidae > Diabrotica > Diabrotica undecimpunctata. The sequence goes on from NC_092806.1 coordinate 126,273,095, forward strand.
CAACGTGTATCAGTTTTTGAAAAAGAAGCAAGAAAAAAACAACACGAAATGTTCTGTTTTGAATATGGTTGTTGAAGCCACTGGAGTTTCTAATAGTAGCGTCCAAAGAATTATTAAAGAAAGAAAGAGAGTTTCCGATTTTTCATCTCCTTCAGGCAGTTAGGGAAACATCTTTAAATCTCGGAGAAAAAAATCAATCAGCCAAAACCAAAAAGAAACGTCGATGTTTATGAGGAAGAAATTGTAAGAAACATAGTTCATACCTTTGCAGTGATTCATGACAGCAAACCTACAATGTCAGCTGTTTACAACGCTGTTGTAAACATTAATTTCCAAGAAAAATTATCAACGGAAATTGGTGAAGAAATTAGGTTTTAAATGGCAAAAAACCAAGGACAACAGAAAAATACTGATAGAAAAAACGGATATTCGAGCCAAAAGAACAGATTATCTAAGAAAAATAAAAATATATAGAGCAGAGGATTATGATATTATCTATACTAATAAAACGTATCTCCACAGCAGTCATACAAAATCCAAATCATGGGATGATGGTTCAAACAACTGTTTAACTACTACTATCCTTCTAACCCTTAAAAGTTAGAATAATAAAATTTTAGGTAGCTCGCCATGCAAGTTTAGGTCTTTTTTTTTTTTGTCTAACTAGACTTGACTATTTTACTCGTTAAGAAAGTTAGCTAAAGTGAGTGCTTAAGTTAAGTAAATTTGCATGCAGTCTGTTTGCTACTGGATGTATTACTCATTTAAAATTTTGACGAGTTGGATGTTTTTCGTTTCAGTTGAAATTGAAAATCAGGAAGAATTGTATTCATTTTGCGTTCTTCGTGATATTTATGTATCTTTAGATGAAGATACTCTGAGAGAGAAAGTCCTTGGGCAAGATTTAATAAAAAAACTGTGCTCGATATATGTCTTTTATTTGAGAAATTCGAGCATTCAACCATATATTATTTTATTTAGCTATTTGCCTCCGCTGCCGGACGCAAGCTAAGCCTAAACGTCTTTAAGAGCGTAGGCGCAAAATTTCGGGCCAATGCTTTTTAAATGCAATCATTTTTTTCGAATCCTGAGAAAACTAACAAACATTTTTGAAAAATTTAAACACAGAATGAAAGATTACATTATTACCGAGGGCCAAAAGTCCCTTAGAATAAACAAAAAGTTTTTTTGAATGAGATATTTGAAATTAAAAATCACACTAAATTTTCTTATTTTTGTCACCCCTGTAACTTATTAAAATAAACATTATGGAAGTTTTCAGGGACTTTCGGCCCTCAGTAATAATGTATTCTTTTATTCTGCGTTTAAATTTTTCAAAAATACTTATTAGTTTTTTTAGGATTCGAAAAAAATGAATGCATTTAAAAATCATTGGCCCGAAATTTTGGGTTTCTCTATCTTCTGCAGTTGCAATTCAATTTTGTGTTATTCTCTTGTTCCCTCTCATCGGCCCCTGGTAACCATTATATAATATTCTTTGTACACCTTTTTCCTTTTTTTCTTGCAGATGACCGGTCCGTCGTAATTTCTGTTTTGTCAGCTCTGTGACATCGTCTACTTTTGTCTTTTTTTTTCGAATATACTTGTTACGTTTTTAACGTCCCGCTGTTACTTTTCGCGAAAGATTCTAGATTCAAAATAATACAAAATTAAATTTCAAGTACAAAAAAATACTTTTGTATTAAATTTCACAAGTGTGGCTTTATAGTTTTTTTTCAATACAGCTTGCTTTAGTGCTACAAATTCCACTGACTATATCTACGCAATTCTGATACTTCCTACATTCCTAGACGAAAAAATCGTAAAATTTAATTGTCTCACACTAGCCCTAAATAGCATGCTTGTATCAATCCCATACCAATTTCGCAAGTTCTTCAACCATTAAGTCTTTCTTCGCCCTGGACTGCGTTTGCCTGCTATTTTCCTTTGCATAATATTTTGTAGAAATCTATATTTGAGACCTCTCATTACATGTCCGAACTATTTTTTTTTGCAATAAAGTAATCAATAATGTTTCTTTGTCATCAGGGCTCTCACGTGCCCATCTCGTGTTTTTTAATATAAGAAAACCTGTTCTAAACCACCTCTTGACTAAGGTTCAAGAAGGAATTCTTTTATCATAGATTTCTCTTTCTCATTTCTAAGAGAACTACCAAAATTTCTGAGTATTTCTTCCGACCGATCACAATATACGAGACCGGCCCGATAAGTATTTAGCCTACAAAAGAAAAACGAAAATTTTGAAAAGTGAGAATTTGTTTCTCAACATAATCTGCTTTTAGCTCGATACACTTAATCCAGTTATGTTCCAACTTCTTCAACCAGTCTGAAAAATACATTTTCTAGAGGTCTGCCAAGTAGGCTACCACCGTGACGATAACCTCATTCGACTCAAAATGTTTGCATGGCGAGTGATTTTTTTAAGTTGGAAACTAAAAAGAAGTCGCACGGGGACAAAACTGGAGAATACGGTAAATGGGACAGCCGCTCGTAGTACAATTATTTGACTAATTTGGCCGTGGTGACGGCGTAGATGTGAGCCGGTGTGTTGTCATGGTGGAAGAGTATTTTTTTCTTTACCAAATGGGATTCGGCATCGACCCAATAATTCGACATAGTAGAGCCTGTCACCGTTTTATCCTCATCCAGGTAGTCGATGTAGATCACACCTTGTGAATCCCATAAAACGGTGTCCATTACCTTTCAGCCTTTTTCGGAGCATGTTTGCTGAGTTAAGTCCACTGTTTCGATTCTTCCTTGGACTCTGGTGTATACCAGGGATCCATGCTTCGTTGGTGGTCACGAAACAACGCAGAAACTCGACAGGGTCTTTTGAGAAGCTTACTGTTTCAGCTACCACGCGCTCAAAACAAAGCAGAGTCTGACTCCGCTGAAATTTTGACATTAGCCGCGTACGGAAATGTAGTCCACCACAGTAAAGCCACACGATCTCTTGCGATAGTGGCGCTACCGAGCGGTGAGGCTAAGCGTTTACTTGACCACCGTCGCATTACAATAATTTTTGTAGTTTTTAAGCGTATATCATGTGCTCAGTGCTTATTTTTAATTAAAAACAAGATAGTAACACGGTGTAAATTATTCCTTAATAGTTTGATTTTAAATTTTCTTACTTATCTCTTAATATAAGTATATTTTTTTACTTTTGAAGGTATACCTAGGTCACAGAATATAATCCTTTACCCAAAGTATTAGAGTACGTAAAAATAAACAAACCTATTTAAAAGCTTAGACTTTTAATTAAGCTAAGCTTAAATTACTATCTACAAGACTTTAAATAACATTAGCAATAATAAGCCATGCAGTGCACATTACAATATGTTGTGTTAGGTTGTTAGGAAGTAGTAAAGGAAACAGAAGTTTTATATCAATATAAAAAAAAAACTACGAACTGCTTGTTTTTCATTTATTAACTCACAATCAATTACGTTTTCAATATAAACACTGGAGGAAGACACCGTAACAGAATATAAAATAGCAATTATCTAAGCATTAACACTATAAAATCACAATTTCAATTTAAGGCACATGTAAACGTATCACAAACTACATTTGCTAAAATCTTTCCCGCTTTTGATATAAATAAGGTACTTTGAAATATATGAAATAGTGCCATTTCATTAATTCTTGCGCTAATGACCATATATGTCACATGCACGTTAATTTAAATAAATAAATAAATAAATTCTTAACAAACAATGATATTTTTGATTTAAATGCTAATTACACACTATTGTATTATAGACTCATCATTTTAATATAGAAAAAAAATCTAATTAGAGTCTAAGTATATTTTGTTCCTACAGTATTCTGAAGATTTAAAATTTATCAACTTAATGAAAACATTATTATCGATATTATATTAGTTTTTTTACCTTAATCATTTTTTTGCTATATATATTATGAGAAAAAATTGTTTACGATATAGTTTTGGAATTAAAACCACATTTGATAGCAAAAAGAACATTTTCGTTGTGACATTCAAATTTTACGTCGTTATAATTTACATTTCATAGACCCTTTCATCAGCCGCCATATTTTTCCTACAGTTTTGATTAATGACGTATAATATATATTATACGTCATACGTCAATGGTTTATAAATTTATAAAGAAATATTTATTATATAAATATTTTTTTAATAATTAAATTAAAAATTCACACTCCATAACAACAGAATAATAAACAATCAGAATGCCCACTCTGCTTGTCAAGATAAGTAGGCGCATCTCGTTCACGCAGACGGAATCAGCCATGTTTTAAACGGAACCAGCAACCAAAACTGATTTGCTTATTAAGCCACTTTTGTGATGAAAAGTCCTATTGCATCGTAGTAGTGATTTCATTGACACAGTGGGTTTTCTGGCATATGACAGTATTCGTTATTTCATCTGTCTCTAAATGAGAAGTGTTTTTTTAATATTCCCTTCTCATCTATTAGAAAATAAACATCTAATATATTAAAAGGCTAGGATGACAAGTCACACGGAAACGCAGTTTGTCTGGGATGATAACTTCTAGCGCCACCTAGGATAGAAGTCTGAACTACCAACTGACATTTACGTATCGCAAAAAAACATTTTAAGTGTGTCTTTAGTGTTTTATTAAGTTTTAGTTATTGAACTTTTGACATATTATTTAATTTTAAGACGGCACGAAGTTTGCGGGTCAGCTAGTTTTATATAAGAAAACAATCTACGGTGCCAAAAAAGAGCGTACGGGCGCATGTGAAAAGTTTTCATAGATGATAATATTTCAAATTTTATAAGGGAAAAAGTTTCCTTTCCAAATGATTGATTATAAACATCTTAATTGATAAAATTACTTAAAATTGTTATTGAAATACATACATATTCTGACGAGAAATCTGCACTAAAAATCGAAATATTTTGGGAGCAGAGACTTAGAATTCCCATGATTGCTGATTCAGTGCTTAAAGACCGCTTGTATAAATCACGAAAAATGTTACTTTGTTGACACACTTATCAAAAAAATCAAATGCTGTTTGGACAGAAAGTTCATTGCAGAAATATTTCAAAACGTTCCTTTGAGATTACATTTATAAATAAATAAGCAAATTGTTCTAAAGTTTAACGAAAAATTGATATTTTTAAATGTAGCTGATAAACAAAGGAGCTGACGTTACATTACTAGCTACAACATCCGGCGTGAATTTGACAGAAGAGTAACGTGAATATAGTTATCTCCGAGATTTTAATGTCAAACTGGTAACATTATGTATTAAGTCAATAATTAATGTATTCTTTTCGGTAAATCAATAAATTCATTAAATTTTTAATAGTTTGCACTCCATTGTTGTTGGAAGTATTGAATACGAGTTGTATACACAAAACATTTAAAATGGTGGGCTGTACTGGATGTAAAAAACGAAAAAAAAAAAAAAATGAAGCGAAAACGCAGCAGACAACAAAAGATAAGGTTTCGTTTCATTTGTAAATATTACGAATATGTAAAAAGTTAAGAATGATGTACCTATATTTTTGTAACACTTTTGTAGGTAGTCGTAATATTTTCTAACCTGTCACATCAATGGCGTGTGAGGCTAGTTAGACCAGAATACGCTGGTGTATCGGATCGTACTGGGGATGAGGGATATATATAAATCGTCCACTATGAAACACTGGTAATATAGATTTATCGCATTATGCAAGAATATAATTTTAGAAGTATTATATTATAAATATTTTAATTATAATATATCATGTAGGTATATGTTCTTACATAACGTGCAAATTTCCAGTATGACCGTATTTTTAGGGTGGGAATGTAAATATTATCTGAACAGTAATATTGATATATCAATCAAAATTAATATATCAAAACTATCACCAATCTATCTAGAAATTTGTTGTTTGGCACAGCGGTTAACTAGATTTTGTAAGAATTAAAACAGTTTTTGTAGAGCCAATGTTCAGGGATATTAAATGCCAAAATGTAAAACGACAAGGATGTTTGTAACGGGTACTCATTGCAGGGACGGTACGTGAGGGATGTAAGTGCGCAGCAGCGCTTCCTGTTGTCACGCAATCCACAGCCATAGAAAATATAAGGAAGAAAATATAACGATAAAAAAAAATAAAGATTATATGTAGCCAAAATAGTACTAAGTCGTATCTGAGTTATTTATGCTTGGATCGCAACGTAAGGGACTTCCTTGAAAAGGGGAGAAGACGTGCAAAATAGCAAGGACGGCGTTATGTCTAATAGTCGTTAGAGCGGTATTTCTGTTAATAGTTTGGGAAAATAAGTCATAGATATAAAATCGTAAGACCTTTTGTTTCTATCAGGTATTCCTACAGCGCTCTTTTTTACCAAAAAAATCTGATTATAAACGCATAATAGGTAAATATGTAAATAAATAGGAAATTTCTTCAGATTAATATTAGAGCTTGGAAATGCTTAACAAAAATTCTGGAACATAATGCAGTTTGTGCAAATGCGGTTTTTCCAAATATAATTTCAATTCATAAATAGCACTTTTTTTAACATTTTTTTCTAGGTGATGACTATAATGACATTGGATTAAATAATTATAACACGGCTGTTCATTTACTTTTAACATCTGTTTACACATCAAATTAGAATATTTCTCTTGAAGTTAATGTTATTCTTATAATTAGGAAAGATATTAGTAAATATAGAATCAAACTAATACAATATTATATAAACTAATACGGTATACAAATTCGGATTTATTAATTCCCTGATAATAATTTATTGACATTTCGATACGGAAAAACTTTTTAGAACTGTCAAAAAACTATACGAAAAAATAGATGTAGTCCATTCGCTCAGCTCATTGGTATTTGACTAACCAAGTTTTAACTAGAATTTTGAAAAATTTAATTCTATAAATTATAATCAGGGATTTCAGAGTTTAAACACAAATGTATTATGAATCAGTTTGAGAAAACATATCACAATTTCTATAAATATAATAAAATTAAACACATACAACAACAGTAATGGGTCTTTAAAATCAACTTTTCGCCAATTGAATGGACATGAATTGGTCATTACACATCATTTAGACAATATGTTGATGCCATTAAATATGTAGGAACATTCATATAGCGGAAGGACAATAGACTCACTTGTCTTTTTAATTCGGTTCGGACACTTTACATTGTAGGGCAATACAGAAATTCAATGCGGGAGTCCGCAAAAAATTCTTCAAATGGACTGATGCAAATATTCAGAACATACGCTAAATACCTTATATCAGTAAATATAAACATAGGGAATTCTTTATTTTGTATTCTGATTTTTAGAGGTTTGTGATGATGTGTGTAGAGGCAATTGATTAATGCCTTTTAAATATATTTTATATTGCTTATATTTTTATTTATTGTGTAAAATTCAAACAAATGAAGCTTTTATTTATCAATAACTTTATTTATGATACATTCTAAATAATAGTATATCGAAACCTTTTTATTAATTAACTTATTTGGTATTGAGAGAATAATAAATCACTCTTAAGTGGATATTCCATAGGCGTACAGTGGCTATGCTCTACAATGATTGCAGAACTAAATAATAAACTGTTTCAGGATAAAAGTGCCGAAATAAAATATTTCTTATAAAAAAAAATGATCAGGATTTGTGCAAAATTACCTACAAACAGTATAAAAATATTTTTTAGACAAAAAGTCGAAAAACAGGCTCTTTATTCACAACAACTCTTAAGACAAATGAGGTTTTCAAAGGAATTTGCTCTTCTTAACAGATATGGCTAACATGATATAACAGTAATAATATTATGTATTTCATAATATGACGCCCTCGTTTCCGGTGGCGAGATTATATAGCAGGAGACCTAAGCACTATGGGGGTGGAGAATTGGATGGAGGTTGCTCAAGACAGAAAACAGTGGAGGCATGTTGTCGAGTCGGCTAAAACCCACGAAGGGTTGTAACACCACGGAGTAAGTAAGTAAGAAGTATTCCTTCCATCTTTGCATTATTTCTTTCCCTTTTTTATTATGTTTCATTGTTTCTATTTAAATTCTAGGATATTTCTTTGTACTTTTTCTACCAGGTTAGGTTTACCAGGTATAGATTAACCTATGACGTGACACCTCATAGGCTAATCTCTACCTGTAACTTAAAAGTCAAAATATCTGGTATGTAATATAAAGTGTAGATTACTGACAGGGTATATTAAAATATACTTGAAATAAAAAGATTGTGAAGAAAATCTCCAATTATTTATTTTGTCGTGCAAATATTGCTAATCAGTCATTTGACTCGAAGGCTGACTATTGTGTTCCGACCTTTAACAAAGTGAGGAAGACAAATAAAGAAAACTTCGGTTAAAATGGAATGTAAACATTTATAAAAACTTATTAAAATATTTAATCCACTTTGGGAGCGTTTCATAATTCTCTCTCTCTCTCTCTCTCTCTCTCTCTCTCTCTCTCTCTCTCTCTCTCTCTCTCTCTCTCTCTCTCTCTCTCTCTCTCTCTTCATGCCAAATAAAGTGTAATTTTAAAAATATAAAAGTAAAGATAAGTAAAATGATACAAAAAAAATTGTTAAACAATCCCTATCGTCTATAAGCAATTTTTATTAACTCGCATTGCATTAAAATAAATCAAATGCCACGATAAAGAAGTAAATGTGTAAGAGTAACTCTGTAATGCCCCAATGTAAAGCGGACGTATTTTGAATAATATTAAAATCTTGAAATTTTGAGCAGTATATTTCTGGTTGCTTAGAAAACGAATTTTTAAACGGAAGAAACATAAAATCAATCATTTATTAAAAATGTAAAATATCATTCCTGATAAAACATTCTTGCAGATGTTCTTACTGATCAATCAGCAAGGTTTTCTGACACACTCACAAGTCGAAACTCTTCAAAAATAACAAACTTACAAAACTAACATAAATAATTAAGTTGATGTCTGTATTAAAATTATTTTTGCATAATGGATTTTGAGATTCTCGTGACTATTTTAGTATTTGAAATGTGCAAAATAGCATTTTAATACGTCAGTCGGTAAACACTTGTTGATAAAGAGTAGCTCTACAATACCAGTAAAAACTCACTTGATTAAAGAAACTTGGCATACTAGTCAAACGCTGTCATTATTTCACTTGCTTCGAACTTTATCACTCTAGCGGCGGTGTCTGACATTAACCTTTACTTATCTAGAGCTACTATGTGGATAGTTTCAATTACTAGTATGATGTAAGTATTAACCACATGTTTTCAGTTTAATAGATAAGATTTTACCTCATGGTATTCATTATATTAACGTGGTAATACTTAGTTTTAGGTTTTCACTAATGATGGTCTGACAATACCGAAAACGTTCTGAAATTTTTAATCCGTTTGGATAATTTCAATTTTATAAAAATTAGAAATATTGTACCATTATACATTAAAAAATTTTTACTTCATTGTAAATTTTTACATTATGGTATACATAACCACTGGAATTTTTCCTTTTATTGGTTTAAAAAATTATTATTGAAGTTTTTGTTTATCTATATTTGCATCATGTACTTTTACCAAATTCTTATTTTATTACTGTAACTGAAAATATGACAATAAGGAAATTATAAACGATAATATAAATTGTCCTCTCCATTTAATTTGTAACGTATTAAAAGCCATCAAATTAAAAGAAAATTAGAAGTGACAAAAGATTTCTATCAATAAAATCAGTTCTGAATAAAATTTAAAATATGTGTACTATTACTATCTTTATCTACTAAATAACAATTTTACACAGAAGACAAGTTTTTTACAAAATTCTTTTTATTTTTCTGGATCGTAATTCTACGTAAAGCATTTTTTAAGTAAGTGACTTAAAGGTATGTATAACTTTTTTTATACAGTCCTTCACTGTTTTAGTTAAACGCTTAAATCAAAAATATTAAAGCAATAACTCCGTTAATGGAGAAAACGGTCCGACGTATTGTGGTATCGTTTTTATTGTCTGTTACACATCTACAATGACGTCCTGGTAATGTATATATATTTAGGGATTCTACAGTATTTACTGCCTTCCCTCGCTCAACCGTTTCCATCTCTCTCTCTCTCTGTTGTTCCATTCTCCATCTCCATCGTTTAGGCCTCTCTTACTCATGTCGTCGTCTACTTCATTCCTCCAGGATTTTCGGGGTCGTCCTCTTTTCCTCCTTCCTATGGGGCTCCATTCGGTTATTCTCTTTATCCATTTGCTGTCGCTAGTTCTTCTTACATGTCCATACAACTTTAGTCTTTTTTGTTCTATATATGTTGGTATGCTTGTTTCTATTGATGTTCTTTGCTTTATTTCGTCATTACTTCTCCTATCCATTCTTGTTACTCTGCAGCATCTTTGCAGGCTTTCCATCTCTGTTGCTACTATCTTACTACTGTTTTTCTTGTTTATGATCCAATTTTCAGCGCCATATGTCATAATACTTCCCACTAATGTTTTATAAATCTGCGTTTTTGTCTTCATATTTAGGTGTCTATCCCACCATACTGAGTTGTCCGATTGCTGTTCTTGTTTGTCCTAATGTTTGTGTAATTTCTTCCTCTGTTGTTGGCTTTTTCGTGATTATAAACCCCAGGTATTTGAATTTATCCTTTCCTTTGATTGTTACGTTGTCATCAATCTGTAGATCTTCTATGTCTTCTTCACTTGTAGATAGGTACTCTGTTTTCGCGAGGTTAATATCTAGGCCAGCCTTGGTATATTCTTCTTGTAGTTTCTTCATCATGTACGTCCTGGTAATGCATTTTCCTTTTTTTTACGGTTTTCAATTGTATTGAATATATGATGGAACGAGAGTCTAGTAATACTCTTACACAAAAAAGGGGACAAATGTGATCTACAGAATTATAGACCTATATCGTCGCTCAGTCAAGTATACGAATTATTTATGAGAATTATTAACAACCGGTTAACCTACAAAATGGACAATTACCAACCGGTTGAACAGGCTGGCTTCCGCAAAAGATATAGTACATCAGACCATCTGCTGACAATGAGAACATTGATAGAGAAGGCAAATGAATACCAACTACCCGTATTTCTTGCCTTCGTCGACTATGAAAAGGCGTTCGATAGTATCGAGATGTGGCCCATAGAACAAGCTATTAATAATTGTAGAATAGATTCAAGATATAGGCAACTAATACATAATATATATGAAAATGCAACTATGATAGTACAACTAGACGAATATACAAATCCCATCCCCATTAAGAGAGGAGTGAGACAAGGAGACGTAATATCGCCAAAGCTTTTCAACCTAGCCCTAGAAGACGTCTTCAAAACTACAAATTGGTCAACCTATGGCATTAACGTTAATGGCAATAAGTTAAACCACTTCAGATTCGCTGACGACATAGTGATTATAGCGAGCACATTCGAGGAACTGCAAATTATGATGGGGGAACTAGCAGCCAGCTCTCAATACGTCGGCCTAAAAATGAATATGAAAAAAACAAAAATAATGACAAACACAGATGACCCCAGACATATAACTATAAATGGCAGTGAGATAGAACAAATCCAGGAATATATCTACCTAGGCCAAATCCTGAGACTTGACAAAGAGAACCAAAGTGCGGAAATTACTAGAAGAGCAAGACTAGCATGGGCAGGATTTGGAAAACTTAGTTGGATACTTAAGAACCGCAAAATACCCCAATACTTGAGGAGCAAAGTGTTCAACCAATGCATCCTTCCTATCATGACATATGGATGTTAAACCTGGACCCTAACCAAGGCAAACATGAATAAACTAGCCACAATAGAAAAAACAATGGAAAGAGCAATGTTAGGAATACGACTGTCAGATAAAAAGAGGAACGACTGGGTAAGATCCAAAACAAAAGTCGAGGACATAGCAACAAAAATTGCCAAACTTAAATGGAGCTTCGCGGGCCACAATGCTAGACAAAAAGACCAACGTTGGAATACTACAATACAACATTGGAGACCTTACGAAAGTAAACGACCAAGAGGAAGACCACAGATGAGATGGGTTGATGACATTAAAAGAATAACCGGAACAAATTGGAAATATGTTGGTCAAGATAGACCGATGGAAGGAGTTGGGAGAGGTCTATGTCCAAACATGGACGACAGAAGGCTAAGAAGAAGAAGATATGATGGTAACCTATACATTATAATACATATAGATACCATTCACATAATGTTTGTACTGCGAAATGCTGGATACACTAAATACGTTCATCGAATACTCAACGGACTTGTCTAGCAAATGGCGAAACCACACATTTTTATCATATAGCAATCGAAGTAGTATTAAATTATTTTCAAGAAAGTATATGTGCAAATTTTATTATCACAAAATGTCTGGCGATCTTTAACTAGAGACGACGACTTATTAGTTTCTTTACTGGAACAAAAGCCCGTTTTATGAGACACAATTATAGAAATCTTACTCTCATTCAAATAGTTGGCTTTTCGTAAAAGTTTTTACTAATTTTGGTACGTTCTGCTTTACGATTTATTGGATGAAACCAAAATCTTCTGATATGTTTGCAATGAAGTCGATAACGGCTTCGATATCAGTACAAAAGTGCAATAATTATTATTAACACAATGCTTTCTAAACTTTCTTGAAAATTTCTTAAATATTGTCAGCTGTTTTATTAGTTACTTCGATGATAGTAGTAGTCAATGCTGTATCTAATGGTATTACTGCTATAGGTTAGGTATAAGGGCTCGGCGCGATGAGAGAGCCTAGCCTAGGCGTTTTGGCAGGAAGAATTAAAGACTTACAAGAGCGTGTTTGCAACCGCAGCAGCTGGTCTAACCCGCCGAATTATATGTTTTATATCAAAAGATCTTGTAAATAGAAGTGAAGAAACATTTTACCGGAAGACAATAAGATATGAGTCAAACAATATCAAGATCCGCCAGTATGAAGACTTTCAACGTGATAGCAAGAATAATTAAGCCTATAGTAATGATTTTAAAAGAAAAGATGACGAATTCATTTCTTATATATTAGGAATAGCGAGAGGCTGATGAGAGTATCAATAATTCCGAAAAAACTCTTTAAAGGGTGAGAGAAAGATGTAAAGAAACGTATGGGTAAGCTGTATGAGTTGATTTTTTCTATAAATTCCAGTTTATAGTTACATCGTTTGAAGTTTTATAAAATTGATTTGATAAATACTTATCTTTATACAAATACAATACTTGTCCTCATGGGCCACTATATATAAACACTAAAGATATCAAGCTCTGTTATAAATTTGAAATAATACGTGAAGCAATAGACATCAGTCAGTAAAATAAAATTAAGGCACAGAAAATTTTATAAAACGATAACCATGCCCAGTATTAACGTACGGAAGTCAAAATTGAACAACCACAAAAAATACAACAACAGAACTTAAGTTTCGGGAATGAAATTTCTAAGAAGGGTTAAAGATTTACACAAGCCTCGACAGGGTAGAAATAAAAAATGAATTAAATGTCCAAATACGAGCAACAGTTCAAGCTAAACCTTCTCTTTATAGATTTCAAACAAGCTTACGATTATGTGATAATTATAGGCGTCTATATAAGAAGGCGTCTGTACCATGCCCTAAGAGTACTTGGAATTTCGGAAAAGATGTTCAGACTAGTAAAAATGATCTTTATGAAGACCGGCAATAGAGTAAGGATAAAAGGAAGCCTATCAGGAAAATTTGAAGTAAGAAGGGGACTAAAACAGGGAGATCCACTGTCCACGATACTCTTCAATTTCTTGCTGGAGACAATAATGAGAGAGTGGAATACGAACAAAAGGTATGATTTATGACAATAGAAGCCAGGTCCTGGCCTTTGCGGACGATGTGGTATTAACGGCAATAACTAAAGGGGAACGACTGAGGATTTTCAATCTCTTTGAAACGAACGCTAAACAGCATGGATTGATTATTAATGATGAGCAAAAAAAAAAGAATATGGAAATGGAGTAGACCACATATGAAGGCACACAACTGAAGACTACCACAAAATTTTACGAAAGGGTATTGCTTCAAAAAGGTGACAGAGTTTGAGTATCTAGGAGTAACCCTAACAAGTAAAGGGGATGAAAGCCAAGAAATTGAGAAGCGGATTTCGAGAGGAAGGAAGACAGTCGGAGCTCTACACAAACTACTAAGCACAAAAAACATATCACGAGTGGCAAAACTGAGACTATACCGAACAGTGATCCAATCCACGGTCTTGTACATAAGCGAAACATGGGTGATGAACAAAAATCAAGAAAATATGGTGAACATCTGGGAACGGAGTGTTTTAAGAAAGATATTCGGGAGAGTAAAAGACTATAAAGGCGTTTGGAGGAGACGAACAAATGAAGAGATCGGAGACCTGTACGGGAAACCGTAAATTAGCCAGATCGTCAGGACAAAGAGACTTATATGGTTAAGTTATCTTGCGAAAATGACAGATGGAAAGTGGACAAAGGACTCGCTGCTGATAGGGGAAGGAAAGAAGAGAAGAGGACAACCGCGAAAAAAGTGGCTAGAAACGTGTAAGGAAGACCTACTAACAATCGGGATAACAAATTGGAGAACTGCGGCCATGGACAGAAGAAAATGGAGCAAAACAGTAGACAAATTCCAAGCCATGTGCTCTAGGGCCTGTTGAGCTGTATATATTATTAAATGTCCAAATTATACAAAAGAGTATAAGAAATTCTAAGCAATAATGGAACAGAGAATGCCACTCGAGAGAAAATTAAAAGCTAGTTTAAATTTCAAACCAGAAGGCCGACGAAATATAGGAAGACTCAGAAAAACGTGGAAAGACACTTAAATTTAGAAGCCGGAAACATGTTATAGCGTTAACCCTGAAGTGGAGAAAAAGAAGAACAAGCAAGATATGACTTAAAATACAAGAAAGATAGGCCTAAAATCGGACAAACGCGTAAGTCTAATGAGATAGGGAAAGATAAAAAAATCCGTGTAACTCTCTGGCTACTAAGGGCTAGTGATCCTAACACTAACTTAACGACTACTTAGGTAGCCGGGATCGACAAATTAACGTGCCATCCGAATGCGGTGACGGCTCAATTAAATTAGAAAAATTTTTCGGTGCGGGGAATCAATCCCGGGTCATCCAGCTTGTTAAGCCAGTGACATAGTCACTGTGCTAGGACCTCCACTCTATACTCTCTTTATTCTAATAACGTCCTCTCCATTTAACGAAGATCTGCTTAATATTTCTATTGACTATAATTTATAATATTAAAAAACTGTCTTCGGATTATTAAAATAGTATCACTAAACCTAATCTAAGTACCTCATTCAATTGAATAAAAAAAGTAAAACAAGTTATATTAAAACGGTATAAAAATGTACAAGCACAAACACAAATCAAAGTAATCAGTCACTGAATTCCAGAAAATCCTCATCAGTCTTAACTTCCTTATTTTTTCTGGCGCTTTTTCTTGTTGGGATATTTGTCTTGGTCTTCGATGACTTCTTCTTCTCTTTGCCCTTTTTCGAAGGCTTCTCCTCCACGTATTCTTCTTCAGAAAATTCGTAGTCTTCGAGATCATCACTTGCTTTGAGGTGTTTTTCAGAGTCTACTTGGTCTCTACTGTATGATGATTGTGGGGGATCAAGGGAGGGGAATGCTAGGTTTGCGGGTAATTGTGTCATTGACTAAAAAGCGTGAAAATTAAAAAAAAAAATGTTAATGTTAACCAAATTAGTACAGTGATCGAATGGAACCAAAAATAAGTAAAAGTAGGATGATAATGAAAAAAATAATTTAAGCCTCATTAAAAATCTAAACAATATTATCATTTCAACTAATAATTACCAATTTAAAAATTATACTATTTATAATTATCATATAAACTGGAACATAATCAAATATCTTATTTTTCAAATCTTTCATCTTAGTATAGATCAAAGTTTGATGATGATGAAAATTTTGATAGTGTAGAGCAACGGTGACCAAACAGACGATCGCGACAGCTTCTGGAGTCTATCACAAAAAAATTCAAAATTATTCAGGTCCTGATCGAAATATTCCATGCTTGTTACCAATTGTTCTAGAGTGTCTGTTTATTGTATAACAAGCTGCGGTGACGGAGCATTATTTATTATTTATTTTATTCTCCTTGTATCGATAAATTGTGGGAATTTCCTTAATCGAATTTAATGATAAACAACAACAAACTGGCATATCTATGTTTCGTAGACTTTAAGAAGGCATCTGACCGGGTCAAATTAAAGGACGTTATCCATCTATTGTACGCAAGATAGATACCTTTAGGAATAATTAAAACGATCGAAAATATCTACTAAAACAACACAATAAAAGTGAAAGTAAAAGAAGAACTAACTGACCCAATTGAAGCTGGCAATGGGATAAGACAGGGAGATTCACTGCACCCTCTATTGTTTAATCTTATTATGGATGAAATAATAAAAAAAGTAAAAACAAAGGGTACCAAATGGGAAAAAAACAACTTAAAATAATCTGCTATGATGATTTAGTGATGATAATTTACAACGTATGCTGTTATATGTATATGTTATAAGTTAAAGAAGTAAAATAGCAATATTTAAAACATGAAATGAGTACGGACAAATATCTCACATCAGGCTTGTGTGACAGACAAATTAGTGATTTAAGAAAATTATTACTTTACAACTATTAGTATTAGATGCTTGATTAGATGCCTTAATTATATTTTGAATTTATAAGCATTTACAATATGAGTATTTTCAGAAATCGACGTATTTTAGTATCTGGGCTCCAGTCTAGTTGTAGTAGTCGGTAGTCGATCGCTTGTTTTTAAAATATTTTGTGATAGATCGCGGACACTACAAGTTTGAGCACCCCTGGCCAATGAAACTATATAAAAGAAAGTTTAAAGGGTGCAGCAGAAGAAGCGTTGGGCAAGTATGAAAAGACAGCACAAAGAAAGCCTTATGTGGGATAAAGAAATTGAAGAGAAAATAAAAATCAAACGTGAAAAATACAACACATTTCTGAACATAAAAACGGATCAAAGTAAACAGGAATACCAAACAGCTCAAAGAGAGGTACCAAGGGCAATAAAAAACAAGAAAAACAATGCTGGGACAAAAAATCTCCAGAATTAAAACTTACCTGGGAGGTAGCAGAAGCACTGAAAGTTGGTAAGTACTTAAATCTCTTCGAAAATCTTCATATCTCCTAATAGCCTAAGTGAATGGGACAAAACTTTGAAAAACTACCTTTCAGACATAGTACATTCCTATAGACGAAACTCTAAATATCCTCAAAATTAAATACAGTCTCCAGCAAGACCACTCATCTCTCATTAAACATTGGATGTCCAATACTTAGTTCATCTTCCAAAATCAATTCTACAGACAAATAAATGGTGCCCCAATGGGCTCCCCACTATCTCCAGTAATTACCAATATCTTTATGGAAGACTTCGAGACCCGAGCACTATCCACATCAATGCTCAAACCCACATGTTGGTTCCGATATGTTGACGATACATTCGTCATTTGGCCCCATGGCGCGGATGCTTTGGAGTCTTTTCAAACCCATCTGAGTGGTATACATTCTAGTATGCAGTTCACGATGGAGGTGGAAATTGATTCATCCCTACCGTTTCCCGACGTTATAAAGAAAAACCAATCCCAAGATTTTCATCACTGTGTTTATCAAAAACCCACCCATACCAATCGTTACTTGCATGACAACTCTCATTATCCACCTTCACAAATTAATTCAGTCATTAATATTCTTGTCTCCAGAGCAATACGCCTTTGCGATAATGCAAATAGACCCGCTGAGTTAAAACAAGCCCTCATCCAAAACGGCTACCGCGAAAATCACATCAATAGGAGCATCCATAGACATAATCCGTTCCATTCAATCTCAGACAAAATCGACAAAATTCTTTCTTAAATCAAGAGGAATAAAGACAATATTTTACCCCCCACCAACAAAAACTTTCATCTCTTGTTCGATTAATCAAACACAAAATTCCAAATGAACAGCACGGGGTTTATGAAATTCTCTGTGCAGGCGCCCCTGATTCTATATAGGCCAAACAAATCGTAGAATCCAAAATAGGATTTATAAACATTCCATTTCTGTTCGCAATTCCGACTCAATTTCAGCTCTAAGTCAACACCATCTTCATACAGGTCACAAAATTAATTTTGAAACTTCCAGAACCATAACTCCCATTCGCTTCTATAAACCAAGAATTATCCGAGAAGCCATAGAAATTGAAATAGGCCAAATGGTCTCAATAAAAGAGATGACGGCATAGGGCTACCTTCGACACGGAGACCTCTCATAAAAAAATATCGTCCTCTAAACCCGCCAATAAAAATCCTAAAATCAGAAATGTTCGCGCCAAAACCCATGCTAACCCCCACGCCGCTAACCTTTACCCAAACCACGTCACCATCGACGGTACATCACCATCAAAGAGGATGTTGAAAGCTCAACGCAAATATTTAATATATATATATATATATATATATATATATATATATATATAGAGAGAGAGAGAGAGAGAGAGAGAGAGGGAGAGAGAGAGAGGGAGAAAGAGAGAATAGATACAATAAGTCCTTTAATTTTTACCGTGAAAACAAACAAACTATACTCAAAGTACGAAATAGTTATCAGTGATTTCACTTGAAATTTAAAAACACAAGTTTTGAGGGTCGTTTTAAAATATTCTTGAGATAAATAGTAGTAGTTTTGTCGGTAAAAAGAAGTAAAGTTTGTGTAACCTTCTGGCTAAGGTCTAGTGTTAGGGTTTTCGGGTCGCGCAAGCGCCCCTAACATGACTTAACGACTACTTTCGTAGACATGACCGACGGCTTTACGTGCCCTCCGAAGCAAAGTGGAAGCTCAGTTAAATTAGAAATTGAAAATTTTGTCGGTGCCGAGATACGAACCCGGGCCCTCCAGCTTGTTAAGCCAGTAATATACCATAGATTTGTCGGTTATAGGGGTCAACACTGCATTAAACTATTATCACGTTATCTGTAAAGATCTAAAAATAATGTTCAATGCTGACGCTTTGGTAGAAATATACTCAGTGAAGTTTCAATTTTATTTTTTGGTTTTTGTCTGAAAGATTCATGCAATATAAACTCAATTAGAATTAAAAAATCAAAAATTAAGCAAAATTCTGCTGTCTACTGGTACTGCCTAGTCCAACAATTTTTTTTTACAACTTAGTTTACCCTTTCAGCTCCTCTTTAATATTTCCAAGCAGCAACGTGATGCCAGTATATAAAATTTTCTTTAACCCAATTATATCAGTTGAACTACATAAAAAAATAGTTAATTATACGTCGAGACATAAAATTTTCCACTGTTGAAATTTAGAAAAAATCAGACGCACTAGCGCGTCGTGGGCACTGCAGTATAGTATACACTCATACATGCTTCATGACGCGGTAGAGCGTCTGTAAATGTAGTAAGAGTAAAAGTGATAGTTTTGGAATAAAGACGGAAATTAATAAAAAAAAGTTTAATGCAAAAAGTGTTTATTACTTAGAGAAAAAACAAAATAAAAATTTAGGCAAAATATTGGAAACTACAAAATCTTTCAACATTTTTAAAGATGAGTTATTCTACAACAGTCTAAACAAAAGCCTGCTTTGGCTGGACAAGAATTACATTCATAAATTGTATCCTTGCGTACACCACGCTCGTAACACTTTCTACACTTTTTTCTCATGATACCACTTTTTTTGTTCTTGACTTCACGTTTCTCCACAATATGATTTTGATTTTCTGGAAGAGATGATGCAACGCTAGAAACTCCATTTGGAAACAACATATCTCTAATAACAGACAAACGAAATTCATACAGCCCAACTCTTCTTCCCGTATATTTTTTATACCAAATATGAGAATTCACCATCATCATTTGTATGATCTGGAAAAAAATTTTGTTTGGCCATCTAACCGTCTTTTTTTGAAAGGGGTAATAAGCAAGCATTTGATCTTGTCGATCTATACCCCCCATATTGTCATTGTATCTGACAATTGCGTTCGGCTTAAAAACCTTTTTACCTCTTCTTGTCACAACTTCTTGCATTTCATGTTGCACTTCTGTTGATATATAGTAAATATCTCGTTTATCTTTCCATTTACCTACTAAAATGCCGCTTCGATATCTTGCAATACTTTCTGATTTCTGAAGTGCATCATTTTTTACATCTGTTGGAATATCTTTTCTACTCATTCGCAATGTTCCGGTACAATGAGTTCTTTCATCGAGCAACTTTTTGGCCAGAGTATAACTGTTGTAATAATTATCCATGTAAACACAATGACCAACGCCTAATTTTCCCTCTAATAGTTTAAAAACAACTTTTTCGGTGTGACCTTTGCCGCCAGCATCGTCGTACATTCCTGTATATACCATAAAGTTTAAAACAAGACCGGTAGGTTCTGTCATCATTATAAAGTTTAATTCCGTATTTATGTTTTTTATTCTTAATGTATTGTCTGAAATTCAAACGCCCACGATGTAGAATCATTGATTCGTCCAAGCTCAAGTCCCGTCCTGGATAATACAGTGTGCTCATTCTTTCATTAAAAAAATTAATTAAAGTCCTGACCTTATAAATCCTGTCATCAGGTATTGGTTCATTATCTGATGGTTCTTGTACGAAATGTAGACATCGCAATATAAGCAGAAATCTGTTTCTGCTCATGTGGGAGGAGATAATTGGTGTGGTAAACAAGGGTCGTTCTTTTTCCAATAATCTTGAAATCTGGGCATTTTAACTACACCCATATGACATAATATTCCCACAAATATACGTAATTCGTTGGGTGTAATAGGTTTCCATTGGATTATTCGAGAATGTTCCTGAAATCCGGTTTTCAAAAATATATTTTCAGCATTCGTATTAGTTTGGTCGCATATATATTGTAAAAATTCATTCGTCAATAACATGCTATAATAATCAATAGGTCTTTCACCAGGAAGAGGAACTAGCAGTTGTTGTATTTTTGTAAAATGAAACTGCTTCATCGAATTAGGAATTTCCTCCCAAATATCTGTTCCATCATTATTTGCAACAGAGGTATTTATATCCTAAAATCAATACCTCTAGTGAGAAGCGTTGAATAAATTTTTTAAAACATACTTACCCTTGACACAATATCTGGTACCACATCATCGTCATCACTTTCATCTACTACATAATTATCATCACTGGATGCATCAAAATCATCATCATTATCAGTATTTTCGTCTAAAATACGAAGTAGTTCCTCTTCTGTCAATGGTTTTTTTTTCCATTCCCATTTCCTTTTTACGCCCGAGCAACTGGGATTTTCATCTTTACCTGACATTTTTTAATTTAATTTTACAAATAATCACTGCTTATATGCACAGACGATCAACGTAAAATGATAACTATTTCCAATAACAGCATTCGGTAAATACCTAAAAATTAGGGTATTCCCCGAAAAACACATTACCTACTTCTTTTGTTCATTAGGGTAATCCCCGAAATCATTAGTTTATTTCGTTTTTACATCTTAAATATAAATTAACATTCCCAAAAATAGTTATATAAAGTTGAAAAAGCAGTATTGTATAGCTATGTAAATATTAGATGCCAAACTTCATGAACTAAAACCAAGCACGAAATTATATAATTTTAACCTTTACTGAGGTGCCCACAAAATTAAAAAACTTTAGGTCCATTGCCGACAGAAATAATTTCGTTTGAATATATAATATACACAAAGCGCGCTTACGCGTCGATGGCACTAATCTATAGTCATATTTGGACGCGCGTACGCGTCACCGGCGCTGAAAGGGTTTTGCCAATTTTTTATAAATTCTTAAGTGCTGAATCCAAATCTGGCCTTAGGTTTTTTGTATTACCTATAGTTTTTGAGCAATCTGCTTTTTATTATATAGTATAAAACCTCTATGAGGTATATGATGAATAATTAAAAGCTGCAACTATTTACAGTAGGCTACTTAAAACAGTGATATAATGTGGTAATACAGGTTTCACTAATCAGTTGGCATTGGTTTATGCTTTCTATTCTGAGGCTCTTTTATTTGCCAAGAACTTTACAACTTTCTTAATGATACCCATGCTTCTTTCTCATTTAAGGTCATTGTCAACGTCATTATAACGTCAAACATCACATCATTTTTCTAATGACAGCTGTGACAAAGGTCTTTTAGTATAACTTTCGAAGGCGGGGTAACTTGTCAGAAACACTTGAAACATGGTCCATCTTTAAGCAAAGCCTTTATAAACTGTGTTATGAGGCCTAACTATAAATTTAAAGGAGTACATCTTTCGAATCTACAAGGTTTTCGAGTAAAATGTTCTTGTCAGGTTTTAAAGACTCCCTCACAGGCCAGTTCTTTCCGCACCGATATTGATCCATAGCCCTACTGTCTCATTCATGCAAGAAATATGGAAATACAGAAATCACCGGGTTGCACGCACGTTACAACTCTCATTAAACTGGTTTTAGATGGATCAATAAACAGACTCCATTAATCCTGTTTGTATTTAATACTAAACTCATTCATCAGAACGGGAATGTCTGGGCAGTGCATAAAATCACCCCATTGTTAAAAAAAATTTGGAAAATTGCTAATCTATCTTCTTATACACATAAATGCTGGTTCCAACCGCCAACAAGTTCTTTTCTTTTAGTCTTGATCCAAGCAATTCACCATTTTCTTTCGTTAAGCCAAGATCCCTAACTAAGTCGTTAAGATCGATCTGACTAAACAATATAGGCGCTACATTGTTTGTAAAACATTATAACTCCTCATCTTGTTCATTTAACCTACCTACCTTGTTCAGAAGATTGGGGTAGCTTATTACCTTTTTGTTTTATGAGGATACATAACAAACCTTGTGCGGCGCCCAAGATATATCCTGATTATCAACTTTAGTTCCAAAATATGGTAGATAAATTTTCACTGGTGTGTTAATCAAAAACTCACCACATATATAAAAAAACTGCAAACAGAGTTTTTACAATTATACAAGAAGTTTACATATATCATCAATGCTACAATGTCATCCTAAATCCATTACACTTATTTTTTAATTAAATTTTAACTGTATAAAAGCTGTTTAGTTCTTCTAAAGGCATCGATTAAGTAAAACGAATAAGATTAAGTTATTCTTAGTAAAAAAGTTTTTTTCATTGTAGGCCTCGGTAATTTAAGAATCTGGATAAGGTTGGATACGTCTAGCATCCCAGGTATTACCATTGGCTAATTCATGTAAAGAATGAATATTAGCCATTTGTATCAGTTAAAACTGACATAATTGACATCGGAAAATAGGTTTGACCCATTAATAAATAAGTAGTTGTCAGAATTTAAGACCACTTTGAATAAAAGTTCTTTTTTTAATTTTGGATTACTTTGTAGGTACCAATAGTTTAGGTACACTGAAAGTGAGTTTATTATAAAAATTTCAACACCTTGCATCTCAATAACAGCAAAACTCATGATACAAGTTTATAGGAACTTTTAGTCTTAAAATTGAATAACGAATTGCCCACAAAATTGCTAAATAGTTTGGAAATACTATGGACTATCTAGTTGTGCAATAAAATGTCACACGCAGGTACATCATATTGTGATTTATATCTGATTGACATTTACATCTGATAAGCTGAAGTGGCGCTATACACTATTTTACAGAAAATAGTTTACAGCTAAATATAGTGCTAAACTCAACAACGTCCTTCTATTCAAAGCATTGCATCAAAACTACAAAAAAATCTAATTTTGGTTCCAATCGAAAAAAAAAAAAGAATAGAAAAGCAAAAGAGCATAAACACTGTTATCGAGCATGCATGCTGACATAGAACTTACCTTAATGGCGGTTTGCATAAGAGCGGAAACTCCTTTCGATCCAATATCTAAAACTTGCTTGTAACTTTGTTCTTTAGCTTTACTAATGTATTCATCAATTTCCTAAAATTAAATAACATTATTAGAAGAGTAAATCATTAATGTCATGAAATTTTAAAGCGTCTTGTAGTGATTAGATGTGTGTAAACCCACCAGATATATAAAAAGGATTCTTCAAACGTTCTGGAAAAAAATGTTTCAAACATTTTTTTAAATAACATTAGGAATGATCTTAACCTGTAAATGTTGATGTTTGACGGTATATGGTAATACCAATTTAATAATTTATATACTTAGCCTTGATTTTTAGGCATTAGCCATGTTTTGAAGTTAAATTGTGAGAGATTTACCCTCGGATTGATACCTAATTATGATCTTTCTGTGTTTGTTGTAGTTAATGATAGGTGATATATCTTTGACGTACTATGAACTTGGTAGTGTTGGTATATTATTATTGCTAAATTCTTCTTTCAATATTGGTAACCAGAACCTGCTATATTCTATTTTGCTGTCTGTTTCTTTCATGACTATTGATGCATCCGATTTTTAAAAAGTCTATTTTTAATATACGACTCATGCTCATTTATATTAACACTTAAGTAGTGGATTTAAAGTTTCTCACAGTTAAACATTATAGCAGTTATATTCATGGAAGAATTTGGGGATAATAATTAATAACTACTGTGATGGACATCATTTGGAAAAGAAAAACAACAACTCACTACCATTCCACAACATAAATATCAAAAAGGGAATTATCAAAACATTATATGATACAGCCCAAAACACATGCAAAAAAATGCATTTCAGGAAAAAAACTTGCTAACAAAGATTTTAACAAAAATTGATTATCCATTCTGGTTTATAAACAAGGGGTTTCATAATATTGAAGAAAGGAAACAACAAAACATCCAGAAATGCTCACAAAAAGGGATTTTAATAGAACAACAATACCTTATGTAAAAGGCTAATTAGAAAAATTAAAAATAATAGATATACAACACCAAAACAACATTTAAAACAACCAACACACTGAGATCTATTCTTTCCAAAACCAAACCCAACAACACACAGGAGAGCAACATTAACAAGTTAATAGCCGGTCAGAGACACATCATTTATAATTAACTACGAAAAGCACAGAATTTGACATAAATCCTAAGGTAAAGCATCTCTCAGAATTTCACTTAAAAACATGGCTAATGTCCATAAGATTTAGACAAGTAAGTCAGTTGTCTAAATTATTTGCCAATTGCCTTACTTCCGCTGCCAATTATAAGCATTTACAGGTAATACAATTTTTATTTCAAAATTTTCTTGAAAACGCTTTCCCGATTGAAAATCGAAAGGTCAAAGCAAATGTAAAATGTAATTCTAATTATAATCAATTGGAGTTTAATCCCATATAAAATAATATCTAACTACAGCGATATATCACCTGTTGAAATTGTAGCTCTTTCAAAAATAACCTCTAAACTAACTTTCAGTAACGTCTGCCTTCAATTGAACATAAGAACCATTCACTTCACTGCTCATTTACTATTCTACCATGATGATAATTATGACATCCATTTTGCCTTTTTAACATTTGTTTCCAGATCAATAAACATATATACAGCAAACCAAACTCAAACGAATATAAACGAGGAACTTAATCAATACCGGCTGGAAATGGAATCAGCTGAGAATGCTTCTTCTTCTTCTACGTTTTCTGTCTTTACTTTATCTTCTGTTTGCTCTCTATATACATTTGCTACATTCGGATCTTTTAGTATGTGAATATTTATTTATTTTTTCTCCTTTTTCTGATCTCATTTTTTTGATTAGACATTCTTTCTTTAAACGTTGTCTTAATCAAATAGTGATCACTATCTATGTTTGCTCCTCTAAAAGACCTAACATCTAGAGGTTGGAACAGTGCCTTGCATCGATGACTATATATGATCTCTTTGGCTATTCGTTTTATTATCAGGAGATTTCCAAGTTCCCTTATGTATATCTTTGTGGGGAAATCGTGTCCCACCTATTACCATATTCTTAATCATAGCACAGTTTATGAGTCTCAATCCGTTGTCATTTGAGACTGCGTGTAAATTCTCTTTACCGATGGAGGGAGAAAAAATACCTTTCCCTCTTCCGACTTTGGCATTAAAGTCTCCCATTATTTTCAAAATTATGCCTGATTAAATACTACTACAGTCTTTTACGCTAGTTTCTGCAATAGTAAGTCTTTAAGTCATTAGTTCTTTGTCAATATAAAAAACAACATCAAACATAAAATGCCTTACCTGTTCTCTAGAACTGAGTGTAGGATGTACAAATTTTCTATATAAAATACTGGATCCTTTTGTAGCTGGAGACAAAAGCCAGATGACTAGAATAATTTTTACTTCATAATAAAATGGAAACCTAAAACAGAATATTTTCATTTGATATAGTATCCATTTGTACTTATTCTGGTTAAGGTAAAGACTTAGAAGATAAGACAAATGAAAATTTTTATCCCACACATGGTACAAAAGTAAAATACATGCTATTTAAAAAAAAAATGCAATAATAATAACGAGAATAATAAATTTATCTTTTGATCTTTTACTCACCAACTGAAAAAGACGTCTGTAAATGTTTCTACGCAAGTAAAAAGAGCAAAAACTATCCAGTACATCATCCATTTTACCTAAAAATATATAAACAGATATTCAAATCCATGTAAAATATTTTATTATTTAAAAAAAAGCAATTAGTGATACACATCTGATCAATTATAATTTTTGTGAAAATAACCATTTCAATGGTTTATTATCAAAACTGTACAAAAACTGATAATAGTATTTATATTTTAAAGGTTAATAACATCTAATTTAGATGCTATTTACCAAATAGTATCTAGACTTTTATAATAAATGTTTTTGCACATTTTGTTTTGTCATTTTAATATATTCAGTGACATTAGAAGTGTTACACCCAAAAGGAATAGTTTTTTGAACTTAATTTTTTGGCAACACGGTATATTTACATCAAAAATGAAACGATAACGTTGTCAAGAATTTTTATTAACAAGTAATAAAAAAAAATAATGTGTTTGGCGACTCCTTAGCTGAATACACTCCTGTATACGTCTAGGAATTGACAAAATGAGATGATCGATGTCTGCTTGTGGCACCTCGTTCCAAGCAACTTAAACTTCATGCATTAACTGTGCCAGAGTCTGTGGAGGATGGGCAAAATGGACAGTCTCCGCCCCATCATATCCCATACATGTTCTATAGGGTTTAAATCCGGAGCACGGGGCGGCCACGCAAAACATTAATGCCAGCTTCTTGGAGAAAGTCCATCGTTTGACGAGCAATATTGGGGCGCACGTTGTCGTGCTGAAACAGGATGTCTCGACGACCGTCGAGATAAGGCAGTTAAGTGGTTTGTAAAGATGTCATCAACATAACGCGCACTCAACAGCAAACCCGATATCTCGTCGCTATCCACAGCGGCGTCTTACCCTCCTACGACCATCATGCATTCCTAAACAGAATCGTGATTCATCGCTGAATGATACATTACGCCATTCTGACACCCAATTCTGCCATTTTCTGCACCAATTCAAAGGTTGATGACAGTGGTCCGCAGTCCGCAGCAAAGGAAGCACTAGTTGTGGGCGGAATGAACCCAGTCCAAAGGCTCGAATGCGACAGTATATTGTACTTATACTAACAGGTTTACTTACTACTCCAAACCATTGGTCAGCAACTTGACGGGTTGAGGCAAAACGGTCTCGCAGAACCAGTAATCTAAAGCGCCTATCTTGACGCTCTGTGGTACGCCTTGGTTGACCAGTTGGTCTTCTTCGTATTCCTCTACCTTCGTTTGTCCACACACGACAGGCACGCATAACCGTCATTGCCGTACAATTAACACGACGGTCAATTTCGCGATACGACAAACCCATATCTCTATACGCAGTAATTTTACCCCTGTCAAAATCGCTAACATGGTGGTAATTTTTGTGTCTTCGAACTCGAGGCATTTTCTTAGACTGAATACAATTAGACTAAGCAATAATAACTAAAAATTTCTATACGAACCGGTTTTCACAAATCGGTCTCTTCACAAAAAAATTTAAAGATAAACCATTGGTATTGTTATCATCTTCGTTGCGCCGTCTCCTTTCGAAGGTTGGCGATCCAAATGGCAATTGTAGTTTTGGAAAAGTGCTGCGCGAAAGATCTCTGCGGATGAGCGATCGAACCATCTCCTCAGGTCTTTCAGCCACGAGTTCTGGCGTCTTCCTACTGATCTTTTGCCCTGTACTTTTCCTTCCAGTATAACTTGAATAAATTTATATCTTTCGCCTCTCAGCACATGACCCATGTATTGCATTTTCCTCTCTTTGATTATTCTTAGTAATTCTTTTTGTTTACACATGCGACGAAGTACCTCAACATTAGTAACTCTTTGTACCCATGGAATCCTCAACATTCGTCTGTATATATACATCTCAAAGGCATCTATTCTTTTTTCTACTTCAGAGTCCATTGTCCAACTTTCACAGCCATACAGTAAGACAGAAAAAACGTAACATCTGATCATTCGGATTCTAAGCTGTAGACTAAGGTCTGATCTTGTAAAAAATGTTTTAATCCTCATGAATGTTTTCCTTGCTTGTTCGATTCTTGACAGGATTTCTTTTTTTGGATTACATTGACTATTTATATTTGTTCCCAAATATTTTATGGAATTTACCTGTTCTATTATTTGACCCTTGGCATACACCTGTACGTTTATTGGTGTCTTTGAAAATACTAAAGTTTTAGTTTTGGAAACGTTTAGATGTAAACCGAACATTTCGCTGTGGTGAACTACCGGATTTATTATATTTTGTAGTTCTTGTGCGTTGCTTGCTATTAAGACGGTATCATCAGCATATCATAGCATATTGTTATCATAGCATGTTTTAAATATAGTCATTCTGTTGACAAAAAATTAAGTTTAAGAAATTATTCCTTGTGGGTGTAACACTTCTAATGTCACTG
Source organism: Diabrotica undecimpunctata (assembly GCF_040954645.1). NCBI lineage: Eukaryota > Metazoa > Arthropoda > Insecta > Coleoptera > Chrysomelidae > Diabrotica > Diabrotica undecimpunctata. The sequence goes on from NC_092806.1 coordinate 126,302,067, forward strand.
AGTATATTACCGATGTTTTTAAAATACTTATGTAGATTTATTTCTTTACAGTAGCATGTCGCACTCCTCTACGATCACAGTAGAAGACAGGCTGCTACAGGGAGCGGCGCCTGTCTTGCGCTAGCTACTGAGTGAGAGGCCAGGTCCCCAACCTATCTTAAATAAATGCGTACCTAGCGTAAATATGACATGAACCAGGCTAAGAAATAGCCCTTAATTGCCGGCGGGCCAACGGTCCCTGGTGACAGTAGCTACCAGATCAAACCAAGAGTAGAGGATGCAAATAATCAAAGGGATAGACTATCCCCCAAGGGATATTTTTGAGAGAAAGGTTATTTACACAAAAAGTGCTTATGAAAATTTTTGTTTAAAATTGTCTCAGCTACATTTTTTATTTAAGATATTTTTTCTACGACGCTCATATTCTTAGCAAATGAATTTTTTCCGTTTTTTTTTTCACCTATGAAGGGGGGTTTTAGGGGAAGCCGGTGGTAAGAGTAATAAACTTTTTGCATATTTTTTGGGGTTCCAAAATTAACATTTTCTTTTTCGTAATGATTTTTAGAGGATTAGTGCAATTTCCGTCTCTGACGACTGGAGTATAAATAAATTTATTTATTTATAACAAAATTAAAGCATCTCTGGCATTTATTAATGCGATTTTAGATGGCTCTATTGGATTTACGTCGGGTTATGAAAATGAAGAAAATGGATTTATTCAGAGGAAATACCTTTTTTTACGTATACCGATTTTGACATTTAAAATTCAATTTTCTTCAACCTAATCTTTTTGTTATTTTTCACACGCAATACCGATGGTTTTTATTATTATAATATATGCAATAAACATCTTAAAGAAATTTTTATCGAGAAATAGCTCCGAAAGAAAAAGGTAATGGTTTAATGATTATCATCCTATTGTTTATAACTTTCATCGATTTCAATTCCATAAATTATGTTAGTTAAGCTAAGTGCGTTTTTATAAGTAAAAAAATTGGCAAACATCTATATGGTCTAAAGTATATTCGTTTACCAAATTCCCATCAGTAAACATGAGCACGTGTTGATATTCGCCGTCTCATTCGTCAAGAGGCAATAAAATATAATTTATTACCGTAAGCGAGACAGATTCTCATGTTACAGATCCCAACTTGTGATTATTTTAAATTCTAATTGTATCGTGTTGATTTTTAAGTTATTATATTGTGTTATATTTATGTTATAGTTATTGTTAAGTTATTTACTGGTCGTGTTATTTTTTAGAGTTTAGTTTAATTGTGATATAATGATTAAATTTCAAGAAATTCTTACACTAACAGTTTCAAAAGTAAATATTTTTAAAAATCATATGATACATAGGTCGTACATCAGTACGACCCTGTTTGGCTTACACGTGGTTCTGTTGACGTTATACGAATACGAATAGATTATGCGAAATCTATTAAAATCGACTTTAATGAAATTTGGTGTGCTGTTTTATAATGTTATGAAGATTTCAACCAATCTAAGTAGTTGAAAAACATTGAATAAGAAAAGGCTTGTTTCCCCCTATTTTTTTTTTGTATTTGACGCTATTTTACAGTGGCAATAAATTAAAACATTTTTAACGAGCTGTATCTTCAATGAAAATTAAATTGTCCCAATTAAATTGTTTTAACACATTCGTTGCCGTCAACGCACCTCGCGCGTTTTCAGGAATTTCCGCCATGTGCCACCAACGCGCCTGGCGCGTTTACGAGAGACTTATGTTCAACATAATATTAGCCGGCTTCACGACTGCAACGAATTTTATTGTATCGGATGTTAGTATCTTAGTGTGTTGACGAAAGAAGGTTGGTTCCGAGTATGTGTGTGTGTGTGCTTACGTAATTCAGATGACTCGTTTGAAGGAAGGATATTGCAAAACCTATTTGGACTTTAGAAAAGGTAACTATTATGGTCTTGTTTCATTATTTCCGTATATAGTAGCATTTTTAGAGTCTGATGCTGAAGATGATCCAGACTATATTGACGAAGCTAGTTCTAGTGATGAATCTTCAGCTAGTTATAACTGTCAAAATTCAGCGCTTTCTCGAGTTTGACCTTTGTCCATCTCCGCCAACACCACCAGCATTAGAGATCAAAAATTCGACAAAAGGTCATTGAGCCACAAAAGATTAGTTTTAATTTCAATATAATTCCTGGTTTACTTGTTAACGTAAATGGAACAGAACCAATCGATTATTTTCACTTGTTAGCAACAGATGATTTGTACAATGATCTTTGTACCAAAACAAATACACACGCTGTCGAATTATCTGTCAAAGTTCTGGAGTTAAATCATGAATTGCATCTTGGAAAGACATAACTGTTGACGAATTAAAGAAGTTTTTCAGTTTGCCGTTTCATATGAGACCACTTCTAGTAAATCGACTTAACAATTATTGGAAGGAGCACCATCTCTTTAATTTGACTGCATTTTCAAGCTTTATAAGCCGAAACAGATTTCTTCTCATTTTAAGAGCTTTGCAGTTCGAAAATCGCCAAAATTAAGTCACTCGAACACAAAATCGAAAAAATCAAGCCATTGATTGATTTTTTCAATGATAGAATGAATGCAGATTATTACCCCAATAAAGAACTCTTATTGGATGAATCCATGATCCTGTGGAGAGGCCGTCTAAAATTTCGGCAATACATCAAGGGAAAACGACAGAGGTTTGGTGTAAAGCTGTAGTCACTATGTAAGCCGAATGGGCTGGTATTAAAACTTGTTGTCGACTCAGGTTCAGCTGATGTACAGTTAGGAGGTTTACAACATACTGAAAAGGTGGTTCTATGTTTATTAGAAGAAAAACTTGGTGCTGGTCATGCGTTTTACATGGACAACTTCTATAATAGTGTCAATCTCACTGAGACTTTATTGAATAACCAAACATATGCTACGGGCACACTAAGAGGTAATCGAAAAGGAAATCCGCCTGAAGTTTTAGCAAAAAAATTGACAAAAGGTGAAGTGACCAACCAGTATAATTCTCGAGGATATGTGTTACAAAGTGGAAGGACCGTAGGGAAGTGTTAGCCATATCCAGTGAATTTAATGGAAAATTTCAAGAAACTACGAATAAACGAGGTCAGGTGAAGCAGAAACCATAACTCATAAATAAGTATAACGATTTTTTTTTTTCGTTTCTATATAACGGCAATAGTTCAAAATAAAATATTGCTCCAAAGGTGAAAATGGAAAGGTGAAAAGAAGACGATATCAGGTATGTTGGACTAATGGTAAAGTCAGGAAGGATTGCGTTTACTATGTCCTGAAGGTCCTTATTGTGTCCATGTTTCCATATATGTCATGCAAACCTATAGCAGTATATAACAGGTAGTTTCAGTTATTTTGTATTAGAATATTTTCGTTTGTATTTTTATTATTATCCTGTTGATTCTGTGTCGTTGTTTATATTTTTAAAATATATTTTATGATGCTTTTTATTTGTATGTACGTATTTCAATAAAATATTTTTTCTTGCACGCAACACCTGGAGCGTTCTGCTGCACTATAGTTTCACAAACATTAAAAACTAAGATAAAATACTACTATAAGAAGTTATTATGAAAAAACTGACAGCTGCTATAAAAAAATAGAACTGGCTCATGGGTATTACTCTCCCGTCCAAGTTTTTAGTAATTTTTAAATATTTTAAATTTTTTTTAATGTTATCGACCTATTGGAGAGGGAGGATGAGTCAATTATTAAAATTGAAGTTTGAAATAAATTGAAATAGGTTGTACAAAAAGAAATATATAAAAAACTTAGAACTTTGTTGAATATTTAAAAAAATATAAATAAACTAGTGATATTTCATATATCAATTATACGCCACAGTTATAGAATGCATTCAAATAAATCTTCTACACAAGCAGGTGATTAAATTATTTATCCTGATCTTTACATATTTCTTTATTCCTATACATTCAGATAAAAAATCTTGGCACCATTTATGGTGCCACCGTTTATAGTTACATACACCATCCAAAAGTAACAGTTAAAATAAAAGTAAAAAATAAAACCAGCTCTTGGTAATCTGTAAAATTTCATTTCAAGTCTCCATATATGGACTGTTCGTTCAACATCAAAAACTTCAGTCACTAATTCATTACTATATTTATCTCTAAGTAGGTGTTACTTTTGCAGTAATTTGTATTTGTTTTATAAAGCGTACATAGGAGAATAAAAATGTTGCAGTCACTATTTAAATATAACGACGGAAGCAAATAATCATTAACATAATGGTCAAACAGGACAATGCAGAAAACATGTGTCGTTACTATTTTAAAACGAAAAGTGAAAATGTATTGTGAAACTACCGGCCTTCATAATATATTAACAGAACAAAAAATCGCATGACATCTTTTACAGCTTTCTCTCTAATATTTTTTTGACAAATTGGTAATGTTTGTGGGATGGTTTTGATTTACAAATGATTCCCATAATACTATAATAAATACCTCCACACGAAAGCTACTGTGCTCCACAAAATTCGTGGAACACCTTTTGGTGAACTATATCTTATTTGAAAAGAATTCTAAACAAATGAATTCAAGCTAATTATGTTCCTGAATATATTTTCCTGTGGTGTGTGTTCATTGAACATTTTATTACTCCAGTCGTCAGAGACGAAAATGCCACTGATCCTCTAAAAATCATACGAACAAGCTGAATTTTGCCGAGACCGTTAATTTTGGGATCCCAAAAAAGATGCAAAAAAGTTAACCATTCCTACTCCCGCGCTTCCCCCTAAAACCCCTAGGTAGAGAGAGAAAACGGAAAAAATCGATTTATCCAGAATCTGTATGCCGTAGAAAAAATGCTTTTCTACGGATATTTGGAGGTGTAATATAACTCCCTTGTGTGGAGGTGTAATATGGAGGAGTAGGGGTACTTTAAATACATCCGATAATAATCCTCATTGTTGGATTGACTTTGGTGTCGACCTTTTTTACATGGCTGCTGTTCAGCTCCGCTGGAGCGCAATATTCGGCAACTGCGTAGACCCTCATCTGCTGAGAGTGGTGACATTTGATCCCCAGGATGTTCCGTATAATTTGTGGATGATATTATTTTTTTAGATGTTTTTTGAATGACAGCGTTATATCCATTGTGATGCCTAGATATTTCGGGTATGGGTAAAATGTAGAAGGTTGTTAAAATATACTTCAGGCTCGTTATTTGCTTGCTTGTTATTGATATGAAAGCAGATAACCTCCATTTTATTCGTATTTGGAATAAGCCTCCAGTCACTGAAGTATTTACCGAGAACTATGAAATCTTTGTTATGGCAGGCGGCTAGTGCTAAGTCATCATCATCGTATCATATTTCTTTGTCATCGTTGGAGGGATGTCAGATATATACAGATTGATGTCGATTGGGGCAAGCACCAATCCTTGAGGAAGTCCATTTTGAGATTTCCTTACCCTTCTCCTACTGCCTCCAGTTATTATTTGAAAAGACCTATCGAACAGCATATTGTTTAGTAGGTAGCAACTCGGTTACATAGTTATTGAGAAATTTAAAGATAAGTCCGTTCCTCCATACAGTGTCGTAAGCAGCAGTTAGATCAATGTAAGCTACCATAGTTTTTCTAGCACAATGATTTAGGAATTCTGCGTGGATTCCGTCAAATCCTTGTGCTTATCCAGATTTGGTATCGTTAAATAAAGGCTTTGAAGTATTCAGGGTATGCTCCGATTGTTAAGTGAATAATAATAATAAAAGTTCTTCTTTTTTAATTGCAGTGTGGTTTTCTTTAACTTTTGGGGCTTTGGAGAGCTTAAAACCCGTGCAGCTATTTGGTCAGCTGTAACTTCCTGCTGTTCACGAGTCTGAGGGTTTGTAGTTGTCTAATTTCTTTAGGAGACTCCAAGCTTTCCTACTTGATTTTTTAAAGTCTGTACCTCTCGTCATTTCTTCCCATTTCTTGAGGCGTTCAACGTCTAACATATTAAGAAGTTCATCCACAATTTCAGCATCACCATTCTCTTGGAATTCTTGGCAGAATTGCTCTGGGTTGCAATTCCATTCCAGTATGTATTCCTTCCTATACCCACGTTGTACATGTTTTTTGGCAGTTGCTATAATGAACTTGAACAAGTTAGCCTTTTTGAGGTTCCATCTTGGTCTGGTCTTGGAGTGAATAATTGGGATTTTTTAACCTACTTTAAAAATTATCGGGTGGTGCTGGCTGTGTGGAAAGTTATTTAGAACTTGCCTTGAAACTGGAATGGGACGATTTTAGGAGTCTTTAGTAACAAAGCATAAATCTGAATTGGTTTCGATATTCCAAGCTGCTGATTTAAAGCTCTTATCTTTGGCATCGAATATGTATGGCAATGTAGTTGGCGACCATGATTTTGCAGGGGCTTGTATATATCAACGACAGTTATGCTATCTATTTTAGTGAACTCTATCCTGAGGTAAAATGTTCTGGAAATAAACTGACCATCTTTTCGGATTTCTGGTGAGATCTATTAGAGGGGAGACAACCATTATAGGTTAGGACAACCAGGATAAGGTCTTAGATTCTTGTAAAGTAAGAGTATGGAGTTTGTAGATGCGTTTATAAAAAGGAGAGTACACATTGCTTGCATTCTAGAGTAGCGGTGGAAAGGAAGAAGTGCAAAAGAACTAGGTTAAAGAAAATTGTGGTATGTATCCTCCGCGTAGTATATGACCCTTGCACGGATAGCGTGAAAAACGAATGGAGGCGCAGACACAAAACGAGTTAAATCTCTCTTCGGAAATGAAAATCTGGTGAGTTATATAAAGGATAATAGACTAAGATGGGCAGAACATGTGATAAACAATAGTAACAATCGTCTTACAAACAATGTGTTTTGGGAAAGAGTAGATGGAAGAATATCTGTAGAACGACCTAGGAAAAGGTGAAAAGATGCAATCAGAGAGGATCTTGAGAAAATGGGAGTGAGATAATGGGAAATAGTGGCACAGGACCGACAAACTTACGAAGAGTTGTAACGCCATTGATGTTAGAATGTGAGACAAATTTCGATTTTTAAATTTTCCCATTGTACTTTACTTATGTATACATATTAACATATTTTTTAATCTAATAAATTAATATCAATTTTATAAATCAAATCTAAATTTTTTAAATAATTTTAAATAAAGATTGAACTTACGTATTCTCTGACGTTCTTCGTCCTCACAGCCTTATATGAAGCATAAGCAGGATATAGGGTTCCTATTAGCAATCTAAACAGAGGATATAAAACTAAATAAGTTACTGCTTTGTGACATACAACTACCAGGCTTATCAAAACCAATCCAAGGTGGAACAGCGATGGTTTGAATAATAAGAAACATCGCAACATTTCAGTTTTTGTTGATAATCTTCTATATAAATAAGATTCTTGTGCTATCTTTTATAGTTCAATTAGTTTTGAAATATAAATAACTCTTTGCTTTCCCATGGTTTTAATAAATGCTTTCGAAGAAGTTAATATTGTTTGTTGCAGCTTAACTCTTTGTGTATATGGTTATGGTTCCTGACAAAAAGAAAAAATTTATTTAGCTACATTAGTACAAAGTTACATTTGAATAATTCGTAAAATAAGAAAAATATTGTTGTGAATTTATTAATTGTTATGTCTTTAATTTATAATGTCTTTACTAATTTATTATCTTGTTCCTACTTTAATTTATTAAAAGGCACGATAATTAATATAAGTTTATTTATCACTACATACACAATAATTTATTAGTAGGCGAGCGTAACAATAATATCACGAGCGCGAATCTTCTTTATTAACTGTCCCTTCCAAATAAAGTTCCGTTATTATATACCAGTGCCGTTATCTCGAATAGTCTAAAACCTTCGATGGCGAAACGGTAAAGGCAACTGGATTTCCCTCGCATCGGTTCTGGAAGGTCGCTCAGGTAAATCGAGGCCTCTCGTAAACTCTACAACATATTAGATTAAAAACATGTTTTAAAGGTTAAAACTATGACTCATATTTTTACGTAACATTGCCCCCCTCTCAAAAGATGGTTCCTCCTGGAACCTTGTTGGGACTAGAACTGGAACGGTATGCTGGTATCGGCAACTGGACCCTCTTTTACAACTTCCAGTTGTATAAAAATGACAAGGGACGGTTTTCTCTCCGCACCAGTAACTATGTGGATTGCAACAGACTAACACCTGGACTTCGGTGTCTTTAAAGATCTCCTCCACCATATTTCGGATAACCCTCCAATCTAATTGGCGGCACTCCAACTTTGGCATGGCTAACTTTTGCACGTCGGACTCTAGTACGTGCCCTCTCAATTGAAGTAAGGCTTCCCATACATCTCGGTAGGTAGGTTGGTCACGGGCAGTGTCTTTTGTTACCAGGTAGAAAAGGTAACGTGATGCATCTTGGAGTTTCAAGGTTTTACCGGGAGCTGGCACTTGGCATTGAAGTTCTGCAACTCGACCAAACTTCCTTCGAAAGACGGATGCCAACCCTGGTGCGTCTTTGATACTGGCCGGGATGGTAAGGGCCAGCGAGTAGTCATCGGGGAGCTCGAGTAGATCTTGCTTTTCTTCAGTGGTAACACCATGTCTCGCTTTACCGGTACCTCCATAGGCACCCATGAATTCCTCAAACGTGAGGTCAAACACATCTTGGACTTGGTTTACTTCCACTTCTTCATCTACGTCGTGGTCACCTTCGAAAGATGCCAACCGGTTATGGTGTACTATCATCGGCTTTCCCCTCGGAATCTTGCTTATTCGGTAGATGACATCGTTGATCTTCTCCATGATGAGGTATGGACCTTCCCAAAACTGCTGCAATTTGGGAGAACAACCTTTTCGCTTCTTGGGATTATACAGCCATACTTTGTCGTTCTTCTTAAAGCAACCCTTTTCGGCTTGTGTATCGTACCGTTTCTTCATTCGGTCGCTAGCGATCTGAAGGTGGGAACGGACCAACTCATGTACATCGTCCATTCTTCTTCGTAATTCGATCACATAATCTTCACCTGCTACATCTTCTCCAGGTCGACACCCAAATTCTAGATCACAAGGTAGTCGCATTTCGCGTCCGAATAGGACTCTGGCTGGTGTCTGGCCCGTTGATTCGTTAACAGCAGATCTGTAGGCCATTGTGAAGAACGGAAGGTATTGGTCCCAGTCTCGCTGATGATCGGACACCATCTTTGTCAAATACTTGCCAACTGTCCTATTCATTCGTTCTACCATACCATCCGATTGCGGATGATACGCGGTAGTTCTTGTTTTCTTCATGCATAGTCTATCACATATTCCTTGGAATAGATCACTTTCGAAGTTCCTGCCTTGGTCACTATGGATCTCCAAAGGCACTCCAAATCGGCTGATATATTCTTGGATCAACTTATCTGCAACGGTGGCGGCCTTCTGGTCTGGAAGTGCGTAAATCTCGACCCACTTAGTGAAGTAATCCATTACTACCAACATGTACTTGCCCCCATTTTCACTTTCTGGAAATGGCCCTGCAATGTCCAAAGCTATTCTTTCAAACGGGCTTCCAACATTATATTGTCTCATAGGAGCTCTCCTTTTCCGGTGAGGCCCGTTACTCGTAGCACAAATAGTACATTTCTTACACCAGTCTTTTACGTCGTCGGAACTGTTCATCCAATAAAACCGTTCCCGAATTCGCTGAAGGGTTTTCCTTACACCAAAATGCCCTCCCGATGGACTGTCGTGTAACTGACGAAGTACTTCGGCTATTCTGCTCTTTGGGATCACCAACTGTCTTCTCTTCTCTGAACCGTCATCATTTTCCAGGACTCGTTTAAGCAAGCCATCTTCGATGATAAATGAGTCCCACTGGGCCCAATACGTCTTAACTACTGAGCATAGGTTTGATATTTCCTGCCAAGGTGGTCGACGGTTTTCCTCTTTCCATTTTCGGATTTTCTGTATAACTGGATCTCTCTGTTGTTCTTCCCTTATCTTAGTAGGCGTCCAGTCGTCGTTGACAATCGTCGTTCTTAGCACTGCTGCTTCCTTGGATTCCGTTTTGTTGCAGTGGGGACACTCTGCTGGGCATGGCCGTCTGGAAAGAGAATCAGCGTTTCTGTGGCTAACTCCGGCTCGGTGCTCAATCTTAAAATCGTATTCTTGGAGTCGTTCGATCCACCTGGCTATCTGACCCTCTGGATTCTTAAACTGCATCAACCACTTAAGGGCGGCATGGTCGGTTCGGATTAAAAACTTCCTTCCATAGAGGTATTGATAGAAGTGCTCTACTGATTTCACTACTGCCAGAAGTTCTCTTCTCGTGACGCAATAATTCCGCTCAGGTTTTGAAAGAACTTTACTAAAATATCCGAGGACTCGTTCCTGTCCTCCTTGAATCTGAGACAGCACTCCTCCAATTCCCACATTACTTGCATCTGTATCTAAGATGAACTCTCCTTCTGGCAGTGGATACCCTAAAATTGGTGCTGTTATTAAATGCTTTTTCAAGGTCTCAAAGGCATTTTGGCAGTCTGTATCCCAGCGGTAATCTCTTGCTTCCTCCGTAAGTCGCGTTAATGGCTTAGCGATATCTGCAAACTTCTTAATAAACCTCCGGTAGTAAGTACATAGTCCAAGAAAACTTCTCACTTGATGTTTGTCAGTTGGTTTTGGCCATTCCTTAATGGAATCGATTTTTCCCTTATCCACGGCCACTCCTTCTTTACTGACTATATGACCCAGATAATTGACTTTACCTTGAAATAGCTGGCACTTCTTGGGGTTTAACATCAATTGGGCAGCTTTAAGTCGATTAAAAACGTTTTCTAAATTCCTCAAATGGTCTTCGAATGTCTCCCCCAAGACGATTATGTCATCTAAATAAACCAGGCATTTTTTTCCAAGATAACCCTCTCAGGACATTTTCCATAAGCCTCTCAAATGTCGCAGGAGCATTACAAAGTCCAAATGGCATAACGTTGAATTGCCACAATCCAGATCCTGTGGTGAAGGCTGTCTTTTCTTTATCGACTGGGTCCATTTCTACCTGCCAGTATCCAGACTTCAAATCCAAAGTAGAAAACAATTTACTTCCAGCCAATGTGTCCAATGTGTCATCGATCCGAGGCAGAGGATAACTATCTTTCTTGGTAACGTTGTTCAGCAAACGGTAATCCACACAGAACCTCGTCGTTCCGTCTTTCTTCTTAACCAGGACCACCGGAGAGACCCATGGGCTCGTAGAAGGTTCTATCACCCCGTCTTTCTTCATTTCCTGAACAATCGTTTCAGCTTCCTCTCTTTTCGCCTGTGGTAATCGTCGAGCTGTTTGACGAATTGGCTTAGCATTACCAGTATCAATTTTATGCTTAACAACGGTAGTTCTTCCCGTCTTCCCTCCTTTCGGTACGAAAATATCACGATACTGCCGAAGAAATTCCCTTAATTTCCTTTTCTCCATCTGATTTAGAGACTGTCCTGCAACTGCAACCATTTGGTCGAATTTGTCGTTGGAATTATCAGATGTTGTCGCCTGACGGATTATGGATGTCACAGGTACACAAGTTCCTACTTTTGTCTCTTTCTTTATGGTCACTGGGTAGTCGTTGACATTGATAAGTCTCACAGGAATTTCTTTAGCCGAAGTCACCAATTCCTTTCCAATTATGATTCCACGGCCAACCTCATCGTCGTGGTTCCAAGGCTCCATCATAACAGGTCTCCCTTCGTCTACAATTCCCTGTAGTCGCGCTACTATGATCGTTTCGCTTCTCGCAGGCACGACTGTATCTTCTGTAATGGCTGCTTGCACAGTGTTGTCATTATGTGGATGGAGAAATACCTCCTCGTTGCCAACTTTGATTACCTTATTCTTAAAATCCAATTGGAATCCATGCATATTCATTACGTCCATTCCTAATATAACATCCTCTTCGATGTCAGCAACTATAACAGTATGGACAAACTTTTCTGCCCCAATTCCCAATTGTACCTGGATTTCTCCATGAATGTTGGCATTTTCACCTGTAGCGGTCCGAAGTCGTAACCTCGTTGGTAACAGTTTCTTTCGGCTGTTTATAACTGTCGGGCGTATAATGGTTCTGGTCGCTCCGGTATCCACCAACAACGTATGCTTTTTACCATTTATGTCTCCATCTACATATACACTATCTTCACGACATTTCAAAGAAGCTATTAGTATGAGAGGGTCTTTGGAAAAGTTCTGGGTCGAAGCTGCCCCCCTAAGGCTGACCCGTTCTAGTTTTCCTGATGGTGAGTTTCTTGATTTGCGTCGTACCTAGGGTGCTTACAGGAGCTTCGTACGTGTCCTATTTCGCCACAATTCCAGCATCTGATGGTCTTCGTTTTCTTGTATGTCATGCTTTTTATCATATTAACGAGCTGGTCAAGTTTATCTTCATCTTCTTCCTCTTTTACAGTCCTAACTTTACTGTACCCGCCAGAGGCCTGCGTAGCTGACTCGTATTCGAGGGCGGCGGATAGGACATCAACCAGCGTCTTGTGACGAGCTAATCGCAGTGTTCTCTGCATTTCATGATCACGAAGACCATCAATAAATGTTTGCACGGCCAATTTTTCCATCATGTCTTCGGGAGCTGTTGGATAAGCATATCGTACTAATCTGGCAATATCTACCTCATATTCTTGAAGAGCCTCATCTTTCTTCTGTCTACGATTTTTAAGCTGTGACTGATATACATGCTCCAAATGTTCGTGGCCATATCGCATATTTAACCTCTTCTTCAGTTGTTCGAAATCATCGGTCTCCTCTACGGCTATGGTCTGAAGCACATCTAAGGCATCTCCTCGAAGAGCGATAGTCAGGTTTACCGCCTTTTCTTTTTCAGACCATCCATTTGCTCTTGCGGCTGATTCGAACTGTTTCATGTAGTTGTTCCATGATGATTTTCCGTCGAAAGTTGGGACTTTAACATGAATAGAACCTCCACTTCCTTCAAATTTCGGCCGTGTCTCCAACTTACATTTCGTCTCGTCTTCTTTTATCTCCACTGTAATCGGATTGTTACCTCTCTCTGCTGTCCCTGTTTCCTCCATCTTCCTTTCCATTTCTTTCATCTTTTCTTCGAAGGCCAACATATCGGCAGCAACTTGATTTTTTAACGAAGATATTCTATCGTCGAGGGCAGACATCTCAGAAGTGACTTTAGAGATTTCCGAAGAGATGTTAGCAGAGACTTTGCTTTCCAGCGAAGAAATCTCGTTAGAAACTTTGTCTTCCAACGAAGCGATATCGCCGGAAACTTTGGCTACATCACCAGAAACTTTGGCTACATCAGAAGAAACTTTCGAAATCGACGAGAGGACAGCATCTTCAAATATATAAGTCTCTGGATCTAGTCCTTCTTCTAGCAAAGCGTTCTTTAGTCGTTGGACTAACTCAGCCTTTTTTCCGGTAGAAGCTAATTCTCTGTCTTCAAGATGTCTTCTTAAATTAGTCACTGTCAGCTCATAAATCGTAGCCATTTTCACAATTTATTTTATATTCACTTGTATTATTATTATAAGTCTAATTTATGTTCGATCTCACTCTGACACCATTTGTTGTGAATTTATTAATTGTTATGTCTTTAATTTATAATGTCTTTACTAATTTATTATCTTGTTCCTACTTTAATTTATTAAAAGGCACGATAATTAATATAAGTTTATTTATCACTACATACACAATAATTTATTAGTAGGCGAGCGTAACAATAATATCACGAGCGCGAATCTTCTTTATTAACTGTCCCTTCCAAATAAAGTTCCGTTATTATATACCAGTGCCGTTATCTCGAATAGTCTAAAACCTTCGATGGCGAAACGGTAAAGGCAACTGGATTTCCCTCGCATCGGTTCTGGAAGGTCGCTCAGGTAAATCGAGGCCTCTCGTAAACTCTACAACATATTAGATTAAAAACATGTTTTAAAGGTTAAAACTATGACTCATATTTTTACGTAACAATATAATGAAATTACGTCAAACATTATAAAATACATCCCTAACTTTTACTGGGTTGTGCCCCGACAGTTTTTATCTTTTACTGTCTAGCACTTCGCAGTCGCATAATACATGTTTTACAGTTTCTAATTCCTTATCACAGACTCTGCAGTTAAGGTCTCCATTGTAAATGCCTATTTTATTCAGGAATTCTCTTACTGGTGCATGCCAGGTCAACACTCCTGTTCTCAGTTCGTTCCTGACCATATGAAGCAGTTCCTCTGTTCTTTTTCTACATGGTCCACCAATGAAGATTTTTCCATGTGTTTGTTTTGGGATTATCTCTTAATATTGCTCATGACTCTCTTTGATCCAGTCCTCTACAGCCCTACGAACTGCAGCCTTTGATATTCCCAGAGTTACAGCCGGTTCGTTTGATTCGTTCGATCCTCTTTTTGCAAGTTAATCTGCTTTTTCGCTGCCTTCGATGCCCTGATATCCTGGTACCCAGAGAAGCTCAATCTTGTTCCGGTCTCCCAGTTCATTCAGTTCTTTGATGCAGTCCCATACCAGCCAAGTCGTTACTTCCTGAGCGGACAAGCGGCCTTCAGTGCCAGTTGACCAGATTTTGTTTTTTAATACCGTATTTATAAATTTATAGTTGAATATTAATTTTTTCTATTGTTCCTTCCCATATTTGTATATTTTGTTTTTGCGAATCTATTAAATAAGTTTTTATAAAAGTATAAGGAACTAGAAGCTTTTCATGCCTTATTTTTTGTTTCTTTTAGCCCTATTAAAAACTTCTGTGTTTCGTAAAAAAAATATTTCTTGTTTACAGATACTCAAGAAACTGTGACTTCTGATGGGGCTTCTTCTTTCTCCTCTTCTGCATCCTTTGTTTCAACGGAGCGAAACGATAGTGCAGGCACTGAAGACAGAAATCCAATGATGTCCAGACCAAGTACTTCTTCCAATCCCCAATCATCTCAACTAGTAGCTCAAAATCGAAAAAGACGCAAAACTGAAAGTTCTGTAGAATCTTTTCTTATCAAAACAAGTACAAACCAAAAGGAGGCTCTAGACAGGCAAAGAGCACGTTATGCATTTACTACAAATTCGCCATTTAAACATGTTGATCATCCACAGTTTATTCGTCCCATAGAAGAACTTCGACCTGGTTACAAGCCACCTAGTCAAAGAGATATAAGCGAACACTTGCTTGACAATATTTATGATGAGGAAATGCAAAAATTTCGCGATTTTATACAAAATGAAGTTGTTTGCTTAGGTTTTGATGGTTGGTCGAATGTCCATAACGATCCCATAGTGTGTGTTACAGTTACCACAAAGTCTGGTGAAGTTTATTTATGGGAAATTTTGGTTCGTCAGGCCATGCTCAGACTGCAGATTACCTTGATTCAATTACATATGATAGCATTAAGAAGTGTGAGGGCGAATTGAAATGCAAAGTTCGCTCAGTAGTTACAGATAACGGTGCTAACGTAAAGAAAACGCGTTTCCTACTAGAGAAACCTTTAAAAACCTACTAGAGAAACGTAGCGTTTTAAACCTGGCTAACGACTGCTAATCATCCAATACCAATATTACTAAACACGTAGTTAGTATTGTTAAATACTTTCGTAATAATCATTTTGCAAATGCATGTTACCGCAAGTCTGGAAATTTAAAATTTGTTGTACCCATTGAAGTTCGATGGGATACAATGTGCGATTGTCTGGAATCTTATATTAAAGCTTGGCCAACATTGCTTAAAATTTATGAATAAAATAGGCAGACCATAGACAAAGATATACAGGCTAAAGTAGGGAATGTAGGAATTAAAAGAAGTGTAGAAAATGTACAATTAGTGGTCCTGTGTGTATGGAAGAAGCTTGAAAACAAGTTCAGAAATTTTGGCAATGAGGAGTGTATAAGAAAATTCGAAAGTCGGTATGAAATGACAATGACAGAAGCACATTTTTTGTCATATCTGCTTGACCCAAGGGAAAAATCTCCTAACTTAGATTTAACACAGGAAGAGACCTCAAAAGCACTGGACTTCGCAAAAGAAAAGTATCCCGAAATTGACGTTTTATCAAAAGTTTCAGTACCTTTTCAAAAACATTTTTTTGAAAACAGTGTCAGTTCAAAAGTGACACCGACTGAGTGGTGGAAAAGCCACAAAAATATTGACACTAACATCACTAATGTTATTGAACAACTTCACATAGACTAAGCGTCTTCAGCTGGCGTTGAAAGAATTTTTTCTTCCTTTGGGCTAGTGCAGTCGAAACTTAGAAACAGGTTGGGTACAGAAAAAGCCTCCAAATTGGTTTTTTTATTTAAACTGTTTAATAGATCTGATTAAAATGAAGATAAATTATATTTTTGTGTTTTCAATCTTAATTATTTTGAATATTTTTACGTTTGATGTTTTTTTTGTTATATTAATTTTTTTTATGTAAATAAAAATAAAAGTTGTCTTAATCATTGTTTTCATTGTTTATTACTATTATTTTATAAATATTTCATTCATTTAGTCAAGTATTTAGACTTATAATGCTTTGTATCAAATAAACCAAATAAACCTGATTTAAACCAAAAAACCTGGTTTTTTGGAAAGATCAGTGTGTGCTTCAGATTAGAACATATGGACCAGAAACACTGACCCTTATCAGAAAAGTAATAAATAAAATACAAGTGGCAAAGAGGTGTTTAGGATACAGTTAATGGATGGAAGTTGGACCAAGAAAATTTTAGAATAGAGACCTCTACACGATGCTTATCGTAATTGAGGACGCAATCCAACAAGACGGTGAGACGAATCAATCGCATCCAGCATAACTGGATTCAAGGTGCTCGAGACCAGAGGTTATGAAACTATTTACGGGAGGCCCATGTTCAAAACGGCTACTTATAATTAATTTATAACAATTAACGAAAAGGGGTCTTTATATTCTAATTTTCACACTTAAAAATCTGCCTCATTATAAGTCCTAATCCAGATTTAAAGATCACATACCTCTAGCTCACAAAAGAAAAAAAATTTGCCGTACCGACGAGATTTAGAAAAAGACTATAAAAACTTACTGTAACATAGATAGTAAAGATTTATTTAAATATTAAGACTAATATTAATACCTACATAAAATTTTATTACTTTTATATATTTTTTGTAACTATGTACTTGTTATTGCAGCGTCAAATCAATGCGCGAACAACTCAACAAAATCTAAATGCATTAATTGGATAAACACAAATCTCTGGATCATCTTATTAATTGACGTAGGTTCAAGTTTAAACCTAATTTTGTCTTTGAAGAATCAATATTTTCAAGGCCTCCCCATACTCCACTTCAATAAATAATTCGAACTTTCAAGTTGCTTTTAAAAGTATATCCAAGAAAAGTTTTCAAAAATAAAATAACCTATTGACTGTAAAAAACAGTAAATGTATTTGAGGGTTCAATAAATTGCTTTTTGATGTTTCACAATATTTATTTTGCACTTTTTGGGAGTCAGTAATAAAATAACTACAATATAGCTATTTACGCAACAAGTGCAATGGGATGAGTTTATTGCACGCGTCATAAAATTGTCTAAGGAGTTAACACGTCGAGTACAGTAAATACTTTTTGCATGAGTTGCACACAATATTTTTCTGCGTTTATGAAAAGCACGAACTTCTTCTACTGGTGCATTCAATTACTAGAGGTTTGCTATAACTACATCAAAATCTTTCCTATTTTGCGCAGCTTTTAGTAATTTCTGAACGTTAAGATCCTCCGAGTAATGACTTTGCGCGTACATGATATTGTTCTTTTGCCTACTCCTATTCGGCCTTCTATCTTCCCTTTAATTATTATTCGCAGCAGGTTATATTCGTCATTTCTCATTATATAATATAGGTACAAATTCTTTCTCTTCTTAATCGTTGTTATAAGTTCTAATTCTCTGTTTATGGTGGTTAATACTGTTCGATTCGTTATGTGTTGTGTTTATGATACTGTAAGTATTTTGCGATAAAGCCACACTTCAAGGCTTCTGGCCGTCCGATGGTATTTCATTTTTAATGTCCAGGTTTCAACTCCATTGAGAAGGGCAGCCCAAACGTAGTATTTCTTCTTCTTCTTTCTATGTAGATATGACTCTATCTGTTTTTCAATTTACCTCCAATAAGTTGTCGTTCCATCGATTTCGTGGTCTTCTTACTGATCGTCTTCCTATTGGGAAAGCGTCTCTTGGCGTCTTTATTACTCTATTTGTTGTCACTCGGCTTATATGATCGTTCCATTCTACTCTTCTATTTCTTATTGAGTCCTTGGTGTTCTCCACCTTGCATCAACATCGTATATCTGTACTTCTAGCTCTGTCCGACAGTTTTTTACCATCAATTTTTTACTAAGTGTTGTGATCTCTGCTGTTTCTAACATCATTTTTGTCCTCTCTATGGTAGGTCGTATTTCTGCCACGTATGACATTATTGGTTTGATGACTGTTTTGTAAATTCTGCGTTTCATTTCTATCCCGATATTTTTATTTCTCCATATTGTTTCAAAAAGGCAACCAGCCGCTCTGTTTACTCTATTCACTTGATTTTTCGCTTCTCTTTCGAGCTTTCCGTAGCTAAATAATGTGATGCCTACATATTTAAACTCCATCACTTGTTCTATTATCGGACCGTCCAGCTCCAATTCACATCTTAGTAAATTTGCTGTTGTACGCAATAACCAAGCATTTTGTCTTTTTTGGGGAAATTAACACGTTAAATTTTCTAACGGTTATATTAAATTGGTGCAGCATACATTGTAAATCATCTTCATTTTGAGAGAGTAGAATTGCGTCGTCTGCATAGCAGATTATTTTAAGTTGTTTTTCCCCATTTGGTATCTATTTTTTGTTCTTACTTATTTACTAAGAGAGGACTCAGGGAATCTCCCTGTCTTATCCCATTGCCAGCGTCAATAGGATCAGTTCTTCTTCTAATTTTACTTTTATTGTGTTGTTTTGGTAGATATTTTCTATTGTTTTAATTATTCCTAGAGGTATCTCCCTTGCGTACAATAAATGGATAACGTCCTTTAATTTGACCCAGTCAAATGCCTTTTTAAGGTTCACGAAACATAGATATGCAGGCTTGTTGTATTCTAATGATTTCTCTTGCACTTGCATCATTTTAAATATAGCGTCGATGCATGATCTTCCCGACCTACCAACTTTGTTGTTCTTTTGCTAGTGTTATAATTTCATTCAGTTTATTTGTTATCACTTTGGTTGTTTAACTTTAGTCTTGTGTTTGATAAATTAATTCCTCTGTAATTTTCCGGGTCCAAGTTTGGTCAGATCTGGTCCTCCGTACTTTAAGAGTTCGTTCGGTATTCTGTGATATCTCCTCGTGATTTTCTGTTTTATAATTTCCTTTATGCTTTCTTTACCTTTGCCTCCTCGATATTTATTTTTTTGTTGGTCGACACCTCTAGGTGGTTCAATACCTTTAGCAAAAAAAAAAAGGTCGAAAGTATGTTTGCTTATGTTTCCTTCTGAATGTGTTTCGTTTTTATTAGTTCGTTCATCTCTTTTCTTTGTCCTCTGATAATTCTCCATTATTCTTTTTGTGTTGCTTAGAAGTCGTGTCCCATCTATTTTGAGAAGCTCTGCCAATGTTCCCTTTTTATTTATCTAACAAAAGTATTCGTTTCATTTGTGATTCGTTAATAGTGGTTGTATACATGTTGTGTTTGTTGTATTCTGTATTGTAAAAAGGCTTTCTTCTTGTATTCGCTTCCTCTCTAAACCATGGGGTTTTCTTTTTTGATTAGATAAAAAAAACGTGATATTTAATAACTCTAATTCGGACCTCTAAGCTTAGTTTTTGGAGTCTAAGCATTTATTGTACATATTCCTGGCCTGTTATATTCGTGGTTTTATTTCTATATCTGGATCCAAATCATTTAGTATTACTCGTAAGTATCCCAATTTGAGGACTTCTTCTAGCTGAGTGTTATTTAGATGAATACCTCAGTTTTCATCGGTTTTGATAATTACCATTACTTTGGTTTTTTTGAGAATTATTGTCAGTATTGCTTCTTTTGCATTATTAACACTGTTTAGAATATTTTGTAAGTCTTCTATTCTTTCTGCTATCAGAACAGTATCGTCTGCATACCTGATATTGTTAATAATATATTTCTTCTTTTTGTGATGCTGTAGTGCAGAGGTTAAAAATCGTTGAGATTTTTCATCTCGATCTCTTTCCCTCTATTTTACTCAGCATGATCAGCGGAAGTAGGGTATATCTTTTTCTTCTCATTACATGACCAAAATATTCTAATTTTCTAGAAATTTTCTAATTTATTACTAGGTAGTGATCAAAATCTGCATTTTCACCACGGTGCGACATAATATCTTGAACGTCAGATAGAAACTTATGAGATATAAATGAATCATCCAAGGTGGACTACGACTACGATAAAATGATTCCGAGAAATAAAGGAGATTTTACATGTCTATAGGATGTTGGCACCCCATTTGATCCACAGCAATTAATTAGTAATAAAATATACCGCCAATATGGGCTTTGTAGCCATTTTCATTGCCGAGATATAGCTATGGCTATGCTAGCTTTACCGTAAATCATAACCATCGGAAACGTTTGCAGCAATAAATTGTTTCTTGGCGTAAACATCGGCAATAAATTAGCAATCAATTCCTTGCTGTTCGCCTTTCGACCGATATCTCGGTTTTCCGGGGATGTATTTTGAGGTAAGGGCTATGATTGATGAAGCTTTTCGAGATTGGTTAATATATGAATCAACAGCAATTAATTAGCAATAAAATATGCCGCTAAAAAGGGTCTGTACCCCTTTACCTCACCGAGATATAGCTATGCTAGCTTTACCGTAAAGTTTCATACATACCTACTGTTTCTCGGAAACGGCTACATTTTTTTCTTTCCGTAAAAAATAAGCAATAAATTCTAGTTTTGGTCTGAATTCGGCCTTATAAAATGAATATGCCAACTTTACAGACATGTAAAACACAAAAGAATCAGAACAAGACAAAAGTTACATTATTTTGCTGAAAATTTAAAGGCTTCGTGTTTTAGTACAAGTTCAGTCGTGGCAAGAGTCATAAAAACCTGGAAAGTAATACCTATTTCATATTTAAAATTTTGATAAAAAAGAAAAGAGCGATTGTAGAGTCTTTAAGTACTGGCCGAATGGTGTCGAAATTATGTACATTTATGTTTTTCTGTATTCCGAAAATGTCTTCGACAAGGGCAATTCAAAATAACACAATTACTAAAAACTACAACACGAAGATATAAAAATATAAATCTTTGGAAATTAGATTGCAAAGGCAAGAACACCTTTCTTAAAATACAAGAGGAGGGAGACTTATCATAACTCTTGTAAACCCGTCTGGGAAGGATATAAAGTCATGCTCTTCTAAGAATCGCCTAAAAGAAAGAGGCGAAACAAGCTGCAGATGGATAGACTGCATACTGAATAACTGTGTAATATACACAGCGTTACTAGGTGATACAACCACAAGGTGGAGGGAAACTTTAGAAAATTTCAATTTCACACACAGTAGCCGCACCGCATGGAACCTTCTAAGGTACTCTGGCACAAACAACGCTACAGCAACTCTACAGCCTCAAAACCGGAAGACATAGGCAACGTCGGCATATCATAGACATAGCAAATTTACACTACTATTGATCCCTTCCTCTAAATGTTAGAATGATAAAATTTGGGGTCGCGGGCCATGCAAGCTTAGGCCAATTTTTTTTATAACCCGACTGGACTAGTAACACAAAATATATAAAAGTTTTATTTAAAAATCCTTTATAGAAGGTATAATATAATTAAAAGACCCTTTCGCGCTACATAACAGAATGATTTCTGACTAACAAGTCCATAATCAGTGTATTTACCAAGTGTACATGTGTCAAGCTACTAAAGATTTTGAGTAAAAACCTTAAAATTGTACAAAATTTGCTATTTGTTACATCTTTGTTAAAAAGTTGGTGTGATATGTAAAGTTTTTAACAGATACCCTGCATGGCAACGTAAAGGCGGGTACACATTTGCGAGCAGAACTGTTCGCGAACCGTACGCGTACAGATCGTTGAAAAATATTCTACATCGTACTGATCGCATACTTATCTCGATCCATGGAAAGCGACAAACCAACAACGAACACACATATGTGCGAAATGATTCATTTTATTTATAATTTGGGTACTGATTATGTTTCTGATTATGTTTCTGTTTTTGCTTGTTTAACAATAATCAGTTTACTGTTTTCTCACGTCTCTAGGGACACGTCATATTCATTTAATTTGTAATTAGGGTATTTATTACGTCACGTTTCTAGCTTCATGTTCAGTCAACAAAATATTTCATTTTCAAACTATTTCAAAGTAGTACAAAATTTAAACCAATTAAACTAAAAACCGCGAACTCAACGTCAAAATGCGTACACATTTTGGAGACGTAGGGGAGACTGGTGTCATTTGTAACAAGAGTGATATTGGCGCAATCATTTGAGATAAATCAAAACGCACTAATATGCATAGACGGATATCTGCCTCACACCACCGACTGTAGTTTCAGAGTTGGCCGTAACCTACTGCACAAGTTAGAGTCACTTGTTTCTATCATCATCATAAAAGTAAATTTTAGTTGCGCCACAAATTGTTGATTTTTAACATCTTTACCTCCGTTTACTGTAGCTAACTTTTTCTATGAAGGGCATAATATATACAAAAATCATCTTTCTTATTTATAGGTTAACTTGGTGTCGATTGTAACACACACTGCGGTGTCGTTTCTAACATGTTACAATTTACACCTATTATACTATTATTTAATAGAGTTTAATTATTTTCTATGGAATATTTTGGTCATGTGATGAGAGGGAAAAAGTACCGATTGTTCCAGTTAATTATCCAAGGAAAGATTCAGGGCAAACGAAGCGTGGGGAGACGACGTATATCTTGGCTGCGCAATTTAAGAGACTGGTTCCAGTGCACATTTAACCAATTATTGGGGTTAACACCAATAGTTATTTATGACGAAGCAGCTAGGAAGGAAATAGATACTAACCAATCTATTAGAAAAGTGACTAAAGATTATGGTATGTGTCACGATTCTTTATATCGCTATGTTAAATCGTTAGCTGAAAACTCACAATCTCTGGTTGGATACAATCCTCACAACAGAGTATTTAATGACGAAATGGAGTTACAGCTTGCTAAATACTGCGAAACTGCTGTATATTTGTATTTCGGACTTACCACAAAAGATTTACGCAAGTTAGCTTTTCAATTTGCAAAGTGTAACAGACTGCCCTGCCCAGAAAAATTGGACACGACTGAACGTGCAAGTGAAGATTGGCTTATTGCATTCATGCGACGAAATTCAAATTTAAGTCTTTGTACACCTCAAGCTACTAGCCCTTCACGAGCAATGAATTTTAGTAAAGAAAATGTAAACTTTTTTAATAAATTGTCAACTAAATTAGACAGATATAATTTTGAGCCTTACAAGCTATCCAAAGTTATAGCTAGAAAAAAAACTAAGCAAGTGGGGAATACCGTACCTCCAATGTTCGTCTTCACACGGTTACGTTTTCAAGACCACTTTATTAGAGATGGACCAGTTGAGTGTATAGGAACTGGAAATAAGTCTGGATGGACGCAAGATAATGAATTTCTTGTTATTACGAAACACGTAAAATCAAGTGAAGCCAATAAAGTGCTTGTATTGCTAGACAACCACTAGTCTCATATTTCAATTTCTCTGATTGAATTTTGGAGAGCTAATTTCATTACTCCACTTTCATTTCTGCCGCACACTTCACATAGGCTTAAACCTTTAGATAATAAATCAGTGGATGAAAAACAATGCTGAAAAAAGAATGACTATACGATTGGTCTTCAATTATGAGAACATCATTTCCTTTGACCACTATGCCTGTCAATATTCTTGCTGGTTTCTCCTGCACTGGTATTTGGCCTGTCAATCAAGATATTTTCCAACGATAGTGATTTTACTGCATCAACTCATAGACCGTAACTCATAGACCTCTATATGAAGAAACCATAGAAATTAATCAACCTGAACCACCTACAGTTCAAGACAACAGTCACTTGAAAAGTCAACCGGGTCCATCCACTACCTTGTCACCTAAAATACACACTATTCCGTCAGCCAAGCCTAATAATCCAGCTGTATTTATTTCGCCTCAAGATATTAAGCCACTGCCGAAAGCATATCTAACCAAACTCAAAAAAGAAGGAAGAACGAGACGAAAGACAGCTATATTCTGACTGATACACCAGAGAAGATGTTGATTGAAGAAGAAAATTCGAAGAAAAGGGACACCTTCAAGCGTAAAGTTCAGGTTGAACATAATCTAAAGACAAAATCTTTGCAATTAAAGAAAAATATCAAAAAGAGAAAAGCAGCCCTGAAAGCAACCGAAAAAGAGTCTTCCAATGAGGAAGTTTTGTGCTTGGTATGCGGTGGTCCATATTCATCAAGCTCCGAAGATTGGTGGTTAGTACAATGTCGAGAATGTAAGCACGTTACCCATTTAAACTGTATAAACAAAAGCCCATTATACATTTGCTTTAATTGTAAATCTGACTGTGATTAGTGTTTTCTCTTTAAAAATATGTTACCAGAATTTGTTATTGGTTTTATTTCGAACGCTTACACATATTCTTTTCTGTCATTGTAGTATTAAATATATTTTTTACTACTTTCTATTTAATTTATTTACTTTATGGGTTAATTTCTCTAACAATCAACACCAGCAATCATTTCTGTAATACTTAACCAGCTTTTGAGCCAAAGATACTGTGTAATAGACTCCCTAGTATAGGCTAGAATAAATTAAAAATTTCAAAAACTTCAACTGACTCAAAAAAACAATTTGTGAGATTTGTAACAACCCACACCAGTCTCCCCCACACACACGAAAGGCACAATCGAAAATGTTAAATCAAAACAGCATTTGCTTGTTTAACAAAAATAAAAATATGTACAATAATCAGTTTACTGTTTTCTCACGTCTCTCTAGGATGGAACACGTCATTCACACAATGTCGATTTGATAAGACTTTAGATAAGATAAGAGACAATAAAAATGTTCGCTGCGTCTAGACCAGAGAAAAACCCAACATATTCTAGGGTAAGACTCCCAATTGGGGGTTGCTGACCCTGAAACAATGTCTCTGTATGGGCTCTAGATGGTAAAATTATCCTTGTGGATACAAAATATATTAGGAAGCAAACAATACCAGATATTTATTTGTCGGTCAATCAACAATCAGCAACAAGGACCATTAGCTACACTTACTTAAGCACCAATATAAAGGAAAAGTAGGATCAGTTAACACAAGACGAGTGGAAAAAGCCAGGAAAGCATTTACCAAAAATGAAAAATATTATTTTCCCAGTTCTACTTTACAGAATAAAATCATGAATAGTCACCGAAGTTTAAATGAAAAACTGAAAACTTTTGAAATGTGGTATTTTGTAGACGGATTTTGGGGGTTTACTGGTCACCTAAAATCACAACTATCGAACTCTTAGAAATAATGAAGAATAAAATAACAAAAGCTACGGAATTACCATGCTAATCGCCAACATCCGGAAATGATTGACATCATCAGTAGAAAATAAATCGACAATAGAAATAAGAAGAGATCCACGGAGAAGAAAAACATCATGGAGTAAAATGGAATATACAAAAAACAAAATATTTTTTTCCTAGTAATAATCAGAGAGTAATAAGTCATTGATAGTGAATAATCAAAGGTTATAGTATCTTGGGATCTTTTACTAATCCGTGCACAGGAATTTGACATACAACGACGAGCATTTTCAAAAAAGAAGAACGTATCCCTTTTAGTACCTAGCACAATTTGAAGGAGCTGAAAAGACCTGCATGGATATTGTTCACAATAGGCAACTACGAATTTTTTATAATTAATATTAAAAACTTTCCAAATAAATCAAGAAATAAAGCATATGAGAAAATTTTAGGTAATACACAACTTTTTTGGTCGAGGTGTCAGCACAATATGATGGTCAAGATCAAGGAAAAGCTGTAGATTCCGAACTTTATACACCGATAATAGTAACAGATAACAATTGTAATTGTAATTGTAACAAAGAAGCTATACACCAATGTGAATTTAACCATAAATAATCAGCCAGTTGAAAAAGTTACGTCCTACAAATATTTAGGGGTTTGCTTCACTGATACTAATGACCAGACAAGAGAAATCAAGAGGCGAATAGAGATAGCAAGACAATCGTTTGTCAAAATGAAAAAGTTCCTATGCAACCGGGACATAAATATAAACTTAAGAACGAGAATGTTAAGGTGCTATGTTTTCTCCGTTCTGCTGTACGGCATGGAAGCCTGGACACTGAAAAAGATAAACATCAAAAACATTGAGGCATTCGAGATGTGGTGTTATAGGAGAATGTGGAAAATACCATGGACAGAAAGAGTAACAAATCAAGATGTTCTGCTGAAGATCGGGAAGGAATGCGGAGTCATAAAAACCATACAAACGAAAAAACTGGAATATCTGGGCCACATAATGAGAGGAGAAAAGTACTCTGTGCTTAGACTCATAATCCAAGGAAAAATCTCGGGAAAGAGAAATGTGGGACGTAGAAGGATTTACTGGTTGCGAAATTTAAGGGAGTGGTATGGGTGCAGTTCAATACAGTTGTTCAGAGCTGCAGCCAACAAAGTAAAGATTGCTGTGATGGTAGTCAACCTCCGATAGGAGACGGTACTGCAAGAAGAAGAATACACCGATATTCTTACAAAAACTACATATAACTAAGAATAAAACCCAAGTTTACTATAGTTTACTATAGTACAAGTTTAAAGAAAAATTTGAATGCCTATTGCATACAATAAGTTTTTTTCAGTGTCATTTTCTAAATTTTGACTTTATTTAAAAATAATATTTTAAAAAAGAAATAATTCATTTTATGTAAAAAACATAACATATTAAATAAATTGAATGAAAAAATATATAATACATGGAAATGCAACTTGATCACATAACAAAAAACATCTCATGAGCGATTTTTTTGCTGTGAAGGCCAAATTCCTATAATTCCTCTAATTTTAAATAGAAAGCATTGTTCGAGTTTGTCATAAATAGCTAAATTAATTATACGTACAAAAATAATTCAAAAATTATATAGAGCTAACTGACCAAGAAACGTAGTCCACCAACCGGATAATTCACCAGCAGTAACCTCAATATGTTCGAAACAAAAAACTGTATCATATAGCACTGATACTGATGTACACGCACTTATAAACCATTCGACAGAATCAAATCGGGGTGCAACGCTCTGTTCTATTTTTGAAAAGTTCTTTGACGGACTAAAGCTGCAACCAACAAACAGCCAGCAAACCAGCACTCTCTTGTCCTGTGCGATTAATTTTAGACGTGTACCCACTATTCCATTTCGTTATAGTTTTATTGTAAGCGTTATAAACTGCCAAAGGAAATGCTCGTGCCATACCTTGTCCGTTAAGTAGGTTTGTATGTATGCATTGTATGATGTGGCACCGAAGTTTTATAGTTTGTTTGGAAACCAGGAAGTGAAAAACGTTTAAGGGGTATACCGAACTAAACAGATGAGTAATGTAATATACAGGATGGTTTATAATCCATTTCATTTTTTACATCTCGTATTATAGTAAAAACGCAAAAAATTGATTTTACTATGTATTAATATTTATAAATAATAAAATATTAACAAAAGATCTAATCTAATAAAGTTCGAAATAATAATCATTTAAATACGTATTTGCTGTGTAATGTGTCGCTTTTGGAGAGAGTATGAAAGGAAAGTTCAGGTTTTAGGAAAGAAATGCCCGTGAAAAAGATTGATACAGTAAAACCTCGATATAAAGTACTACTTGTGGGAACCGGTGGGTGTCCGTTAAAGCCGAAAGTCCGGTACATAAAAATATGTTTAAACTAAGTCAAAAAACTTTTTTTTTTAATATGTATGTACACTATATTTAGATATATATAAAAAATACAAAATACAAATAAATCTCTATTTAATTGTCTTCGGACATTCGTCGTGAAGTGACGTTGCTCCTGATATCGATGCGCTTGCTATCGGTAATCCTGTTTTGAAAAAGAAATAAAGTTTTGTTTGCACTTTCGATGTTTGCTGTTTTTTTTTATGATCAACTCTGATGATCAACTGATAAATAATGTTATTAGATAGTCGAGATTCGATCTTACCTCTGATAACTTCATTTTTTGCAGTGTTGTTTTGTCGTCTTCTTCACTATCTTCACTTCCATCCTCATTTTTTAGGTTCATAACTTCATCTGCTATTTCACTTTTGGTCATGATGTAATACGCAGGATCACCTTCATCTACTTCTAGCCATTGTAAAACATCTTCATCAGCTACATGTTCTTCGGCATTATTATGTATTGTCCTACAGAAATCATTAACTTCCAACCCTTCTAAATCTATGTCTGCATCTTGGCCATCAAACAAGTTCTTCCAACCATTGTTTATTGTTTGCTCTTTCACCTGCTTACATGCTGCATCAAAATTAAAAATTGTTGATTTTAAATTGTAAGACCTTAAGTTTTGCAAGGTACGCTGACCTCTTGTATCTTCTGCATAATCTCCATCGTGCAATACAACCATTACTTCATCTTAAAACTTTCTGCGATATATTCGTTTGGTTGCCAAAATGATTCCCTGATCCATGGGTTGAATAAGCGATGTTGTATTTTTTGGCAAAACGTACAGCTAAAGTTGCCATCTTCTGAACGTAGAATATTTTCAGAGGAGTGAGCAGGAGCGTTGTCTAAAAGCAATAAACATTTCACCTTCTGGTGGTATTCCCAATTTCTTCTCTTGAAATTTTCTCACTGAAGGTACAAATTCTTTGAAACACCAATTTTTGAAAATATCTGACGTGAACCATGCCTTCCTAGAGCTATAATGTGAAACGGGCAGATGATGCATTAAATCTTGTAAAACTCTAGGTTTACGAGATTTGCCAACCATTGCAGGAGTCAATCTATGCGATCCATCGGCGTTAGCACAAAGCAGTGTCGAGATGCTCTCTTTGCTGATTTCTTCTTCCAGAATTCGATTTTTCATATTTGGAGGTTGTGTGCTTTCAGGCAAAGTACGCCATAACAAACCAGTTTCGTCAGCATTGTAGATCTGACATTCTAATAGCATTTCGTTACTTATATGTTCTAGTAATGTTTGCCTAAAAAGTTCTATTTCTTCTTTGGTGCACTTGAAGCATGTTCATAATTTCTTTAAATTATTCCCTTTAATAAACTATTTTCACGCCGCCCATGCCTGCATACCTTCGTTTTGTTACGCCTTTTTTTAACAAAGAAATAACTTCGCCAAATGTTTCTTCTTCTTTTTATCTTGTTTTGGTACATAAAAATCTTTCCTAATAACAAAGGAAAAAGGACCTATTGTGAAATCTCCGAGCTACCTTCTCAGAAAATCAGAAGAGTTGTTTTTCGTAGAAACTTTACTTTCTATTGGTAAACGCTACGAAAATGAACCCCAGTAGCCCGGATATTTAATGTCAATTTCGCGTGACATCCTTCAGCCAATATCCCCTCCCTATTTTCAACCTTCGCTTGTCTAAGCCCTTCTAAATTCACAATCCGATATTCATTTCCAAGTTGGTTCCTGTGGCAAGCGGTCTTATCTTCGACAATCGGCGGTAAATGGATTTTCAATTCACCCTTATTTATCTTTGCACAGTGTGTCTTATATTGATTATTTTCTCTTTTGTCAAACAGACGTCTTCCAACTGAAGTCACTTCTGTTTGCCGTTCCTATTTTACACCAATTCCTATTTTACACCAATTCAGATTGTACACCAATTCAGATTGTACACCAATTCAGATTCTATACCGATTCCTATTATACACCGTCCATCCGTGTACAATTTTCAAGCATTCAGCGCAAAGTTAGTTCACCTGAACATCAGTCATCTTTATGTTACCTCAACCACCTGTAGTACCCCGGTACCGGTAGCTACCTCTTTTCGTCGTCCTAACAGACAATCTAAGGGATTACGTTAGGAAGACTGCAATTTATTGTGGTCGTGTCGTCCCAACTACCTGTTGTGGTGGACCGAAGTCAAGTGCCTTATTGAGGGCGTCATGCCATTATTTGAATACACCTGTGAGTATAAGTTTTATTGACTAAACTGTGGTAACGAAATCTTTAACAGTTGATTTATGACTCCAGTTCAGTGTACCTTCTTGTTTATGGAGGTTTGGTTTGACTGAGTAATATAGTAAAAATACAGGATAATATATACGTATAATTAACGGACCATTTACTTTATATATGTAGATATAATTATAATGTTCCTTGCCTTTTTTTTCTAATTCTTGAGGATACTAAATTATTTATAACTATTTTTTTGAGATATTTTTTTGTTTGTAATTAATAATCAGTTACGCAATAATCATGCTATTTAATCAACTGTTTAATAAAATTTAATATGGTACATTTACTTTAACAAATATACCTAAATATAGTTTTGTTAAAGAACTATTTGCTTTTTATTTCTTTTATATTTTTTTATACAATTTGGATTTATATTTTTGTGTTTCTCTTCCAGGCATTTTTTATTGAATTATATTATTATATTTATTTGTTTGATCGTATATTTTAAGTATATGTGTCGAAATATTAGAAGTGTACCGCATAATTCCGATACTTTTCTCTTTCACGGTTTACTTTATCCTCGCGTGAGTTCTCTAGCTGTACCTTACCTTTCTCGTCGTCCTTTTTTATGTGCCTTAAGGTTTCCCTGTTCCTCTAAAAATAGGGTGGTGCCCAAATAACTTTTCTTCTCTTATCTCTTATCTTCTCTTCTAACTTCTTGTCTTTGTGTCGTAAGTACTTCTTTAATTGATCCGTGATATTTGAGCTGTAACAAGAACCCCGACCAAGATACCTCTACCAGACTGAAGCCCGAGCCTAGTACCGTTCTTTGTGTAACCTCCAATCGATCATCAAGTGGGTTCACAGAAAAGAATGGCGCCCAACGTGGGGCTAACAGCAAGAAAATATCGTCCAATGTGGTAGCTAAATGGTAAAAAATAGCACCGCAACGCAGTCTTCAAATATAAGTATCTTCTCTTCTCTCGACTATTTTTTATCTAAACGAGTTTAAAAATGGATTCTTCTGTTATCTCTTATCTCAAGGTATGTATAAAATGTAATATTTACGCGAAATTCAATGTAATTCGTTATGTTTAGTTGCATTTGTTTGATTTGCTGCGATGTTGAATGAAAGATTGTGACGCCTTAACCTTTTTTTAGAAGGTTCATCTTTAGGTGGTCGACCAAATGCTAATCTTTTTGGCCCTCTAGTAACTCTCAACTTTCCTCGGCTGATTAAAGTTGGTTGCACTCTTATATTGGCCTTGTGTCTAAATAGCCTCGCCGAGAAACTTCCTGCCGTATTTAAAAAATTTTCCCAAGCGGTTTTTTGTTAATATGGGATAATCTTTCGTGCAATAATTTTAAAGTTGATGAATCAATTCCAAATGTAACATTTTTATCTTGTAGCATATTAATAAAATCTGCAAAAGAAAATTCTTGTTGTTCATCTGTTTCATTATTGTTTAAAATAATATATTTTCTAACAATATTTTCTTCAACGCTATCAATGCTGTTATTAATATAATGTTCTGTAATACTTTTACTGGATCCTACAAGCCCGCTATAAAATGAGAAAGGTTGAACTTTTTCGTCAAAAGCTAATTTAGCTACGTCGTATCGATCTTCAGGATTAGTAGCTGGAACGTTGCAAAAAGATATATTAAAAAAGTGTGCAATCGCAACTTGATGCATGCAAAATGCACCCAATTTTCCAATTTCGCAGCTGAAAAATTCTGTTGCTATATTGACTTACAGCACACTATTATTTTGCTTACTAGGAACTTTGTATAAATTTTTAGATAATTTAATTATACCTTCCTATTGTAAATATTAAATTTTTTCTAATTGCCTTTTAAAGAGTAATCTTGGAGCTGCATCTCTACTATTTGCAAAATTTCGATTTTCTATAATATTCTTCTTAGGCAGTACAGCTAAAGCCTATTAAAGCTATAGCATTACAAGCTTTATTACTATGTAGAACTATGTCTTTAAAAAGCCTTACTGTTATTTCACTGAAATTGTTGGTTTGGTGGCCATGTGTTGAAGCGTCCCTATAAGCGAGGCACCAGTCTTCTTTTCTTTTCCAATATTCACTAATATATTTCTTCCACTTTGGAAATCGTTGGTTTTCAAGAATAATCTTAAATATGACATTGTGGTATTCTCTATAGTCGATGCTAGTAATATAGCTTAAAACGTTTTAAATAAAAGTTGTCGTTCGTCTTGGGGTATTTCATTCCTTTTTTCACACAGCCAGCGTCAAATTGATCGGCATGTATGAAAACGCCATAAAAGTGTATGTGATGCTGGCCAAACACGTTTAAAGCTTTTCTTTCTGCGTCATTATCATCTGTAATAAATATTTTATGATAACTCATTCCACCGAAGGCATTTGGTATCGACCCTTTGAGCAGTTGGTATGCTGCAGTATAATTTTCAATTGTTTGACCTTTGGTAATAATAACTGCCAAACGCACGCTCATATTCCACAAGGGGTTAATATAAACGAAACCGAATGGTTTAATGCATCGCAAAAAGCTATGGTATCTGTAAAAACAAAATCTTTTGCAAATGGAAGATTTTGTGCTCGTTGTATAATAGGTGTCACAACAATGACGGCAAACGGGTCTTCATTATATTTTACTAAAATTACTTCTGCTTTGTAAACCTCAATTTTTTGTTTCATTTTCTAAAAAAAACCAAAAAGGTCAGTAATTTTAAAGACTTTTACCGAGGCTCTACCTCCAAAACTCCAGTTCCATCGCGAGGTCCCAAATTTTCAGTTCTCCATATATTATGCCAATGCTGCACTGTACGATATTTTGGATTAATTTCTGAATTTGCTACAAGTCTACTGTCAAATCCAATTTCAAATTCTAATTTGGACTTGTGATAAATTAGAGACTCTTTAATTCCCATTCCATGATCAAAATAAGAAAAATATTATTCTTTTGTATTAGTGGATAGACGAAGGTATGAAAGGCTTTCAGCTAATTCCAAATTATAATTTATTTTGTTTTTTTTTATTTCCGAAACAGTTTGCTTTTTTATGTCATATTGATCACATATATGAGACACAAACGTTCCAGACTCCAACTTATGTAAAATCTCTAGTTTTTGATTGATCGTTAGATTGATTCCTTTCCGTTTGCCCATATTTAAAGGGTAGGAATAGTAGGATTGCGAACATTTTAATTTATTTACTGGTGTACACACTGTACACTAAATGTGTTCATTGACAACGAAGAAATAAGTCAAACTGCTGTAAAGTTGCGTGAATCCCCGGCCAACGTAAGTACCCATATTATAATCATAGAAACCTACGCGTTATTATATCAGGGAACCCCCTAATAATATGGTGATGTTCTCATTTCTGTCTCTTGCCTACAAATGTGTAAATTTATATCTCATGTGTGTAGATACATTATATTATTATGTTTATGATAAAATGTTTCTGTTACAAATGCTTTATTTATTTATTTATTTTTCAGCAAAAAAAATATGTACATACATAGAAATGTACATACATAGAAATACTCTTTCGTCGGCGAAATTTTTTTAACTTAACGAGAGTTCGAGTTATCAAGATTTTTATGCGAGCTATCAAGAGTATGTAATAATAAATACATTTTAAAAATAGCTACGTATATGTATTTCTCAACATTTGTAGATCATTACATTACATTTGTACACTTATATGCGTCTTGTTATGTCTTAAAAATCACTTTTTAAATCAACATTTTAACACAAAGACACGTTTATTAATTTATTTCTTAAAATAACAGAATTGAAGATTGTTGCATTTTTTGTTTACGTGAGTGAATTGTATTTAAAACTGCATTTAAATGACAAAATATTTCTGGCCTAACCCTCTAATAGGCGTTCTAAAAACAATTTCAAAGCCTCTAGAGCACTCATGACTTGTTGTGTAGTACACATAATAATTAGGTGACTACTGTACTCAAGGTTTTCTTCAAACCGTCCAAATGGGACGGGGCTGTCCAGTCAGGAAAAATATTTTCTGATTGGTTTTCTTCTGTTTCTGCAACTGAATTGTTTCCTAATCCACAAGAAACAAAACAATGACTCACAGTTGTCGTAGACACGTCATTCCAAGACTTTTTAACAAACCTGGTAAGCATGTCGATCTATGGCAAGCATTTGTTCAATTAAAAATTTAACCATCTCGGTGCGATATTTAATTTTGAAATTTTTTATTATTCCTAAGTCAAGTAGCTGCAGCTTTAAAGTCGTATTAGGTGGAAGATATTCAATCTTCAGTGCATTTTACTGATATTCCTTTACCAAGTAAAGGAATATGTCCATGAGCTTTACAGATATAGATGAACTACAATGCTTTTCTTTTTTTGACGAGTTCTCGAATTCGGCGAGATTTTGAATTGGCCATATACTCTGTCGACACAGATTTGGAATTTTTAACACATCTCAGTGTTTTGAATTTTCCAATGACAAAAGGTCACATTTAACTCATCCTGTCATGTTCACAGCAAGTAAAACGATTATTCTCTCTTTGCTTTCCTTACCACCATGAAATTGGTTGTTCTTGAATTCCAATGTTTTATTTGACATAAATCTGTAAAAAAATCTGTTTCATCGACGTTGTAAATTTCTTCTGGTAAAAAACTATCCACAATCTTGAACGGATGGGTTGAATTTTGCGACGCAAAATTTAACGGCCAATACATCGAAGAAGCAGATAAAACCGTAGCATATCGAAATGATTGGAATCTATTCAAATCAAACGAAAGATCACCTACCACTAAACAGGGGCAACCTGTTAGGCAAGCCATTAAAAAGCTTAAAAATAATAAAGCACCAGGAACTGATCAAATTTGTCTTTCAAAATGAGATCATGCGGTGTGAATGGTCTCAAGGCGTGATATGCCCGTTACATGAAAAAGTTGATCAGCTCCACAGTGACAACTACAGAGGTATAACACTGTTAACAAGATACTAGCAAATATTTTCTACGAAAGGCTACAAGTTTACACATTTGCCATAGTTGCAAAATACCACGCTGGATTTACTCCAGAAAAATCAACAATTGACCAGATTAATTCAAAAGACAGATCCTCGAAAAACATTAGAATTTAACATTGAAACCCATCACCTGTTCGTCGACTTCAAGGCCTCATACGACAGTGTCAAGAAAACAGCACTATACCAATCAATGCGTGAGTTTGGTATACCAAAAAAACTTCCGATTAACGAGAATAACAATGTCTAAGCCAGCGTTAGGATACAAGGAGAAAATTCTCGATCGGTGGAAACGGCAGCATAACAGGTCGGTCTAGTCATCAATGAAGACAAAACCAAGTACATGTTGGTTACCGTAAATCATATAGCAAATGAGAAACGGGAAAAGTATTTGGAAGTCATATCTTTAAACGTATTGACAGCTTCACATACCTTGGTTCGCTAGTAACAACTACCAATAAAACATGAGAAGGAATTAAAAGACGAATAAACCTTACAAATAGGGCATACTATGGACTCCAAAAACAATTCCACTCAAGAAATACGGGACGGAAACATGGACTCTAACGCAGAAGGATAAAAGTCTTCTGGGAATATTCGAGCGTAAGATACTCATACAAATATTTAGACCTATAAAAGATCAAAGGCAGTGGCGCAAAATATTTAATTTCAAATTATACCAACTCTTTAATGAACCAGATGTCATAACGTTCATTAAAATACAGCGACTTAGATGAGTCGGACACATAATACGAATGCCTGACACCATGATTGCTGAATAGTTAACGATAGGAACACCTATAGGAAGAAGAAGCAGAGGCCGACCACGGCCAGAAGATCAGAAACCGAACAGAATGGCCACTAAACTTAGAGCAGGCCAGGATCCACAGAGGATTGTCGAGCCAAAGATGATGATGATGAAAACACTGTCCAATAAATTCGTTTTTTTTTCCAGCTCTCGTAAACTACCTCATTCACACTCGCACCCTCACCTTACATCGACTACACACAACGATTTTTTTTTAATTTGTTAGCCACACCCTGCTAGATCTTTGTATGTGTAAACCTAACTGACTGGCGAAAATTAGTGCCTTCTACTGAAAGAAGGTTCCACTGATTGTAACGTTTGTACCAGTACATTTTGTTTGTACAAATATGGTACAAATCATGGAGGGCAAGTAACTATACTTGCCCTCCAAGAGTCCAACACCGAATACTAAGGATTAAGGAGCATAGCCAACGCTTTATAGTATATCCGCAACAAAGACCTACATCGGGAACTCTGTATAATAACAATTAAAGAAGAAATAGAAAAGATTACCAAGGGTCACGAAAACCGGCTCCATAACCACATAAACGGGGAAGTGTTAGATTTGCTATATAATCAAGACCTAGGCCGCAGGCGTAAACGCACCCATCCTTTCGAACTTGTGTGATAGTGATAAATTTCAGTTTAAATTGGTCAGAACAGTGAAGTGTGCAACAATAATTATTAGATTATAAGGTAAACCATTAGGAACACCTATGGTTTTGGATTATACTGTATAGCATAAGAAGTAAGAAAGTAGATTCTCTAGAATAAAAATATGAAATAAGTAATTTATAAATTGAATTAAAAAAATCCTTAAGAATTAATAAGAAGTTAGTTACAGTAAATCCTTTTGTTTTATGTAACAATAAAACACTGAAAACTTTGTTTTCAAAACTTCCACAAAATTTATTTTAAATTCTTATCACTACAACTGTTTCGGCTGATTGCCTTTCTCAAGTGATCTGTTTTTGGCATGGGTTTACACTTTATAGTCTCTAATGAAATAGGTTGAGGAGGGGAGAACTGTTTGTCTCAAGCTGGTCATTCAGAATTATATCTGTGTTTTTTAATTTGTTGATTTCCATAGATTCTAACAAAGATAGCTTAAGGCCTTTATTTTGAATGTGGAGAATTTTAAATTCGTCATTAAAAGAATGATTATGATCTAGAAGGTGAAGTGCGTATGTAGAATATGTTTTTCTATTCTTGAAAGCCCTTTTATGTTCTGCTATTCGTTTATTAAAATTTCTACCTGTTTGACCAATGTAAGTTTTTGGGCAGTCGCCACATTTGTTTGTACACACCACTGTGTAAGTGTTTTTTATGTTGGCTCTTGTTGTTTTTAATATATTTGCCTAGGTTGTTATTTGTTCTGAAAGCTGGTGTTATTCCTTTCTTTTTTATGTGTTTGACAATTTTTGTTGATATTTTGCCTGTATATGTAATCGAGCAGAAGGTACTGGGTTTTTTCTCTGGTGGTGGAAATACTAAGTTCAGGGCTTTCTTGTGTAGTTAATGTTAAATCAAAAACTATAGCAGAACATAAAAGGGCTTTCAATAATAGAAAAACAGATTCTACATAAGCACTTCACCTTCTAGATCATAATCATTCTTTTAATGACGAATTTAAAATTCTCCACATTCAAAATAAAGGCCTTAAGCTATCTTTGTTAGAATCTATGGAAATCAACAAATTAAAAAACACAGATATAATTCTGAATGACCAGCTTGAGACAAACAGTTCTCCCCTCCTCAACCTATTTCATTAGAGACTATAAAGTGTAAACCCATGCCAAAAACAGATCACTTGAGAAAGGCAATCAGCCGAAACAGCTGTAGTGATAAGAATTTAAAATAAATTTTGTGGAAGTTTTGAAAACAAAGTTGTCAGTGTTTTATTGTTACATAAAATGAATTTCCATCAAGTAACGGTCGAATCCATCAACCTTTTGTTTTAATTTATGTGCACTGCACTTTTTACGCGAAAATGTTTTTAATTATATAGGACATTGACCTTCATTGACATTTGGTTATTGAAACTTTTTAAATAATCTGTATAGCACAAAACAATTTTGTATTTTTGTAACGATTAAAAGGATGTTAAATTTAAAATAAAATACAAGGTGTTTCATTAAAAAAAAATTCTTTGGTGCACTCGTGTCATAGAAGACTCTGTATATTTGTAAATAATTATTGTAATATAATAATAACTAACCTGTATTGGAATCAATCAGCGGTGCTCCGAATAGATATACAGATCAGTTCAAAATCTTAAGGGGAGTGAGGCAGGGATGCATACTTTCACCGCTGATATTCAATCTATACTCAGAGCACATTTTTGAAGAGGCTCTAAAAGATATTGATGAAGGCATCTCAATAAATGGAGTCAAGCTCAATAACCTGCGCTATGCACATGATACAATAGTGTTTTCCAATACCATAGAAGGGCTGCAAAACTTAATGAACAAAATAACGGAAACAAGTAGAAGATATGGACTGGATATAAACACCAGCAAAACCAAGCTAATTATCATCAGCAAGGAAAACATAACTGGAGCAAATCTGTATATGAACCAAATGAGAATTGAACGTGTCTCACAATACAACTACTTGGGAACTATAATCAATGAGTCGTGGGACAATACCCAAGAGATCAAATGTCGCATCGGAAAGGCAAAAAGTACATTCTTGACTATGAGCTCTGTGTTCAAGAGCCATGACCTCACCCTAGAAACAAAAATAAGGCTCCTTAAATGCTATGTGTACTCAGTGCTTCTGTACGGAGTAGAAACGTGGACATTAAAGGCGGAAACTATCAAAACTTCAGGCTTTTGATCTATGGTTATACAGAAGGATCCTGAAGATACCATGGACAGACAAAGTCACCAATGAAAAAGTACTGCGGAGG
Source organism: Diabrotica undecimpunctata (assembly GCF_040954645.1). NCBI lineage: Eukaryota > Metazoa > Arthropoda > Insecta > Coleoptera > Chrysomelidae > Diabrotica > Diabrotica undecimpunctata. Next base: position 126,340,986 of record NC_092806.1, read on the forward strand.
ATGAACACAACTGCGGATTTGGTCAACATCGTGAAGGGCCGTAAGCTGCAGTACTTGGGACATATAATGAGAAATCAAGGCAGATACGAGCTACTTCAATGCATTTTGCAAGGTACAATTGAAGGAAAAAGGGCCCCAGGACGAAGAAGAATATCCTGGCTTTTTTTAACATCTCTGTAATAACAGAAATAACGGACTTTGTCACAAAAATTGATCACCCTGTATTATATATATATATATATATATATATATATATATATATATATATATATATATATATATATATATATATATATATATATATATATATATATATATATTAAATTGACAGCAAGTAGATTAAATACCTTACTATTCGTCTATATACACCCGTAGTTAGGACAAACCTAGAGACGATGACGACGAAAATAAAACAACAATGTGACCTCTAAATAATATCAGTGTAGATCGTGAAATTATCCCTAATTTATATAATAATCAATTTGATTTCTTCACGCTCGTTACGTCTTTTTAACAATGAAATTGCAGTAGCATAACCGTGGCACCAATTTATTCGGGTTCATAATAATAGCTATGTCTATTATAATATCATTTGATTCTTACTTTCTATTTAAGATCTTAATAATATTTACGGATTTCGTAGTTTCTAGAGATCGTTCAATATCAATCTTCATTAGGTGAATCAATATGTATACCTATATCAAAATTATATATACCTATGCTTACTATAATTATGAAACTCTTAGTCGGGATAGTGAATACTGGATAGGGTAAAGAAAAGAAAAAACGATTAAGCTGCTGCCCAAAGTTTTCATTAATTAAATATCTATTTTTTGTACTATTCAGAAATCCAACTCGAGGACATTGACGGCGAAAGAGAGAAAGATAACATCCCAACAGAGGTAGAAGTCATCCAAGCTATACAAAAATTGAAAGAAAATAAAGTTCCTGGGGCAGATGACATTCCTTCAGAACTTTTAAAACATGGCAAAAAAATCTGACATACTGTATAATATGTAGACTGATAGAACTGATCTGGAAGTAAATAAAATTGCCAGAAGACTGGAATGTAGGTATAATTGTACCTATCCACAAGAAAGGAGATCAAACAATATGTGACAACTAGAGGAATAACCCTCCTAAACGTAACATACAAAATATTGGCATATATTCTTTACGACCGACTATCGGGATATTGTGAAGACGTAATAGGTAAATATCAGTGTTGGTTTCGTAAAGAAAGATCAACGACCGATCAAATATTCCTTCTAAGGTAAGCTTTGGAAAAAACGTATGAGTATGGCATTGATACTCATCACCTGTTTGTTGATTTTAGATGTGCCTATGATAGTGTTGAAAGAAACGCACTGTACAAGGCCATGATAGAATTCAGCATACCAGTACACTTAGTAAAATTGGTGAAAGCGACCCTCTCAAGAGTCGAGTGTAAAGTTAGAGTGCAGAACGGAGTTTCCAGAACGTTCCAGTCTCAGATAGGACTTAGACAAGGAGACAGCCTATCATGCCTTCTATTCAATATTGTACTAGAGAAAGCGATAAGAGAATCTGGAATAACAACCAGAGCAACTAGTATTAATCGCAGCGTACAATTATTACCGTACGCCGATGACATCAACATTATTGCAAGAAGAAAGGCGGACGTGGTCGAATGATTCAAGGTGCTTGATGAAGCAACAAAAAGAATGGGACTAGAGGTTAACACTAGTAAGACGAAGTATATGAAAATATCAAATTATATACAAGCAGCACAACCCGAAGATCTAACGATCGGAACATATACTTTTGAATGAGTAAGAGAGTTTATATACCTAGGCTCACAAATTAATCAGAATAATGCAGTAAGTGCAGAAATTAACAGACGGATATATCTGGCAAATACAGCCTATTATGGATTAAAAAATTTTTTAACAACAAGCCTAGTTACAAAAAGAACGAAACTAGTGATATACAGAACTCTTATCAAGACCATCCTCACCTACGCGTCGGAAACATGGATGATGAAAAAGAGCGATGAAGAACGTTTAAGATGCTTTGAACGTAAAATCCTCCGGCATATCTATGGAGGAGTTCATGAGGGCGGATTATGGCGTAGACGCTATAATTTAGAACTTTACCGCCTGTATGACAGACCTGATATTATTAGGTCCATCAAAATAAACCGGCTGCGGTGGTTAGGTCACATAGAGAGAATTAATTATATGGAGCCGCCAAAACATATTTATAACCAAAGAATAGATGGAGTGAATAGAAGGAGAGGCAGACCCAGAGCACGATTTAAGGATCAGGTGGAGGAAGACTTGAGAATGTTAGGAGTACGAAACTGGAAAGCCAAGGCGAAGAATAATAGAGAAAGGAGACTTATCCTTGAGCAGGCCAACACCCACCATGGGTTGTGGAGCCAATGATGATGATGTTTATTGTTAACAGAACTCTTTAACACTGCTGATGAGACTTTACCACCCAATACGCCTCAAAATCCGAACTACCAAAACAAAAGTCGATATCCAATCAAAAATTTGTAAAAAAAACAAGAAGGGAGTTCAAGAGTGGGCCGTAAATACTGTCGAGGTTGCTACAAAAAAAAAAAGAAATTGGGTGAGATTCCACGAAGTAAAATATCAAAAGTTACCACATTTTGTAATGATTGTATTAGGTCTTACAGTCCTGTAAGAGAATTTAAAGAGTTTATAGTTGTCGCATATAAACCATTACCTTACCGGACACCGATGTATGTTAAATACACAGGATTTGCAGACACTGTGAAAATATAGTCAAAAATGGGTATGACGTCATAGCAGACACGGGTGTCTGCTATGGCAATACTAGGCAGATACCTCTGAGCAGACACCAGTGTCTGCTGTATCACTCGACCTGTTAAAATTAATATAATAGGAATAATTAAAAAAGAATGGATGCTGATTAATAGTACTGCTAAATTTACAACAATATAAAATTATTGTTTAAAATAAAGTAGACAATTAAAAGGGTTAAATCAAGATGATTGGTTTGTGTCCATATTATTTAATTTAAATAAAAAACAGTTAAACATTGCATCGCTTTGCTTTATTATTAATTCATGAGATTGATAATTTTACTATACCTAATGGTGACTGACTATCCATTTTTTAGGTTATGATCACTTTAACTGCTTGAATTGTAGATCGAACCAAGTGTAGATTCTTCATCACATTTATAAATAAATCACTATTACTTGACCATTCCAGAAAATGGTAAACCGTATCTGTGGTTTTTGCTGTCGAGACATTTTGATTTGTAAAGAAAATATACTTGAAACTTATACGAAAATATGTCGACAATGCAAGTAAATTTGGCTAACCAGCTGTGTGTTGGTCCAGACTACGATCCTGTCGAGATGTGTTTATTTTTAGATGGTGTCGAGTTTGAGATAAATTTTCCCAGATGAATGTAATCTGTGTAAAATTTCTGTTTTTATTACGAACGCGTGCTACCATTGAATGTTTTTCACTACTATCGGTGTATACAAAACTATAGAAATGATGAGATACAGATGTTTGTTTATTGTTTATATAATAATATTGATGTGTTAGTTTGGTACAGTAACATTCCACATTCCACACAAGAGAAATTCATCTGCCAAAAGTTTATACAGTAGCCTCTAGCTGAACTAGCTAGAGGCTTAGAAGAGGGAGATTGGAGAGATAGGAAAAGATGGAGGCTGAAATGCGGGAAGCGGCAATCGCCGTAGGACCCCCGTTATATGATGATGATGTTTATACAGTAAAAGTGTTTCCTTAAAAGCTTGAATTTTTTCTTAAAAATTGTGAACGTGATCTTTAACCTATAAATGTCTATGATTGGCGGTAGAAGAGACTGTAAATTTGGCAATTGACTTATTTGGCCATAGTCTCATCGCCATCAGCTATATTTACATTTTTGGGGCTGAAAATTCTGAGAGCCAACATCAAATTCTGATCTTTGTATGCTTGTTGTAACTATTGTCTCTGACTTGCTGTTAACTCGTTAGTGTTGTTACAGTTATTTTTACTACTGGTTACTTCTTCCAGTATTGGCAATCAGATCTTGCTGCATTGTATTGATGTGTTTCCTACACAATTTGTTTCATTTACTAGGATTAGGGGGCTGCTCCCTTGATTTTCCTCTTGTTACTATCTGTCTCTTGCATAACTATTGATGCATCTTTCCATTGGACTCTGTGTTCATTGTCCCATTGTATATCTAGATCTAGTATATATATCTAGATCTGTATATCTAGTCAAAGTCTATTTATAATGTAAGATGCATACTCATTTATCCTAACACTTAGTGATCTGCAAGTTTCTTTCAGATAAAAGTTGTTACATTCGAAACATATTTTAAAAAATGCAGTTCTTAGATCTTTTCTGTATGTTGCAGTTTCGCAACTATACATAAACATTTATATAACATTAACAGACTTTGTGGTAGCTTTGATTCTACCCGTATTCCAAGATTACAGCTTACAGCCCGTACAAAATACATCTGTGTTAAAAACTATATATTACGAGACAAGCCATCTGCAAAATGACACAGATGTGTATTTGAGATAAGCGAGGCATCTACAAAATCAGAGTCGAGTTTTATCTCTCAAACCACACAGATGTGTGTGGGTGTGGGTGTAAGGTACCTGGCACTTAGTATTACCGGGCATTATCAACTTTGTGGTTCCTGTGTATGTCGCTGAAGACATCGTTTGCGATAGCGGTGGTGCTATGATTTCATGGGGTAAAGTACACCTTATACTATTTGTTGCCAAAATTAAATTGCTGCATATCGAGCACTGTTTACTGGTATATGCATATTGTTAAGAAATTCATCTTGTGTGCTGAACTAGCTATTTCGCATTTGTGTCGTGATTTGAACTTTTAAAATAACATTTTACGTATAGATAAACATTCATTTTAGCATGTTTACTGTATAGTTTAATTGTTTATTTTATTTTACTATTAATTGATATGTGTAACTATGCTTATTACTTATAATTAGACTTCGGCAAATATGCAAATAAAAATGTAGAAAATATGCGCATAAATATGCACGTGTTTACCCGAAAATATGCAAATATTTTACAAAATATGCATACAAATAAATAAAAAAATCGTAAAATAGTAACAATTTTATTTAAAAAAAAAGTGTACATAACTAAATATTTCCTACTATTCATTAAGATTTACATTTATTTTAAGTAACTACATCATTTTTAAGTATGAATAAACTTATTTAGAATTATGGTAACAATAAATGACCAAGTGGTGTTCAAAATTTTCTAACAAAAACTTGTGGCTTCTGTCTGAGTACATATATTTATATATGGAACAACTTCGTTCAACATCAACTGATGTAACGGGAGCATTTTTCAAACTAACCAAAACATTTGGTTCTAAATTAATTTTTTCCGAAATATTTCCAGCTAGAACACTGACTACTTCAGAAAGAATATGGTAACCTTTATTTTTTTCCATAGTAGCTTCAAATTTTTTTAAAATATCTTTTCCAATATTACCTCTAACGTTCCGACAACATGACGCAAATTCTTTTATTAATGCTGTACTTTCGAACAATGACAGTTTTGGTGATTCTAACTGAGTAATTGTTTTTTGAACAAAACTAAAATTTGATTTTATAAATGAAAGTTCTTGTTGAAGCAAGTTACTCTGAAAAGTTTGTTTAGAATCCAAAAGCGATTGGGAACTTTCATCTGTTAACGTATCAATGATGTTCTTTATTTTAACAAAATGATCTGCATAAAAATTAGCTGCTTCTAACCATGTTCCCCATCGCGTTAAAATAGGTTGTGGTGGAAGAGGAATGTTAGGTAGCATTTCTTTATAAAGTTGAATTCTTATAGGAGATTTAAGAAATACTTTTTTGACACTGGATATCATGGTATTTACAAGAGGAAACTTTTTTCGTATTTCCTCTGCAACTCTGTTTAATCCATGCGCTACACAAGTAACATGTATTAAATCTGGGAAAAATATTTTTAAATTTTGTCCTGCTTTCACCATATAAGGAACAGCATCCGATAAAATAAGCAGTAATTTATTAAAAAAGTTGCTAATGTTTCTTGTATAAAACGCGAAATTGTTAAAGCATTTGTTTTCTCAAGTTGCTGGCATGAAATAAGATGAGATTTTGGTAAGGTATCTTCTTTAAGAACACCAATCAATAAATGAGCAATATACTTTCCTGAGGAATCAGTGGTTTCGTCTACAGATATGTAAAAATAATTATCTGCAATTTCTTCCTTAATATTAATTAACACCGACGAGTATAGCCCGTTCACATTATTTCTTCTTAGAGACCGATCACTTGGAACATTAAGTTTGCAATATTTTTTTAGAAACGAACTAAAATTTACATTTGCTAATTTTGAAAGCGGTATGTTTGCAGACACTAATGCGCGACACAAGTCTTCATTAAAAGTTTCTTGCTCATCTAATTTTTTTGAAGTAGATTGGAAACATTTAGCCATTGAAGTTTGATGTTTTCCTCCTATTTTTCCTTTTTTTGCAATGTGTGAAGCAGTTCTCACATGTTGGTCTATCTGAAATTTCTTCTCACATGCTATCTATAAATAAAAATAAAAACCTTTATTTTAACCCAACCTTTAAAATATAAAAATATACAAGGTGTTTTTGGTTAATCAAATAACTGGTTTGGAAAAAAAAAACACTCGCTAAGTGTTTTAAATGCAGTATTAATCCACAAATTAGTTTTTGTTACTAACCATTAGTACATCATATAACTTATTTTAAAATTCAACAAAAGTTTTTTTTTTGTTAATTCAATTACAATAAAAATAATTGTGTTTTAGAATAGCTGAGTTCATAAAAAAAAGTAAAGGTGAAATATTGTATTGTACCATGGACAATTTTTTCTCACTAAAGGAAGCTATTTTTCATTTAAAAACAACCTACGAGTACTAAATTTCAAGTAAATACGTTTATTGGTTTTAAAGTTATTGTTGTTATTAACTAAAAGAATTTAATTTTTTTTAATTTTAACACCCTGTATCTCAAAAAGTAAATAAGTTTGACCCCTCATTAACTATATCGTTTTGTTCAATTTTTCGAGAAGTATCTACAGTCAAACGTTGTAAGTGTCATTTGGAAACACCCTGTATGTATGAAATATTAGATATTTAATAGAAAATATTAGATACTTACAATTTTGCCACAGACTGAACAGTAGATTTTTCCCATATCCATAGACAGCTCTTTATAAGGTTTAATCCAAGTTGAAGCACTGGTTGTTTTAGGCATTATAAAATCACAATCTTCCTTTTTGTTACGCACAACGAGTGTTTACGCTTTGAATATCAAAACAAAAATGATTTACAAATCTGAGCATCAAATTAGAAATGTTTAGGTACCTAATTCAATAAACTGGGAGATTTTGGAAAATCCCTAAATTAGGAACAAAACTATTAGCCGTTTACCTGCTGTTAAGATACAATAAATTGTAGATAGATTTGGGGATTAGATCATAAAATGCAAATGAACGAACCCTTAGCGATTATCCAATAACTGAATGCCTCAGTGACCGAGACTTTCTAAGAATGTTGAGGGCTACTTAAATTGATCTTCTTTGAAATTGTAAATGTTTTGTACCTATAGAGATTACGTACTTAGATCATTTCTTGATTAAAATGACTACAAAATTTTATACAAGAATTGAAATAAATTGGTATGTTTAAAAATTCAAATACAGTATAAAAATCTGAACTTTTATGCACTTTATGCAAACTTTTATACAAATATGCCAAAATATGAAATATTTGCATAAAATATGCACAATATGCAAAATATGCAATATGCATATTTGCCGAAGTCTACTTATAATATTGTTTGGTTTGTTTGCCTTTATATATACACAAAAGTATTCTATTGCATTGACTTTGGTATTGCCTGTCGTATCGTATTCTAGCATATTCCTGTTTGTGTGATGTATAGATATCCATCGTACCTTATTTAGTAGTTCCAAACAGCTGTGTTTTTACGTTAATTCGTTCACCTTTCTTAACGCACTTGTGACGCGTATTTTAAATTGCAGATATAAAGGAGTTGTTGTAATGAAATGATATAATTTGTTTACTGATTGTACTTATTTTTAAATAGAATTTCATACGATCGTCTTACTTATTATGTTCTATGGGGATTTACATACCCAATGCGAAAGGGGGAAACCAGCGAGTTCTGGATAACATCTTCTCTTCCCTTTCTGATGACCCCAATTGTTATATTGAGGTCATCGTATGTGCAGAACGCAACACTGTATGTTGTTATGTTTTGCTTTGGATAAAATAGATCTCAGTGTATTGGTTGTTTTAAAACTTGTTGTAGTTTACTATCCTTTCTATTTTTTCTGATAAGATATATGGTACTGTTTTTCTCTTCCATTACCTTCTTGTAAATGTTTCGAGATCTTTTTGATGTTTTGTTGTTTCCTTTCTTCGATCTTGTGGAATCTTATATAATCCAGTTTTCATAGACGAAAATGCTACTGAACCTCTAAAAATCATACGGAAAAGCTGAATTTTGATGAGAATGAAATGTCAATTTTGGTTAAATAAAATTTGTAAAAATTCGATATCTTTTGATCAGAGTGTTCTATCGACAAAAATGTAAATGCGATTTAATGGTAAAGAGTACCTAATTGAAGAATACCTTTCGTACATAATTTTTGCATTTTTTACTATTCTCATGAGATCAAGAAAATATATCGCTTCCATTGAGCGATCACTATGGAATTTCCATTCTCAGATCCTAATCTTCAAAACCTATAACATGAAATTTCGATTTGGAGTTTTGGCAACAAATATGACCCATATGAAATATGCCTCCTATTTCAAAATGCTGAATTTAAACTTTCACATTACAAAAGCAGAGATTGGGATAGTTGGGCGTGGGAAAATTTTCTATCTCGATAGCATTGTAAGCCACGCCCCTCGCATGCGCAGTAGCGACTATATTATAAACTTGGACTAAAAACGCGATCGTTATACTCCGTTCTTCAATCATGGTTTAAAAATGGCTGACGATTTGATACTTTGTACTATAATGAATATACACATTTTTTTGTTGATCTCTACATTGTTGTAATAGGACAAATAACAAAAATATTGCTTCCCTACTTGCCATTTCCTCTCGAATACCAAACTTACAAACAGGGTACTAAAATAACTACAAAGAAGGCGGAGGTTGTAACGTGTCGAAAAACCAAATGTTACATTTTGTCATAATTTTCGTTTATTTTACTAAATTTTCTAAAGCTCCCAGTAATGTGACAATAGAAATATGAGTAGCTCAGATTCTGACAATAAAGAAATCTTATAGTTATGATTGTATTGGATGCTTAAATAAGGATTTAAAGAAAATTGTTTTTTTACCCAGCTCAAAAGTTTTCTAATTTTCAATTTATTATACATAGGTTTCTTTATTTGAATTTTAGTCATTACCTTCAAAGAGGAGTCACACAGGGATGTATGGTGTCGCCACAATTATTTAATGTGCACTCCCAACTAATATTTCAGTAGGCACTATGGGAAAGAACTGAAGGTGTAAGGATTGGAGTGAGCATCATTAATAACATAAGATTTGCAGAGAATACTATAACCATGGCAGAAAATATAGAAGATTTACAAATCCTTATAGAAATCGTTAACAGAGAAAGCAAGAAGATGGGACTAATAACGAATATAGATAAAACCAAATACATGATGATCTCGAAAACCCCTGTTGACAACATACATCTGACATTGGAGCATAAACCATTAGAGAGGGTCGACAAGTATAAATACCCCGGAGCAATTATAAACTCACTGCTAGATCAAGATGCGGAGATAAAGGTCAGAATTGAAATACCTCTAAAAGAATTTATAAAATACAAGTCAATGTTTACAAATAAGAAATAGTATAGTTATCAGATTGAGGTTGGTCAAATGTTATTTATGGTCACAACTGCTATATGGGGTAACAGTTTGGACTCTGAAAATCCAATCTGTTAAAAAATTGAGGCTTCGAAATATGGCTATATAGGCATATTTTTAAAATGGGAACTGAAAAGTCTTAGAGACTGAAAAAGACTCAAACGAAGAAGTGTTAAGATGAATTGGACATGGCAGAAAATCTATAATAAACACAATTAAAATAAGAAAAACATCGTATCTAGGCCACATACTTCAAAACAATAAATCTCACTTCTACATGTCATCATGCAAAGAAGAGTAGAGGGAGGAAAAGGCTTGAGAAGAAAGAAAAAATCTTGGCTGAGGAATATCAGAGATTGAACTAACCTTAGTGTTGAACAGATATTGCATTTTGTAAAAGATAGGAAAGCGTTGAACCTTTTCACTGCGGGAACCGGATATACACGTAAAATAATTTCGTGCCCGTACAACGGGAACCGGCTAAATACGCGTACCCTTTTTCGGCATTCGCTGCGGAAACCGTATGCATCAGATACTGCTTCCGTATTGTATGTTGCCTATAGAAAAGAGTTAAGCATATTATATCAAAATTTACAATACATTTAAAAATTTTATGCTTCACTGCGGGAGCCGTACAAATCCGCACCTTTTTACACAGGCACGCACTACAGGAATTTACTTGTAAAATCTTAGGATTCTCTTTCGCCGTATTTATGTACGATAGTTTTTAGCAGCGTATTTTAATTTATTTTCTTTAAGAATTTAATTGTGTGAATTACTACAGCTGCTGATAAACCTATTTGAAAAATAGGAAAAAAACCGTCGAATTGAGTTTTAGTAAATACAATAGAATTGTTATCATATTTCACAGAATGGTTAACAGGTAAGAAATATTCAAATTGAAATAATTTTATTACGTCTATTACATTAATTAGCTAATAGTAAAGACGGGTCGAGACCACTTGTCATATTGTAGGGTATTGTTAAAAGATTTTTATTTACTACCTGAAATTTAAGATATAAATATTTTAATATTATTCAAGTTGGACCGAAATGAAAGACTTATTGTTGCCAAAACATATTTTTTGGATTAGTTCTATAATAAAAAGAATTTATAATACTTGACCATTTGAAAAACCTTTTTGGATAATAATATTTTATGAATATTCAAAGAAGACCTAAACTACAGACTTGATAATGTTAAGATTATTTCTTTTAAGCCACAAATGAATTCTGCATCTCTCCTCGGGTTTGCGTGCAGCATCTATTTCTATTATGATCATAGTGTTGTACACCATTCATTTTAGTAGTGTATTTTTTTTACAAAAATAAGTGGGTGCTTCTTAAATTTAGATTTCTCATACATTCTTGTCTAATAAAAGCAATTGCTGAGTAAAATGGCTCGTATACGCAAATATCTTAGCGAAAGTGAACTATATGAAATTTTAATGGAAAGTGACAGTGAGAATGAGTGTATTCTTGAAGAATCTGATGCATAAAGTAATGAATCTAGAGAAGAAAATGATAATGAAGAGACTCTACCATCATCAACACAGGTTAGTGAAAATAGTGCTTTAACTTTGGAATCTACTTCTCTTCAACAAGCTAAATGTGAAAAGATTCCGTTATATAAATGGAAAAAGGGAGATCTACAACCAACAGTTCATAATTTTAATGACAATACATCATAGTGTTTGAATGAAAATTTAAAAAGTAGTCCAAGTGTTTTAAGTAGTTTCAAAACATTTTTTGCTTTGACTTTTATGAAAGCAATGGTTGTTGAAATTAACAATTTTTACAAATTCGTTGTGGAACATAGTGATATTGAACAAAATTCTGGTGTCGCAACAAATTGGAAAGACTGATGTGGATGAAGAGTATTGTTTTCTAGCTTTGTCGTTCCTTACATTGTCGTTGTTACGTTTTTCAGATAACAATAACGTTGCCAAAGAAGACTCCCTTTTTAAGTTGCGAATCGTTATAGACCATTTAAAAACCGTTTTTCGTAGATTTCTATATCCAGGCTAGCATTTAAACAGTATATACACTCTAAAAGGCACAGATTTGGAATTAAATTTCACTTTTAGGTGACTGTGAGGGAGGCTACAATTTGGATTTTATCATTTATACTGGGTCTAATACTGACATTAAAATCTTTTATTTATATTTTGCATTTGAATGTTTTGTGTACCATTTGTTTGTAGTTTTTTACCTTGTTGCTACAATTACTAATAATAAATAAAATAATGATAATTTTTCAGTATATTTATTTTTTTTATTTTTCAAAAATCTAACAGCAACAAATTTATAGTTACTTCTACTAAATTGTAAATACAGTCCTGAATAGACTGTATTGATACACTGCGTGAACCGTATAAATACGCCATAGTACTTCATCGACTGACTGCAGCAACCGTGTTGATCAGCACGGGCATGAAACAGCCGTACCAGAAACCATACTACTTTTATAACTAGCCGCAGTGAAAAGGTTAAAGAAGTGATCGCCAATCTACATTAGATGTCGCAATAAGAAGAAGATTTTGTATGAATGAGTTAAAAGGCTCAAAGCAAAGGCTTGGTTATTCCTCTATAGGTATTTTAACTTCACAATAAGTTGTTCATAAATTTCTGAATACTGGAGACTGAAAGTTCTATTCCATTATTTAAGGGGAACAATCTAGTACCTAAAAATTGCTATGATGCATACAGTAATTATTAGCTTCTATCAGTGTAGATCATAATCAAGCTATAAAAGGATCCCTTTCTGTAAAAAGATTTAAAAGTTATTAAGAAGTTATATCTATTGTATTAAAAACAGCTTCTAAAACAGCTGCAGGGGTAGATGAAACTGATGGAAAAGCTTTGAAACATGTTGGTACTTATATAGCTTTACCACTATCTTATCTAATAAATGAATCATTTACATGCGGAATATTTCCAGATATAAAGGAATCAAAAGGAATGCCTATTTTTAAAAATAAAGGATCTGCAACGGATATTGCAAACTATAGGCTTTTATTTGTGTGTCAAGTCAGTTCTCTAAAATATTTGAAGCAGCCTATGCAAATAGATTAACAGATTATTTAGAACATTTACTGTATACTGTACAATTGGGCCCTATCTTATCTAAGTAATAGAACTCAAGTAGTCACAGTGGAAAATGTAACATCAAGGCCACTTCAATGTACCATGGGTGTACCTCAAGGCTCAATACTGGGGTCTTTATTTTTCATTATATTTGTAAGTGACCTAAACACGTTTTGTTCAATGCCAGATAAAATTGTTTAGTATGCTGATGATACCAATATTCTCATGTCTCACGGTGAACCTATACAACTGATGGAAAATACCAATGTTGGGTCTGCTGAATTTAGCACATATTGTAAAAATAATGGACTCAAGCTCAATATAACAAAAACACATTTTATGCGTTTCTTACCAAAAAACTTAACTCCAAATTCTGACTTTTATTTACATGTGGATGGCAAATCAGTAGAAAGTTATACTACAACAAAATTTTTGGGGGTAACCCTAGATCATAAACTAACATGGGAAACTCACGTAAATCATGTATCAGCAAAGTTAAGTACATGTAGCTATATAATGCGTAATTTAAGAGAAACTGTCTCATTTGATATATTGCGAATGATTCACTTTAGTTAATCCAGTCTGTACTTCAGTATGACCTAATAATATGGGGTTGCTCAACAAATCTTGAACAGGCATTTATAGCTCATAAGAAAGTTTTAAGAAGTATGTATGGTGTTCCATGTTCAGATAGTTGCAAGCCACTATTTAAGAAGTCTAATATTTTAACACTACCTAGCCTTTTAATTTTCCAATTAATATAGCACATTGAGGAAAACAAGCTCAAGTTTGACAGAAATGAGGACATTCACTCACATGATACTAGAGGTAAATCAAATTTTCGACAACCTTTCTCTAGATTAGGTGTATCCCAACATGCACCTGAATATATTGGAATAAAATGATACAATAAAATAGTCAATATATTAACTCTCAGTAATTCTTCACATAAAGGTTTTCGCCAAACTGTGTTTTTAATGGACAACACATTCTACAATGTTGATGGGTTTTTAAATTTTTAACATTTTTGCAACAATAGTTCTAAATTTGTATTTGTAACTTTTATTTCTTATTTATTTTATTGTAATCACTGTTTTATTTTAATCATGTGTATTTTTACTATATATTGTACTTACTCTTTTGTACTAAAATTTTGACTAGTCTGAGAAGATTTATACATTTTTTTTTGTAAGAATTGTGTAAACATTGTGGATGAAAAAATCCTATATATCTATCCAAGTTCTAGCAGAATAAATCACTAGTTATCCTAAAAGAAAGTTGCATCACAGAGTACAACACAGAAAAGATCTAAAAAGTTGTGGGATGATTGATATGCAATATTATGAGTAACTAGTGTAATACGAAATGCAAAATGTGTTTATTATTTTTAAATTATATAGGGAAAAATAGGTTTTTTAACATGTTTTAGATGTCAAGATTTCCCGTTTATAAATATCTTGTTCAAGATCGTCCAGTGAGTAAACTAATAATGAATCACTTTAATGTTTCTTTCACTTTTAAAGCAACAGCTCAAGTTCTTTGTTTATTACATTCCAAATAAGGTATAAACCAGCAATCGATAACTAGATAAATATTTACATATAAGTACATAGTATTTGCGTCCAATAAATTGATGTAAATTGAAGGTATATTTTTTATTTAATTGGATAAGCCTTATATTCCAGTATTCCATTTTTATCGAATTATTTTGAATAATCTAACCTCAAATACCTTTTCATCATAAGTGCGTATTGGTATCTAAAACTAGTGGTCATTTGACCCATTATCTTCCAAAGTATAGTACAAGCAAAGGGCATATTTTTATAAAGAAACTATAGGGAATTTAACAAACCTGGTAGTTAAAAAAATAAAGAATATTCATAATCCAAATTCAATTATTGACAGTGATTAAATTTATATAAAAACGATAAGTTACTTACATGACCAGTCTAGATAATATTGATGAAATCATTATGGTTCATAAATTCACCTCACTTGTACTTTATTCATTCACGTTTAAGCATCAAAATAAATAAAAATTCAACGACAGATCTAACAATGTCATTGCGCCAGCAGTCATAGACATCTTGGATAAACGCAGCGTTGCCAAGTAACTTCCCAATTTCATGTGAAACAAAACAAAAAGAACTAATCGTCGATTAAGATGAAAAAATTTTGAATGTGATGGAAAATCAAGGCAGTCAATTAATTAATATTCAATTCGGATTTATGAGTGGCTTGAGTAGGAGAGAAGTACCTGTCCTGTAGGTATACAAATACTGATACAGAGTTGCAAAGATATCTGAGAGAGATACATCTGTGCATTGGTTTTGAAAAGACGTTTGACAAGGTCGGACATAGTACAATGCTAGAAAAATTAAAAACACTGATTGATAAAGACTGATAAAAATAAAAACTCTGGTTGATAAAGATAAAGGTATCAATGAGAGCTGGGATAAAAACTTAGAAATTAAAAGCGAAATAGAAAGTGCAGCCCCGATCTTAGTATTGACGTTCGAGTTCATACACATTGTTATATCTTTCCAGTACTACTATATGGACTAAAAGTAGTGTGGACCCAAAGTGAGACCATGTTTAAACGTTTGCTAACCTTTGAGATATGAGTGTAGAGACGACTAGGTACCTACCTACTCAAAATAAGCTGGATCGCCAGAATTAGAAATAAGGAGGTTCTTTGACGTCTGAACCAAACAACAATTAATATAATAAAAGGACTCAAGCTGTAATACTTCGGTTATATTATAAACCACCCTTAAAACATATAAACTTTTGCATCTCAGCATACAAGAAAACATCCAAGATAAACGTAGTTCTATTAGAAGAACATGATTGCTTAAAAACTTAGGTTAGTACGAAAAATCGACTGGCTTTATTATGGTAATATATTTTCCACAAAACTTGTGCTTGTAGATATTCTATAGTTCAAAGTTATATCCATGCTCCGAATATTTAGAGTAGTACCTTTTTTCCAAAAATCGATAGAAAGGTTCGCCTGGTTTGGTTAGGGTCCATGCTTCTGATCAATATGTGAGAAGAAGACTATCAGTGTTCTATACAGTCTTATATGAGATTTTTTAGACAGATGATTGTCTGTTTTATACATTGCTACTATTACATATGTTATGTCATATTTTGATTCTGCTAAATTGGATGTTTGTTTTTATGCGTATCAAGACAAAATCGAGGATGAATATCTAAATGCCCAAATTTTAAAACAGCCTTGGACTTAACCCAAAGATTATAAGTTTCCCATTCCTTCAAAACGAAATTTGCGCTTTCAAATGAAAGCTTCTGCTTGAAAGTAGAGCATACTGTAGAATTTGAGTCGTAATGAAACGCTCGCTTAATGATGGTAAAAGGGGCAATCAGCCGTTTGACCAGCTTATGGCCGACCCTTTTTCAAGTGGAACAAATCACTAGAAATATTTGAAACTCAGTCTGCAAATCCCATAGTTACAACTCTGAAAAAGCATGGACTTAAATATTCTCATGTGGTTGGTCAAGGTTACGATGGAGCTGCAGCTGTGAATGGGTATTTGCATGGTGTCCAAGCATATATTCGTTAAGAATGTCCTCTTGCTCTTCATATGTGCAGATGTATACGAAATTGCGTTAGGATCGTGCCATCGGTTGATTTCTCCTTTAGACATTTAGTTCAATGCACTGTCGTTCTAAAAGAAAAATTCGGGATCTGTTATCGGCTGATCATTAAAAAAGCCTGCTTGGGATGTGCGAGAGACAGGGGGTTCACAAACATGAAGTTATAAGATTAAAAGAACTTCGGAGAAAATACCGTTAAGATTTGATTTCACGTATAGTGCCAAATTCATCAGACCAACTCTGCAGGAGCTCCTGGGCTTCTAAAGAGTTGGGACATCCATTCTTTATCTCCTATATAACAGATTATTTCTTTTTTTTTTGTACCAATTTTTTACATCTTTAATATTTTTCGTATGAATTACGGGTTATTTTAGGTACTTAAACCCCTCCCCCCCCTAAACCAAAAACATGGCTACGCCAGAGACTGGGGCACTATCATAGGCCTTTCGGAGGTCCTCGAATAAAATGTGCAATTCAGCGTTGAATGCTATTACACAGACTCACGATCTCAAAAATCGATTTCCCGTACACTTCAAAAACTCAAACTAAAAATAAAGAGGGACAAAAAATAGAAGAAGGCAGTATAATGTGTCTCAATAGAAGTGTTTAATATTAAAAGACGAATGTATAAGTGACCTATAGAAAAGGAGATTGAACCAAAAATTATGGGAATTTCATTTCAGTAGCAATAAAGTTACATATCAGCATGTAAAATTCAGTATAAAAGAAGCCACATTAGAAGCTTTGGGAGAAGTGGAAAACACGAATTTACAAGAAGTGCGAGTTCCAGATGAGTGACACTCAATTCGGATTTCGAAACGGATTGGGAACACGAGAGGTTCTTGTTGCTTTAAATGTGTTAACGCAACGATGCAGAGACATGAATGTAGATGTATATGCATGTTTTATTGACTATCGAAAAGCATTTGACTACGTTAACCATCAAAAGATGATCGAAATTCTGAGAACAACTGGAGTTGACGAACAAGACTTGCGAATTATCTCAGAACTATACTGGCACCAAACGGCAACAATTGAAATAGAGCACACAACATCCGAAGACATACAAATCCAACGAGGAGTGAGACAGCAAGAATCGAACAAGCAAGGAAAACATTCATGAGCATGAAAACATTTTTTACAAGATCAGACCTTAGTCTACAGCTTAGAATCCGAATGATCAGATGTTACGTTTTTTCTGTCTTACTGTATGGCTGTGAAAATTGGATAATGGACTCTGAAATAGAAAAAAGAATAGATGCCTTTGAGATGTATATATACAGACGAATAATGAGGATTCCATTTGTACAAATAGTTACTAATGTTGAGGTACTTCGTCGCATGTGTAAACAAAAAGAATTACTAAGAATAGCCAAAGAGAGGAAAATGCAATACTTGGGTCATGTGTTGAGAGGCGAAAGATATGAATTACTTCAAGTTATACTGGAAGGAAAAGTACAGGGCAAAAGATCAGTAGGAAGACGCCAGAACTCGTGGCTGAAAGACCTGAGGAGATGGTTCGGCAATGAGAAGAAGAAGAGAAGTGGAAAAGAGAAGTAACCAGTACAAAACAATAATAAACCGAAAAACCAAAAAATGTTTTGAAGAAAAGAAAATTCTCTACAAGTATGAGTACCCACGTAGCAAAACAAAAAAATAAAACAAAGAAGAGCAAAATAAAACAACGAAAAATAGCCAGGAATTTGTGCAGACTTTGAACAATATTTAGGAGAAACAAGAAAATCTTAACCTTCAAAAATATTGAAATCCTTAAGAAACAATACCAACAAAAGGTCCAAATACAATACATAACAGAAGAAGAATGGTAAGACTACTATAAAGAGCTACAAACATAGAACCGCTCGGAATTTATAGAAATAGACCCAGAAGAGCAGTAACAACAAAACAAAGATAAAGAAGAGATTGAACTAGTTCTAAGTCACACAAACTTAATAACATTTTACTCAGCTCACTAAGCCAGCCAGTAGGCTGGCTCTAATCGTTGAACAAAGTCGTCCCCCTTTCAAGCAGGGACTATGTACGTTCTTTTTATGTGAAATCCTATAACATCGACCTTGTGTCATTATAATTTTACATTTTACTATGATTGTCATGTAATCCAAAGATTTTTAAGCCTATTTGGGTAGCTAGTTTCAACTACTTTAAAATGTTTCATTGATGACGGTCGGACTGAACCGAAAACTTTTTGAAGATTGTAATCCTTTTGGCTAAATTTTAATATTTTAATAAAATATGCCATCATGCACAAGAACTCTTTACTTCTCTGAAACGATAAAAATATTTAGATTAGAAGGAAGAAGCATTTTCTATTTAGATGAAACGTGGTTAAATCATACCAGGTAGTAGAAGTAAATGTCAGACTTACTCACATTACTTACAGAAGAAATTACATATTGTAATTCTACAAATTTAAACAAACCTTACATCAGTTATGGTACAAAACGTGCCAATATTACTTATGTTAGTTAAAAAATGGAGGGAGGGGGGGATTTTTTAATTTATTTAATGAATGCAAAGGTTAAATTAGTATAAAATAATATAAGCAGTACTTACAATCCGCTGTTAAATGCGATGCTAAAGTATTGTCTATGGCTTTTCAACTTATTATACATCGACCTAAAAGGGATGTTTCTTGAGGAGCTAGTCTAGAAGCTACTTTGTGTTGTGATTGATTGGAAATATAATGGATGTTATTGTTTGTAACTGTATCAGTGATGTATTACATTTATTCTAGAGATATATTTATAAAAATATGTGTTATTTATGTCTGAAAATATTTTTCTTGGGTTAACATTTATTTTGTCGTTTAATGATTTATACTGCGCAATTCATACTAGTCTATCTATTCCTTCACATGATGGTGACGTATAGATAAACCCTTGTTAAGCAGGAGAATCTGTTATATTAGTCTATGCTCTTTTATATAACCACGATATATTTTTCTATTATTTTCAATCTTGAAAAATTCAACTTCAACAATGTTTAGGAAACAGTTTTCATGATCTCGTATTTTGAAAAGCTTTTGGCAACACCGCTATTGCTCTGTGTTACTGACTGTTGTCAATTTCAAATAAATTATTTAAAAGATTAGCTGTTATACCTTTCTCTTGTATTAAAAATAGATGCAAATTTCATGGCTAATCGGAGATGTGGCAGCTCTGCTAATCTATATTTTAAACAGTAAAGTATCACTGGGGTTGGGGGCCGTATTCTCTGTAAAGATAAGAAAAAAATTTAAATCACAAAGTATGACTTTATTAGTGTTAAGCTGATTTTAAAATGTAAGTATTAAGGGTTTTTAAATCTGGAATATCATTTTTCATCGCTACTTTTTGTTATCGCATGAAGGAGGACCTCTGAATTTTTTTCAGTACTAAGCGCAAGGCAGACTATCTGAGGAGTCCTAAACCCCGTCACTCTTCACTCTTGATGATGCTATTGGAGGAATTGTGAAGTATTTAAGTGAAGAATGACAAGATATATTGAGTAAAAGAAGAACGTGTTGGGTCAAAGACTAGATAGGTCGGAGAAATAACCTTGGAGTTTTGTCGACAATTATTCGGAAACTTGCTGTGGAGAACGACAACGGATGCCTTGTTTGCTTTTTGAGACAGTTGGTAAAGAAATACGGCTAGAAGAAAAGCTACATTTGGTATTTATAGATCTTGAGAAGGCGTACGACATAGTTCCTAGATAAAAGCTATGGGGATGTATGAGAGAGAAATGGGTTCCTGAGAAGTACGTAAAGCTCGCGAAGGATGTATATGGGGAAGCGTACACCAAAGTAAGGACTAGTTTCGTAGTCGGATTGCCCGAAAGTTTTCCAGTGTCCTTGGTTTGCATCAATGCTCTTCACTAAGTCCCTAGCTGTTTAATCTTGTTATGGATGTACTGACAGAGAAATTAAGGGAAGAGGCTCCTTGAGGAGCTCCTGGATACACGCTGGTTGGTTTAACTGGAAGCGAATGAGCGGAGTACTTTGTGATCGAAAAATCGGGGAAGAGCTAAAAGGAAAGATATAGAAGAGTGTGGTGAGACCTGCGTTGTTGTACGGAGAGGAAATGTGGCCAGTTAAGAAGATTCAAGAAAAGAAAATGGAGGTAGCTGAAATAAAAATGTTATGGTGAAGGTTTGGTAAGACTAGAAGGGGGAGGATCAGGAACGACTTGATTAGGGTAGAGCCTTAAAAAAAATTTAAGAACAAAGACTGCAATGGTTTGGTCATGTTAGACGTAGAAATTAATACTTTGTGGGGCGAAGGATAGAACTGCTGAATAGAAAGTTGATGGAAGGAGAGGTAGAGGAAAACCGAAAAGAAGATGGAAGGACAGGTTTAGGTGAAGAAGAGCCGATGGACAGACATAAGCGGCAACGAATAGTAAGAAACAGTGACTCCTGAAATAGAAAAGCTGTGGAAGAAGAATAAGAAGCTGTGAAGGAGCCTATGGAATTCAAGAAAATTTTTAAAATAAGTGTAGAATAATTTAACGAACTTTTATATTTAATTGACGATAATCAAGTCTTATCTCAATTTCTGTCTGTCTGTCTACCAGTAACGCTTGCGAACACATTTTTATTTTTAATCCGTGCATCACGGATAAACGAGAACAGCGGTTCCAATGAAATTGTGAGAATGTTTTAAGCTTTTCTATGGACAATGCTTTCTTTATACAATCATTCATAAATCAAATAAATAGAATGCTTTATTTATAAAATTATTGTTATTTTATTAGTTTCGTGTTGTTTCGTTTTAATTCTCCCAAACTTTAGAAGATGGCAAGACTGGCTGGAAATACAGAAAAACATTGAACCGAATTTTCATTGTTGAGAAGCAATAAATGGGAAACATCTTGCTATAAAACGTCTACCTGAAAGTTTCTCAGAGTTTTAGAACTACAAAGAGAATTACAGTATGGTCCTTTGGTGAATGCAGCTTATAAATTTCTGAACACCTATGTGGGTAGGTACTAATGGGCGAGCCAATGGACGAAGTGTTTTCCTATTGTCATCGTTGAAAATAGCTGTGGACAACAATACCCTAAATTTTGTGGAGAACGCTGTTGGTATAATGCCTGTAAGATTTCGTACGGCGAATACAATGTGCAAGTCCTCTTCACAATTAGCTGCATACAACTTCTAAAACAGACTAAATACTTAAACAAAAAAAGACCAAAGTATATTAGCAGATGAATACCATTATTAGAAGGGTAAAACAAATGAAACTTAATACATTAGATGTAGAGTTGCGTATGAGGATAACATCCCTCATTAAAATGTCTTTTGCAGTGAACTAAACGAGCTGGATATAGACATGTAGACATCATATATTATGTACTGATTCCTTTAGATCTTTTTAATTCATTAACTTTAAGAAGTTCTGCTGTATAGGTGGACTAAAGTACTTTAACACGAGCTAGTAAAAAGCATAAAGCAGGCACAGCAAATTCCATGGTTAATTAATTTATTAAGTAATTTTAACATTGCACTCCCCTTTTTGCTTTATTTGTCTAATAGGGATGCCTGATATTCCAAAGACGTTCATAATTAATTATTGTACATTTAAAAAAAAAATAGTTACATCGTTGTGCTTCACTTCACATTAGCTTACACCAGATGGAAATCTCTTAATAGGCTCAGAATCAGCACGTTATGATGCAAGCCATATTTAAAGCGGTGGGGCATTCAGAATATGACAGACTGTGGCGAAATATAAACTCTGAGCACCAATTGGTTTGTATTTACTTGAAACAGGAATGCAGCCCCATTGACTTAATTGCAGCCAATGAAAATACTACCCAACTAACGAAGTATTGACACTATCAGATTAGAGAGTTGATCTGGACACAGTAAGTAAGTATTATTATTAAGGTAACTATCGAGAGGTCGCAGACGGTTCATACTTCCGATTGTTCATGCTGTTTTAAAGTCATATAGATAGTCCATTCTTTTTGAACTCTTTCTACATTCCTAAGTGATGCCGTTAGACGTTTGTGACCAAATATCTGTAAGTGCAGATTTGAAGAAGTAATATGGTCAACCGGTCTATAAAAATGGTTGCGACATTGTTTAAAAAACTTTTTTATTAAGTACTCCAAAGTAAGTATACCAAATTTATATTTAAGATTGCTTAAAATCAGATTCAGATTATAATAACTGCGACGACGATTGAGATAACCAAGAATCGAATGAACCTGAAATATTAAAAGAAAGAGAGACTAGTGACAGTGAGCAGAAATTTAAAGAATTATGTAAAAGCTATTAAGTTTAAGGAACATATTCAATATGACATGTATTCACAGGCAAAGACATTACAAAATATTGTTAAACAATAACCTGGTGTGAAACAATCAGCTAGAAATTTAAAGACTCCTTTAGCATTTTTTAAATTCTTCTTTTGATGGAGAGATGTGAAACTAAACCGTCGAATGCACAAAACAAAAAAATTAATAATTCAGTGGAAAAGCAATCTTGGGAAAGAATATAAAACTCACAGATTTCGTTGAATTAAAGGCTAAAACTGTTGGGACTACTATATTTATCTGGCGTGAGGGATGCAAACCGTTTAAACCACAAAGATTTGTGGAGGACAAATAGTTCGGGCGAATTCGCAATATATTTCAAAGTCAATAAAAATCAGATTGCACGCACTCTGCGCGATTCAACCCATTTCACAATTAACGTCAAGCTGCAACATTTTCTTTAACAATTTTCACATGGCTCCTTTAGAGCTGTTACTGTTACTGGATTTTCGTGCTCGTATACGTTAGGAAAAAATATTATTTTGATGATTTTCAGTGTAAATGAAATATATATATATATATATATATATATATATATATATATATATATATATATATATATATATATATATATATATATATATATATATATATATATATATATATATATATATATATAAGCGGGGATCCTACAGCTTCTGCCGCTTCCCGCATTTCGATCGCCATCTTTTTTTACTTGGATTCAAGACTTGGCTGGTCTTCCTCGTTTCCTTCTATTACTTGGATTATATTCCATAGCCCTTTTTGGCCATCTGTTGTCGTCCATCCTCTGTACGTGTCCATACCATATTAACTGTCTAGTTTCTATTCTTTCAGAAGTTGTATGTACTCTATCTGTTTTTCTTCTAATTTCAGAATTAGTTATACGTTCTACTCTTGATATACGGCAAGCTCTTCTCAGGTAGTCCATTTCAACCGTGTCAACTTTTTTCTTTCTATGTCTCCTACAGAGTTTACGAATCGACTAAGTAAATATAAATTTAATCTACTCTTATTCATTATTATTTATATATAATGTATTGTTTGATCTAACCTAATTCTTAATTCATTTACTATATTCTATATATTGCATGTGATTTTACTTATAAATCACAAAATTGTAAATGAAATGACTTGTTTAAATGTAACGCCACCTCCTCGACTATAAGTTTACAAAACAATGATGCTGTGAAGTCACTTACCAACACTTTACTGTGATAACTATATAATATTAATATTAATAATTATAACTACTCATGTCTCCTACAGAGTTTACGAATCGACTAAATATAAATTTAATCTACTCTTATTCATTATTATTTATATATAATGTATTGTTTGATCTAACCTAATTCTTAATTCATTTACTATATTCTATATATTGCATGTGATTTTACTTATAAATCACAAGTAAAACTTGACAGAAATCAGATTAAAATTGTGTTTAAAATTACTTACTTTTAAATTAGTATAATATACCTATCTCATTGTTTTTTAAAACTGTTCATAGAGAAAGCCACTGGTAATTTTTGAACATATTCTGCCATCTATTGAGAATTATTAAAAGTTGTACAACGATATCTTTAAACTTTTTCCGTTTTATCCTAAGTAGGAGTTACCAGCAGCGCTTGTCTTTGCCCTGTTGTCTAATTTACAAAATTTCCTTAAACAGGTTGAAATTTCTTTATAATCTTTTTAATACACTCAGAGACAATATCTCTTTATCTATAAAATTTCTCAAATCTTAGTTAAGGTAGAGGCACATTATCGAGATTTGCTCTTTATTTTTCCTCTTCTTATTTATTCTAGTTATATAAGTTTGTATTTTATTGAAATGCAAACAGTAAAAAAGTTGATTCCTCTTATTTTTTGTATTTTTTGTCTTTTTACCAGTAAATAAATGGTTTCACACTATGTTAGTTATTTTTTGACTAATTAGGTCTAGGTCTGTTTATTTTCTATATACTTTTTATTCAATTTTTGCGTGCTATTCTTCTTGTTATTTTTCTTTGCAGTGTATTAAAGACCATAATGAACTATTAGTTAATTTTAAATGACGTGATCGTGTAATGACATTCTGGTGCACATTGCTGGACTAGAAGATTACAGTGAGTATTGTAGGTTAACCTGTCCTCTCTTTTACATCGTATAAGACTGGAAGTATCGTTCGAAATCTTCAAAAAATTTATAATAAAACCAGAAGATATACATAATATGGAAGCTTGGCTATTATCAGCTCAATCTAAAGGAAACTAAACAATAACGAGTCTAAGAACGTTGTCCTGTCTTAGCCATATGAGTCAAAAAAATGAATAGAATCTGGCTTATTTCCGCCAATACCTTGGCAGCTGGTTAAATGTGAATTGTGACTCTGATGAGGAGATAATAACCAGTATTGAAATATCACGTAAATCCTTTTTGAAACGGAAACCAGTTTTATGCAACAGAAACCTGTAGATGTATATTCGCAAGCAGGTCTTGAAATGTTATGTGTGGTCTATCCTACTATGTCAGACATGGGTATTAAAAACCATAATGCTTAATAAATTAGAAGCATTCGAATTGTATTGCTATCGAAGGATTCTAGAAATATCATGGGTTGCGCATACTTCAACCTTTCATGGCTGCGAAATATTAGACAATGGTGGTACCACAGTAGAAGAATTATTTCGAGCAGCAGCCGATAGAGCAAGGTTTCAGGAAATTGTTAATATGATGACGGCCAACGTTTGAATACGAACACGGTACCTAAAGAAGAAGAATTGAATGCTGCTCAATGCGGAATAAACGCGATATTTCTAAGTTGTTGAATTTGATCCCATCGATTCCGTCCAATTTCATTTCATTGCTAGTTCTATGACCTAAGTAGCTATATCTAATTGGTGGAATTTTTAAGAATCAAAATTCAACTAAACAAATATTGACTACCTTAATGTTTCTGTATAACTATGTATACCATAAATTTAACAAAAATCGATATTACATTAAACTATTAATATAAGGCATGATTGCTATGAACTAACTGCGACTTGTGTTAAGTCTTGTTTATAATTTATTTTGAAAAAAACCCTTCTCAAAATACTCGCTCAACAAACTAAAAATTGGATAAGATCATCATCATCATCATTCCCAGCTTATTCCAACGGTTATGGTGCAGAGTGCAGACTCCCTAACATAGTCGTTCTTCATTTCTACCCACGATTGTCTAATATTCGCTTTTCTGTGCCATGCTGTACTGGCTGGTTTCCTTATGTCATAGTCCCATCTTAAATTTGGACGTCTTCTTGGTCTCTTGACGCCTCTTGGATACCACAGTGTAATTCTAGTGGATTATCTACTAGTTCTTCTCTTGAATTGGGTCAGTGACCTTGGTTTTCTGTCTGATTCGTTCTATTCTTTTTTGATCTCTCTTTGTTAGTATTTATAGCTCTATTGACCTTTGAGTGACTTGAGTTTAGCTATTATATCTTTCTCTAGTGTCCAAGTTTCACAGCCGTATGTCATGATTGGTAGCATACACTGATCGAATACTTTTTTATTCAGGTTGAGTAGCATCCTGGATTTAAATATAACTGCATTTTCACCAAAATATGCCAAAGCCAGTTTCAGACTTCTGTTAATTCCTGGGAGTAAGGAGCCAGATTTATATATTAATTGTCCCAGGTATACAAACTTGTCTACTGCCTCAAGTGCAATGTCGTTTATGATTAAATCTTGTACATCCACCAGCTCGTTGTACATGGTTTTTGTTTTTGTCAAGTTCATTTTTAGTCCAACTTAATTACCAGCTATATTCAGGTCGCTTTAAAGTTCTTGTAGTTCTGCAGGATTATAAGCAATTAAAGCGATGTTGTCTGCAAATTTTAGATGGCTGAGGTATTCTCCATCAATGGATATGCCTTTGTTTTGCCAGTTCATTTTGCTGAATATATTTTCTAGAGTTGCATTAAAGAGCTTTGGTGATATCGCGTCTCTTTGTCGGACGCCTCTAGTAGTGGTAAAAAAAATAAAGGTTGATGTAAGCGGTATTTCATATTCATTATCTCTATTCATTATTTCTCGAAACGTATGAATCTGATCCAAGGTACTGAATCCTTTTGAAGTCAGCTTTCTCTCTTGGCTGTGCAGCATTTGTTAATTTGTAGTTAATGATTTTTGTGAATATCTTGTATATAATTGGTAGTAGACTTATACGTCTTTAGTTTTTGATATCCTCTTTACTACCATCTTTCTTTAACTCCATTACTTTCTATGATAGATACGTTCCTGCATATTTCAGTTATTCTTTAAAATCATGCAGGTTTTAACTTTTATTATTGTGGTATATTTTACATGGCAGGAGTAATCCATCAATAATGTTTCCAAGTATATTTTTCTTCTTTGTCATCACTGTTAGAAGAACTGTTATTATTATTTCGATCTATTAATATTTGCTTTCTATGTTCTCTGATTTCGGTAGGAAAACTTTCCAACAGTTTTTCAATAATATTATCTAGTACTAAGGTTGGTACTTGTTCAGTGATCATTGTTCTACATATTGGACAGTACATTTGATGTTCCTTCCATTGTTCAATGCAATATTTGCAGAAAGTATGGGAACAATTTAAAGTCGTAGATTTGATAAACAATTCTGAGCATATCGCGCAGGTCAGATCTTTATTTTCTAGTTGATCATCTATATTTCTTTCATCAATACATGAATTTGGCGTCATCAGTAAATATTTTTATTCGAAATTCTTCACATATTTATCATGTCGTTAGCTGAAATTCAGGCGAAATCTAAGCGTTCTACTAAATCCAACGTATCGCCGGATGTAAATTCAAGTCCAACAGATTCGATGACGCCAAATTCATGTATTGATGAAAGGAATATAGATGATCAACTAGAAAATAAAGATCTGACCTGCGCGATATGCTCAGAATTGTTTATCAAATCTACGACTTTAAATTGTTCCCATAATTTCTGCAAATATTACATTGAACAATGGAAGGAACATCAAATGTACCATCAATAATGGTTGCTATCCACCTTCATAACACTATCAAAGACAGTATATTGCTGAAAATAAGACATTAAAGACTATACAAAAAATTGGAAGAAGGTAGAAGGTATAGATGATACCCAGTTTGGGTCCAGAAAAGGACTAGGAACCAGAGAAGCACCTCTCTATCACAAATATGCCTAGATATAAACCCGCATCTTTAATTCCAAACGCTTTCTGAAAATTAATGAAGCAACCCATGCTTCATTGATTTTCAGAAAGCGTTTGATAGAGTTCGACATTAGAAAATAATAGCAGTACTAAGAAAAAAGAATGTAGATAGTCGAAATATAAGTTTAATATTAATCTGTTTTATGTAGTTTATTTTAGATAGATATAAAAAGTGAAGTGAGATAAGGCTGTATACTACTGCCTTTACTCTTTAACTTGTATTCAGAAGAAATTTTTAAGGACGCCTTAATGGAGACATCAGAAGGTGTTATTGTTAATGGCGTAACCGTAAACAATATTAGACATGTCGACGATACCATAGTTCTGGCTAATTGCGGAGAAGACCTTCAAAATCTAATGAACAAAAAAAAACAAACTTGTGATCAGCATGGATTAAAACTCAACGTTAAGAAAACTAAATGTACTAGGATGTTGGTATAAAAGTCGGAGATGCCGGATTGGACAAAGTAGAGATCGCGTTATCTTACTGCTGAGAGTGTATCTCGACAGTAATATCAATGGCAGCTGGGACCCAACAATAGAAATTAAAAGCCACTTTTGTAAAAATGTGGAACGTGCTTTGAAGCCATGGTCCTAGTATTGACCTTCGCGTTCGAATGACATATTGCTATATTTTTCCAGTACTACTGTATGGAGTGGAAGCGTGGACCCTAAGTAAGGCAATGCTTAAATGCTTGGAAGCCTTGGAGGTGTTGCTATACAGACGACTACTGCGAATAAACTGGAGGAGGACCTTGGACACCTGAACCAAACAACACAACTGGTCAATATAATAAAGAGACGCCAGCTGGAATACTTCGGTCACATTATGAGACAACATGAAAAATCTGAACTTTTATATCTGATCATTCAGAGAAAGATCCAAGATAAACGTGGTCCTGGTAGAAGAACATCATGGCTGAAAAATTTAAGGCAATGGTACGGAAAATTGACTACATCGTTATTTAGTGCTGCTGTCAATAAAGTCACGATAGCAAATATGGTAGCCAACATGATATCTAACGATCGATAACGGTTATGGAACTAGAAGATAACAGTCTAGAATCACCAATACACTTCAGTATATCGAATAATTCTATTTATAGACTAAAAATGAACGCGAAGAAAACCAAGTAAATTATTATTACAAGTAGAATATGGGAAATGAATCAGTACTCACAATTTTAAGTAGTTTTTATTATTTAATGATGGTAAATTTTGGGCTACCGGTTGCAAGGCTTATATACATAGAAGGAAAAAAAAGGTTAACAACTGCAAATATCTAGGAACCTGGGTAAATAAAACCAATGACCAACGTAGAGAAATAATGATATGAATCAAAATTGCGCTATAAACATTATTAAAAATAAAAAGATATTCACTAATTGTGAACTTGGTATGGAGTGATGATGAGGACCTTACACTGTTATATATTATATTTTTGTTACATAAAATGGAAAGCTGGATAAACAAATTGGCGTTTCTGAATAACAGGTATTCAACAAGTTACAAATGGAAAGGCAATATGTAAAATAAACTGGTCTCTAAAATGGTTTAAATTTGAGTCACAAGATTTGAACTTAACATACGTATCTCTATACCTTCTTCTTTTTATGTAGACATGACTCTGTCTGTTCCATCGTTTTCGTGGTCTTCCCATTGGGAAACTATCTCTTGCCGTCTTTATTACTCTATTTGTTGTCATTCGGCTTATATGATTACTCCATTATACTCTTTTTTTTTCTTACCCAGTTCTTGATGCTTCACCTTGCATCTACATCGTATATCTGTACTTCTAGCTCTGCCCCATAGAGTCTTCCATCAATTTTTCTAAGTGTTTTTATCTCTACTGTTTCTAACATCCTTTTGTCTTCTCTGTATCAGGTCGTGTTTCTGCCACGTATGTCATTATTGGTCTAATTACTGTTTTGTAAATTTTACCTTTCATTTCTTTCCCGTATCCTTTTTTAGTTCTTACTTTTTTTATTATTTTATCCATAATCAGGTTGAACAATAGAGGACTCAGGGAATCTCCCTGTCTTATCCTATTGCCAGCTTCAATAGAGTCGGTTGGTTCTTCTTCTACTTTTACTTTTATTGTGTTTTGGTAGATATTTTCCATCGGTTTAATTATTCCTAGAGGTATCTCTCTTGCATACAGTAAGTGAATAACGTTGTTTAATTTGACCCGGTCAAACGCCTTCTTAAGGTCCACGAAACATAGATATGTCGGTTTGTTGTATTCTAATGATTTGTCTTGCACTTGCCTCATTATAAATATAGCGTCGGTGCATGATCTTCCCTACCTAAAATCTTGTTATTCTTCTGCTAGTGTTATAATTTCATTCAGTTTATCAGTCCTCCTCTATACCTCTAATATTAAATATTCGCTTTAAAAAATTGTTAAAGATGTCAACCTGAAACATCAATTTAGCATTGCAGTCAATCTTTGAATGATTAATATATAATTCTCAAAATGTCTACAACAATATTCTGGAATACAGCTTATATTTCAATCTTGATATAGTTTTGTGTTGTTGGAGGTATTTGTTACAAGGTTCAACATATAACAGGGCATAAAGAAGTCCATTTTGTTTCATTTTGGTAAACAAGGTGAAAAAAATCATGGTAATAGCTCGCAAATACATCGGCCCAAATTACAGATGCTTCTTATGTGAGGCAGGGTTACTGAGAATCTTCCTATAAATTAATCACAAATAAATTTTCAAACGAGACGAAAATAAGTACATGTAACGTAAGAAGCATGTAAGCTTGAAATAAGTAAAATGAGACGGTCAGCCTCTGTCAAAGTACCTATCGACGATCAGAATCTATACTGCATAGCAGAATATAATCTGAAGCAATTCTGCAGAAAACAATAATTATGACGACGGACAGAGACAAAGCTGTAAAAAACGTAGTGCTATTATCAAACAGGATATTAATTATGCAAGTGCTAATAGCAACAATAAATATGAATGTTTTAAGTGTTTGCACCATAAGACTATGACGAAGAAGACATTGAAAAATTCAAGAAAACAAAGAAACATTTGCTCAATATTGTCATGGTAGATTTTAATGTGAATATTGGCGAAGAAGAACAGAGATCAGCAGAACAGCAGATAGTTCGTGATCAAATAGGCTACGAAATTCAGTAATGACAATAAAAACTTATCAGATAGGTACAGATAAAGTGCGGATATACCGACAGATCACATTATTTTTATAGGAAAAACCAGACCAAGAATAAAAAACGTTAAACGGCGAAAAAGCTACTAATGATAGAGAAAAGATGGCAAATGATACTGTAAAACAGGAAATAATCAGAATGCTAGAAGAAAAAATATAGTGGCACCAAGCCAAGAAAAAGATATTAAGGAGAACTAGAAGGAAATGATTTTTTTTTAAATAACATTCAGTGAAGAAGTTTAAATGTAGTAAAAACAAGAAGAAAGCAAGAATACACGAGAATCCACAAAATGGTCGCACAGAAGCTAAGATAAGAGGAAATACAATTTCATAGAAAAAAAAAATGTACGCAAATTGAAAGCTATGAGAAGAATCACGATTCTTTCACCTGCACAAGAAATTAAAAAAGAGCGTAAGAAACGGAAAAAATTATCCCAGCCTAGAAGACAAAACGGACACAGGGTACTAAATATAAATAAACAGTTAAAAGTACGTAAAAACTACATCTAAAAAAGTTGAATACTACTCAACAATTTGCATACATCAATATCAGAAAAAATTGGAAACGGAGAAATAAAAATACTCTGTTGTTACGCAGACGACGCAATAATGATAGCTCAAGATGAAGATAGTCTGCAAAGACTGGTCCACATATTTAACATAAGAGCAAAAGAATTGATAATAATAAGAAGAAGAAGAAAATAAGAAGCTAAAACAATAGTAGTCAGCAAAGAACCATCCAGATGTAAAATAGAAATTGATGGCATCAGTATTGAACAAGTAATGTAAATAAAATACCTGGGAATTACACTGTCTAACTATAGAGACCTGGACAAAGAAATAAGAGATCGAGTACAAAAAGCAAATAGACTGGCAGGATGCCTTAATCACACTATATGGCGAAACAGAAGCATTAACACTGAGGTGAAGTCAAGAATTTATAAAGCCAGTGTAAGACTAATAATGACATATGCCTCAGTAACAAGACCAGTAACAAGGTTACTGGAAACTGCAGAGATGAGAGTACTGAGAAGAATTACAGGAAATACGCTGAGAGATCTAAAGAGAAGTAAAGACATTAGAAGAAAACGTACAGTGTAGAAATGAATGGACACAAAATAGAAAAAAAAAAGAATGGAATAACCACATAAGTAGAATGGAGGAGACCCGTGTCGTCAAAATAGCAAGAGATCGGACGACCGCGCAAAAGATGGAGTAACAACCTTCCATAGAGGCATAAATCCACCAATGAACAAGCAGAATTGCTTATAAAGAAGAAGAAGAAAACTATCAGAAATAGAAAGATAATCGGTCAATAAAGCAGCAAAAAATGCAGAAGCACTACTCCCTCGACGAAGTCAATGTTAAACTGGGAATGTATTGTGGAATAAAAAGTTATTGCTAACATCGTCCAATAGCTTCCATGGATTTGAAGTTCACCTAATTCGCCATCCTGACCTTTTCTCTCTCTCTCTCTCTCTCTCTCTCTCTCTCTCTCTCTCTCTCTCTCTCTCTCTCTCTCTCTCTTCTCTCTCTCTCTCTGTCTCTCTCTCTCTCTCTCTCTCTCTCTCTCTCTCTCTCTCTCTCTCTCTCTCTCTCTCTCTATATATATATATATATATATATATATATATATATTTATAATAACATTATAAGAAATATGTTTTTTATATTAACAATTTTCTCTAAAAATTAGATCATACATTGCTTTATTTCTGCATCAATCCATAAATATATATAAACTGATAACTACTAAATAATTGAAACAACTTTACACGACATTGATCGAGCATCATTAATAATTAATTTGAAAACAAACTTTTAACTTTGTTCCTACTTTATAATTTATAACGTGCATCCATCATTTACGAAATATGCAGTGAAAAAATTTATTTACATTTATTGAATTAAATCGAAGTAAACTATATATATATATATATATATATATATATATATATATATATATATATATATATATATATATATATATATATATGTTTTGGATGGGTTGGAGACAATTAAAGGGGCTATTAGGTAACTATTTTTTATCTCGAGCTTTCAATTGTGTTTACAATTATTTTCAAGAGCTGCTAAAACATACAAAATATCTTACAAAGTGGAACTAGAAAAAAAATTATATTAACTCACTAAATGAAATTAGTTTTGTTAATAAATTGCTACTAAACATATTTCAAAAAACTATTGTAAAAATTTTCTTATATAATAAATGTTTCTTAAATTTTGTAATATAATTTTGAAAAACTTTTTTAACACAAAAACAATTGAATTTATAAATAAGTTAGAATAGCGACCAACTACAAATAAGCCTCAATGTCATAAATGCCAACTTAAAATTTTCATTCTTGACAATTATATTGCCAAAAACTAAAATTTTGTTTAAAAATTCTTTTTTATTTAGTAATAAAAAAGAAGTTTTATTCATCATTGATAGATGCCTGAAAAAATGTAACAAGTATATGGAAAATTAAATCAAAATGTGATATTTTACTGGTTTTATAAATAAACTCTAAAGAAATAATATAATTATAAATTTTGCTTAGATTTTGAATTTCTGATCTTTGGTTTAAATTATTATCACTTCTGCTAATACAAACCATTTCTAAAAAAGTCCTTTTGAATTTATTACTTTCACTACACAAAATTTTAATGTTATCAAAATCCATATTATGGTCTTTGTCGATTACATGCTCTGCTAAAGCACAAGATGGTTTTTCAATTCTACAATCACTTTTTTGCGAAATATTGCGATTTGACAGATTTCTTCCAGTTTCACCAACATACTCAGCTTCACACAGAGTACAACTAATGCTGTATACTACATTTGTTTTATCTAATTTGTCTATAGGATACTTAGTTTTGGAATATAAAGATGAAATAGTTTTGATGTTTTTTGTTGCTATTTTTATATTGTCAATAGCCTTTAGTGTTTATATTAATTTAGGTGTTAATGATGGTATAAAAGGTAGTGAATGATAATAGATGTTCTGATTGTTGGATACAATGTTTTGAGATTTAGCAAAAAAGTTATTTATATTAACAATATTAGAAAAAAGCATGCTATGTAGCATATCTGGAGGATAAGAGTTCTCAATTAAAATATTTTTTAACAATTGAAGATCTTCTTGTAGATAATCTGGATGAGAAAGCCTTAAAACACGTTCTTTTAATCCTGTTATAAGGTTCATTTTCATCTTGTTTGGATGATGTGAGTAATAGCTTATAAATCTATTACTACACATGGGTTTTCTGAACCATCTGGTTTTTAACACATTGTTTGTAGTTCTTACAATTCTCATGTCAAGGAATGGTAGAGAATTATCTACCTCTTCCTCAACTGTAGGTTGATTACATGCGATGCTGAGAATTTTTCTTAGGATGGTTTCCTTTTAATTTAGATGGTTTTTCCTGATTTCATTTCAATAAGAGTGTAAATTAATTTATTAGATTTTTCTAAATATTTGTTGCAGCTAAAGAAAATATGGTTAAGATCTCCATAAGAACTTATATCACAACATTAGGATGGTGTCAGTAATATTCAAAGCTTAAATAAATGCGACGGCCATCGGCCATGATTCGTTTTTAGTCGAAATACACTTGCCGAGAAGCATTTGGTAGACCAATAATTGAATATGTATTGGGGTAATTAAATATACCCCTACTGCTTCCTTAGCTAGAGTATTAGCTTTTCATTCCCTGGTATAACTACCTGGCCTCTCACCCAAATAAATGTTATAATTAAATTTGCAATCGTGTTTTTTAAACAACATAACATAGACAACTAACTTAGACAATTTAACAATGTTGTTAAGCACTTGGGTAGACTGCTAGATTTGGTCTTATCGCATTTCAGTTGTGAAATGAAGCATGATGACTCACCTTTAGTCTATGAAGTCTCTCATCACCCAGATCTTCTAATAACATTTACGGATATATTTGTAAAAGAGCCTAAATTTAGGTATGGTTTGGAGCAATTAACTTACAACTTTAAAAAAGCAAATTTTCCTACTTTATATCGAGAACTGTATGAAACGGATTGGATGGAATTCTCTGGATGCTTCTAATGAGGTTAATGAAACTTTAAATAACTTTTATGATAAGATTTTTTCTGTGTTTAATAAGTATATTTCAGTTTATAAAAACTTTAGCCATAAATACCCACCCTGGTTCGTGCTGATATCATTTACAACATCAAATTAAAAGCAAAGTTTAGAAAAACGTTTAAACGATTCAAAAATCATTGTGATTTGCTTGAGTTTCAACGGTTAAGACACCTTGTCAAATCAAAAATCAGTTTGGCATACAATGTATATGTCGAGAATATCCAAATTGCTTTATCCATCAACCCCAAGAAGTTTCGGTCGTACGTAAATTTGAAAAATAATAGTTCAAGAATTCCTGGTGTGATGAAATATAATGGCATTACTACCTCCGACCCACAAAATATTGTGAATGTGTTTGCAGAATTTTTCAAAAGTGTTTTTCTGTCATCAGATATTAATTTCAAGGCTAACTCTTCCTCAGTTACCGCAGATTACTTAAATTTTTATCCTATTTTAGAGTCTGAGATAATTTTGGCTAATAAGAAATTGAAAGATAAAATGACGTGTGGACCTGATAATATTCCATCCTTTTTGCTTAAGGATTGTATAGGTGCCTTAACTGTGCCACTATTAAAAATTTTTAATTTATGTCTTCTTAACAAGGAATATCCGAATCTCTGGAAGGAGTCAAAAGTGTGCCCAGTATTCAAAACTGGTGAAAAGGGTCAGGTAGAAAACTACAGACCAATTTCCATTATTTGCAATCTATCGAAAGTCTTTGAAATATTTTTGTATAATCGTATTTACTCACGCACTCGTAATCAGCTGTCTCAATATCAACATGGTTTTGTCTCCAATCGGTCGACTGTGACAAACTTATTAATGGTCACACAATATATCTCAGCGGTCCTAGATAATAGAAGTCAAGTTGACGTCATATACACTGACATTACGAAGGCGTTCGACAGAATTATCCACGGTGTATTACTTTCTAAATTGTATCTCTTTGGTCTTTCTGAGGATGCCGTGACTTTTATGAGGTCTTACTTATCAAATAGAACGCAGTTTGTTGCTTATAATGGTTACAAATCGGAAAAGTACCTAGCTTCTTCAGGGGTTCCACAAGGTTCTAATCTAGGTCCATTATTGTTCTTGTTATTTATTAACGATCTGTGTGAATCAATTTCTGCACCATGTTTATGTTATGCCGATGATTTAAAGATTTATTCATTGATAAGCGACCTTAATGATTGTCATTTTCTGCAGAGTGAACTGAATCGAGTACATGAATGGTGTAATGCAAATCATTTGAATCTTAATGCCAATAAGTGCAAAGTAGTTAGTTATTCTAGGAAACAGTTTAATATATACCATCCTTATATTATCGACGGCAATGAACTTGAACGTTTGAATAAAATTAAAGACCTTGGAGTTACATTTGATTATAAACTCACCTTTGTTGAACATGTTAATTTAAAAGTTAAAGAAGCACTTAAATCTTATGGATTCATAATTAGAAATAGTCGAAATCTCACTAATACGAAGGCAATTAAATTACTTTATTACACTTTTGTACGCTGTAAACTGGAATATACCTCTGTCATTTGGTCACATTTTTATGATGTACATATCCAAATTATAGAGCAGGTGCAGCGTAAATTTTTAAAATTTTTGTCTTTCAAAATTAACGGCATATATCCCAAGAGCGGCATCAGCAATAGTGAGTTGTGTAGCGGTTTGGACGTAGTATCATTAGAATCTAGACGAATTAATGCCTCCCTAATATTCCTGTACAAGCTACTACACAATCTCATTGACTGCCCTGATATTCTTCGACAAATACATTTTAACGTTCCATCTTATCCAGTGAGAAATTCGATTACGTTCAGAAATATACAAGCTAGAACTAATCTTATGTTAAATTCTCCTCTATTTCTCATGTGCAACTATTATAATTCCTTATGTGCTTCCTGCGATATATTTCACTGCAGTTTAAAGCAGCTTACTAGGATGGCTGAGATCTACTTAGGTGATTGAGTAGTTTCTTTATGTTAAGGTAAAATACTCGAAAAATGTGTTATTTAGTTAGTACCTATGAATTAATAATATTTCATTTAACTTTAGTATTGTATTTTGTCCTATAAATGGATTCTGTTGGACAATAAACGCAAATATTATTATAACATAGGACATTTTATTGCTTCACATTTTGTGTGTTTTATAGAGTCCAATGCAGATTTAAAATCTGTTATTGGATTTGTAATATTACTCCTTCGTGTATGTTCTTAGATGTTAACCAGGTAACACCCTTTATAATTGCAAAAAGCTCGGCAGTATAAATGCTACAAACAGGTGGTAATGTATATATCAATGATTGGTTTGTATTTTGGATAAATACTCCACAACCAACACCTTTCTTCGTCTTAGATCCATCTGTAAATATAAGAGTTTTGTAGAGAGAAATCACCTAGAATGGATTTTGGGAGTATGTGATTTATTTAATGAGATTTAGTATCCTTTCGAATTATAATTACGTGTGTTTTTATTAAAGATTTAACAGGTATGGTGTACATGTATTTTCATGTATTTTCATGTACAAATTTTCGACTCCATTGATCTCAGTAAATACTTCTGCGAGCGGGGAAGAATTTTTTAGTTCCCAATACCGGTTTGTTAAGTCTTCTTTCACAATATCACTTAATGTTTTGATCATGTTTGACTTCCGAGCTTTTATTTTTGACGAATATTTTTGCGATAATAACTGACCGTGACCGGGAAAAACTGATGGAAAAACTGATAGTCGAGGGTAGAGTTGAAGGAAAGAGACCTAGGGGCAGATCTCCAAGCTGTTGGGTAGATCAAACAAAAATATTGATTAACCAAGGGTTACATAAAGCCGAACAACTAGCCCAGGACAGAGAAGGATGGAGAGAAATCGTGAAAAACTGTAAAGGCCTGAGGGTGTCACCACATCCCAAAAAGGATTAAGACTGAGGAGGAGGCAACTCCAAAGGAAATTCATTACATTTTACGAGTATTACATTCATTGGTGAGGATATTATCCCACCGATGCAAGTTCGAAGACATTTATATTGAACTCTTTCTATTTTTTAAGATTGGTATTACTTGATGATCCGTGTAAAAATTATCCGTAGTCAATGATGGATCGCACATAGGCTCTATAAAACATTAAAGCTATTGTTACGATAAATTCTGACCCAAAACCGTAAATATATTTATTACTAATATTTTCATTCATTCACGTATTTTTTAGGTAATGCCTACCTGACACACGATGGGTCCCCCTTTGTAATAAAAACAACAATTCGAACCTTCTGGAGACAAGCCGATTTAACCATACCGGTTCTGAGAACAATTCGCCGCTCTGTCTAGTCGAGAAGGCCGTAGACGTTTCTAGTCTAACAGTAGTGAATATATAACAGGACTTTTTGGAGAATAGAAAACAGTTAATTCTGAAGACGCGCTCGCGAATTTGATTGTTACGTACGGATATATATAAATTATTGTCAGATAAGTTAATATAAATAAAAAATAAATTAAATCCATAAGTGTTATAAATATTGAACCTTTTAATAAATTCACAACAAGTGGTGTAAGAAGTGAGATCGAACATAAATTAGACTTATAATAATAATACAAGTGAATATAAAATAAATTGTGAAAATGACGACGATTTATGAGCTGACAGTGACTAATTTAAGAAGACATCTCGAAGACAGAGAATTAGCTTCTACCGGAAAAAAGGCTGAGTTAGTCCAACGACTAAAGAACGCTTTGCTAGAAGAAGGACTAGATCCAGAGACTTACATATTTGAAGATGCTGTTATCTCGTCGATTTCGAAATTAGAGAACAAAGTTTCTGACGATATTTCGAAAGTTTCTTCTGATGTAGCCAAAGTTTCTGGTGACATCGCATCATTAGAGAACAAAGTTTCTGGCGATATTTCGAAAGTTTCCGGCGACATCGCCTCATTAGAAAACAAAGTTTCTAACGAGATTTCTTCGCTGGAAAGCAAAGTCTCTGCTAACATCTCTTCGGAAATCTCTAAAGTCACTTCTGAGATGTCTGCCCTGGACGATAGAATATCTTCGTTAAAAAACCAAGTCGCTGCCGATATGTTGGCCTTCGAAGAAAAGATATGGAAAGAGATGGAAAAAAAGCTGGAGGAAACAGGGACGGCAGAGAGAGGAAACAATCCAATTACAGTAAAGACAAAAGAAGACGAGACTAAATGTAAGTTGGAAATACGGCCGAAATTTGAAGGAAGTGGAGGTTCTGTCCATGTGAAAGTCCCAACTTTCGACGGAAAATCGTCATGGAATAACTACATGAAACAGTTCGAATCAGCTGCAAGAGCGAATGGATGGTCTGAAAGAGAAAAGGCTGTAAACCTGACTATCGCTCTTCGAGGAGATGCCTTAGATGTGCTTCAGACCATAGCCGTAGAG
Source organism: Diabrotica undecimpunctata (assembly GCF_040954645.1). Taxonomy (NCBI): domain Eukaryota; kingdom Metazoa; phylum Arthropoda; class Insecta; order Coleoptera; family Chrysomelidae; genus Diabrotica; species Diabrotica undecimpunctata. The sequence goes on from NC_092806.1 coordinate 126,380,896, forward strand.
GAGACCGATGATTTCGAACAACTGAAGAAGAGGTTAAATATGCGATATGGTCACGAACATTTGGAGCATCTATATCAGTCGCAGCTTAAAAATCGTAGACAGAAGAAAGATGAGGCTCTTCAAGAATATGAGGTAGATATTGCCAGATTAGTACGATATGCTTATCCAACAGCTCCCGAAGACATGATGGAAAAATTGGCCGTTCAAACGTTTATTGATGGTCTTCGTGATCATGAAATGCAGAGAACACTACGATTAGCTCGTCACAAGACGCTGGTTGATGTCTTATCCGCCGCCCTCGAATACGAGTCAGCTACGCAGGCCTCTGGCGGGTACAGTAAAGTTAGGACTGTAAAAGAGGAAGGAGATGAAGATAAACTTGACCAGCTCGTTAATATGATGAAAAGCATGACATATAAGAAAACGAAGACCATCAGTTGCTGGAATTGTGGCGAAATAGGACACGTACGAAGCTCCTGTAAACACCCTAGGTACGACGCAAATCAAGAAACTCACCATCAGGAAAACTAGAACGGGTCAGCCTTAGGGGGGCAGCTTCGACCCAAAACTTTTCCAAAGACCCTCTCATACTAATAGCTTCTTTGAAATGTCGTGAAGATAGTGTATATGTAGATGGAGACATAAATGGTAAAAAGCATACGTTGTTGGTGGATACCGGAGCGACCAGAACCATTATACGCCCGACAGTTATAAACAGCCGAAAGAAACTGTTACCAACGAGGTTGCGACTTCGGACCGCTACAGGTGAAAATGCCAACTTTCATGGAGAAATCCAGGTACAATTGGGAATTGGAGCAGAAAAGTTTGTCCATACTGTTATAGTTGCTGACATCGAAGAGGATGTTATATTAGGAATGGACGTAATGAATATGCATGGATTCCAATTGGATTTTAAGAATAAGGTAATCAAAGTTGGCAACGAGGAAGTATTTCTCCATCCACATAATGACAACACTGTGCAAGCAGCCATTAAAGAAGATACAGTCGTGCCTGCGAGAAGCGAAACGATCATAGTAGCGCGGCTACAGGGAATTGTGGACGAAGGGAGACCTGTTATGATGGAGCCTTGGAACCACGACGATGAGGTTGGCCGTGGAATCATAATTGGAAAGGAATTGGTGACTTCGGCTAAAGAAATTCCTGTGAGACTTATCAATGTCAACGACTACCCAGTGACCATCAAGAAAGAGACAAAGGTAGGAACTTGTGTACCTGTGACATCCATAATCCGTCAGGCGACAACATCTGATAATTCCAACGACAAATTCGACCAAATGGTTGCAGTTGCAGGACAGTCTCTAAATCAGATGGAGAAAAGGAAATTAAGGGAATTTCTTCGGCAGTATCGTGATATTTTCGTAGCGAAAGGAGGAAAGACGGGAAGAACTACCGTTGTTAAGCATAAAATTGATACTGGTAATGCTAAGCCAATTCGTCAAACAGCTCGACGATTACCACAGGCGAAAAGAGAGGAAGCTGAAACGATTGTTCAGGAAATGAAGAAAGACGGGGTGATAGAACCTTCTACGAGCCCATGGGTCTCTCCGGTGGTCCTGGTTAAGAAGAAAGACGGAACGACGAGGTTCTGTGTGGATTACCGTTTGCTGAACAACGTTACCAAGAAGGATAGTTATCCTCTGCCTCGGATCGATGACACATTGGACACATTGGCTGGAAGTAAATTGTTTTCTACTTTGGATTTGAAGTCTGGATACTGGCAGGTAGAAATGGACCCAGTAGATAAAGAAAAGACAGCCTTCACCACAGGATCTGGATTGTGGCAATTCAACGTTATGCCATTTGGACTCTGTAATGCTCCTGCGACATTTGAGAGGCTTATGGAAAATGTGTTGAGAGGGTTATCTTGGAAAACATGCCTGGTTTATTTAGATGACATAATCGTCTTGGGGGAGACATTCGAAGATCATTTGAGGAATTTAGAAAACGTTTTTAATCGACTTAAAGCTGCCCAATTGATGCTAAACCCCAAGAAGTGCCAGCTATTTCAAGGTAAAGTAAATTATCTGGGTCATATAGTCAGTAAAGAAGGAGTGGCCGTGGATAAGGGAAAAATCGATTCCATTAAGGAATGGCCAAAACCAACTGACAAACATCAAGTGAGAAGTTTTCTTGGACTATGTAGGTACTTACTACCGGAGGTTTATTAAGAAGTTTGCAGATATCGCTAAGCCATTAACGCGACTTACAGAGGAAGCAAGAGAATACCGCTGGGATACAGACTGCCAAAATGCCTTTGAGACCTTAAAAAAACATCTAATAACAGCACCAATTTTAGGGTATCCACTGCCAGAAGGAGAGTTCATCCTAGATACGGATGCAAGTAATGTGGGAATTGGAGGAGTGCTGTCTCAGATTCAAGGAGGACAGGAACGAGTCCTCGGATATTTTAGTAAAGTTCTTTCAAAACCTGAGCGGAATTATTGCGTCACGAGAAGAGAACTTCTAGCAGTAGTTAAATCAGTAGAGCACTTCTATCAATACATCTATGGCAGAAAGTTTCTAATCCGAACCGACCATGCCCCCTTAAGTGGTTGATGCAGTTTAAGAATCCAGAGGGTCAGATAGCCAGGTGGATCGAACGACTCCAAGAATACGATTTTAAGATTGAGCACCGGGCCGGAGTTAGCCACAGAAACGCTGATTCACTTTCCAGAAGGCCATGCTCAGTAGAGTGTTCCCACTGCAACAAAACGGAATCCAAGGAAGCAGCAGTGCTAAGAACGACGATTGTCAACGACGACTGGACGCCTACTAAGATCAGGGAAGAACAAGAGAGAGATCCAGTTATACAGAAAATCCGAAAATGGAAAGAGGAAAACCGTCGACCACCTTGGCAGGAAATATCAAACCTATGCTCAGTAGTTAAGACGTATTGGGCCCAGTGGGACTCATTTATCATCGAAGATGGCTTGCTCAAACGAGTCCTGGAAAATGATGACGGTTCAGAGAAGAGAAGACAGTTGGTGATCCCAAAGAGCAGAATAGCCGAAGTACTTCGTCAGTTACACGACAGTCCATCGGGAGGGCATTTTGGTGTAAGGAAAACCCTTCAGCGAATTCGGGGACGGTTTTATTGGATGAACAGTTCCGACGACGTAAAAGACTGGTGTAAGAAATGTACTATTTGTGCTACGAGTAACGGGCCTCACCGAAAAAGGAGAGCTCCTATGAGACAATATAATGTTGGAAGCCCGTTTGAAAGAATAGCTTTGGACATTGCAGGGCCATTTCCAGAAAGTGAAAATGGGGGCAAGTACATGTTGGTAGTAATGCATTACTTCACTAAGTGGGTCGAGATTTACGCACTTCCAGACCAGAAGGCCGCCACCGTTGCAGATAAGTTGATCCAAGAATATATCAGCCGATTTGGAGTGCCTTTGGAGATCCATAGTGACCAAGGCAGGAACTTCGAAAGCGATCTATTCCAAGGAATATGTGATAGACTAGGCATGAAGAAAACAAGAACTACCGCGTATCATCCGCAATCGGATGGTATGGTAGAACGAATGAATAGGACAGTTGGCAAGTATTTGACAAAGATGGTGTCCGATCATCAGCGAGACTGGGACCAATACCTTCCGTTCTTCACAATGGCCTACAGATCTGCTGTTAACGAATCAACATGCCAGACACCAACCAAAGTCCTATTCGGACGCGAAATGCGACTACCTTGTGATCTAGAGTTTGGGTGTCGACCTGGAGAAGATGTAGCAGGTGAAGATTATGTGATCGAATTACGAAGAAAAATGGACGATGTACATGAGTTGGTCCGTTCCCACCTTCAGATCGCTAGCGACCGAATGAAGAAACGGTACGATACACAAGCCGAAAAGGGTTGCTTTAAGAAGAACGACAAAGTCTGGCTGTATAATCCCAAGAAGCGAAAAGGTTGTTCTCCCAAATTGCAGAAGTTTTGGGAAGGTCCATACCTCATCATGGAGAAGATCAACGATGTCATCTACCGAATAAGCAAGATTCCGATGGGAAAGCCGATGATAGTACACCATAACCGGCTGGCGTCTTTCGAACGTGACCACGACGTAGATGAAGAAGTGGAAGTAAACCAAGTCCAAGATGTGTCTGACCTCACGTTTGAGGAATTCATGGGTGCCTATGGAGGTACCGGTAAAGCGAGACATGGTGTTACCACTGAAGAAAAGCAAGATCTACTCGCGCTCCCCGATGACTACTCGCTGGCCCTTACCATCCCGGCCAATATCCAAGACGCACCAGGGTTGGCATCCGTCTTTCGAAGGAAGTTTGGTCGAGTTGCAGAACTTCAATGCCAGGTGCCAGCTCCCGGTAATACCTTGAAACTCCAAGATGATCACGTTACCTTTTCTACCTGGTAACAAAAGACACTGCCCGTGACCAACCTACCTACCGAGATGTATGGGAAGCCTTACTTCAACTGAGAGAGCACGTACTAGAGTCCGACGTGCAAAAGTTAGCCATGCCAAAGTTGGAGTGCCGCCAATTAGATTGGAGGGTTATCCGAAATATGGTGGAGGAGATCTTTAAAGACACCGAAGTCCAGGTGTTAGTCTGTTGCAATCCGCATAGTTACTGGTGCGGAGAGAAAACCGTCCCTTGTCATTTTTATACAACTGGAAGTTGTAAAAGAGGGTCCAGTTGCCGATACCAGCATACCGCTCCAGTTCTAGTCCCGACAAGGTTCCAGGAGGAACCATCTTTTGAGAGGGGGGCAATGTTACGATAAATTCTGACCCAAAACCGTAAATATATTTATTACTAATATTTTCATTCATTCACGTATTTTTTAGGTAATGCCTACCTGACACACGATGGGTCCCCCTTTGTAATAAAAACAACAATTCGAACCTTCTGGAGACAAGCCGATTTAACCATACCGGTTCTGAGAACAATTCGCCGCTCTGTCTAGTCGAGAAGGCCGTAGACGTTTCTAGTCTAACAGTAGTGAATATATAACAGGACTTTTTGGAGAATAGAAAACAGTTAATTCTGAAGACGCGCTCGCGAATTTGATTGTTACGTACGGATATATATAAATTATTGTCAGATAAGTTAATATAAATAAAAAATAAATTAAATCCATAAGTGTTATAAATATTGAACCTTTTAATAAATTCGCAACACTATACTAGAGGTTGCGCCACAACTTCGTTATGCACTAAAGTAAATTAAAACCTTTTTCGCTTTTGCTAAGTGTCAAGTATGATAGAAATCCAAATATTCTACCCAAATATTTATATTCCTTAACTACCGACAGGGTGCTCCTACACAGGGTTAGGTTCCCGGTGAACGTAGTCTATGCCGTGTAAAAAACATAATAGTGCACTTTTCTTAGGTCTCGTACCTATTTCTTTTGTCCATGCAACCGCTATATTCATAACGTCCTCTAGAGCTTCAATGCAAGCATCATAAGTATCTGGAATGGAGTATATACAGATATCGTCTGCATATTGGATACATTTAATGGAATTAGAGAAAAGTGAATGAATATTTAAAGAATATATATACGGTACATGTAGCACTAAGTACAGATTCCTGAAGCAACCCATGATAGACAATTCTTTCACCAGTCCATTATGATCCAACATTAGAATTAAATTTCACGGTTGATAATTCAGATTATGGGATCGGAGATGTTCTCTCATATGGTTTTAAATATGGTAGGGAAAAACCAATCTATTTTGCCAGTAGAACGCTTAATAATGCCGAAAAGGTATATTCGACGATATATAAAGAAGAAACGGCTATAGCAAGCAGAATCAAACGTGTCTACCAATTTTTATATGGAAAGAAGTTCAATTTAATCACAGATAACATGGTATTTGTCAATTTTTGGACCTAAAAGTGAATTACCGGTTAAGGCGGCCAATAGATTGCAGCGATATGCAGTATTTTTAAGTGATTTTAATGTTATTATTTAGTACGGGTCTACAGAAAAAAATGTAATAGACTTTTTAAGTAGATTGCCTTCAAATAAGTCTATAAGGCTGGATTCTTCTAAGTTTAACATAGTGAAAACTGTAAATTTTAATTATTTAACGAAGAAATTCCTATTAACGTTAGTGATAAGAAAAGAAACAAAATTAGATCCAATTTTGCCTAGTGTAACTAAATATGTTATGGCCATATGGCCAACAAAGGTTGAATTAGAAATTAAACCCTACTCTCTTAAACGAAATGAAATATTTACTACGAAAAACTGAGATATCTGCACTACCTGAAAGAAAAACACACGAATTGACCTAACCAGATGCCAGAGGAAATATTACCAAAGGCGGAGTTCCCATTATAGCCGGGAAAAAAGTTTTCTGTGCCTGCAGAGTTAAATATTTCGAAGATGCATAAGCTGTACTTAGAGAAGTATGAAAATGAAATTTTCCAGGTAATAAAAACGGGGAAAGAAGCCCATCCAAAAATTACGTATGACTTCTACAATCGCAGTTTTGTATTAAACCATAATTAGTTTCGGAACTCCGAGGTCTCACATGTCAAACTTGCGACAGATTACAAAATCTTATATTTGCCGAGAAAGATCCTGAACAGAAAAAAGCACGTCTGAGTAAAAAAGACCTCGATATTCGTAAATCTGAAATGTTTTACACAAAAGTAAAAGAAGTTACTATTCTCAGTAAAGAAGACGAGTCCATCGAAATATTATGTTTCGACTTTCAGCAGAATTTGCCTTTACCTCATCTTTCAGAACGAGATGTGTTTTTTAAAAGGCAACTTTGGGAATATAATTTTTCTATTCATTCGGGAAAATTAGGCACGTCAACTTTTTATGTGTATGATGAGCAGACCGCTAAGAAAGGAAGTAACGAAATCACTATCCTGTCGAGATAACTATCCTGTCTTGATCATTATATACACACATATTTGCCTGGTTCAGTAAGTAAGCTATACATTTTTTCGGACAATGCATTTGCAGAGAACAAAAATCAAACGTTAGTAAAATATCTGTTTACTTTGGTAAATGAAAACGAAAAAATTAGTCAAATATATCACCAGTACCCCGAACCAGAACACAGTTTTCTACCAAGTGATAGGTCATTTAGACTCATAGAAAAAAACAAAAGGAAGAAGGAAAGAATATATCTACCTTCAGAATGGATAAAGTTAGTTGAAAAATTTTTAGATGGTTCCTGTAGAACAAGAGATGATCCTAAACTTTTCCGACCATTTTAAAAAACTTTTTAAATAAGACCCCAAAGGACCAAAAGAAAAGTTTGCTATATCAACCTATAGATTAATGGGGTATACAAAAAATTATAATAAAAGTTTATTAAATGCTGTGTAAGTTCGGGATTTCTTATTTCCGCAAAATTTTTAATGAACTAAAAAGGAGATATAGCATTCCCAATGCCTAATAATAAAGCATACTCAAAGTCCTTGGATATAAACCTTAAAAAACTAGGAATTTAAGAGACTTAGTACGAAAATATGTACCTTAAAATGACCAAGGTTATTATAACCGCTTGTTTGAAAACATTACTGATAATGCTGAGATCCAAATTCTGTAATCGAAGATCGTCATGGAAGTAATGTTAATGACTCTTCTTATGTTTAAAATAATTATTTGATTTGAGTACTTTGTGCAAGACAGACTGGACGGGGAAGTCCTCAACCCCGACACGGCGCGTCTCGATGGCTGATAGGGAACGTTCCTGTTGATATGCAGGACAGGAATGAATAAGGCTTCGCCAAATAAGTACACGCGGATCAACGGAAGACATGACACAGGTCAGCAGCTGTGTCATTACTGGCCCGTGGCTGGGGAATACAATTCCTGACAGGTGCGGTACCACAAAGTCGCAGGTGAAAATCAAATACTGATTTAACCGGCTGTGATACTGCGAACACTCACCAACCCGTCCGGCAAGCGTGGTGTTTTAATGCCAATATACCCCTCAAAACAGAACATGTTGAACTTGAAACAAAATGGGACGATACCCCAGGTGGGTTCAGCTAGCAGCTCAGAATCCCACAGCGGCAAACCGGTCAGCCTCACGGATTCTGGGTAGGCACAAGCTCAACAAAATGCACCAAAATAGATACGAACAAATAAAAACAGTTACTACTCCACATACAACATCAAATCTATGGCTAAAGATAAAAAGGTCTACGAATTAGAAGAAGAACTATCCAAGATAAAGTGGAATATTGTAGAACTGTCAAAAGTGAAAAGAAGAGTCGAACAAGGCATGCATCTAAACTCTGGAAGTCGCCTGTACTATACAGGGAAAATAGACAAAACATATGGTGGAGTCGGATTTCTTGTCAAAAAGTATCTCACACCATACATTTTTACATATAAAAGCGTTTCTGATAGACTAGCTTATATTTTAATAGACCTAGATAATAAAACCATTGATGACATCGAAATTATTAGACAAAAGAACCAAAATGACTATCTACAGAACACTGATTAAACCCGTAGTAACCTATGGATGTGAAACTTGGGTAATGACGAAAAAAGATGAAGCCCAACTCAGGACATTCGAGAGAAAAATACTGAGGAAAGTATATGGCCCGGTATAAGAGGAAGATGGCACATGGAGAATCAGGAGAAACGACGAGATTAATGAGTTAAATAAAGGTTATGACATTGTAAGATTTGTGAAAAGTCAAAGACTGTCATGGCTGGGACATGTGCAGAGACAAAACGATGCAAAAACAACAAAGAAAATGTTACAATGGAAGCCCATAGGAAGGCGAAAAAAAGGAAGGCCCAGAACGAGATGGTTGGATGACGTGGAAGACGACCTGAAAACAATGAACATAAGACAATGGAGAAGAAGGGCACAAGAGAGATCTGAATGGAAGGACATAGCCAGACAGGCAAAGACCCATCCAGGGTTATGATGCCAAAAGAAGAAGAAGATAACAAAACCAAGGATCAAGGTTATACAAGTGTATGTTCACACAACAACACATCAGGAAGAGGTAGTTGAAATGTTCTACGAAGATTTGACAACGGCATTAGAAGAAAGTGATACAAAGTATACTATCATTATGGGAGATTTCAACGCAAAATTAGGTAAACAAAAAGAAAATACTGAAACTAAAATAGGGACGCATGGTTATGGCAGACGAAATGAAAGAGGAGAAAAATTATATAACTTCTTAGAACAACAAAATTTATATGCCATGAACACATACTTCAAGAAACCAGCAAACCGAAAATGGACGTGGATATCTCCTGATAAAAAGACAAAAAACGAGATCGATTACTTCTTATGTGGGAACAAAGACATTTTTGAAGATATAACTGCTCTCAATCGATTCACAACTGGCAGCGATCATCGCCTTTTAAGAACAAGGATTCTTGTTAAACAGACGAAAACCAGTAGAAACAGGCCACATAATTATTGTAATTAGATAGATCAAACTAAAATACGACAGAAGGGAGATGAGTACAGAAAAGTCTTAAGAAAATAACTTGTAGAACATAAGAATATTCCGACATGAACACAATTAATAAAAAAATGCAACGAAAACTCTTGAAAGTAGGACTGCCTGTTGCAAAGAAAACGAAAAATAAAGAAGACAGAATAAGTGATAGAACAAAACGGTTGATGGAAAAGAGACGCACATTTTTAAGCGAAGGAAAGCGAAACACCAATGGTTTCAAAGAATTAAATAAACAAATAAAGAAGAGAGTAAAGGAAGATCTAAGGATCTACAATGACAACAAGGTAAAAAAATAATAGAAAAGAACCGAGGCCTGAAATGCTTAACATCAACCTTAGGAAAGCCTATAATAATTTCATTGAAGGATAAAGATGGAAAAGAAACAAGAAAAAAGAACGAAATCCTAAAAGTTACTCAAACATTTTACCGTTATTTGTATTCCTCAAAGAAGAACCCAGATAACACTGCAAAGGAAGATCTTAAGAGAAAGATAACGAATGTCAACTCAGAAATACTCTCTAACATAGAATCCTTCGAAATAAAACAAGCTATGGTACAACTAAAGAACAATAAGGCTCCGGGCCCAGATGGAACGTTGAAGGAGGGGAGTGAAATTATTCTCAAAGAATTGAAAAATTTTTTCAACGAATGTCTTCAGAAAGGAGAAGTCCCAAATGATTGAAATGAAAGTTTGACAATACTTCTTTTCAAAAAGGGAGATAGGGGAGATTTGAAAAACTATAGGCCAATCTCCCGGCTGTCCCAAATGTACAAACCGTTTATGAGAGTAATAACTAACAGGTTAACGTCGAAGCTGGATAGATATCAACCGGTAGAGCAGGCAGGATTCCGAAAGGGTTACAGTACAGCGGATCATCTTCTTAGACTCAGAACGCTAATAGAGAAAGCCAATGAATATCACTTGAACTTATACATTGGCTTCGTTGATTATGAAAAGGCAGTCAACTCCATAGAACTTTGGGCAATAGAGAGAGCTTTGAACAACTGCAGGATAGACTCCCGATACAGAATGCTCATACATAATATTTACAAGAAAGCTACAATGAAAATACAAATAGATGCAAAAACCAAAGCTATACCAATCAACAGAGGAGTTCGCCAGGGAGATGTTATCTCACCAATGCTATTAACACTTGGACTGGAAGACGTGTTCAAAGACATTAACTGAGCAGATAAAGAAATAAATGATAATGAAAGAAAACTGAGTCATTTGAGATACGCTGATGACATTGTAATATTCGCTACAAGTTTCGAAGAACTACAGACCTTGATGACGCAACTATTTCAAGCTTCAGAAAAAGTAGGTCTTAAGATGAACTTGGATAAAACAAAAATAATGAGATATACACCGAACATTAGAAAAATAACGTTGAACGACATAAATTTAGAAACAGTAAGCGAAACAGTAACCTGGGACAGATAATGAAAGTTAACAAAGAAAATCAAACTGCCGAAATTACCAGAAGAATAAGGTTAGCGTGGACAGGATATGGAAAACTGAGTTGGATCTTAAAAAGCACTAAACTAGAACAATATTTGAAAACCCGAATTTACAATCAGTGTATCCTCCCTATACTCACATATGGCTCACAGACGTGGACACTCACTAAGTCTAATATGGATAAAATAGTAAAGGCACAAAGAGCGATGGAAAGATCAATGCTCGGGGCGAGACGGGAAAAAACAAACAAATACATTAGAAGCAAAACGAAAGTAAAAGAGAACATGCTGCCAAATTAAAATGGAGCTTCACAGGACACAATGCCCGACTAAAGGATACAAGATGGAACCACAATATACAACAACGGAGATCATGGTTAGGAAAGAGGAGCAGAGGAAGACCACAAATGAGATGGGCTAATGACATTAAGAAGATCGGAGGACACAACTGGAAGTAAGTGGCACAAAATAGAAAACACTGGATTGATTTGGGGGAGGCCTATGCCTCCCCCATAGCCTAAAAGCCTGGGAGCCTAAAAGTTGGATTACTTAAGGCTGAAGAAGAAGGAGAAGATGATGTACCATGGCTGGCAGTAAATGTCGATAGAATTGTTTCAGGAAAATGTTGTGTAGAAATAAAGTGCCCTCTGACAGGCAAAACAAAATCTGTGCAATCAATTTTACGTGACCTTAAATATTTTTATGCATAATTGAGGAAAATAATATTACTTTAATTAAAGAAAAACCATTCGATAAGTCCAAACTTATTATCAAAGTACTATTTGATGTAGAATTTATACAAAACATGTTAAACGTTTTGGTAGGCGTATATTTTTACAATGTATTATCAGTTTCATTCCCATTATATAAATAAAAATCTTAAAATTTTAAAAGATTGTTTCATTCCTTATAGGTACTTTTACTTGGAAAAAATATTTACACTTCACTACACTCCGATCTGTTAATTTAGATATTATACAAATATAAATTAATATTTATCATTACCAAGTATTAGTGCAGAAAGATTAACAATACCTGAAATAATATTTATAACAGAGTTCGTATAAGGAACTAGGAATAAATTAACTCTTGCTTTAAGAAATTTAAAAATTTTTAGCCGTTGTATAGTTCGTTCAACATTTACTCTTGCTGAAGCAATTTCAGCAGTACAAAGAGCATCTTGCATTGATAATTGTTTTCCTTTTCCCAAAAATTCTTATTCGTTCGATTTTCTTTTCAATGCATTCATTTTCTATCAAAAAGCCCTTATCTACAATTATAGCATACTCATTTGGTGTCAATTTGTCCAATAATCTTGATTGAATAAAAATTTCTTTGTTTGAGATACGGCCACCATAAATATTTATTTATTTATTTGTTGACGGGCTAAACCCTTTTTCAGTTTTTGTAGAATATGTATAAAATACAGTAAGATACGTAGGCTAGCCACAACAGTTTTTTAACATGTTTTTTAAATGATGCAGTTGAAGTATTAAATATTTCTAAATCTGTTTGGTAATTATTCGCGGTACGTAACATCCTAGAAATAACTTCATTAAGTCCATAATTGAGGCTATGAGAGAAAGAGTGGGCTAACCTCAAATATTGAATAATGGATTTACATGAACCAAGAATATGCGTTTTTTGAAATTTTATAAAATTAAAATATGATGCCAAAAGTAGTCATTGTTTACAAATCATTAACTAATAACAAAAAACTCGAAGATCTTGCAGTATATTTAACAAAAATATATAAATTTAGGCTCTTTTTGTGGATTAGACCGCTTTTGCATCAGTGTGCCCTCAAAAATTTTAATAGGAATGTGGATTAGACCTAGAGTACAATACAATTAAACAATATCAATGTTGAAAATGTGCTTTATTAAAAAACAAACTAACAAAAATACTTAATCTTCATCGTTAATGAACTTTTCTTCTCGCTGTATAGTGGATCTTATTGTTCTGATGTTTGTGTAAAATCCATGATGTATTGGAGGTATAAATGAAAGTAATTCCAAAAGTTCTTTTTTTTGCTTCGGTTATTGGACGTCCATCGGGATAAAAATAATCTAGTTGAAGTATTTCCCTGGATGTCCTCTTTTTGAGATCTAGTGAGTAAAATAGAACATCTGCATTATTGCTGTATTTGTAGTAAATTGTAAATGGATTTGTTTTCTTGTATTGCAACCATTGAATCTGTAACCATGGGACTTTTGATTTTTGTGTATCAAGTTTGCGATTTGTTATATTTCTTTCTAACTTCTTAGTAGAATAGAAATCGTTTTCTGTCATCTTTATTACCGTAAAATGTGCTTTTTTTCGTGCATGTGTTATTACCTTTATCCAGTCTTCAGGTACGTAGATATCTTTAAAACAATTTTTTTGCTTACTTATTACTTCGAAATTTTGGTCACAGGCAAGGTAAGAATGCCAGCTGACTAAAAACTTATGATCAATATTTTCCACCACAATATCAGGATGTGACACAATAAAATCGCAAAGGACGGCCATTTTAATGTTTTTTGTTGTAACAACATTTTTAAAATAATGCAGTAAACAGGATCCTATTTCTTGAGGTTCACGTTCCAAACATACATATGAGCGTTATTTGTAGCCAAATTATGGACTCTTAAGACGTAAGTCCACAACTGGCGTTTATAGTAAGAAATTCCAGTGCTGATAACTGGTGTGGGCAACGTTCGCATCAAGTCAAATGCAATCACTGTAATTTCTTCAGGATTTTGTTTTGCATACTCTGCATCTTGTTTCATACCACATCTAGTACGGTCTGCTTTTCGTTGGTGAACCTCTAGTGTTACTTCAAATTCACGTTTTTCTGCTTGAACTGTTATACAAGATCTTTATTTTATTGTTATACAAATCACATTTTTTGCACGAATCCGTAATTGGTGCATGGAATCCAATATTAAATTGGGTATTAAATATTTTTCGAAATATGTGGAATGAGACAGGATTACTAGTTTGTTCTCCTTTGTAAAAGTTATAAAGGATTCCTAAACTCAAATCTGGTGCAAAATAACGTCTATGTTCACTTTTATGCCTCGTATAATGTGATTCGTATGTGGGAAATTTGCTAATGAATTCTTGTACTTCAGTAGTTTTGTCGTCACATGTTTTATTTGCTGATGTACTTTGTCCTCCTTTATCCCGGGGTGTAACTCCAGTTTGTGATTTTTTTACCATCTCCCGTTACTGAGAATAACAAACGCAGAACACGTAGGTAGGTACCATGTACCATAGCGCATCTCCAAGTGCAAATAGAGGGTACGATTAAAAAGAAAGGAACTGCACTACACAGTCTAATTTCCACCTTAACACAAACATCTATTCACTGGAAGGTTAGATTGTGTGATACGTACCCTTGATTAGCAGTTAAAACTGGTCTATCGTACAAGAGGATGGTTAGCCCACTCTTGCATTGTTTTACATATTTATGTATTGAACAATTTTGGTCTATTTCACAACTTCGTGGGTTAGCCCATTCGTGTTTTAAAATTTTTGTTATTTTCTATAACGCAAAATCACCTTACTGGAGAGATTTATGTTATAATATACGGAAATGTTGGTTAGACCGGTTTTGCTTTAAAACTTTAGGTCGTTAGAAGTGATTGCAATCTATAACTCAATTATCAACAAAATGTTGGTTAGCCCACTCTTGCTCTCATAGTCTCAAGTAGTAGAATGTGAATCTACAAAAAACAGGTCAGAATTACGGGTTCTTCTCATAGGTATATTAAATGAGATTAAACCCAAAATTTCAGGGCAATTAATAAATCCATTTAGAAACTTGTGTAAAAAATATAATTCGAATTCAGCTCTTCTTGTCTCTAATTTGTTCATTTTAAGTTGATTAAGAATATAACTGTAATTTTAATATCCACGTCTTAAACCAATTTTATAATCACATATCCTTAAAAATCTGTTTTGAACTTTTTCTAATTGAGTTTTCTGATATTATAAAAAGAACACCATATTATAATACAACAGTATTCTATAATTGATCGCACTAGCGAACAGTATAATATTTTAAACGTAAAAACCGAAAAGTCCTTTGAATTTCTCTGGATAAATCCTAACATTTTAATGGCACGTGAAGTTATGTCATTATATGATCATTAAAGTTCAATTTTCTATCCAGTGTTATACCCAAATCCCGTGCCTGACGTATATCTTGCAGAACAGTACCAATAAGTGTGTAATTATTATTAAAAGAAGCCTGCGTTTTACTAAACGTGATTTTAAAACATTTTTTTAGATTTAAGTTTAAAACATTTACTTCACACTAACGTGAAAAATTATTTAAGGACAACTGCAAACATTCACAATAAGAGAGGCAAGCAATAGATCTGAAGATTTTTATGTCATCAGCGAATAAGAGAAATTGGTCGGAGTTACAGTCTGTTCCAAACCCTTCTTTCAGTGCGTCACTAATTTTGACGTCATATAGGATTTTAAGAATGTCGAGAATTATTGCATGACATTTTAGTTAAATTTGACAGTTGCAGGATCGTAATCTCTCTTTTTCTAATTGAAAATAATTTTATAATTTTAATATTAGTCTTTGTTCTTTCTCGATATATCTCGGCACATTTAAAATATTTTTATGAAAATAAATATAAAATTAAATTTTCACTGTAAAATGGCTGATAATACTATGCTGGAATGACAATTATCATTTTATCAGTTGACATTGTGAAAGTACTGTCATGATCGAGACAATCTACGTCAAAATATATTTATGCGCATCATTAATTGGATATCTATTTAGCGTATTCTAAACTCCAACCAATTATACATCCGTAAGTAGAATTAGCTTTACGATAAATAATTTTCTAAGTTTTACGTATAATAATCACAGACTCACGTTTTTTTCTGTCACTTCTAGCTTAATGTGTTAGAGAGAATTCGATCAACTATGACGCACTGAAAGAAGGGTTTGGGACGAACTTTTTTTTTATAATTACTGTTTGTACATCGTTAACAAATATATTAAAAAGCAGTAGACCCAAATGAGAACCTTGTGGAACACCTGATGTTATATGAATTGGTTTTGACAAAAAACTACCATATTTAACCATTTGAGAACGATTAGACAAATAATGTTTAATCCAATTTGAGATATTATCGCTAATGCCATAGTCACAAAGTTTGGCAATCAAGATCTCATGATTGACTCTATCGAAAGCTTTTGAAAAATAAGCATAGATTGAATCGACCTGAGAATCAGACTTGAGTTAATGATAAAATTTGTATAATACACGAGATTTGTAACTGTGGATTTACCTTAGCTAAAACCATGTTGTTCACCAATTATTATGTTTTTACAATCAAGACTTAACATTCTATTTACAAAAAAATCTAATAGTGTTGGTAACTCTGACTGTATACAAACTGCACGATAATTTTCAGCTTTATCTTTCTGACCAGACTTAAATATTGGTTTTAAAAAACTAGATTTGCAGAAATCGAGAAATATCCCTGATGTTAGTGATAGGTTAAATAAATGGTGTATTGGTTCTGCCAAAGTATATACACATTTTTTAAAAAAATACAATGGAACTTCGTCAGGTCCCTTGGTAAGTTTCCACGGGCTACTCAGAATCTCATCAATTATTTCCTTAATGTCAACAACATAATTGCTTACATTCGCAGATTTCTTAAATTTAAAAATAGGAATTTGATTAACTGATCATTGTAGACAGTTGAAAAAAAGTTCGAAAAAATATCAACGATTTTTTGACTATTTTCCCCAGTATAATTATAATACTTAATAACTGATGGTAACATATGTGAGTTTCTTTTACTATTTATAAATTTCCAGAATGATCTAGGGTTTTCAGATATATTGTTTTCAGTTTCCTGAACATGTCGTTTATATAGTGAATTCGTAAGTTCTTTACGCTGAGTTCTAATACTTGAAAATATATTATAATCTTCCTCCCTACCTGTCTATTTAAATGTTTTATGAGCAGTTTTCTTTTTTAATATTAACGATTTTAGATCACAGTTATACCAATTAGGATATGTGGATGTTTTATATTTTTTAATGGGTACAAAATGATGTATTACAAATGTAATTAAACCAGATGGTGCTATTCCAATGATAACTTTTAATGTGTGGTCCCCTTTGTAGTGAGAATGTCATTCCACGACACTTGAGACACTTGCTTTTTTGTAAAAGTAATTCTGTGCAGTCTAAAATAAGTCTTGTTTTAGAAAATTTCTTAAAACTAACAGGTATCCTATTTTGAATCTCTTCTTTTCCTGGCCAGGAGATTGCAGGTTTTAATACTTCAGAAAGATGATTATGACCGTTTTGTGGCTTTAAGGAACCAGTTTGAAATTTTAAGAGCGGACTGTCAGAAACAGTATTTAGATGGGATACGAAATAACATTTCCGATAATCCAAAATATTTTTGGTCTTATATTAAAAACAAAAGAAATGGGTATAATATACCATCCAGAATGGTCTATAATGATAGGGTTAGCGTAAATATCAAGGACTCTGCCAATATGTTCGCAGAATATTTCTCATCTTTCTACTCAGATAAACAAAAAGATACTTTACCTTTTTTAATTTTGACAGTTCAATTTGTTTGAGTTCTATAATATTTACAGCAACTGAGGTCTATGATACTATTGCAAGTTGTAAAAACCGATTATGTGCAGGGCCGGATGGAATCCCAGCCTATTTTCTGAAAAAATGTATATGTGTACTTACAAAACCAATTTTGTTTATTTTTAACAGATCACTTGGTACTGGTAGCTTTCCCAGTCTCTGAAAGAAAAGTTTTTTAAAGCCGATTTTTAAATCGGGTGCAAGGAACGATATATCAAACTATCGAGCTGTCTGTAATTAGTCAGAGCTGCCCAAGTTGCTTGATTGTTTGGTTAGTAAGAAACTGATATGGAGTTTTAGAAGCATTTTTAATCCTGAACAATTTGGCTTAATGAGAGGGAGGTCAACAGATGCCAACCTAGTTTTGTATGTCAATCATATATACAACAGCTTTGAAGAGGGATTCCAGGTTGACTCAATCTATACTGACTTTTCCAAAGCATTTGATCGGGTAAACCATGAGGTTCTCTTACAAAAACTAAGAGCTTTGGGTATTTTGGATTCCTTCTTCAGTGGATTACAGAATTTGTTAGTGGCCGTACGCAGGCAGTTAACTTGGGAAGTGACACTTCAATTGAAATAACAGTTCCATCGGGCGTGCCACAAGCCTCCCATTGTGGCCCTGTTTTGTTTTGTTTTTTTCTGGTTGATTTAGTACAACAAATCAAAAATTGTAGTGTTCTTATGTTTGCTGACGATGTAAAACTGTTTAGAAAAATTCAATCTTGGAATGATGCTGCTATATTACAGGAAGATCTTAAATCGTTTTATGATTGGTGCACTTTAAACAAAATGTCACTCAATATAAACAAATGTCATAAAATGACATTCTCAAGGCAAAGAAATCCAATTGAATTTGTTTACTACATAAATAACTTGCCATTAGCCTCGAAAAATGAAGTATTAGATTTGGGAAAGCCACATCAACCAAGTAACAAATAGAGCGATGAAAGTGCTGGGATTTATCCAACGCACATCAGTGGACCTGTCTTTGTTTACATTTAGAAAACTTTATTGTGGTCTCGTTAGACCCATTCTGGAGTTTGGATCAGTAACAGTGGTCCCCATCATACCACTGTTACATTCAACAGATTGAAAGAGTCCAGAATAAATTTTTGAGTTTAGCAGCCTATAAGAGTGGATACAGGAGAGAGGAATACAACTATCAGTCGGTAAGAGATAGTCTTAACTTACCAACACTTGAGTCAAGGAGGACATTGTTAGATTTATGTTTCTTACACAAAGTTATCAATGCTTTTATAGATTGTCCACAACTCTTATCGCTTGTTAGTCTTAAAGTTCCTAGTAGAAGCAACAGACAATCAGAAATCTTTTCAGTGCCATTTCACCACACTAATTATAGTATCAATGAACCAACTACAAGATTGGTCCGGAGTGCTAATAGCCTACCAAGACAAATGGATATTTTTGACTCCAAAATTAGTTTGTTTAAAAAACAACTAAAAAGTATCTTACAATAAGTTTGTTGTACATCTGTATTATTTTTATATGTTTGTATTATTCTGAGGTGTTTGTTATTTTAATAATTTATTGTTGTTAAGGTGTAACTTTGTAAAAATTGTAAGTAAATGGATGCCGTATATAAATAAATAAAAGAACTTCCACTGTTATCTGAAAATAATTTCTACATGTGTTTGCCGAGACACTAAATACGACAGAAAGGCAAAGAAAAGTGAGGTCAGTTTTTAAATTAACAAACACTAGAACTACGTTGTTATAGCTGAAGCAATAATGGTTTCGAATTTTTGTTTACTGTACTAGGTAGATGCCTTTGTTTGGCTCGTTTTGATCTTTCTTCTCGAGATGATCTTCGTGAAGAGGACAAAATTTTGTCCAAAGATCGAATAGGTAGATTCTCAGATGGAATAGAACCTTTTTTTAAAAATCGTTTACCAATCCTCACATCTAAAAAATCAGTAAAATGCTATTTCAATGATTAAAAAAGAACCAGGCTGAAATAATATTACCTAAATAAATTTCCTATCAAATATGATTTACCTGGAAAAAGTAATCCGATTTCTTAAAGTGTCGGCTGCATACATTCATGAATTTTGTCACAGGTTTTGCAATACGAAGAGTTACTTGACAGTTTTTTCGTAATTTCTAATCCTTTGGAAAGTGGTTTGAGTGTGCCAACCCTGTATATTAGGTATAAGAAGGTCTGAATAACAATAAAACTGTAACTAAATAAAATTGAATTAATTTAAAGTCAGAATTTAAATGATATTTTACAGTATATATAAATTAATCACAGTTTTATTTCAGGATTTTTTGAAAACAATTTCCGGATTGGAAATCGGAATGACGAAAACGAAAAATATAATTTTTATTACAGTAAATTGATGTTTATTCCCATATATAAAATATTCAGTGAAAATCATGCCACAAGAAAATAATTTAGGAAACTATTATTAGGTGATTATTAGGTGGATCATAAAATTTGGTTAAATTTCTCTAACGGTATAACCAAATTAGACTAGGTGGCAACGGCGTTCCCCAAGTCGACGACATCCGAAACCGTCAGTAACAAGCGCGAAGTCTTGAATCCACGGCACACTAGGCTAGAATGGAAAATCTTTACATCGACGTGCGAGCTACGAGTTTCGTAAAATCCGTGTTTTGTGTTTTCCAAATGTCGAACGTTTTTGTGAGAAAAACAAAATTGTGTGCAGTGCAATTCTAAAATTTAGTTACCAATAGTGAAAATGGCATACAAGTGTCGTGAGGAGATAGTTGGTAAAAGATTTCTGTCAGTGAGTGGAATTTGCAAGTTAAAATCGGGAAAAATTAGTGAGTGGGGGTGGAGAAGTGGTGTTATACGAGCTGCTACTCATAGGGATAATAAAAATACTGATCTCCAGGTGAGAGTGACACTCAATTACTAAAAAGGGGGTGTGTACATTCCCACATGATTGTATTTATGGCAATTACCGGAATTCTCTGAATTTTCACTTGTAAACACAATTTTTGTTTACTATTACATAAGGTCTAGCGTAATTAAAATCGTAAGATTACCTTTTGTCTTTAAATGTATATGATTGTCATACTTTTGGAATTGAATTAAAAGTTGGTAAATATTGGTATAAAAATGCGAAAAATGTAGTTTTTGTAATATAATTTTTTCTAGGTTGTTAACTATGCAGAAACAATAATAATATTTTCTTATATAGTACTGACGAACTGTTGATCTGTCCACAATGACGTAGCAGTTTTCGGGAATGCAAACTATTTCTCTGAATTGTTGAGGGAAGACGTTTTCCCATTGGTTGCACTGCAATTTTCATGCACTGTAGAATATTTTCCTGTACTTCTACTGCATTATTGTGTAGTTGTCTGTTTATTTAACCTTCCCACGCGATTATTATCATATTGCTCCTTTTTATATTTTCTCCTAGGCTTTCTAAAATTACAAAATACCTTACAGCTTTTATCCATGATATTGTGTGCAGTCCAACCTCTCTTCTTCATTACTCTACTTAAAGACAAAGTGCTTGTTCCTTGTTTGATATCTTCTAAACTGCCACACCAGCGCTTTTTAGTATTCCAATACTTCTTCGCCCTGTTGGTGATTTGTCACGAGATATTCTTACCATTCTGATTTGCGCCTTTCTATAGAAATGTTTATTCGATAGGTGTTCACCATTATTCCATATTCCATAGTCTGAATATGTAATTCATTTGTAGTACATCATAGAGTTATCTTGTACATAATCGTTTATTGTGCCAATAGATACCCCAACTCTTTCTTTATACTTTTATATCTTCCTTCCTCTCTGCTCCTCTTCCTATCTTTTGCCTATCAATTTATCTTTCTTCCTGATATTTCTACTTTGACAACTGCACCTTGCACTATTTCACTCCTGAATTTCTTAGCTCACATTTTGTCACTCACTCATCTCTCTATCCCTTTATAATATATATATTTATATATATATATATATATATATATATATATATATATATATATAAATATATATATATATAAAATATATATATATTTATATATATATATATATTTATATATATATATATATATATATATATATATATATATATATATACACAGTATGTTTTAAGTTCCAACGAAAATTTGACCCCCCCCAAAACCTCAGAAACCAAGAGTTAATTAAAAAAAAAACACGTCAATTTGTATTGAAAGGGGGACCAATTTTCATGCAAAATTTATGCCCTCAAATGTAACCCCCTACTACCCCGCACCAACCCCTGGTTTTTTTTTAAATAGCAAGTGTGATCGAGTGGCACATCATTTGAAAGGTATTTTTTTTCTCTACACGAAACTTTATTTTTTTTTAATTTTATAATTTTGAAGATACTTTCGCAATAAACTAATTTATTGGTTGTACATCAGTAATAACAAAAAACATAAAAATTGATTAAATTAACCAATTAAATGTTCGAAATGACCTCCTGTGACCTCCATACAATAATACAATACGCATAAGCCTCTTCGTACGTTTTTAAAATACCTCTGGTGTCAATAATCAGCATTCTATCACAGTTCTTCGACGAGTGGCGTATGTTTTTGATTTTAGGTATCCCCACATACACAATCCAAAGGCGAAAGATCCGGTGATCTGGCCGGGCCGGCCACTCTATTGGACCCCTTCTACCCATTCAATGTCCTGGAAAACGTTGATTCAAAAATTGTCATGCGTATATCATAAGGTGCCCCGTCCTGTTGGAAAGTCATTTCATCCCATAAAAGATTATTATCAGATTCAAATGTATCAGTGATCAGCGGATCAATAAATAGGTTGTGATTTCCATCAAGAACTAATGGTCCAATAACGTGATTGCCTAAAATGACAACCCATACATTTAATTTCTGAGGTGTTTGTGTATGTGTTTCCATGAATAAGTAAGGATTACTGTTACTCCAATAACGAAAATTATGTCTATTAACTTCACCATGTAACATAAAAGTACACTCGTCGGAAAAACACGTATTGTACAATCGATGTTGCTTGTTATTTATGATTTAACTAAATTCTTCACAAAATTAAAGCTGCCGATCAGGATCATCTTCGTTTAATTGATAAAGTATTTTATCAGGGTGAAATTTATGAGATTTTATAATTCGATAAACACTAGATGCTGATACACCAGATTCACGAGGTAGTTGTCTGATAGACTGTCGATTATCCATTTGTACTTACTTACTTACTTAGTCCTAAGCCTTTCTACCGTTAGGTGTAAGGCTGGTGGGGTTAAGATTTGCACTGTTGTCTCCATGCTATCCGGTCTTGTGTTAGATTTCGTGCACTTTCCCATGTCAATCCTTTCTTCTCAACTTCTTTTCTGATTTCGTCTACCCACCTAACTCTTGGTCTTCCTCGTTTGTTTTTCCCTTGCATTCTCGTTTCAAACACTCGTTTTGTTAATTTTTCATTCGACATTCTACACACGTGCCCGAACCATCTTAGTTGCCCCTCTACTATTTTTTCGTTTATTGGTTCTAGTTTTAGGTTTTGTCTGATTGTTTCGTTTCGTATTTTGTCTGTCCTCTTTCTGTTTGCTATTTTCCTCAGGAACCTCATTTCCATAGCATTGACTCGAGATTTTTGTCTCCCAGTCAATGTCCATGACTCGCTATTATATATGATTGTAGAACTACTGATTTAACGACTGCCGTTTTTACCTTCTCCGGTATTTCTTTTTTCCCCAAAAATGTTGTTTTCATAGTGTTAAATAAGCTTCCTGTTCGTCCCATTCTCTTATTTATTTCCATGTCTTGTTTACCGTTTGATTCAATTATTGCTCCTAGGTATTTAAAATGTTCCACTTGTTCTAGTTGTTTTCCGTTTAATTGTATTGCGTGTGTCTTTCTCTTATTTGAAATTATCATTGTTTTTGTTTTCTCTGTATTTATTTTCATATTTATGTTTGACAGTTCTTCTTCTAGGATTTCAAGGTTGTTCTGTAGGTCTTCTCTGTTTTCTGCTATCAAAACCATGTCGTCTGCAAATAGAAGCTCTGATAGTTGAGTCTGTTTCATTTGCCAGTATCCTAATGTTAGTTTTCTCATTCTTCTCTTGGCTTTCTTTATTGCTTCATCCAGTACCACTGAGAACAGCAGTGGGCTCAACACGCATCCCTGTTTGACGCCTTAACTTGTAGTAAATTCTTCGGATTCCTCGTTGTTGGTTCTCACCGTATTTGTATTATTGTTGTACATATCCTTTATTACATGAATTGTTATCCTGTCAACTCCTCTTTCCTTTAATGTCCTCCATACGTCCTTTCTTTGTATTCTGTCAAACGCCTTTTCCAGATCAATAAAGCATATATGTATTTCTCTATTTTTATTGATTACTTTCTCACTTATTTGTCTTATTGTGAATATGTGGTCTTGCGTGCTTCTGTCCTTCCTCAATCCGCATTGTGTATCTTCCATAGTTGGTTCTATTTGGGTTTTTATTCTTGTTTCTATTATTCTTGCGAATACCTTCCCAGGAATACTTGATATAGTAATACCTCGGTAATTATTACAGTTTCTCTTGTCGCCCTTTTTGTGTATTGGTAGTATAATGTCTTTCTTCCAGTCCTGTGGTATTTCTGCTCTCTTTATGATATCATTCATTAGTTCTTTCATGCTGTCCACTCCCTCTATTCCCATGAATTTTATCATTTCCGGGGTGATATCATCCTTGCCTGGTGCTTTGCCTAATTTAACTCTTTCAATTGCCTTTTCTAGTTCCTCTGTTGTTATGGGTTCTACTTTTTGTTCTTCATTAATTTCTTGTATCTCCACTATGTTCCATTTCCATTTGTAAATGACCCAAAAACGCCATTTCAACTGGTTTATTTCAGACTCGGCTGTTTACTTCGGGCTTTGTGCTGTTAACGTCACTAGTAGCTTTAAACGTATCAGTTAAATGTTTAACGTATTGGTGACTAACATTTTTTTCTGGGTGGTTTCTATTAAAGATCCTTGCCGTAGCCTTATCACTCTGATTATTTCCATAGTATAGCTTAACTAATTCTATTCTATTCATTCTTCACTAGAATATCCCATTTTTGTTAGCATTTACAAAAATACCTCTGATTAATCAGTCGTTAACAAATGTCAAATCAAAATTAACCTGGTAAACACTATAAAAGATGTTTAGGATTCATTATCTTTTAAAAAAAATTCATATGAAAAAGTGATATTTTTACAAAAAGAAAAAAAATTATCTTCAACACAGTGGCGTGTTGATATAGATTTGCAGGTTGATTGAATTATTGTGTTGGGGGTCACTAAGAACATTTAATTGGTTGATTTGGTGAAATTTTATGTTTTTCTTGTTATCAGTGGTATTCAACCCATAAATTAGTAAAATCCAAAATTATCTTCAAAGTTATTACTTAAATTAAAAAAAAAAACACAGTGTTGTATAGAGAAAAAAATTACCTTTCAAATGATATGCCACTCGACCACACTTGCTATTAAAAAAAACTGGGGGTTGATGCGGGGCAGTAGGGGGATAAATTTGACATGAATTTTGCATGAAAATTCGTCCCCCTTCCAATACAAATTGACGTGTTTTCTTAAATTTTGAGGAAAATTCTTGATTTCTGAGTTTCTGAGGGGGTCAAATTTTGGTTGGAACACGCTGTATATATATGATTTTAAACTCTGAAAATTACATTTAATTTCTAATTTTATTGAATTTCAATATAATTAACAAACAAAATTTATTTATTGAGTTTTAATTCATATCTAATTACAGACGCCAAATTATTTATTAAATTTTTACAGTGGCAGGTATATAGGGGAGGGATGGACAAGAAGGTAGAAAATTAAAGAAAACCTATTATTTTTGTCTTTTATGTAGTGTGGGTTTATCTTTTTTTTTTAATGTATCTGTTTCGCCTTATAGTGTTATTAAGACATCCTGCAAGTCTATTTGCTTTTTGTACTTGATCTCTCACTTTTTTCTCCAGGTCTCCATAGCTAGACAGTGTAATTCCAAGGTATTTTATTTCCATTACTTGTTCAATACTGATACCATCAATTTCTATTTTACATCTGGTTGCTGATTGGCATTGTTTTAGTTTTCTGAGATGAGGTTGTCATATTCAATTTTTTTGCTCTTATATTAAATCTCTGGACCACTCTTTGCAGACTATCTTCATCTTGGGTTATCAATGTTGCGTCGTCTGCGTAGGAGAGAGAGAGAGAGTATTTTTGCTTCTTTGTTTCCCATTCTCCTATTTCTATAGGTTTTGGTAAGTTGTCCATCTATTCTAACTCCCATTTTGTTGTTTTGGTAGATGTTTTCAATAGTTTTTATGATATTTAGGGAAACTTTTCTATTATACAGAAGATAGATTACATCTTTGAGTCTTACACTGTCAAACGCTTTATTTAAGTCAATCACACACAGAAATGCTGGTTTATTATACCCTGGTGCTAGTGATTTCTCACTAATTTGGTTTATGTTTACTGTTGTTCATCTGATAAACCTATCCCCTGATTCAATAGTTCTTGTAAAATTTTAGTTGTAAGTTTTAGAGTAGTATTTTACAAGTTTTATACTTCTTTAGTTTTCTGGGTGTTTTATCTCATCTCCTTTTTTGAATAGTAGAATTCGTTCGCTCGTTCTCCATTCTTCCGGTATTTTATTGTGCTTTATTACAATTTTATTAATTCATGTTGGTAATTGTTCTGTCATAGCTGCATATTTCAGTAATTCGTTTTCTATCCCGTCTTTACCTGCTGCTTTTCTGTTCTTTAGCTTTTTTAGTATTTTAAGAACTCCCTGTATATTTATATTAAGTTTTTCATTTGTGGTAACTTCTGTTGTTTCCTCTGCATAGAGCTTTTTTAGGTAGTCAATCCCTGTATCCTTTTCAATGTGTTTTGGTTTTATTAGTTCCTTTACTTCCGTTCTTTGACCTCATATAGAGCGCCATATTTCCTTTTGCAGACCATAAAAATCATGTTCGATTTATTTCGAAAAGCGTTCCCAGTGATCATTTCTATGTTTCTTATAAGGCCATGTGTTTCGTTTCTTATTGTCCTGTAATTATGGTATGCTCCTTGTGTTGTGGTTGACATGTATTTCAGTTAAGCTTTTTTCTTTTCTTTTTCAATTTTCATTTTTCCTTCACTTCTGTACAAAACCATGGGGTTCTTCGCCTTGGGAAAGATTTATTTTTATTTATATTTCTTTCACCAATACGTTCCTTGGCCGAGGCTAAGATATTGGACTTAATTTTTGCACGGCTTTCTTCGACTTCATCACTTTCTGTGATATGTATTTCTGCTTTTTTCTGTTTTCTTCCTTATTAGAATAGCTATCTTGTAGAGTCATCCTGTAAGCTTTCGACTTTTATCTTTGTGGTGTATTCTGGTATTTTGTTATCACATATATGTATTTTTATTCTGATTTTGCACAATACCAATTGAAGAATGGAACTTTCAAATGAGCGCCAAAACCAACATTTTGAGATATTTAGTAAAAACGTTAAGAAAACGCAAGGATTAATTTTGTTTGTTTATTTTAGCAAAAAATCGGTATATAACAAAACGGAAAACTGAATCTAAAAGTATACTTAATAATGTTATAAACAAACGAAACGAAAAAAATTCTTTTTAAAATAGGAAGGTGCTAAGTGCCCACTTATTTTTCTTTAGTAATGAGACGGAATATATCATTATTTTGCATGTTAGGGTTTTCAGCAGGGTCTTCTTTTTCAGTTTCAAACTACTCCTAGTAAATTGGTATCCTATGGTATCACTGATTGGAGGCACTTTTCTTGTTCGCTGATACTTTGTTTTCGGGTCCCATTATCACTAACTTTATTTTTTTTCAAATCATTTAGCGTCTTGTTTTTTAAAATGTTATTTTCACGCCAAGATTCAAATTCTGAAAATGAATGAGTGATTTTGATGTTTATAGGATTCTCTTTTTAAACACGTATCCTAACTGATTTGCTTACTTGTAGCTTAGTAGTTTTTCTCAGCAGCCTCTTTAATGTTCCAAAAACCAAAGCTATTCATGTGGAGTCATCGAAAGGTGGAAAGTATCTTGCGGAAGTAATAACGTTGATCAAATCCTCCGTCACGAATGCTTTCATAGTTTTTTTCCGTTTTTCTATCAGGGCAAAATCCCTATTACAAGGCATGAAACTGTGACTGCTTACCAAAAATCTTTGCTTTATAGAATCTTATACGCCATTAGAAACCAAAAACATCAACACAAACGAAATAAATTTATTTTTATTTTGGCCACCATAGTTGTCGCTCCAAATAATGATGTCCTTCGTGTTAGTAAAGCCACTATTTAAGAAACGTGCAGGCACGACGCAATTTCGTTTGCGCCTCGTTACGAGAATCCTTCGTGCCACAGGAACATGGAGGCATTAATTGTGTCCCCTACATGTATTCCAAAGTTGAAACAGGAAAGCTGTGACAAGTAGAACAGATCTGAAAGAACTAACGTTGGCACAAACATGGCCTGTTCCAGATCCATGGATAAGCAGCAAACCTTGCTACCAGGTTGTTGTAAATCTATTGCATCTTGCTTGAGTAGTCCTCTTGCCTTTTCGGCTTTCCTTTGGTGAAGTTCTAGCTCACATTTTGACTGATCGCTACTACCGTTGTTTATACGGTGGACACTACAATCTATGACAGGTGTGACATGTATCCATTCGAGGTCGTTAACAAGACAAATTTGGAAATTCGCGTTTGAAAACCGATCTATAGAATTTTTAAGTTACTTTAGTATCTGGATATCGCTCTTAATAAGCTCTAAACAGTCTATTAATTAATACTCAAGTCCGGGCTTACGTATTTTTACTGGACTTTGCCCTCGTATAATGACCAACATCGCTGGGTATTTAATTAATAGGCTCTTTAATAGCACAGCGATCATCTTCAGAATATAGCGATTTTTTGTGAGACGTCCTATTATCTGAGAAAGAAGTTTCGCCAAGTTTCTTTTTATTTACAAGAACTTCCAGCTTTTTCCTTGTTACAGCAAGGGTATTCATGAATTTATTCCTACACACGTAAGGAAAGGCTCCATCTTCATTGGGTAGGGTGTAGCTTACTGTTGTTTGACGTCTACTATCTTTCGGAACCTCATATACCATGCTGGCGCCTCCTAACCCGCAGGAGCTGCATAAGACCCATCAGATAAGTAGGTACCTTGAATTTTGGTGGTCTCTCGGTGAAGCTTTTCAAACAAGGATTTTCTGTAGCGATAACTGATAGAGTTGTACAATTAAATTTGCACTTACAAATCACCTTAAAATTAAAAGTAAGACAGAGTGCAACATGATTATGTTACAAAGCTCCTGTGTTGGTAACGGTTTTGCCGCTTTTACTTTACGTTTTCCAGTTTTATATGCTTTGCCAGCCTCCCTATGTTGTGTTTGTTCCTTGCCAAAGCTGCCAGTGCCATTACTTCTTCGGGGTTTCACTTCACTCATTGCAACAAACTGTACCCTTTAATCACAACAAAATTTATAATAATAAATTTGACAGTCTGGCACATAACCAATTTGTATGCAAGGCACATACCGCTGGCGCCATCTTACAGTCCCTATACAAAGTTTAGTATTAGGAATGACACCTAGCGCCTTTGTTAGGACGTAGAGCATGGCACATGGCACAACCTTTCTTTGGCAATAACTCAAAATCAAAAGTTTTGGCACTTAGTACCTTTGAAACTTACACTCTTCAATTTATGATCTCTTCCCTTTTCTGCTGATGTTAATGCTATTATATCCAAGATTTCAGAAGCCTATTCGACAGAATATAGTCTATTATAGATCTTTGTCCTCTACTGTTTTCAAAAGTGTATTTGTATTGTTCTTTGTGAGTGAAAAATGTATTATTAATACGGTTTCGTTTATGCTGCAGAGTTCCGTCAGAACGTCTCCGTTTTCATTTCTAATATTTTCATTAAATCGCTCTTTTATTCCTGGAACTACACATGCATTAAAATCACCCGTAATGTAAAGTCTGAAGGTGTTCGTAGAAGTTTGCCCTTGTGGTGTTATCTCTGTTGTTCTATAGTGGATATATTGCTCTAAATCTCATTCAGAGGTTTGATATCCAGTTTAACTTTTACACTTACTATTCTTTCAGGTATTTACATTCTTGTACTTGGTGTAAACATTTTCTAATAGGGGGACTCCTTCTTTGGTCCTGGTTTCTTTCGCAACACCACTGTAAATCAACAGATAGTCATCCAGCATAATTTGACCCTTTCCTTTTTTCTTCGTCTCTTGTAATGCATATATATCTATATTTCTTTCTACAAGTTCTTTTGTAATTTCCTGCTCTCTTGTGTTTAGAGACTTTACGTTCCAAGTACTGATGCTAAGTATATTTCTCGTTTTCCATAAATTCGTTGTACTCTTTCTCGCTTTAATCGTCGTAATGAAATCATTACTGTTCCGAGGCATAATCCTGTTTCCAAGAGCTGTATGGTTTTAAAGTCTATCAGTGGTAACCTGGCTGTAGTTTCCCACCTCCTTTATCCGGGCTTGGGACCAAGTTTTTTAATAGTACTATTTTATTAGAATCTTCGTAGAGTACAATATTCAATTGAATTTTAGCTCTATGATTGCTAATATGCTCTTTATTTCTTAAACCTCAGGTATCTTCAAGTGTCATATTAATTTTTTATTACGGATAGGTATTGTTACATACGTAAATATCATGAATAAAAACGTGCTTTATTAGAGACACAACAACAAAAAAAGTTTTCGCAATAAAATTGATCACACGTGTGTGCTAGTGGTGCTAAAACATAATAATTATAAATTACTGCTCTTTTATGAATTACCATGTATGCAACACTCTAAAATTTATTTATTTAGTTTACACTTACAGTTGTTAAATTGATTTATTTTCAATAGAGGATTTTATGGCTGTAGTTAGCACTGCTATAGGTCGTAAAACATGTAATTAATCTTGTTAACTCCGCATAAAAGGGTAAATGATATCTTTTTAATTCAAATTTTACTATCGTCTTTAGAATTTTTTATAACTTAAATGAGATTGCTGTTAAATTACTCTAAATTACCAATTATATAGATTCAGACCTATATATACTATTACAACTATAATTTATTATTATTTTTTATTTATTTACGCTGTAACCACAAGGGTTATTAGCGACCTAAAAAATATAAAACAGGTAAAGTTAGAAAAAATTACAATAATTGATACAGTCCTGAGTCTTTAAGATAACTTGTGTTTTTAATGTTCATGTTTTTTCCTAAGGCTTCCTTTATATTATTTGGGATAGTGTGCTTCTTTCTTGCTGCTTCATATTGTTGTGAATTTATTAAAAGGTTCAATATTTATAACACTTACGGATTTAATTTATTTCTTTATTTATTTTAACTTATCTTACAATAATTTATTATATTCGTACGTACAAATTCGCGAGCGCGGGTCTTGAGTATTAACTGGCCCTCCATATAAAAATGTTGTATTTATATACGAAATCCTGATATACTAGAACAGCATCGAAAGATCGAGAAGCTTAGCCGGCTCATTCACCATAATTTTGGTTCTAGACTTCCACCGAAATTTCTACAATAAAACAGAATAATTAGTCATAAAAGTTAGGCCAGTATATTTATCGTAACATTGCCCCCCTCTTAAAAGATGGTTCCTCCTGGAACCTTGTCGGGACTGGAACCGGAACTGTATGCTGGTATCGGCAACTGGACCCTCTTTTACAACTTCCAGTTGTATAAAAATGACAAGGGACGGTTTTCTCTCCGCACCAGTAACTATGCGGATTGCAACAGACTAACACCTGGACTTCGGTGTCTTTAAAGATCTCCTCCACCATATTTCGGATAACCCTCCAATCTAATTGGCGGCACTCCAACTTTGACATGGCTAACTTTTGCACGTCGGACTCTAGTACGTGCTCTCTCAATTGAAGTAAGGCTTCCCATACATCTCGGTAGGTAGGTTGGTCACGGGCAGTGTCTTTTGTTACCAGGTAGAAAAGGTAACGTGATGCATCTTGGAGTTTCAAGGTTTTACCGGGAGCTGGCACTTGGCATTGAAGTTCTGCAACTCGACCAAACTTCCTTCGAAAGACGCATGCCAACCCTGGTGCGTCTTTGATACTGGCCGGGATGGTAAGGGCCAGCGAGTAGTCATCGGGGAGCGCGAGTAGATCTTGCTTTTCTTCAGTGGTAACACCATGTCTTGCTTTACCGGTACCTCCATAGGCACCCATGAATTCCTCAAACGTGAGGTCAGACACGTCTTGGACTTGGTTTACTTCCACTTCTTCATCTACGTCGTGGTCACCTTCGAAAGACGCCAGCCGGTTATGGTGTACTATCATCGGCTTTCCCTTCGGAATCTTGCTTATTCGGTAGATGACATCGTTGATCTTCTCCATAATGAGGTATGGACCTTCCCAAAACTGCTGCAATTTGGGAGAACAACCTTTTCGCTTCTTGGGATTATACAGCCATACTTTGTCGTTCTTCTTAAAGCAACCCTTTTCGGCTTGTGTATCGTACCGTTTCTTCATTCGGTCGCTAGCGATCTGAAGGTGGGAACGGACCAACTCATGTACATCGTCCATTCTTCTTCGTAATTCGATCACATAATCTTCACCTGCTACATCTTCTCCAGGTCGACACCCAAATTCTAGATCACAAGGTAGTCGCATTTCGCGTCCGAATAGGACTCTGGCTGGTGTCTGGCCCGTTGATTCGTTAACAGCAGATCTGTAGGCCATTGTGAAGAACGGAAGGTATTGGTCCCAGTCTCGCTGATGATCGGACACCATCTTTGTCAAATATTTGCCAACTGTCCTATTCATCCGTTCTACCATACCATCAGATTGCGGATGATATGCTGTAGTTCTTGTTTTCTTCATGCCTAGTCTATCACATATTCCTTGGAATAGATCGCTTTCGAAGTTCCTGCCTTGGTCACTATGGATCTCCAAAGGCACTCCAAATCGGCTGATATATTCTTGGATCAACTTATCTGCAACGGTGGCGGCCTTCTGGTCTGGAAGTGCGTAAATCTCGACCCACTTACTGAAGTAATCCATTACTACCAGCATGTACTTGCCTCCATTTTCACTTTCTGGAAATGGCCCAGCGATGTCCAAAGCTATTCTTTCAAACGGGCTTCCAACATTATATTGTCTCATAGGAGCTCTCCTTTTTCGGTAAGGCCCGTTACTCGTAGCACAAATAGTACATTTCTTACACCAGTCTTTTACGTCGTCGGAACTGTTCATCCAATAAAACCGTTCCCGAATTCGCTGAAGGGTTTTCCTTACACCAAAATGCCCTCCCGATGGACTGTCGTGTAACTGACGAAGTACTTCGGCTATTCTGCTCTTTGGAATCACCAACTGTCTTCTTTTCTCTGAACCGTCATCATTTTCCAGGACTCGTTTGAGCAAGCCATCTTCGATGATAAATGAGTCCCACTGGGCCCAATACGTCTTAACTACTGAGCATAGGTTTGATATTTCCTGCCAAGGTGGTCGACGGTTTTCCTCTTTCCATTTTCGGATTTTCTGTATAACTGGATCTCTCTCTTGTTCTTCCCTTATCTTAGTGGGCGTCCAGTCGTCGTTGACAATCGTCGTTCTTAGCACTGCTGCTTCCTTGGATTCCGTTTTGTTGCAGTGGGGACACTCTGCTGGGCATGGCCGTCTGGAAAGAGAATCAGCGTTTCTGTGGCTAACTCCGGCTCGGTGCTCAATCTTAAAATCGTATTCTTGGAGTCGTTCGATCCACCTGGCTATCTGACCCTCTGGATTCTTAAACTGCATCAACCACTTAAGGGCGGCATGGTCGGTTCGGATTAAAAACTTCCTTCCATAGAGGTATTGATAGAAGTGCTCTACTGATTTCACTACTGCCAGAAGTTCTCTTCTCGTGACGCAATAATTCCGCTCAGGTTTTGAAAGAACTTTACTAAAATATCCGAGGACTCGTTCCTGTCCTCCTTGAATCTGAGACAGCACTCCTCCAATTCCCACATTACTTGCATCTGTATCTAAGATGAACTCTCCTTCTGGCAGTGGATACCCTAAAATTGGTGCTGTTATTAAATGCTTTTTCAAGGTCTCAAAGGCATTTTGGCAGTCTATATCCCAGCGGTATTCTCTTGCTTCCTCTGTAAGTCGCGTTAATGGCTTAGCGATATCTGCAAACTTCTTAATAAACCTCCGGTAGTAAGTACATAATCCAAGAAAACTTCTCACTTGATGTTTGTCAGTTGGTTTTGGCCATTCCTTAATGGAATCGATTTTTCCCTTATCCACGGCCACTCCTTCTTTACTGACTATATGACCCAGATAATTGACTTTACCTTGAAATAGCTGGCACTTCTTGGGGTTTAGCATCAATTGGGCAGCTTTAAGTCGATTAAAAACGTTTTCTAAATTCCTCAAATGATCTTCGAATGTCTCCCCCAAGACGATTATGTCATCTAAATAAACCAGGCATGTTTTCCAAGATAACCCTCTCAACACATTTTCCATAAGCCTCTCAAATGTCGCAGGAGCATTACAAAGTCCAAATGGCATAACGTTGAATTGCCACAATCCAGATCCTGTGGTGAAGGCTGTCTTTTCTTTATCTACTGGGTCCATTTCTACCTGCCAGTATCCAGACTTCAAATCTAAAGTGGAAAACAATTTACTTCCAGCCAATGTGTCCAATGTGTCATCGATCCGAGGCAGAGGATAACTATCTTTCTTGGTAACGTTGTTCAGCAAACGGTAATCCACACAGAACCTCGTCGTTCCGTCTTTCTTCTTAACCAGGACCACCGGAGAGACCCATGGGCTCGTAGAAGGTTCTATCACCCCGTCTTTCTTCATTTCCTGAACAATCGTTTCAGCTTCCTCTCTTTTCGCCTGTGGTAATCGTCGAGCTGTTTGACGAATTGGCTTAGCATTACCAGTATCAATTTTATGCTTAACAACGGTAGTTCTTCCCGTCTTTCCTCCTTTCGGTACGAAAATATCACGATACTGCCGAAGAAATTCCCTTAATTTCCTTTTCTCCATCTGGTTTAGAGACTGTCCTGCAACTGCAACCATTTGGTCGAATTTGTCGTTGGAATTATCAGATGTTGTCGCCTGACGAATTATGGATGTCACAGGTACACAAGTTCCTACTTTTGTCTCTTTCTTTATGGTCACTGGGTAGTCGTTGACATTGATAAGTCTCACAGGAATTTCTTTAGCCGAAGTCACCAATTCCTTTCCAATTATGATTCCACGGCCAACCTCATCGTCGTGGTTCCAAGGCTCCATCATAACAGGTCTCCCTTCGTCTACAATTCCCTGTAGTCGCGCTACTATGATCGTTTCGCTTCTCGCAGGCACGACTGTATCTTCTGTAATGGCTGCTTGCACAGTGTTGTCATTATGTGGATGGAGAAATACTTCCTCGTTGCCAACTTTGATTACCTTATTCTTAAAATCCAATTGGAATCCATGCATATTCATTACGTCCATTCCTAATATAACATCCTCTTCGATGTCAGCAACTATAACAGTATGGACAAACTTTTCTGCTCCAATCCCCAATTGTACCTGGATTTCTCCATGAATGTTGGCATTTTCACCTGTAGCGGTCCGAAGTCGCAACCTCGTTGGTAACAGTTTCTTTCGGCTGTTTATAACTGTCGGGCGTATAATGGTTCTGGTCGCTCCGGTATCCACCAACAACGTATGCTTTTTACCATTTATGTCTCCATCTACATATACACTATCTTCACGACATTTCAAAGAAGCTATTAGTATAAGAGGGTCTTTGGAAGAGTTCCGGGTCGAAGCTGCCCCCCTAAGGTTGACTCGTTCTGGTTTTCCTGATGGTGAGTTTCTTGATTTTATGGTCTTCTTTTTCTTGCATGTCATGCTTTTCATCAAATTAAAGAGCTGGTCAAGTTTATCTTCATCTCCTTCCTCTTTTACAGTCCTAACTTTACTGTAACCGCCAGAGGCCTGCGTAGCTGACTCATATTCGAGGGCGGCGGATAGGACATCAACCAGCGTCTTGTGACGTGCTAATCGCAGTGTTCTCTGCATTTCATGATCACGAAGACCATCAATAAACGTTTGAACGGCCAATTTTTCCATCATGTCTTCGGGAGCTGTTGGATAAGCATATCGTACTAATCTGGCAATATCTACCTCATATTCTTGAAGAGCCTCATCTTTCTTCTGTCTACGATTTTTAAGCTGCGACTGATATACATGCTCCAAATGTTCGTGGCCATATCGCATATTTAACCTCTTCTTCAGTTGTTCGAAATCATCGGTCTCCTCTACTGCTATGGTCTGAAGCACATCTAAGGCATCTCCTCGAAGAGCGATAGTCAGGTTTACCGCCTTTTCTTTTTCAGACCATCCATTTGCTCTTGCGGCTGATTCGAACTGTTTCATGTAGTTGTTCCATGATGATTTTCCGTCGAAAGTTGGGACTTTCACATGGACAGAACCTCCACTTCCTTCAAATTTCGGCCGTATTTCCAACTTACATTTCGTCTCGTCTTCTTTTATCTCCACTGTAATCGGATTGTTACCTCTCTCTGCTGTCCCTGTTTCTTCCATCTTCCTTTCCATCTCTTTAATCTTTTCTTCGAAGGCCAACTTATCGGCAGCAACTTGGTTTTTTAACGAAGATATTCTATCGTCCAGGGCAGACATCTCAGAAGTGACTTTAGAGATTTCTGAAGAGATGTTAGCAGAAACTTTGCTTTCCAGGGAAGAAATCTCGTTAGAAACTTTGCTTTCTAAAGAAGCGATGTCGCCGGAAACCTTCGAAATATCGCCAGAAACTTTGTTCTCTAATGATGCGATATCACCGGAAACTTTGGCTACATCACCAGAAACTTTGGCTACATCACCAGAAACTTTGGCTACATCACCAGAAACTTTCGAAATCGACGAGAGGACAGCATCTTCAAATATATAAGTCTCTGGATCTAGTCCTTCTTCTAGCAAAGCGTTCTTTAGTCGTTGGACTAACTCAGCCTTTTTTCCGGTGGAAGCTAATTCTCTGTCTTCAAGATGTCTTCTTAAATTAGTCACTGTCAGCTCATAAATCGTAGCCATTTTCACAATTTATTTTATATTCACTTGTAATTTATTTTCGCAATTTATCTTAAGTATTCCACTGTTCTGACACCATTTGTTGTGAATTTATTAAAAGGTTCAATATTTATAACACTTACGGATTTAATTTATTTCTTTATTTATTTTAACTTATCTTACAATAATTTATTATATTCGTACGTACAAATTCGCGAGCGCGGGTCTTGAGTATTAACTGGCCCTCCATATAAAAATGTTGTATTTATATACGAAATCCTGATATACTAGAACAGCATCGAAAGATCGAGAA
Organism: Diabrotica undecimpunctata; assembly: GCF_040954645.1. Classification (NCBI taxonomy): domain Eukaryota; kingdom Metazoa; phylum Arthropoda; class Insecta; order Coleoptera; family Chrysomelidae; genus Diabrotica; species Diabrotica undecimpunctata. Next base: position 126,417,848 of record NC_092806.1, read on the forward strand.
GCTTAGCCGGCTCATTCACCATAATTTTGGTTCTAGACTTCCACCGAAATTTCTACAATAAAACAGAATAATTAGTCATAAAAGTTAGGCCAGTATATTTATCGTAACAATATGTTTTGCACTGAGTTAGTATTTGCTTAACGGATAGTGTTACTTGACAATTTTCACACATTGGCGGCACAGTTCGCGTAAAGAGGTGTTTATGTGTAAAGTCACTGTGTCCAAGTCGCAAACGTGTTATTCTCACTTGGTCGTGTCTATCGCTGTGGGTTGGAGCCACGGTTTCACTAATTGTTTGATTTCCTTGAGTTTATTTTGTGATGCACTCTACTTATTTTGCCACGCACTTGACACTTTATATTTTATTTCTGACTTGAAGTCATCTGAAGAAACCTCATTAATAAGAATGGAGTCCTGGCTGAAGGATGCTAAGCGGCCTAGTTCATCTGCTTCTTTATTTCCTTGTATACCTGAATGTGATGGAACAAACATGAAGTCAACAGTGATCTTATTAATATTTAGAATCTCTATTTCTGATTGGATATGTGAGGCAATTGGATTATTGGTATATAAACGTTTGATAGTATGAAGTGAACTTAGTGAATCGGTTATTATGAGAGACTGCTTCAACTCTTTTATGTGGATAAGTGCTTGTAATATTGCAAACAACTCTGCAGTGTATGACGAAGTAATGGGATTGAATTTAAATTTTAAGGATGTATTGGGTGTGAGGATGGATAATTTATTATTTAAGTTCAAAATTTTTATGGCCAACCAGTAGAAAATGGAAATTAGTCTCATTCTTAACAAATTAAAATATTTTTTCTTTTTTTTCATATTCATATTTCATATTCATTTCATATCAAATTTCATAAACGTTACTTAAAATTGGTAACTATTAATCGTTAATGAAAAATCAGTAAGAATATGCGACACCATAAAAATATATAATATATATATATATATATATACATATATATATATATATATATATATGTATATATATATATATATGTATATATATGGAAAATATGTGTAATTCTACAGGGTGATTCAGTCTAGATGAGCAGGACTGAATCTATAGTTTCAAATACTCTAAAAAGGTACCACGAAACAGGAAATTAGGTACGAAGTCCTCGTCAAGGACGCCCAAGGTGCATAATCGCAATTGATGACCGTTTTTTGGTTCTTAATTCTACACGAAATCGTTCATTGACATCGATGCACCTCAGAAATGAGCTATTAAATGTTAGACAAGTTAATGTGAGTTCCCAAACAGTTAGACGAAGATCAAAAGAAGCAGACTTAAAGCCCAGACGCCCCGCCAAAGTTCCACGGCTTCTTCAAACTCATAAAGCTCGTCGTTTGGAATTTGCAAGAACACATATTTAATGGAATATTGACAACTGGAAAAACGTGATTTTCACTAATGAGACCAGAATCCTATTATGGAAGCCAGATGGTCAAAACTACGTCTTCAGAAGAGTTGGAGAACGATTCGCCAGCTGTAGTCTCGCCCAGACCGTTAGTTTTGGAGTTGATGGCATAATTCTTTGGGAAGGTATTAGTTGGGAGGTACGTACCGCACTTGTGGAAGTGATTGGATGGATGACTGGTGATTTTTACGTTTAAAACATCCTGCAAGATCATGTTTTGTCATATGTTGGTTACATTAGTTATGAAAGATTCACGTTAATGCACGATAATGCTCAACCACATGCCGCTGCCATAGTGAGTAATTATCTTGACGAGGTCCAAATTCGAAGATTGGATTGGCCACCGTCTAGCCCAGATTTAAATCCAATAGAGCACATGTGGGATCACCTAAGTTTAGAGTAAAATAACCTTATTTACTTGATACTAAATATTTATTTTTTTCGCAATTTTCTCCGCATAAAAACTTAAAATTGTTCATTAAACATTGTTAAAATAAACTCTATTTTACAATAAACGACTTGCTCGACCAGAATTTATTTTAAAAAAATAAAAATTTGAAAATTCAAAAATATTCGATATTTTTGTCCATGAGTGTATTATCACTCAATACTCAATACTTACAAAAATTGTATGTATTTCCGAAATTTGAAGAAAGATAAAAATATCTCGGAAAATAATGAGTTTAGGTATAGGGAATGCTATATAAAAATAAAAGAGTATCATAGATATAATATTTCTAAAAAATAAAATACAGGGTGATCCATTTAAAAAAATTAAGAAAATCGTAATTTTGTTTTGTAGTTTACCCTGTATACAAATGATTTCAAATAAACTTAATTTAAAAACCACAATGTATTGTTTACCTTATTATATAAAATAAATAATTGTTTATGCATTACTTTGTTATATACACGGTGTTGATTTCATAGCGATTTCGAGATAAAAATGGTCATGGAAATAGTCAATGGAAATTATAAACAATTAAAGATTTTGTCCTATTTTTGGAGCAACAAATTAATTTAATAAATTATAATACGCCATTTTGCAGTCTTTTTTTATCTCTTAAAAGATAAAATGTTTATAATTAGGTATAAGTAGATACCTTTTTAATGGCAACGCAATCTTTTTAATGGTAAAAAATTACATTTTTTACACTAAATTGGTAATAGTTAAAAAACAACGCCGAAATTTTCGTAGAAAACGTATCGGTTTTCGTCCTATAGTTATATATTAACGAAAAAAGTTAATTACCTGATACCTATTGCGAAGTCCTGAGAAATACTCAATTTCCTGGACTATATGGTTTGTAAGATTTGTAAATAGTAGCTTGACTAATAAACATAGTCTTTATTTACGTCTCTAATCAAATTAACTGTGCATTTCAAAACATAAAATATTTCCATTTTTCCTCGTACTCGTAGTATTGTCCTTTTACCTATGGTATAAAAATAAAACAAGATGCTTTTATATCCATCCACAAAACTTTCTGAAGAATATTAGAAATGTGTTTTAAAAACCCTCTCTAATCCCTAAATCTAATCCATTTTCGTCTACCAGACTAAACTTTTTTATTCTATCCTGCCTGTGCCTGTCGAATCCCCAAAGTAGGAACGCTCGGCACTGAGAGTTCACAGACATACGTACATTAGTCTGTACATAATATAAAATGTAATCCAATAGGAATAGACGCGATGTTAGAAAATATCTACAATATGTTGAATTATTTTATTATATCACAAAAAACAGTTTTAGTATATTTATTAAAGTATTTTAATAATTATATTTTTTTCACTCTATGATCAAGTTTTAAAAAACGTTGAGGAACTTAGATTTCTAGGTATAATTTTTTATTCAAAACTTACTTGGAATAAACAAATCCAATTACTTAAAAAATCATGTTTACAGAACATAAATATTCTTAAAGTACTAGCAAATCATAACTGGGGCGCAGACACAACACAGCTACTAAACATTTACAAATCCTTAATCCTCAGCAAATTAGATTATGGATCAATTGTATATAATTCAGCTAAGGACTCAACATTAAAAAAATTATATATTGTACAAAATACCATTCTAAGACTAGCTCTAAGGCCTACAGAACCAGTCCAGTTGAAAGACTTAATGTCGAAGCAAATGAATCTCCACTTTATATTAGAATATTACATCTCAGTAGCATTACATCTATTGATTATGCTCCTCCTATACAAATTCCACATTGTAACACAGATCTGTCAACTTATACTAAGGAGAATACCCCTTCATCTCTTTTTCTCCAATACTTCTACAATATTAAAAATAAATATTCATCCTGTCAACTAGTTTATACCGATTCATCAAAAACGCACGAATTGGAAACAGTAGGATCCGCCATTGTCACAGAGGATTCTGTGCTCAAGTTTCCACTACCTAAGGACTACTTAATATATTCTGCTGAACTTTTTGCGATATCCAAGGCAGTACAACAAACACCTAATTGACCTGAAGACATGACAGTAATATTCATAGATTCCTTAAGTGCAATCCAGGGAATTCAGAAAATATATCCGAATCATCAGATTTTAGAACAGATTAAAAAAGACTTTGTGGCTCTTCAAAATAATCATAAACAACTACATATTATGTGGATACCATCTCATGTGAAGATACCAGGAAATGAGATAGTTGATCAAATGGCTAAAGAAGCTTGTAAAATGGAGAGATCCGATGATAGAACTAACCAAATTCCTCACTCAGATATGAAAAAATGCATCATTCAGTACACAACAAACTTATGGTTACGAAAATGGCAACTCTTACCAAATAATAAATTGCGACAAGCAAACCCAGATCTATCAGCGAAAACACCAAATTTAGTAAAGCGAGGGTACCAGGTTGTACTACATCGTATCCGAATAGGACATACTAGACTGACGCACGAACACCTACTAAGGAAGGAACCTCCTAGAATATGCTACGCCTGTGACACCAATATAACTGTAGGCCACAATGATATAGACTGTCCATTATATCAAATGAAAAGACAAGCTACTGAACTACCAAGAGATATAAAGTGTGCTTTAGATAGTGTGGATTGTGACAAAATCATTAGGTTTTTAAAGAAAACGAAATTGTATAATCAAATATAAGTGATACTTCAAAAAAAATTCTAAATTATAATCAACTTTGGGGGTTAGGTGGAAGAGCAGTTGTGTGCCGCTGTTGCACAGTGGTACACAAACTGAATCTCGCCCTACTGATATTATATTTCATTGTAAAGAAAATTTAATCTGTTGTTAATAACGACATTTATTATTATTATTATTAACTTTGTAAAAACTTTATAGTTTATATCTTATATTAATCATTATAATATATTATAGTCTATATTGTACCACCGCTAATAACCTTCTATGATTGATGCGGGTTATTCCCAATAAAAAAAAATTATATTTTTTGAGAATTGACCACAACTGTAAATAAAAATATCCTTTGATCAATCTGACAAGACATAAGAGAAAACAATAGAATAGAAATAATAAAAATAATTCAAGAACACAAAGGTTTAAAAGTTCTTCTTCTCCTTTTTATGTAGACATGACTGTCTGTTTTTCAATGTGCCTCCACTAAGTTGTCGTTCCATCGTTTTCGTGGTTTCCTACTGATCGTTTTCCTATTGAGAACTTTATCTTGTCGTCTTTACTATTCTATTTGTTGTCATTTGGCTTATATGATCATTCCATTCTTCTCATCTATTTCTTACCCAGTCCTTGATGTTCTCCTTGCAAGTATTTTCATGTCTGCTGTTCCAACATCCTTTCTGTTTAACAGGTTTAAAAGTTTTGAGGCGAAATACGTACAACATAGGCAACAAAAATATGTACAGAATAAGTAACAAAGATGGAAACATTACTACGGATACAACCGATATCATCGAGGTTGTTGAATCCTTTTATCGCGAAATGTATAAGAGCGCCAATGAAAGACAAGATCAACCCCCGAATAAAATCACAAACCAGGGGTCAGAGTTAATGTCAGAAATAACACCATACGAAGTCAAAACGATACTTGTATAAATGAAAAATAACAAATCCCCTGGCGATGATGAAATAATGATCATCGCGATCAAACTAGGTGGAAATCAAAATATCCAGGTTTTGGCCAAACTTTTCACCGAATGCATTTACCAAGGAAAAACCACTTCTCAATTAAACAATGCAGTCATTGTTTTATTACACAAAAAAGAAGACATAACAGACCTAAATAACTATCGTCCTATAAGTTTGCTTAAGCTTATTTGTTTAAACTTTTTACAAAAATTGTCAAAACAGACTTCTATCCGTCAAGGGAACGAGTTGGATTTAGATCGGGATACAGCACTAACGATTACTTACTAGTGATAAAGTACCTGATAAAGAAGTCTGCAGAATACAACAAACCATTGGCACTGATATTCGTGGACTACGTGAAAGCAGTCGATACTTCGTAGAGTGCTGTCTCCCTACGGAGGTTGGCAATCATAATGGCTATTTTTATTTTTAAACTTGCTGCTCTAAATAAATCAATAGATCTGCATTGATACCAATCACGTAGATTCTTCAACCAAGAATTCTGCCTTCGGCGTACAGATCTTTCCTTGAATCTTTTTCTGTATCATGAGTCTCAAAATTTCATATTTTGGTTCTCTCAACACGTGGTCTAGGTATTCCAATTTTCTTGTTTGTATAGTGGTGATTAGTTCTGTTTCTTTACTAACTCTCTCCAGTCGATACTATAAGCCTGCAGCAAATGTTAAAAGAATGGACAGAATGAAAAAATCAGGTCTCTAAAATGGAATTGAGCCGGACACGTTGTCAGATTATAATTTGGTGACAATAATTTATCAGACAATCTTTGAACAAAACGTATTGTCGAGTGAAGGCCAATACAAGAAGCACTACGGAGCAGAGGACGTCCACCAACTAGATGAACCGACGACGTGAAGCGTGTTAGCAGTAACTGGATGAAAGCTACACAAGACAGAGGCAGATGAAAAGATCTGTAATTAGAAATATTTTATGGACGTTTAAATTTCCAGCTTGAAAATCCATTTTCAAAATACAAATTTTGTAAGACGAGCTGACGATATATTTTACTTGCTGTGCTTAGGCACCGACATTATATATATAATGTCGGTTTACAACGTTCTTCGACGTCTTCCGATTTCCAATCTCCATCTCATTCTATCGTTCCATAGATCGTCCTCCAGTTCTCTTTCTCTGATTTCTTTATCAACTCCTTCTCTCCAACTTCTTCTAGGCCTTCCTGGTCTTCGCCTACCTCTTGGTTGCCATTCAAGAATTTGTCTTGGTATTCTATTCTCCGGCATTCTCCTTACGTGTCCGTACCTTCTGAGTTGTGTCGTTTTGATGTCATCAACAATATTATGTGTAACCCCCATGATTTCTCGGACTCTCTCGTTTGTTATTCTGTCGCGTCTGGAGATTCCCGCCGAGCGGCGCCAGAAGTCCATTTCTGTTGCTCGAAGCATTTTCTCTGTTCTGTCTTTTAGGGGCCACACTTCGCATCCATATGTTGTGATACTTTTTATTATGGTGTTGTATATTCTTCTTTTATTTTCTTTAGAGATGTTTTTATCCCACAGTACGCTGTTCAGTAAGGCTATGCCTTTCCTTCCCTGAGTATTTCGTTCCTTAATGGCTGCATCCAATTTTCCGTCCTGAGTGATCTTTACTCCTAGGTATTTGTAGTCATCACATAGTTTGATCTCTTGATTTTCCTCTACGAGAAGGTTATGTTGATCCCCTCCGATACTCATGTACTCAGTTTTTTCCATGTTCACTTCCAAACCCAACTCTGTAAACTCTTCTAATAGTTTTCGCATCATGTAACTAAGGTCTTCAGAGTCCTGTGCGATGATGACCTGGTCATCCGCAAAGCACAGAGTGTACAAAGTTAAGTCTATTAGTGGTATGCCCATATTCGTACATTTTTTCTTCCACTTGTTGAGTGCTGCTTCGAGGTATATTTTGAATAATGTTGGGGATATACAGCATCCTTGTCTTAGTCCTTTAGTCACTTTGAATCCCGGTGTTATCAGATTTCCTGTGTTAATTCTTGTTGTTTGTTGGTAGTACAACGTTTTTACTGCTTCAATCAATTCTATATTTATATTTGTTTCCCTAGTGCCTCCCATAATTTATCAAGCGGGATACTATCATATGCTTTCCTAAGGTCTACGAACGTCAGATGGACTTCTTGGCCACGAGCAACTTTCTTTTCAATTATCTGGGTAATAGAGAAGACATGGTCTATTGTAGATCGACCTGCACGAAAACCAGCCTGTTCTTCGGCTTCCATATCTTGGTATTCTTCTTCTATTCGATTTTTTATTATTTTCCCATATATTCTGCTAATACTACTAGTAACTGCAATTCCTCTATAGTTTTCAGGTTTCGATTTATCTCCCTTTTTATGGATGGTGCTCATATGCGACTCTTTCCATTCCTCAGGTATTTCATGTTTATTTATGCATTCCTGGAAAAGTTGTCGTAGTCGTTGCATTAGTATTTTGGGTCCATGTTTAATAAGTTCCGGAGCTACTTTTCCTGGGCCAGGTGATTTGCCATTCTTTAGATGTCTGCATACGGTTTCGACTTCTCTCTCATTTATTCTGATTGGTGATCCTATCAGCCTGACGCCTTGTAAACCATAGTTCTCTATCTGTTTGAAGGGCTCTCTTGTCTCTGTTAGTAAATCTTTAAAGTATTCTTCCCAAGTTTGCGGTGATATGGACTGGATAATACCTCTTTTTCTGTTGTTTCTTAAATTTTGTAACAGTTTCCAGCTTTCTGAACTTTGGCTACCACCAATGTATGTATTTATCATGGTGCACTTTTTTTCCCAGGATTTATTTTTCTTTTGGCATATTATTTTTCTTCTGACCATCGCTTGCATTCTTTTGTATTCGATTCTGTCTTTCACATTTCTTGTGTTCAGATATTTTTGATACAATTTTCTTTTCTGTGTTATTTCCTGCGAAATATCTTGATCCCACCTGAATAATGTTTTTATTTCTGATCCTTCAGAAGTATTGTGGACTGTATTCCTTGTATAAAAAATATTTATTCTGACTTTTAACACCTTTATTATAATAATTTTATATGAACTTACAATTAACAAAACCAAAAAAAGGAATGTCTTATTTCTCCTTGACAGCTACGCGCCGTCGTTGTCGCTAGTGTTCGATCCATGCGCCCTGTGGTCCGTGCAGGGACGGCTCTTGCACTGTTGACTGCTGAACATGCCGCCCCCCTTGAAAGGCTTAAGTGATGCCTTTCAAACAACGCTTCTTGTAAACCATAACCATTATTGTTCATCCATTGGCAGGACGGCTAACTTTACACAAGGCCTTTTGAATTCACCTTTAGAAGTACGCACAGTCACAACCCGCACAACATTATCTGTCCCAGCATGTAGTTGCAATATTCTACCCAATTCCCATTTAGTAGGAGGAAGACCATCCTCTTGAATAATAACCAATGATCCAATTTTCACGTTGTCAGCTGCTGTTCTCCATTTGGTTCGCTGCTGAAGTGAAGAGAGGTACTCACGTGACCAGCGTACCCAAAAACTCTGAATTATCTGAGTCAGGTGATGATACCGTTTCAACTTATTCGGATTTATTTCAGTTAGCTCTTCTTGTGGCAGTGCTACAAGTGGTGCTCCAATTAGAAAATGTCCAGGGGTGAGTACACCAAGGTCTTCTGGACTTTCCGACAGAGGTAATAAAGGACGGGAATTTAGGAGAGACTCAATTTGCGTCAACAAAGTATACATTTCGTCATATGTAAATTTATTATTACACATTACCCTTCGTATATGAAACTTTACCGATTTTACAGTTGATTCCCAGATGCCACCAAAATGTGGTGAGTGAGCTGGAATAAAATGCCAATGAATCTTATGTTCCGAAAAATAATCTAAAAAATTTGATTTTACCGTTGCATCATTCATAAATGAATATAACTCCTGCAAATGATTATTTGCCCCAACGAAGTTAGTTCCATTATCAGAATACATATTTTTACATAGACCTCTTCTAGCAATGAAACGTTTAAATGAATTTAAGAATGAATTAGTACTTAAATCATATACAAGTTCAATATGTGTCGCCCTTGTTGTAAAACATGTAAAAATACATATATAGCATTTAACTACTTTACAATTCCGTAAATAGCTTGTTTTCAATTCAAAGGGACCCCCATAATCTACACCACAATTATAAAATGGCCTTGTAGGCAGAAGTCTAGATTTAGGTAAATCTCCCATAAGAGTTACAAGCAATGTAGGTTTGACACGAAAGCAAGTAACACATTTATGCAGAATGTGCCTAACCGTGCTACGTCCAGATAATAACCAAAATTTTAAACGAATTATTGATAGCAATGCTTGTGGACCTGCATGCAAGTATTTATGATGATACGATATCACTATAAGTTTAGTTAATACATGACCGTTCGGGAGTATGATTGGATGCTTCTGGTCAAAAGACAATTCTGACTTTTGAAGACGTCCACCAACTCGTAATAGTCCTGTATCATCAAGAAAAGGATTTAATGATAAGATTTTACTCGATTTATGTATTGGTTTTGATTTTTTTATTGTTTGTATTTCCTGATGAAATACTTCATTTTGTGCCATATATACCAAACAGAAAAAACTTCTTTCTTTTTCATCTACAGTAAAAGGACCCGTTGTCTTATTATTAGATGATTTACAATTGGTGACAAACCGAAGTATATATGCAAAAACACGCTGCAATTTAGCTAAGCTGGAAAAACGGTTCCAAATTTCAGCAAATTGCACAGTTGATATAAATGTTTGAATTACCTTCTGGTCAGGTATGATAGAAATGTGTGAATTTGACAAAGCCTTAGTAGGCCAAGACAATTTATGAGAAGCTAACCATGGTGGCCCATTCCACCACAATTTTGAAGTGTTTAATAACTTTGGTTCATATCCGCGCGTAATTATGTCGGCTGGGTTATCATGCGAGTCAACATGATGCCAGCTATATCCATTAGAAAGCCTTTGTATTTCCGACACCCTATTTCCAACGAAGGTTTTCCATTGTGACGGTTCACCCAAAATCCAATGAAGAGTTATCATTGAATCAGACCAAAAATGTACCTCATCAAAGCTAACACCTATTGTTGCGATAACCGCCGATGCCAATTTGGCAGCCAATAAAGCACCACACAATTCCAATCTAGGCAAAGATATTGTTTTTAAGGGTGCTACCCTTGATTTCGCACATAATAAATGAACTAAGCAAGAACCACCTTGATCCAGTGACCGAATGTAGAGTGCTGCTCCATAAGCAGACTCTGAAGCGTCACTGAAACAATGTAATTGTCTATTAATTGGATTAGAACACAAAACTTGCCTGCTAATGTGAGTTTTCTCCAAATCTGCAATTGATTCCCTAAACTGGTTCCAAGCTGTGTGTAAATCTAAAGGTAAAGACTCATCCCAATTTAATTTTAATTGCCATAGTGATTGCATTATTAATTTAGCTTTAATTATAACTGGCCCTACTAGTCCAAGAGGATCAAATATCTGTGAAACTAAAGACAGAACTGTTCTTTTGCTAACCTTTGTGTAATTAGAAAAATTGATTTTATATTGAAGCGAATCTATCTTTGAGTTCCAATAAAGCCCTAATGTTTTTGTTGTAACATCATCTGCAAGATAATGTTCAATGTCTCCCTTTATTTGAATATCCTCATCAAAAATTTCAGGTTTGTTTGATACCCATTTTCTAAGTGAAAATCCTGCTGTGCACAAAATATTATTTAATTCATCCTTTAATGATTTTACTTCTTCAATTGAACTCCCTCCTGTAAGCAAATCATCAACATAAAAATCCTTTAAAATCACCTGGGAAGCTAGAGGCAGGTTCAATTGATTCTCATGAGCTAATTGTTGTAAGCTTCTTATAGCCAAAAATGCTGCTGGAGCGGTCCCATATGTTAGCGTTTTCAGCTTGTATGTCTCAATTGGTTGCTCATCCGAAAACCTCCATAATATTTGTTGTAGTTTTTGCTGAGTTTTGCAAACAAAAACCTGTCGATACATCTTTTCGATGTCTGAAGCTATAACTACATTATGTTTTCGAAAACGAAGAAGAATGCACATTAAATCATCTTGTAATTTTGGTCCGACCATTAGAACATCATTTAATGACAAACCACTGTCAGTTCTAGCTGACCCATCAAACACTACCCTTAATTTTGTAGTTAAAGATGTTTCTTTTAAAACTCCATGATGTGGAAGATAGTAGTTGGGTGTTTCTGAATTGAAGTCAGTTTTATCTTCAACCTTTGACATGTGACCCAACTGGATATATTCCTGCATAAACTCATGGTATTTAATTTTCATTTCCAAATTTTTATTTAATTTATTTTCCAATAATTCAAATCTTTTTAGTGCATTACTATAAGAATCTCCTAAGTCAGAAATGTTTGACCTTGTTGGTAATTTAACAACAAAATGACCGTTTTCATTTTTAATCGTGCTAGCTTCAAACAACTCTTGACAATAAATGTCCTCCTTGGACATAACCTTTTTTGCACCAAATTCTTCTATTAACCAAAATTTTTCAATTTGGTTTTCCAAAACATTAGACGAAAAATTACATAGCACTGAATTGTTGCTAACCTTAATTGATTGACTAACTGGCCCTGAAATAACCCATCCCAACTTAGTTTTTTGGAGAATTGGTTGATCTTTGCCAAGTTTTATCTGACCCACACATAATAATTGCCAAAAAACTGATGCTCCCAGTAATACATCAATTTGTTTTGAAACCCCAAATGTTTCATCTGCAAGTACAATGTTTTTAGGAATATTTATAAAATCCAAGTTTAAATCCGAAGTTGGTAAATTGTCAGAAATTTTATCAATTACCAATAAAAATGCATTTGTTTGATAATTGCTAAACTTTGATAAAAGTGTCCCATTTAATGCCTGAGAAATGTTTGTTATACCTTGACCTAAACCTTTAACCGGAATGTGTACCTTATCTGCCCATAATTGTAATTTTTCAAAAAATGAACGTGATATAAAATTTGACTGTGAACCTGAGTCCAATAAAACTCTACATTCATGCAAAATTCCATATTTATCTTGCATATATACTAAGGCCGTTGAAAGTAAAATATCAGTTTTTAATCTGTATGATATACCTTGCTTAGAATGATTTAAAAAATTAATTGAATCCTGACCTATATCACCCGAATGTGATTCTAAAAAACATGTCTGACCTATATCACCCGAATGTGATTCCAAAAAAACTGTCTGACCCAAAAAGTTTAATTGAGATGTACCTTCCATTGAATTATTATGGAATGCACCTTGTCCCTGAATATGTACTTCCTTTCCCTGATTAGATATGCCATTTCCCTGTGTGTGTGTTTCTTTCTGGGTAGATATACCACAAATTTGTGATTCAACCTTTGATCCGTTGAGTTGAGTTGCATTTGTTTGTAAATGAGAATTGTTTATAAATTTACCATCCATATGTAAAAGAGTATTGTGTCGTTTTCCACAAAGTTTACAACCTCCCCATGTACAATGTTGTACTAAGTGTCCATCCTTTAGACAGTTCCAACATGCTTTTGATTTTGTTACCTCTTGTCTTCTAGCTGACACTGATAAATTATGAAATTTTTTACATGAATAAAAATAGTGCGGTAAATTACAAAGTGCACATTGTTTGGACGTTGCAATGAATGACTTTGATAATGTCATTTTTTGCACCCTTTTTTTTGTTTCCTTTGATATTTGCTCTATATCTTGTTTATCCCTTTCTGAATTTTGTAAGTGTTGTACTTTATGATCTATAAATGCTAAGAATTCCTGTATCGTAGAAAATTCGTTAACTGGACCCTTTTCTTGCCATTCCTTATTTGTGTAATAATCAAGCTTTTTCTCTATGGTACAAAGTAAAAGAACATCCCAATGTTCAACTGGATAACCTAACATACCTAGTGACTTTAAATTTCTTTTTATACAACCTGACAATTTCTTTAATTCTAAACTATTTACCTGAGTTATTTTTGGATATTCATATATAGCTTCAATATGACCACGTGCAATAAGTTTTTTCTTTTCATATGTTTCAGATAAAAGTTGCCATGCAATAGTAAAATTTTTGCTAGTAGTTTTTAGCTGCTCCAGTTCATCCTGGGCATCCCCTATCAAAGCCCTTTTTAAATAGTGAAGCTTGTCAACATCATTTAAATCAGAATTTTCTATGACCATACTAGTAAAACTATCTCTAAATTCTAACCAATGTTGATAACAACCATTAAAAGTTGGAACCTCCAGTGGTGGTAACCGTACATTTTTTAAGCTATTTCGATCTAAACTAGTATTGTGACCTGAGTTTGCTATAGTCTCGTTTAAATTAACTTCATTCTTTAATATAATTTCTGCAGAGGCTATTAGTTTAAAATATGCATCCTGAAAATCTAACCTTTCTTGTAATTGTTCCTCTGATGTGTCTAATAAGTCAATTTCACTTTGTATTTGATCAAAATCATTCCACCATTCTTTGCATTTGTCAACCCTAACTTGTAATTCTACTATTTTATCGTGAGTAAAACTGCTTATAAATGAATCAAATTTTGTAATTTGTGCCTTAAAAATACCACGCTTTCTTTTTAAAACTGTTAACTGATCCATTGCATCGACTATGTATAATATAATTAAAGTTTAAAGCTTGCTATTAATAAATCCTAACAAACCGAAATTATAATAACCTTGTGACACAAATTAATATCTCTCTTATTCCAGGATAGGTATTATAGGAATGAAAAAATGTGTACTCACCACATACCATGCCATATAAACTTTTTCACTTGCCGATAAAAAATACACTAACTTGTTGCTTGTTGATAAAATCCGGCTCGAAGGACCATGAATAATGTTTTTATTTCTGAGCCTTCAGAAGTATTGTGGACTGTATTCCTTGTATAAAAAATATTTATTCTGACTTTTAACACCTTTATTATAATAATTTTATATGAACTTACAATTAACAAAACCAAAAAAAGGAATGTCTTATTTCTCCTTGACAGCTACGCGCCGTCGTTGTCGCTAGTGTTCGATCCATGCGCCCTGTGGTCCGTGCAGGGACGGCTCTTGCACTGTTGACTGCTGAACACCACCAATATGGTTTTTGTTGTCCGATCTTTTCATATCGCCCTAGTGCTTCTAGGGCAGCGGCGTGTATACATTCTTTGATGGTTTTGTATAACTGATTAAACCGACATTAAACTGTTTAAAATTTATTTTTCTCCTTCTTCTTCATTTCATCAAATTTCGCTCAATATTTTCAAAGGGCGTACTTCATTAATTAGTCCTTTCGGTTGGTAATTTAGTTTTTGTTTAGTTAGTCAATTTTCATCTATTCTCTTTGTAGATATTCTCATTGATTAAGTACATATTCAATTATTGTCTGATGTGTTATGTTCTCTGTCTCTCAAGTCTTTTGTGCCTTTCAATATTCTGAGGATTCTTAAATGTAGCTTTTAATATAGCCTATTATCTGTTTAGGGGAGATATTTGTTACCTTGTCGGGCTCTAAAAGACCTGTTTCAGGTACTTATGGTATTGGAGAACAATTTCCCTGCAATACAGCTGTAATCTTTGGATTTTCACAGAATCTATATGCTACTCTGTGCACTTTGTCCATTTTACAGAGAGATATATAAGTAAGCAATGTCCAGTGAAAACACCAGTGATTATTATGAATTCAGTCTTCTTACGCTAAGATCCAAAAGTATTTCTTTATAGCGAGGCAAAAGTTGTAATAACTTTTTTGCTTGCCCTTAGCCTAAATAATAAAAGGACATTGTTCAAAAAAAGGAGTATTTGCTTCTTATTTAACAATACTACCAGTAATCTTATTACCGTTAATTTTTGTATGACCTGGCACCCACAGCAAAGTTACTTTGTTGTATCCTGCCAGTTCCTTGAGGAACTGTTTGCGGTTCCAAGCTGTCATCGACTCATCAAGTTGTAGACTTCCGAGCCTTTGGCTTGGGTATCTTAGACAATAAATATTTTGTTCCGCTTCAAATATTGTACGAGTATTTCCAAGGGCTATTGACAGTCTGGTATTAGCCCCAACAAGCCCTATTTTTATTCCATCTTATATTTTTGATCCATCAGTATAAATCGCGAGGACACTTATTGTGATTTTTGCGATTTCGCAATTAGGAACGTCTAGCATTACCTGCAGTAGGACACGATTACATTGCATCCGTGATTTCTACACAACCGACTCTTTGCACTTTGAGAACTCTATTATTTACTCTACTGCGTTATTTATAGGATTTACAACAAATGGTTGACAGAGTGGTAGAAGTCAGTGAAGAAAACGGACTGTCCCTAAACACAAAAAAGACACAATTTATGGTAATTACAAAAGCCCAACAGCGCCAAGAAAACATAACAATACATGGAGAAAAAATTAAAAAAGTTGAAAAATATAAATATCTGGGTACAATAATTAACGAAAATAATGAGTACATAGAAGAGATTAAGGTAAGAATAGGACAGGCAAGAAATTCTTTTAACAAACTGAAAAAAGTACGCTGCAGCAGGGACATTTCAATTTCTTTAAAGATAAGACTTCTGAGATGCTACGTGTTCTCCGTATTATTTTATGGGTTGGAGGTTTGGACATTAAATAAAGATGTTTCGGACAGATTAGAAGCCTTCGAGTTATGGGCCTACAGAAGGATATTAAGAATAAGTTGGGTGGATAGAGTCACGAATGTCGAGGTGTTGAGAAGAATGGGAAAAAATAAAAAGGTTTTAAATATAAAGTCAGAAAACTGCAATATCTGGGACATGTCATGAGGGGCAAACGTTATAACTTGCTGCAATTAGAAATACAAGAAAGAATACAGGGTAGAAGGAGTCGCGGAAGAAGACGCAACAATTTGAGAGCTTGGTTTAACTGCACTTCTGCTGACCTTTTTAAAGCAGCGGTATCCAAAGTGCAAATTGCCATGATGGTTGCCAACCTTCTTAGAGGAGATGGCACATGAAGAAGAAGACTGCGTTATTTCGTTCCACCAAATCAGAGCAGTATAAGTAACTAGGGTTTATAAGATTAACAGATCATATTGGGTTTATTTCATGTGATGATTTCCTCTATAAGTTCTAGCAAATTCTTTTATACATTGTATCCATCGAACGATCCATCAGAAACGGTGGGTGCCAATGGGTAACCATTTAACTACCTCTGAAAGTTGAGAGCCAATGTGAACAATAAAACTCACCTTCTAACAATAAAACAATAACAATAAACAAATTGTGTAACAATAAAACTTTCTTTGGGAGCTAACTGTTATGCCTCGTCTAGCTGACTCTCTCAGATATGAGAACGTCTTATCTTAGAAGTAAATCTGAAAAATGAGCTTGGCTGAGACAAATAATCTAAGATATTAAATAATCATATTTATTATACATAAAAAATATAAAAAAAAATTTAATATTAAATCAAAAACAATATAGTTAGCCTATAGCTTTACAGAAAGATTTTAAATTGGTACTTATGGCATTAATGTATAGTGCATGCTTCGTGCAGTTGGATCACTTGGTTGAACGTAGTTTTCGTAGTTGTGGCTTCGGATGATAGCTTGGATGTAGCTGAATCTAGATGCTTGTTGAATGCATGTATGTATTTTCAGGTTGCAGATGAGTTTTACATCACAGTTTTTATTCCATGGTTGACCATATGCTTCGGGAACTCATGTTACCATACAGGGACTACCCAAAGCACATGGAGTTTAGGGTATGTCCCACCAAAAGGTGGACAAGAAAACAATTAATAAGGCCAAAAAACTAAAATAGTAAAGCTTGAGTTAGCGACTGCATACGTTTTAAAATATTTCCTTGCCGTATGAAGATTGAAAATAATTACAATATTAACTAAAAAAAGATAAATGGCAAGGATAAAATGAATGTAATTATTATTTAGATAAATTAGTTATATTATATTAAAGATTCTAACTGTACATGGTTTAAAAATATACACGTGGGTTGGAGGTTATGTAAAAAAAATCAAGTCAAATATAAGATTATAAAAAGACAGATATGTAAAAAAATTATCAATTATAAATATAATTCACCCCCGGAAAAGTCTAATAATATAAATGAGTTTTGAACTGAAAACAAAAGACATAAAAAAATATTCCACCTCTACAGAATTGAAATGACATGACAGAGCAAAGTTGCCAACTGACAGATATATTTGGTCGATTGAAATGGGGCATAGAAATCTGTACATTTTATGTCTACGCCATAGACCAGACTGGAGTCAAATACAGGAAATATAGCTGACTTAAATGAACATTGAAAATGAAAAATAAAGATTAAATAGGATATTTAGTTGATTGAAGAGTTGAATGAAGAGTTAACGCCAACTATTTTTAAAATTAAAATAGTAAAATCAAAGATTAAGTTAATAAATGAATAAAATTGAAAGAAATTGAAATAAAATAATTATTTAAAAAAAATAACAAACATGTGACGTTAATAACGTTGCAACATTTTATATCTCTTAGATCTCTTATCTTTCTTCTTCTTCTTCTTCTTCTTCTTCGTGCGACTAGGATTACTCCTGTTTGTCTGCCTCTTATTCTGTTTCAGTCGTTGTTGACTGTACATTATCTTTCCACCTATTTGATGGCCTTCCAACGGGTCTTCTGCTATACGGCTTGTTGTTTTTACAGATGTTCGCTAATCTATCTGGTCCCATTCGGTTTACATGTTCGTTCCAGTTTTTTTTTCTTGTTTTTATCCACCTGTTAATATTTTGAATTTTGCATTGTTCGCGTATACTTTTGTTGGTTTGTCTGTCTCTTAATGATATGCCCGCTATTGATCTTAATACTTTCATTTCGATATTATTGATTTGTTGTTTCGTCTTTCTTGTATCGGTCCTTGTCTCCGCTGCATATGTTAGTGTGCGTTCATAACGAGGCGCCGACCCTCGATCGGACCATAGGATGGTATTATCGTTGATTGAATCAATCAACGGTATTATATATTATCATCGCCACGTAAAATAAATGCATTATTTTAAATGCGAGCGTTCACTATCAGTGCTATGCTCTATAATAGGCGAGGATACCATGCCATGGTCTCCGTAATGAACGCACCCTTAGGATTGCTCTTACTGTTGTCTTGTATACTTTCATTTTGCTTTCCGTGGTCAGATATTTGTTTCTCCATATGGTTTCTCGGAGGCAACCACTTACTCTTGCTGCTTTTGATGCTTGCCTTGTGGTCTCTGTTCTTATATCCTGTCTTTCTTCTTGTAGCAAATATGCTTCAAATACTCCTTCTGGTCTAAGTGATATTAAATTGTTAGTATTCTTCCATTGACTCAGATTTCGAATTTTTCCGACTACTTAAATATGATAATGTTACTACTACCCACTAAATAGTATTCCAGCAAGCATATCTTCAGATATTACTTTAGATAAAAGAATGGGACGGATAAAAGCTCTGCTTGCTATAAAAGCAAGGGAAATCAAACTATGAACATATTTTAGAAATACTAGATGACGCTGCTAATACTTCCAATGAACCCTCAAGTGTGTCAGAAAATAAATTTTCCATAGCAATAATTTATTAAATATATTTTCCCAAACCTGCAGCTTATTTTCTTAGAACAACGATAAATGGAATTATTTACTTTATCTACTATTGCTGGAAACTGGTTTGGTGTCAACTCCATACCATTGATGTAAATTATATTGTTGCATCACATTTATCCTCAATTTCACTAAATGTATGATGAAATTACGAAAGAAAGCCGCTGCAAGTGACAACGTACCGATAAATTTAATAAAGGCCGACACAGACGAATCAAGAGAAATGTTACACAAACTTTTTAACAAGATATAGGTCAACGAGGAGCTACCAAAGGAATGGAACTAGGGTGTAATCATTAAGATGCTAAACAAGGGCAATCTGAGTAGATGCGAAAATTCGCGAGCAATAACACTGCTATGCGCCACATCCAAAATAATGTCCAAGATCGTATTGAACAGACTGAAGACAGGCCTAGACAAGAAATTAAGAACCAACTAAGTAGGCTTTCACGCTAAACGCTCCACTATAGACGACATTATTTGTACTCTAAGAATTATCTTAAAACAAGCTAGCGAATAGCAATGCATATAAATATAATGTTTATTGACTTCAAAAAAGCCTTCGATAGTATAATCATCATCATCATCATCATCTTGGTGCTACAGCCCTTAGAGGGCCTCGACCTTCTCAAGCTTTCTACGCCATTCTATTCTGTCCCTCGCTTGCATTTTCCAGTTGCCGACTCCGATCTTCTCGGCATCTTGTGTTACCCCGTCCATCCACCTCAGCTTTGGTCTACCCCGTCTTCTCATTCCCACGGGTTGCGCTGTTAGAATCTTTTTTATCATGTTTGACTCAGGGGCCCGGGCTACATGTCCTGCCCATTGCAGGCGGTTTCGCTTAATTATAGTGGTAATATCTTTACCACCAAACGTATGCTTGTAGATATTCTGCAGTTCAAAGTTTTATCTACGCCTCCATATTCCGTTCTCACAGACCGCTCCGAATATCTTGCGTAGCACCTTTCTTTCAAAAATAGATAGAGCGGATTCATCTGTTTTCGTTAGCGTCCATGCCTCTGATCCATATGTGAGAACGGGGACTATCAGTGTTCTATACCGCCTTATATGAGTTTTTTGAGACAGAAGTTTGTTAGCTAAGTACTTTGATAGACCATGATAACACCTGTTTGCAATTATTATTCGCGTTTTTATTTCCTCAGATGTGTTATTATTGGTTAACCGATGTCCCTAGATATATGAACTCTTTGACTTCTTCGAAGTTTTGGTCATTGATGATTAAATTTGTGTCAACATTTCCAGCTCTTGTGTTTGTGTTAGTCGCCATGAATTTGGTTTTATTTTGATTTATCTGTAACCCCATTCGTTCTGCTGCTGCTACTAGCTCGGTTAGGATGCTATATGCTAGAATTTGGACTGATCTATTAAAAATTGTTCCCCTGCTATCTAAATTAGCGTCTCGTACAACTTTTTCTAAGGCGACATTAAAAAACTGATACGCCAGCGCATCTCCTTGCCTTAACCCCCTATGTAATGGAAATGGGGTTGACGAGTCCTTTTGAATTTTTACTGCTGATAGCATCTTCGCCATTGTCACTTTTATTAAACATATGAGTTTTTGGAATTCCTAACTCATTCATAGCGTTGTAAAGACTTGGTCTTAAGACACTGTCAAATGCCGCTTTAAAATCGACAAAAATATGATACATATCTATGTTAAACTCATGCGCTTTTTCGAGGATCTGTCGTAGTGTAAAGATCTGGTTAATGGTTGAACGTCCACGCCTGAATTCTGCCTGATATTCTCCTAGAAACATTTCAGTATAAGGCTTTAATCTCTCGTGCAAAATATTTGACAATATCTTGTATGCTGTCTTCGGTAGTATAAACAGAGAGCAAATGTTGTGGACTGTGTGTTGTGCAGATTATGAAACTTGTGGACTACAGATGAAATACATTAACCTGATAAATTATTCCACAAGAAATAAAGAGCCAGATTAAAACATGCGGGAAAAATGGTAGAAGTTACAGCTATACAAAGCGGAGTTAAGCAAGGATGCGTACTTGTCCCCGACACTATTCCTTATCATAACGGTCTGGATCATCGAGAAAGTAAGCGATATAAATAATGGAGAAGAAAGTAAGTAAAGTAATGGACCTCAAGATTAATACAGAAAAAACAAAACTCTTTACAAACAACAGCCAGGAAACTAAAATTACAAATTACGAAGACGAATAGAGAAAGTAGATAACTTTACACATCTGGGGTCAATCATAAAAAAGGCGGTTGTAGATTAGATATAGTAGGACAAAAGTAAAGACACAACATGCATCTAACCCCTTAAAAAATCTGAAACACACGCGATATATCAGAATTAACATAAATCAAAATATTTGACAGCTGCATTAAGAGTATTTTTTTGTATTGTACAGAATCTTGGAGACCGAAAGAAATAACAACCAAAAAATTATAAACTTTTACAAATTAATTGTTAAAAAAAGACCTAAAAATATACTGGCCTGATTAAATATCAAAGTCAGTAGTATGGAAAAGAACAAAGCAAGTGGAAATAACAGTCACGATTAAAATACCGGAAGAAAAATGGATTGGACATGCACTAAGGAAAGTCCAAAATAATGTAACCAGACAGGCACTCGAATACCAACCAGACGGCAGAAGAAGAAGAAGAGGAAGACCGGATAAGAGCTGAAAAAGAACCGTAACAAGAGACCATGCAAGTATTGGCCTGAAATGAGAGAGAAGTCAAACAGAGAGGAATGGAAAATATTTGTAGAGGAAATTTCAAAGGAATATAAGAGAAGAGGATGCGCTGATCCTGCCAATCAGCCCTTTTTCACTTTTGGTTAAGAAACGCAAGAGTGTCCAATACTCCGTAAGGAGGGATTGTAATAGAGAGATTAGGCGTATGAGTTCTTATTTTTTATTTCTCATAGCACTCCGGGAATATTCTAATTTTCTCTTCCTGATGGTGTTAATATCTTCAGACAATTTTTCTCTTCAGCCTTAAGTAATCCAACTTTGGACATAGGCCTCCCCAAATCAATCCAGTGTTTTCTCTTTTGCGCCACTTGCTTCCAGTTGTGTCCTCCGATCTTCTTAATGTCATGAGCCCATCTCATTTGTGGTCTTCCTCTGCTTCTCTTTCCTAACCATGGTCTCCGTTGTTGTATTTCGTGGTTCCATCTTTTATCCTTCAATCGGGCATTGTGTCCTGCGAAGCTCCATTTTAATTTGGCAGCATGTTCTCCTGCGTCTTTTACTTTGGTTTTGCTTCTAATCCATTTATTTGTTTTTTCGTCTATAAGTCTCACCCCGAGCATTGACCTTTCCATCGCTCTTTGTGCCTTTACTATTTTATCCATATTAGACTTGGTGAGTGTCCACGTCTGTGAACCATATGTGAGTATAGGGAATATACACTGATCGTAAATTCTGGTTTTCAAATATTGTTCTATTTTAGTGATTTTTAAGATCCAACTCAGTTTTCCAAATCCTACCCACGCTAACCTTATTCTTCCAGGTATATGTATTCGCTTACTGTTTCTAAATTTATGTCGTTCAACGTTATTTCTCTAACGTTACGTGTATTTGTCATTATTTTTGTTTTCTCCAAGTTCATTATAAGACCTTCAGACAATATAATTCAAAAACTAAATTATAAATTCAAATTTATAAAAGCCACAATATCTCCGGTTCTAATCAACGAA
Source organism: Diabrotica undecimpunctata (assembly GCF_040954645.1). Classification (NCBI taxonomy): domain Eukaryota; kingdom Metazoa; phylum Arthropoda; class Insecta; order Coleoptera; family Chrysomelidae; genus Diabrotica; species Diabrotica undecimpunctata. The sequence goes on from NC_092806.1 coordinate 126,440,695, forward strand.
AATTGATGTTTATTTTTTAATTTGGAGTAACTCGTTGCATAGATTATAAAAATTCAATTAGTTAAATTGTAAATTGTTTATTTAACCGAGTAATTTGTTACAGTTTAAAATAAATATTTATTTTGCAAAATTTTTACTTTTCTATCATTTCATATAAGCTTCGCGTTAGTCTACTATACCGCCTACTGTACCATCTTTTTTTAATCGTTTATAGAGGAGTTTTCTTAATCTCAACTTATCTATTAGCAACATATTCTATGACAGACACTTTCGAAACATTCCATGATTTTGCCTTGATTAGAATCAACCTCAGATTGGCATTTTTTAGTATCTGTTGAAGATAGCACTCTATCCTTTATTTCACTTGGAATAAAAGCTGGACAGCATTTTTTGCGTGGAAGAGCGAAGTACCTCCTGCAGGACAAAAATCTGTGACCAGTTTACCAGATTTTCTATAACTTGAAATAATCCAATAATTATCAAGTACCTACAGAATAAAATATTACTCGATTTTTGTTTTGTCCGGCATAGTTACCGCTCCATAATGAAAATTTTTTTTTCAAATTAAGCGCCTTAAAAACTTCAAGTAAAGATTATTTCATTACTTCCCCTGGGTGCGATACCATCGTGCCACATGCATACTATCGCTTTGTTGGTATCATACACATGGATACTGAAGTTATAACATGAAAGCTCTTTTACATGTCAAATGCACCAACGATGGCACAAATAACCCCAGCTATAAGTCAATACATATTGTACTTTCATTGCGATCAGGTAATTGGGAAATCATTATTTCCTTTAAAATATTAATTACCTTTCTGCCTTCCTATGATGATGTTCTAATAACAACTTGTTTGAATTTAAAACATGATTTTATATAACACGACAAGTATGTCAACACGGTGGTCCAAATCGCAATTTTGAAAATACTTTTTAAACACCTCTCCAAAAAAGTTATGTGTTACAACAGGATTTAGATTCTCAAATTTAAAAGCTTTAAAATACTGTTACGATAAATATACTGGCCTAACTTTTATGACTAATTATTCTGTTTTATTGTAGAAATTTCGGTGGAAGTCTAGAACCAAAATTATGGTGAATGAGCCGGCTAAGCTTCTCGATCTTTCGATGCTGTTCTAGTATATCAGGATTTCGTATATAAATACAACATTTTTATATGGAGGGCAGTTAATACTCAAGACCCGCGCTCGCGAATTTGTACGTACGGATATAATAAATTATTGTCAGATAAGTTAATATAAATAAAGAAATAAATTAAATCCGTAAGTGTTATAAATATTGAACCTTTTAATAAATTCACAACAAATGGTGCCAGAAGTGAGATCGAACATAAATTAGACTTATAATAATAATACAAGTGAATACGTAAAATAAATTGTGAAAATGGCTACGATTTATGAGCTCACAGTGACGAATTTAAGAAGACATCTCGAAGACAGAGAATTAGCTTCTACCGGAAAAAAGGCTGAGTTAGTCCAACGACTAAAGAACGCTTTGCTAGAAGAAGGTCTAGATCCAGAGACTTATATATTTGAAGATGCTGTCATCTCGTCGATTTCGAAATTGGAGAACAAAGTTTCTGACGATATTTCGAAAGTTTCTTCTGATGTAGCCAAAGTTTCCGGTGATATCGCATCATTAGAGAACAAAGTTTCTGGCGATATTTCGAAAGTTTCCGGCGACATCGCTTCTTTAGAAAGCAAAGTTTCTAACGAGATTTCTTCCCTGGAAAGCAAAGTTTCTGCTAACATCTCTTCAGAAATCTCTAAAGTCACTTCTGAGATGTCTGCCCTGGACGATAGAATATCTTCGTTAAAAAACCAAGTTGCTGCCGATAAGTTGGCCTTCGAAAAAAAGATTAAAGAGATGGAAAGGAAGATGGAAGAAACAGGGACAGCAGAGAGAGGTAACAATCCGATTACAGTGGAGATAAAAGAAGACGAGACGAAATTTAAGTTGGAGACACGGCCGAAATTTGAAGGAAGTGGAGGTTCTATTCATGTTAAAGTCCCAACTTTCGACGGAAAATCATCATGGAACAACTACATGAAACAGTTCGAATCAGCCGCAAGAGCAAATGGATGGTCTGAAAAAGAAAAGGCTGTAAACCTGACTATCGCTCTTCGAGGAGATGCCTTAGATGTGCTTCAGACCATAGCCGTAGAGGAGACCGATGATTTCGAACAACTGAAGAAGAGGTTAAATATGCGATATGGCCACGAACATTTGGAGCATGTATATCAGTCGCAGCTTAAAAATCGTAGACAGAAGAAAGATGAGGTTCTTCAAGAATATGAGGTAGATATTGCCAGATTAGTACGATATGCTTATCCAACAGCTCCCGAAGACATGATGGAAAAGTTGGCCGTTCAAACGTTTATTGATGGTCTTCGTGATCATGAAATGCAGAGAACACTACGATTAGCTCGTCACAAGACGCTGGTTGATGTCTTATCCGCCGCCCTCGAATACGAGTCAGCTACGCAGGCCTCTGGAGGGTACAGTAAAGTTAGGACTGTAAAAGAGGAAGAAGATGAAGATAAACTTGACCAGCTCGTTAATATGATTAAGAGTATGACATACAAGAAAACGAAGACCATCAGATGCTGGAATTGTGGCGAAATAGGACACGTGCGAAGCTCCTGTAAGCACCCTAGGTACGACGCAAATCAAGAAACTCACCATCAGGAAAACTAGAACGGGTCAGCCTTAGGGGGGCAGCTTCGACCCAAAACTTTTCCAAAGACCCTCTCATACTAATAGCTTCTTTGAAATGTCGTGAAGATAGTGTATATGTAGATGGAGACATAAATGGTAAAAGACATACGTTGTTGGTGGATACCGGAGCGACCAGAACCATTATACGCCCGACAGTTATAAACAGCCGAAAGAAACTGTTACCAACGAGGTTGCGACTTCGGACCGCTACAGGTGAAAATGCTAACATTCATGGAGAAATCCAGGTACAATTGGGAATTGGAGCAGAAAAGTTCGTCCATACTGTTATAGTTGCTGACATCGAAGAGGATGTTATATTAGGAATGGACGTAATGAATATGCATGGATTCCAATTGGATTTTAAGAATAAGGTAATCAAAGTTGGCAACGAGGAGGTATTTCTCCATCCACATAATGACAACACTGTGCAAGCAGCCATTACAGAAGATACAGTCGTGCCTGCGAGAAGCGAAACGATCATAGTAGCGCGGCTACAGGGATTTGTGGACGAAGGGAGACCTGTTATGATGGAGCCTTGGAACCACGACGATGAGGTTGGCCGTGGAATCATAATTGGAAAGGAATTGGTGACTTCGGCTAAGGAAATTCCTGTGAGACTTATCAATGTCAACGACTACCCAGTGACCATAAAGAAAGAGACAAAAGTAGGAACTTGTGTACCTGTGACATCCATAATCCGTCAGGCGACAACATCTGATAATTCCAACGACAAATTCGACCAAATGGTTGCAGTTGCAGGACAGTCTCTAAATCAGATGGAAAAAAGGAAATTAAGGGAATTTCTTCGGCAGTATCGTGATATTTTCGTACCGAAAGGAGGAAAGACGGGAAGAACTACCGTTGTTAAGCATAAAATTGATACTGGTAATGCTAAGCCAATTCGTCAAACAGCTCGACGATTACCACAGGCGAAAAGAGAGGAAGCTGAAACGATTGTTCAGGAAATGAAGAAAGACGGGGTGATAGAACCTTCTACGAGCCCATGGGTCTCTCCGGTGGTCCTGGTTAAGAAGAAAGACGGAACGACGAGGTTCTGTGTGGATTACCGTTTGCTGAACAACGTTACCAAGAAAGATAGTTATCCTCTGCCTCGGATCGATGACACATTGGACACATTGGCTGGAAGTAAATTGTTTTCCACTTTGGATTTGAAGTCTGGATACTGGCAGGTAGAAATGGACCCAGTAGATAAAGAAAAGACAGCCTTCACCACAGGATCTGGATTGTGGCAATTCAACGTTATGCCATTTGGACTTTGTAATGCTCCTGCGACATTTGAGAGGCTTATGGAAAATGTGTTGAGAGGGTTATCTTGGAAAACATGCCTGGTTTATTTAGATGACATAATCGTCTTGGGGGAGACATTCGAAGATCATTTGAGGAATTTAGAAAACGTTTTTAATCGACTTAAAGCTGCCCAATTGATGCTAAACCCCAAGAAGTGCCAGCTATTTCAAGGTAAAGTCAATTATCTGGGTCATATAGTCAGTAAAGAAGGAGTGGCCGTGGATAAGGGAAAAATCGATTCCATTAAGGAATGGCCAAAACCAACTGACAAACATCAAGTGAGAAGTTTTCTTGGACTATGTACTTACTACCGGAGGTTTATTAAGAAGTTTGCAGATATCGCTAAGCCATTAACGCGACTTACGGAGGAAGCAAGAGATTACCGCTGGGATACAGACTGCCAAAATGCCTTTGAGACCTTGAAAAAGCATTTAATAACAGCACCAATTTTAGGGTATCCACTGCCAGAAGGAGAGTTCATCTTAGATACAGATGCAAGTAATGTGGGAATTGGAGGAGTGCTGTCTCAGATTCAAGGAGGACAGGAACGAGTCCTCGGATATTTTAGTAAAGTTCTTTCAAAACCTGAGCGGAATTATTGCGTCACGAGAAGAGAACTTCTGGCAGTAGTGAAATCAGTAGAGCACTTCTATCAATACCTCTATGGAAGGAAGTTTTTAATCCGAACCGACCATGCCGCCCTTAAGTGGTTGATGCAGTTTAAGAATCCAGAGGGTCAGATAGCCAGGTGGATCGAACGACTCCAAGAATACGATTTTAAGATTGAGCACCGAGCCGGAGTTAGCCACAGAAACGCTGATTCTCTTTCCAGACGGCCATGCCCAGCAGAGTGTCCCCACTGCAACAAAACGGAATCCAAGGAAGCAGCAGTGCTAAGAACGACGATTGTCAACGACGACTGGACGCCCACTAAGATAAGGGAAGAACAAGAGAGAGATCCAGTTATACAGAAAATCCGAAAATGGAAAGAGGAAAACCGTCGACCACCTTGGCAGGAAATATCAAACCTATGCTCAGTAGTTAAGACGTATTGGGCCCAGTGGGACTCATTTATCATCGAAGATGGCTTGCTCAAACGAGTCCTGGAAAATGATGACGGTTCAGAGAAAAGAAGACAGTTGGTGATTCCAAAGAGCAGAATAGCCGAAGTACTTCGTCAGTTACACGACAGTCCATCGGGAGGGCATTTTGGTGTAAGGAAAACCCTTCAGCGAATTCGGGAACGGTTTTATTGGATGAACAGTTCCGACGACGTAAAAGACTGGTGTAAGAAATGTACTATTTGTGCTACGAGTAACGGGCCTCACCGGAAAAGGAGAGCTCCTATGAGACAATATAATGTTGGAAGCCCGTTTGAAAGAATAGCTTTGGACATTGCAGGGCCATTTCCAGAAAGTGAAAATGGGGGCAAGTACATGTTGGTAGTAATGGATTACTTCACTAAGTGGGTCGAGATTTACGCACTTCCAGACCAGAAGGCCGCCACCGTTGCAGATAAGTTGATCCAAGAATATATCAGCCGATTTGGAGTGCCTTTGCAGATCCATAGTGACCAAGGCAGGAACTTCGAAAGTGATCTATTCCAAGGAATATGTGATAGACTAGGCATGAAGAAAACAAGAACTACCGCGTATCATCCGCAATCGGATGGTATGGTAGAACGAATGAATAGGACAGTTGGCAAGTATTTGACAAAGATGGTGTCCGATCATCAGCGAGACTGGGACCAATACCTTCCGTTCTTCACAATGGCCTACAGATCTGCTGTTAACGAATCAACGGGCCAGACACCAGCCAGAGTCCTATTCGGACGCGAAATGCGACTACCTTGTGATCTAGAATTTGGGTGTCGACCTGGAGAAGATGTAGCAGGTGAAGATTATGTGATCGAATTACGAAGAAGAATGGACGATGTACATGAGTTGGTCCGTTCCCACCTTCAGATTGCTAGCGACCGAATGAAGAAACGGTACGATACACAAGCCGAAAAGGGTTGCTTTAAGAAGAACGACAAAGTATGGCTGTATAATCCCAAGAAGCGAAAAGGTTGTTCTCCCAAATTGCAGCAGTTTTGGGAAGGTCCATACCTCATCATGGAGAAGATCAACGATGTCATCTACCGAATAAGCAAGATTCCGAGGGGAAAGCCGATGATAGTACACCATAACCGGTTGGCATCTTTCGAAGGTGACCACGACGTAGATGAAGAAGTGGAAGTAAACCAAGTCCAAGATGTGTCTGACCTCACGTTTGAGGAATTCATGGGTGCCTATGGAGGTACCGGTAAAGCGAGACATGGTGTTACCACTGAAGAAAAGCAAGATCTACTCGCGCTCCCCGATGACTACTCGCTGGCCCTTACCATCCCGGCCAGTATCAAAGACGCACCAGGGTTGGCATCCGTCTTTCGAAGGAAGTTTGGTCGAGTTGCAGAACTTCAATGCCAAGTGCCAGCTCCCGGTAAAACCTTGAAACTCCAAGATGCATCACGTTACCTTTTCTACCTGGTAACAAAAGACACTGCCCGTGACCAACCTACCTACCGAGATGTATGGGAAGCCTTACTTCAATTGAGAGGGCACGTACTAGAGTCCGACGTGCAAAAGTTAGCCATGCCAAAGTTGGAGTGCCGCCAATTAGATTGGAGGGTTATCCGAAATATGGTGGAGGAGATCTTTAAAGACACCGAAGTCCAGGTGTTAGTCTGTTGCAATCCGCATAGTTACTGGTGCGGAGAGAAAACCGTCCCTTGTCATTTTTATACAACTGGAAGTTGTAAAAGAGGGTCCAGTTGCCGATACCAGCATACAGTTCCGGTTCCAGTCCCGACAAGGTTCCAGGAGGAACCATCTTTTAAGAGGGGGGCAATGTTACGATAAATATACTGGCCTAACTTTTATGACTAATTATTCTGTTTTATTGTAGAAATTTCGGTGGAAGTCTAGAACCAAAATTATGGTGAATGAGCCGGCTAAGCTTCTCGATCTTTCGATGCTGTTCTAGTATATCAGGATTTCGTATATAAATACAACATTTTTATATGGAGGGCAGTTAATACTCAAGACCCGCGCTCGCGAATTTGTACGTACGGATATAATAAATTATTGTCAGATAAGTTAATATAAATAAAGAAATAAATTAAATCCGTAAGTGTTATAAATATTGAACCTTTTAATAAATTCACAACAATACCTATGGACATTAAGATCAGGAGTAAGATATTCTCGATTAGTTTTTACACGCGAATAGTGACTTTCACATCTCGGAATATGTTATCAAATACGTTAACGTTATCAAATATTTCTCCAATGTGTTCAATAGAAAACTGTTTTGGTTTCTTAAAAATTCCGCTTTTTTCTACGCAACCAATATCTTCCAGTTTCTTTAGCTTAGCTAAAGTTTTGACCCTTTGTAAATGGAAATATATTAAGACATCTCTGCCTACACACTTGAATACTTTCACCTTTACCGTTGAAAATTCTATATACAACAGAAGGTTGTCTGTGCTGGGCTTCCCATATAACTCTCTCAGATCTTCATTAGTCCTTATTATCTAAAAGCCGTTCTCCATTTTTCCTCCATATTTTCCTTAGTCCTTTTCGTACTAATATCTGCACCATTTCTTGTTGTTTTTTATTTAATGTCCATGTCTCTGACGCCTAAGTTACTATAGACCTAATAACCGTTCTGTCTAGTCTTAATTTGATACCTCTTGATATGTATTTATTTCTTAGTAACCAATTTAATGCATAAACACACTTGAATTTCTTCTTCTATATTTGGTATTCCTGTTATAATTATTCCTAGATATTCGAACCTGCCAACTTCCTCAAATCTATATTTATTATTATTTGTTTGTACTATTAAATACTTTCCTCTTATATATTCTTGGATACATTTTATGTCATTAACATATAGACCCTTTTTTATGGCTTTTTCTTGTAATTCTTTAGTTATCCGTATTGCTATACTATTGCTATATCAGCGAACGCCAGGTATTGATGCTTTTAATGATATATATTATGATATTATATTCTCTACATCCAATTGAGTTTTTTTTATGAATATACCTCTAGCGTCTCTTAATAATTTTGAATAACAAAAATGCAAATATATTTATGTTTTATTCCCTAAAATCAATAAAGAAAATGGAGTTGGCCGATATTGCAACCAAGCTCTGGAGCTGTCCGTTTTTGAACCCAATTTCCACCATTCTAAAATTGGGGTTGTCCGATTTTAAAACTATTTCCTAAATGAAAATACCTTCAAATTCGGAACAATCAATCGGAAAACTATTATTTCTATTAAAGTAATTAACATGTTTCGAAGCAGTTTTTAAATATAACGCTAGTGATATATTTTTAGAATAATGAACAAAAAAATACGTTCCATCATAAATCTTTATTTAAACAATTAAATTACTTTAAGAAAGTTTCATTGCTCAGATTAAAAAAAATCGTTAGAATACATTAAGGACTATGTCGTGCCGAGTATGATCCTGCAGGTCCTCACATTCGTAGGATTTACCAAAGCATCTTCTTGATTGATAGCATCCATTTCAGCAGTTGCTTTATTTGGTTCGGTGATAGATGTACCATTGGTAACATCAGAATACCAACACAAACGTTCAAACGCTTCCCAAATATTTACGAAATGTTTCGTGAGAAGATTCTTTACGTCAGCCATTGTTTTCGGATTTACTGAATACCCCAAAGTAATTGGAGCTGGATTAAGTTAAGAAATAACTTTTCCTTTTTTTGTGATCGACAACAGCTTACCGGTATCGTAATTGTATACAACCAACACGTTATTTTTAGCTTTATTACGAACATAATGGAAACGTTTGTTCTTGAAAACGGCAAAGTGAACACCCTGTGCCATTTTAAAAAGTTTTTTAGCTTTATCTTTCCGAGTCTGGATTCAGTGAAGTTGATGAATTACCAGAAATGTCAGCAACATTATAGCAGTACAGCTGTCGACTGTAATATGCCATTTGGTCAGGTAGTTTTGAAAGTGGCAAATTTTTTTGCACGTCAAAAAAGATTATCAAGAGTCCATTTCTTTGCTCCCGTAAATGGTCAAAAAATGCTTGAGCCTGCATTTTATGAAGCTTCTTTTTGGTTTCCCATGAATTAATCATATCAATGTTCTTTTTTTCTGCAGCTTGCTTTACTCTCTCTCTCTCTTCAAACTCAAGTCAGGTTGAGCAAACATCTGTAAGAGGTGACGTAAAACTGGCATTGAAACGTGTGTTAAAAATGTGTGTAAAGTAATATTCTTTTAGCTTTAAACAAGTTTCGTCTGTGCTTTGATCATACATAGTGTATATTTGGCTGATGTTCAAATTAGAACTAAGGTAAATTCTCTTGCTTTTATCTCTACTATAATGGGAGTCAATTCCTTTGAATTTTTTAATAAATTTAATAACAGATGTTTGTTTTTCTGCAAACTCTGTCTTTTTCCTATTGCTACCACGAGTTTCCTGAGACACCAGAGAACCATCCTTCTTAAAACGCTGGAATACACCTATTATTCGATGCTTTGTGATCCCTAAAATCTGCACAAAGGCATTTCTACAAACCTCTATTTGAGCTTGGGCCTCATTTAACACAAAATAATGGAAGATGAATGTTTTGAAAGGTCCACCTTTCTTATTTCGCATTCTTGCTGGGACAGATTCCTTGCAATATTTGAGAAGAAAACTATCTTGCTTTATCTTCTGGATGTTGTAAAAAGGAGAATGGAATCGCGAAATATCTCTCATAGTTAGTAATTGGCAATCTTTTTTAATAATTCTATGTAGGTGCACTTAAACTAATATTTCCGACCTAAAAATACAGAAAGAAAAAACCATGGATGATCTACATATTAAAAATATTGATGGAAAAAGAAAAGATCTAAAAGGTCAAAGGAAAGGTCACTACAACATGTCAGCAAGTTGACAAAGAATTAAAAAATTAGAGATCAGAGCAATCAGAGAAGCTAACAACAGAAGGTGGTGTGCTATTGGTTCTTCGATAAGTAATAATCGTCCAGGTTTTATCTTCTTTTTACTCAAAACTATTTATTTTGTTTTTTATGTTTAAAATTGAGTATACTACTTTCCTTTGTCTGTTTCTATTCTCGAGATGAAAACCTGCAGACCTTTCAGACTCTGCTGAAATTGTGTTGTCGTCAGAATATCTTATGTTGTTGAGTCGTTCTCTGTTTATAAGTATTCCTTCATCAATATCTCTTAAGGTTAGGTAAATAATGTGTCAGGTCATTCTAATTTTTCATTAGTCTATTGTGCTTGATTCTGGCGAACGCCTTTTGGTAATCAATGAAACACACGTGTCTTTTTATGTATTACTTTCACAAAAATCTCCAGGATAAAGCTGATGAAGCGTATTATTCGATAATGTTAACTTTATTCGCGTTAAATGTTTAAGGCATTGTTATGAAAGTTGATTTCAGCCATTGTTGTGATATTTTCCCACTTTATTATATCATATTGAACATCAAGGTTCCATTTTACATTTTTGCAATCTTTGATAAATTTTATAACAGCTTCTTATAACAGCTTCTACTTCCGCTTCGATAATAGGTGTTTATCGTCACATATACACTGTAATACTACATTTGTCTTCAAATGTCATTGAGATGTATTTTATCCATGTTATTTTTATTTCTTCACACGTTTACATTCTAGTATCTCCATTTCTTAACGTGGTTTTTTCATTCATTTTCATTTCATTCATTCATTTCATTTTTAGCACCCGTCACGAACTATTGCTACATAGACACGAATTTAAATGACCATCTGTAATATTTTCCTTGGGTAAAACTAAGAATTGATAAATGCAAAAAAAACTTTGGTAAGGTTTTCTCTGTTCTTCTGTATGGAATGGAATCGTGGACTTGGGCAACGGGTAAAAACTCGAAGCGTTTGAGATGGTGGTGCTATAGACACACATTAACGATCTCTTGGATAGACAGAACTATTAATAAATATGTTTTATAAAGAATGGGGAAATATTGTGAAATATTCATAACCATACAACGACGCAAGTTCGAATATTTGGGCCATACAATATGCAATCAATAACGAAGTAATCTCCTTATCCGTTACAAGATTAATGTTTCCCGAGTAAGCAGCTAACCATTTATGTCTGCCAACTAAAAAATACTAACAAAACATTAAAAAGCCCGGACAGAGGACCATTTTTCCATCGGAGTGTTGAGACTTTGGAGTGTGCTCAGCCGAAAAGCTCTGGTAGACTTATGAAAGCTCGATGCTCGGACACACAAAACACATAAAGATGACAAGAAAAAGAAAACCACGAGACTAAGCGCCTCACGCCATCCTGGACTTCACGCGGTGAAGGCGTCAAGTGGCAGTCTGGTTTCCCAAGACTCTCACGTGACAATCATTATTATGATAGTAGCCTCTCATAGCGCATCAGCGTTTCTCTATGTGCTGCTCCGTCGTATAATATATTGTCTCGTTTTGTTTATTTTCATTGTCTGCGTTTAAGTTTTGTTCGAAGTATTCTCTCCATCTCCTTATAATTGTTTGCTTCTTTGTTAGTACTTCTTCGTCCTTGTCTTTACATATCGTCAGTTTTGGTCTAAATGCCTGTGTGCTTTCTTTTAATGGTAACCTCTTCAACCAAATATTCGACATCTGGAAAAAACACACCGAATGGTTGTAATCAACGTTCATTGCAATACCCAAAAAGAGCAAGACATATAGCTGTGAACACTACAGACTGATAAGCTTGATTAGTCATACATTACATGCATTCCTTTAATTACTTTATAGAAAAATGTGAAGAATTTAGCGGAAATACTCAGTTTACTTTCAAAAACTGATTAAAAATTCGAGAGGCAGTAAAAAGTATGCAACTATTAAGAGATGCTGCGACCAGGAAAAAGACGTATTTATAACTTTGTAAGTTTGTAAACTATATGTTAAGAATAGAGCAATCAAGAGCAGGCTTTTTGAAGATGAGGAAATTTCAAATTAACCAAAGTCTCAATCTGCCAATCCGATATCGTATGGTAAAATGTTATGTAGCAATTTTTATTTGTCACTTGTAACAATATATAATTGCTTATAGGGGGTTGACAGGGATAGGTCGTGGATAAGGTTTCTTTATTTGAGGAACTGGAGAAACTAACTACAAAAAAAGAAATAAAAAAATACTTGCAGTATATATACTGTAAGTACTGTATAATACTTACAGTACTATACAGTATTTACAAAAAAATCCTTTTGTTGGTTAGAAAGAAAGGCTTTTCTTTACAAAAAAAAGCTTTTCTTTTTAAGAGTAAAAATCTTTTTAAAAGAAATAATTTTAAACTCCTGGTTTAAAGAAAAACATTACATATTTATTATTATTTCACATAAACAGTTATTACAAATAAAATTATCCAATTTTAACAACAAACCTTACATTGGCGCTATTTGTAGCAATTTAAAAAATTATTATAAATTAAAATATCCTAATGTTGATTAACATTACTTACATTGAGTTTAACCTTTTAACAAAACAAAATTTAAAATTTTGGTTATGTACCAAATGACAGAAAAAGGATAATACTGACTGTCCTATGTCGAAATGAAATATCAAACTTTTCTGAAATATTAATTAATTATCAAAGATAACTTTATTTAAAAGAAAACTGAAATGTGATAATTAGCTGATCCACAAAAGTTATATTTAAGTATTTATAATTTTTTTAATTTGTCATGAAAGCAAATCTTAGTTTATCTTTTATCTTACTTATAAAAATTTAACAAAAACTATTTTGCTTTACTGGCTGATTATTTCTTTTTAAGTTATTAAGAAAGTTTGTTACCTTGGAATTTTTTTTTTTTTGTGGCATTGACTTTCGTCATTCAGCCAGTCTCGAAAGGTTATAATATATTCCTTAAAAAAGTATACACAGATAAGTACAGATTATTTCTCTCAGACAAATGCACAGCGATATCCCTAAAACGAAATAGACGAATAATTAATAGAAGAACACGTCGAAGGAAAATACAAGGACACTCGCTTCTCGTCTAGGGGTCCGTCAAGACATTTATTTTAACAGACAAACAATACTGGACCACGGATAAGGTATTGTTACATATAGGATAAACAAAAGGTACAAGTCTAATCCTATACACGCTCATGAAAATTTTCATGAACGAGTACCAGATTTATAAAGCTATGCATGTGTCTGACAAAAATTCTATAATTAAATTATATATTGTTACAGAACCTATGGCTAACAAAGACTGTATATTATATGGAGCGTATGTATTGCATTTAGTTAATTTTGTATACAGGGAGTTTGAATGCTGAATAAATTTAGGACATTCAAAGAAGATGTGATCGAGGTCACCTAGCTTGCCGCAATGTTTGCAACTATCATCATCGATGACTTTAATTTTAAATAAATGGCATGGGTAGCATGCATGTCCAAAGCGTATTTGATTTATAGTAGTAATATATTTACGAGGAGCTTTGAAATTCTGAAACCAGGTTGTTTGACACAACCAGGAATTGGATACAAAAAACACACTGTCCCACACAAACTGCACATGGTCTGGATTGGCCCATGGAGACACAAAACGGACAAATGGGGAGTTCAAACATCAAATTGGGCTTTAGGTTATCTTGGATGAGTTGGATGATGAACAAAATGTATTCTTCAAAACTCGGCTACTTAATTTTCAGTTAAAACCATGTGGACCTCTTAAAACCTTGGAAATGCTATTTTTCAAACCTCGTGGCACGGACTACAGCATCCAACAAAACGGTGATTAACTAACTCACTAAACAAAGACTGCCAAATAGAATTTTGAGATTAAATTCACCTCTTAGCTCATGGAATTAAACAAAAATTTTGCCGATTTGTTTTGAAACTGTCTCCGAGAACCAACTCTACCGTTTTGAAGTCAATCTGCCTCTCCTTTACTGCTCACTATTTAATTTCCGATTTTGAAAACGAATAACGAATAACAGTAACGAATTTTAAGAAAATTCGGACTAAACAATGAAACTGACTAGCCCATCGAAAAGTGATCTCATCCTCCCATATCGGTATAAACATACACGGAAAGGTTCCTGTTTATATATATATATATATATATATATATATATATATATATATATATATATATATATATATATACATACAAAAAACACAGTTTATTAGGGCTGCAGTCAGTAGGTTTGGCCGGGATGTTATAGAAACACTCTTTTGACTTTTGGTCGAGCTTTCGGAATTCTTCTATTCCTTCTTCAAGACACTGTAATTAGAAGAAAGTGTAAATATTTACAACATATCTCAAATTGTCATTACAACTTACTAGTCGTTGAGATTATTTTTCTAAAGCTACGACACTCAACATTAAAAACACACATATAAAATATAACATTTAAAATAATGGACAATATACATTTTAAAATTTAGTTGGAAAGTTAAAATTTTAAAATTTTGTTAGTGACATCTTTTCATGGTGTGTTTTGACTGATCCATAGAGAACAGAAAAAAAAACCAAAATAGTGTGATTAAAAAGTAATTAGGAGTTCTTGCTATTATATTAATGGAAGTAGTATCTTAAACCTGTCTTGATAGTATGCAACATGTTTTGTATGCAGGTGTATTACGGTGTGTATATGTAAAAGTAAATCTTTATTTATTTATTTTTTTTTTAATAAAGATTTACTTTTACAAATACACACCGTAATACACCTGCATACAAAACATGTTGCATACTATCAAGACAGGTTTAAGATACTACTTCCATTAATATAATAGCAAGAACTCCTAATTACTTTTTAATCACACTATTTTTGTTTTTTTTTTCTGTTCTCTATGAATCAGTCAAAACACACCATGAAAAGATGTCACTAACAAAATTTTAAAAATTTAACTTTCCAACTAAATTTTAAAATGTATATTGTCTATTGTCTATTTTAAATGTTATATTTTATATGTGTGTTTTTAATGTTGAGTGTCGTAGCTTTAGAAAACTAATCTCAACGACTAGTAAGTTGTAATGACAATTTGAGATATGTTGTAAATATTTACACTTTCTTCTAATTACAGTGTCTTGAAGAAGGAATAAAAGAATTCCGAAAGCTCGACCAAAAGTCAAAAGAGTGTTTCTATAACATCCCGGCCAAACCTACTGACTGCAGCCCTAATAAACTGTGTTTTTTGTTTATATCGACAGTCAATAATATCCAGTATTTCTTGTATATATATATATATATATATATATATATATATATATATATATATATAAGAAATTATATCGACAGTCAATAATATCCAGTATTTCTTGTATATATATATATATATATATATATATATATATATATATATATATATATATACACGCCGGTATTTAGGCGCCACGCCCTTCCGGTAGGGATCTATGGAGGAGTGAGTATGACCGAGCAGCAAGCCCTTATCTCTTGCCGTACTGCTCCACCATAGGCCGATCAGACCATTCGACAGTGAAGCGAATGAGAGTCAGGCGCTTGACCCGCTTGGCTATCTGACCGACAGATTCCTGTTTATTTGATGTGCAAAATATCCAAGCAAAATCAAGATCAAACGAAATAGCAATTGTGTTATTATAAACAGACTAAAAGGTTTGTATTATCAATCTCAGCGACGCAAAAAGATTGAGAATATTTTTCGGTGTTTTAATATATACGAGCTAAAACGGAAATGCTACAGTTATATCCACTCTTCTTTATGATGTATAAGCTTTAACTGATAATGTTGTTTCGATGAGAAAGCTGAAAGCTTTTGAGGTGTGGCTTTTTAGAAGAATTTTGAAAATACCATGGACCGATCATATTACAAACGAAATGGTGTTGTAAAGAATGGGAACAGACAGAAAACTTTTGACGGCCATTAAAAGAAGAAACACAGCATATTTGGGGCATATACTTAGAAATGAGAATTACGATTTGTTGCAGCTGATTATGAAAGTTAAAATTTAAGAGAAAAGGGTCATGGTAGACGACAAATATCCTGCTGAAAAACAGACGGTTTTAAGAAAAG
Organism: Diabrotica undecimpunctata; assembly: GCF_040954645.1. Lineage (NCBI taxonomy): Eukaryota > Metazoa > Arthropoda > Insecta > Coleoptera > Chrysomelidae > Diabrotica > Diabrotica undecimpunctata. The sequence continues at coordinate 126,456,823 of NC_092806.1, forward strand.
CAGAAGATAGAGAGGAATTTGCAATGGTTATAATGACTACAGAAATAGGAACTGATTCAAAAGATTTATGAATAACAGAGAACGTATATTGGGGCGAAATAGCCAAACCGCTCGTTAATAAGTCAGCATCATAGAACCCAAGAAAGTGGTGTGGAGTGAGGAATGTGGAGGCTATATTCAGGAAAGTAAAGGAAGGCATAATTCTACATAATCAACGAAAATGGCAAAGGCAAATTAACGTCTATAACGTCTAAGAAAAATAATTATTGTAATTAATACACGGAACTCAAATACTGTCTATTACCTTTTTTCGATTACGTCTTAGTCTTTACAATGGGAATCGTGTATCTCTTCTACGAATTCCTTATCGTACGAAGGGTTCCGTGGAATACTTTTTGGTCACTTAGTATTTGTACTGATCTGTTTTCAGTTATTCTTTTTACATTTCGGTTGTAGTAGAACAATTTACTGATGTTTAAGGGGGTAGGGTATTTTTTATTTATTAATTTTTTATTCGATAGTATAACTCTTCAATAGTATAATAATAGTCTCCCGTTTTATACCGCTGTCGCGGCTTTGGGAGTATAGCAGGGTAGTCTGCTATGTCTAGGGCCTACGGTATACAAGGAAGGTAACATGGCCAGTGCTACGCTTCAACCGTCTATTATTACCCTTGGTTTTACCCAAGGTATTCATTTTTATTCAGGCTGAGTCGACCTGGGGCCTATAGACATTTTTAAAATGTCTAGATGTTCTTGCCGGCGGTGGGATTCGAACCCCGGACCACCAGCTTGCGAGGCAAGCATCCTACCGCTTGCGCTACGCAGGCCCGTCTCTTCAATAGTATTCAGTTAAAATTTCAGAGTGATTGGAGCAAAATTGATGGAGTTATGGGTATTTAGAAGTGAGTGAGTTGAGTAAGTGAGGTGAGTGAGTGAATTAAGTGAGCGAGGTGAGTGATTGCGGTGAGTGAGTGAGTGTGGTGAGTGAGCACTCACATATAAATTGGAATAAGTAAAGTGTCAAGTCGTTTAGGAATTGTTTCATCTAGCTGCCGATCGAGAAACATTTCATCAGCTTGTTAATACGACGATAGCCAACGCTTGAAAAGAAGCGCGGCACACAAAGAAGAAGAAAGTGTCAAATTCTCATAATTATACACTCGCGGCAGATAACAATCGAATTACTTGATCTGATAAAAAGGCTGCAGATGCAACAAAAAAAGGCAGAATTCATCGAAGGCTGGATCAAAAAGATCGAAGGCTCTAGATATTTGAGCAGGAAGCACGTCGCTATATGGGACTGGAATAGACAATACTGTGTGTGTATAAAAAAGAAACTTTTTTTTAACGCGTACCATTTTTTTACGTCGGTTTTCACTGTATCTCGAAAACTACTTGTCATTTTTGTTGTCTTCATTAATTTTACATAAAATTAGTCAAATTTTAATAAAAAATTTTCGAAAGACGAATAATTCGTCTTTTTTTACTTATTAAATTAAATAAAATTTGAAAAAACAATCAGATGAACAATATCTCGACTTTGCGACCTAGGGAAACTCATAAACTTACGAAATCTTTTTGGTTTTTTATCAACAGATGATCCAGTTAGAAGTTACGATGAACACCGCAAAGTAACTTTTTTATCTTAGAAAATTAACTGCCCTTTGCTCAACTTGTGGTATTTTTGCACCACCCCTACCCTATCCCATCCCTTAACAATTTTATCAAAGTGTACAGATAATATAAAATTTTTAAATAAATAAAATCGAAACACGACAAATTAAAAATGTATTTTTAATAAAATTTAACTCATTTCCCTTAAATTAATTGGTATATTAACTTTTTTTTGGGTAATTACAATTTAATTAGTTACGTCTCTGAATCATCCTAATATTCGGTATTTAAAAAACGTTAATCTTTTTTCGTTGCTGAATATATTTATAACTATAGAGATAAAAATTAATATTTTTAGGCACCGGCTAAGAATTGAATAATTAGAACTTTTGTCGAAATTCACCCACTAAAACTAGCGGGCTAAACATTCAGAGATGGCTCGATCGAAATTAAGGCCACATGCAAGGCAGGTTCGGTCGACGACCTCCCCCGATTGCAATGGCTCCTCTCCGTTCTTCTTTCTTGTTGTTGATGTTAACTAACACAACGGGTACTAAACCAGTAAATTGTTCAACAATGTTCATCTACCTTTCCTTAGGTCAACTCCTTGGAAAATAACAAGTTTATTTTTAACATACAGGGTGTATATTCATTTATCTGCAACTTTGCAACAACAAAACAATACTAAACTTCAAAAAATTGAGTTAATATTTTTATTTATGATCTAGCAAAATTGCTCAGTACAGTCGACATCACGTAAATTTGCAGTTGTTTATAATATAGTTAAACAAATGAATGTTTAAATCTCATTACTTAGTGACAGGTTTGTTTTGGATTGTTTTTAAATGGATATTATTTGTTCATAAGCCTTCAGGGATGAGTCTAGCACTGTTATTCATCTGTAATTATTCATGTCTTTTTGGGCTCTTTTTCCATGTATAGACAAAATTATACCGAGTTCCTAATTTTTAGATATTTTTCCGTCATACCAAGCTTTATATATGTATATATATATATATATATATATATATATATATATATATATATATATATATATATATATATATATATATATATATATATATATATATATATGTACAAATACGCCACTGAAAAAAAAGCTGAAAAAATCTTATACAGTTTTTTGAAGGTTCTAAAATGTATATGAGGGGTAGCTGATGATAAATCCTTGAAGACATACAGCTGCTTTTTTTTAAACAATCATAACAAGCGAAAAAACCATTTTTGCGTATAAAACGTTTTTTATACATTTTCAAAAAAGTTGTTTAATTTGCGTGTTTCTAAATTTAAATTCATAAACAATTGACAGGGATAATTGCCGACAAAACCTTATTTTTGCAGTAATTTATAATGTATATGTTATATTATGTTAATAATAATAATGCAATTATGTTAATAACTGTTTTTTTTTTGCACAATGACATGAAATATTAGCACTTGATATTTTGGCAGTTAATGAATTTTGAAGTGTGCTAAATCTCAGCTAGATCGACCAAACGGTTTGTAAATTATTTAATTTGTCTATCCCGGAGAGCGATTAGTTAACCAACTATACTTGCCAAACAGTGACTCTATATTTTTTAGTGAAAAAAAGCATTCAATTTTGGAAAATTTACGGTGTCAGATAAATTTTTTAATTTCGTGTATCTGATTAAGAAGCCTTTTTTATTGCTAAATAATCCTAGAAGATATCGATAGAATTTTCTAGGAAGACTAACAGACCCTTACGCAGTATATTGCAGTGTGAACGAGCGTGGACTCAGGAAGGCCGAGTACACTGAAAGAGTACTACAGATTCAGCAGTACTCAAGCGATCGCAAATCAGTGGTTTGAAGAACATTGAAGGATGGTTGGTATGCGTACGGTATATCGCGAAATACCACAGTTTGGTGTTTTTTTATTTACCACATTAGGTGGTACCTCTCATAGCTGAACATCTTCGTGACCGATTTCTCTGGTGTAGAAAATGAATTCTATGGGACAGAAAATGTAACCATAATTTGATAGAAAGAGGTAGGGTCACCACATCGTGGGAGTTACGGTATAGGGTGCTATTGCTTATGGTAGCAGATCACCACTAATTTTCATCAGAGGTAATATGACAGCCCGATGCTATATTTAGGAAGTAGTAAAGCCTTATCTTATTCTATAACTTAAACACCACATCAACCATTTACCTTGCCTACCACGATGGTCTGATCTGCTTCCAATTGAACATGTCTGGTCTGGGACATAATAGGTCGCAGGCTCTTGAATTTGCAACACCCTACACTGCTTTTAGCAGTTCTCACGAAGTTGTGGTAGCCTGGAATGAGATACCCCACAGAATAACGACCACGTCATCAGAACGATGACAAGGCGTGTTAATGGGTGTATACGAAATCGTGTATCCTCATCACAGTATTGAACCAGCTTCTACTGTAAGTTGACGAATCAAGCTGAAAATTAATCTTCAATTTTAAAGATACAATAAGAAAATGTCAACATTTTATCAAAATTGTTCTTAAAAAACCGTTTGTAAAAGGGCTGACTTCTTAGGTTAAAACATTTATAATAGTTTTGATATTTTTTATGTCACGTGCTTGTAATTAGCATTACTGAAAAGATGGTGAAGAAACACACTCTAAAAAAAACATCTTTGACCAATAGGAACCAAGAGGACAATTTGTTTTCTTAAAATTGAACAGATTATAAACGAAGATCTAAATTTTATGATCCTTTTTGTAGATGGCATATGTTGAGAAGGAGTAAAAAGATGTAACCCGTTGTGTGATGATACTCATAAAAATACCGCCTGTCTGAGCTCAATTTTTTTTAGAATGAAACTTCAAATCGGAGCGCGCTGAAAAAATTTGCAATATTTTGGTTTCTATGTTCGATTTTTTGTTAAATTGCGGTAGCTCGGGAAAATAATAAAAACTGTACTATTTTTACCTGCCGGAGTCTCGGAAAGATCAATTATTAGTTACATGTTTCCACAAAAAAGTGAATTTTACTATAGTATTTCGTAAGAAACATTTAAATTTGATTAATTAATGTATATTATTTATATAAATATATAATAATAATTATTAGTTTCCCTTGTAAAGTACAAAAAGTTTCTAACAATAAAACACTGAAATCTTTTGTTTTCAACACTTCCACAAAATTTATTATAATCTTACCACATCTATTTCGGCAGAGTACCTTCCTCAAGTGAGCTATTGTTGTTACGCCTACATGTTATAGTCTTCAACTAAATAAGTTGAGGAGGGGAGAACTGTTTGTCTCTGAGTTCGTCATTCATAATTATATCGGTAATTTATAATTCCTTAATTTCCATAAATTCTAATGTAGTGTTTTGAACTGAAGTGCTGTAGAATCTGTTGTTCTGTTATTGAAAGCCCTGATCACAGCCGTAATCATAGTAAACTATAATAAATTTTGTGGCAATGTTGAAAAGAAAAGATTTTAGTGTTTTATTGGTAGATAAAATGAACTTTCATAAAGTAACGGTCGAATCCACGACTTATAAAAATTCTCGGTACAACTGTAACAATTGTACCATAGCATCTGTTAATATAAAGCTTGAGCTGTAGCAGTAACGGCCCGTTCTCATAAAACTTTGAGTTGAAGAAAATGATCTTCATAGTATTAGTTGTAGTTAATATAGTTGTTGAATATGAATCAATTTCTTTAAAACATTGTAGTATATTGTAGTACATAATTTTAAATTAGTAGAAACCTTTTTAAACAACAATTTAGACTGATAACTTACGGATATCATATTTATAATACGAACAGCTTAGTTTATTTTGTTCCCAGCATCACATAAAAATTGACCATTTGATGAATGTCTTGCCCATATGAGTCCATTTCAACTGGGCTGTAGAAATAAATATTAGACTTACTCACTTTATTATCTTTTGGTAGGTATTCTAGGCTGAGGAGTAGATCAGGTTTGTTAATTTTTGGCTAAGCCGTAACTTATATAAAAATGGTGTTGAGTCGAGTTGCAGTGCATCAATATTGTATTTAGGTGGATTCGCTTCCAGTGGTTTTGATTGTGCGGGTTGGTTATCATTTAGGTGTAGTAGTAGCAGTCGATACTATAGGTACATAGCATTTTGATCTTACCATATAGTCGTCAGTTCTGCACTCCGGTCCTCTTAATACTCTTAGGTTTTCTAATTGTATGTGTGTTTCTGGTTTTGTTATAACATAATCTGTAATTAACTTGGTATTTCTCATTGTTTGGACCCAGGTATATTTATGTCTGTTTTTATATAGGTAGAATCCGTTTAGGATTTTTAGAGTGCTGTTCGTAGATTTCGATTAACAGTTGCCCATTTTTATTTGCTTTAGCGTCTTCGGATTTTCTTACGACTTTGTCTTTTGTTTTTTTCCTCTCTAGGCATTAACATCTTTTAGCAGAACAATTTTTTTGCCGCTATTTAGGTTCAATAAATTTTGGTAGGGTTTCATAGAATATTTGTTTATCTGTCTTTCGCGCACTTTCTAATGGCGCGTATATTCCAATATTCTCGAGGTCCTCCCCTCTCTACTATAAAGGTTACTATTAACCTCAATCTTTAAACTTGTGTATTATGACCATTCCATCTCTGTACATCTATGAAACATCACTTGAAATTCATATCAACAAAATGTTAAATCAATTTTAAATTGTACACGCCAAAAATAAAAGCCTTTACTTTAATGAGAAACCGTAATGTGGAACAAATGGACAATAATTAATTTCTTAAACATCTTTTTCACCGTAAAAACAAACATATTGTTTATAACTCAGTTCATATTACCTACGATTATAATAAATTCTGTAATAAAACTTAAATTGTGATTTGAAACTGAAATTGAGAAACAAGTGATTAGTTTGTTGAGGAAATATCTAGCAGCAATAAGCCTTTTAATATTCCTTTCACTAATTGTCAATTTTTTAATTTCATGAAGGTAATTTCACACCAATATTGTCGAAGTCATTCTATGCTGCAGATTTGGTATAGTCTGCAAACACTGTACATATTTTGTGACCCTCAATCATTTTCTTCCGGTGTAACGTTAAATTTTTACTCCATTAAATTTTTACTCTAGAGCAGCGATTCTTAAACTTTTTTTTACACGTACCACTTATATAAATTTTGCGTCAATCGCGTACCACATATTAAAAAAGTAGATAATAAAATTTACTAATTTTGGCAAAAATGTATTTATTTAAAAAAGGGCATTATAAATGTTACAAAATAAAACTTACAGTCTAACCCAGTCCAAAAATTCAGTGAGAAGGATGGTTCTCCATAGCTACAACAAGAGAATCGATATCAGGATCAATAATTGTGCTTTTCGTAAATTTGGATCAAGATTAAGCCTACTGCGAATTTATTTTTCACTTGTAGCATAGCAGAAAATCCAGTTCCACACAGGTAGGGGGTCGTAAAAGGAAGTAAAAATACCAATGCTTTTTTTGATAAGACTGGATATCCATTTTTAATATTTAGCCAGAATTCGGCTAATTCTAATTTTGAAAACTCTTTTTTCAAACCCCCATCACAAGATAGTTCTTTTAAAGATTCTTTTTCATCCTGTTTTAATGTTTCAGGAATGCTATCCAAAGTAAATGGTTGTCATATCCAAAGAAACTGAGCATAGTCTTCGTCAAAATATTCTTAAAAACTATCAATTAGCATTTGACAATGCTGTTTTATATTAAAAATAAGATCATCTTTAATCTTTATTACATGCTCAACCACAAAATTTTCTAAATTGGTAAACGACTGCAAGTCTTTGTTTGAAGCACTATTTTTCATCATATAACTATTTATCATATTTCTTGATAAAAGAATTTATTTTGTCGTTTATAGAAAATCGATTATGTGATTTACCTTGTAAGCTTAAGTTTAGGTCATTTAATCGATTAAATATGTCTGTTAAGTAAGCTAGTGTTGTGAGCCGCAATTCATCTAGTAACCGACCACGCAGTTCAAAATTGGTTTCCTTTAAAAACACATGTACCTACTTCAGAACGCAACTCGAATAACCTGTTCAACACTTTTCCTTTTGATAACCACCTTACCTATATGTGTAGCAATAACTGAATGTGATCACTTCCCATTTCAGAGCATAGTTTTGAAAATAAACGTGAATTTAAGGCTCGAGATTTTATGAAATTGACTATCTGAACGGTTTCATGGAGAACATGTTTAAATTCATCTGGCATTCGCTTTGCTACCAAAGCTTCTCTGTGGATACTACAATGGGTAAAAGTACAATTTTCTGCAACCAGTTTTACTTTGGAGTTACACCTCCGTATTTTCCTGTCATGGCTCGGGCACCATCCGAACAGAAACCAGCGCATTGTTTCCAGTCTAGTCCATTTTCCAAAAAAAAATCTTTGATTTTCTTGAATATGATTTTGGTTTGAAATATATATATATATATATATATATATATATATATATATATATATATATATATATATATATATATATATATATATATAAAACATAAACCATAAGCTGAGCATAGTTTGTTACATATGTACTCTCATCAAGTTGTATTGCAAAAAAAATACTATTTTTTTATCTGGTTTGCCAATTTTTCTTTAACATTTAATGCCATTATTTCAATCCTAGTCGATCGGATAGCCAAGCGGGCTGGGCGGCTGGCTTCTCCTTCGCTTCAATGCGAGAGATGTCAGTTCAAATCCCCAGCTCGGTGTACAGAAAACAAAAAGGCTAACGCAGCAGTTTAAAATTCTAAATGAATCTGCGGCTTAGTCTAGAATATGCTGGTATCTGATCGGCCTATGGTGGAGCAGTACGGCAAGAGATAAGGGCTTGCGGCTCGGTGATACTCCTCCATAGATCCCTACCGGAAGGGCGTGTGCCGCCTAAATACCGGGTATATATATTTCAATCCTACGACGTACAGTATCATTGGATACTGGTATAATACTAAGCTGTTTAATTTAATTTTTCTTTTATACATTGTGTATGCCTTTTTCTTGAATATGATATTATTATAATATAAATAGTAATACTAATTCGTAAAATAGATGAAACTAACAAGAACAATCCGATGTTCGTAGCAGAGGCGGATTACCATATTTGCTGCTCTATTTTTGATACCACCCTTTATGAAAGAGTTTAGACTCACCCAATTGAAGTCAAAAACATAGATACTTAAGTAAATTAAATTTTAAATAAATATAAGGTTGAATGCTCGAATAAATGAACTTTGATCAGATAAAAGGCATATATCGAGCACAGTTTAATTAAATCTTGCCCAAGTACTTTCGATCCCTAGATCATCTTCAGGGGCATTTCGTCAATTGCGGCCTATCCGACAAGAACAAAATGTCATAAACATATAAATGTACATTGTAGTGTAGTGTGATGTACATTTATATGTTTATGACATTTTGTTCTTGTCGGATAGGCCGCAATTGACGAAATGCCCCTGAAGATGATCTAGGGATCGAAAGTACTTGGGCAAGATTTAATTAAACTGTGCTCGATATATGACTTTTATCTGATCAAAGTTCAATTAAATTTTACTTATCGCGGCTTTTCACTAACACGGTAGTCAGCTCTAGTAGATGCTTTTCCAGAGAAATACTATATTTTCACTATAATACCCCTTAAAAGTATATTTTTTAAAAATATAGATGATAGTTATTTTTTTTTAATGAATACGTAAAAGAAATAGAAGAAAAAGGTACAAAAGAAGAAAAAGGAGGGGATGAAGAAGAAGGAGAAAGACAAGAATTACTTGTTGATGAGCCGAATTCCTAAAATTACTTTAAAAAATCTCTTGTATCAGGCAAACAACTTTTTTTTTAATTACATCCTATTCAAAAGTAATGTCTTTGATGCTTGGTCAAAAATTAAATCGTCACTGGATTACTTATAATATAAGTGAAAACAGCTGTATTGCAGTAGGTATTCGTTTGTCAAGATTTTAACCGGTAAATGACTATGAAATGCTCATAAATATTCCGTAAAACTAATATTTCTTATAACGAGGAAACAATTGTTGACTGTATATTGTTTGGAAAACAATCGCTAAAACGGACAAAAAAGTATTCGAGCTAAGGCAGGTTGCATCTACTGTTATTATTGCTTTGAAGTTAATAGAAAGACAAGGTCTTGCAATAAGAGGACAAGTTGAAATTGCCTACAGTTTTGAAGATCTCATAGTAAATCATGGCAACTTAGTAGAAAAATTAGTAGAGCACATAAAAAAGTTATGAATATAAGCAAACTAGGTCTAGAAGCATATAAAGCAAGTTCTGAAAAAAAATGATATAAGAAATAGTATAAATAATGTAGATGATCATTTACATCTCTACAAAAAATGATCATCTACAAGTTATAAAAACGCTAATAGAAAAGTGTACAGAGTATAGCAAGCCTATCTTTCTTATATTCGTAGATTATGAAAAGGCGTTTGATACTATAGATCATCATAGAATGCTTCGAGCATTGGCTGACTGCCGCATTGACTACCGATACATCGCCTTGATTAAAAGTATTTACGAAACTGGTACAGCTTGTGTCCGCCTTCATGAAGATACGAAGAAGTTTCGACTAGAACCTGGAATTAGACAGGGTGATACTATCTCCCCTAAATTGTTTACAGCTGTTCTTGAATATATTTTCAAGCAAATGGAACTAGAGGATAACATGGGAATTAATATAAATGGGGAAGATCTGAACCACCTAAAATTTGCCGATGACATCGTTTTAATATCTGATAGAGTTGATAAAGCTACAAAAATGCTGCACACGCTCTATAAAGTGTCAAAAACAATTGGTCTTAAAATTAACACCTCAAAGACAAAATTTATGACCAACCTTGTAGTCAGCGGTAAAATTCTGATTGAGAGCTAGTGTTGCCCAAAATCGGTCTTGGTCTTGCAGTCTTGGTCTTGTTCTTGCGTTTTTGCAAGACCAAGACCAAGACCAAGACCGCCTAATTTTAGCAAGACCAAGACCAAGACTGACCGTGCAAGATTTAAGCAAGAACAAGACTAAGCCTGCGAGACTCTTGCGTCTTGCGGTTAGGACTGAGTCTGGTTTTAGCGAGTATAGTAGTTCAAGTATATGCTTAAAGACTCTATGAGATGCAAAAAAATATGTAATAAAAATTTGAAAAACTGGACTTATGCGAATTACAAACAATACCATAAACATACATACCGAATTAAAATATTAATTAAAAAAACACATTTGACACGTGCTCAGAGGTCATAATTACAATGTAATTATAAAATATTTTGTACATTTTCCAGCAGACTTTTCTTCGCTCTGAAATTAATTGTCCAGATTTATAGCCGCCCTCTAATCATAAAATAATCTTGCATTGATACGTCGACAGTAATATCGTATCGAAATTTTTTAAAAATATGTCACCTTAGCTATAAAAAATATAACACTTATTACGGACACCCTTTTCTCCCATTATAATTTAGTTAGGAGGAATCTAAATAAACAAATCTTATCGGCCTAAGACTAAACATTTTTTCTGCTGAGTGTGCGATGAGATCATTCGGTTAAACCAAATTTGCTGAAAGAACTCGATAATATTTAAAAGTTTATTAATAACAGATAATGTAGCTTACCGTGTAAACAAAATACCGACATATTTAGAATAACGAAGTAACGATATATAATTCTCGGTTTGTTATTAGATATTTAGGGTATTGAATAGTAACGGACATTTATAGTAGTAGGTACTTTTTCGACATCACTGAACTTCATTTGACAAGTTTATAATTTGACATGGACGACAAAGATTCAAATAGTTTTAAAATAGTCGGAGTAGTGAGCGTTGGAATTATAGATATAAAAGACCTAAAAGCAAATTTGATGAGTTTTTCGAAATAATTTATGCATCCCAAATTGCTTTGTTTGAATTGTGCCTACATAGAAAGGTTAAAATGAAAATGAAAAACAGAAACACATATCTTTTCACAAAAAAGAATTACAAATATTTCTTCCTGAAAAAACCAAAATTCTGGTTGCTAAAAAAATATTCCTACTACTTTATTTTGGTAAATTAATGTATTTATTAAGTAGATATCTCATTAATTTAAAATAACTTCTTTTGATTATCATTACTTTCTTACCTATTCTTTATTTTTTCAAGTTAGTTTTTTATATAAAAGTAGAGCTAAGATTGTTAATAACATTTATGTTGCTTTAATAAGTGGATTATAGTTTGTTATCTTATCACCTAAAGAATATGTGCCCTTGATACCTGTATTTGGATTTTTGCCACGTACCAATCTTTTTTAAGATTTCCATTTCATATATGGTGGAGATCCATCAATACTTTTCTAGACAGAAAATGTTCTTTAAAATACAGTCAAGTTTATGTCATTAATTTGGTTTTTTTTGTTTTAACCATGTTGATTGACTTTCATGGGGCATGGTAGATAACTGGGTTAGTTAGAGCATAGGCACGGATCGCTTAGATCGTGGCTTCAAACTTCCCTAGTAATAGGCTAATGGGTAACTGCAAGACTTGCAAGACTCTTGCTGCAAGACCAAGACCAAGACCAAGACCGGGAGTGCAATACCAAGACCAAGACCAAGACCAGGTGTATTGGCGCAAGACCAAGACCAAGACTGTCTAAGTCTCGTCTTGTTCTTGCATTTGGGCAACACTATTGAGAGCCATAGCATTGACCAAGTAATAGCTTACAAATATCTAGGGCATGAGATAGAAATATAAAGAAGGATAGGTCTCACATGGGCTGCCTTTGGTAGATTGAATAACATTTTCAAGTCTATTATCCCAGTATGTTTAAAAAGAAAGGTTTTTAACCAGTGCGTTTTACCTATTCTTATATATGGTGCAGAAACACTGACTCTGACAAAAAGAACAATAGATAAAATAAGAGGTACACAACGCGCTAGGGAAAGATCAATATTAGGTACATATTACCATCAGAGATAAAGTACCAAACCTAGAAATAAGAAGAAAAACAGGAGTCACAGATGCAATTGAAAAAATAGCCTTGGCTAAATGGGCTTGAGCCGGACATGTTGCCAGACTAACGGCTGAAGATGGACCAGAAAGACTCTGGAATGCGACCATTCTTGGAAGGCAAGAGGTATATCGAAGAAGAGGACGACCACCGGCTAGATGGACGGATTATATCAAGCGCATCACCACAAACTGGATGCAAGAAGCTCAAGATAGAAATAGGTGGAAAATTTTACGGGAGGCCTACGTTCAGCAGTGGACAAATATAGGCTAATTGATGATGATGATAAATAATGTAACTGCGAAACTTCTGCTTCACAGTTACTGTCGTTAGTTATACTAGACCCGAGATAGACAAAACTGTCCTTTATCTGGTATTCCTGTAACATGTTAGTCAGTTAAATAGTGTGGAATCTGTCGAACCCCATTATTTTTGTCTTTAGACTTTTGATTACTGGAGATTAAACATTTCTTGCTCATTTGCTGCTATATCGGCCTTGAATTGGTTTGGAAAATAAGTAGTTAATTAGAATTATTGCGAATTCCGAAAGGAAAAATACCACCAAACGTGATTTTTTTCAGATGTTTTAAAAGACTAGAATTGTATAAAAATTCATAACGTCCTCCCATTGTAGAAAGTATTGTTTATGGAGCCCTGAAGTGCACTAAACAATCTAAATAAATTCAGAATGGGAGTTCTGTTGACTACCAATTACCATGTTTTTCTCAAATTTTTTGAACGAGTATATACTTCTGTAGCAGCAGTTTGAAAATTACTCACATCATTTAAACATTTATTGGACTATCCAGGAAGTACAAAAGAGGATAACGGAGTATAATGGACAGTGAGAAACTCCTCGCCTTGACTTACATTAAAGTTTATGGATTTAAATTAAAATTAAACTAAAAAAATTAACTAATAATATTGATTTACTTTACATGCGTTGGGATTTCAAAAAAGGTTGATTTAAAAATTTTAGGAGAGGGGGCCTGGCGCTTTTGAGCCAGACCGGGCCTGGAAGATGTGTTATAATTATGAAAGAAAAAAGTCCAATAGATTAGTATAGATAATAAACTATAATTCTTTTGTAAAAAGTCATAGTAATTGCATACACATTTCTATTTTTATTACTTACTATTCGAAGATAATCTTAAAATATCATAAATAACACATTCAAATAATTTTCGATAAGCAATGATCGTAGAATCTACGAAAATAATCAGCTTTCATGAATTAAATTCGTGCGTCATCGTCAACTATGTTCAAATTGAAGATAAAATAAAATACTACACAATACAAATTAATCTCACGGCGACCTTCACTAAATGTAAACAAACAGGTGAATCTTCGCGGGAAAAAAATGAATATTAACATATTCCTTGTGAAGTGTATTCATCAGTCGGTATGGAAATGGAATACAAAATAGTTCGCTTGTGTACGAGGCAGAGAAAGTTTACTAACACAAAGGCCGGTCATCAACCTCGAATCTAGAGTCCATTACGAAAAAACGATGTGCTAGATCGGAGAAAAGACACGCTTTCTACCAGATTCATACTGGCGAAAAAAAAAATAGTTATTGTCTTATATTTAGATGGAAATATTGATATTTTTTTACTATATCTTTTGGATATAAAGGGTATTTAAAAGTGGCTTGAGTCAATCATTTTAGTCTTATAAAATTAATGTCAAACAACAGAACGCGTTGAAAACAATCATCATTAAGTCCACTTTTATTCAATCTAATATTAGACTGGGTGATAAAATAAGTAAAAAGAGAAAAGCTTACCAGATTGAAGACTAGGAAATAAAGATTGTCCAGTGACAGGACAAAAAAATTGATTTTAGATGATAATAAGCCGAGCATTACACAACGATAATACGAAGCACTCGCTGCTCATTATTGGGACGTCGGGAGTGGGTATAAATATTAATAATAGATAATAGTTTGACATAAACAAAAAGAATACGGAATATTTCAAAACTGCAAAGCTAAATGGGCGCCAATCAATCTTAATTATAAATACATTAAGTCAAAGACAGAAACAGAACAAATTCAATCCATAAATTTTTTAGATTTAAAAATGATCAGACTTTAAAACAAACATGACTTCTCCATATTTCATAAACCTACCAATACTGATACGACTTCTCCATATTTCATAAACCTACCCATACTGACACGACTATACACAATTCATCATTCCATCCCACATAACATAAACTGGCAGCCTATTATAGTATGTTACATAGATTAACAGAAATTCCGATGTCAAAATACAACTGAGACAGAAATAAATATCATTAAACAAATAGCAGTAAACAATTGATACAACGAACAAACAGTTAATAAAATTTTAAATCAAAACTACACAATAAAGTCCTGAAATTAGTATTTCCACCACCAGAGAAAAAACCCAGTACCTTCTGCTCGATTACATATACAGGCAAAATATCAACAAAAATAGCTAAGCACATAAAAAAGAAAGGAATAACACCAGCTTTCAGAATAAACAACAACTTAAGCAAATATATTAAAAACAACAAGAGTCAAAATAAAAAGCAGTTACACAGTGGTGTATACAAACTTAAATGTGGCGACTGCCCAAAAACCTCCATCGGGCAAACTAGTAGAAATTTTAATAAACGAATAGCAGAACATAAAAGGACTTTCAATAATAGGAAAACAGATTCTACATACACACTTCACCTTCTAGATCATAATCATTCTTTTAATGACGAATTTCAAATTCTTTACGTTCAAAATAAAGGCTTAAGCTATCTTTGTTAGAATCTACGGAAATTAACAAATTTAAAAACACAGACATAATTCTGAATGACCACCTTGAGACAAACAGTTCTCCCCTCCTCAAACTATTTCATTAAAGACTATAAAGTGTAAACGCATACCAAAAATGGATCACTTGAGAAAGGCACTTTGCCGAAACAGCTGTAGTGATAAGATTTTATAATAAATTTTGTGAAAGTCTTGAAAACCAAGTTTTCAGTGTTTTATTGTTACAATTTTAAATAAAATTTGTATCTATTCGACTGTAAAAATTCGATATTTTTTGATCAGAGTGTCCTATCCACAAAAATCAAAAGCGTTCAAAAAATCAAAAAAAAAATCAAAAGGTGTAGAATGCAGCCTTCTTATTAAATTTTGGCATTTTCACTCAAAATTTAGTTTGTTCTTATGATTTTTAGAAGTTCAGTGGCATTTTCGTCTTTGACGACTTAAATATAAATTAATTAATTTATAACAAATCTAAAGCCCCTTTGGGCTTTGGTAATGCGTTTATTAGGAGTCTCTGGCCCAGTTAGATTGGATTAATAAGAAAATGAAGAAAATTGTTCAATTGGACACATTTTTGGAAAATTCATTTTTTACGTATTTTGAACTATGAAATTCAATTTTCTTCCACCTAATTTTATCGGTATTTTTAAAAGAAACATGTTATTAGCATTAAGCTGATAGTTACAGTGATATTGGAAGCCAAAAAATTGTTTATAATTTTAAAACATTCCTGAGGCCAGCCAAATAATCCGATTTTAATTCCAAAAATACGTTAGAAAGAGTGCTTTTTTATATGTAAAAAAATTGTAAACTTTGGCCCAGTTTTTATTGTGTAAGATTTTAAAGAATTTCAATATTTTTAAATAAATTAAAATTGCAAAATTATTATGAAAAATCTACTAAATCGATAGGCGAATTATGATGTAGTCCAGGGTAATAAGGTAGATAGATCATTGCAAAAAAGAGCAAAATTTCAAACAAATTAATTTATTTATAACGCTTACAAAAATTGTTTTAAGGCTTTAAAATTTTCCTTACAGTTGAAAAATTTAAGCCTTTTTACATACAAATCATGCACAATACAACCATAGTTGTAAAACGTAAGTACATAATTTAAAATGCAAAAATAAGCTTATATAAAAACGAACACATAAGATAAAATACAAGATAATACAAATGAAATGTTATACCTTTAGATCAAGTTGAGCTATCCGTTTAAGGCTTAAAGGTGTTGTTGTGAAGAAGTCTTTTGGGTCCCCACGGTATAACCTCAATCCACATGTTTTCACTATTATGTTGGATAGTTTGATCTGGAGCACTGCAGTAGCAGCTGGAGGCAGGCCATTTTCCCCATTTATGTAAGTTGTGTGTACGTACTGCATATCCTGTTCTAATTCGGTTAAGGCTCTTCCATATGTTTCGTGACTGGTTGAAGCCGTCAGGCTTTGGAACTGGGTTGGATACTTAAATTAGAGCTTTTTCAGTCTAATCTACTATTAGCTGTTAGGCTATTACTGTTGGTAGTTTTATGGATGGAAGTCAGTTTGCTACTAAACTCACGATGTCTTCATAGATTGGGAGTTTTAAGTTACTATTTATTTTCGAATATTCTTTTATCAAGACCTTTTGTCTTCATAGAACAGGCGGAGATTTATGGCTGAGTATGAGAAGCCAATATATTGGAGAAGTCTTGATGCAGTCGATAATAAACGACAGAGTCATGCCTAAGGTAACCCCCAGACATTTTGGGTAGAGTTGGTAGGGTAGTGCTACGTTCCTCATTTTGACCTCTAACTCTTGGTTTGCCTTTTGGTTAAGATTGCCCGTTTTATATCTTGCCGGAACTCTTGTTCATGACGAATCTCGCCGCAAAAACTAGTGCCGTTTTCAGGTTGTTTCCTGTAGTTCGTAATATTTATTACATATTATAGTATATTTTATACGATAATACGTAGTATTATCGTATAAATGCTAGATTATAAAAATGCTCGATTTGCTAAATAATTATAATGTACAAAATAAAATATTAATATAATTACAAAATATTCAAAAATATATAGAATATATATATGTTTATATAGAAGAATTATTTCACTCAATTACAATTAAAAGTGAATAAAACAATTAAACTTAGCAATAATATGAAAATGCAAACCTAATTAATTTATTAATCAGCTTAACGAATCTACTTTGTAGCAAACTAAAATTATAAGACTAACTCATTAAAATGGTAACTTTACTGATAGGATAATTAATGTTTACATTGAAAAAATTATAACGAAACAAAATGTGAGAACAAAACAAGCTTGGTCAATTTTGTATACAGGCTGTCCACAAAAGCTCTTCACAAAAACAGTTTTCTTTTTTTTTTCTGGAATTTCTGGAACTTATTTTGTCTATTTAACGAAAATCACAAGATAAAATGGTTCCTTCGGGAGCTATAGTTCAATGCACCCAATCGTTTGGTGGGAATAGGTTTTTTTTAATATATTTCGATTTTTTTGTGAAAAAAAATGCAGTTACGGTAAGTCCCTATGACGCACCATTTCCGAGAAAAATGGATTTATACTTTTGATGTATCAATGCATACGTTTTAATTGACTAACAAATTAATTTCTAAAAATTGTGTGAGATAGCTATTTAAAAATAAACAAAATAACAATTATTGTGTTAATGTTAAAGTTATTATATCTTAACCCTTCGACCCCACTTTTTTTTCTTCTCACCAAAATCTAATATTTATTATTTGGTCATATAATGCGGTTCTACGGATGGGTTTGATCCTATTTAATATTTTTTTAAATCAAGTTTGGAGTCCTTTTATCCTGGAATATATTGTCCCAATGGTTTTTTTTAGTGGGACGATATATCCCAATGGTATCGAAATAAAATTTTTCAATGGGTTTTAACCTTTTATTATATGAAATAAAAACAAAAACAATTTTTTTTTTGGCACAACATACCGTACAACAACGACGAGATTTTTCTATGATTGGTAAATGATCTTCCACATTTATCATATTATTCGTTCTCTTTGAAGGTCTTTTTTGAACATGAACTTTGGTAGAGCTTCTTCCTTTGGTTACTAAATTTTCACCTACTCTTTGTAAAAAATCCATTGTGAGTCTAAAAAAGATTTTTTTCCATCATTTGAGCCATTTTCTATTTAAATCATACAATCCAGACATTTGGTCACCCAAATCAACTCCACCCATACAGCAGTTGTATGAAGCTATAGCTTCTGGGCAAGAGACGTTTGCTTTTGTACCATTAAGTCCTTTTTACGTTTTACAGTGGTTAAGTTATCGGTGTGGCAATTACTTAATAACAATCCTTCCTTAGTGTCTTGACCTTTCGTTCCAATTATTCCTGCATCTGTGCAAACGAACTGTGACTCTCCTCTGACTAACTTATTATTGAGGAGAGGCATATTTTTTATATATTTTAGTTGTTTTAAATAGCAGAAATCTATTGGCAAAACACTTAAAATCCAGCTTGCAACAGTATAATAAACACGCTATTTTTCAGAAAATTTAAGAATCTATCAAATACCTCACTTCACTTAAGTGTTCCAACAATGGTAAACCACTGTTTGGCTTACCAAAGAAAAACTGGTTTTATTGGTATGATTATTAGTTTAAAGTCACTTATAGGAATTTTGAAAAATTATGTGGAGGATGTGGATGGAGGTCTGAAGTATCTTTCAGTCTATAAACTATCTCAGGATCATTTAGAAGTTTTCTTTAGTTGTATTAGGAGTCATGGAGGTTACAGCAACAACCCAACGGCAAAACAATTTAAAGCTGCGTATAAAAGGCTCTTGATGCATACAAGTGTTACTGGATCTTCCAAGGCTAATTGTATAGAACAGGCACCTTCGATAATTTTAGCAATGAGTACAACACATACGAAACAACACATGTGAAAATGAAAACTATTGTTTATCAACTTATTGAAAACTTTAAGACATGAGAATAAAAGAGAAATAACTAGTGACCATGATTACACTTTAAATAATTTAAGTTTTCCAAAAACATTGTCGGCTTATGTTTGTGATGTACACTATATCGCTGGGTTTGTAGTTAAGAAAATTAAGAAAACATTAAATTGTGAAATATGCTTGTGTGCAATTGAAAGTGATAACTTACAATCACCATTTGTTATTAATTAAGACACAAAAATTATATTATACCTAATAATTGTTTAATTCAACCTTCCAAAGATATTATTCATATTTGCAAAATTACCGAAAGTGAAATTAGAATTATATATGATTCAAAAAAATTAAATGACAAAATTAATCTTAAATATCATGAGTAATGTGCATAATTCAGTCTTTAATGAATACATAGAACATAATATGTTTGATCATGATTTTCAAACTAACCATTTATTTAATCTAATAAAGATAATTTGTTTTCATTGTTGCAATATAAGGTTATACCATGAAGGTGAGAAACTAAATAATAATGTAAATAGGCTTAGAAGTAAGGCTTAACAAAAACTATTTTATTTTGTGGTCAATAAATAAATTTATATACATAATTTTTCCCCTACAATGAAACTTCCACCGACAAGTAAAATTTCTATTCTTTAAATATATTTTTCATTATCAAACAAGAAGAGATAGGTACACTTTTAAATAAAACATTAATTTATTTTTACAAAATTACTTCAATTCAAAAATATAATTTCTTTGCTAAATGATATATCTTCCATATCTTTTACAAAATATAGCAGTTTTATTAAAATTCATCTAAAATTAGGTAATTTTATTAGCGCTTTTCTAAAAATCCAATCTAATGTTAAAAGTTCTTGCCATAGTGTGACGTCACTTGCTCAGAAGGTGTTTGCTTCAACGATTCAGTACAGGGCATGTCTATAAGTTTTAATGTTCTAAGGTTTTATCAATGAGAAATATAGGTTAAACGAATGGAGGGTTGCCTATGGATTAGCCACATGGTCGTACGATTATAAAATACCACTATGTTGAATTTCAATGTAAAATTAGGCTTCATTTACGCAATAGAATTTTTTGAATTTATGATGGGACCTATTGTTCCAAGGGGGTCGAAAGGGTTAACACACATATATATTATTTTTCATATAAAAATGCTTGCATGTCATTCAAGATTTACGACGTCAGAACCCCACAGCATTGCCAAAACATCAGAATAGTTAGTAAGTGAGGAATTTTTAAAATGTCAACTATTTGTCAAACTATTATATTAACAGTAAATACACTTAGTTTTAACTGCAACACACTTAAATACATAACAAAACATTTTAAAACAAAATTAAATATTCTAAATTTTAAACTTACCGCTTTTAGAGCAAAAACGTGCCGCCATTAATTCTTGTTCAAAATAATCTACCTTATACGAAAGCCTATCAGCTTTCTACAGACTATTTAGTTGTTCTGTCATAGCACAATCACAATACACAACAATAATTAGTTTTTAACGCTATTAATCTAAATTTAATATGTATTTATAAATACAATTTAATAATACATAATATATTATGATCAAATTGTGTAAGAAATCAAAACATAAACAAAATTCTTACTCTAAAAAAGCGGCAACACTTTAAACAATTTTACCACATGCTGAACTGTCAAAAAATTTGAAGTATTTTCGTACCAGTTGCGTACAATTGTCTAATATATTTAATTAAAATTATTATTTTACCGATCACAATTTACTGGCATCTAGAATCAACCTAAAATTAAAGACAATCAAAAAGCCTTTCATTACAAAGAAATACGATAGACAAAAACTAAAAGAAGAAGAATTTAAACATCACTTTGAACAGACAATGAACGAAAAAATTCGAGACAACATCACACAAGTATACAATGTACCAACAGTCGAAGAAAGATGGGATAACATAAAGACTGGTATCATCGATACAGCAACGCAAAGTGGAACTGTCACCCATTATAAAAAGCAAGCGTGGATGAAAGATGAAATAATCGAAATGATGGACGAAAGAAGACAGCTTAAAAACAGAAATAACTCAGAGTATAAACGAAAGCATAATCTGATTCGAAGAAAAATCAGGGAAGCCAAAGAGTTATGGATGCGAGCAAAACGTGAGGAACTAGAAGAATTGCAACGAAAACATGACGAATTTAACACACATAAGAAAATAAAAGAAGTTACAGTACACAAAAGAAATACACCCATAACATTAACGAATAATGAAGGTCATGCACTATCCCTAGAAGACGAAGTAATGGAGGAATGGGAAAACTACATTAAAGCATTATTTAAGGATGATCGAGGATCACTACCTAACTTAAGTGCAAATACAGGACCATCAATCTTAAAAGCTGAAGTGGAAAAAGCCATACACCAAGCCAAAAACAACAAAGCCACTGGACCAGATCAAATATACAGCGAATGGCTAAAATTACTCTCAAATGACAATATAAAAGAACTCACTGTACTTTTCAATCAAATATATGATACCAGTGAAATTCCATCGGACTGGTTAAAATCGATCTTTATTCCTCTACCTAAGAAACCTAACGTTAAGAAATGTAGCGATTGTAGACTCATTAGTTTAATGAGCCATGCCGTTAAAATACTGTTGCATATTCTTCTAAACCGAATTAACAACAAGTGCGAAGAAATAATTAGTCAAGAGCAGTTCGGGTTCCGGAGATGCCTTGGAACTAGAGAAGCACTATTTTCTATGCAAACACTCCTTCAACGATGTTGGGAGGTAAGAAAACCCGTATATATGTGCTTCATTGATTTCGAAAAGGCATTTGATCGCGTTCAGCATACCAGACTAATTACCGCCTTGCAGAGCATCCAACTAGATGAGAAAGACATCAAACTTATTGCTAAACTTTACTGGAACCAAACAGCATTAGGAGAGGGTAAGGACCCATTACCGCCCCTATCTTCCTGTGGTGTCTATTCTATTCCTTGTTCCTGTGGACAAGTGTATATTGGCGAAACTGGTCGTTCCGTCAAAACTCGGATTCAAGAGCATCAAAGATGCATTCGATCAGGTCTTTTCTCCCATTCTGCAGTTGCAGAACACTGCCAAGAAACCGGTCATTCCATATTGTTCGAAAAAACCCATATTATTTCTAAGAGCCCCTTCTTTTATTCCAGGAAAATCCGCGAATCTCTAGAGATCCGAAAAAATCCACATAATATCAATCGAGAGGAAGGATACTACTTGTCTCCCATCTGAAATCTCAGTCTAGAGCCGCCGTCCGGTCCCGCTACCACGATGCAGCCACATGATTGGCCAGCGCGCGCTTCTTGACGTTCGCGCCACGGAGTGTGCCGATACGTCCCGACAGGACAGGTCACCGCGACTATAAATAGAGCGGTAGCGGAGTAATCGTCGGATTCACTCCCTGCCTCTCGACGCGTTAGTGTTCTGAGCTGTTGGACGTGAATCCCTGTCCTGGCATTTGGTTTTCACCTCTGGCTGCGTTGAGTAGTTGAGTTACTGTGACCAAATGCCCATCTTGGTAGTTAGTATTCGCCTCTGGTTGCGTTGAGTAACTGAGTTACCGTTGCTAACTACCCATCTTCCTGTCTCTTGTTTTTCTTTTTCTTTTTTGTTCTCCTGAAGAAGCTACATACAATTGTAGCGAAACGTCGAGATGAACCCACTTTTGGGTCACTCACAAATGACACGGTCCAAACCCGGAAGACGAATAAACTATAATTCTGACTCTGGCCGTGGAAGCCTACGATTTCATTCAAACAGCCATTATTAATACCAACAACAGAGAATCAACGCCAATCAGTATTGAACGAGGCGTAAGACAGGGCTGTGTACTGTCTCCCACCCTCTTTAACGTGTATTCTGAGAATCTATTTAGGTAAGCTTTAAAAGATCAAAAAGAAATTATCATAGGAGTAGAAATAATTAACAATATACGGTGCGCCGACGATAATGTGATTTTAGCTGAAAACATCGACGATCTGCAGGAGCTAATCAATAGAGTTGATATGGAATGCACAAATTGGGGACTGTCGATAAATATCGATAAAACTAAATACATGGTGACCAGTAAAGTGGATATGGGCGCAACCCAACTCATATTAAACCAACAACCGCTGCAGAGAGTTCAGAGATTCAAATACCTTGGATGTTGGATTACCCAAAATCTGGATCCATCCTTCGAAATTCGATGTAGAATTGAACAGGCAAGAAACTCATTTCAAAAATTCAAGCCTCTATTATCCAATAACTCATTAAATTTGGAAATCCGTGAAAAGTTTACAAGATGTTACGTGTGGTCTGTACTTTTGTATGGATGTGAAACTTGGACTTTAAACGCCGATATCATGAATAAAATCGAGGCGTTTGAGATGTGGTTGTATCGAAGGATACTAAAAATTCCATGGACTAGCAGAACCAGAAACGAAGAAGTTCTTCGAAGAATGGGACATCAACGAACTCTATTAAATATTATTAAGAGGCGTAAACTAGAATATCTTGCACATATAATCAGAGGACCAAGATATGAGTTCCTTCGGCTAATTCTCAACGGTAAAATCGAAGGAAAGAAATGGATAGGACGGAAGAAACTCTCTTGGTTGAGGAATTTGCGGCAGTGGACAGGTTTGACAGCGGACCAATTGCTACACGTAGCGCAAGACCGAGATCAGTATAACAATATTATAAGCATGGTAGTCACCGACGTTCCGTAGGGATATGGCACTCTAAGAAGAAGAAATTATTTTGTGGAATATTAGACTTAAATAGTTATTTCATAAAATTTATATTATTAATAATAACAAATGTTTTTGGTTATTTAATCAATATAATTCTAAAATTCTCAATATAATGATGATTACATTTTTCTGATTATTATACCATGTTGACACCTATGAAAGATCGAGCAGTTCCGTATGGGTTTCGTATTATTAGCTGTGTTAGGAAAATTTGAACTCTAAGGTTGACGTTCTGGAAATTTTAAATATAAGTGACGTCACTTTATATAAATTGTGACGTGCACGCATTTTTATATGAAAAATACTATAAATAATATCATTATGTCAAACCTATATTTTCTTTGTTTACCAATTTAAAAAACAACTCAGTTGGTGTTCTAGACTAACACATTTTCTAGTTTTTAAATTTTTTATAACCTATTCTACCTATGATTTCATGATTTCTAAACCCTCAATACGATTTTAATAAAGTAAAATTTCAATATTTCTGTCCTCGCTAAGCAGCTTTTTTGGCTAGCAGACGCCAAATTATTAACTAGATTGTAGATTTTATTAAATATTTCAGGGTTCTTATTTAATTTTTTTTTAATTATGTTGCTTATATCTTTTACTTTTTTATTCGTGTTAAATAACTTATGCTAAGCTATTATATCTTCCATTTCCTCGCATTTTTCATTTATCTATTTTTCTTTGGCCGTTTTTAATTTTTTGTTGTAAATGCTGTATACTTTGTTTAAAAATAAATTGTAAAATACAATTAATATGAACGTGATATTGAAAAACTCTCAGGCATACTTGAAAACTTTTAAAGCCTTCATTAACACGGTATGTATACAGTTTAACGTGACCGCATCAAAAATAATCTAAAATGTGCAATAAGAATTCAACATCTGAAAATGAGGATTCAGGACAACGTATCTATTTTTACCTACATACTTTTCAGTCTGCCAAGCCATCAGGTTCGAAAAAGTGCAGCAGAACTTGCTACTTTCAAAACAAGTTCGTTTAGTTTATTTGCTCGTTTATTATATGTAATAGTATATGCTGTATTAATGAGTATTATTATTTATTTATAACAATAAAAAAAATTTGAAATTGTTGAAATTGAAATGTTTTGAAATATTTACTGAAATTTATTTTATTTGCGACTGTTGTGAAATAAGTATGGTAGCGTCGGCTTAATTGGTAGACTATGCTGAACGAAATAATAATAAATGCTGCCAATATTTGAAACATTGTTGAAAACAAGCGCAATATTTCTTCTAGTAGTGTTTTCTATTTATTTTCTACTTCTATATCCTCGTCAATCTCCAGATATGTGGTTTTCACTTGCTTTACAATATATGCATTACATTTACATATTTCCTAGCTTCTTATTCAAATTTTGCTAACATTTTATTTATCTCTTTTCGTTTTCATCATCTTATACATTGTGGTGTGTTTTTTAAAATAGTGTCATATTAAATAGATCTGATGATAGAGAATTTTCCTATTTTAATACTTTATTGACTGGGAACTGAAAAAAAATTCCTTTCACCATAACTCTGCTAGTTGTGTTGGACAGTTTCATTACAACTAATTATATTAGTTTTTCTACAAATCCTAGATATTTCATGGCAACATACAATATGTACCATGATATAAAATCATAGGCCTTTTTAACACTTTAACTTCCAGCTGTATGCGAACCAATTATACATTTTTGATACAAAGACATGGATGATTTTAAGAATAATTAAAACACATCTTTGTTAAAACACGAACATGATTTTACAAAAAACGAGTGTGGTCGTATGTGGTACACACGGGCTGACAAGAAATACCTGACTAATTTGATTTCGAACAACCCTTGTGCACCTTATATGTCCCACGGTACGGGGATTGAATAAAAGCCATTTATTTTTATTTATTTTTTTACATAACAATTATGTGTCGAAACAATCAGAACAAATGAAACCGTAGTTCTTTTTAAATTCAAGACACCTTATTTTAACCTTCTTTTGGTTAGTTTTATGGAGACATATGGTCACATGTTGAAAATTTTCTTTCATTCGTCATCATCATCATTTGGCCATACAACTCTATGTGAGTCTTGGCCGCGTCTACTATTTCCCTCCATTGCTGTCCGTCCTGAGCAGCTATTTCCCATTGCTGTATTCAAATTTTGCGTAGATCACTGACTATTGCGTCCTTCCATCTCTTTCTTGGGCGACCAACTGACCTTCTGCCATCGGCCCTTTCCCAGAATGTGGCGTTCAGGAGTCTTTCATCACTCGATCTTAGTACGTGGCCCGCCCATCTTATTCGGTTTCCTTTAATGTAGCGTATTATGTTTTCATCTCCATATACTGCCTGGAGTTCATCATTGACCATTGTCTTCTTCTCCATTCTCCTGTTGTCTCTTCTCTGCAAGGCCCATAGATAGTCCACAGTATCTTTCTTTCCAGTACCAGTAATTTTGTCCTTTCCTGCTGGTTCAGAATTCATGTCTCGCTTCCATACGTTATTGTGGGACGAATTATTGTCTTGTACACTCTTATTTTTGCTGATATTGAGAGTATTTTTGATTTAAGTCCGGTCATTAATGAGTAATATGCCCTGTTTCCTGCAATGATCCTGGCTGCCACGTCCTTTTCATTTATTTTCAGATGTTATGATCGCTCCCACGTACTTGAATTCTTTAACGACTTCAAAGTTGTATTCATTGATTGTTACGTTTTGTCTAACCCTTGGTCTTGGGTTCTTCCTAATCACCATGTACTTGGTCTTGTCCTCGTTGACCTTCAGGCCAACTTCCTTGGCTCCGTTTTCGAATAGAGTGAAAACTTCTTTTGCATCTTTGGTGGATTTTGCAATTGTGTCCACGTCATCCGCAAACGCCAATAGTATTTTTGATCCTTGGGCGGCAAATCCGTTTGTCAGTTGTGGTTAAGCTTTCCTTACCGCATGTTCCAGTGCAAAATTAAATAGCAGGGGGGCGAGAGGATCGCCTTGTCTAAACCAGGTATCAATGAGGAATTCCTCCGACGTGGTGCTGCCAATTCTGATCCGCGCGGAAGCGTTCTCTGTGCTCACCTGTGCTAATCGTACCAGCTTTCCAGGTACTCCCATTTCTACCATGGTTTCCCACAATGCTTCTTTGCTAACAGAATCGTAAGCTTGTTTAAAGTTGAAGATTTGGTGTACATCGCGGTTGAATTCCCAGTTTTTTTCCAACACCTGGCGTAGGACGAATATCTGCTCTATGGTCGACCTCGGTCGACTATCTGGTCTTTCATTCGTGCAGAAATTTTATTTATACAGATTCTGCCTGATTACTGATGGTCCTCTGAAACTAAAATTTTCTAGTAAAATGGTATTAAGTATATTTTAACGCAATAAATAATAACGAAGTACAAAATCTGTGTGTGAAATTGTCTCTAACTTCCAGTTTTTTTAATTCAATCAGTTTTTTATACTGTGTGTATATAATCAAGATCTCTGAATCTTCTGTAAAACACATGTAAAGTTTTTTGATTTATAAATGGTGTTTCATCAATAATTGGAAATATTTTAACTGTAGATTCCTGAGCTCAAAATATTAAGGAGACCATTTACATTGGGGTAAATGGGCGTCACATTGCTATAAAAGGTTTAGCTGAAATGTGTTTTTTGATAATTTCTTGTTATTAAAATTGTTCTTTAATTAGATTATGACAAAATGGTTCTTTTTAAAACCACAATTTGTTTTTAAATTGGAATACATCCCTTCGTTTCAAGAAATTTTAATAAATAACAGTACGTTTTTTGTTAATACTGATTAAAATTTCATTTGCACAATAAATGCAATCCTATGACTCAAAAACACCGACATAATTAATACCTTAATCAAAATAACTGTGACGGTTTATTTTTAACTTCAAAAATATCAGTAGATAGTATTTTATTGGGAATAAGCCACAATTGAAGGTTAAAATAAGTTTATTGACGTTTCAATTTCCACTTCGGAAATCGTTCTCAAAATACAAACATTAATAAATTAATCAAATTTTGTTTTTTGTGTTCCTTGGTGAAAATTCTTCTAATAATTTAATTTTATCTGACTCATTTATATTGATCATTTAGACATATATTATACATTTTAAAGTAAACTGCTTTAAAATGATATTGCCAATATTGCTGAGTTGCGTTCCTGGGGCGACTTTATTGTTATTATGTATCATTCGATTACATGAAATCAACTTTAACTTGAGAATATCCGTCAGAAAAAAATCATAGCATGTGATTCGTCTTCACGAGACAACCGCATGTCTTGATTACAGTACAATTTTACTGTTAGTGATTCCATAGTGTATTATGAGGAAAAACTATGAAAAAAACCTTATAATACTATCTCGACGTGGTAAGTATTTGGTATTATATTTAGTTTACTTTCAATAAACACCAAACTCTGATTTTATATGTATGTTATTTAGAAAACATAAATGATGTATCCTCGATATGTTGCTGACTTACTAATAGTGGTATTTTCCTTTTAATAACTTCCTCTTTTAATATTGGTAACCGGATTCTACCGCATTCTGCCGAGGAATTTGCGACACAATTGGTCTAATTTAGCATAATTAGAGCTGCTTCTTTGATTTTTCTCTTTTTACCATCTGTTTCTTTTAGGAATATACTTGAATCCTTCCATTGAACCCTATGTTAATTTTCCCATGCGTGTTTACATATTTGAGATCCATCAAATTCTCTATTTTTAATATAAGATTGATGTTCACTTATTCTAACCTTTAATGGCCTTGATGTTTCACCTAAATAAAACTGATCGCATTCACAAGGAATTTGATAAATACATTTCTTTGTTCTTTCTTGTTCATTGTTCGGTTTAGTTTTAATTAAAATAGATCTCAATGTGTTTTAAATAGCAAACATATAAAATCAGAATTTGGTGTTTATTGAGAGTAAACTAAATGTAAGACCAAATACTTACCATGTCGGGATAGTATTATGAGGTTTCCTTCCTGGTTTTTTTCCTCATAATTTACTATGGAATCACTAATAGGAGAATTTTACTGTCATCATGGCATGTGGTTGTCTTTTTAAAGACGAATTACATGCTATGATTTTTTCTGACGGATATTATCAAGTTAAAGTTGATTTCATGTAATCGAATTAACTATCTTACAATAAAGTCGTCCCAGGAACGCAACTCATCAATATTGGCAATATTATTTTAAAGTCGTCTACTTTAAAATGTATAATGTATGTCTGAATTGTCAATATAAATGAGTCAGATAAAATTAAATTATTAGAGGAATTTTTCACCAAGTAACAAAAAATAAAATTTATTTAATTTATTAATGTGTTCATTTTGACCGCAAGATGTTGCCTATATTTTCAAATACGCAATGCCAAAGAAGTTGACAGCCACAATGACACGTCTGAAAACTAATCACGGTGCTATCCGAGCTCACTTGGGTAAGTTAAATATTATCCCTTCTGGGGTATGCTCATGCGATAATATATCACAATGTGACATCAACCATATTCTTTTTAAGTGCAATAAACATAAGTATGAAACAGATCAGCTGTATTCAAAACTATCATTAGATACATTATTTAAAAACTAATATCTTATATTACAATTCTGTGGCTAAAGGACTGGTTTCCAAGCCAACTCACCAAACACACACACACTTTGTATTTTGAGACCGATTTTTGAAGTGGAAATTGAAGCGTCAATAAACCTTCAATTATGGCTTATTACCAATAAAATAGTATCTACTTTAAAATGCCGCAAGAAAATAGCTTCAGAACAATTTCAAATATTTCGAAAAATAATGATCTTCCTACACCTCTAATTCCTCGCCTTCTATTTTGCCTTCAAGGATCAGTTGTAACATTCTATATTGATTTCCCCTCACTATATGTCCCACATAAGACATTTTCCCGTGTTTAAGAGTCTTTAGCAATTCTCTATCTTTGTTGACCCTCCTTAGTACTTCCTCATTAGTTTTTCTTGCTGCCCAAGGTATCTTCATTATCCGTCTATAAATCTACATTTCCAATGCCTCAATTCTGTTCATTATTGATACTTTTAGTGTCCACACTTCTGCTCCATATAAAAGTACATGCCAAATATAGCACTTAACCATTCTTTGTCTTAGTTCTAAACTAAGATGATTATTGCGAAGAAATGTCTTCATTTTCATAAAAGTGGTTTTAGTAATAGCTATTCTTTATTTTATTTCTATGTCTGAATCTAGTTGGTCCTTTATAATAGTTCCCAAATATGTAATTTTGTGAACTTTTTCATCTTGAACCCCATTTAATTGAAGCTCTGCATCTGGATATGGGTTACACGTAAAGCTCAAAAATTTGGTTGTGTTTGAGTTTATTTTAATGTCAATTTCCTCTCCTACTTGGAAATTATCGTGTCGTGTCATGTCAGCATAGGAAAGGTCAGCACCTGTGTGAAACGTGCATATTGAGGAACCATCAGTCGGCATTTCTTCTTCATGTCTTTTGTTTTTCACCCGACGGTTTTTATTAATGTTCTCCGAATCACACATATTTGCAGTAATTATAATAATTAAAATGTATCCTATTATTTACAAAATATATTATTAACTTTATTTCATTGAAAAGCATAACGATTCTTTTGTGATTTTTTATGAAAAAGCTCGGCAACATTGCTTATTAATCGTCTATACAGCCTCGTGATCATTGCACCGTAATCGCCCACGAACCTTTACCAATGACCTATAAATATAATTATTTGTTTGTACACTACACTCTTGAAATATAAATAGATAACAGACATCTATTGTTTGACTTTTGTAATTGTTACACGTAAAAATAAGTCATTACCAAATATTGTTATGCAGAATCTAAAGAATATATTGTGTATCAGTGTAATATAATTACATATCTACATAAGATTTTGCTTTCGTAATTTGAAAGTGAAACTGGCGTAGGTTTGTTCACAAGGGACCTTCACATTTCCTTATTGGTTTGATCACTTATCAAAAATTACAAATACTGAGTTGAGTGCAAATTGTAGAACTAGGGTTTCCCCGTATATAAGTAGATAAATACATGGTGCTAGCCAGTGGCGCACCGAGGGGGGGTTTTGGGGGTTAAACCCCCCCCCCAGGACCCTATTCCGACACTGTTACTTACACATTTTAAGGACTCAAAATGGAGGTAACATCATAAAAAAAAATTTGGTGACCAACCAAAACCCCCCCCAGAGGCAAATTCTAGGTGCGCTACTGGTGCTAGCGGTACTAGATATGCGAAAAGAACTTCATATAAACAAACAAGAGTATCATTTTTACATAGCGACCATAGAGTACTACGGCAATCTTAACAAAGAAATCGTGACATTAGCTTCATAATCATAACAATACAAAGAAGTCACATTTCAGTCATAATTTTTTGCATTGTTCATCAAATAAAATTTGTAGCGCTATTATAGCGCCATTGATTGATGAATATTAGTATTGAAATCTGGATATTAGCTTTACTTGGATCTCCATTCTCATTACTTGCATCTGGAGAATCATAGGTGAAATTGACAAGACGGGCTCGATCATCAAAGAATCCCATAGTTTTAGAGAAACATTGATATATAGCCTTACCAAACTCTGGCAAACTGAGGCAAAGGATACTCATCCAACTCAGAGATTATCATCATCAATGGCCTTACAACTCTTCGTATTTCTTTGTCGTCTTTACTACAACCTTCTACTTTTTGTCGGTTCTATACTCTATTTGAATGTCTTTTCACTTTTTCAAGGTCATCATTCAACTCTTCCAACTGATTTTTTTTTTCAAAATAAGTTGTTTATAAGTCAGCTGTCCCCACTCCGTATCACATGTCCTATTTATCTAATTCTATTGACTTTTATGTATCTCACATATTATCCAATTTATTGTTGTATCTGCCTCTCCATTCGTTTGTCACGTTATCTCTGCAAGGGCTATATATAGGTACATCCAAAATATTTAATTTTCCGTGACTCTGGCGCATAAATCAGGCTGAATTTAAACAATGGAATGAGTTATGTTGGCTTTTAGGGCCGTTGTGGTATGTGATATATACGCCTAGACCTACAACTTAAGAAAACTCCACAAAGAAAGAGTGAAACGGGGTCAAATCGCACGATCGCTACAAGTGAGATAACCATTTCCTCAAGTCGTGCACAATGTCCAATATGGCATGAGCTGTGTGACACGTAGCGCTGTCTTATTAAAACCACGTATCGTTGGGGTCTATATCATACAATTCTGTCCAAAAAAAGTTGGTAATCATCGACCTATAGGCTGGTGGTGATTCGCCGTTGACTGTGATCCTGACCAACATTGCTCTCAAAGGAAAATGGACTGATGACGCAGTCAGCTCAAAATCTACACCAAACAGTGACTTTATCGAAATGCATCGGACGCTCTTGGATCTCATCTGGATTGGTACCGTCCCAAATTCGACAATTCTCTTTGCTGACGCGCCTATTCATTTAAAAATGGTTCCTATTTCTGAAGATAATTTGTCGGTGAAAATTAAGAGTCAGTTTCCAACTACTCCAGCGTCCATTCAGCGAACACATGTCGTTTTCTATGGTCGTATAGCTTCAGCTCCAGGTTTACTAAGTTCTGTGAAAAACTGTCACGATGTTCTTTGTAGATCTTGCGTTTAATTATTATATCATTAGCAAAGTTGACAACAATCTTTGATCCTCGAGTAGCTATGTAGGGTTTAAAAGTATGCAAGGATGTACAACAAAAAGATACTCTCCTAACAACTAAACGAGTACACAAATTAAAATACATAGAATTTTATGACCTTCTTAAGGAGGTCAAAAATGACTTGTTGATTTTGAGCTTTGATTGTCAAAAAAAAATCAGGCGCTTATTATCTTCGACAGTTATACTTTAATAATTTTTGTATTGTAAAACGGTCTATAGCGAAGTTTGGAAAAGGTTCAGATGTAATAGCATCCTGTTTATTTGATTTATTATGTTCTATTGATATGACCCCATACACGGCGGTTCGTCTTATTAGTGATGGGTGTGGAGGTTCAAAATAAAAACACAATTTTACTTGTCATAATGGCCAAATGGTTGCTAAATGCGCCAAATCATATAACGTAGCTCTAGCTGGTTTTTCCAATGACAGGTCACAGTTTTCTCCCTCCTGATCGCGTTTTTGGAAATATTAAGAAGGACATCAGAAAGCCTGAGATAATCTTTGGTCCTGAAGAATGTATTCAAATAACAGACAGGTTTGCTACTGTTAAAAAGCTTGGAGATGACGTAAAAGTTGCAAATTGGAAATCAGTAACAAAGGAAGAATAAGAGCTCCTGGTTCTTTGCATTTTGGCATACAGTCATGTAGGCAACTTTACTTTATCTGAAAAAAGGTACAAAACGTCACCCATGTTTTGGTTCAAGGTGAGACAACTTATAAGTGGAGAAGTTGCGGACACTGCACGAAGCATCACTAAACGAGGACAACCTTTTCGTAGCTTAAGGCCTGAGACTATTGCTAAAGGTAATTGTATAGCGAAACCTCAAAAGAAAGACGACGTAAATCTTCTTTTAAAAAAACATTATGGAGATTAGTGGAGAAATTTTGAAGAATTATATTTTTACAAGTATGTATTAGACGATCCAGAAGAATGAATTGCAACTGAAGAAGATGAAGTGTGCCTTGCTGTTAATAAGATACCTATTTTCCAAATTTAATTTTTTATTGGCAAGTTTTATATTTTAAAGTAAAATTTGAGCAAAATAAAACAAGTTTAAAAAAAAAACTGAATTTTTTTATAGATACCTAAATTATATATTTTTTTTATTAATTTTTTATCTGAACATCCTATTAAGCCTGGTTTCAAGACTAACTGTTTCCACCTTGTTACAGTGCAGACCTCTCATTCTCCAAATTTTAGTACCAAAAGTAACGTTATCCAAATTCATAAGTAATTTTTTTTGTATTCAGCGGTGTATTCCCACCATATCTTTATAAAATTCATTATTAAGTTACTTTCTAAACGTAAACAAAAAATTCGTTATAGATGACTTCATATTGTTTGTAGACGTTTTTTTCATTTCCTCTAAAATTTTAAAAAATGGATAATGTGACTTTTGCCTGAATACCCTTCATATGTAATTGATTAAAAATATCCCATGGGCTTTTAGTCTATTAGTCTATCAAGTGTTTTTTAAACTTTCTGCGAATTTATATTAACTTCATCGTTTAATTTTATTTAATGTACGTAATACTTATTCTGTAATAGTGTCCCACTTCAATCTACGTGAAGTGTATGTATCTGCGTATTAATAGATATATACTGTTTTCAAGTTTCCGACAAAATTTTAAAAACAAACATAACATTTATCATGTACTAACAGTTATCTAAATAACTAATAAATGTTACGCAACGACTACCGTCCGTCGTCTTTGATATTATTAATAAATTAGATAAACGACCTTGACTTGTTTTTCTATTTCTTCGTCTAGGTTTCTGCGTAGTAGTTCATTTACCATGTAAGGAAGTTTAAAGGCAGCTTAGGAAAACCAATTAGATTTTATTCGTTGAATAGCTTTGTTTTTTAATTACCTACTTATTTCAATCTACATGGTAGAGCAAGTAGTTCGTGCATTCGATTGAACTGAAGGTTCGTGCATTCTTTAATTTTACAATTTAAACAAAATTATAATTAATACTTAAATCAGTATTTATGTATATATCTAACATTCTCCAATAAGTTATACCTTAAATAGAACCCCTAAAATAGGTAAGGACTCTAATATAGCAGTAAATAACGAATTAAGAAGGTTAAAATTGACCATTATCCACAGTTATCAAACCTCATAAAAAAACTGTTTTCTATGGAAATATATCTACAGCACTCTAAAGCGTTAAAACTTTTCTTCTCGTCTTCTTCTTCTTCCTCTTTATAAGCAATTCTGCTTGTTCATTGGCGGATTAATACCTCTATGAAAGGTTGTCACTCCATCTTTTGCGCGGTGTTGTTTTTGCTGGTCAGCGCGCCACCAAATGGCTAACATGCCAAGGGTGGGAGTTGGCTAGTAAGTAAGTAAGTAAGTATTTTTTGCGCGGTCGTCCGATACTTCTTTTGCCGATTGGTGACTTATCTCTTGCTATTTTGACGACACGGGTCTCCTCCATTCTGCGTATGTGGTTATTTCAGTCTTTTTTTCTATTTTTCTCTGCCGTTTCTAGTAGCCTTTGCGTTGTGGCTGTGTCGGGTCTTGTTTCTGAGGCATATGTCATTATTGGTCTTACACTGGCTTTATAAATTCTTGACTTCGCCTCAGTGTTAATGTGTCTGTTTTGCCATATGGTGTTATTAAGGCATCCTGCCAGTCTATTTGCTTTTTGTATCGTTTATTTTAAACCTGGTAAACCTGAAAGTGAGACTACCAATTACAGCTTCACTAAGCGCGACATATAAGCTGTTGGAGAGACTGATCTGAAATAATGACGCAATATTGGAAACTGTCATAAATCTCAGCCATTTTCATATGCTGTTTATATAGAAGCCTCACACTTGCGACAAACCTAAAAAATTTTGAAGCGAAGCTTCTATACTGGCGTTGTTTTACTTTTTCTTTATAGTAAAATGCTAAGGCGAGCGTCACGGAACTAGCGCCACGAGAAGGCGTAGTCTAATATACCGCCTACTGTACCATATTTTTGATTGAGAGATCCTTTCAGGTTATCATGGCTGAAACAGGAGACATATATCATATAATAAGGGACTCCCACAGGGCAAGTTCTTAAGAACTAGAAACAACAGTAAAAAATGTGCGGTACTACTTGTTTACTTGCCACTAGGCTCAACAGGCTTACTTACAACAGACTCACGTCAACAAGCTTAATTTAAACTTAACAAAATGTTTAACAGCATGTCTAGCAAGTTCCACAGATCAACCACATTCCTCCTTCTCCGAATTTCCGAATACTGAAATACTACAGTGACATACTACAGTGACAGTACAGTGGTAAGCTTAAGTGTATTTAATTATCAAGCTTTATTTGTATATATTATCTGAAGTCATAATGATAGTTTTAGTGTTCTCAAACCGATTTACGTGTTGGAAATCTAAGCGTCAAAACAGATATAAAATGTAATTTTCCTTACAATCAGTTGTGGTTTAATTCTATATAAAATAATACCCATGTATTTCTAGTTGTTTTCTAATCTTACAATTTATCTTGTTTCCCAAACTGAGTGCTATTACAAGGTTTCTTAAGAGTCGATTATTTGGTTTCTTGTAGGTGGTCAAAGCTTTCATTATTTTTAGTTTTTTTAGTTTTCAAAATGTCAAAACTTGCCATAATTTATTATTTTTAGTTTTGAAATGTTTCATAATTTTTATACAGAAAACGTAAAAAAAATCTTACTAACGAATGCGATAAAGCTTGTAAAAAGCTTAAAAAATATACACGAACACAAACTGTTGCCGAATAGAAATTTAATTGAAAATATTAGGAATTTATAAAAAGAACAGTAACAACAGCAGTTTTGTTGATTAATGTAAAGCTTCGCGCTAGTCAACACCTACTGACCGCCCACTGAACCCTTTTTTTCTATCGAATAGCTGTTTTCAGTTCTTGAAGAGTGAAATTTTTCTCGTCGTTAAGAACTCTGTTTATTGTCTCTTAATTTCTTGCTTTCAGATTCACTATTTGGTAATAGCTGTCTAAGTATTTGGTCTGAAATTACCTTTGAGTGGTTTGGAGGATTTGTAGCAGAGCGATTGCTCAGGTTTTCAATCAACTGACATGCCCGCATGTTAGTGGTCGTTTGACATCTCTACAGGACCGTTTTGGTCTACTTCGTTTTCTTCTAGTGAAGGGAGTGCATTTTTTTAACTTTATTGGCCATCTATTTTCAGGCATTCTCTGCAAGTGTCCATACCAGTTTTGGCTTCATTTATGTCTATTATGTCTAGATCAATTTCCATTTCTCTCCGAATATCTTCGTTCCTCCTCCTATCAAGTCTAGTGGGCCGGCAACATCGTCTCCAATAATTCATTTCAATGGCCTTCATTTTTGAGTTTGGTATATCTTCATTTTCTACCCTCAGAAAAGGATCTTTATTAGCTCTTACCAACCTGTTTGATGTCATCAAAGAAGAGGTCTACGTCATACTTAGCCTGGTACATCTTGATAGGTTGTGATAGGTTGTGGTGACACTAGCTTCACAATATTGACATTCTTTATAGTTTCGTGGTTGAGCTTGCTCACATCTTTATCGATGTCCTTAGTAAAGAATTCTCACGTCGCCTTTTTTTAATTAATTTTTAATTAATGCGTCTAACTTCAACAATGAACGGACTGTGCTGGGTCCTTGAAATAA
This sequence comes from Diabrotica undecimpunctata, assembly GCF_040954645.1. Lineage (NCBI taxonomy): Eukaryota > Metazoa > Arthropoda > Insecta > Coleoptera > Chrysomelidae > Diabrotica > Diabrotica undecimpunctata. The sequence continues at coordinate 126,494,327 of NC_092806.1, forward strand.
ACCAGCCACACTAGGAACTGTTGTGAAATCTGCCCCCTAACAAAAGTATTATAAGCATTATATCTTCTTATCCATGTTCTGCTATGATCGTAACTTGCGGTTCTGGAGTTTTAAACGTTCTTGTTTTGTATAATAGTTTTAAACGTTCTTGTTTTGTATAATATCATACAACTGCAAGTAGATAATGGTCCAATCGATCAAGTGAAAACATTTAAATATTTGGGAATGATGATGACTGACCAATGGGATCGTCAACAAGAAATAAAATGCCGTTCCGAACAAGCAAGACAAGCTTTTATTGAATTTAAACCGCTACTATGTAACCGCAATCTTTCCTTCAATATCCGCTACAGGATGGTTAAATGCTATGTATAAATGTCCATATTGTTATACGGCATGGAAACATGGACGTTAAGAGTACCTTCCATTAATAAGTTGAAGGCCTTCGAAATGTGGACGTTGCGAAGAATGTTCCGCATACCATGGACAGATAGGGTGAGAAACGAAGTCTTAAGAAAGGCAAATACTGAGAGAGACCTACTCAATTTGATCAAGGTACGAAAAATTGGATACCTCGGCCATATTCTGAGAGGAAAAAAATACGCAATCCCTCAACTAATCATCCAGGGAAAGATTGAAGGCAAGAGAGGAGTATGTCGCAAACAAATGTCGTGGCTACGGAACATAAAGAACTAGACAGGCATAAATAACACTGGCGATCTTTTGCATGCCGCAAAAGACAGACGTCTGGCCTTAAGATAATTCGCCAACGCACTATAGGTGCACGGCACTATAAGAAGAAGAAGATAATATCATAATGTTTTCGATCAAATGTACTTAGCCTTACCTCCACGTTATACTATAATTAAAACTACCTATAAAAATAGAGGTCTGATTTTTCAAATTAAAAACTTTCGTTAGTGGTTTATACACTGTAGAGGCACTGCACGGACGAAGTTCGATTGTTAAAATCTAAGTAATATTACGGAATCTCTGGATTTCACTTTCAAATTAGGCTTCATAAATACTTCGATCCCATACGGATTGTATGGTTTCTGGATTGTAAATTTCGTCTCAGCCATTTTGAGCCGCTTATCTTTGAGCTTTAGTGTCTTTTGTAAAGCTAAAATATCACAGTTCGGCTTTCTTATACATTTTTGTTAATTAACGTCTGGTTGTCTATTGTTAGTCCTTTAACATTAATGGAACCGTGATAAATAGCTTTGGAAAAGACTTTCATGTTCTAAAATAAGTATATTTCTTGTAATTCTGTGTCTGACGTTGGAAGAAATAGCTGTTTGAACAAAAGACAACGCATTCAGGATACACCCGATTGTGTTCCCTTCTACTCTAATACGCAATCTTCGTAGAGGCACCTTCAATTTACTTTACTTTTCATCTATAAAAATTAGATATCAACAAAATAGAAAAAGGTGTTAGTTTCTTTATCGAGACCAAATGCTGAAACTTTCCCGAATGAAAGAAGAATGCAAAACGTTTGGCAAATACGTACACTCTGTCATTCTTAACGGAAAACTTATGTGCAATATTTTCTATAAAATTTAATAAAACTGTAATAAACGTAATGGAGAAAATGAATATTACCCTTGTGCAAGAAACAATAACATTAGTCGTGGCTCCTAATTAGAGCTGTCCAAATAAAAGCGATATTCCTGCCAAATTTTCTGGATAATTTGATAGCCATTATGCCTCGGAACTCTTGTACCCCAGTTTTGGAGAACGTTACTTGGTGGCACATTTTGGGGACACAACAAAAAACGTATCCACTACGTGCTCCCCCTTTATACATGTGCGTTATGCGGGTAGAGCTAAATATACGCACAAAAAAAGATAGAAGCACTTTGATGTATTTACGTATGTACGATTTTAAAGCTTACACCGTTTTGTGAGTTATTTATGTCCTCTTAACTATAATTCTGTGGCAAATGTCTAATAGAAATTTTTCATGTCCATTATTACATTGAGCTCTGATTTCTTCAAATTTTGTTCTCCAAGTATCAAAAGTTGTGTTTTCTCTAAATATTTTCTAAATCTCTAGATATTTTCATATTGTATATCTGGCCACTGTTTTGAATATTTGTACCATTCGCTGTAGATTATCTTCGTTATTTGAGATCAGGGATTGCGTCGCCTGCATAACAAAGAAGTTTTATTTATTTGCTGTCAAGCTTGTATTTTTATTCAACCTTTTTAATTTCGTGCTTTATTATGGACAAATGATTTTCTTCATTACTAAGTTGAAGATTAGTGGATGTAGCTGACGCTTGAAATAAATTTGTAGCTGGCTCGTGAAAAGTTCTGTATTTACTGAGTAAAATACGGCACTATAAAATGCTATGTATTTATTGCATTAAAATAGCGGACAATTTTGGAGGTCTTTGGTTCTGAATGTGAACTCTGACTATCAGGTCGAAGTGCGTAGCATCTATGCGCACTGAATTTAGACTCAATTTGGAGGATATTGGACTTGGCGTACAATGGACTTCAGCTATCTCTCTCCTGGATTTTCGAGTTGATATCTACTTCCAATGGTAGTTCGTTCAGTCTCGACTTTAATTTTTGTTTTGTTGTAAGTGTATCTTTAATTAGCTTTAACATTCTTTTAGTAACTGTAACAGATCTTCTAATCTAACGCAAACAAAGGCTTTAATCAGATTTACAATACACATGGGCAGGTCTGTTATATTTCCATGCTTTCTCACTAACTTGTCTGTTACAAATGCCATAAATATCCTTGTTAGCAATTTAACACGTTCAGTCCCGGTGTTATAATTTTTTTTCTTGTCTATTGGTCAGCATTTTATTTTTTGTAAATAAGACGGGCGTGGATGCCTTTCCGCATTTCTGATTAATTAAAAAAAATATTTGACAATCGAGTTATTGCACAACATTTTTGAGGCATCACATTGATGCCTCGCTGTCCGAGAACTATAAATTTGTTTGTCTGGACAGCGTGGCATTTACGTGATGCCTCAAACTTGTTCATTCTTGTATGAAGCGACGGAAGTATTTGACGTTATATTCTGAGTCATTCTTTGTTCGATGCTCTTTGCGTACGGTTATTGTACTATAAAATATTAGATTACACGAATTCTTCGATGGATTCCTACGAAAAAGAACAGAAAAGACTTGTAAGTTTATAGGAACAGCTTAGGTCAGATGAAGAGGTAGAAGTGGACGACCCTTATGCAAATTCTGGATCATCAGATGATTATATACCCAGTGACACAGAAACCTCGGATTCTTCCGAAGAAATTCCTAGGAAATTGAGAAAATTACATTGCCAGTGAAGTACCGGACGAACGCAATCTTGCAGTGCCAGTGCCTAGTGGTATACCAAAAATAGCGTTACGGGCCGTTGAAAATGAGTTAAGTTTTACTAAACTTTTATGTTCATTCTGGAAAGTCATACCTAATTTCTGTTTAGGATGACCTGTAATTTCTGCATTTGCTGTTGTCGCAGAAGAAGATGAAGGGGAGAGTTCAGATTTATTATGGAGCGAAGTTGACACTTCCAAGTTGAAAAATTTTCCGCAGACTATTCAGAATGCTGGGGTAAGACGAATATTACAACAATTTACAGAAACTCCTTATTTCTTTTACAAACTATTTGTGACTGATGACTTGATCGATTATATAGTCGATCAAACGAATTTATACGCCGATCAACAGATAAATGGCCGACCTGTTGTAGCCAAATCTAAATGTAAACGTTGGATACCAACTTCAAGAAAATAAATGGAAATATTCTTTGGGGTAACTATATGGATGGGATTGCTAAAAGCACCACGATTACGCGACTATTGGAGCAGAAATTACTTATTTGTTACCAATATAAGACACAAAATGTCTAGAAATCGTTTTGAGCAATTACTTTCAAATATTCACTTCAACAATGATGAAACACCGCCACAAACAAACTCACCGGATTTTGATCGGCTTCACAAAATATATCCGTTGGTTCAAAAACTTATTTTTAGATTTCAGCAAATTGTTACTCCAGGAGAAAATGTCTGTATTGACGAGACGATGGTAACTTATCGTGGTCGCTTGAAATTCAAGCAATATATCAAAAATAAAAAAACACAAATTTGGTGTCAAATTATATAAGCTTTGATTAGATAACGGCTACACTTACGACCTCAGAATTTACTGTGGAAAAGATAGTCAGGGTGGTCAAAATGCCTCTTTATCTGTTGTTCTATCACTTATGGAAGGGTTGTTAGATAGTGGTCGTACTCTCTTCACAGATAATTATTATACGAGCGTCACCCTTGCTTATACACTGCTCAGCCGTACAACTCACCTTATAGGCACTGTTCGGTCAAACAGAAAAATGAATCGTCCAGAGGTTGTCAAGAAAAAACTAAAAAAAAATGAAAAAATTGCCCTACAAAGTAATCTAGGAGTTGTAATGTTAAAATGGTGTGACAAAAGGGATGTCTTGATGATTAGTACAAAGCATGGGGATGAAATGTTGAAACGTCTACACAAAGGCAAAGAAATTGAAAAGCCCAAAATGATTGTTGATTACAATGATTCAAAATCCTTTATTGATCTCTCAGATCAGAAAAAAGTGTATTCACATTGCTTGAGACGAGGGAATAAATGGTACAGGAAATTAGCCACAGAATTATTGTTTGGTAGTGCCTTGGTAGAATGTCATGGCTGCGCAACCTGAGAGAGTGGTACGGATGTACATCAAATAAACACTTGAAGAAGAAGTGCCTTGGTGAATGCTCATATTATATATCCACAGGTTACACAAACTAAATTGACTATAACAGAGTTCAAAACAGAAGTCACTATAGAACTACTAGGTGAAATGTCCGCTATTGAAACTAATATCAACGATAACACCGATGTCAGTCATGAGCTTGTAGAAGGAAGAAAAAACAGATATGTGGTTTGCTACGTCAGAATGAAGAATGAATTGGGGCGGAAGGAAGCTCAAAACAAGTGTTCTCGTTCTAAATTTTTGTGCAACCAATGCAAAAAACATTATTGTATTTCTTGTTTTTTCTCAACACATAATGTTGTTTTAAAATAATAAGGTGTTATATTAATATAATTATTTTTGCACTCTGAATAAAATCTTTTATTTTTTTTCATAAAGTTTTATAATTTCCATATCTTTTATAAAAACCGTCTCACAACCGATCAGGAAATATTATTTTGCTCCTCGGACCATCCTGTCCAACTTACAATGTAATTTATATAGTTGTGGGGACACAGTTGATGCCACGGTGTCCCGAATACAAAACTTTGGTGTGGCATTAGAGTAATGCCTGATGAAGAGTACTATTTAGTGAGGCCATCATATTGATGCCACCCGGGGCTGAACGTGTTAAGTGTTGTGTCTAGCTTTCTTTTGCAGCTTGTATTACATTCCATCGTATTTCTTTTTATATCTCGTTTACATTTTCTGTCCTTATTACTGGATCTGTCCCAAGTTTTTTCTAAGCGTTTTTTTATACAACTACTTTATATTCTGTTCATCTAGAAACTCTATGTCTAGTCTTTAAAAGAGAATACACAAGTAGTTCAAAACCAGCAACCTATAACTATTCCACAACCAACAACAAACGGAAATCAACAAGACAGTCAATTTCACTTTATCACAATTATTTCTAGTTTACAAAAACAGTAGAAAACCAACAGCAAACAAATCTATTGACAATAGAAATATAACAGTTAAGAGAACTCATTACTAAAAAGAATTGATGGCATTTGTATGGCATGGACTTTTAAAACGTGAACAAGGAATCGAAATAACAGACGCACTTATTCGCAGCATATCCTCATGCAGAAAGAACCCCAGAGGCGGTGCAGCAATAATAATTAGGAATAATCTAAAACGTCACGAACTACCGAACATTAAAAAACTACTAAATTAAAGCTACTTCCTACAAGCAGCTTTAATTTCCATAGAAGACAATTTTGGTCCACTATACATTTCAGCAGTTTATTGCCCGCCAAATTATCAAACTAACAAGAATGGATTTGAAACACTTTTTAGATTATTAGGACCCAGGTTCTTAGTGGTTGGCGACTACAATTCAAAACACAAGAGCTGGGGCTCAAGATTATTCCCCTCTACCCCGGGAAGAGGTAGAGTCCTATACGATGTGGTGAAAGAAATGCTACTAAAATATCTCTCAACCTACAAACCAACTTACTGGCCAACCGATCGAAATAGACTGCCCGATTTACTTGACTTTTTATCTATAAAGGAATATCAAAAGGATACTTGCACATAGAATCTAATGAAGACTTATCGTCAGATTCACCAATCATTGCAGTGATAATGACAAATCCATCAGAAAAATGTCCATCTCCAAGACTAACGAATAAAATAACAGACTGGAATATTTTAAAAGAAATCCTACAAGAAGAAATAGACCTAAAAATACACGAAGCTGCATGCGAATCTACAAAAAATAACGAACGAAAATGGTTCCATAAGGATTGTCTAACAATAATAAGAACAAAAATATTAGAAACAATAATAAAAATGAAAACTTCGTAAAAAATGGCATCAAACTCGTTCACCTCAAGACAAAACCAAATTGTACAAAATGTGTAGAGAAATAAAAGAACTTCTAAAACAATATAGCAACGCCAACTTCCAACATTACGTAGAAAATCTGACACCTAACCCAGCTAGTGATTACTCATTATGGAAGGCCACAAGCTGAAGCGGCCACAAAACCAAATTCCACCTATCAGAACAAAAGATTTAAAATGGTTAAAGGCAGATCAGGAAAAAGCAGACGCTTTCGCAAAACACTTAGAAAAGTTATTTCAGTCGCTAATAAATAGGCTAAATGAAGATGGCGAGATCTATGAACATTTAGACAGTTCTAAGTAAATGAACCATCCATCCATGGGCAACTCCTAACGAAGTAAAATGTCTAATAAAAAACCTCTATAAAAAGAAGTTGCCTGGACATGATCTGATAACTTTCAACATATTAAATAATCTACCCAGAAAAGAAATAGTACGTCTAACACAAATCATAAACTCGATACTAAGAACATGCTACTTTCCTGCACAATGAAAGTTAGCAAAAATCATAACGATTCCAAAACCAGGAAAATGTGCACATGGGATTACATCCTACCGACCCATCAACCAGTTATTTACAAAGTCGCAGAGAAAGTCATTGTAAGTAGACTGATTATTGAAATACAGAACAAAAATATGATACCTAATCATCAGTTCGGTTTTCGCCAAAAACACGGCACCACTGAACAAGTGCATAGGGTGGTAGAAAAGATACAAGATACTTCCAGGAAAAGAGCTTTTGCGATGGAATTTTCCTGGATGTTACTCAAGCATTTGACAAGGATTACTATTCAAACTGAAGAAAGCAATATCTCAGCCGCTATACACAATACTAAAATCATACCTCGAAGAAAGACTATTTTATGCAAAATACGAAGAAAGTGTGTCAAACATCCATAACATAAATTCAGGGGCCCGCAAGGCAGTGTCTTGGAACCGATTCTCTACACAATCTTTACAGCTGATTTTACAACTGACGAAGAATCCACAATCGCAACATTCGCAGATGACACTGCAATTCTGGTCAAAAAACCCAGATCCCATACAAGCAGCTGAAATATTACAATAAACCATACATATAATTAAAATATGGGCTAAAAAATGGAAGATAAAAATCAACGAAATAAAATCAGTTAACGTGATATTTACTAAATGTCACAATGAAACACCAAATATCCTAATGCATAACAAGAACATTCCCAAAAATGATACTGTAAAATATCTTGGATTACACCTTGACAAGAGGCTAACATGGAGGATTCACATCTGGATGAAGAGGAAGCAATTAGGAATGAAATTCAAAAAACACTACTGGTTACTCGGCCTTAAATCCACCTTATCATTATCTAACAAAAGATTAGTGTATAAAGCAATCATCCGGCCCATTTGAACATACGGGATTGAACTGTGAGGACCTGCAGCAGATAGCAACATATTAATACTATCTATCTATCTATCTATAGCCCAAAATCTATTCATGTGTTGAATATAGGCCTTTCCCATTTGTCTCCATTTGTCTCTGTCTTCTGTTTGTCTTTTCCACATTGGACCTGTGCTTTGCTCAATGTCATCTTTCCATCTCATTTGCGGTCGACATCTTGACCTTTTTGCAGTATATGGTCTCCAGCGGGCAATTTCTTTGTTCCATCTTCCATCCTGATATCTTTCGTTATGCCCAGCCCATTTCCATTTTAATTTCAATGCATGTTCGACAGCGTCTGTTGTTTCGGTTTTGCATCTTATCCACTCGTTCCTCTTTTTATCTCTCAACGATATTCCCAACATTTGTCTTTCCACAGCTCTTTGAGTTTTCTTTATTCTATAGGAATACTAGAGCGAGTTTAATCTAAGGTTCTTGAAACACTGAAGCACTGATCTAAGAAACACTGAAGCAAATGATTGTTAAAAGCAGTGATAAATATTTTAAACAACTGAAAAAATACTGGAGTTAGCAGTAAATTTATTGGGCAACTTTACACAACTAAATGGATTGAACATTAGAACTCCTCTTGACTTACCAATTAGACAATAGGTGTCTAAACATAGTTTTAGTTATTAGTAATAAACTTACTATGAGTTAATAGTCATTGTTAACCTTGTAATAGTTAGAATTGTGTATCCTGCCAAGTGTACCTGTTCTGGGGTTTGTGGGAAAAAACTTGTTTATTCTCAATACATTATAAGAAAAAATTTTTGGACTTGAAGAATGCAACAAAAGTAGTAGTATTTGTTATTCATTTGCTTTTTCAATTAGAATTATCATGGTTATTTATTAAGAGGTCGCTTGTACTTAATCATTTTATGAAGCAAACTTTGATTGGTATCCATCGAATTGTGTTGTTAACCTATTGTTTAGTATTTTTATAAATGATATGCATATTCCTCATTTTTACACATAATTATTGTAATGGATTTGTTTCAGATATTCGGAACATTTATCTCTTGAAATATTTGGTTAAGTCTTCAATAAAACTATGTAGAGTATTATCTAAAGTAATTTCTCCTGTTTTTTATGCAATCTGCTATTCCATATGTCAAATATTTTGCCGTGGAAATATGATTTAAGAACTGTTGCTGGAGTTTTTGGATAAATCTCAATAGTTGCGTCCTCTAAGGCGCCTCGTGCATATTTATCTTCCAGATCGTTTTCCTTGATTCTAATATGAGATGGCACCCATATGGAAGCAATGTTTTTAAGGTTTAGATTGTGCAATCCTTGTCTAATGTTAAGACAGTATTAGTCTCCGCTAGCTTATATTTCTTTATTTCATCCTTTGATATTTAGAATTAATTAAATGATGAATGGTTTCTTATTTTCTAACAATAGATCCATATTTATATGAGAAGAAGATATTCGCCAAGGAGGGGGAGTTGAAATCTTGCTAGGATAGATTTTGGGGACTTCAAGATTTAATTCGTTTAATATTTATCTGCATCTTTCATAAAAGGGAATGTGGGTTTTTGCATGCTGAATATTCGAGGAGCTAACGGTTTGGTGGCATTGTAAAGAGTACCGTTTCGCTACATATGCGGGTATTAATTCCTCTCTTCTTAAATATAATGGTAGTTCACCGAGTTCGGCCTGAAGATTTATGATAGGAGTTGTTCTAAATGCTCCGCATATTATTCAAGAGCGTTATTTTGAATAGAGTCTTAAATTTTCTGAATTGTTGTTGAAGCAGACGCGTAAGCATGGCATCCATAATCGATCTTGGAGCGGATCAGATTTTTATATAATGTGAGTAGAGTTCTACCGTATGTTCCCCAATTCGTACCAGAAAGATATTTCAAGAGCTTTAGTATTTTTTGACATATTGCTGAAATATATTTAATGTGGCTATTCCAGGTGAGAGCTTGATCTAATATTAAACCTAGATATTTAATTGTTTTTACATAATTAATTGTCTGCCCCCAAGTTTTAAAATTTAAATGTATGCAGTAAAAGCTCAGAAGAACGGAAAAGCCACAGATCCAGACAATATCAATGTCTAAATACTTAAATTAATTGCAGACATCGAAAGTAAAAGCCTCGACTTATTAACAGCACTATTCAATAGGACGTATGACATAGGTAAAATACCATCAGACTGACTAAAATCAACATTCGTAACATTACCAAAGAAATCCAATGCCTCACACTGCGATGACTATCGAATGTTAAGCATGATGTCTCATGTCCTTAAAACTTTTCTCAGAATCATTCATACACGAATTTACAAGAAGTGTGAGTTTCAGATGAGTGACACTCAATTCGGATTTCGAAATGGATTGGGAACACGAGAAGCTCTTTTTGTCTTAAATGTGTTAACACAATGATGCAGAGACATAAATGTAGATTTATATGCATGTTTTATTGATTATCTAAAAGCATTTGACTGCGTTAACCATCAAAAGATGATCGAAATTCTGAGAACAACTGGAATTGACGAACAAGACTTGCGAACTAGTATATTGGCACCAAACGGCAACAATTGAAATAGAGTGCAACACGGTTGCGTCTTATCACCACTGTTATTTAATCTGTATTCCGAATCTATATTCAGAAAAGCATTAGACGAGGTTCAAGGTGGAATCAAGATTAACGGAACCAGCATAGACAACGCAGCAAGCATCAGGTACGCTGACGATACCGTCCTAATAGCAAGCAACGCACAAGAACTACAAAATATAATAAATGCGGTAGTTCGTCATAACGAAATGTTCGGTTTACATCTAAAGAATGTTTCCAAAACTAAAATTCTAGTATTTTCAAAGATACCAACAAACGTACATTTGTAGCCAAGGGATAAATACTAGAACAGGTAACTTCCATAAAATATTTGGGAGCAAATATCAACAGCCAGTGTAACCCAAAAAAAAGAAATCCTATCAAGAATCGAACAAGCGAGGAAAACATTCATGAACATAAAAACATTTTTTACAAGATCAGACCTTAGTCTAGAGCTCAGAATTCAAATGATCAGATGTTTCGTTTTCTCTGTTTTGCTGTATGGCTGTGAAAGTTGGACAATGGACTCTGAAACAGAAAAAAGAATAGATGCCTTTGAAATGTATATATACAGACGGATGCTGAGAATTTCATGGATACAAAAAGTTACTAATGGTGAGGTAATTCGGCTCATGAGTAAACAAAAAAAATTACTCAGCGTAATCAAAAAAGAAAAATACAATACTTGGGTCATGGGTTGAGAGGTGAAAGATATGAATTACTCCAAATCATATTGGAAGGTGCAGGGCAAAAGATCAGTTGGAAGACGCCAGAACTCGTGCCTGAAAGACTTGAGGAGATGGTTTGACTACTCATCCACAAAAATCTTTCGTGCAGCAGTTTCTAAAGCTGCAATCGCCATTTGGATCGCCAACCTTCGAAAGTAAACGGCGCAATAAGAACAAGAAGTTTTAAAATAGCTATTTCCTTTATCTGCTTTGGTCTTTTTGAGAATAAAATCCTGCAGTAATCTGGCCATATAATCTGTATAGTGTTTCCCTTTAAGAGTATTATAAGATCATCCACATATACAATCTTGCTTGAATGGATTTATTCATTGATTTGATTATATCGTTAATAGATATAAGGAAAAGTGTTTTGCTGATTACCCGAACATTGAGGTGTGCCATTTTTTTGATAGCTCGCATTAGATAGAAGACCGTTTACTTTTACCTTGCAATTTTTATTTAGGAGAAAATTTTTAATAAAACCAAGTATATTTCCTTGATAGCTTCATGATTCCAATGTTGCTATTATCTTGTGACGTCAAGCCATATCTTGTGATGTCAAGCCATAATACATTTATTATTTATTCTAGTATTTCCTCCTTTATTCAATGGGCTTTATTATTTTTTATTTTTAGTTAGAGATCTCTTTGTTTCTGGATTCTTAAAATAAAAAACTCAACTGTACTTTTTCCAAATCAAAAATATTCCAGATTTTTCTACAACAATTGTGGTACGTTAAAATATGAGAATAGTGGCAATGACAGTTTAGGAAATAGGCTTATATTAGAAGTATATAGTAGCTATTTTAGATTGTTAGATTATTAGCAATTATAAAAGTATGTGAAAATAACAATAAACTATAACTACAATATTCTTGCAACCTGCCGATCAAAGCAAATACTCAAGACCTTGTATTTACCAATATATTTCACCAAGGAACTATTTTGCTGTTCTCGTGAAATTGGCAGCATCTATCGCCGCAAGCCTGCCCCTTTAATATGCATTCCTAACTTTGTTTGTGTATAGACCTTAAAGGGGAACATCACTAACGACGGTATTTTCAGTTCTCCCTCATTTTCCCGGTTTTCTTCATTCGCCTGGATTAAAGCCACATCGATCTGGAGTCAGCTCCAGGAACGCCGGTGCCCGGAGAAATCCACACTTTCGACCTATTCCACAGACTTCCAGACGGCTCATTTCTCACGAATCTATAGGTACCTGTACCTTCTCGTATTTTCATTTAATTATAATGGTAATTTATTTACTGGTTAATATTGGATATAAAGGAGAGAGTACATCAATATTTTCTTGTTTATTTTATAGTTTTTAAGACAATATTCCAATTACTGAAAATACAAACGCGACTACGAAGTACATATTTAAGAACACAAGAGGACAAAAATCGATGATAGATTATATCGTTACTAATACAGCAATACATGCTAAATAAGTATTAAATGTAAAAAGTCTAACTTTAGCAAATTTAGTAAGTGATGATTATATAGTACTTTCAAGCTTCGATTTTGATAGTTGCAAACGCATAATTGCAATCCACCAAACCAGCTAGAAGCATGCATAACAAATATAGCCGGACCTTTACAGAGTAATAATTCCACACCTCTAAGTATCTACAATCACAATTAATTAATACCGATTAAAAACGCACAACTTAAATTTTGCTCTAAAAGCTCTAATGGAAATATTTAGGAATCAAAGCGGGAAAGAAAAGGGAAACAAACAAGAATATAGAAAACTAAATAAAAAATTTCAGCAGAAATTAGAAAAGATCTAAGAAGATATAATACTAATGTAATTAATTAAAATAGGAGCAGTAACCAAAATGAGGACATGTTGCAGATTATGCGTGAAAAACTGTCACCGCTCGATGATATGAGCAAAGAAAGACTTGAACGAAATTAATATGGAGTTAGAGAAAGAACTCAAAGAAGCAAATGATACAATAGAATGAATTGATAGAGGCAAAAGAAAAAAGAACATAATTATTAAAGGCTTAACTATGGAGAACAACGACAGCAAGAGTATTAAACACAAACTAGAAGAATTAATTGAAACAAATCTTCAGGTAAAGATTAAACTGAGCGAAGGCACCAAAATTGGTAAAACGGAAATACAGATACAGGGAAGAATTAGGAAAATAGCAAAAGAAGAAGAAGATATGGAAAATATAACAATAATATCGTACATGAAGCTAAATATTAATGGAAAAGAATTGAAATGGGATAAAGATAATGGTAAATTGACCGAAAGACTACAAACCACAAACCATCAAGGGAGGACACTCAAAAAATTAATACAGAATGCAATGACGATACCTGTAATTATGTCGACCAAGATAACAGACATGGTAATAGAAAATACTAACGAAAATAACAAAACAAGACACACAGAAAAAAGCATAATATGATGAAAAGAGTAAAGCCCATTAAAATCGGATCCTGGGATATCAAAACCATGCTAGTAATATTTAAGATGCAAGAAATAGCCTAGAAATGAAAAATAAAAAGTAGAAATACGATGATATACGATACGCTAGCTTGGCAGGAAATACGATGGAAAAATAAAGGAAAAATTGGGAAAACAGATTTTACTATGTGCTATTTAGGAGAAAACAAATGGGGGAAAAATGGGACAGCCTTTATGGTGAATAGAAGACTAAGAAAAAAAGTAATACAATTCAAAGCAGTTAATGGAAGGATATCCTAGCATGGAAGCTTAAATGACATCTTGAGAATAATGGGAGACTTTAATGCAACGGTAGGAAGGGAAGATTATAACCGAAATGTCGCAGGCAAAGAAACCATACATGAAGTCACAAACGATAACAGGGGAAAATCTGCAACCTATCATCTACAACAAACATATATAGTCAGTACAAAACGCAAACACCAATGAGAACACAAGATAACGTGGATGATACCGAAAAGAACAGATGGCAATCAAATAGATCATGTAGTCTAGGTGCCAGGCGACATACTGTATCACTCATACATAACAAGCTACAATTTTCAGGATAGCTTCTTGAGACCTCGACCCCCAAATATCTCTTGGGATACTTTCTGTACCGGGTGCTTTTTCTCTCCAACTTATCCAAAAGTGGTCATTTTGAAGTGATATATCAAATTTATTAATAACGTATTGCTGTTTAATGAATACAAAAGTCGACTTCGTGAAATATCCGAAAAAAATCTTGTCCGACAAAAATTTTGGTTCCATAAGGGAGTCCACCAAACTAAACATGCCTAAAAAACAACTTCAAAAAATTTAGTAATAACAAGCTGATTTTCTCTAAATCGTTCAAAAATAACGTGAAAAATACTATTTTTACATTGTCCGACAAAATGTACTGGCCGATTTTTCCGTCCGACAGTGAGAATCGGCTTTTCCACGAGTCTGTGGAAATTTATTAATAAATGACGGAAAAGAAAATTAGATTTGTGAAAGTCCGACAAAAAATGGCAATTTTTTATTTATTCAATCTATATAAATTTCAGATATTACGAAAAGCTTAAATTTTATTTATAACCGTCGGGCTAAGTACAAAGTTCATTTTTTAGATAATTATTTAATGTTTAATACTATTGGCGGACAAATCAAATGGTGCGTGAGCGCCCCATGAAAAAATCAGTTATTTTTCGCGTGAAATTTAAAAATTCGCATTTATTAAATCGCGTTATTGAGAATTATGCGTATAACAAGGATTACTGGTATTTAAGTATTATATATTTTATATGATATTTTGTATGATTATTAAAAAAATTTGTAAAAATAATATAAATATATATATATATATATATATATATATATAATATAAATATATATATATATATATATATATATATATATATAAACATATTATGTATACAATAAAAAATAATTAAATAATTAAACTTTTTTTTTTGCCATTCTTCATCAGAACTGTTATTTAACTCTTCATCACTTGAACTAATAATGTCCTCATCGTTCTCTTCATTTTGACTTTCCGTATCTGAAATAATAATAGATTATGATTTTTTACAAGTACTATATTACAAATATAAATAACAAGCATAAAATATTATTACCTGATATATTTGAAGATATATCATCAAATGTAGAACACTGAGGGCCATCAAACCAATGGTGGTAATATTTTTCTTCTATCAGTGTCCATCCTCAATTTTCAGGTTTTAAATTTGTTGGTGATATTAAATGTGCAAATTTATGTACACAATTTCAGCGAAGGGTACGACGAAACGTGTCCGACTAAAAAATCGGATTCATGCCCGTCAATTCTACATTTGTATACTACGAGATTTTATAAAACAGCTTTGAAAAAATCAGCTTGTTATTTATAAATAGGATGTATCTACAATTTTAATGCTCACACATTCTACAAAAAAGTAATCTCGACTGTATATTTTTTTAATTTTTACATAAAAGGCCCTATTTTTTTGTCGTACAATTCATTTATTAAGTTGTACTCTTCATTTAAAAACTAAAAATCATAAAAAAACGTTATTTAATAAATTTCCACAGACACAGTGGAAAAGCCGATTTTCACTGTCGGGTGGAAAAATCGGCGAGTACATTTTGTCGGACAATGTAAAAATGGTATTTTTCACGTTATTTTTGAACGGTACAGAGAAAATCAGCTTGTTATTACTAAATTTTTTCAAGTTGTTTTTTTGGCATGTTTAGTTTGGTGGACTCCCTTATGGAACCAAAATTTTTGTCGGACAAGATTTTTTTCGGATACTTCACGAAGTCGACTTTTGTGTTCATTAAACAGCAATACGTTATTAATAAATTTGATACATCACTTCAAAATGACCACTTTTGGAGAAGCTGGAGAGAAAAAGAACACGGTACAGAAAGTATCCCAAGAGATATTTGGGGGTCGAGGTCTTATGAAGCTATCCTGAAAATTGTAGCCTGTTATGTGTGAGTGATACAGTATGTCGCCTGGCACCTAGACTAATGTATTGATTTCGAAAAAGTACTACTAACAACATTAAAGATGAAAATATTCAAAACAAATATTATCACGGAAAGAAAAAGAAAAAAATGGAACATAGATAAACTAAAAACACAAAAAACAAAACAACAGTATAGAGAAGAAATAGGACACAAACTACGAAGATACAATAATAACGATATAGAAAAGGAGTGGAAAAATTTAGACGGTTGGAATATATAAAACAACAATATAGTACCAAAAAAACAACTAAAATAAAAAAAAAATAAAATAAAAACAAATATTGGGAGAACCATTTTACAGATCTATACAAAATCAGCCAACAGACATATGCAGAAGAAGATATGCAAGCAACTCTAGTTGCCATCTAGAACGCATTCAGACATCGTCTGAGCGTCAGCAGCAACCCCTAGTGGGAGTCTTAGATATAGAGTTACCGAAGATACCTTCCTTGTCGTTTATTATACCATGCCTTCCTTTCAGTATTTTTTGCGGTTTCTGAGGTGACTGACATGTGTTCCGGGAAAATTAATTTTTTTTATATTATAAAATTATGTACATGAGCAACAGTAATGACGACAGTGAATGCATGTCTTTATATTGTTCTAAAGCTATTTTCTTGTGGCAATTTAAAGTAATTACTATTTAAATGGAAATAAGCCACAATTAAAAGTTAAAGTAATTTTATTGACGTTTCAATTTCCACTTCGGAAATCGTTCTCAAAATACAAACATTAGTAAATTAAACAAATTTTTATTTTTGTTACTTGGTGAAAAATTCTTCTAATAATTTAATTTTATCTGACTCATTTATAATGACAATTCAGACATACGTTATTCATTTTAAAGTAGACGACTTTAAAATGATATTGCCAATATTGTTGAGTTGCGTTCCTGGGACGACTTTACTTGTAAGATATTATAGTTCATTCGATTACATGAAATCAACTTTAACTTGAGAAATCCGTCAGATAAAAATAATAGCATGTAATTCGTCTTTCAAAAGACAACCACATGCCATTATGATAGTAAAATTCTCCTGTTAGTGATTCCATAGTAAATTATGAGGGAAAAACTTGGACAAAAACCTCATAGTACTATCCCGACATGGTAAGTAATTGGTCGTTCATTTAGTTTACTCTCAATAACACCAAATTCTGATTTCATATGTTTGTTATTTAAATAAAAATATAAATGATGTATCCTCGGTATGTTACTGACTTACTAATACTAGTATTTTCCTTTTAATAACTTCCTCTTTTAATATGGGTAACCAGATCCTACTACATTCCGCCGAGGAATTTGCGACAGAATTGGTCTCATTTAGCAAAATTATGCCAAATTATGCAGTTTTGTTGACCACTTTTCGAAACAGTTCAGGGGAGGTTTTTCCAAATAATCATCGGAGGTTTTACAGCCACGAGATAAGACAGCATCTCTGTCCCCTTTTGCCAAATACTTTGCCTTGCATGACTAGTTGAAGAATTTGCTATCTTTGTTCGTTTCGTATTACGTTTCCGAAGTACCCAAGCTTATGATATTTTACTTAAATTAAGCACTTCTTTTTCTTTTCTCATGCGCTGTAGGCCTAGACTCTAGACATAGCCTAGACATACATTATGTTAATATTAGCCATTGTTAAGGTATTATTCCGATCGAGTATATGTATATGGTTTTATAGTTGGTCTAATACTCGATCTATTGTTTTATCAATAATTAGCTTTATTAATTTTATAAGTACTTCATCGAGTCCTACGGCTTTTTCATTTAGGTTTTTTTATATCTTAAGTTTCTTCCGATCTTAATATGTCTGATCCATTATATATGCTTTTGTTTGTAAGTACCTCCGATCTGTTAAACACACTATAAGAGAGTTCCTTCTTCTTCCTCCTTCTTGTATGTAGGCTTTAAAGCCTGTTTCTTCTTCAATATTAGTCTCTTAAATTGTTTAAATTATCGCACCATCTTTTTTTGGTCTGCCAATACTTCTTCGTCCATTTGGCGACTTATCTCATGCTATTCGTACTATCCTATCCTCTGCCATTCTACTAATGGTACCGTACTTCCGTTTTGTCACCCATCCATTTATGTCTTCTATATTGCATGCTCTTTTTCTTCTTCTCTCCCTATCCAACAGACGTTTCCCTGATATTCGTCGGAGTATTTTCATCTCAGTTGTTTCTAGTAGTCGTCTCGTTTTAGATGTGTCAGGTCTTGTCTCCGCCGTGTATGTTAATATAGGTCTAATTGCTGCTTTATAGATTCTTGTTTTTGTGTCTTGTCTTAGGTATTTCTTCTTCCAGATTGTGTTATTAAGAGATCCCGCCGCTTTATGTGCTTTTAAGCTTTGTTGTCGTACTTCTTCTTCAGCATCTCTGTAACTAGTTATATCTATTCCCAGATATCTAAAACTTGCTTTCTGCTTTATTATTTTCCCATCAATTTCGATTTTACATCGTAGTGAATATTTAGATGTTGTCATACATTTGGTTTTTTTCTATTGCGGGTACAAAAAAGGAGAGTTCCTATTGTGGATACAAAATTACATTGGCAGTGACTAAAAATTTCTAGCACATAACATCCAATTATATTTTTTAAGTTAATCGTCTTGTATGGTAAGTAGTTTTAATTTAGTTTTTAATCAAGTTGTGAGTGATTACTTCCAATCCCAGTACACTGATTTTCCAAATCCTCCTGTTATTATCTTATAATCAGATTTACTGTGTAAAACCTCGTTCTGCGTACCTAATCTGCGATAAATTCAAGACGCGTTACTAGTTCAGATACGTGACTTGTAAGACGTGATGATAAAATTAACTCGACTTTGTTTAATTTCCATGTAAAGGGCACGTTTTCCCCAATGAATAAGGTCCAAACTAAAAGAAATGTGAGTTGTTTTCTAAAATAAAACCAGTATGTAGAAATTTTTGCCAACTAACATTGGCTTTAAATATTGTATTTTTACATTTATTTAGAAGATCTGCTACATTAGATGTCACTGCGCTACAAAAATATTTAATATTTTATTCCAATATAACTCTTCTTCTTCTTCAGTGCATTATCTTGTTCGTATATTGGCGATCATCAAGGCTATCATGGTTTGTTGACCACTTTTCGAAACAGTTCAGGGGATGGCATTCCAAACAATTATCGGCGGTTTTTCAGCCACGAGATACGACAGTTTCTCTGTCCTCTTTTACCAAATAATTTCACTTGTATGACTAGTTAAAGAATTTGCTATCTTTGTTCGTTGCCTATTACCTGGTCGAAGTACCCAAGCTTATGCCATTTCACAAAGTTAAGCACTTCTTTTCTCATGCACTGTAGGACTTCGACGTTGGTCACATAATACACACAAGATACCTTTAACATCCCCTGTAGATAAACATTTCGAAGGTTTCAGTCTATTTTTCAGTAGAAAAAAGACGTTTTTTATGTCGAATTCACATAGCAGCACCGGCAAAACGTTGCACCTCACTATCCGCATCTTGGTCTCTAAACTCAGGTAGCCGCAGTATAGTAAGTATGTTTTACTCTACACACAACATAATTTAAAAGCACTGTGACTTGAATGAAGCTTCCTTTTTAGGAGACCACATAGCACTGACTGAGCTTGAGACTTTGAGAAAAGATTGAATCTGTCGGGACGTACCTGTGACCTTGTATCCGGGCAGACAGGCAAGGTTTCTTATCATAACATTGAATATACATATACATACAGTCTTCTTCTTTATGTGCTATCTCAGCGGCGGAGGTCGGCAATCATCATAGCTATTCGGACTTTTGAGACGGCTGCTCTGAAAAGTTCATTTGATGTACATCCGTACCACTCTCTCAGGTTGCGCAGCCATGACATTCTACGCCTCCCTATGCTTCTCTTTTTCTTGGATCTTTCCTTGTATAATCAGTTCGAGCAAGGTATATTTCTTTCCACGTGTAATATGTCCTAGATATTCCAATTTTCTTTTTTTAATTGTATTTAAAATTTCTATTTCTTTATTCATCCTTCGCAGAACCTCTTTGTTTGTGGCGTGTTCTGTCCACTATATTTTCAGAATTCTTCTATACATCCACAGCTCGAATGATTCCAGTTTTTTCATTGATGTCGCATTCAAGGTCCAAGATTCCATTTCATAAAATAAACTCGTTTTTTCGACTAGCCAACCTCGCCAACCTAACTCTTAGTTCCAATTTTAAATCCCCTGTACATAGCACTCTTCTCATTTTGTTGAAGTTTGCTCTAGCCTTTTGTATTCTGATTTTGATCTCATGAATGTAATCATTTGTGGAGTTAATCATTGTTCCCAGATATGCATATTTGTCCACTTGTTCGACGTTGGTTCCGTTTATTAGAAGATTTTCGTTATTTCTTTGAGTTTTCGATATTCTCATAAATTTCATCTTCTTGGCATTCATTGTTAGACCATACTCTTTTCCATACTCCGCTATTCTGGTCACCAGTCTCTGGAGATCTTCAATATTTTCGGCTAAGATCACAGTGTCGTCCGCATATCTAATGTTGTTAATGGGAACTCCATTCACCTTTATTCCAGCTGTTTCACCCTCAAGAGCGTTTTTCAGAAGAGACAAAAAGAAAACTGGAAGTCTTCCAAAGAAAAGTCCTAAGAAAGATATTTGGACCTATTAACAAAAACGGAATATGGAGATCCAGGTATAACCATGAACTCTACCAACTGTTCAAAGAGACACCGATCTCAGAATTCGTTAAACTTCAGAGACTTCGCTGGGCTAGTCATGTAGTAAGAAAGGAGACAGAAAGATTGCCGAAAAGAGCCCTTGATAGTAAAATGCAGGGCGCAAGACCAAAAGGAAGGCCACGGAAAAGATGGGAGGATGAAGTGGCAGCGGACGAACAAAATTTGCTAGACGTGAGAACCTGGAGAAGATCGGCGCGGGACCGACAAGGTTGGAGGCATAGTTTGGAGGAGGCCAAGGCCCGATTTGGGCTGTAGCGCCATTGGAGAGAGAGAGAGCGTTTTTCAGGATCTCTTCGGAGTAGGCATTAAAAAGAATTGGCGACAATACGCAACCCCTGTCTCACTCCACATCTAATTTCAATTTCTTCTGACAGCTGTTCGTTAACACGTACTTTTGCTCGCTGTTTATAATATAAATTTGATATGATCCTGAGGTCGTTGTAGTCAATCTTTTTTGATTTCAGGACATTCATTAATTGTTTGTCGTACTTTATCAAATGCTTTATTATTGTCAATAAAACATGCGTATATATATCTTGATTGACATCCAGGCATCTTTGTATCAGTATATTAAGTGAAAAAAGTATAGTAGTATAAGTAAATACATATAGTACAGTCACGTTAATCCGAATCCAAGGTCGTCCGAACGACGCGGTAGTCCTAAGGAGCTCGCGCGACTCCCCCCTGCCTCCCCCACGATTGAATCGGCATGATTCAGCCTGACGAACATTGTGGTTTTTATTTTCCTTGTCCACCTACATATTATTTAGTTCTGTTAATGCTTTCGTATCACGATGGCTCCACGTAAACACGTCACTTTGACTATCGAATAAAAGACCAAAATTCTCAAGTTGATACAGCAAGCAACTAGCTACAGTTTTATTTCAAATGAGTTCGGTATTGACAAATCTACCTTATCGGACATTAAGAAGAACACAGAAAAGATCGAAAAGTTCGTCAGCGAAACGAAAAGCGGTTCAGGGAAAAGGAAAACCATTAAACCCTCCTAATATCCGAAGGTAGAAAGTAGTTCATGTGGTTCCTACAACAGCGAAGAAAGCATGTTCCGGTGAGTGGTGAAATGTTGTCTGAAAAATCATTGTTATATATATATATATATATATATATATATATATATATATATATATATATATATATATACCCGGTATTTAGGCGGCACACGCCCTTCCGGTAGGGATCTATGGAGGAGTATCACCAAGCCGCAAGCCCTTATCTCTTGCCGTACTGCTCCAGCATAGGCCGATCAGATACCAGCATATTCTAGTGTTAAATCATTGTTATTCCATCGTGAAATGTTTACCAAATCACCAAGCTTTTAGCGCATGTAAGGGTTGATTGGACAACTTCAAACGACGTCATGGAGATAGACACCTCAAAATTACTGGTGAGAAACTTTTGAATAATGCCGACAGCATCGAACCCTTCCGAACTGCATTTAAAGAACTTGGCCAACTGCCCTAGTCATCCATCCGCTGATGAACTTCGTGGTGAAGATGGAAAAATTTTTGTCATGTTCTTACCACCCAACACGACAGCTATGATTCAACCAATAGACCAGAATGTCATCCATAACACAAAACTGCGCTATCGAAAAGCTTTACTCTCCAACATTCTTGCTGACAAGCAAAGTGGAATGGATCTGGCACTAGCTGTGAAGAAAGGTAATCTCAAGGACGTCGTTTTCAATTTGGCAAATCGTTAATCATCAATTTTACAAACTTAGTGGCTGTTAATGACTCTTCATTCAATGAAATAGACATAATTTTAAGCCCTCTTGCCGCTCTGCTGGCTCATGATTACACGACTATAATTACTGAATCTGAGGTTCGAGAATGGGCATCAGGTGGCTGTGACAAAGAAATTGACACCCAAGAAATGCTCACGGATGAAGAAATTGTAAGGACCATTCAAAATAAAGAAACTGAAGAGGAGAATGTCGATGATGACCACCTGCGTCAAAAACTTCTGCTGCTGAAGTCCTGAACACGGCCATCAGTTGGACAGAAGACAACCTCAACAGCAGTCAGGAGATCATGATGCTGAGGCGTATAAGAGACAGAGCATTTGATCAGCACATCGAGAGTGGCGTTCAGAAAAAAATTACAGATTTTTTTACTGCTCCCCATTGAAATTTAAATAGATAATATGTATTTATTAAATATATTGTATATATATAAAAGAAAACCTTATGTGATGGACTATTTTTTATTACATATTTAAATTATTCTACTCATCAAAATACATAAAAAATAATGGAAATAATACATGAGACACATGTGTTTGTCGGTGTTATTATTAAAACATGTTTAATTTTTTACTTTAATTGCAACTTCAAAAAGTGATTTCTCTGACAAATAGTCAAAAACCCAGATGCCATGTTTCTCCAAATGTCTCAATAACAAACTAGACAAAATCAGAGGAACTATCGACTATGAAAAACAAGAAGGAGATGGAATCGACAACTTAATGCGGGCACAAAATAAAAATTCCTACAAAATGTACTGCCAGAAAATAATATGAAGGACGACGAAATCCGGGCTGCAGAAGAATGTCCTGGATGAAAAATTTAACAGAAATGCATCACATACGAACTGTTTAGGACAGCTGTAAACAAAGTTCCATTACTTTTGCAGTAATGCATTGGTTAGTAATCGGAGTAGTACTGTCTGGGGGCTCGGGAGACTGAGACCTCGGAAGCCCTGAAGAAGACATAGAAGAGGATGTCGAAAGCTCGGCACAATGATAATCGTCGCGGTTCAACCCGGAAGACTGTTGAGTTTCGTATTAATTCCTGTAATAGTATTAATCTTAGCTCTAGGTTTAATTGTACTAACCGCGGAAACAACATATTTATATATATATATATATATATATATATATATATATATATATATATATATATATATATGTATATATATATATATATATATATATGTATATATATATACATATATATATATATATATATATATATATATATATATATATATATGTGTGTGTGTGTGTGTAATTATCATTATATTGTATAGGGCAAATTTTAATTTTCGTGTTGATACGATCCTGAAAGTCAAGTAACACCTGGTATATGGTTATAAAACGTACATGCTTCTTCATTAAGTCGTAACTTTGATCTCGGGGTAACTTAATTAAGCAATATCCCCGAAACCGGCATGCTGAAGTGTGCCAGGCACTCACTCGAAATCTCGAAATTGCTAATGTTTTCATGAAATTATCCAGAAGTGCGTTTAAGGCGGGGTATACGGTAACACAAATCCAATTTTCCTAACGGGATAGTAGATGGTAGTGATTGCAGACACGAACTGGCTACTGATAATGTGATAATAGATATTAACAAAATAAATGTATAGAACTATAATTAGACGAATTGACTATCAATTCAAATACAGAACAATTAATAATTATCTTGTTATGTAACCTAATCTTGTTATGTAAGAATTGCATTCCTAAATTTAACACCCCTTGTGTTGCAATCATAAAATGATTAATAATATAAAATAGTAAATAAGAAGAGAACTGCTTATCAGAAATGGATGTCAACGAGAAAGAAGGAAGATTACAACATATATAAAAAATTAAATCGAGATGTAAAAAGAGAAGTAGTGAAAAGTAAAAATAAGATGTGGGATCGAAGATGTGCAGAGGTGGATAGGTATATGGGTGGAACAAGAGTTGGGTAAGCGTGGAAGGTGATAATGTCTCTCCGGAGAGAAGGAAGAAAAAATCTAACTTACAGTTAATAGATCTAAAACAGTGGAAACACCATTGTGGGGTCTTACTGACAGAGGATAGATGTAAATTCCAAGAGATCGAAATAGAAGAAATATCGGAACATACACAAATTATTAAGACAACAACCGTAGAGTTAAGCGATGCCCTCAAAAGATCGAAAAACGGTAAAGCAGCAAGACCTGGAGACATCCCAATTGAGTTGGTAAAGTATGGACCAAAAATATTACATGAGATGTTGATTTAACTATTTAACAAATTCTTAAAAGGACAAAATATCCCTGATGATTGGAATGTTGGATACATCAGCTCAATATTCAAGAAAGGGGATAAACGCAAATGCTCTAATTGGGAATAACTGTTATCAGCTCAGTGGGGAGGTTGTAGGGTCGAATAATAAAAGAAAGCATAGAATCAGAATACGAGGACATAGAAGAACAAAATGGATTTCCTGCAGGAAGATCGTGCACTGATGGTATATTCGTTCTTCAATAGGTAATCGAAACACGGAAGGCAAGGAATCTACCTACCCACCTATTGTTTGTAGATTTAGAGAAGGCATACGATACGGTACATTTGAAAAAACTATTTCAAACATTGACGAAAGTAGGTCTCAGTAGAGAGTATGTGTATGCTATCGCAAATATTTATACAAAAATGCAAAATGTCGTTAAAGAAGGAAACTTTATATCTGAATCATTTCCAATAATAAAGGGGCTTAAACAAGGATGTTGTGTATCTCCGACCTTATTTAAAATATATATTCAATCATCGCTAGAGCAGTGGAGGAAACAAGAATCCGGAATGGGAATAGACATAGGGGGTGGTTAATGTCTAACAACTTTATTTTTTGCAGATGATCAGGTAGTCGTAGCGAATGATGAGGAAGACATGGACTACATGTTTAGAAAACTAAAGAAAGAATATGAAAAATGTGACCTCAATATGAGTATGTCAAAGACAGAGTATCTTAAAATAGGATATGATGAAGAAGATCCAGAGTTAGAAATTTGAAACACAAAAACATGTAATAAATATAAATATCTCGGATCTATAATATCTAAAGAAGGCACTACCAAAAGAGACATCGAAAACAGAACGCAGCAGGGAAAAAAAGCGGTAAACATTCTAAATTCTCTACTATGGTCTAAAGATATTAGACAAGAAACGAAATTGACAATCTATCTAACCTTGGTATAGTATATTCCAATGTAGACAGAATTGTAACGAGACAACTAGTGTGGTAAGAAGCAGAGGTTTTATTCCTCGGGGAATTGGACTGCACAATTTCGAAAAAAAGGTCGACACATTCAGAAAATATTGGCATTATACACTTTTTTTTTATAAAAATATGCAGTTATATGCAATTTCTTGTAAAAATATTAAATTAATGCAAAATATGCCAGATATGCAAAAAATGCCTGTTGCATATATTCCGGTCTCTAGTTATTACGTAGAAATAAGTCTTCAGCTTCTTAAACTTGAATTATTAAGAATGAGAACGTAACAATGCTTGGCTATTATTAGACTTAATTAGAAACATTCCTATGTGAATGTTCAAGAAGCAATTAATAAAGACGTCAACAATTTATTGTATTATTCATTGAATAAATTAAATTACAAGACCTACCGCTCTATATAGAGATTTAGTCATTAATTATTGTAACATTTTAGATATTTTGAACATTTTAATCAACATTTTAATTTCAATTCAAAGTTATTTTATTGATTACAAAAAATATACTATTTTTGTTTTCATATAATATACATTTTTGACGTAATCACTGATTGGAAAATTAATTGAAAAGTTTGTTAACAGCATAGGGGAACAATTATATGAACAACTATTTAAATTGGTAAGCCTAGGTCCAGCGCCCACGACGCGACGGTTTTAAAACCACGGTTGAAGACTACATGCGGTTTACAACCTAAATAAAACCTGGTTTTTGGTAAAACCCAAAGCGACGTTTTGGATCAGTTTCGTTAAATTTCCAATATGAAAAAGTTCGTGATTTTGAAAAATCATAAGATTCATATTTTTTATAATAGCCTCTTCATTTTTACTTATCCAATTGTCAATTTGAATGTATAAACAAAATTAAAATAAAATTTTAAAACAGAAATATCCGTAAATTTTTTCAATTATTCAGTTAATATAAATTCTTTATCTTATTCAAAATAATTTAAACCAGATTTGTTTACCAGTCTTTAATTTCCGCATAATTTGACTAATCTTAAAATATTTATATCCTAGAATGTTTACCTAGAACGTAATATCGTTCTTTCTACTGGACTACGGGGATGATGTTTTTGTGTTTTTCTGAAGTGTGGTTCTTTTATATATTAAATGTTTACTGTTAAGATATGAACGGATTAACTGTTTTACCTTTCGTATCAACTCTGAACTGAACTCGATTTTCATTTGCTTATGATCCTTTTTCCGTGCTTACTTTTCCTTTGATTGAACCTTTCCCCTGACTATGTTTAAAACACTTGTCCGAACTCCCAAGTGCATACTAATATCATTTGAGAAGGTTTCTACAGTTTTTAACATCTGATCTAAGTGGTTTCGGGTGGAAGCCATTAACCTTTCCGGAACCGTGCTACAAAAACTTACGCATCAGGCCGTGTGGGGTAACTATGGTACCCCACTAAAATACTTTAATAATTCATTTAAATTATACATTATTGTTTGGGGAGTTATACAATGAAGCACTAGTAACTAAAATAATTTGTTTTTATTATTAAAAAAATATACATTGTTTTTATTTTTACCTAAACTAAAATCTTTAAATTCATTATTTTTACAGTAAGGGTATACAAATTGTTTACTTTCTTCTCGATGTATGTTGAAAATGGATTTTCTGCATATACTACATGATATTTTAGTCTTTCTATACCGTGATCTAGTACAAAAGCTGCATCTTCGATTTGTATAATGTTGAGTTCCTCAACCGTCTAGCAGGGTTTTCTGATACTGTGGCATTACTGTTAGAAAGAAATACATTTATCGCGGTTTTTACAGTTTTGTGAAAATTATTGCTATTCTGTTTCCGGTTTAGAACGTTTGGGAGTGCAAGTTCTTGTGCCAAGTTTTGTAAAAAAATCCTTCGCCTACTTCGGTCATTACTTTTCTAATCGGGAAACTTTTTAGTGAATATAATATAGGCATTGAGTGAAGCTATATCAATAATTTCCATAAAAATCCTAAATGGTCATCTCCTACTTGAACGAACACATATATATTCTTTGGTCATTTTATCTCCGGTGTCAACGGACCCTTTGGTTTTATTATAGTGTAAAATAATTTTAGGCTTACGTTTTGCTTTTTCATCAGAGGATATTTCGTTGCTGTGAAACTGTGTCGATAAAAGAATAACTGCTTTCTTTTTTGTAAGTACTTCTTCTTCTCGTGCCACTCCTAGCGGAGATTGGAAATCATCATGGCCACTGCGACTTTGTTAGCAGCGCGCCTAAAAAGTTCAATCGAACTACACCCGAACCATTCACGTAGATTACGAAGCCACGATATTTTTCTTCTTCCCACACTTCTTTTGCCCTAAATTTTTCCCTTGACTTTACCCTTGTAAGTACATAGGACACTAATGTGATCATTAGAAAATCCAAAAATAGAGGAACGTTCTTCGCGCGCTGAATTCGGAGCAAATTCGGCAGGAATATCTTTTTTGTTAGCCCTTAGAGTTCCCGTAATTGTAAGTTGATGTCTTAGCAGTTCTTCGGCTAGGGGAATGAAGGTAAAAAAATTGTCTGTAGTAACTCCACGCCCGGATCCAAAATAGGGTCTAACCATATCTAAAACTACCCTAAAACCTTGATTCACTTCTCGTTGTT
Source organism: Diabrotica undecimpunctata (assembly GCF_040954645.1). Classification (NCBI taxonomy): domain Eukaryota; kingdom Metazoa; phylum Arthropoda; class Insecta; order Coleoptera; family Chrysomelidae; genus Diabrotica; species Diabrotica undecimpunctata. The sequence continues at coordinate 126,522,945 of NC_092806.1, forward strand.
TTTTTATCATTTCACTGTATATCTGACTGTTCAAAATATAAGCAGTATCAGAGTCCGAACAAACCCAAATTTTTATTCCATATTGACCAGGTTTACTTTTTATATAAACTCTGACTGAATGTAGCTAACCTCTCATCGACTGTGATATTTTCACCAGGTGAATAATTATCAATGCAATTTTTTACAAATTGATCATATGTATTGCAAATTGCTTGTAGTTTATCTTTTGTTTCTATTATTCTATTTGTTCTTGTGGAGGGGCCATCAAATCGTATTTGTCTGTAGATCATCATGAATCTATTTCGAGACATTACAGCAGTAAAAAATGGTTATTTGAATAGTTCATTTTCGGCCCACATTTCCGCCAAGTGAAGTTTTCTTCCGTGATTCCTTCCACTGGCTATAAGTACTTCAATTAAAGCGTTTAATTCAGTAATTGTAACATTTTTCCAAACCATTTGATCAGCAGGATGATTTTCATTAAATTTTTTAGTATATACTTCTCCGTGTCGATTTGTGTGCGTGCATATGTCAGCTAGCATATTCTCATTTATATAGCATTTGAATGCTTCTTTTATTGAAGTAAGAGCCATGACACGACAATTTACTATATTATGAGCCCTGCGCCTTGTAGGTGCAGGTGGTTGTGTTTTCCATTCATATCCAGATTTCCATTTTAGTATTTCGCCAACTGGCTCAAAAGTAGATTTTTCGCTTTCTTTTTCACGGACTGTAATTTCATCTAGAACTATTTCTTGTTCGACATTATCCTTTTCTGATTCACTATCACTAAGCTCGCATTCATCGTCACTATTGTCACTTTCTTCTAGAATTCTACGTAATTCCTCTTCAGTATAATATTTACGTCGCGCCATTTTCTCCAAAATACACACATACGTGAAGTAAAGCAAAGTAAAGACTAACTGTAATCTAAAAATAGATTGTTTATGTATTTAGCTGGCCGACGACAGGAATTACCACAAGTAATTAATTTCAATTTTAGTAGAAAATTGAAATTAAATCTAATATTTTTTATAAAACAAAGATTTAGTAATGTATTTTCTAAGATTACCTGGAGGAACAAAAAAAAATAAAAATATTTTAAAAAGTTATAATAACAAAACCGCATCTGGATTATCTAAAATACCCCGCACGGTCACGGAAAGGTTAATTTCAAATAATCCATATACAATAGATGATTAAACTTCGTCACTACAGTATTGTTATTTTTAATACTAAAACTTTAGTCAGTGGAGTTTAATAGCTAGAATAGGGTGTTCATCGCTATACAGGACCATAGTGTCCTCAAAGACTTGCTTTGGAATAGATCATGGTGAATTGCGATATTTTCAGTTTCAATATTGGTTTGCACAAAAGATTTTTATTATTATTATTATCGTTTAAGAGATTTAAATTTCCTATTATAACAATATAATAGCTTTAACCTTCCCATTTGGTTATTTTTTAATGACTATATAGTCAATAATATCACCTCGTCATTATATTTTATTATTAAATTTAATATACCGGTTGAAAAGACAATATTATCATTTTAAACTTTGTTTTTTTTTTGGAAAAGTTACTTCTCTCTTTGTGCTCTATATAGTTATCGATTTTTCTTTTGCTTTCTAACTTAAATTATACAGTACGTCTCTGGTAAAAGAAAGAATAATATGAAAGCAGAGACCTCTAGAAAGGGCCGTAACGATGGCGGCACTCTCGTTATGTGTATTATGACAAAAGCTTACAGAGCTTCGGGCTCGCTATCCAAGCTTCCATTTCCAGTTTCCCATCTAAATGTAGATTCGTGATGGCTTGATTTTACTTGCACCCGAGTTTATATTGTATTTTTGATGAAGTGTAAGAAACAAGTGAAACGTAACGAGATACACGTTGACGCAACATTTTCCAATAAGAAGCATTACAAATACGTTACGGCCGAATCACTATATATACTTGCAGTCATTAAATATGCAGCCACTTAATTTTTCTATTATTTTGAATTTAATTTAAATAAAAAAACTAGTCTATATTTACTGTCTTTAACGAGCAAGATCAAAGTGTGTATAGAGCAAAGGTTTCTAGATCTTATTTGGCATTTTTTTATCTAATTTTGATACATTTATAGTTTTATTGGATATATATTATTATGATCTGCTTTATCTTACTTTTATATTAACCTTTTTATTTATTTAATTACTTTAATTAATTATTTAATTAATTATCTAAGTGTCGCAAAATCATAAATAAAAAAATCATCTCAGTGTGCCATTGTATTATACAAAACAAAATAAATAAGCTTAGGTTATATTTATCTTTTCTCGTGGTTTCCAGTATCTCTTAGTTGTTCCTTATCGGGATAAAATAGGAAAAGGAAATAAATATAAATAACATAAATAAACAAATACAAATATCTTTTATTTTCAAAAGAAATAATATTAAGATTTATCAAATATTTATCGGTTGGTTTTTTTATAACCTTGATAAAACAACATAAATAAGAAATTTGGATATTCGTAAAATAATTGCACTTCCTATGAAAATTTTGAAATATTGAAATCTTTGTTCATATGTTTTTGTACTCAAAAAAATATAAAATTCTGAATATTAAAAAAAAACTTTTTAAATTTATTAAGCAGTATTAATGATTATCCTTTGACGTAAAAAAACTTTTATAAAATTTATGGTATTTTAAAATAGCGATAATTTTTGATCTTCTGATGGTTTAAAGTCTTTTATTTGAAACATACAAAAATTCCGTCACACAAAATTATTGACTGTCCTTTTAATTCACACAAGACGATGTCTCCTTTCGACCAAAACAGCTCCCTCTTGTTGATTATGTTAGGCTACCAATCAAAGCCTTCTCCGTTCTAAGTATCAAACTATCAGCATACCAGCAAATCTTTCTCCAAAACACGAGCAGGCCTCTTTTACCAGAACTCGTTCAACAAACTCCAAAATTCTCTCATCTCTTTCATATACTAACAATCTCCTGAGACCCAAGTATTTTTTTACTTGGTGTCGCAAATATTTTTAATAGTTCTTGGGACTTTTCTAGTTCTTATGACTTACTTACTTGGACTTTATAGAATCAAGGAGGTATTCGACTTCGACTCAACTTTGACCTATCTCTCGTTCCACCTTTCAGCCACCCACTTCTAACTATTAACAAACTGGTACTGGCTTCTTAACTGACTACACAAAACTTGTCTTGCTTCTTTCGGCTGTCCATCACATAATAATCTTTTCTAATCCCAACTTTCAAACATTCATTCTCTTTCATCCCCATTCCAATCTCGCTAAACAATCAGAAAATTACTATATCCCGCCTCTTATTTTACATCAGAAAAACCCAAGCATCGCTTCTGAACAAATTTCTTTGAAAATAATAACAGTTTTATCTTATACTTTCTAAATACAATAACTACCTGGTGGCTTTTGCCTTTCCAGCGAAACAAAACAAAAGGCTTTTACAATATAATATCTACAAATACCGGGAAACAATTATCTATTCACATTTAAGTATTTATTAATGTTTGTCAGTCCTTCAGGGCAAAACTCATTATGGATAAACCCACCGCTTAAAACTGACTTATAACAAATATTTACAAATCGATATACAGGGCGTTGCAAATTTATGTGCATAAAATGAAACATAACAATATGTATATATATATATATATATATATATATATATATATATATATATATATATATATATATATATATATATATATGTGTGTGTGTGTGTGTGTGTGTGAAAGATCACATGTTAATAAATATTTAAAAATTGTATCATAAAAATTGTAACCTCGGAAACCTTTTTTGGATGGTGCTAGAAAGGTCACCAATGGAGACACTGCGGACGGCAGCCAGATGGTTGGTGGAGAGCGAGTCGTGGGTTCGAAACTAGCTTTTGGAACCAGGAATGGGTCCAACGGACGAAATAAGTAAAGATACGATAAGAGATATTGGAAAAGATACAGAAATAAACAAAAAGATAGATGGATAAAATTACCAAAGATAAGATAAAATAGGGAACAGGGCGCCACTTAATTTTTAGGGGTTTAAGGAGAAAATTAAGAAACCTTAGGAAAGAAAAGAGATAAGGAAAGATATTTAGGTTCAGAGATCAAACCCAAGAAAAGATATTAACAGTTAATTATTCAATAAATTTGGTCAACACTCTACATAAACAAAAAAATAAATATATAAGGTATTACACTTACTTACCTACGAAACTTAATCAGCCTGATCTTTCTACTGGTCAAAGGTATAGTTATATTTAAAGGTAAAAAGCAAATATTCAGAGTTTTGGTTATATCAGGAAACTTTGTTAGGAGTTGACAAATAAAATACATACATAAAACAATAACAATATATTCAACAACAAAATTATGACGCTGCTGAATGCACCAACAACTATGAAATGGTGGTATACATATAAAAATAAGCAGAAATATAATTAGAAAATACCTTTACAAAGATATATAATAAAATCATGCACAAATAAAGTTTTGGCGTATCTCGAGATATTACAGCAAAAAAAAAAATTTAATACAAATTATAACAAACACCAAAGATAACAAAAATTAATAAAATCTAAATTTACAAAAATACAGAAAGGTTACAGAAATGAAAACATAAAGATTTAACCAAACCGCACTTGGTTAAGTCGATTAGCTATCTCGCACTATTATTTAATGATAAACTGAGCTGATGGGATTTGGTTCGTAACAAAATATTTACTGTTCTTTAAATTTAATGCAAAATTCAGTAGTTACTCTCAACTAGTACATTTGAAGACAGGCATGAACTTTAGATACGTCCAGATAATGGAAGATGATATGATACCATCCCATATTACTCGCCCAGATAGGTGGAGATACTAAGATTATGCTAACTTACGGTAATTCCTGACGACTGCTGCATTAATTCACTGAAGTTAATACTATACTTGTATTAAACACTGAATTTAATTAACAATAAAGGTACTTTATAACTATATTTAATCTAATATAGTAGAAGATAAAAAAACTCAAATAAACAAGTGTATACACACTTATACAGAAATGCACAGAGAACGGTACGATAATAGAGATACCTTAAGATCTAGTCCTTATGCAAGGACTGTCCCACCAAAAGTAAAACTTTCTTACAAAAATTTACCCAACTACAAAAAAAGGAAGAAGGGATATCTCCCACTCAAAAATCATAGGCCAGTTGTATGTATTTCTGAGAAGGTAAAAAGTTCTAACTTACACCGAACATAACGGTCCCTTCTAGCTACAAACGTGATGAAATATAAAATCTCCTAGATTAGGTTTTTCCCGAAAAACATTACAACGGGCGTTCGACGACAATTACCGAATTTATGAAAAAGAATCCGGAAAAGGATTAACTAAGGATTAGCCAAATCGGCGTCTTTAAATAAATACGTAGGTATATTCTTCAGTCATATTTCGGTAGTTTCCCAATAAAAATTTCTGATCGTAAACACGACCATCAACGTATCATCCACATGGGTAAAAGGAATTAAAAATAATTTAATATATTAATTAAGAAAATGTTACAAAATCATTTACTAAATACTGTTTATATTCCAAAAAATCACAAATAATAGATACATGGTATATAATATTTTATTTTTCAAACGAAAAAAATATAAATAAAAATCCACTTTGGGATACCGCCATCTTTAATTGGACCATTAGCACCGTAAATTGGACCGATCTTAAAAAATTTATTTAAACATGAGGAACGCGTTAAAAAATTTATATTAACATAACATAAACTAATATTCAACGTTTTGTAACTGGTAAATATAGCCTAAATGTAAAAAATGTGTATTGTCATGTAATATTATGAATCTCAATCTTAAGTTTTACAATTTGAACAATAAAATATTATTTGAATAATAAAATCTTAGTTCTTAGCGATACATTGGCACATTTTGCATGAAATCAAATTTTACACTTAAGACTATGGATAATTTCTTCGACTGATTCAGACTCGCATTTTTCACAATACCAGCTGTCAGATTTAGCTACACCTAATTTTGCCACCTTTTTTTCACAACCAATTTTTGATAATTTTAAAGTAGTTTTAACCGATTTTACTTAAGATGCCGTTTTTGTAAGGCGAGCTCAACTGGGTCCTGGGTGCAGCAAACTTTTGATGATTTTGATTTGTTTATACAGTAGGTAACGGCGAAATATCCTAAACTAAAATAGTGTATAGGGAAGTTGATGCTGCTCTCTTCGTTCGTTCTGCCAATGGAATATTATCTTCTTCAGAAGATGATGCTTCCTATTGGGATTCATGGTTAGAGTTTGATGCACTGTCAAACATTATTGAGGCTGCAAATTCAGTTTCTTTAAAAACATTTTCATCTATAGGCCAAATGTTACTAAGGCGAAAATGGTTCTGCGCATTTTCATTGTTGCAGCAAGCCCATAAAACTCTTCAATTAACTCGGAAACCTGAAACATTGATACAGTTCGACACACGTTGTAACATTTTTTTATATAATTAAAATATTAATTATTTTTATTCCTTTTACCCCCGTGATGATACGCTCATGTTCGGTTTACCATCTTCAAAATTTTATTGAATGCACGGAATTTCCCTGCGTCCGAAAGGTTTTTAATCCTTTCCGTCTTAATCCGGAGTATGAAAGGAACTAATGCTTTTCGGTGAAGGCGGGCCCTTTATGATAGATTTGTAAATATTCCGAAGGCTCGTATAGTAATTTTTCTGTAAAGACCCAATCTAGAAGATTTATATTTTATCACGTCCATTTACCATTACCGTTAATTATCTCGAACTTTCCGATGTCGTTATAATTTTATCTTCTAAGAAATAGATACTGTCCCATGATTTCTGAGTGGGAGATATCCGTTCTTCTTTGTTGGAGGTAGTTTGGTAAAATTTTAGAGGAACGTAGTTACTTCTGAGTGGGCACTCGTTAAGAAAAGAGATATTTCTCGTGAGACGCTTCGCTCATATTATCGTACCGTATCTGTGCATTTTGTTTATAAGTGTGTATACACTTGTTTATTTGAGTTTTTTTTATCTTATACTATATTAGGTTAAATATAGTTATAAAATACCTTTAATGTTAATTAAATTCAGTGTTTAATACAAGTATAGTATTAACTTCAGTGAATTAATGCAGCAGTCGTCAGGAATTACTGTAAGTTACCATAATCTTAGTATCTCCACTTATCTGGGCGAGTAATATGGTATGGTATCATATTATCTGCAATCATCTGGGCGAATCAAAGTTCATTCATGTCTTCACCTGTAGTTGAGAGTAGCTACTGAATTTTGCATTCAATTTAAAGAACATTCTATATTTTTTTGTTACGAACCAAATTCCATCAGCTACTAAGAAATTTCAATAAGTAGTAATTATGAACATTTAAGTCTCAGTTTATCATTAAATAATAGTGCGAGATAGCTAATCGATTTAACCAAGTGCGGTTTGGTTAAATTTTTATGTTTTCATTTCAGTAACCTTTTTGTATTTTTGTAAATTTAGATTTGGGTAATTTTTGTTATCTTTTGTGATTGTTATAATTTTTATTCATTTTTTTTGCTGTAATATCTCGAGATACGCCAAAACTTTATTTGTGCATGATTGTATTATATATCTTTGTAAAGGTATTTTCTAATTATATTACTGCTTATTTTTATATGTATACCCCCATTTCATAGTTGATGGTGTATTTTTATCTTGTGTGTACATTCAACTACCGATATCATTTTGTCGTTGAATGTATTGTTTTTGTTTTATGAATGAATTTTATTTGTCCACTCCTAACAAGTTTATTGATATAACCATAACTCTGAATATTTACTTATTATATTAAATTATTATTATACTTTCGACCAGAAGAAAGATCAGGCTGATTAAGTTTCGTAGGTAAGTAGGTATAATACCTAATATACTTATTATTTGTTTATGCAGAGTGTTAACCAAATTTATTTAATAATTAACTGTTCATATCTTTTCTTGGGTTTGATCTCTGAACCTTAATATCTTTCCTTATCTCTTTTCTTTTCTAAGGTTTCTTAATTTTCTCCTTAAACCCCTGAAAATTAAGTGGCGCCCTGTTCCTATCTTATCTAATCTGTAATAATTTTACCCATCTATCTTTTTGTTTATTTCTGTATCTTTTCCAATATCTCTTATCCTATCTTTACTTATTTCGTCCGTTGGACCTATTCCTGGTTTCAAAAGCTAGTTTCGAACCCACGACTCGCTCTCCACCAACCATCTGGCTGCCGTCCGTAGTGTCTCCATTATTGACCATTCTATCACCATCCAAAAAAGGTTTCCGAGGTTACAACGTTATTCCGCAACCATTTTTGAATGCGTTGTCGATAAACATTTTGAAAGGCTCTGAAGAATTTAAAATCCAACGGTTGAAGTCTGCGTGTGGTATGACTTGATAACTGCAATAACCTCATTTCATTATCCCTGGCAATTTGTAGAGCTTTTAATCTTTTACTGTGGGTGCTGTGGCCGTCCAACAATAACAAAACAGGTGCCTTAGGACTTGGCTTAACTGTTTCAATGAAATGATTAAGCCATTTCACAAAAAGATCGCTACTAATATGTACAGTATCGCTAATAGTGACAATGCTCTCAGACGGAGCACATAATGAAAGTTCCTCCTGAAAACGTTTTCTCTTAAAAATTATCATGGGTGGTACAAACTGCCCTGCTGCACTAGCACAACAAACCACAGTAGTACTTACCCTCTCTCTCCACTAGAAATGCTCGCGGTCAAAAAGTGGCGGTCAATTTTTCCTCTTCACAAATTCTTTGACAAAGTTCATAGAATTTATCAACTGGTGCTTTGCTAAATCCTGCAGCCCTTACCATTGATGTTTTCTCCGGCTGCCATACGTTTATTTGTGTTGAAATTTTGTTTCAAATTATTTCTTGTTGCGAATTCAAATTCCAGTTTGAGTACGCCTCGTATGCCGATCCCGAACATTCGCTCTTCGAAAATCAAAATATGCTTAGCCAATTCTGCTTCAACTTCTTCGTTAAATACAGTAAAACTGCCCATTTTTTTAATTGCATTATTTGCCCGTTTGTTTTTCTCTTCGAGATGTCTTTTAGCTTTAGGTACTTTAAACAACCTTGCACATTCATTAAACCCATAAGAACCATTACGAAAAGCGGAAGTAGCACTGCTTAAACCTTCTGTGCTCCACTTGCCGTATTTACCACGTGATGATATTCTGAAATAAAAAATAAATCTATCAAGAACTAAATGGGACTGGTTTAATTTACAATACGGTTGCTTAAATTGGACCCGTCTAATTTAGTCAATTGCTGGTCCAATTTAGGAAACCTTGTTCTAAAGCTAAATAATATCAAATTTCACCCACAACGGGTTTTAGCAATGTGGAGGTTAGCTCACGAAAATAATCCCTAAACTATGGCCTTTTTAATGAATCTTGAGAAATAAAGATATTATAAATGTTGTGATTACTTACTCTGCACACACTAACAGGTTTATATATATTGTTGTGATCTGCTTTATGATGTTTTATTATTAATTAACACTAATTTAATTAATCCAATTATTTAATTAATTAATTCACTAATTTATGCAGAGTCATACAAATCAATTACTATTAAAAATTCTCAGGGTGCCTTCTTAATTTTGCTTTAATCAGTTTACTTTATATATCTCTTCTAGTGGGTTCAGTATCTCCTAGTTGCTCATAATCGGGATAGAACAAGGAAACGGAACTAACATTAAAACAACATAAATATGCACACAAATTATTATTTATTTTCAATAAGCAATACGATGAACATTAATAAATAACTTTTGTGGGCAATTATCTTTCCCAACAAACTCCTATACTCTAAATTTAATTTTAATTACAAACTATCTATTGATCTGTTTTATAATAATATCTACTAAATATTGACAATATAAAATATAATTTATTCACAAAAAATAACTCTTTGAAACTTGGAATCTTAGTTCGTATGCTTATATTTGATTTTATCTTTAGAATATCTTAAAGTTTTCTTTCATTCAAATTATTTGACTGACCTTAATTTTTTACACCAATGATGTCTCCTCTCGATCAAACCACAGTTCCTTCCTTGATTGATTATGTCCGGCTACCATCAAATCTTTCCCGTTCTCAGCATCGATCCAAACCGCATACCAGCAAACTACTCCTCCGAAAACACAAGCCCAAGCCTCTTTTGACCGGTACTCTTTATTCACAAATTCTCCTTTCTTTCTCAATTATATCTCGTGGACTATGCAGACTCAAAAGAGGTATAAATCATCTCGATTTTGATCTGCTCTCAGCTTCCACCTTTTTCACTAACAAAAGAAAACACTGGTACTCAGATTGACTACACGAAAAACACGTCTTCTCTTCTGGTCTGCCGGTAACATAAAAATCTTTTCAATCTCCCCAGACAACCTTCTCAACTCTCTCATTCCCCATCATTCCTTTTTAACCAATCATAAGCATTCATCTTTCCCACTTATTTCCGATTTAGAAAATTTCCAACATAATATTTAAAACAAATTAACTACTTTCACTCAAATTACTTTTCAGGAACCATTAACAATTTTGCCTTTTTCAACAGAAATAAGCTTCCAAATTCTTGTTATCTCATATCTAAATCTAATTCTTATTTACTTTCGAAAAATGTCCACCGCAAAATACAATTACAAAGTTTATTCCTTAAATATATAATTATACGGGTTCCATTGTCCTTTCACTATTCACTCAGTCTTTCAAGGAAAAACTGTTCCGTCACGGAAACAATGTCTTCTCTTATTCTAATTATTACAAATAAGTACAGGGTTGTATTTTAACTTATATGCCCGCGGTATATTAAAATAATAAAAAAAACTCTTTATTCTATTTCTGATCGATAAACTGATCCATAACAATATATATATATATATATATATATATATATATATATATATATATATATATATATATATATATATATATATATATATATATATAAGAAAAAAAGTATTTGTTGACTCATGAAACTGTTTGGATGGGTCTTCTTCTCATGACGCCATCTCCCTTCGAAGGTTGGCGATCCAAATGGCAATTGTAGTTCTGGAAACTGCTAAGTGAAAGATTTCTGCGAATGAGCGGTCGAACCATTTCCTCAGGTCTTTCAGCCACGAGTTCTGGCGTCTTCCTACTGATCTTTTGCCCTGTACTTTTCCTTCCAGTATAACTTGAAGTAATTCATATCTTTCGCCTCTCAACATATGACCCAAGTATTGCATTTTCCTCTCTTTGATGGGTGGGAGTCAATAAAAAGGGGTTCTTAGATAATTATTTTTTAATTACTCGAGCTTTCAATAAATTGTGGTTACAATTATTTTCAATAGCTAAAATAAAAAAACAAATCATGTGATAAAGTGTAACTCACCAAATAAAATTAGGTTTGTTAATGAATTTGCTGCAAAACGCAAAAACTATCACAGTTGGCATTTGAAATGTTTCATTTTTTAAAGTTGACATAAAATGTTTCCATGTGAGATTAGGATATATTCTTGGGTGGTACAAACTTAAATCTATTGAGGAAAATGTTCCGGTAGCAATATTAAAATGAGTTTTGGAATGATTAGGTATTCATCATACAGGTATCGGTAATATGCGTTTTTTTTTGGTGTTTTGCATCAATACGACAAAACGATCTATTATTTTAATGCTTGTAGGGATCCCTTAGTTTATTTTGAGGTACATTATCTAAATATAGTCTAACATTCACCACAAGTAAGGTGCACCACCTCGTTTCATTGTTTTATTGGACAATCAGTAGATATTTTAATCTCACCGCTCCAATATTTTTGGTGGTTGTTTGCTGTTTGTACAAGATAATATAACTATTATTTTTAAATATTTTCCTAAATTCAGAGTATTGAATTTAAGATGTCGATTTTTCGATAATTTCTGCATTCACTTCTATTTTTTGTGGCCAAATACGAAGTTTTTCGTTCATTAAATAATTTTTATCAGTTAAACGTGAAATTATTTTAAAGCTTTGTTTTAATAAGGAAGCTTTATTCCATTAATTAAAATGTAATTCCCTTAAAAAATTCCCATGTATGCGTAAAAAATAACGTCCTCATGTTTTTGTACACGACGTGGGGATATTATTATTTCAGTAACATTCCTGAAACCTCCATGAATAATATACTCTGCTGTTCTTTTACGTTTTTCTCTATTGTACCTTTTATTGAAATAATACCGCACGCATAAATACATCTGTTAGTTTAGGACCGTTACCTCTACAAATGTATACAAACACTGCAGAACATGGAACATTGGCATTCCTGCATCTAAAGATCCGAGAGATTGCCTGGGCTGTCGACTAACGTGACAACGGCAACGTAGAACGATCCGTCAGAAACAAGTGTAAAAGGGGGCGTGGCAGCGCGCAGGACACCAGGAACAACCACCTGTAAACCTGCGGTAACGGTACATCGACTTGAATTTGTTCAAGTGGAGCGAATGTCCGCGCGTTATAATAAGAAATTCAACCCTTATACAAGTTTAGATTGAAATTAAATCCAAACTAAAATTATGTCAACATTTTGATTTAAATACGACGCTAAAATTATTAACCATTGATTATTTATATTGCTATCATTTATATTTTCAATATATTCTTATCTAATCTAGTTATCTCAATTCAAGCCACAAGTGTGGCAAGGGTCCTCCGTTACAATTTTTCTAAAATTATATTGGCTTAAACGATTTTTTATGCGTTAAAATCTTTTTTAATTGAACTTCGCTTAAAATTAATTTTAAGGAAATCACTAGCGAGTTGTCAGATTAAATAAACTACTACTGGCCGTTTTCACCAACGACTAGTTTATTCATTGAATAAAATTATTCGATCAATAAAAAATAAAACTGACACATCTACGTTTTGGTCAAATATGATTTATTCTATGAATAAACTCAAAATAAGTTATTCGTTCATTATCGCTCAAATAAATATCTATTCTTCGAATAAATTGATAATTTAACCCCACTTTAAATATCTATAATAAAGAAAATTTATCAGTTTAAATTAAAATTATGAAAATTGTATTGTAGGTAAACGTGATTATGTTTAGGCGTTGTAAATTTTGTATACATATAGCTATACCTACCTATTTAATTTGGGGTATTAGCATCATCATCATTCCCTGATGAAGACGGACATGTGCAGCAAAAGTGAGGGAGTACTTAAACAAAATTATCTAAAAATTTATCAGATCAATTATAACACTTAATAGGTGACCGATTGCATCCTCTAAGCAACAAAAACAGACCAATCGATGAGAGAAATCAATTGTTAATTGCTTTTCGTTTTTACGCTACAGGATTATTTCAAATACACTTCTCCAAAAAATTAACGCACTACTTCAATGAATCAATTTTAATTGTAAACAGGCAAAGAATAAAAAATAAAACTTCACCAGATTTAGTCTACATTTTATTAGTAATTATAACAATTTGTCTAATCATCAGAAAATGTTGAAGTACAGGAGAAAAAAAAATGAAACGGAAAATTCTAAAAAAATAATGATAAAAGTAAACTAAAATATGAAAAAAGTCTTAATAACGATTGTTTCCACCTCTACTACGTATAACAGCCTCACATCGTTGGCCCATACTTAAAATTAATGGCCGTATTTCATTTTGGTCTAGTTCTCTCCAAATCTGGATCAGCCTCTCTCCCATTTCCTGTAAGTTGTTTGGTTGGATAGGTGTCGCTCTTAATAGCCTACCAAGGATATCCCAGAGATTTTCAATCGGATTTAAATCCGGACTATGTGCTGGCCATTCCATAGTGTTAATTTCTCCCTTTTCTAGATAATATCTGACGATCTGTGCAGCGTGAGGTCTGGCATTATCTTGCATTAGTAAGAAATTTTCACCGATATAAGGAGCGAATGGTACTACATGTTGCTCCAGGATCTCCAATATGTACCTTTCTGCTGTAACAGTTCCATTTTGTATGACCACTAGGTCCGTACGTGCGGTCAAAGAAATACCACCCCACACCAAAAAGGATCCTCCACCAAAAAATGTGGTGTGTAGTGTGTGAGAAGTTACACTGAGGTTGCGTCGTCGCAACACACGAACACGTCTGTCGTTATTGTACAAACAAAATCAGGATTCATCAGTAAATATCACTCGTTCTTATTCAGCCTGTAACCAATTAACGTGTTCTCTGGCAAAATGTAGTCTCCCCCTTCGATGCTCTGCAGTTAATAGAGGACCTCGGGCGGCAATCCTAGGTGTTAAGTTGTATTCCCTAAGTCGCTGGCGAACAGTTTCAGTACTAATTTATATAGTATGCACGTCTCGAAGCTGAATTTGTAGACTTCGATGTGTTACAAAACGTTGTCGAAGAGCAGAAATTCTTAAAAATCGATCTTGAATAGGGGTAGTTACCCGGATTCGTTCTTTCCCCTGGTCTGCGAGTATGATCCCCTGTTTCGAGGAATCTTTCTAACACCCGTGAGACGGATGTGTGGGACACATTAAACCGACGACCAATTTTTCGGTAACTCCAACCTTCTTCCGACAGTATCACTGCTTGCGCACATTCATCTCGGGTTAAATTACGTGATTGATGCTCCATAATAAACACAATTAACAATAATCAACAATTAAACAGTAGCCGAATAAAATTCGTGAACACTTGGAAATTAGTATATTTATAGAATTAGTACATTTTTTGCTTCTTTTTGTTTTGTTACAAAAAAAACTATAGCGATAAAACACAGTCAATAAATATAGAGTGTACGAATAGCATATACAAGGGGCTTGCAAAATATAACATTACAATGGAAATTTTTATTAACGCTAATAAAATATTTTAATATTTCAAAGTGGTGCGTTAATTTCTTGGAGAATGTATGTACTGGTGATCACTTCAAGGTTTCAAAGGCAGCAGTCAGCCGTATTCTAAAAAAATTGTCTAATTACATTGCTCTATTACGTCCTCCGTTTATACAAATACCCCAGAACGTTAGTGAATTAAATAAAGTGCAAAATAATTTCTCTAAACAATTGCTCTAAAACTTCAAGATTTTCGAGGGTCCTTGGAGCGATAGAATGCACATATGTAAAAATACAATCCTCTGGAGAGTACATGACCTACATGTCGTTTCTTGTGGCATCCAATACAATTTTCTATTTTTATTGGGAATAAGCTACAATTTAAGTTTATTTTTGGCGTTTTGATTTCCACTTCGCAAATCGTTCTCAAAATACGGTATTTCGAAAACTAGGGTATTTTGAGAATTAACAATTTTCTCCTGTGCCACATGTTTCTGTTTGGACCAAACACTGTCTGTTTTTTTTTTGTTTTTAATAATGTCTTTAAATTTGTCAATTATTGAAATCAGTTTCTCCTTTTCCTCCTCTAAATAATTATTGGTTCTACAAACAAAGATCAATTAATAACAAAGATTCTAGGTTATGAATATGATTAAATTGGTAAATAAATATAATGCGCTTGCGCCAACGAGTACATTTGGTGGAAAATCATTACACTAGAATTTACTCGACTAATTACTAACTGTGGCGTACAAATAGTTATTGAAATGCAATGAAAGAGAATCGACTAATAAATAATTGTATTCGCTATTCTACTATTCACCAATTTATTTGTTGTTGGTGAAACTGACCGTAAGAGTTGCTGAGTACACTAAGCTTCAATTTAACCAGTTAGGTTTAAAAAAGTAAATTTAAAAACCCAATATATATCTAACATAGCCCCTAGCAGCAACATATTCATATAAACCAATATCAATTAATTTTACGGTACAAGTGAGGATGAAAAAATCTTCTTCTTTGTGGTGCACTGGACTGTGTAGAATCTCTGGACTGGCTGGGCAGCGTCCATTTATGTTGGAGGTGGATGATTACACAAAAAAGTACTTCTCGCATAACGGTTATACTAATACTAAGCTATGTGTGTGCACACCAAATCTTCTTCGCCTCCCTTAATGTGTGTGAAGGGATGGAACACACTGAATGTATGAATGTCGCGAATTTAAAATAGGTCGAAAGTAAAAGCGAATAAAAATAATACGAGCGGCTTTTGTCAAACTGAGAAGTACCATATTTAAAAGAAAGAAAGATTTTTGAACAATGTGTGCTCCCTGTGTTAACTTATAAGAGAGCTTCCCGTGAAAGATATGGCCTATACTTTTTAAATCAGTTTCAATAAAGTCAGTTTGACGCCATTGAAACAGTGCAAGAAAATATAAATCAGTTAGAATTATTTTCGTTCTGTGTTTAAAATGGCAATTTTAATATAGTATCAAATCTTGAACAACCAATTTAACTAGTATTAAAAGAACTAAGATCAGGAAATAAGGAGATATTACTTACAACTCTCGACCGAAGAATGTAACTGAAGTAATTAAACAGTCATCGCGATTAAAGAGCGATACATGCTCTATCTTTTATGTTGGTTTTATAAATAATGAGCCTAAAGAAAATTTCAATTTTTTTCCTGACCAATAAAAAGTTGGCAGACAATATGCTGGTGCAAATAATAATGTGTTCTTATAAGACCAAGGATTTACAACTGACAATGTCTTCATCAATACTTACAAAGGGCCTGCTTCTGACTAAAATCTAGCCACTAAAGCTACTTAAAAAGTTAGTGATTCTTTTCGGCCGTATTATCATTATTTTTTTTTGTTTGAAAATGGAAATCTTCTTAGGTGAATTGTACTTGGCGTGAGTTGGAGTCAGAGTAGATGGAGTACATCCAAACGCATTTTCCCTTTTGGAGGGTCTGGCCCCTGGATTCATCCATGGGCCTGCCTACCGACTAAAGCGACTCTTGGCTTATGAACGTGACACGTCTGTCCAGACCGTTAAATCGCGCGCGCAGCCTCCCGTTTTATTTATCCGTATGTTTATATTTAATTTATACTTATCCGTTTCTGTCTTTCTCTTTCTAGAATATCTTTCCTTTCTATAATTTTTGTTATTGCATACAAAACTTCCTTAAACTCTTCCTCTCCCCTTGACATAACCGTCGTTATGTCTTGCGCTCTGAATATGCCTTCTTCGGCGTACATTTTAGCTCTATCTTTATTAAATCTATTAAATTCAAAAACTCAATGCTCGGATGTGTCATTAACAACTGTTGCTTTGTCTATTCTTTCGACTCTGAACGATCCATGGCCCGTTAGAAATTGTGTTGTTCGTGCTCTTGTAATTGCAATTGATCCACTCCTCCAAATTCGGGATTAGCACTCTCATCCACGTAGCCGTCCGTTCATTTCCCATTCTTCTTATCATATTTTTATATATATTTGTTTCCCTATATTCTTCTTTCTTTTCCTAGTTATTCTTGCCGTATGTTTTCGATTTTTTTTTACCTGCAGCTGTATTGGTCGTACTACCGCTATGACCTGTAGAGCTACAGTTGAGGCCGTACGGTATGCGCAGATGACTCTTAACAAAGCTTTCCATATTATCATCATTTGGTTCGATTTTTATCGAACAAAGTTCGAATAAAAATTTAAATACTTTCAGCCTATATACGGGGCTTGTTTAATTGAAACCCATCTTTGGCCTAGAAAAAAATTGTTGAGAAATATATCTACAAATAATTACTACTACTGGTTGGTTTCACCAACCAATGTATACTCTGCTTAAACAATTCTTGTGGCTGTTGCTCGAGGAGTTACTGCATTTTGTACTTCAATATCCTCTTGAAGTATCTCCAAAGTTTGAGGAGTACGCTCTAAATTACGAAGTCTTCGACTCATTATACCTCACACGTGTTCAATTGGGAATAAATCTGGGGATCTAGGGGACCAGAGCAGAATATTGACTCTAGCCTGTTCAAAGAAGTTCATGGTGACTCTCGCAATGTGTGAAAGACACATTAAAACCTAAATTTGATGTTATAGCGTCTGAAGTTAGAGTATGAGATAAAGTTCCAGAAGTTCTTCTACCTATCGCTGAGCTATCATGTTCCCTCTGACGAAGATTAGAGGTGACCTTGAACCATAAGTAAGGGCAATCCACACCATAAACCCAACAGTGTAGTGCACGTGCCATTCGACAAAAAACAGATTCATAAATAAAGGCAACCTCATTTCAATACTGGTTCCAAACCAATCGTTTCCTTCACCATTCAAGATAATTATGTTAATGTTCAGGGGTAAGAGGTAGCACTCAGTGTGCTTCCAAAAGAAATGTTTCGAAATAAAAAAAGACCAAAAGTGCGAATTGGAGGATAAATTGTTTGAAGTTCAATTGATCTTCCACATTCTGCAAACCATTAATTTGCAGTAGACCTGGTAGCAAAGCAACGGTCTCGTAGTGCCTTCAACCTTAGGCAACGATCTTGATGCTCTCTTCTTCTTAGGTGCCGCCCTGTGCCCCCCGTTCTGACGCTATGCGCGATAACATCTTAATACAGTATCTAAACTTCTGTGAACACTATTTGCAATTTCCTGAAGAGAAAGTCAGCTTATTTTTCTCCAAGTACTCGACTTCGTTATTTAGGCATTGTCATCGACTTTCAAAAAAAAAACAAGAACCGCACACAGCTAAATTTTGATCCGTACTAAACTTAAAAGTTAAAATTTTTAGTAGTTAGCAAATTTAGAAAAAAAAAATAATAAAAAACGATAAACCTATTTTGATATGCCTGAAATCCTAATTATCTGAAATCCTTATTGTTTTTGCCAAGAGAAGCCTTTATTCCAAATTATACAAACAATTCTCTATTTTATGTTCTTTTCTATTCATTCCATTTCTTTGTGATGTTCCCTTCAGTTTAAAATGTTCATCTTTTTAATATCATCCCTAATCTAGTCCTCCTATTTGCATTTTGGTCTTCCTCGAGGTCTCAAATTTGTTGTGTTCATAATAGCTGGTCTTACAGCGGTCTTATATAATTTATCTTCAGTGTAATTGGAATTTTATTGTTAGGTAAAACAATTTTCCAATTTTATTTATAAAATGACGTTTTTAACTTTTGGCGAAAGCATTAACTATTTAAATTACTTTTTCCAATGCTATCTAATGAGTAATTCGATTTCTATTTTCTTTTGGTAGTCGATAATTCGAATGGCAATAAAAAAGTTAACTGAGTTCCACGTCAAGTGCAATGCTCACAATGTTATCAAAGTAAACACTGCGAATTGCAAAATAAACACGGATTCTAACCCCAGAACTCGATTTACGTTATTTGCGTTCGGTATGTTGGTACACTTTCTATTCAGGAAAAATCCTGGAAAGCGAGCGAAATTGAATCGTGCATACAATTCTCTATCCACATAACCGCTCAGCCGTGTGGAGTTTGATGGTAAAAGTGCAACGCTAACCGAAATATTGTCTTATTATACTTTTCAGCGGTTGTACGTTTTGTTTGTATTTCATTAGCTTCTCTGAGCATAGGTTTACAATGGCAATTTCAGTATTATTGTTTAAATTCAGTATTATAACTGTTGTAATTAATTCCATATTTGTTAATTCAAAGGTACTAAAATCAGTATTTAATCTATTATATATTTAATAGTGAGAATATTATATATTTAATAGAATACGCTAATGATACTGTCATTTTTGCAGAGTGTCTTAAAGGTCTGCAGACACTTGTCTCCAGGGTGGCTGAAGTAAGTAGCAGGTTTGGGCTTGATTTTAACATCAAAAAAACCAAATATATGGTTACAAGCAAAAATAGGATACCACCTGGTCAATTACTAGTTAACCAACAACCTATAACACAAATCACCAACTTTTGTTATCTGGGTGCAAACTTAAATGAACAGTGGGACCAATCGACGGAAATTAAGATAAGGATCGAGAAGGCAAGATCAGCTTTCGCCAAAATGATAAAAATCTTTAACAGCCACGATATAAAATTGACAATAAAAGTTCGTTTACTAAAATGCTACGTATTCTCCGTTCTTTTATATGGCGTGGAGTCATGGACCTTAACTGAAACATCACTGAAGAGACTCGAAACATTTGAGATGTGGTGCTATAGACGCATGTTGGGGATTTCCGCGATAGACAGAGTTACCAACGAAGAAGTACTACATAGAATGGGCAAAGAGCGCGACATAGTCATAACCATACAACGTCGCAAACTAGAATACCTGGGCCATATAATGCGCAATGAACAACGATACAACCTAGTTCGGACCATACTTCAAGGTAAAGTGCATGGGAAAAGAGGTCCAGGACGAAGAAGAATATCCTGGCTGCATAACCTGCGAAAATGGTTTAACTTAACCACTACCGGACTTTTCAGGGCAGCAGTCAACAAAGTCAGAATAGCCATGTTAGTGTCCAACATCCGTAACGGATAGGCACCATAAGAAGGAGATATTTAAATCCTTGCCCTTATAATGAAAAAGGATGTTGTATTGGCCTAATTCTTTTTAAAATATACCTCCATGAAGTTTTAAAATAGTGGAAATACAAAGCGGAAAAATGGATATTGAAGTAAACAACGACATACTAAGGGGGCGTTCAAGTATTACGTAGATTTTTGAAGTATTTTGTAGTATTTTTAAAGATTTTTAACCCCCTCCCTTCCCGCCATGTAAGACACCGTAACGTTTTACAAAACCTCCCTCCCCCTACTTAAACTTTACAAAACATCCAGTGACCATTCTACCTAAAAGTAATAATTATGTTGCAAAAATTACCGGAAAGTAAATAAATTAATTTTGTTATTGTTTTAATTGTATTTGTGATAATAGTAAATAAAATATATTATATATCTTATTATATAAATATCTTATATAAAATATATAAGATAACTCGCAATAATAAACTTTTACTACTAATCTTACAATTTTTTACGTTTTTCCTACTCCATTCTTACATACATTTTTGGCTTCATCCCTTATTGTTTTTCTCGTGCATTCTTGTATTTTAACTTTTTTAACAATAAATTCATTAACTAATATATTTATTTCTGCATTTGGCAATACAATTAGAAACGGAATTGTAATTGAAATGAAAACATTTTATTTAAATTAAAATCATATTCTTAACAAAAATTAGAAATAAAATCACAAGGTAGGTATCTTCTTCTTTCTGTTCTTGAGCCATGACATCTTTTGCATTTGATCATTTTTTGACGTAATTTTAAGTTTAAACTATGGTCACAGAAAAATGATTTCATTTTTCGAAACGTTGTGTGAGCTGCTTCAATTCTGCACTTGATCTCTTTACTTGGATCTAGTTGGTCTGCAATGTTGCATCCTAAATATTTATAGTTAGTAACTCTCTGAATATTTTATTGATCTATCTAGAAACATTCATAGAAACGTAGATCTCTACCATCAATGACTTTGGTTCTTAATATTGTAATATTTTTATTAATTTAATTTATTGTCTTTATTTATTATCAAAGGTTCTATATTTATAACACTTACAAGTTTATTTAAAGTCTTTATTTGTACAATATAACTAATCTATTTCACACTAATAATTATATAATTTATTTACATTTATTACAATACGCGCGTTACATTTTAAAAACTCGACGCGATGTTATTTTTCAGATTGACTGTCCTCAACAAAATTCCCTCTTTAAATATAAAATGCCATTAATCGAGAATGCCTTCGAATTCGGACGGCGACCCTCTCGACGATTCAGGTTGGTAAAACAGGTCTTTCAGCTGAGTGGCGAAATTACTAGAATAGAATAGAATTAGAAATAATATATTTACAGTTTTATGCGTCATAATATTTATCGTAACCGAAGTTCTGAAACGACATGGTGCGTGAATAAGAAGAAGCTTGGATGTTGTCTGGTCCAGTTGCTTTCTTAGTTTTAACTGATTTTATTGTATAAAGAAATTCAGATTTTAAAATTTCAGGCCTAAATTTTAAAATGTTTGGCATGTTATCTTGGAGTAATTCAGTTATATAATTACTCCGTGTTTCAAATATTTTTCGTTTTTCACTAATAACTTTTTCTGCATTATCTACAATAGTATTAGTGTTTTTTTTATTATACAGGCCAGAAACTTCAAGAATTTTCTTGTGCTGCAAATTGAACATGTCATGCTTCTTTTATAATTCTTCCATTTCTGAAGCCACTTTATTTTAGCCGCTCGTATATTTTTTAATTCTCTTTGTTTTTTTTTTTCTGTATTTGTCTACCTTGTCCTTGTATTGCCTTCTTTGTTCAAAAAGTCTAGTATTTCTTCTGTCATCTATTGAATCTATTAGTTACACTGTGTTCTTCTATTATCTTGGTCATACGTACACGAAATAATTTCTATGTTTTTTTCAATATTTTCGGTCGTTCGTATTTCTTTCATGTGGTTATTTACATCATTTCTTATTTTACTTTCATTGGCATCTGAAATAGTAAAATTCTTTTGCGTATGTTTTTTCTCTATTTCTTTTAGCCTAACTCTTACATTGTGGACTAGAGGGTTGTGATTAGATCTAATATCTGCTCCAGGGTATGCCGTAACTCTACTGATGGAGTTCCTAAATTTGTTGTTGATAAGAATGGAAGAAAGAGGATGGTATTTAAAAAACAATTAAATTGGAGTTACTAAGTACTCCTCTATCCATAGATTTGACAGACACTCAGATGCTTTCAATACTGGCGTCTGGAGATCAAACGAAGAGGGTTCTGGAATTATTAAACCACTTGCATCAACTTCGTCTTTGTTGAGCCAACCGGCATCCTCAAGCAATGTGTTGTTGTAGCGCATAATGCAGAAAACCTTATTTGCTCTTATGGTAGCAAGTCGCTGTAGGTTGCACTAATATGGGATGTGAAATAGATTCTACTGGTTGCACATATCCTGTCTTTAGGTCGCATTGTAGTGATGGACAAAAAAAATGATAGGGCACCTTCTTAAATGCTTTCAATGGAGGCGACAGATCAAATTAGAACCTCACAAGAAGTGGTGAAAACTTGCATGATCCTTTATCTAACTGACTTAAAAGTCCCATGAGCTTACTTGGGATTTAAAGAATTGGGCAGGCTGAATACAGAAAATCCGAAAAGACAGATTTCAATGCACTTCTAGAGTAGCAACAGCAGCATTCGTCCGCGCATTTAATTACTTGCAAGAAATATTGTGATTTACGGATGTGAGCGCTATACCATGCCAGGTTCAGTTCTGCTGGATCCCGAAGGTTATCTTCAGGCTTTCCGTATTCCGCCGAAATAATAATTTTAATTACATTAAAGTATGATTTCAATTTAACAATACTGACTACATCAACGTGTTTCTGTGTATTACTGAAAACGAAAATAAAATAAAAAGGACGTACAATACAGTCGAAAGATTTCCCGTAAAACATAAACAAAAGGAAAAAAATTAGAATATTGTACAATACAATCGAGTGATTCCCCGTAAAACATAAATGAAAAGGATTACTAACTTGAGAGATTTTAATTCCATTGTTTTTTCTTTAAGTAAAAAACAATGTTTGTAACGCGTTCGAACCTCCTCTTCCCACCACCCCTGAAACGCACCATAAAGTTTTATTTTACAACACGCCCCTCCCCAGAAATGCTGTGGTAATACTTTAACGATCCCTAATTAGGTTAGTCTAGCTGGTGACGAAGAAAACGCCCACAATGTGGTAAGGAAATTTAATGAAGAATATCTCAAATGGGGCGTGCAAAAAAATTTGATAAAAAGGAGTATTTAGTAGGAGGAAAATGCTGTACAGACTTGATAATGGAAAACCGATAATTAGTAAAAGCTAGCCACAAATACAAATATCTCGGGTAATTTATTTTAGAAAGGGGGGCAGCGACGAGGACAATACAAATAGCATAGTACTAGGAACAATTGCAATTAGACAACTTCACCAGGTAATAGAACCACCAAAATCGGAGTTAAAACACGACTTAACAAGAGTATTGTAGAGAGTATTACAACATACAGATTGGTGGTGTCGGAGATTACGAAGAAAAACGAAAGTGGATTAAAAGCACTCGAAAAGGATTTTTGGCATCGTTGCGGATTAACTAAGTTGAACAGCGTTACTTGTGAAGAAATAAGTGCGAGATCTGAGGTTTATATAACTATAATAGAGTACCATAAAAGCAAAAAGATTAAAGTGGGACGGCCGCTTAAGACGAACACCAGAAGATATATGGCCTTTGTAAATACGGAATTGGGAGCCATCTTATCAAAGGAGAAGAAGGAGACAGAGGCATAATTGGAACAAAGCAGTGGAAGATATAGTTATACACCAAAAACTACTGGCAATCCTAATAAAACATGGGAACATAGAAATACGTAGCAATAAATACTACAAATCCTAACAAAAATCCAAGGAAAGAAAAACATTGAATGACTGATGAGACACGGAGTAGAAAAACGGAGAAAACTTAGAAGGGACGCTTTAAATCCAACAAAAACTCAAAAAAAGTAGCAGACGTTGTAACACTTGCCGTGCTACAATAATATTACAAGGCCAGAATCGCTCGTTGTCGAAGAGAATAGGGCGGGGTTATAGAAACTATATCGTATTTTAAATTCAAGCACAATTAGATAATATGAAATTATAATTTATTATTGGACGCCACCCCTGGTTTATCCTCGAAGGGGAAGAGCAAAAAAATTAAGATTTATTGAAAGTTCACAAGAAAACTATTCTTTATTATTTCTTAGTATTGAACAAAAAGAAAACATTAAAAGTTACGTCATCCCAAAGGGATTCCAAAATATTATTTTATGTTAACATTATCATAAACAAAAAATCTTTGTATCGCATTAAACCAAGAATTGGTTATAAAGAAAATGAATGCATATATATATCAACCCCAAATTTCGAAATTTGTTTACATTAAAAATAATATAGTTATTTATCAACTAGGAACAATGAAGAAAATAAACCTTTAAATTAAATTAGAACACTTCACTATATTTTCATTTTTTTTGAGTTCATAATCATTTCTGTTGTCTTGAAAGTAGGTATAATAAAAATTGGTACAACCTTAATCTGCTCTGTTTCTCCTCTTATTTAATCAGTCACCAAATAAACCATTGATTCAGCTACGTACTATATCAAATCACCACCATCCTAGATAAGAGGGGTTAGGGATTCCATAATAAGATACTGCTACTGGGCCATGATCTGGAATAACTCCATAGCAATACTATCTTGCGACGAGTATTAGAAATATAATATCAGCATTATAGCCTCTCCAATAAGGGTCTAAAAAAATAAATATCTATCTGAAATATGGACAAGAAAAGGACTTATTAGCTCACCTCTGAATTGAGACCCACTTTGGAAACACGTCTTAACGGTTGGACGGTCTTAACAGAAAAGAGCGAAGCGCTATCATGGCGCCTGAATCTGGAAATTGGGCGTGAGTGACAAGTTGAAAAATATGCTCATCTACCGGATATATTTGGGAATTACAGAAGAATCCTTGAGTCGGCTACAGGTAGGTACTTGACAGATAGATGGGGCTATTAGTTTTATAAAAAAAAAATATAATCGAAATATATAATGAGTTTCTTTTAAATCTTTTGAAACGGTTACACAGCCCTCCCCACGATTTCAACTGGGTACCAGCGTGGAATCGGACTAGGCATGGTGGCACACCATACTAATCTTTTCAAAAGTGGAAATAGATATACGGAGAGGTAAGACAAACAGAATGGACAAATGTAGCTACAATCTGGACTCACAGAATCCTTCTTTCACAACTCACGTGGGAACAATTCAAAGATTTCAGAACAAAGTGAAACAGAACGCATAGAATATTTATGACTCAACTATAAAAATGTAAACAAAAAAAAATTGCATGCTCACTCTCAAAATGCTTAAGGTATTTCACCTATAACCAATATCATGAACAAAGCGAAATAAAACAAAACATATCTACAAATCATTATTTGAGACCAAATGCTCGCATTCAATCGAAACAATATAATTAAGATATTATTATTTGAAATTTCATAAGTAATATAAAGCAAAACATACTAGTGTTGTCACCAAGATACAAAACAGATCATTTACTGCGTAGTCGTTAGGAGACCTAACATAATAAAACATAAAAAAAATAATGTTATCGTTTGTTCGGAAGCGTAGAGTCTTTCATCTATGACTTAATCCACGAATAACATAAGAATAATAATACAATCGTATCATTAACGCCATAAAATACAAAATACAAATGTGTCATCGTTTGTTCGGAAGCATAGAGTCTTTCATCTATGACTTAATCCACGAATAACATAAGGTAATAACGCAGCGCGTCATTATAGACACATTTAGAAATACACAAATAAAAGGAAAGAGTTACTAATAGTTCAAAATTGGGTACATTAAAGTTCTACAAAGACAAGCCTTAATAAGTTTACTGGGAAAGGTAGACATCAGAATTTCTGTAAGACACATCTATATTTAGAAACAAAAAAAGCTGATGTTTAGTTATTAGTATGACAACTAGAATTTGTGATAACTAACGTGTATCATCCGCCTATAATAGGGACAACATTGGTAGGTCAACTTCGGGTAGGGTCAACTTCGGGTAGGGTCTAAATAATTCTAGATTACATAACTAAACAAGTATTGGAGAACTAAAAAAGTTTCCTGACGCGGGAGGCTGTTATTCTAGATTTATTACTGAAATACAATTATGAATGGCTTATCATTCCGACGAGTCAACTAGCGGGAATCCGCTTACTTCATCCCTAGCCTTCCTCAGTGTCTGGCCATTCAGAATATAGGATGTTAGACAGCAATAATCTTTTCAAACATTATTTTGGGGGGTTTCAAATAGAGAGTCGAAATTCGAAGGTCTGCACACTAAGAGTAAAACTTAGGCAAAATGAACAGATACTATAATGAACTATCATTGGTAACTAGACAGAGGAATCTTGATATCTTTGGTATAGATACCAAAAAAATTACTTGGATTTATAAATCCGTAAAATAAGATAAATTGAATTTTGTATCCACTTGAAGACAACTAAAGGTATGTACAATTTATTGTAATATAAACTAACATAAGCATAAAAATATCCCATTCTACCAAGGCATTCTAAAAATAAAATGAGATTAAATTTTGCAAACACCCTTAAAATCAATATAGGTTCTTGGTCGGGGTAGCACAAACTCAAGATCTCGATCAATACAAACTAGAGAGAGAATAATACCGAAGTAGAACAAGATAAGATAAAAATAAAATTTATGTCGAAAAGAAATACGACATATATACATATATATATATAGACATATTGAACACAATAAATGATCAATATTATAATAATAAAAAGTAAAACAGTTCAACGAACTGGGGTGCGAGCCAAACTGAGTTGCTCTGGAGATCGACGTGCGGAGTCTCCTACACTATTTCCAGAGGCTCGTCTCTTTGCGACAACATCTGAGATACACAAAATTATTAATTGGAATAGGGATAGGTCCACTAATCCACTTGACTATAGCAGGATGCTCCCTGACTAATAGTCAACACCACCGACATAAAACAAGGGTTGTCGAGACAGCTCAAAAAAAAATTGAAACGTGTCAACTTCCTGAAGGGAAAGAAGCACTAGGGGACAGATTTGCCGAAGCAAAGTGGTATTCAATGTACTAAGTACTAGGGTATCAGTGCTGTACTGACTAAGAAGGTAGCAAAGATTAAGTAAGCAAAGCGTAAAGGGAATCAACTAAAAAATTAAAAATTAAGAATGGACTGAACATTTTAGAAGAAAGGTATTAAAATTTTAAGAAAACCGATTTATTCGGTTTCAGACAAATCTGAATTTTCCGACGAAACACTGACTTAGATAAGTTTTAGGTCTGAATAAAACAAAAAAAAATAATAAACAAAAATCACGACATATTTACATGCAAAATTAAACTGAATGCTCGATTTAATGAATCGACATCAGGTACAGTTCGTTGGCTATTAGGCACAACGACCAATGGCAGATTTCCATAAATATGGCTCTAACCTAACCAAAAGTGTGGAACAGACCAGTGTTAAAGTTTCTGGGAGCGAAAAGAGGGATGCTTCCAGCTCAACAAAAGCGGGTGGCCAACTAAATAGATTTAGCAAACTTCGCTATGGTTATCCACTAGGTAGACAACCTAAATAGCATCAAACAATAATAAAGTTGACTATGACAGTCAAGTAATGAATGAATTTCCAACCACTGGTTGAAAATTAAACTAACGCAAAAGAAGAAAGACAGGATGGCCAATAGTTCCATAAGAATATCCTCTGGGATTGATCACAGTGGAAAATTTCCAACAAAGAGACTCCCAAAAGGACAAAAGAAGAAAATAAATCCAAACCGTTAATACACAATCTTGGAGAAGAAGAAAGAAAATGGGTTTATGGCATACATGGCATAAGACTTAAAAGGAACGGAAGAATCATTACAGTCTTCCAAAGAAATAGAAAAATATTACAGTCCGTCGTCAATAATAAAAAATCACGATGTTGGATGTAACACACCACAACAATAAAAAAAGTTGAATAGTAAAACATTTTTGACACCTAATTGAATCCAATATGGTCGTCATACAAATCACAAAGAAATGTTTACCATTCTTTAGCAGAACTCCAACAGAGTCAAAACAATATTAACTTTTAATTCTCAGTGGGTCATTTAACGGTAGTACCAGAACTATTTCAATTGTTAAACAAACGTGGTCTTAACGTCGACATAAAGATAAAAGATAAATTCACAATAGGCGGCAGCGGGTTGTTTCACCTCTGTTTATACAAAGAGTCACAATAGACAACAGTAAACTACTTCAACCTTCACTTGTACCATATCATGAACACAAGATAATAAATGAAAGCTTTTGAGCCTTAGCCAAAAGTCTCAAAGCAAAAAGATATATGTGGTCTAATAAACTATTAGAAGACCGCAAAAATGTCAACGACAAAAAAAAAGAAAGCTGCTGGATATACCAGTAGTCTGACATCACACAAATAACTCAAGATACAATAATACAGGTCACGTGCCTGTACGTCCTACAGGACATCTCGAGAAAAAAAAGGTAAAACCACAAAATAAAAATAAGTTCCAGTACCAAAAACATACTTCTACTACATCTGACCACACAAAGACATAAAATTAACATAACAGAAGGAGAATAACAATATTTCCGCTCTATATTCTCAACAAAGACGCCTTAGGCAGAGAGAAACGAAGTCATATCATTACTTCCTTATACATTCAAAACAAAAGAACCATGGACTGTAAAATATAGAAAGCATTTTCCTTTTCAGGAAATAAAATTTTCTTTTCAAAGTACGAAAAAGTTAAACTATGAAAAAATAATTTTTAAAATAAACGAAAGACAAATTAAAAAGAAAATTTAACAGAGAACAGACTAAACATAAACATCCAAAATTAAAGAGCTCAACTTAAATCCTCGCAAAAAAATATTTCGCGTAATTATTCTACACGAATCCAGATAACATATTTTAGAATTAGGTAGGTCGGGACAGCCTGTATATAGATATAGTTCCCAGCTGCGAATAAAAACCATGAATCAAGGTCAAGAAATAAAATTCACTTAATTGATTTTTCAAATAACAAACGCTAACAGCCATTTCGTTTATTTAAAATAAACACATTGAGGAATATAATTATTATGGTTCTATCAACAAATAAGACTGAACTGCAAAGAAAGCCATCGTTTAGATACGAATTAATTTAGGGACATAAACAAAATTCATTTCTCACATTTATGAGATGTTTACTTAGGCGGACGGGGAATAAACACGTTCACATTAAGAATACCGACAAAAAGAAAATGCATGGCAAGCATTGGCGAATGATTATATCATCCTAAATACGTATCAGGATCTCACAAAATAACAGACGAGAACATTTCTACGCAATTTTACGAAGATTAAATTAAAGGAAAACGAAAATCGTACCAGTTAAACTGATTAAACAAAAATTGGGTAAAAGCAAATACACAAACAACTTGAGTCTAAAATACGAAATGTAAACAGAAATCATAAACATATTACGTTGTTTTTATAATGAAGATACACGCGCCACGTTGGGCGCCATTTATGTAACACTTGCCGTGCTACAATAATATTACAAGGCCAGAATCGCTCGTTGTCGAAGAGAATAGGGCGGGGTTATAGAAACTATATCGTATTTTAAATTCAAGCACAATTAGATAATATGAAATTATAATTTATTATTGGACGCCACCCCTGGTTTATCCTCGAAGGGGAAGAGCAAAAAAATTAAGATTTATTGAAAGTTCACAAGAAAACTATTCTTTATTATTTCTTAGTATTGAACAAAAAGAAAACATTAAAAGTTACGTCATCCCAAAGGGATTCCAAAATATTATTTTATGTTAACATTATCATAAACAAAAAATCTTTGTATCGCATTAAACCAAGAATTGGTTATAAAGAAAATGAATGCATATATATATCAACCCCAAATTTCGAAATTTGTTTACATTGAAAATAATATAGTTATTTATCAACTAGGAACAATGAAGAAAATAAACCTTTAAATTAAATTAGAACACTTCACTATATTTTCATTTTTTTTGAGTTCATAATCATTTCTGTTGTCTTGAAAGTAGGTATAATAAAAATTGGTACAACCTTAATCTGCTCTGTTTCTCCTCTTATTTAATCAGTCACCAAATAAACCATTGATTCAGCTACGTACTATATCAAATCACCACCATCCTAGATAAGAGGGGTTAGGGATTCCATAATAAGATACTGCTACTGGGCCATGATCTGGAATAACTCCATAGCAATACTATCTTGCGACGAGTATTAGAAATATAATATCAGCATTATAGCCTCTCCAATAAGGGTCTAAAAAAATAAATATCTATCTGAAATATGGACAAGAAAAGGACTTATTAGCTCACCTCTGAATTGAGACCCACTTTGGAAACACGTCTTAACGGTTGGACGGTCTTAACAGAAAAGAGCGAAGCGCTATCATGGCGCCTGAATCTGGAAATTGGGCGTGAGTGACAAGTTGAAAAATATGCTCATCTACCGGATATATTTGGGAATTACAGAAGAATCCTTGAGTCGGCTACAGGTAGGTACTTGACAGATAGATGGGGCTATTAGTTTTATAAAAAAAAAATATAATCGAAATATATAATGAGTTTCTTTTAAATCTTTTGAAACGGTTACAACGTAAACAGACAAATCAAATTATCGAGCAGAAGAGATCAGAAGACATTGACGAAATTCGTGTACCCCCCAACAATAAAATTGTTAGCAGGACCCTGGTCTTCCTGGCCTTTCAGAATACGAACGTTAGCTAGCCACTAACCCCTAGAAGTCCGACACCATTTGAGGGTGGCGCGTTGCACGAAGCATCGCGGGGCTCCACCCTTCCCGTAGTACCTGTGTTGCATTACGCACACCCGTTCGTTATCCCCTGGGATGTAAAGGTGAACGCAGGTCGAGGGTCAACCTCGCACATCGACAGGTCCGCCGAGGAGCCCTTCTCTACCACTCTTAAGTCCCCCAACATGGGCACATGCCGTAACCCCACGCCCTTAATGAGAAAAGGGTGTATCAGGGACGCAGCACGTTCAACCTCACCTGGGTCTGTACAATAAGAGTAAAGTGGTCCCACGAAAGGCTCGTCTCGGATACTAGGAGTGTAGACCGGTGACCGTAACGCCGAAGCGCCCTGCGTGCGTTTATACAAACCCGAACCCTCGAACAACGGCTCTCCACCTCTTCATTCCTTCCCATTAGTCGCGTCTTATGACGGGCAGGGATAACTTGCCCCGGCTGTATTCTTGTCCCCGCGAGCCGGACGGAGAGACCAGAAGACAATGGCCAGATCAGGAACGGCCAAACTTACTAAAATCTAGAAAGATTACGGCCATAACCAAGAACTAAAACTGCGCCTGGTACTAGCGCTTATCTTTCCTATCGCTACCTATGCTGCAGAAACTTGGACCATCAAAAATATTGACTCACGAAGTATAATGGCCTTTGAAATGTGGGTATATCGTATAATGATACGCGTACCCTGAATATCACGTTGCAATAATGTCTCAAAATTAACAGAACTCGACGTCAACACGAGGCTTACATTTAGGTATTTTGGATATTACGTATAGCTAGAAGAAAGGAAGATATGAAGAGATTAGTGGTTGAAGGCAAAGTAGATGGTAAAAGAACCCGAGGAAGATCGCCACTCCTATGACCAGACCAAATAAAGAGCACACACCGGTTACTCTGTCTGAGGCAGCACACCACGCCCAGGAGAAAGAAGAATCAATAGCAACTATAGGTCGAATACCATAACGTCACTACATCCTTACGAAAGATAAAGGATAGAGGAGTGAAAGATGCCATGAGAACCAGAAACCTTCAAAATGATGATTGGAGAGATAGGAAAATGTGGAGGCTAGGAAGCGAGAAACGCCAAATGTGGTAGACTCACTCGCATGATGATGACGATATATTTTAAAAAATGTCGGAAATTTGTCTGCTTTATTTCAATGAGTTGTAAACGACCTCTAGAGAAACCAAAGAGAATATATCTAGAAATAAGTATTTGTGAAGGTGCTCGCAACTGGAGGGGATATCAGTGTGAATCGTAATATCCGATATTTTATGTACGTTCTGAAATCATTCACAGATTTTACTGTTTGAGTCGATCATATCATATTTATGTTTTGGATTGGTGGTAAAATGTTAGGATCTGCTTTGTTTCGAAGAGTTGCAAACATCAGCATGTATATTGCAACATTTGAAAAAAATAATAAAGTGTCTACTTATCAAGTTTAACTCTTCACCAAGAATAACTTGCCTATCTTCTTTTCATTTCTTCTACCTATTAGGCGAATCGCCTGTTTAAACTTCATCCACCTGCATCATCCGCCCTTCTCCGACCCTTTGGCGATTTATCTAGAGCCATTCTCACCATTCTTCTTTTTCCCCACGTGTATTCCTTATGTTTTTACTTGTTTTTGTGTCTAGAAGAGTCTTTCCATCTATGCCATGAAGTACATTCATTTCTGTTGTTTTAAGCAGTCTTTTGGTTTTTGTTGTTTCTAGTCTAGTCTCTGCGGTGTATGTCATTATAGGTCATTATAGCATCTTTGCATAGTCTCGATTTATCCTCAATGCCAATGTTTATTACGCCATATTGTGTTGTTTAGATAGCCAGCTATTTTTGTTGCTCTCTTGGTTTGTTCTCTTAATGCATAACCGATCCATTCACCTCGAGTTTACTTCTTTTTTTTAATTGCCGTATTGTTTATTTATAAGTTTACAGCTTACAGGTGTCTTTGATGTTGTCATATATTTTGATGTAGGAATAGATGTAGGTCGCCTCGTTTTGGGCATCCAATGTCGCGTCATCTGCATAATACAAGATTTTAATCTTCTTATTTCCCATTCTATATCCTCTCATTTTGCGCACTTTTTTTATTTCTTTTCTTATTATTATTGTCTCATTCATAAACCTGTTAAAATCACTGGTCTCTAAAAAGTATGTAATCACAAGAAGTGGCTTTATGAGCGCCATATATATAGAGGGGCATTTGGTAACACCTCACTGGAAGTAAGGTCTATTGGGGCGGCCGCAATAGGAAAAGATATTACCACCTTTCCATCAGGCTATTACAACCTTGTACTCTCTACGTAAAAATACTCTTAGGGAGCTGAACTTTCTAAGAGTAATCACAGGTTTTCTCTCTAAAGACTTCTCACTCAGGTATCATCTTTGTAAAATGGGTAAAGTGGACAGAGCAAAATGCATAGTTTACAAAATTGCGGAGGTTATGACAGAACATATTGCCGGCAACTGCATCACAAATCAGATCTATTTAGAATCTTATCAGGGAACAAGTGTCGCTCTTAAAAGAATAGAAGGCTTTTCATGAAGCCTACATATTTTATATTGAATTTAGATGTAAAGTATGCACAAAGTATTTTTCAGGTGGCAATTTGAAGTGGGGTGCGAGGATAAAGAACTCTTTAAAATCGATAATCTGCAAGTCTACAGATCACAATGAAAATAAATAAAATAAAATGCATTGTACTGGCAGTATCGAATAATTTTAACTCATTTACAAAATAAATCTTTCAGAATTGTTTTCTATAACTTTTTACTCAGTTTACGTCTCGAAATCACAAGGTTTTTACAGTCTTTGTATTTAAAATTTGTGTAATATCACCGTTCACCCGTATCTACACATCCTATCTCAAATACTAGCATACTATGTGTTACTTAACATTTTTTCTACCATAATAGTAGCTTATAAAAGCACCATTTACTCTGATGTTCCTGATGTTAAACTATTAATGCGTTGGATGTGCGAAGTCTTTATAAAGAATATTAAGACTTGATTGTGCATTCTAGCCATGCATGGAAAGTGACTACTGCAGAAAAATAAACAAATAAAATAACTTAATTATTTACTTTAAATTTTTCTGTTTTTAATCATAAAATATTTACAACGGCATTGTTTTGTTTCAGGTAATACTTAATACATCTTTAGTATATAATCAACGAAAAGCCTTAAAAGGAGTAAGTAGAAAGTATTTTTTAAATTATAAACTTTTATAGTCACTGAACTATTTCCAAATAGAGAATTTCCAAAAGACTCAAGGCTTCGTCTTCTTTGAGTCTTTTTACTAGATGTTATTATCAAAGAGTTGGATAACGTCGACTTTCTCATGTTCTCTTCAACAGTTTTCATATCGAGGTCTCTATTGAGTTCTCGGTTGTGACAGTACCAAGGTGCCCCAATGATGTTTCTTAACTTTGACGATTTGTGAATGAATACTATTTACACATTATTTTATACTTTGTTTAAAGTAGAAAGTTGCAAATTATTTCTACATGACTATGCGTTCTTAGATATTTAACACGTTCCGTGCCACATGTATCCAACATGGATACACGCGTCACACTGATTTAGTGGCCGCGTATATCCAATGTGGATGCACATGTATTTTTGTATTTTGGGCCGTATACATCCGCATCAGATACACACCGTCTAAATATCTTTATGGGTGCTTGTAAGTAGTGGCCTACGAAACCCAAAACTGTGGTTGGCCTGCAGGTACTGCGATGATTTTTGCCTAGACATATTTTTAAATAAAATAAAGGGAAATGAAACAATTTATTTATTTTATACAGAAGAAAAATATGTATAATAAAACATTTGTGGGCAAAAAAAACAAATGAAAAGATAGTATTTTTCGATAAAATGAACGAAATAAAACTGTTTCTAGATACTTAAAAAAATAACTACAAAACGTTTATGGCTTTCAAAACACTAAACTAAATAATATTCTTATAAAACATACAAAAACGAAATAATTAATCGTCTACATAAATAAAAAATCTTTTAAAAAAAAAAATCGGTTGCCTGTAAAGTCGGTTTTACGGGCGAAGATTTTACGTGACAACGTCTTTTTCTCGGTAGAATATTTATTGATATGAATATTATTAAATTGCACAATAGGAACAAGGAATTGAATGAAAATAAGAATTGCACAAATTTTAACTATAGAAATATATTTTGTTTACTAAAACATTGTACATGTAAACTTAAACTTAACTAATTTCTATTTGAGTGATTTTGTTGAGGATAGGACGATGATAGGAGAAATATGAAATGAGAGAAAGTGTTTCTGCTGTAATGTGTCTTGAACGCCAAGAACGCTCGAGAAAGACAGAGACACAAGCACGGAAGCACGCACCGATTCAACGCGCCTAATTCTCTAGTGCTGCGCGCGCAGCGGACCGATCATGTTTGAGTGGGAGAGAGACGCAAGGCATTCGCCGGTCCGGCGGGCCTCTCTCTCGTTCGGTGACTCACTGTAACAGACGTGAGCGGGCGTTACACTTTTTCATGAATGACTCCGAGCCACAACCTAATTTAAGACGTTGTCACGTCAAAATATCAGTTTATAAAGCATTTGTGGGTCTCGAAAAAACACGCTAAATAATAATATTTTTCGCATGGGACACATCTAAATTTACTTTGGGTGGCTTGAGATTTTGCAGCATTTGTACTCGTATCTTGTGATATTTTCTTATAATAGTTTACACATCGGCCTCTTTTTCTACCAGCACCTTGACTTTCTTCTAAATAATGTTGGACTCTGTTGGACACCTCTGGTTCTGTAGGCTCATGTGTGTCGATCTGAGAATGTAATAATTCCGTTATAAGATTTTCTTTGAATTTTGTGATAGACATTTTCTCATTTGCTACCTCTTGGTGTAATATGTATGCGTTTACCAGTGCCGTACCCATAAGGAGCTCAATTGCCAATTTACGGTACCATTTTAGGCCTTTCCTGAGGGATGATGAATAGGCTTTCATTTGATCAGAAAGATCAATGAAAGCTTTAGATTTGTTATAATTGACAATTATTTTGGGCTTTTATACTTCACCTCCTCTTTGTTTCACTGTTACAAGTTGATCGTTGTGTTTAGTACTAAGAACTAAAACGTCCCTTTTATCTTTCCATTTCAGAACAACAACACCTGTATTACTCTCGGCTGCGAGAATAATACAGGTGTTATGCGAGATTAACT
The DNA here is from genome assembly GCF_040954645.1 of Diabrotica undecimpunctata. Taxonomy (NCBI): domain Eukaryota; kingdom Metazoa; phylum Arthropoda; class Insecta; order Coleoptera; family Chrysomelidae; genus Diabrotica; species Diabrotica undecimpunctata. Next base: position 126,559,526 of record NC_092806.1, read on the forward strand.
TCGTGCTTCTTTAACTTTTTCTATAGAATATCTTTGGGGTTGAGCTTTCTATTTGTACGCAGTATTCCTACTAAGTGCGTCTTCCGGTCTATTAGTGTATGAGCTAGTGCAACACTCGTATAGTAACTGTCAGTATGGAATGTTCTCCCCTGGTCAAGCAGATTTTTTAGGAGTGTAAGTACTACTCCACTTGCCACCGATTGACCTTAAATTTTTTCAGTACCACAATATACGCTGTTATATGTGTATCCTTTATCGACACATAATTTGAAACTTGATACCGAACTTGTGCCGTTTGTTTTTTATGTACTGCTTAAAAGATAAGCACTGAAGGGCACAAGCGTCTCATCTATGCAAAGCTCTTCTTGAGAAATAATAGGGGCTTGAAATGTCAACAAGAGTTTATCGATAAGCGGTTTTATCTTATGAAGCCGATGTACTGCGATGGCTTTGTTATTATTGAAATGAATCATATGAAAAAAATCAGGCACGATCGGATGGACAGATAATATATTTGTAATAGGTTTGCTTCAATTTAACTAGATTGCACTAGTCAGTGAATGACTGAAAGGTTTTGTATTAACCACCTATATACGTAGGGAAATATTCTTCATTCCTTCTTACCATCAGTTGTTCTGGAGAGCTAAAAATAGCGAAACACGTGTCATAGAATAGCAGGTTTGACAGGATGTAAATATTTCTTTTCGTATATTATTTAAACATTTTTTTGAAAAAGATTTCCGGATTTAAAATCAAAACATCATATCAAATGGAACATGGAATTTTCATTAAAATCAATTATAGTTTTACCCTATTTTACAGTAATTTAAAAATTATAATTTATGAGAGTTGAATTATTTTATGAAATATAAAGAAACTTCAAGAATTATTTATATAACAAACGGTAATATCGAGTTGAATACTATCCCTCCTAATTTTTACTAGCTATTGACATAAACTCGCAAACTATTAAAGAACAATTAAAATAATATATGAAGATTTCATTATAATTACTTAATTAAAGACTTTGAGGTCGAATCCACTCTTGAGTAGGAAAACAGTGGGAATGTTAAGAAGCACTTACGAAATGACGTTTCTTCTACTTTCCTAAAAGCAGGGTTGGCCATAGTGAGATGAGTGCGTTGGTAAAATATTTTATTTAATGAATAAATTTTATTCTCTACTTTGATAGCTTTTCTAGGTTTGATAGTTTTCTCTGCTTTTTGATGTTACATAACAGTTGGGTTGTAATTCAAAAATTCTGAGACTGATATACTCAAAATGGGTAATTCTACTAGCTATCATCAACTTTAGGCTTACGGTTTCGGACGCCAATGCCAATTTAATCGTCACTAACATAAGAATCTTGAATTTCTGAATGACTTCAGAAATCTTAGGTCTAATGGAGGAAAGAAGGAAACATAAAGGCAGGAGTAAGGCAAAATACAAGGAACTACAGAGATTGATAGGAAAGAAAATAAAAGAGGCCAAATCCACCTGGCTTGCTAATCAATGCAGTGAAATAGAGGCATATGCTAAACAGCATGATAGCTTTAACATGCATAAGAACATAAAGGAAATGACAAATACACTGAGAAAAAAGAAAGATGCCCTTCTGAAAGACGCAAATGGAAAAATCATTATAGAAATTAAAGAGAAATTAAAAAAATGGAAGACATACATAACAGATCTGTTTGAGGATAATCGACAAGAAGGAAGAACCGGAAGAAATCGACAGCGAAACGGGGCCAAAGTATTACTGTTTAACGTGTACAGTGAAGCCATATTCCAGGAAGCGATAGCGGATCTTGGTGATGGAATCTCTGTAAACGGAAGAATAGTAAATAACATAAGATTCGCTGATGACACCGTTATAATGGCAGATACCCTGGAATCGCTACAAGAATTGCTAAATAGAATTAACGATTATTGCATTAGATACGGACTAAAAATAAATAAGAGAAAAACTAAATTTATGATTGTCTCAAAAACGCAACATGGAAATGAAAGATTAATGATAGAGAAAACCCAAATAGAAAAAGTAGAGACATACAAATATCTGGGAACCTGGTTGATGACAAAAATGACCAAAGCAGAGAAATCAAAGTCTGAATTGAAACTGCAAGGCAAGCATTTGTGAAAATGAAGACAATGCTTACCAACAGAGACCTTCAGTTGCATCTCAGATTGAGGGCTCTAAGATGTTACACATTTTCTATCTTACTATATGGAATGGAAGCTTGGACATTGAAGAAACAACACATAAGAAAAATAGAAGCGTTTGAAATGTGGTGTTACAGAAGAATATTAAAAATTCGGTGGGTTTAAAGGATTACCAATGCTGAGGTACTACGACGTCTAAATAAGAAGTTAGAAATTATGAACAGCAGAAAAAGAAGAAAACTAGAGTATTTGGGTCACATAACCAGAGGAGAAAAATATGAGCTGCTGAGAATCATTATGCAAGGATGGATCCAAGGAAGAAGAAGCATAGGAAGATGACGCATCTCCTGGCTGAGGAACCTTAGAGAATGGTTTAACTGTAGTTCACTACAACTTTTCAGAGCAGCAGCCAACAAAGTGACCATAGCCGTTATGATATCCAACCTCCGATAGGAGATGGAACTTTAAGAAAGAAAAGAACATAAGAATTCAGTGAATTTAAAAACCTGCTTATCAGAAAATCTAGTCATAACCATCTACTTCTTCTCTTTCGTTTTTTAGCTTCAGCTTTTACTGTTACAGTGGATGGGTATCAACGTTTTAAAGTCACTTGGTAGTTTCCAAAACGTGTGTATAAAACATGTGTTACAAAAACATCTTAGTAATTATTGTATATAAATTTTACTATTTTATATTTGCTAAGATGTCATTTGTCAATATAAATATAATATTAGTCGTTAAAAAACAAAAATAGAGAATGGTTCTTTAAGAGCGTAGGCGCAAAATTTCGGGCCAATGCTTTTTAAATGCATTCATTTTTTACGAATCCTAAAAAAACTAATAAGTATTTTGAAAACTTTAAACGCAGAATGAAAGAATACATTATTACTGAGGGCCGAAAGTCCCTGAAAACTTCTATAATGTTTATTTTAATAAGTTACAGGGGTGAAAAAAAAAAGAGAAAATTTAGTGTGATTTTTAATTTCAAATATCTCATTCAAAAAAACTTTTTGTTTATTCTAAGGGACTTTCGGCCCTCGGTAATAATGTAATCTTTCATTTTGCGTTTAAATTTTTCAAAAATATTTGTTAGTTTTCTCAGGATTAGAAAAAATGGTTGCATTTAAAAAGTATTGGCCCGAAATTTTGCGCCTACGCTCTTAAGGGAATATGTGGGTAAGTTTTTTTATGCGTAATAAAATTTTTTTGGTATGAATTGGTAAAAAGGTAGATCCTCCAGAAACATTTTCTTCGAGGGTATTTACTATAGATATTTATATATTAAGGAAATTGAAAGAAGAATACGAAGTGGGCTTATACCCACTGTCACTGTACACTGTCACGTAGAATAAACATTTTTTTGGAAGGTGAGAATTTTCAAAAGACTTGTGGGAAGCTGTGTGTTGGATTCTGACGGCTACATCTCACCGTAGCTGACCGCCTACCAATTAAACTCATCCCCGCTTTCTCAAGCCGACGGTGTTACCGTCTGACCCTTCAGCTTTGCTCATAACTCCCATCTGTCGTTCTCCGTATACGCTCTGTAGGGTCATAGCGTGCAAGACGCGACACCAACCCACGTCTGCACCGGACTTGCTTTGTAATGTGGTAAGTTAACCATCCTTGTGCAGAGCGATGGGCAGGAAGGAGCGACCGCGTCGTTATTTCACCCATCTTAAACTAACAGAATCATCAGACAACAGGTACAAGCAACTCCAGACAATCAAACTTAACTCCCGGGGGTGGTCCATTCATCCCTCCATCCATACCAGCCTACTGCGAAGTAATAGTCTGCTCCAAAAGAAAACACACATATAAAAAAGAGGTCCAGAAGTTGGGTACTACTTTGGATAATGTAAAAATTATCCCAAGGGGACGTTTTGTCTTTAAATTTAGATTAAACGAAGAACCCAGGTTTAAAGACGTCCAAAATGCTACCGGCTCTTTTGGGTTTGGAAGGGCACAAGGATGAACGTTGGAAAGTGGGTCAACAAATCTAGATTGAGAACACTGAAACGGTTTATTTAAAACCAAGTCAGAAAAAAAGAAAAACGAGAATTATATTAACTGTAAGGGAAGTAGATAGAGAAAAATTGGACTAAATAAAAATTCTGACCTCCAAGATGATCTCAACGGAAGTCACTTGAAATGTTCCTCTTTCGACGTTAAAGCTTAAGCGGGTTATTGCAGAACGACTGCAATAATTTAGATAATTCTTCTTTTGTTGTGTTTGTTATATTATTGTGGAGGAAGCCAGAAAAAATTAAGTGAATTGACTGTAAATTATTCCTTATATTGTTTGAATATTTTTAAAAATATAATATATAGTAAGCTCTAAAAATTTTTTAAATTTTCTGCAATTATTTCGTTTTTTCTTTTTTTTTTCTTTCAAATATGTATTATTTTATCGGATGTCAACATGAATGGAGTGATGTGTTAGTATTCGATTAATGCTGACCTCGATTTTGGTAAACTGGTTTCATATATAGTACATCGTTTATTTTTACGAGGTCTAATGCGTCCTTTATAACGATAAAATATAAAAAGAGCAGTTCATTATATTTATCTATAAGTAAAATCAGCTATACCTATACGAGATTTTAAGAAAATCTCATCTAATACCTACCCTGGAATCGAATCTTCTTGATGTACCTTGAAAATGCGTTCCATCTATTCCTCTCATTCGCCAATGGTTTGTTTGAATCAAGCGCGGTCGACAGAAAGGCTATTTCCGGATTCCTGTTTCGAGAGATAAGGATTAGAAGAGCGAGCTGGGGGAAGGACTAAAGGACGAGGATCGATTAATCGTTCGTGATTAAACCGAGTACGGTATCTAATATCCGTTGAAATTATTTTGTCATTAGTTGTTAGCAATCAGTTCCGTGATTATGAAAAGTAAGGAAAGTAAAATTAGTAGATATCCGCTATAGCTAATTCTGATTGTCTCATTGCTAATTGATAAAATAAGAATGTCTAAACTCGGATGAAAGTGGTCAGAGATTGATGATGTTGAAGATCTTACGAATTAAAAATGCATGACTTTGTTTGGATGTGCTTTTTTGACACCGTCTATATCAGTCTAGAACCGATGCAGAACTGTCCAGAATAGTTTAACCTTAAGGTCGTGGAATATTATTGTGCACGTTACGTTTCTAGCACATAGCGTTTAGTTTCCGAAAAATATAATTTAAATGGTTTTAAATATAAACAATTGACACTGTCAGGGACGTAGCGTTTCAGACACCTAACGTTTCCGTTCAGTATATTTGAAAACAATATTTTACTGATGCCGACGGCTACGTAACGAGTCGTAATCGGTTGGTAAGGATAATGTGAATTAGATGTCCGTCGTTTTCCCCCCGTTGTTTATTTAGGTATTTGTTTGATTTTGATACAGAGTATTTAAAAAAATAATTTTCGAGTCTATTTTGTCATTTATGCATGTGTTTTTATTACTTTGTGACAATTAATCACGGAAGAGATAAACAATTAGGACTTTTGTACGGAAGTGATACCTCTTCTTTTTAAAAATACTTTTTGGTTTGATATGTATGGCTTCGTTAAATGTAGTATTTTGTTTTTTAACTGAAGGTGAAATTAAATTTAAAACATATTTAAACTGAATCCTATTCAGTCTAAAATATCCATAATATTTTTCATCGTCATCAATTAATTCTCTGTATAAAGTCCAGTATTCACATTCCTTCTTCCTTTCTCTTAGCACTGGATGTACTTCAAACCTTCTTTTTAACACAGTTTTTCATTCTTCATCGTTAAGTAGAAGAGCAATTGCACATAATTTTTGTCGAGAAAAGCGAGATCATATCTTCACCGAACCAAACTGAAACGTTCTAAGTATGAAAATGTGAACGCGCAGCCCAATTGCTGGAGTGGAAACGCTAAGTGCCGGAAACTAAACGTGCACGATAATATGCTGCGACCTTTAGTATTAATAATTTAAAATCATACAAAAAATAAATAATTTTTTAAACTTTATTTCTTTCTTATTTTTAATTTCTCAAAGAATCTACAGGATCTTAACGTTTCAATAGCCTACTGAAAAAATACTTATATATGAGTCGCCCAGTTGCAAAACTCTTTATGTGGATTTTTAAAAATTTTTATAAACATTAAAAAACTATAGAATAAAAAGTAATGTGTATTAAAAGCCCTTTTCACATTTTTACTAAAGGTTTGTACATTATAATGTATGTCCAGTGTCCTAAAAAAGATATGTTAACATTTAGGCGTTAAGCATATGTTAGAGTAGAATGGAACGATCATATAAGCCGAATGACAACAAATAGAATCGTAAAGACGGCAAGAGACGGTTTCCTAACAGGAAGAAGATCAGAAGGAAGACCACGAAAACGATGGAACGACAACTTACTGGAGGCACATTAAAAAACAGAAAAAGTCATGTCTACATAAAAAGAATAAGAAGAAGAACATTTAGGCGGATTTTAAGGGGAGTTTATTTTGGACATAACGAGTATTACTACAGTATAATGAATTAAATAAGTTTTGCTGCACTATATGGGAGAGAAAAATTAAAATAAAGAGAGAGAATATTTTAAGAACCTATGTTTAATGTAACAAAAATGTTTCAGAAATATATACAAATAAAGTTTGCAAATTATTTTAGTTTAAATCTATTAAATATCCATGTTCATATAGCTAACTCTTCTCCAGCATCACAGATCTCACTAATTTATTGTCTTGAGGATCAGAAAGAACTTACTGTGGATCAAACAGTTTTTTAAAGAAAGTGACATCCTGGTTATGTTCCCATTCCTTGGTAAAATGTTTTGTCAGAAGTTTATTCAAGTCTTTGATTTTAATTTTTTTTAGGTACACCTTCCTTCGCACGTTTTGGATTCAAAGTTGACAACTGTTTCCCAGACTTAATATTACGTTTCCCTACTCCCAAATCAACATTGTAGTTAGTTTCCCCTCTTAACTTAGAATTTTCTAGTTTTTTTGCTTTGACTCTGAGGACACGTTTAAGTGGGGCGTAACCTGAAATGCCGATCTTTAGGTTCTTTTAGTGTTTCTGACACCGCTTCTTTTCAGTCTAACTTAGGAGACCCTTGTCGCAAGCGGATAACTGTGGCACACGACTTGAAAATATGGACGTAGTCTTTGTCAGTCAAAAGGGTAGAATGTTTTTTAATTTTAGCCTCCATTCGTCCAAAAACCCTATCGGGAGGGATGAAGGAATAGCTGACTACTGGGAAGAGCAACGTTACTTTTTTTACAGACAGCGGAGCATCTTGTGCGCAAAAAACTTGCTGAGCATACCAATAGCGATCTTATTGTTTTGGCCGCCGCACCTATCAGCGGCCACTTTGATAGTGGGCACTACCGTCAAATCTGTGTTTAGAAAACGCTGCTATAGTTCTGAAGACCAGCTGCTCCCTACCAGATTGTAAAAGTCATCTACCGTTTTTTATGGACAGTGAGTTCTGTCTTCAACGTCTCTTTTTCCTTTTGATCCCTGCAACGCTTAATCATGTCACGAAGGGATATGCATGTTGAACAGACATCTGTGGCAGAAGAACCGTAGCTTAAATTATAATCGTTGTCGAAATTATTTCGAAAATAACCATACTTAACTTTAAGACTCTTTCGTCATGAGAGCTCTCTTTCGTCATGAGAGCCTTGATACTGCTCATAAACTTCTCTGATAGTTAATTCGCTTGGGAGATATTGATGGATTACATTTTTACCCCTATAGTAATGACTTTCGAGTACTTGAATGAACTCTATAAGATTTTGTCTATAAGGTACAGCATTTTTTTGTCTATAGATTTCAATGACCTTGTGTCCCCAGTACGTTGATCTTTGGGTATATTTAATTCAAGAAACTTTTACACAAGAACTGAATTCTATAATAATAATATAATAATAATAATTTATTTATCCTGAAAGATCATTTACATGATATAGGATAAGTCGAATAAATAATATAAAATACTTATAAAATATCAAAATTTCAGAATTATTAAAAGATAAAAAGTACATAGGATTAATTATTTACATCACCCAGATATTCACTCACACTGTAGAAACAATTTTGCAATAGAAAAGATTTTAATTTATCTCGAAATTTATTTAAATTCGTTTTAGATTTAATACTGTTGGGAAGATGATTGAAAAGACTTATACACATATAATACTGGGATCTTTCAAATCGTGCTGTATTATGTTTTGGTACTCTGATGAAGTCATTTTGCCTAGTTGAGTACTGGTGATAATCAGAGTTTAAATAAAAAGTAGTTATATTGGCTTTTATATGTAGTATACATTTAAAAATATATATATGGAACGTACTGCCGATGGAGCAGAGGATGGAGAAATACGAAAAAGGATAACGCAGGCAAACAAAGCTTATTTTGCCCTCTCCCATATATTTCGGTCTAAAAGTGTCCACCGAAATACAAAGATGAGAATCTATAAAACTTTAATTCGGCCAATAGCATGTTATGGCAGCGAAGCATGGGTCCTGAAAGAAACATCCAAAAACAAACTCGACACATTCGAAAGAAAAGTACTGAGGAGAATACTAGGACCTGTGAGGGAAAACGGAATCTTCAGAATTCGATATAACAACGAGCTCTATCAACTGTATAAGGAAACACCCCTGTCAGACTTCATTAGAATACAAAGATTGCAATGGGCCGGACATGTGATATGAATGGGAGAGGATAGGCTACCAAAACGAGCACTGAACGCCAGAATGCAGGGAAAGAGACCAATTGGAAAGCCAAGAAAGCGCTGGGAAGACACAGTAAGCAGCGACGCACAAGCACTTTTAGGAGTCCGTGTATGGAGAAGAGCAGCCACAGACAGACAAGGGTGGAGGCAAAAAATAAAGGAGGCCAAGGCTCATTTTGGGCTGTAGTGCCGTAGAAGAAGATATGGAACGTACTGTTAAAATGTTGTATTTTTTAATATATTGTCTATATCTAAATATTCTATCTCTTGATACACCTAGGGTGTTTATAAAGAGATTTTTGCACACTGGAACTAGTTCTGGCCGACCATATCTTAAAACAGGTACCTATAAAGAATTTCGTTGATACCTTTCTCTTCCGGTTTCCCTCATTTCCATTTCTTGGCCTGTCCCGCATGCACTGACTTACAGTGACGTATCTTCGTATAAAATTCTGCTGAGCCTCTCTATTTGAGTTTGCATAAAACTTTTGATGCATTTGCCTGACATCCTGTAGACTCACTTTGCCACATTAAAAAGCCTTTGTAGACGAATGGTCACATGAAGGTAGTGTAGGTAGTCCAGGTGAAGAATGTCTGAAGGAAAAACAAATCTTTAGGCCTATGAATAATTTTCATTTTATAAGACCTAGACATTGTATATTTATTCAGTGTTATTAATGAAGAATACAGTACAAGAGTTACCTATTTTTATTTAGTAATAATAATAAGTACATAACATTAAACGAGATAAACTTACCACTATACCTAACCTGCAGATGATTATATTCCTTACCTTTGTTTCTTAGCTTTATTTCTTTTCCATTCCTCTTTATTTGGCCTTTTTTTCGTCCTTTACCCAGTGGAGCTTCCAGAACTTGCAATGGATTCATTGTTTTTATTTAAAATTATCATTAAAAGATGGAAAATCTCTTCATAAATGCGCTTACAAACTAGCTTTGTTTACGAACAATGTTTTGTGAATGGCAGCTGTCAAGACTACACAAAATCAGTGCTGCCAACACGATATAACACAAACCCTATAATGTCTCAGAATTTAATAAAAACAGCGTTCAGCGAAGAATTGTGTAACCAGAATCATATATATTTTAGAATGGACATAACAAATTTTACAACAGTTTAATTACTGGTAATTCAGTTTGTTATGAGATATGATACGTTTTAAACAGATTTATAACGACTTGTGCAACACAACATATTATATATTTTTGTATGCAGGAGAAAAAACTCACGAAATGGCATATCAATTTTGAAAAAATTGACAGAACGAGTTTTGCAACTGGGCGACTCATATGGTTTATGATTAACTAAAATCAGAAGTGAACCATAACCATTTTTATACAAGAAAAGTACATTCAGGGAATAAGAACTCAATTGTGATTTGTAAGGCTACCATTAATTTTTATTTCATTTGTAGCAACCTCACTTTGCAAATGTGTACTAAAAATATAAATTGTGCGGTAAAGATTAAAAAAAAATTAATAAAAGGATAACAAAAATACTTAATTTTTAATACTGTATTTAACCCGTAATTACAGGCGTGAGGTCTGTCGGACGTATTCGGTTTTCGAACTTGTAGTATTTTAATCTACCATTTCGATCTCAAGTGTTACTTCGTCTTAACGTGATAGCCCAGTCATGAGAAATAGAGGGTATTCCATTACCCAGGGCACCCGAAATAACTTTCAAGATTAGGCGTATGATCTTGAAAGTTACTCCACCAGGTCTGACATAGCTTTTGTAGAGTTTTAAAAACAGGTCTGGAGACATTCTATGAAAAGCTTTTGATATAAAGTATAAGGCAGAGTTGGCTTTACTAACTACATTTGCTGTTTAAGTAGACCAACTTAATGTTTGATCGCCGTAACACCAAGATCAATAACTTCATGTACCGATTTCTGAGGAGCTCCATCCAAAAAATATGTTATATATTGAATATTATATCCACATTCAACGAGACAATACCTACGTGTATTTATTGGAATAGCCCCTTTCATGTTCCGTTCTGAGAGCTGGTTAAGGTCACTCTGAAGAGTATTAACGATATCTGGACAGTAATGATAACTTTAAATCGTCGGCATATGAAACCGATTGTGAGTGCCATCCACACGTTAAATCAGATACGTACAGCAAAAACAGAATAGTCCGTAATATTGATCCCACACCACTGGCTACTGCACGTGCAACACTAGTCATTTTCCACTTTGACCAAAAAAGTTCAGAGAGGAAGTTTTCTAACCACAATAACAACTCACCACGCACGCCATAATGTTCTAGCTTCAACATTAATTTTTTTATAGATACCGTATCAAATGCTCGGGAAACATCTATATAAATAATATCAATCGGCTCATATCGGTCAAACGATAAATTCCAAAGTCCATTCATTAAGAGCGCGTAGGAGGTTGCTAGTTATAGCACAATTCACATTGTGCTATAACTATGTTACTTTATCGATAATTTACATATCGGTGTTACTACCAGATTTCCATGAAGTTGGGATTGAATATGTTTGCAAAGATTAGTAAAGATGCTATTAGAGCCGCTAAATTATCTGCATACTTATGATATATGATATAATAATAAGTAATATAGTTTTAGGAAGGCAAGAAGCCTAGTGGCGCAATAAAAACTATGAGAAAAAAATCAAGACAAATAGTCACTAAACGTCTGTAAATTACGTGAGTATAAGGTGTTGTGAGTCATAATGTTCCACCTTTTTAACAAGGCCTTACTTATGTTTCTAAATTGAATACACAGAAAATTTTGGTTTTTTGTAACGCAACATTCCACCGTATATTTTCTATTTCATCATAATATAATCAAAAAGATTAATAAATAGAAGTGAAACCGAGTTATGTTCTAATTATCTTAAATTAACCATTGTATAAAGGTAATTCTAAACTAGAACTTGAGAAAGTGCATCATAAAATTATATGAACTTTATGTTCACATGATCATTGATGGACGCAATAATGTTTCATAAATGAGTGGTTTTAATTGCATTTGGATGGTCTCATGCCAGAGTGAACCAAAAGCCGAAATTGAAAATTTTCAGTACGACAGTTTAAAGTTATGAAGGTGTTATAAAATATACGCAATATGTTATAATCTCTTATAGGATATAAAAGGTATAAAGGTATAAAAGGAAGGGAGTTTCTAATTGTACAATTGAAGAAGGTCAATTTTCAGAAGCAGTGAATTTTGTATCATTTTCTGATCTTCTCAGATTTGCTTTCACCCAATTATGAGATTTCTTCCTTTTATATCGTAGTCTTTCAGACAAAGGGGTATCATCATCTGAGGAATCTGAGGATGTGGCAGAAATGACAGTTTCCTTGACATTGCTTGGTAAATTTTCACGCTCCTCATTGTCACTATCTTGACACAATATCATCTCATTTGTGCCGTCTTCATCGGAGAGATCTGATTCTTCACTATTAGTACTATTTGGAATTCTAACTGCATTCATTGTATCATCAAAGAGTTTCGGATCCATATCTACAAAAACAATCAATGAGTCTATAACTTCATAGTGTGTCATATATAGCACAAACCCTTTTTGGGGTTTTCGAGAGACTTTCAACATTATTAATTTTTAGTTCTCACCTAAGCAGATATCTAATATCACAATACAATAAATTTCAGTTTTTTCTCGCCGTAAAAAACGTTTTTACTGTGAAAAATAACCCCTAACTTCGAGCATTGTTTCACCTGGTTCAGAAGTTCAACAAGAATGAATTTAAAACTGCGCACGGCTGCCTATCTCGCCGTCAGAACTATGCCGCATATCTCGCGTACACTATTAATACGTTTCAGATATTGGCTGCCATGCAGCTACGACAAAAATTGAGTTAAAACATTAAAAAAAATTTTTCTTTTTGGTTTGTGCCATTTATGGCACATGATGCGGTAAAGGGTTAAATACGATCCATCCTAGATTATGGTTCTACTCTTTATGGTTCTGTTCCATGAATCTCTACGAAAAATTGACACATTTTTAAATTCTGCCTTGAGGGTCTGTTTAGGTACTATGAGATATCAAGCCGACATACAAGCACTACACGTAGAAGCCGCAGAGCCTCCTCTCAGTTTAAAAGAAATTGATTTAGCCATAGCAACGTTCTTAAAGCTCAACGAATTAGGCCCCAATAATAAACATATAGCCCAAAAATCATCTCTACATTTATGCGTCGCATTATAGAGTAATCCCTTAATGCTTTAATATAATGCATTATTTCATAAAACTAGTGAATACCATGTTTTTACCTTGGTTAGGCTTTGGCGCCTCTTCAAGGGTGGGGTTTTTTTATTGGGGAAACGTCAATCTGTGTATATTGCCGCTCTCCGGAACTAAGTGGTGGCTGTAAAGCAGTAGTGTCAGAAGGATTTCCTGCATTTGGGTGCCGGTTGGACCAAACCCGCTACTAAGTACAAGTTCTGTTGGAAACGGTCCTTTTCAGATTGTTGGCCTTTTTGTTTTGTTCGGTTTAAACGCGTGAAGGATAGCTGTGGCTGTGTCCTCATGTAGGATCAGGTATCGTTGTGCAATGAGATTGGGAAACCACAGAAAACCAATCTCCCCCTGTCCTTGTGATTTTAAATGCGACTCTTAAGGAGTATACGGAGTGCAAAATAGCTATATACACAGATGCATCTAAATCGATAGAAAGGATTGTTTGTTCATCCGATTTTTCCATTTCAGGTGAAAATTATTCTTAAAACTTGTTCACCATATAAAAATAATTTATAAATAGGCTTGCTATAAAAAGATCTTGCTGATAATCTCCAAGTGTTTTTTAAAAACATCTATAGGGACATCGGTAATCTATTAAATCACCCGATTGCACGCCTATGTCTGTTAAGAACAATAAATTGTTTAAATCCATTTCAAGTGAACGATAATCAAGTACTATTTTGTTAATACCGTTTAGTGGTCAAATTCTTTACTGCATTAATCATTACCAGTTGCATAACAGTGTTTTATTATTTGCTAGTAAAATTACAATGCACAAGTTGATTCATCCACTTAATTGCAATATTAAACCATAAAATAATCGTTTATTACTTGATTATTAAAAAAAAGATGTTACGGTAGGCGATACAGTATACTAGCTCTAATATTTATACTAAACTGGGTTTAAATCTAATTTATTAATTTTATTTACTATAAAATGTTCTAACACTTAGTTTATTAAAGTCTTTATTTGTACAATATTACACTAATTTATTTCGCACTGTAATTATATAATTTATTTACAACATTTATTACAATTTATATTTCCGACTAAACGCGCGTTACATTTCAAAACTAGACTCAATATTATTATTCAGACTAACTTTAAAATGAAAAGGTTCTCTATTTATATAAAATATCCGTTATTCTAGAGTCCCCTCGGCGACCTGTGTTGACCTTTCTCGAACAGAAGGGAGCGCCAGACAGGTTTCTAGCGGGAATCTACGAAAACATTCTTGTTAGAATAATAACATGTTTACAGGTTAAATATGAGTCATATTTATCGTAACAATACTATGTTTTCTATATTTTTAAAATTTAAATATTTTTAAAATTGAATTAAGTAATTTTTTTATTTATTTATTATATATATTTTGAACAAACAAACGTTGTTGACTTGTAATTAAATTTACTATCAAATGATATTTATTTATATTTTATTATAATTTAATATTTCATTTAAATTTGAAAGGTCTATCACAAGTAACCAACGCATGCTTTAATAATATGTCAACAGGTGGCGTTAGGAGTAAACCACAGACCACTAATAACTAGACGTTTCACGCAGGTAGCTCAAGGTCAAACTAAACTAAATGTCATTTGTCGTAGCATGCAGCATGGTTATTATGCGTCTATATTATTGTTTGATTGATGGTTATTATTGCAAAGAAATCAAACTAAACTTGATTTAATATATCTGGGTTATTGTTAGCATTATCCTCAAATTAATTTGTAAATTACAAATCACCTACCTCAGTGGTCTGTGTTTTAAATGTTCCTGGCGTTCAAATAGTATTTTGCAGATTAATAATTCGTACAATGCAACAATTCGTCAACAATTAGACATTCCTTTCCAAATCCTGATAAAGACATTATACGATTTAGGAAGTGGCTTAGTGTTATTAAAAATCCTAATTTAGATATGATGAATTCCACTATAGTTTTTAAAACAAAACGAATACATACATACATAGATTGTATTCAAATGCAATTCCTAGCTTACATTTGCATCGTGAGCTCAATAAGTATTTAATATTAGAGAACAAATAACTGATTGATTTTAGATTCCCCTTCTAATGTACATCCCAGAAGTATTTCAATATTGTGTGCGGAAGCAAATGTAACAGAAAGTAAGTAACCCTGATATGTAATTAATAAAAATTATTTTACTTAAAGTGAATCATGGTATAAAAAACGGGTGTGGCAGTCCAGTGGGACTGCCGGTGGAAGTTACACTTCTATACACGAATTCGCCGTTACAAATTTATTTGGGAGTCAATCTGCACAATCATTAATTATGTAATGCTATAGGTAAGACATAGCAGAAAGAGAAACATAATTAATAACAACTTACTAACAATTAATAAACAACTTTTGGCCTGTAATAGGAGTATAGTAAATGAAGGATTGAATCAATATTTTGATGAAATGTATATTTTTATTTTCATATATGTATGAAAGGAGTTAAATGCAAAAATTTTTTTACACATACTCTGCAGTAAAATTCATTGTTTATTTTGTTATTAATATAATAATACAATACAAATTAAAATGCAATATTCATAAGTATTTAAAAATGACAATAATATACATAACTTTTCTACTTAAGCATTTATGTTTAATTTACCATGTAATAATATTAATAAAAAAGTCCTCCCCGACTGGGAATCGAACCCCGGTCTCCCGCGTGACAGGCGGGGATACTGACTACTATACTACCGAGGACATGACACAAACGTATTTCAAAATTGACAGTTCTGGATCATACAGTGATTTATTGAGATTATTATTTTGAAATACAAAAGAATATAATTATGAACATTTAATAAATAATACAAAACATATCACATAAATAATAATATTAATAAATATTTTATTATATATATATATATATATATATATATATATATATATATATAATATTATATGTATACATATCTTTATGTATTATTATATAATATTCAATTATATATACCTACAAAAGGAACATTTTTATATTCGAGAGAGGAAGAGAGGGAAAATATATCTTCTGTCTCTCTCTTACTCATTATCTTACATATGTAATGATTTCACAGATTCACTCCCATACAAATTACAATAGAAGTATAACTTCAATTATTATATTAACTTTTTATTTTAGTTTAAAGTCTTTCAACAAGCAGAGATGCACAATCTACACATATGTTTCAATTATTTGAGATACCCCATTGTAATAAGTATTAGGAAGATAACAATAATTTTCCAATTGGTTGCTATTTTATGAAACTTTTTAGTTGCAGAACAGAATTATGCACAGTTAACAAACAAAGAGATTTTAATTGTATAAACTGATGAGGGTTAGGATTTAAAAGGTAATTGTAGTTAAAATTTTATATTTTGTATTGTCATCAGCAGATTTGTAAACATTCTCTAATATGATTAATTATAAAATTAACAGTTTGCTTAACCTTCGGATAGTGATACTAGAGTTTTTTATAAGTTTAGTTGCCTCCGTGTCATAGACCAGCTGGGGCTAAAAACTAGACTAGGACACTACTTGCTTGTGTTCATAATCTCCCATTGCTAAAATCTAACAAAGATATATGAAGGTACTGAACTATTCTAGTACTTATAATAAATTGTTTAATACTCATATCAAAAAACAGTCGACTGCTGTAATGCCACTACACGAAGGTTAATATAATGAATAGATTTTGCCTTCTAAGGATTGAATAAAGAAATTAACATCACATTTATTTTTACTTAAGAATATCACACCGATGAAAATATTGCAGCAGTGTAAGATATCAAGAAGTACAATTACCCTAAAAAGAAAAAATTATATGGAGCAATAAAACAACTATACCATAAATATTCTTTGGAAAGAAATTGTACAAAGTCTTTTAAACGCAGACTGTTTGAAGCTAAAGAGTTTTTTAAAGAAAATAAATTGGGTGATCTTCAGAACATTAATATAATGGCAGCTATGCTTATTCGAATTCAATACAGAGAGAGCTATTAAACAAAAAAGCTAAGACGATTTACTCTTAATTAAAAATGTTTGGCTTTGCCTTTATACAAATAAAGTGGTTGTTCATATTGTATTTTTCCAATATATTTATCTTACTCAGTAAGTCAACATTAAACAAACTTCTGGTTCAAACTATTGGGGGCCCAGGAATTAATAGTTTAATAAGTTAATATTTAAGTCACTAAAAGCAACAACATCAAAAATGGAAGGAATGGATAACCATATAGCTATAATATTTAATGAAATGGCGATTCAGCCAAGTCTTCATTACAATGCGCATATATTAAAAATAATATTAAAAAAATGGCAAAGTGGAAATTCGAGATCTTGGTATCATATTTTAACTGATCATTAGCTGCACGCATAAAAAATATATTTGGTCCATAGTATCCTACCTATTCTCATAATTGGTCATCTTATTACCAGTTATTAATTTATATTCATTCTTATATAGTGTGTTATATAGTGTTATATAGTTATATAGTGTGTGTGTTATGTGCTCTTATAATTAGTTATATTTATAATAAGTAATATTTATGTTTAATGATCTGTAAAAAATCACAATGTGAGATCGGCTTTTTATGTAATAAATGTACCAGTGATGCTATGTTTTCTGTACTACATGAGGTCTATAGAGCACTAAACATTAATCTTTACACTGTCACGGTTTTTTGTGACTATGCCAAAGCTTTTAATTGTGTAAATCACGACATTTTGATAAAAAAAAAAATTCTACGGTATTCGAGGTGTTTCTTTGAAGTGTTTCCAATCTTACTTGGGAATAGGAAACTACTAGTTAGAGCAAATGATGCAGACTCTAGTCACAAAAGCATTGTATGTGGAGTATCGCAAGGTTCAGTATTTTGCCCTCTACTTTTCCTTATCTATATATGACATCACCAACTTAAAAATCGATGGAAAATTTTTTTCTTTTTGCTGATGATACCGGTATCACCTAGGAGAACTCTAATATTGCAAATCTTCATGCAACTATTACTTCTGATCTACTTAAAATAAAAACCTGGTCCGACTCTAATTTTCTCTCTTTTAACGTGGATAAGACAGTAGCATTATCCTATTGTTACGATAAATTCTGACCCAAAACCGTAAATATATTTATTACTAATATTTTCATTCATTCACGTATTTTTTAGGTAATGCCTACCTGACACACGATGGGTCCCCCTTTGTAATAAAAACATAACAGTTCGAACCTTCTGGAGACAAGCCGATTTAACCATACCGGTTCTGAGAACAATTCGCCGCTCTGTCTAGAAGGCCTTTCAGCAAAACAGCGGTCTATGTTCGATGTGTTTCGAGAAACAACTGTTTTCATTCTCGAATAACAGGACTTTATATTTATAGAGGAATTTTGGTTATGGAGGGACAGTTAATAAAGAAGATTCGCGCTCGCGATATTATTGTTACGCTCGCCTACTAATAAATTATTGTATATGTAGTGATAAATAAACTTATATAAATTATCGTGCCTTTTAATAAATTAAAGTAGGAACAATATAATAAATTAGTAAAGACATTATAAATTAAAGAGATAACAATTAATAAATTCACAACAAATGGTGCCAGAAGTTGGATCGAACATAAATTAGACTTATAATAAGATCGAAGATCGAAGACATTCGAAGATCATTTGAGGAATTTAGAAAACGTTTTTAATCGACTTAAAGCTGCCCAATTGATGCTAAACCCCAAGAAGTGCCAGCTATTTCAAGGTAAAGTCAATTATCTGGGTCATATAGTCAGTAAAGAAGGAGTGGTCGTGGATAAGGGAAAAATCGATTCTATTAAGAAATGGCCAAAACCAACTGACAAACATCAAGTGAGAAGTTTTCTTGGACTATGTACTTACTACCGGAGGTTTATTAAGAAGTTTGCAGATATCGCTAAGCCATTAACGCGACTTACAGAGGAAGCAAGAGAATACCGCTGGGATATAGACTGCCAAAATGCCTTTGAAACGTTGAAAAAGCATTTAATAACAGCACCAATTTTAGGGTATCCACTGCCAGAAGGAGAGTTCATCTTAGATACGGATGCAAGTAATGTGGGAATTGGAGGAGTGCTGTCTCAGATTCAAGGAGGACAGGAACGAGTCCTCGGATATTTTAGTAAAGTTCTTTCAAAACCTGAGCGGAATTATTGCGTCACGAGAAGAGAACTTCTGGCAGTAGTGAAATCAGTAGAGCACTTCTATCAATACCTCTATGGAAGGAAGTTTTTAATCCGAACCGACCATGCCGCCCTTAAGTGGTTGATGCAGTTTAAGAATCCAGAGGGTCAGATAGCCAGGTGGATCGAACGACTCCAAGAATACGATTTTAAGATTGAGCACCGAGCCGGAGTTAGCCACAGAAACGCTGATTCTCTTTCCAGAAGGCCATGCCCAGCAGAGTGTTCTCACTGCAACAAAACGGAATCCAAGGAAGCAGCAGTGCTAAGAACGACGATTCTCAACGACGACTGGACGCCTACTAAGATAATGGAAGAACAAGAGAGAGATCCAGTTATACAGAAAATCCGAAAATGGAAAGAGGAAAACCGTCGACCACCTTGGCAGGAAATATCAAACCTATGCTCAGTAGTTAAGACGTATTGGGCCCAGTGGGACTCATTTATCATCGAAGATGGCGTGCTCAAACGAGTCCTGGAAAATGATGACGGTTCAGAGAAGAGAAGACAGTTGGTGATCCCAAAGAGCAGAATAGCCGAAGTACTTCGTCAGTTACACGACAGTCCATCGGGAGGGCATTTTGGTGTAAGGAAAACCCTTCAGCGAATTCGGGAACGGTTTTATTGGATGAACAGTTCCGACGATGTAAAAGACTGGTGTAAGAAATGTACTATTTGTGCCACGAGTAACGGGCCTTACCGAAAAAGGAGAGCTCCTATGAGACAATATAATGTTGGAAGCCCGTTTGAAAGAATAGCTTTGGACATCGCTGGGCCATTTCCAGAAAGTGAAAATGGAGGCAAGTACATGCTGGTAGTAATGGATTACTTCACTAAGTGGGTCGAGATTTACGCACTTCCAGACCAGAAGGCCGCCACCGTTGCAGATAAGTTGATCCAAGAATATATCAGCCGATTTGGAGTGCCTTTGGAGATCCATAGTGACCAAGGCAGGAACTTCGAAAGCGATCTATTCCAAGGAATATGTGATAGACTAGGCATGAATAAAACAAGAACTACCGCGTATCATCCGCAATCGGATGGTATGGTAGAACGAATGAATAGGACAGTTGGCAAGTATTTGACAAAGATGGTGTCCGATCATCAGCGAGACTGGGACCAATACCTTCCGTTCTTCACAATGGCCTACAGATCTGCTGTTAACGAATCAACAGGCCAGACACCAGCCAAACTCCTATTCGGACGCGAAATGCGACTACCTTGTGATCTAGAGTTTGGGTGTCGACCTGGAGAAGATGTAGCGGGTGAAGATTATGTGATCGAATTACGAAAAAGAATGGACGATGTACATGAGTTGGTCCGTTCCCACCTTCAGATCGCTAGCGACCGAATGAAGAAACGGTACGATACACAAGCCGAAAAGGGTTGCTTTAAGAAGAACGACAAAGTCTGGCTGTATAATCCCAAGAAGCGAAAAGGTTGTTCTCCCAAATTGCAGCAGTTTTGGGAAGGTCCATACCTCGTCATGGAGAAAATCAACGATGTCATCTATCGAATAAGCAAGATTCCGAGGGGAAAGCCGATGATAGTACACCATAACCGGCTGGCGTCTTTCGAAGGTGACCACGACGTAGATGAAGAAGTGGAAGTAAACCAAGTCCAAGATGTGTCTGACCTCACGTTTGAGGAATTCATGGGTGCCTATGGAGGTACCGGTAAAGCGAGACATGGTGTTACCACTGAAGAAAAGCAAGATCTACTCGCGCTCCCCGATGACTACTCGCTGGCCCTTACCATCCCGGCCAGTATCAAAGACGCACCAGGGTTGGCATCCGTCTTTCGAAGGAAGTTTGGTCGAGTTGCAGAACTTCAATGCCAAGTGCCAGCTCCCGGTAAAACCTTGAAACTCCAAGATGCATCACGTTACCTTTTCTACCTGGTAACAAAAGACACTGCCCGTGACCAACCTACCTACCGAGATGTATGGGAAGCCTTACTTCAATTGAGAGAGCACGTACTGGAGTCCGACGTGCAAAAGTTAGCCATGCCAAAGTTGGAGTGCCGCCAATTAGATTGGAGAGTTATCCGAAATATGGTGGAAGAGATCTTTAAAGACACCGAAGTCCGGGTGTTAGTCTGTTGCAATCCGCATAGTTACTGGTGCGGAGAGAAAACCGTCCCTTGTCATTTTTATACAACTGGAAGTTGTAAAAGAGGGTCCAGTTGCCGATACCAGCATACCGTTCCGGTTCCAGTCCCGACAAGGTTCCAGGAGGAACAATCTTTTAAGAGGGGGCAATGTTACGATAAATTCTGACCCAAAACCGTAAATATATTTATTACTAATATTTTCATTCATTCACGTATTTTTTAGGTAATGCCTACCTGACACACGATGGGTCCCCCTTTGTAATAAAAACATAACAGTTCGAACCTTCTGGAGACAAGCCGATTCAACCATACCGGTTCTGAGAACAATTCGCCGCTCTGTCTAGAAGGCCTTTCAGCAAAACAGCGGTCTATGTTCGATGTGTTTCGAGAAACAACTGTTTTCATTCTCGAATAACAGGACTTTATATTTATAGAGGAATTTTGGTTATGGAGGGACAGTTAATAAAGAAGATTCGCGCTCGCGATATTATTGTTACGCTCGCCTACTAATAAATTATTGTATATGTAGTGATAAATAAACTTATATAAATTATCGTGCCTTTTAATAAATTAAAGTAGGAACAATATAATAAATTAGTAAAGACATTATAAATTAAAGACATAACAATTAATAAATTCACAACACTATAAAGAAGCTCTTCAATCTTTGCTTCTTAATAATAGCCAGATCAGTATAATTGACTCTGTAAAATTTCTTGGTATTTTTATAGACAGCAACCTTAAATGGTCCCTTCATATCGATTTGTTAAGTAAGAAACTAACCTCAGCCTGCTTTGCTATAGGATCTGTTTTGAAGGAAATCAATTTAGCATCTTCCAAAATAACATATTTTTCTTTGTTCGAGTCTCATCTTTGATATGGTCATCTTTTTGGGGGTTCTAGAACAGCTGCCCAATCTGATGTTGTTTTTAAATTATAAAAAAGAGCAATACGGTATCATTTTGGCCTCAGTAAAATAACATATTGCAGAAGCTACTACAAAAATCATGGGATTTGAACTCTTCCCTCTTTATATATTTTAAAAACGTCAATTTTAAGTTCTGTGAAAGGACAAAAACCTATCTATCTGAAAATTTTATTTCCATTTATTTTGTGATATTGATGATTTACGTAATTTCAGTAAATTTTAAATTGTTATTATTTTTCTGACTTTTTGTAAGATTTGTCCATAAAATTGTACAATTTTCAGTGGTAATAAAGCATATTTCTATTCTGTTCTAAATTTATATACAAAGTTGTTTTATAGGTACTAAATAAATAAAAAATTACATTTTGTCTTATTTTTTCCTAAATGGTATTATGTATATTGGAATTTAAAAATAATTTGCACATTTTAAAATTCAAACGCAATTTTTTTTTTCAAATATACCAAATTATATTTAAATATTTTAAGCTTTAATTCAATTTTCCCACTAAAATTTAATTTTGAAATTCCTGCGTAATTTCCCGCTCGATTTAGTTCCGATGCAAATGTCTTGGAGCGCTGAATTTCATATCCAACTAAAGTGTTGTCGTGAACCATCTAGAGGTAGGTGATTTGTGGAGTAAACATAGTAATTCAGTGAATTATTACGTAAAGTAAGTAAATTACTTTATTCAGTTTAAAAAATATTATTTAAGTAAATTTTAAAATTATAAAAAACGTAGTTTCGCGCTAGTCTACTGTACCACCTACTGTAACATCTTTTTTTTAACCTTTCGAGCTTTTAAGCTGAATTTTAGTTGCAGTGAGACATTAATTCTGGGTTTGGAGGCCGTAAACAGAAATAAATATGTACTTCCTGACGTTCCGTCTGCAATTGCGATAGCCATTACCAAAAGCCGTTAAAACCTTTATGCCCCTTAGTTCTGCAGATGAAACTACTTATTTTATTTCGCCTTTTAGGGACTTTTAAGTTCGGCATTTCGATATCTTTTTGGTTGGTGAAATTTGTTCACGTTGTTGGGGGAAATATTAGCATCATCAATTTCCTATATACTCTTAGATCTATGGAATATGTTTACATTTTATCTTTTCGTTTTCTTGTACATTTGTATTCGTTTTTCCTTTATCATTTATGTGGTACTACACATAAAATAGGCATTCGACAAATGTATGTTTGATGTAGATTCGAGGTACTGAACTGGTAATTTGATTATGCAAAACCTGCCATCAGATAGCCATGTATTAGACGAGTATGATCTATACGTAATCTCTGTGATTACCATATTTTTCTGGATGAACTAGGATATGTAAATTGGTTCACTGTAGGTTGAACTTTGTGCAGCGCCAAACTGATCTTAATCCAGAATTTGTTATGTGGATTGATTGAGATTCTTCGATTTAGTTTTTAAAGCTTTGCAGATTCGCGTATTAATAATGGTCTCCTTCTCTGAGGCGGTTTTTTAGCAAGGCAATCGGCTTTTTCATTACCAGTAATTCCGATGTGAGGGCCTACCGATATTATAGTGATTATTGTAATTTGGACTAAAAGAAGCTGATGTATACCATGAATATCGTGAACGAGAGGATGGTGGTTGTAGTGTTAATGGACTAACAGAGGAAAGTGAATCTGTATATTGATATGTGTATGTTCGGGTGTTGAACATATTTAACAGTAAGTGAGATAGCAAGTAGCTCACCCGTGTGTATATTAGATTAGGCTATGTTCAGTATGAGTGGCCAAGGTAACTGCCAACTGCCAAGGTAAGAGTTGACAACCAGTACACCCAAAATATCAAAATACAGAGGAGTCCGACAGGGTTGCGTGCTGTCCCCACTACTTTTCAATGTCTACAGTGAAGCGGTATTTCAAAAAGCGTTCTCAGACTCAATAGAAGGTATATCTATCAATGGAGAAGTTTTGAATAACTTACGTTTTGCAGAAGATACAGTAATAATGACGGAAAACAACAATGATTTACAGAACGTAATGCAACACCTTAATGAACGCTGTCATGAGTACCGACTGAAGATAAATTTAAAGAAAACTAAATGCATGATCATGACTAAATCTGCACATGCAAATATCCAATTGACTATTGAAGATACTGCAATTGAGAGTGTTAATAACTATAAATACTTAGGAACATGGATAACATCAGATGTAGACCAAACCAAAGAAATTAGGACACGCATTGAAATAGCACGTGCATCATTTTTTAAACTTAAAAAGTTTCTTTATTTTCGGGATATAAGGTTCGAACTACGCCTGAGAATGCTTCGATGTTACGTGTTATCTACTCTTCTTTATGGCTTGGAAGCGTGGACACTTAAACAAGTCCATCTGAATAAGTTGGCCGCCTTTGAATTTTGGTGTTACAGAAGAATCCTACGAATATCATGGATTCAAAGAATGTCAAACGTGGAGTAACTAGAATGATAGGAAATGGGGCGGAAATAATATTAACTATAAAAAAACGAAAACTTGAGTACTTAGGACATGTGATGAGAGGGCAAAAATACGCATTATTACAACTTATTATGCAAGGCAAAATCCGAGGAAAGCAAAATGTGGGAAGATGAAGAATATCCTGACTTAAAAACTTAAGAAAATGGTTTGAATGCAGTAGTGCAGAACTTTTTAGAGCGGCAGTCAACAGAGTCCGAATAGCCAGGATGATTTCCAACCTTCGATAGAAGATGGAACTTAAAGAAGAAGAAGTATGAGTGGGCGCTTAACCACCCTATTCCTAGGTTATAGTTGTCTCTTTAGCCCAGTCTTTTTAACATAGTCTATTATGGCCTTAGGTGACATTTCGTAGAAGTGTCACGTAAGGTCATAATGCCATAATATGACTTCTATGAAGTCGTAATGCTCAAGTTAATACTGCTCAAACATATTGAGCCTTATCCATTCAACCCTTGGCATTTGTACAGAAAGTATTCCGTCGTCTCGGCATCGAATTGACAGAATCTGAAATTCGCATTCTGTGGATATTGCATCAAGGAGAAATTTTCTAGGATCCGATAGGCTGTTGAACAGTAACTTCAACTCCAGTTTCTGACTTTGACGTGCCTATTACTTTGTATTTACCGATTCTAGAAAGACAGTCCTTTACTAGCGCTAGTATCTTTCTTGTTAAATTTGGAGGGATAAATTCAAGGTGTGGTAGTATGTTGTTTCAGTAAACACTATTGGAGAGTGTAGTAGTTCTGGCTTGATAAGTTTGTATCTTTGATTAACAGCTGTAAAAACTTAGGAAAAGGATGTATATAATTGAGTTTCATGAAGGGTTCTTATGGAATTGACAAATAACGTAATTACAGCATATACTGGATTGGAAGTGATGTAAGAAATTGTAGCAACGTACGACGAAACGAGGTATTGTCGTCTAAGCCGTAGAGGGACTTGGTTAGCTGTACAATAAAGACTTTTAGTCCAGGGGAATAAGATTTTTTTCGTGACACTGACCCCTTCCGCAAACGACAGTTGTTTTGAGAAGTATGGCCCTCTATAACAAGAACCTATATGTTTCGTGCAGTCGATTTTTTGGATTTAATTTGTTATTTTGAGTCAATAACCTTAGTGAAAAAGGTCAAAAAATGGTCAACTTAGCTTATCTATCATTAAAAAGTGAAGCATTCGAAACAAATTTGAGAGTAAGAAACTTAATAAGCCAGATAAAAACCTTCAAAATAGCGTCTTTTAAAAATGTTTATATCCTTATTTGTTGCCTAGAAAGTTTTATTAGTTTATAAGCTAGTCAGAAATTTCGGTTTTTTAGAAATTTAAATAACTTTTAAAAATAAACATAGAATCTTCATATTAGATAAAATGTTGAGATTTATGGTGCTTAAAATTTGATCAAAATTTCAAAGCGATCAGTCAAATAGTTTAAAAGTTACTTTATTTGTTTTCCCAAATTAATTTTTTTTGCAACAATATAAGTCAGAAAATAATGAAGTTACAGTAACTCTGCGGACAGCTTATGGAAGAAGAAGAGTTATTCTATCAACATTATTAAAGAAAATGAAGAAAAATAATTTTAAAAATTGAAAAAAATCATTTTGCCAAAAGCATGTCGACTTTTTGCTTATAAACAATTAGAATAATTTTTTAACCATTGCCTACAGGAAAATTATTTTTTCATATTTGGAAAACTTGTATTTTTGCACAAATTTAAAATGAGAAAAAGTTGTCCTGATACATTTTGGGACGAATTTAGTTCCTTTTTCTAAATTTACAGCAGCTTTGTTTATAACAATTAAGAGATCTACTTAGCTTCATTTAAAAGGACATACTTTAGAGTTTTAGTAAGGAGATACTTTAGAGTTTTAGTGTGCCAAGTTCGAAAAATATTTTTTCTTCCGTTTAACAGAATTGTCCACAAAGCTTTAAAATGTGGTCCTCTAAATCGGCCGGCTTTGAAACTCCCGATACCGATGAAGGGTTAAGGAGCTATTAACTGTATCTGGTTCTTGTTTATGGATTGCGACGTTTCTTTTTTTAATTTGTATGTAATTTTTGCGACCATTACGAATATGCATTATTTGAATAAATAAATTGTTAAATAAACCATCTACTTTATTTAAACAATTTTTTTTCAATTTTTTTAGTAATATTTGGGATAATTTGAATTGTAAAACACAAATATTTACGATAATTATATACTTCTTTAATAAACTTCGTAAATAATTTCATTATAATAGATTTTATGAGAAAAACAAATTAATAGTCCTATTCAATTGTTTCTAAAAATAGTATTGCTTGAGAAGTAAAAAATATCAAACAAACTATATTTTATTTCTTGCTAAACATGCTATTAGATGAATAAAAACTGAAATTATTGTAAATTCAAGTGTAAATGATCCATTCCATGTTTACTAACAAAAATAATCATAAAAATATAGTAAAAAAATTCCAAAAATTGTTTAAACATTTAACGTAAATAATTAAATTATAAATTTATTAACAAAAGACATATTCGTAATGTACGCACAGAGTACACACAGATTGGAAGCAAATTGAAGCTCCATATTTTGAGGCTTTGTAGACGATCCTCTTCATAGGTAATCTTTTTTAAACTTTATACATTAAAGCTTAAATTCTTGGTCTTTCAAACACCACTAATAAGATTTCTTAATTGTTATGAACAAACAAGCTATAAAGCGATATATAAGAACAATGAAAGACAGTCAAAATCAACTAAAAGCTGAAAAAGAGAAAGTACCAAGAATATGGAAAGAATTCTACCAAGAAAAATATTACCAAGCACAAAATGAAACGGAATACAATCAAGAGAAATATTAATGCGACAATCTAGAAATACGACAAAAAGAAGTGGAACGAACTATTAAAATAGGAAAAGCTTGCAGGGAAGATGTCTTAGCACCAGAGATGATAAAATAACTAAGCCAAAATGGAATCAAAATGTTTGTACTATATTAAAAGAAGCGAGAAGAATAGGGACGATCTCAAAAAGCTGAGAAACAAATTTAATAATACTCATTCATAAAAAGGAAGACCAAACATTACAAACTTTATTTTCGCTAAACGTTCGCTATTCCCAGTCCGAACAGTCTAGTGAATTTAGTAATTATTTTTTTGTGAAGTTAGTTACTTTTTGTCAGACTAAAAGTGGCTGGAAATTACTATACAACCAAGCACACGTACTCATAGCCAATATTAATAGTAAACAAACTAAATAGTAAATAAAATAGAACTTTGCGAATTACCGACAATCAATATTTATTTATCTGCACCATATAATAAATAGTTATGTTAAATTATAACAACTAAAATATATTTTTTAAATATATACTACCCAAAAATTGATAGGTTTAGTATATACTTCCACTATTTAGAATAATTCTTCTTTTTTTAAAGAAAGAAGTCTGCAATAGTAGGATACTTGAGCTATTAATACTGAGGGGTAGGAATTGTTGTGTTGTAGGTTTCCGACAATGAATCTGTCAAAATATGCCCGAGCTAAGCGAATGGAGTTTTAACATAAAAATGCCATAAGAAAATAGATGCAGAGCAATTAATTACAGAATTTTTTATTTTTCCTGTCGTGTGTATTTGTATTCCGTGCTCTTAACGCATCTAATAAATTTTTTTGACCGAACAAACTAAATACATATTTAGATAATTCAAAAGATATCATTAACTCCCATCTCGAAATATATATATGAATCGCAAACTGCAGAAAGGCAACAAGTCCAATATGTACGAATTTTGTGTATTTTAATAAAATTGTTTCCAGTAGCAAAACGCAACGTTTTCTACAAAAAGGAAACACGTCCGCATATTAGTATTGGCATGGCAACGCTTTCAATATTCTATTTACTGCAGAAAAGAAACTAGTCCAGGACACGTTTTCTTTCTGCGGTAAACAGTTGCGGCGCTAGAGCTGCGTGGCAAATATTCGAACTATCCTCACAGCTGAGTTTAGTCAGACAATATTGTGCTGTATTTATTGATGATTGTTGTCGTCTTCACTGTGGTTAATAATTAGATTAAAATGAGTGGTTCACATGAGGAATGGGGAATGGGAATAAACAAGAAAAGAAAAGGTGTTACGAATGATGACAAATATAAAAGGAATATAATAAAGAAGTCTAAAGTAGCTGGACAAGAACATGTAAACTGGGTTGGCAAAACTGTACCAGCTAAAAAACCAGGCTCAAATTTTTGCAGGTAAATATTGTTTTATTCATTGTTGTTAATTTGTACATTTTGGTTTAAATACGATTTTACTGATACTTTAATCTTGTGTATATTTCGAAGTAATATTAGGCTACTAAAACCTAACCTCAAAGTCATTTACTTATCTCCAATATCTTTTTCTCTAAATTACTGTTACAATAAAGTCTTTTGTTGTTTCAGTTGCAAATCCAATTGCCTTGGATTTTTCACTGAAAAAGATATGATTGAAATATTCGCCAAACTACATAACATGACAACCAAAACGGAACAGGACATTTACATCCAATCTGTTATGGAAGTTAGTCAGATTGCAAGGGAAAGACCCAGGTCTAGTTCGTCAACCGCGAAACCCAAGGCTTTCAGTGTGATTTATTATGTAGTACACAATGGAAAACGTACAAAAGTATGTAAAAATGGATTTATGAAAACCTATGGATACACTGCAAAGCAAAGTGTTACCGTTTGTCCCATCTATTGCAACTAAATGAAACACCAACTGACAACAGAGGAAAAAACGTTTCAGGAAAAATTAAGGGCCCATGTAGAATCATTCCCCACCAAAGTACATCACTATACAGGAAAAGAAAGAAAGTATTTTTCAGCTAATATGAATTTAAAAATCATGTACGACATGTTCATTAAAAAAGAACATAGTTTCCTTATTTCAACATTAGGAACTGAGAAAAGGTTCTCCTACAGGTTTTTTTCGACATATTTCAAGGAAAACTACCCTTCTATTGGCTTTGCCCAACCAGTTAAAGATGCATGTGTTACATGTGAGGAACTAAATTTAAAAATAAAAAGTCCTGTTTTGAATGAGAATGCAAAGCGAGTAGCTGTCGCCGAGCTAACAGTACATAAACGTAAATCTAAAAAGTTCTATGCATCACTGAAAGAAGTGACCACGCAGTGTGTCAGTATGCCTGAAAAAAATGTTGGTATCTGCATAGATTTTATGGCCAACGTATCTCTACCTTGTATTGATGTGCAAGATACCTATTACCTTAGACAGCTCACTGTAAACGTTTTTGGTGTGCATAATCTCGCGACACGGGAATGTACAATTTTTATCTATCATGAAGGTGAAGGGGGTAAAGGCTCAAACAAAGTTTGTACTATGTTAGATTGGTACATAAAAAACAAAATTGGCAGTGGTGTAAAAAACCTTTATCTGTTTGGGGACAACTGCGCAGGGCAAAATAAAAATAATACTGTGATTCGCATGATGATGTACTTGTGTGAGATAAAAAAGTTTAATGAAGTCAAACTAACCTTTCCTGTTAGGGGCCACTCTTTTATGCCAAATGACAGAGATTTTGGCATCATCATAAGAAAATTAAAGCAAGAAGAACGATATTATACTATTAATGAGGTTGAAGAGCTTATAATGAAATCATCCAAAATTGACGGCAAATTTTCTGTTATTAAAATGACTGCTGATGATTTCATTGACTTTAGGCCATGGTGGCCCCAGTTTTATAAAAAAAACCTGCCTAAGTGATGATTCGTATGGCAAAAATGTCCCAAGAAACCAAAAAAGGGCTTTTGCCATATCACAATACAGAGAAATGACTTTTTCATCAAAGAATCCTAACACGGTTCAATGTAAGATGAACATCGGCGGCTTCATAATGGATGAATTCAAACTACGGAATACAGTACAGCCAATTCAGGCTCCTACTAGAAGAGCATATTCAATTGTACTTCCAATTAACAACAAGAAAATGGAAGACCTGAAGAAAACATTGGTATACATCCCCGAAGAAAAAATTAATTTTTGGAATCCGATTTTGTCATGGCCAATTACACCGGCATTAACAGAAGAAAACTAAAAACTTGAACTGAAATTTACTTCAAAGTTTTAATTTATGATTTAATTGCTTTATTTCATGTATAGGACATTGTTTTATTTCATTAAAATTAGTTCTCATAAAATATTCTGTTTATATATTGATTGTTTTCCTTAGAACTTCTTAAAGTTTCTTGATTACGGCAAAAAGGGAACATGTCCTTAACACAAAAAAATTCTCTACCCTCTCCCCTTAAAATATTTAAATATTTTATAAGTCTGTAGTAGTCCAGAATGCCCAATCACATAATTCTTAAATGCAAAAAAATTAATATCAGTAGTGTGTTTGAGTTTACCAAGTTTTTTATCTCTCCTAAAAAATTGGCAAACTTGGACTTGTTGCCTTTCTGCAGTTTGCGATTCATATATATATATATATATATATATATATATATATATATATATATCTTATACACACCTTATTAACGAATCGCAGTTCTTATACAACTGTTAACCTTTAAATTTACAAGAATTAACGATAATTCCGCATAGGTCTTAGCACATTCAGTTCATATCTACACCGGATTTGGTAAATTTTGTAATTTGTGGTAATTCATATCAATATGTTTAAAACTCTTCCGATCATTAATAAGTCGTATATTACACAATCTCGTAATTGCAGGAGCAGAAATCAATTACAATAATTAGAAACTACTATTTTTCGATTTTACAAACCATCAACCAAATGGTCAAATCCGTGATTTCAGTCATGTCCCAGATTCTCTTTCAACCTTCAAAAGAATTGATTTGTTCGGTCCACTTCGAGATCTAAGAAATAAAGAGCTACGAGTTCAACTTTCACTACTTCGAGATTTTTCATAGATAATTGAATAAATCTGTGTTGATTCATTCAACAGCGTTGGAACTCCATGGGTGGTGGATAACATATGATCGATTTTTATCTAGACCTGTATATTGCTGATTATTATCTGTTTAAATACGTTTATGTGGTAAGCTTCAAAAAATATTAGATAAATGGATTGGTTGAGTAAATGGCGATGAACCTATTGTACTTTATTAGACTTTTATAAACCTAACCTAATATACGATATTGAGCCCATTGTATCTTGAGTGTGTTCAACGTTTATTCCATTATAAATCAACGTAGGTTACTGTAAATTATTTTGCCAAACTTGAACCAAACAGCCATTATTAGTACAAACAATAAAGTATCAAAACTAATCAAAATCGACGGAGGCATAAGATAGTGTTGTATACGCTCTCCCAGTGACGGATACAAGGGGTGAGCGTTCACGGGGGTTATGACCTCCCCCCCCCCCCCAAACAAAATTAAATATCAATCAAATAATCCTAAAAAAATCATTTAAAACCCATGAACCCTATAAGCAGGAAGTCAAGAGTTGAAATGATTCAAACTCATTTATTCTAGGGGTAAGTGTAGAATTATGCGGAAGCCTTTTTACATTGCCTTTTAAAAAAATCAACAATTCTGAATACAGTAATACTTCGAGTAACTTCGAGTAATACTTCGAGTAAAGTTAAATTTGAAGAAGGCTACTGAGGCCATAGATAATAAATTTTTGGCAAACTTTACTATGAAGTAAAGGAAATAGCTGAACAAACAAACCTGTCGTCAAAACCAACCTGCTAACTCTTGCGAAAAATATTTCCGAAGATCTATTTAT
Organism: Diabrotica undecimpunctata; assembly: GCF_040954645.1. Taxonomy (NCBI): domain Eukaryota; kingdom Metazoa; phylum Arthropoda; class Insecta; order Coleoptera; family Chrysomelidae; genus Diabrotica; species Diabrotica undecimpunctata. The sequence goes on from NC_092806.1 coordinate 126,592,119, forward strand.
TTACTCCTTTTAGGCAATATCTTAACTGATTTAGAAGAATGACTTTCACCGAAAGTTATGAATCTATTTAATCTTCGAGTTGTTTTACCTAAAACTGATAACACACCAGAAGATAAAGTTGCATTAAAAAAAAATATTGACACCTTCCAGGATATTATTGGACCATCTACTACTGCATATTCCACAGTAGAACAAGAGTTTTCACTAGAAGTATGCGAAAACTGCGATATTCATATGTATCCAAATATCAGAATATTTCTACACATATTAATTACACTGCTAGTCAATACAGCAACAGCAGAGCGTAGTTTTTCTACGCTTAAGCGTCTAAAGACTTGGCTTAGAAATAGAACTTAGGAGGAAAGGTTAACTGGTTTAGCACTCATCAATGCCTATCCTGAAATTTCTCTAGATGTTGACGCAATCATAGAGCGATTTGCTAAATCGGATAGGCGAAAAGAATACATTTTACAAAATTATATAATGTTTACTTGTTATTCTTATAGTATTTTTAATCACTGAAATTTATTTACCACTCGTTGCTGGCTGTTGCTGACAATTCGTGAGAAAAATTTCAATACCGAGTAAAAAAATATTTTACTCATTTGTAGCCTAATATGCCTAATTATAGAAATAATTATTTTTAAATTATATTATGTCTTTTGTTGAATAAATTAATTTAAATAAAATGCTGTTAAAAACTTCTTCTTAAGGTTCCTTCTTCATTAGGGAACGGTGGCTATAACTACAGCAAATTGCTCTCTATCTCGAGCTGTTCTTAGTATCGAATCTGTGTCTATGGACCTCTTCCTGGACCTCTTTTTCCTTCTACTTTACTCGTTTTTCTGTTGTTTATAATATTTAGGAGTTGTCTCTCAGTCCTCATTCTTCTCAGCACCTCGTTGTTGGTCACGTGCTCTGTCCACGAAATCTTCAGCCTCCTTCGAAAAACACATATTTCAAAGGCTTCTATATGCCTCATACTTGTAATTCCGAGAGTTCATGTTTCCACTCCGTATAGCAATAAGGAATAAATGAATGTTTTTACAAATTGATATCGGATATCCAACGATAAGATAGAGTTTAGTAGGAATGTTTAATACATTTATTAATGTTTACACTTACATTGAGTTATTGCATTTAAATTACTTAACTTTGGTTTATACTTATTTATCCTTGGTTTGTTCTTTGTTTTGTAGCCATAGGATAGGTGGGTTTAAATTAATTGTCTTTAAAATACCTAGTTTAAATAATGGATTTTTCAGTATTTATATTTTAATAACTTTCCTTTGGTTTAATAGTCTTGTACACTTGATTTTACTGTCATAGAATATGTGGGTTTAAATTATCTTTTTTTTTTTGGTTTAAGATTAAGACCCCTTAATTTTGTACCCTTCTTTACACCCATAAGGTATTTAGGTTTTAATAACTTCTCATTGGTTTAATATATCGCTTAAAATAATTATTGAGAAAGTGGTTCCCTTACATGAAGCACAAATCACATTCCACTGTTCTTCTATGCCTCTAGTGTCTTCTGTGCCTCTAGTGTCTTCAACTATTTTCGCAAAATTCTTATTAATCTGTTTTTACTTTTTTCTGGATGTCATTTTTTTTTTAGTAGTCTTATATCTATCTTGGGCCTCATTTTCTTATGAATTATTTTGAGTCGTATGTTGATATTTGCAACCAATAGACTATGATCTGAGAAGACATCTGCGTCTGGATATGTTTTTGTTGAGGTGATAGAATTTCTAAACCTTTTGTGTCTTGGGTGTAGTTTAAAAAGTGTATTCGTTACAACAATATCCGTCTCTTGTCAGAATTGAATCAGTCTTTTTCCTCTTTCGCTTCTTATGCCAAGTCCACATGAACCCACGACATTCTCGACTCTACTTTGTCCTATTTTGGCTTTGAAATCGCCCTTGATATAATAATAAGTTTATGTTTTTGGTCAGTTTTAGAGAGTCTTCTAGAGTCTGATAGAAATTTTCTATTTCTTCTTCAGTGGATTCGGATGTAGACCTGAATGATATTTATATTAGAGGGACTTGAGGTAATTTTCACTAGCACAACTCTGTCTGATATGGTCGTAAATGTTATTACGGCTTTAGCTATTTCTCTTTTTACTATTATCGCTATATATATATATATATATATATATATATATATATATATATATATATAAAGTAAACGTTAAATAGTGGGTTTGCAGCAATTGCTGCAAACCCACTATTTAACGTTTACTTCCTTACGTTGTCAGCAAATACTTCTGGTTCATTATATATATATATATATATATATATATATATATATATATATATATATATATATATATATATATATATATATATATATTTTATTGTCTGAAAATGAAGACTGAACAACACAACTTTATCTTGAAATATATGTCTGTCGGTGTCCCTTCAAGATTTAGAGCAAAAAAATCAGGTTCATCTAGAAAGTCGGTAGCTATCAAGTACGGTGTAAAAATAATGGGAACGAATGACTTTAAAGTACAGGTACAGTCTGTCCCAAACCCTTCTTTCAGTGCGTCACTATAATAATTTTGACGTCATATAGGATTTTAAGAATGTCGAGAATTATTGCATGACATTTTAGTTAAATCTGACAGTTGCAGGATTGTAATCGGCTAAATGTGAAAAGATTATTTTTTTAAAATGTGAAGTAAAAACTTTAAGAATTCAATTTTTTTTTTACTTTACATATTAGAGGTCCCGTCCTGTATAAAAAATTTTATTGCGCCTTATATTGAAACGGCATTTTGTCATAATTGCTATTCTATACATTCCAAAGAAAGTGCTTAATTAGCTAAGATTTATTTATGGATTTATTATTATTTATTATAAACACTATGGAATTGGAATGTTTGTTTATTTAAAATAACGCTTCCTCGTATAGAATTTTTTAAGAGTTGACTGCGAGATAAAAAAATTTACTGGCAATTGCAAGGCATCAAAGCAAACATTCCTGTGATAAAATAGCATCGATTGAAATCAGTCATATTCGGATAAGTAATTTTCGGAAAGTTTCTGTGCCAGCCATTAGTTTAATTTTGTGAAGATTTATCATAAAATCGTGAAAATAGTTTAAATAGTGAGTGATTCTACTAGATTGGGTGTGTAAATGAAAGAGTGTTATGAAGTTTAGGTAAAAAAACAATGGACAGTTTAAATAGTAAAGCAGTTGATTTTTGAGTTAATCTATCAGTTTCGGTATGCAGATGAAATAGTGTTAATGGAGTTTAGTTAAAAAACAAGATACTGAATGTAAGTTTATGTAAATAGTTTAAATAGTGAAGCAGTCGATTTTTGAGTTCATCTACCAGTTTCGGTATGCAGATGAAATAGTGTTAATGGAGTTTAGTTAAAAAACAAGATACCGAATGTAAGTTTACCTTCTTTTTTTATGAATAACAAAAATGAATATTATATTTCAAACAATCCACAATCCGATTCAGAACCTGATTCATTAAAATCAATGATTACAGGGGATATGTGGCTGGCATCAATTATATCTTATATTTTAATAAAATGTGGTTCTAAAAAGAACCGTTTTAATACATATGAATATCTTCTAATTGAAAATAATTTAATAATTTTAATATTACTCTTTGTTCTTTTTCGGTATATCTCGGCATATTTAAAATATTTTTATGACAATAAATACAAAATTAAATTTTCACTGTAAAATGTCTGAAAATACTAACCTGGAATGACAATTATCATTTTATCAGTTGACATTGTCATAGTACTGTCACTATTGAGACCATCTGCGTCAAATTATATTTATGCGCATCATTGATTGGATATCTATTTAGCGCATTCTAAACTCCAACCAATTATATATCCGTAAGTAGAATTCGCTTTAATATGCAAATACCCGTGAACGATACATACTTTTCTAAGTTCTATGTATAATAATCACAGACTTACGTTTTTTTCTGTCACTTTTATCTTAATGCGTTAGAGAGAATTCGATCAACTATGACGCACTGAAAGAAGGGTTTGGGATGAACTGTATGTCAAAATTCATTTAAGGATATTCTTTGAGTTTCCAAGGATCGTATTCAAAGAATCGGTCGCATTTTTTACAAATCGGCTTACCCCCGAAAGAGAATCGAGATGCTTCATCATGATCGAGACCAAATCGACTATTATAGCCGCCAACTGTACGCATAAAACTTTACTGTCGTAAAAGGTGCCTCAAACGCCAAATTTCACAACAACAATGTATTCATAGTCACCTAAATGCAGCAAGAATTTCGCAAAGGATCAAATGAACTTGATTCAGCAGTTTTTCATTGCTTATCAAATCTTATCGATTTATCGATTTTTATTAAGTTTTATTGATGTTGTGTAGTAAAAGCTAGTCATGCTATTCGATAACGTGTCACAAATTTCCGGTTTCTTTTGGCTGCAGAAGTTGAAGCTAGCTTAATTAAGTCTTCTTCTGCGTTTATGTAGGAAATATAAGAAATAGCTGGTTAATTAATTAAACCCAAAAGTAAAATGTATATGGGAGTGAAAAGAAGAACAATCAACTCGGTAAAACTCGACACAATTATAAGCATAAAGAATTTATTTAAATAAACACTTACCGCTTTTATTGTTACAATAAGACCTAACGCGGTAAGAAATGATGGAAGGTGCCTTGGCTGTACCCTTCTTCTTCTTCTCTTCTTTGTCAACCATTTTCCATCCACTCCTGAATGTAGGTCTCTCCCAATTGCTTCCATCTTTCTCTATCTTGCGCCAATCTAATCCACTGTTTGCCTGCCACTGTTCTTATGTCATCTACCCATCTTTTTTGAGGTCTTCCCATGCTTCTTGTTGTCGTCTTTGGTCTCCATTCTAGAATTCTCCGTGTCCACCTGTTGTCAATATATCGGGCTACGTGACCTGCCCAGTGCCATTTCATTTTTGCAATTTCTTCCACAATATCCCTAATCTTCGTTCTACGTCTTATCTCTGTGTTTCTAATCTTGTCTCTTAGTGATATTCCAAGCATGATTCGTTCCATTGCTCTTTGCCTTGTTTCTATTTTTTAGCAGATTTTTTGGTAAGGGCTACTGTCTTCAAGTCGTAGGTACAAACTGGTAGTATGCATGTGTTATACACCTTTTTCTTTAAGTTTACAGGAATGAAGGTGCTTTTCAAGATATATGCTAATTTACCGAAAGCGTCCCATGCCAGTTGTGTTCTTTTTTTAATTTCAGCATCTTGATTTGGTTTTCCTAGTTTGATAACATGACCCTAGCTGTACCCTTAGTAAGGAAAATTCATGTCTAGTGTACAATCCGCGGAGATTGATGAAATTCTGGTCATCTTGGTAGGACCCTCAGTTATCGATTGACATGTCTGGTCATTGTTTATGTAACGGCTACAGGATCTAAGTCAAGAAAACATGTGGGATCTATTGGTTTTGTAACCTTATCGATGTTTCCCACATACATGTTTGAGGGTATATTCTAGTTTATTGTCGTGTTTATCAAAAAACTTTGCATGCTTTTATGAAATGTGTATAAGTTGCCAATTTGAACGTGGGAAATTTAAAGAAGATAATGAGCTTTTAAATAAGGTCATATATGTTATCAATATTAATAAGAATAAAACAAAATATATAAAATATTAATAAATACTTTTCTAAACATTCAAACTAGCTTCATTAAGACTTCTTCTAATTGTATGGTTACTTACTTTAGTTGGATGAAGTTCTTCCATCGTTACAGCTTTAGTCATATCAGTTGATACTAAAATACACAGTATTCACTGTTGTGCGATCAAGGTGGTAAATTAAACAAAATAAAACAAAAGTTAAAAATTTACTTTAGAAGAGAGTACAAACTGAATAGAAAAAATTGTTTCAAAATTAAGATAACTTATATATATATATATATATATATATATATATATATATATATATATATATATATATATATATATATATAATCGAACACGTCTCTGCCCTAAGGTGTGAGGTAAATACAAATACAGGTTACAGATATACATTACATCTTAAATCCAATGAAAATACAGAATTTTTTTTAGTCTATTCTGTGCACGAATTTTGTCCATTCTTTCTTGTTTTTTGCCTTATTTTGAGCCTCTGACCATTCCGATCCCCTACTTTTCAAAATTTGCCCTACTTCGTCATCCCATGTTTTCCGTGGTCTGCCTCTAGTTTTAAACTTTTTCACTTTAGCCTTCCAGACTTGCTTAACGGGTCGGTTGTCGCTCATTCGGCACAGATGACCAAACCATTTTATTTGTTGTATTTAAATAGCATGTAGTACGGATTCTGTGCCTAGTTCTTCTCTAACATCTTCATTTCTTATTTTGTCTCGTCGTGTTATTCCTTTTACTCGTCTTAGATATTTCATATTCATATCAATGGCTTGTATCTTGCTTTTTAATTGCTTTGTTAAAACTCAGCTCTCGCTTCCATATATCAAGATTGGTCGGAATACTGTCTTAAACTGTCATTTTGGTTCTTCTGTTGATTTCCGGTTTACGTATGAATGCTCTACTAAGATTATGGTACACTTTTGAAGCACTACTTATTCTTTCTGTTATTTCATTCTGCATGGTACCTTCTCTGTCTATTGTAACCCATGGGTATTTGAATGCATCTACTTGTTCTATGAGTTGTTGGTTAATTTCTATGTTAACATTTCGGTTAGTTTTCGCTATTAGCATCACCCTGGTTTTCTTAACATTAATCTTCATGTTTCTAATTGCCAGCTCATTATTCCAGCTCTCTATATTTTTCTGGAGGTCCCTTTCGTTGGAAGCGCATAACATGAGATCATCTGCGAATGCACACTCAGCTATACCGACCGGTCGTAGATTACTATATCCGATATGTACTTTGTGTATACTTGCTTTTGTTTCTTTAATTATGTCGTCAATAATCAATATGAACAGTGTGGGGCTCATAACACCTCCTTGTCTTAGACCCTCGTTTATTGCAAACATCTCTGATTCCAAGTTATCCTTACGTACATAACTCTTGTTATTTTGATACAGACTTTTGATAGCACCTGTTAGTTGATGGTCAATATTTCTATTTTGCAGACTTTTCCAAACTGCTTCCTGGGACACTCTGTCAAATGCTTTTTCAATATCTAGAAAAGCCATATATATTTCTGTGTTCTTTATTCTAGCTTTTTCAATTATTTGTTTCAACGTAAATATATGGTTTTGCGTACTGTGTCCCTTCCTAAACCTACTGTGTACTTCATCCAGATGTGGTTCAACGATGTGTCTTAATTTCTTTTCTAGGATGCTTTCATATATTTTGGAGACGATACTGAGTAGATGAATTCCTCTATAATTTTCACAAGAACTTGGGTCTCCTTTCTTAAAGATTGGTAGTATTATGCCAATTCTCCAATCTTCGGGGACTGTACATCGGTTCCAAGCCATGTTCATAATTTTGGTTAAAAATTCAACTCCTTTCGGTCCCATTGTCTTTAACATTTCAGCAGTGATTTTGTCATGACCAGCCGATTTACCTCTCTTTGTATTATTAATTGCTTCTTTGACTTCTTCTATTTGGATATAATTTTCTTGTCCATGTTCTCCTTCTACTTCTATCATTACAGTTTCCTCTTTCGGCTGTCTTGGTGTTAGGAGTTCGCTGAAGTATTGTCTCCATCTTTCCATAATCTCATTTGGTCTGATAATCAGTGTGTCATCTTTACGTTTCACCTGTTTCATCGTTCTTTCTTTACCTTTTCTTAGCGTCTTTAGTGCCTTGTAAAACAATTTTTGGTTACCCCGGCTATCTGCCTCCATCTTTATTCCAAACTCATCCCAGGCTTCCTTCTTCTTCTTCAGCACCATTTCTTTACCACCTTTCTTTGTCGTTTATATTCTTCGTAACTATTTTCTGTTTTCTTGTTTAAGTATATTTTCCATTTCTGTTTTTTATATTTTATTTGGGCTTTTAATTCATCGTCCCACCATCGTGTTTGCTTCTTATTTCTGTTTACTTGGTTTATTCCACACGTTTCTTTTGCTGTCGTCACGATGGTTTCTTTAAATTGATTCCAAGTTTCCTGTAAGTTGTCAGTAGATACTATGTGCATTGGATAATTTGGCTAGTTTTTCTTCTATTTTACTTTTGAACATGGCTGCGACTTTTTGGTCATTTAGTTTATAGTTTTGGATATTCTCGTTCACTTTATTATTTTTCTTCTTTGTTGAGTGGTTTTAAGTGTTTTTTGGAGTAATCTTATCTTTACCACTACCAGATAGTGGTCACTATAGATTTCCGGGCCTCTTTTAACTCTGACATCAGTGACCTCTTTCCTAAATTCTCTATTAGTGAGAATATAATCTAGAATTGATTTTTTATTTCTGCTCCTGACTTCTCTCGTGAACTTGTGTATATCCTTGTGTTCAAAAAATGTGTTGGTTATAATCAAATTCTTCTCCACGTAAAAGTCTATCATCCTTCTTCCATTATCGTTTCTTGTATCTTCCCCTTGCATTCCCAAAATATCTATGTTATCATCGTCTCTTTTACCAACTCTGCTATTCATATCGCCTAGAATGACTATTTATTCTACCTTTCACATTTTCTATAGCATCATTGAGCTCTTCCCAATATTCTTCTTTAACTTTCAATGGTTCGTCATCATTAGGGCCATATCTGACTAATATAGTTATTATTTCTGAATTATCTAGTGTTATCTCTATCTTTAAATTTCTTTGTGATATAAATTTCCAATTTTTAACATATGACATATAGCTTGCTCTCATTAGGCATCCTACACCTTCTGCCGCTCTACTATCGGTACTGACTCCGCTGTACAAAAATACATGTTCTTTATCCAATTCATCCATTCCTTGACCTTTCTTTTTAGTTTCCGTGATCGCCAAAAAATCTAATTGTGCTTTGTCAAATATTAAGATAACTTACTTATGTTTATTATATTAATTAACTTGATTATAATGTACAAATGCAACAATAATAGTAGTAAGAACTTCATGTTAGTCTTAATATACCCAACACAATCATCAAATAAATTTGCAGGTGTTGTATTCTAAACTAACGACTAAAAATTTTAAATTCACTGTTATCTGACGTTCCAGATTTAAAAGGAGTGTGGGCCTACGTTGGAGTAGTATTTTTAGAAGAATGTCGTTACTAGAGCGCATAGATTTGTACGCGGAATTTTTAACTTTCGCTTATTATTATTATCATCATGAAGCAACACACCGCTACAAATTGCAGGTGTGTCGTAATGATAGATGTTAAACTCCTGAATTTTTTTGAGACACGTAATTCAACAGTACAAAATGTCTCGGCAGAAAAATTAAACAATTACAAGTATATATTTTATAATACATCGAATGGTTCATAAATAGTTCTGTAGAATGATCGAAAATGTCGTAATTATGATAGTTATGCATTAAATCATTAAATGTTCCATTGGTGGGGATTTTAGTCGGTTCCATGTCGGATGTAAAAATACACAGCCTAATCCGTTTACAGTGTTTTGTTTTTAATCGCCTAAAACTGTTGTTTTATTAATACAATAAACTTATAATAAATGTTTAATTATATACAATAAAATTATAAGAAATATTGAGATAGACGACCTTCAGCAATGATGCAATGAGACAGTGAGCAGTAAATTCTTTCGTAACGTAATTTAGTTTAGCGAATGAGTAGTTATTGTAATTCCATTTTACTTAACTAAGTACATAATTTTGTTTAACTCTGTTGAAATAAATATTCGTAGAATAGATCGTTGAAAAGGCGATTAGGAGACCTTTCAAATGAGGTATCCCATGAGCCCGGTTTGTATGTTAAAAAATCGTCGATTACGTCATTAAGCCAATACTAATCCAACAATATCCAAAAATATCCAACACATATATCGTCGTTGTAAACGTAAAACTCACTATGTGACATTTTGTAGTTTTGAGTTTATAGGGCATTTAAATTTATTTGGATTCATTTTGTTTTAGAACAAACAGGCACATTTTAAATATTTGAAATAGTTCATATTAACTTAAAGTATTGCTTTGAATAGTACACTTAATGAGTTTTACCCTTCATATGTCTAGAGTTTTCACCATAATAATGAAAATTTATTAATAAGAAAAAGTACGAAAATATTATTGAAAATAGAAATGAGCACCAAAACAATGTAAAAAATTATCATAGTCAAAGTCATCATTGAATTTTTTTTTAAATCTGCTTAATGACTAGAAAATGATGTCTGGGTTTTTCTTCTCATACATAAAACAATTTGCTTTAAGCCAGTTTACTGTCTACATTTCTTTGACAGATCTACTTTATTTACTCCTGTGGCAGATCATGAAAATCAAAAAAATCATTATATTTGACCTGATCAATAGTGAGATACTAAAAAAATACCTAGAAAAGCCATAGTAAAGCTTACTACCCTAATAAATGCATCTTTTAGACTTAGATATGTTCCCATCCTGTGGAAAACTGCAGAGGTCATAACTATATCCAAACGACAAAATATCCATGAATTAACATCATACAGGCCAATCTTCTTACTATCCATAATCTCAAAGACGTTTGAAAAATTGCTACTACGAAGAATGAACCATATAATTGAACAAAAAAGAATATTATTCCGACATACCAATTTGGAAAGGGACAAAATTTGTTCAGCAGTATTCCTGGATATCGCAAAAGCATTTGACATAAAGCTGAAGGAAATATTTCCTACGCAACATGTTGAAACATTGCAGTTATACCTACACCAGGGAACATTTAGAGTTAAAATGGAAAACGAGAACTCTGAGTTAAACCAATAAACGCAGGGGTTCCACAAGATAGTGGAACCTATCTAGTACCGCAGTACTATACCTTTTGTATACATCTGGCATTCCTGAGAGAGAAAACATTCAACTGGCCTCATTTGCTGATGATACAACAGTCCTGAAAATGGGTGCAACTATAGAAGAATCTACGGTTAACCTACAAAATGGAATTAATGGCATAAAACGCTGGTCCAAAAAATGGCGTATAAAGTTTAACACAAACAGGCAGTTCATATTAACTTTACTAACAAGAAAATCAATTATCTTCCAATTATCTTTAACAACAGCATTGTTCCTAATAAGAAAACAGCGAAATACCTGGTTTTAAATCTGGACGTCAAACTCAGATGGAGCATGTTAAAAAGAAAACTGAACAGTTGAAGATAAAGTACAAAAATATGTATTTGCTGATAGCTATGTACTCTCAACTTTCCACCCAGAACAAAGTACTGATTTACAAACAGATATTGAAATCGTTGTGGGCCCATGGCCTACAGTAATTGTATGGGGCTGTATTAAAAAAGCAATTACAGAAATTTAGAAACGCTCCAGAACCGAATACTAAGGAATATTGTAGGTGCTCCTTAGTATGTTCAAAGTGATTTACACAGAGACATTAAAATCGAATCTATTCCAAATGAAATTAAGAAAGTAACTAGAAGACATGAAGAAAGACTCTATAAGCATCCTAACCATGAAGTACTTCAGCTTCTTGTCAACCAACCCCAGATGCGAAGGGGACTAAACCAGTCGAGCTTGTGTAATGTGTAAAGTTGTGCAAAGCTTAGTTAGTGGTGTGCATTGTAGCCACAAGGACGTGAGCAGTTAGTGAAAAGCAGAGTCAGTGCTGTGCTGTGCAGCCATAATAAAGAAGTGGTTATTTCATGTCAAAAAAGCTAGGATGGACCAGGTGATATTTAGAAACAATCTTGTGAAAATTAGGTTAAAGAAAAGATGATGATTAATCTTGTAGATTAACTGTATTCTTATTATTAAAAAAATATATATATTTTAATTCCATTAACTTCATAAGAATCCTTTTTGGTAGTTCTTTTAGATCTTGCACTTTTAAACAGAGACTACTAGATAACCTAATTTGGACGCATCGAGTAAAATTTTCAAGGTAAGCTTTTTCGCTTTTTTTTTTCGTACATGCGTAAATTATTTTAATTTATTTTTTGTGGTACGATACATTGATACATTAGTTAATGTTTGGGTATATAATTCTAAAATACACTGTTGTAGATAATGAATTCTAGGTTTTTGATTGTTACAAGGTACGGTACGTACACAATGAAACAAACTATGTTGGGACACAATGAACCATGGTTCATTGTGTACCCTTTCAATTTTTTAGATTAATTTTTGTTTTCAGGGTGGCTCGCATTAAGAAAATGGAAAGAAAGAAAGGCGCACATACTGTTGATCAAATGAAGGCAGCATTGGACTTAGTAACCAGGGGTAGGTATGAGTATTCGGAAAGCTGCAGTAGAAAGTAATTTAGCGTATCCTACATTAAGGCGATACGTTGAAAAAAGAAAACCTGCTCCAAACGAAAACATTAGAGATTTGTCCCTAACTATGAGACGAACATGATTTTCAGAAGTGAACAAGAAGATGCTTTTAAGACCTATTTGAAGACTTGTGCACTTATGTTTTATGGATTGACGTCTATTGAATGTAGAAAGGTTCCATATCAAGTGGCTCAAAGGAATAATATCAAAATTCCTGATTCCTGAAAGAATGCAGAAATGGCTGGCAGGGAATGGCTCCGAAGTTTTAGTAACAGGCATACAGATCTGTCACTGAGAAAACCAGAGATGTGCAGCCTGGCACTTGCGACATCATTTAACAGAGATAATGTTAATCGTTTTTTTTTTGACAACTTATATGCTGTAATAAATCGGAATGCCACTTTTTCTGACGGCACAAGAATTTACAACTTGGATGAAACTGCAACCACAACGGTGCAAATAACGCAGAAAATATTGGCACGAAAAAGGGAAAAAGTATTTGGGTAAAGTCACCAGCGATGAGAAAGAGACGCTAGTAACAAAGTGCTGTTTTATATGTGCCGGTGGTTTACCTCCAGCATTAATATTTTCGCGGAAAAATTAAAATGATTTCATGTTAAAAGGCACCCCCACTGGCTCCTTAGGCCTTGCTACGCCGACAGGATGGATGAATTCTGAGTTATTTGTAGAGATAATGAAACATTTCATTAAACATAGCAGAAGCTCTCCTGATAACTCATCAATTTTAATATTCTATAATCAAGAATCTCATTTATCCATCGAAGCCTTAGATTTGGCAAAAGCTGCAGGGGTTAATATTGTAACTTTGCATCCCCACACATCGGCTAAATTACAGCCACTTGACGTTGGTTTATACGCGCCATGCAAGACGTATTATAACAGTGCCAGTAGAGTCATGGCTTCTAAGAAATCCTGGTAGGCCGATATCTATTTATGACTTAGCTGAATGTATTGGAATAGCTCACAGCCGTTCCATGACTCCTACAAATATAGCCCATGCCTTTAAAAAATGCGGTATATATCCCTTTGATCGGGATATCTTTACAGACGGGGACTTTTTGCCAAGTGAGGTAACAAATAGACCATGTCCAAATGTTGAAAGTTCTAATAATACAAGAGACCTTCAAGGAGATGAACATAACTGTGCCAAATGAATATGTTCAGTTCTGCAGCTAATAACATTCAATTAGAAAACCCCGAACATACAGAAAGTCAAACAGGACCATCATTTATTCCACCAGAAACAATTTATGCCTGCATTGAAAGCCCAACCTCGTCAAAATAATAGAAAGAACAGAAAAATTAAAAAAAGTATTATTGCCACAGATGCACCTGAAAAAATCATTATTGAAGAAAAAATATTGCAAACTAAAAGAAAGAAGCTAATAAATGAAAATAGACAAGCTAAGAAGAGAGTCCAATTTGTTAATGACGTTAATACAGATTCAGAGGAGGATGAAATAGATATTTCCCTTGAGAGTGACAGTGATAGTGGAGAGTATGAACAAGATCTTAATATTTTATATCCAAATTTATTTAGTACCCAAGGTTTTAACCCTAACGTAGAAGATGACAACATTAAAACGACAACAATGCTATTTTGCGTTTACAGTGTCTTTTTCTTTATTAAATGTCAGATAGGAATTATACCTATCTTCAGTTTTATTGTACTTTTCAACTATTCTTGTGATTTTAAACAATAAAAATTTGAAATCTTACTATAGTTTCTGTAAACCTAATTTTTATTAGCTACGTTTAAAATAAAATAGTATGGTTCAATGTGTGCGCAGCACTAGTTCATTGTGTACCACCCGTAGGACACAATGAACCAAATACACTTAAAAGAAGAAAACCATATTAACTCAAAAACATTAATCTTTATTGATAATCAAATTATGTGTAATAGATTACAAATATGTGTTTACTCGTACAATTTCGTGTCTCTAGGTTAAAAGGGGACTGATCTAGACAATTTTAAATTTTGGATGGTTCATTGTTGAACACATGCCCTTTACGCTTTTATATTTATTTTAGATTTATTATTGCATTGTCTATCTACTTCATAATGTTCTTAAGACTAATTAAAACATTTTCTTATATTATATATTTTTATTATTATATATTTTTAAACTCTTATGTTTCAGGTCTTACAGAATATTTTTCAAATATATGAATTATCATGAAATAACATAATGGAACAATATATTCATATTTCTAGTTAAAAAAAAATCTTTTTCTATATATTCTAGTATCATAATTAATGAAAAATACCATTGTACCATCTATATCACAGTTCACTTATATTTTTTCTGTTTTGTTTTAGGTAAATACCTAAATTTTCATTGGTCAAGTGTAAGTATAGATTTAATATAATATATTTTATAATTATATTATAATTTGAGTTTTTAATATTAGTTAATCAGTTGGATGGGACTGTCCGTTAGTTGATACCAGTATATTGATCTACATTGTTTATTATACCATTTATTACCCAGTCATATTTATAATACATAGGCTCATTTAAAGACTTCCCAAACTACATAAAGAAAACACTCCATTTCGTATAATTATCAGTAACGTTAACAGTCCAACATATAGGTATAATCTATCAAAATATTTGACAAACATTCTAGGACGTATGGTAGGTATATCATGTTTAGGGCTCATTGAAATTTCAAAAATTTATTTAAAAAAAAATCTGTTCCAATAAACCACAAAACTTGTAATTTTAACGTTTCATAATGTGTTATCTTTATATACCAACTTTCTTAATTAAATTAGCCTTATAATTTGTGGAACAGAAATGGAATAACATCAAATAATTTACTTCCCTCCCTCTTGAAGGATTCTTAAGCTGGGATCCAACGACGCGTGGAGTGGCAGTTCTCGCGCCAAACTTGTCAGTTCACACGCCGTGGAATAGAGTACACTTAGCGAACTTCGGCGTGGTGAGTCCCGTCATTTGTCGGTAAATCAACGCAGTTCAAAGCAGCTCGTATGTTGGCGCGCAACAAGTATATACCCCACGCGCCATGGGAATGGTCCGACCAAATTTCGACGCGCCAACCTTAAAACTCATTTAACCCAGGATTTCCATTCAACACGCCGTTAGATCTCAGCTGAAGGTGTAAGGCAAAGGCTTTTTAACATGATAACAAATAATACTTTCAGATTTTTGGGGTAGACATGGGTTCCCTAATTTCAACAATTGTAACTTAATAATTCCATTATTATCTTAGATACATCCCTGATAACTAAATTGTACTGCTTAGTATTCTACAAACAATATGTTGATAAGTACTAACTTGATATTCCAAATAGTAAAGTTGACCATACTCTTCAATGTTTAATAGCTTCTATAACAAAATATAATTATGAGATAGAAAATAACAATGAATTACAGAATTTTACAAACAATTTTAAAAACCACTAGTAACTTACATTGTAACCATTTTTTTGCCTACCACATAGGGTATTACTATGGGGGGGGGTTGAAAATTGGGAACAGAAATTACGGAGCTAGAGATAGGGCAAGCAAAATAAACTGAAACTTTGGATAAGTGAATAAGTGAATGACAAGGGGACTGAAATGGGGTAACTACAAAAAGTAAAGCAAAAGGGTACTTACATAAATCTCCTAAACCAACAAAACACAAGAAGGTTCTCAAGTTATTTAAAATAAGGACGCCGCTTTGAAGAATCTTCCTCCTGGATGAAAGAAGGGCTTTTGATTGTGAATAAATTAGCAATTAATTTAAATATTACAAACAATAGCTGGCTTAACTCATTGCTATTACCTGTAGAAAGAAAAAAATCCTTACTTTTGAAATATGGTGTATTAATTATTGTAGCCAGTGGAGTAGAGTTGTATCGCGCGTCGCGGTACCGGCCGAGGTACAAAAAGGGACGTACCTATAAACTCAATATGATTACAGTATGCTGTCTCTATAAAAAAAGTCTTGAGATGGGCAGAAAACCCTCTGACCGTTCTTAGGTGGTCCGTGGGACAAGTGCACCGCCATAAATCAGCGCTATTGTAATGCGCTTTTGAAAGACGATAATTTTAATTAAATGTTTACAGAAATTTGATATTTTACAGCGTTTTCTGTGATGTTCGAGACCAAATAACAAAGACAAGCCATTTCTTCGAACTTAAAAACAGATTAAATGGGTTAGCTAGTTTAACAATGAGAATTTATTAAATAGAAGAAAATAATATACTGTACTTTCAAAGTAAATAAGTAGGTAGAATATACCATTAAATAAGATCATATAATACACTAATAAAAATATTGAATGTAAAATATGTAAATAAATACTAAATACTTTCCTAAACAACAGGAGATCGCAAAAGATCACCGACAATCTTACACACAATACATATGCAACACAAAACACAAATCTACGTTTTACAATTTTACGTTACGTAATCACAATTACGATACAGTTTACAGAGACGTACAACACAAAAACAATCAAAATTTGATTAAAGGATAAATTTACCTAGGGTAAAAACACCACCCTCAAATTTTTCAATCATTTACATGCTGCTGCCTAAAAGATCGAGGCCAAGCATGTTAATTTTGATATGACATAACCTAAAACAAATAACTTTGGTTATACACATGATACTATGACTAACAAGATAGGATCTTCCCGTAGCACAAAATCGGTTGTGTTCGCGCATGCCGTCATTGGAGAGTAGAATTTGAATTCTTGTTAAAGTTAAATGGGATTTTTATGCATTCTGTGATGAAATTATATATATTATATTTATAAATAAATAAAGGTTTAATAATTACAATAATCGTACACAAAAGGATATCCCCAAACTACTTATTAAAGATTATTTATTGACACATATAAAAAACTGACATTACGAACGTGCAACTCTCCAATTACGTCACGACTTATGCGCAATATCTTATCTTCTTAATCATAGTATCATGGTTATACATTTTCCCAGAATTTTTATAATACCCTTTTTTAGAATGTTTTTAGGAGCCGAAGTCGTAACGTCTATACTAATTAGTTAAAAATATTATTTTTATTACAACCAATAATTGAAGAGGTAATTTTCATAACCCCACATGTCCACATTGGCTATTTTTTCAGGGGATTAAAAAACCGATTCATCTACTTATTTCACCATTATTTCACCAAAACATATTTTATGTGTAATATAGTTATAGTTCAGTATTGGTTTATGGGCTAAGAAAACTACTTACTTGTGTAGAAAGTGGTATAACAAATTAAAAATATAATATAAAATTTAAAAACTTTAAAAAGTTGTTAGATGTGGGGTTATGCATGAAACACATGTCACATGTGGTTTTATGAACCTAACAGATTTGGGTATGTGGTGTTTTGATCAAATCAATTTACTATAGTTTAGCATAAGAATATTGATTTTAGGGTAGGGTTGGACTCAGTATTGGACAAACTAGTAAGCAAAGTAAAAAATATGTTCTTCACAATATGAAAAATAAAATTTTATTTATTATAATAAAATAGCTACCCTTTTTCACAATATTACAGTGAAACTTTATGTTATAGTGAAACATGTAGAGTGAAACCTTTAAATAATAGTCTAGGTATTACACGTGATGGGCACAGTCTTCTTCTAAACAGTCACAAACAACTTCCTCCTCTTCTTCAGGTCCATCTACATTTGGAGCAACAATAATGTTTTTGTACCAAATAAGGCTTTCAATGTCTTGCCAGTTTGCATCAAAAAGAATAGTTAACTAAATGAATGTCTTCAATAGGATTTTCCAGTATTTTTTTTTCAAGTTGTTATGTTGCTTTAGAAGGCTGTATTTGTGTAGCTCTGGTTCAAACCGATAGAATTCATTGCCTTTAACCCATACCTGTAATTTTTTCTTTGTCACAACTTTCTCAATGAAAATTCTTTTTGTGTCACTGATTTTAGGTAAGTGTTTTAAATAATTATTAGCAAGTGACTTTACATCCTTCAGAGATCAATCTGTTCCAAGTGCCTTCACAGTTTCAATTTTGTTATATTCTTCTTTATCAATAAGAGTAAGTTTCTTCCGCAACAATTTCTCGGCTCTTCCAAAAACCCTATCGGCTGGTAAAAAAAAAATGGCCCCTCACAGGGAAATTAATAGTAATATGTGTCAAGGTGCCTTCGTGGGCTGCTAAAAAGTGCATTAAAGTATGAAGCACATGATTGTTTTTGTTCTGACCTGTACAACCATCACAACATAATCTCAGGTAGGTCACATCTGTAAGGTCATCTGATTGAAGATAACTAAGAAGAGCAGAAGCTACTTCGGTTGAACCGCGGCTTGCTTGCTCTTCGGTCCAGATATAAAAGTATGGGGTGTTGTCCTTTTTAATATCTATTACACAAACATTGTAAAGACTTAATTGTCTAGCATAAAAAGCCTGTTGAATGGGCGTTCGAGGAAGTGGGTGCACCTGCATGTCAAAGCATAAAGTTTTCTCTTTTTCTTTGGTTTCTTTCATTAGGTCATAGAAACACTTTGCCCTTTTCTTGTGTATTCTTATTTCAGTAAAAGGTATCTGCTTTTGAGTTCCTGTAGCATTTTTAATTTTATAGTCCATCATGGCACAGTACCCACAGAAGAAGAGGAAATCGGTAGGTAACGGAAGTCGATTTTGGTTTGGATTTTGCTTGTTGTAAACCTAGGCCTAAGCAAGATTGTCGGGACCTCCGACGTTGAACGTTTTTTGTTATTATAAACCTCCCAACTAATTGGTCCTGAAAAAGTTTTTCGGGTTTCGAATATTAGTGTCTTCAGAAATGCACCGGCATCACTAGGCCGAACTTCACAACATTTAAAAGCTTTACCTTTATGTAAGCAACCTATGAACACACAACCACCAGCAGGGGCAGCGTTTCTCTTTTCCTTAAGAAGTTGACGCTTTGTAACTGTCTTTTTCGTGATCCAGAACTTATTCTTCCAACTAGTACTAATTCACTATCTAAATTATCTTCATTTAAACTCATAATTTTACTCAATTAAACACAAATCAACATTAAATTATAATTTTCCTCTGAAACTAACCTGTTAAGATTGTGTACTGTCAACAATAACAATCAAATCAAAACCATATATTTAAGTCACGTGATTGGAATACTTACTCCTCTATGGCTGAATAGAAAATGTGGGGTTTTGCTATAACCGTCACACATCAGATGTGGGGTTTTGCTTTAAACATCTACTTTTAAATTAGTTTCTTAATATTGTTCTGAAGCTATTTTCTTGTGGCATTTTAAATTAATTACTATTTAAATGGGAATAAGCCACAATTAAAGGTTAAAATACGTTTATTGACGTTTCAATTTCCACTTCAGAAATCGTTCTCAAAATACAAACATTAGTAAATTAAACAATTTTTGTTTTTTGTTACTTAGTGAAAAATTCTTCTAATAATTTAATTTTATCTGACTCATCTATATTGACAATTCAGACATACATTATACATTTTAAAGTAGACGACTTTAAAATGATATTGCCAATATTGTTGAGTTGCGTTCCTGGGACGACTTTACTTATAAAGATAGTTCATTCGATTACATGAAATCAACTTTAACTTGAGAATATCCGTCAGAAAAGATCATAACATGTAATTCGTCTTTAAAAAGACAAATACATGCCATGATGACAGTAAAATTCTCCTGTTAGTGATTCCATAGTAAATTATGAGGGAAAAACCAGGAAAACACCTCATAATAATATCCCGACATGGTAAGTATTTGATCGTGCGTTTAGTTTACCTTCAATAAACACCAAATTCCGATTTTATATGTTTGTTATTTAAAAAACATAAATGATGTATTCTCTATATGTTACTAACTTATCAATACTGGTATTTTTCTTTTAATAACTTCCTCTTTCAATATGGGTAACCAGATCCTACTACATTCTGCCGAGGAATTCGCGGCAATCTCATTTAGCATAATTAGAGCCGCTTCTTTGATTTTTCTCTTTTTACCATCCGTTTCTATTAGGACTATATTTGAATCATTCCATTGAACCCTATGTTCATTATCCCATGCGTGTTTACATATTTGAGATCTATCAAATTCTCTATTTTTAATATAGGATTGATGTTCACTTATTCTAACATTTAATGGCCTTGATGTTTCACCTAAATAAAACTGATCGCATTCACAAGGTATTTTATAAATGCAATTCCTTGTCCTTTCTTGTTCATTGTTAGGTTTGGTTTTGGACAAAATAGATCTCAACGTGTTTGTTGTTTTGAATGTTGTTGAAATGTTGAATTTATTTCCTATCCTTTTAAGCTTTTCCGATAATCCTTTTATACATGATATTATTATTTTCCTCGTATTATTCCTTGTATATGCTGTAGGATCTCGTTCTAAGTTGTTTTGTTCTATTCGGTCGATTGTTGAAAATTCCTTATTTATAAACGATAAAGGATAATCATTTTTTAATAAAACAGATGTTAACAAATGTTTTTCCTCCAAGAACGAATTTTCGTTAGAACAAGTAATTTTGGCTCTATCGTATAAGGATTTAATAATTCCCTTTTTAATATTAATATTGTGATTTGATTTGAAATTTAAATATCTGTTGGTGTGTGTTGGTTTTCTATACACCTGAGTTTCGTATCCAATATCGTTCTTAGAGATTAAAACATCCAGAAAAGGTAATGTGTTATTATATTCCTTTTCCATGGTAAATGTTATTGTCTCTTCTTTATCGTTTATATCATTTAGGAATGTGTCCAACAACTCTGATCCATGAGGCCATATTGAGAATTGTTGGACAGAGTTGTTGGACACATTCCTAAATGATATAAACGATAAAGAAGAGACAATAACATTTACCATGGAAAAGGAATATATCAACACATTACCTTTTCTGGATGTTTTAATCTCTAAGAACGATACTGGATACGAAACTCAGGTGTATAGAAAACCAACACACACCAACAGATATTTAAATATCAAATCACAATATTAATATTAAGAAGGGAATTAATAAATCCTTATACTATAGAGCCAAAATTACTTGTTCTAACGAAAATTCGTTCTTGGAGGAAAAACATTTGTTAACATCTGTTTTATTAAAAAATGATTATCCTTTATCGTTTATAAATAAGGAATTTTCAACAATCGATCGAATAGAACAAAACAACTTAGAACGAGATCCTACAGCATATACAAGGAATAATACGAGGAAAATAACAATACCATACATAAAAGGATTATCGGAAAAGCTTAAAAGGATAGGAAATAAATTCAACATTTCAACAACATTCAAAACAACAAACACGTTGAGATCTATTTTGTCCAAAACCAAACCTAACAATGAACAAGAAAGGACAAGGAATTGCATTTATAAAATACCTTGTGAATGCGATCAGTTTTATTTAGGTGAAACATCAAGGCCATTAAATGTTAGAATAAGTGAACATCAATCCTATATTAAAAATAGAGAATTTAATAGATCTCAAATATGTAAACACGCATGGGATAATGAACATAGGGTTCAATGGAATGATTCAAATATAGTCCTAAAAGAAACGGATGGTAAAAAGAGAAAAATCAAAGAAGCGGCTCTAATTATGCTAAATGAGATTGCCGCGAATTCCTCGGCAGAATGTAGTAGGATCTGGTTACCCATATTGAAAGAGGAAGTTATTAAAAGGCAAATACCAGTATTGGTAAGTCAGTAACATATAGAGAATACATCATTTATGTTTTTTAAATAACAAACATATAAAATCGGAATTTGGTGTTTATTGAAGGTAAACTAAATGCACGATCAAATACTTACCATGTCGGGATAGTATTATGAGGTTTTTTCCTGGTTTTTCCCTCATAATTTACTATGGAATCACTAACAGGAGAATTTACTGTCATCATGGCATGTATTTGTCTTTGTAAAGACGAATTACATGTTATGATCTTTTCTGACGGATATTCTCAAGTTAAAGTTGATTTCATGTAATCGAATGAACTATCTTTATAAGTAAAGTCGTCCCAGGAACGCAACTCAACAATATTGGCAATATCATTTTAAAGTCGTCTACTTTAAAATGTATAATGTATGTCTGAATTGTCAATATAGATGAGTCAGATAAAATTAAATTATTAGAAGAATTTTTCACTAGGTAACAAATAACAAAATTTGTTTAATTTACTATTGTTTGTATTTTGAGAACGATGTCCGAAGTGGAAATTGAAACGTCAATAAACGTATTTTAACCTTTACTTATGGCTTATTCCCATTTAAATAGTAATTAATTTTAAATTAGTATTACAACTGGAAATGTGGATTTTTGATCGGCAATAAACATGACAGGCAATGCATTTTAAAATGAGGAATTAGAAACATCACTTATTTAAATAAATATTTTTATGTGGTGTTGTGAAAATTACATCCTCAATTGTGGCTTAATCCCCAAATAAACATAATATTTAGATTAATCTTTCTAGAAAATCCTAATTTCTTCCTGTGAACGCTGGGCTATTTTTTCTAGTTTTAGAGCTATTTTTCTCTTCTATATAGAATTATTTGTGATTTGCGTTTTGAGGTATACTTTTAATATTTTGATCTGATTTTTTTTCCCACACTCCTCGTGTATATATCTGTCAGATTATACTTCGGAAAATAATTTTCCAATACCGTTATCGAGTAAATTTTTTCACCCAATAGTCAATCATCGACGTATATGCATCTTTATCGGAAATACCGAAATTTCCGGTTTTCGATATGAAAGCAAAAAACCTAAAAATAGTACAAAAAGAAGCCGGCGCGGCGCGTTAAATTGCGAAATACCTATGTTCACACGTCTGTTAACAATTTTTTCTGCCTCGGGCCCCAAATGAATGCTCAATGGCCCAGATTCTTCTCCAGTACACGGTGTTTCAGGGTCGGTACATACAGAAAAGGCGACGAAGCACACTAGCAGTTAAGTTAGAGAATGTAATAGTAGAGTGTACTATTGTTGAAATTTAACAAAACGTAATTGATCGTTGTTGTATAGAACTTACGGCTGTAGTTTAATTTGCCTTATTTCGATTGACACATATCTTTATTATTGTTATATTTTGGATATTGATGAGCGATGAGATCGTGAACACAATTAAACAAAGAAAGCTTGAATATCTAGGCCACATATTGAGACACGATAAGTACCGTCTACTGCAATTGATTGTCCAGGGAAAAATAGACAGTAAGCGAGGGCCAGGCAGGAGAAGACACTCGTGGCTCCAAAATCTGAGGAAGTGGTTCGGGCTCACATCGGTCGAACTATTCAGAAGCGCCGCAAATAAGATCAGAATTGCCATGTTAATAGCCAACGTTCGCAACGGACAGGGCACTTGAAGAAGAAGAAGATGAGATCTGATCTTGCTCAGTGAACTCTATTAAAAAAATACTAAATATTGTCATTATTCTAGATAGGCCACGGATCTTTTTTACGTAATACTTGTATAAACAGGTCGTACCACTGCAAATTGGCTTATTTTACATTGTATATTGTGGTATGTGTCTAGTTACTTAGTAAAGTTGGCTTTATTGCCTTTACAAAGAGTTGCTTATTATATCCGGTACCTTGGCAGCCATCGGCTATCCGGTAATTCGGTAAGAGTTATGTTCTGTTTTATTCTAGACCTTCGAGTTTTGGTTACTACCATATATTTCATCGTTATTTGGAGACCCAGATTACCTGCTCCTTCCTCGAGTTGTGAAAACACTTCTTGCACGTCTCTTGTAGATTGAGCCACTGTATCTATGTCATTATCAAATGACAACACCAGTTTTGAACCTTAATTGACAAAATCATCTGTCAGCTCCGACGATATTTGACTTATTGCATGTTCTAAGTCACAATTGAACAGCAACGGTAACAAAGGATCTCCGTGTCTGAGTCCTGATGTTATACTAAATGGCGTTGATGTTCTCTTTCCTATCTTTACCTGGGCATATGAGTTTTTTACCTATATTTGTGTTAGTTTCACTAATTTTCTTGTTAGCCATAGTCTTTTCCTTTTTATGGAATCATATGCTTGCTGGAAATCTACGAAGATTGGTTGTACATTCAGGTTGAATTCCCATTTTTTCCAATATTTGTCGGTAAATATCTATGGTAAATATTTAATCTATCGTTGACTTTTCAGCACGAAAACCACATTGGTAGTCACCTATAATACCGTTTGCATAACAAGAGAGTCTCTTTAGCAAGATAACTGCTACAACTTTATATGCTGTATTAATAAGAGATATGCCTCTATAGTTTCGAAATTGCTCTTTATTCCCTCTCTTATGTATGGCTAATATGGCACTTCCAATACATTCCTAAGGCATTTTTCATTGTCATATTCTCATAATAATTTTATATAATTTTTGATGCAGAACCTTTCCTCCCTTTTTGGTCATTTCTCCATTTATACCATCATTTCGTGGTGCTTTGTGATCTTAAAGAGATATCGCATTTTTTACTTCTTTAGGTGTTAATATCCCTTAATATCATCATCAATAATAATTTTGTTATTGTCAACTATAGTAGAAGCCACAGTTAGAATGCAGTGTAGGTAAGATAGGCAATGTATTTCTTACGGGAGAACGGCCGACCACGTTGCCGTTTTACCCCAAGCGGCACATCAGGACCGGATTTAAGAATCATAGCACTAGAATATACGCGCACACAATGATTGCCTACGGTTGTATAAAAGACTATCATTATTGTTTCAACTAAAGCATGATTCAATCATCGATGTATAAATAAGAGAGTTACATTGTCGAACTAAACAATAACATGAAGAAAAATACTATAAAAAATAAAATATATCAAAAACTTATTATCGATAGTTTATCTATATTTATTAATTTTCAATAGCTTCCACAGTAAACACATTCTTTGTGTTTTAAACCCTATTTTCCACGCAAACATGTCTCTTTGTCGATTTGGGTACGGGTTATTAGACCAAAAACTTGTTGGCAAAAACTGTGGAAGCTCAGTTCTATTTTATTTTTGCAAGCGGATGAAAGTATCTACATCATGCAGCCGTTGCCAGTATCTGTCGTGAATTTCAGTGTATGACTCTTAGTGTGCAAATAAAACGTATGGTGTTAAATGTATTGAACTATGATCTAAACTTAAAAAATGGCGACAGCTTGACTATTGCTGTGGAAAAAGTTTCGAAAATGTACGGTGTGAGTGTTCGCAAAATTT
Source organism: Diabrotica undecimpunctata (assembly GCF_040954645.1). NCBI lineage: Eukaryota > Metazoa > Arthropoda > Insecta > Coleoptera > Chrysomelidae > Diabrotica > Diabrotica undecimpunctata. The sequence goes on from NC_092806.1 coordinate 126,617,689, forward strand.
ATGACATATGCGAAGAGGCTCAGCAAGGCGAACTGAAACCGGTACAAAAAAGGAAGAAAACCAGTTTCCAGTCCAATTTACGTGAGGATACTTACGATGAGAGAATGAAATCTCGAATAAGGAAAATTGTCCATGATTTTTTTTTTTTTTTAAACATACCACCAACCATCGAAAGCATAATGAACAGAGTGAAGAATGATGAAAACCTACCAGCTTTTTCAAAAACCACTTTTCGTAAGCTACTAAATGACATGGGTTTTGAATATGGTAAAAGAGGTCGAGATTCGATAATGACGGAAAGATAGTGCTAAACGCATTAGCCCAGTCAGGTTAAAAAAAAGGTCGAAAATTTTTTCGCAGATATCTGAAGCTTTTCAGATATCTGCTCGGATAAGTACTTGTATTTTTACCTTGCGTTTTTTTTAAACAATAATTTATGGTCACAATTTGATTTTTTTGTCTATAAGCTTTTTCTCCTATATTTTACATAAACAATATTTGTATCATTTTTTTATATCAAGAATATCTTTATTTTCCCGTTTTTTAAATTAAAATTGATAAATAATTTACGGAGATATTTGCAAAAAAGCAGTTTTTTTGCACTAATTTATACATTTTATTAATTTTTTTATTAACAAAATAAAATGTTATTAATACATTTGAACATCGAGGAATTACCATCTTTTAAACTTGTGCGAAATTTCCCCCCGATCGGTCAAATAGATTAAAAGTTATTTAATTTATTTATCCCTGAGGTTAAATATTTAAACTATTGAACTTGCTCTATTAATGATGCTAGACACATTTGCCAAATTTCATAGGATTATTTAAGACTTAAACTGTCTTAGAAGTTATTAAGAAATTATTTACAAAATAAACGTTTGAAAAAGGGGTATGTTTTTTTACTTATAAACAATTGTAATAACTTCTATATTTTTCAAGCTATAGACTTGTACGTACAACCATTGGATAGCCTGGTAAAAAAAAACTCACATTTAAAAAAAACCTGCTATGACCAATAGGAACGAAGTTAGGGACTATTTTTTTAAAAGTCATATCTCCATTGTTTACAAACAAAAAGAAGTAAAATTTACAAAAATTTTGAATGAATATCTAAACTTTATATTGAAACTTAGGGCTATAAAATTCATCCAATTTTTCGAAACTTACAGCCCTTCGAAACGAAGGTACTTTCGAAAGATCGACATCGGAAAGTGGAGGGAATAACTGTTTCAACTCCGTTTTTTTTTCGAGATCGGAACTTCAAATTAAAACACGTAGGAAAAATTTACATTATCTCGGCTTCCATTGCAGCTAGAAGTCTCTCTTTTAACAGAAGATTGCATTCTACTCCATCGCTGTCGTTGTGATTTTCACCCGTATTTCTTACCAGAAGTGCATATTATACCATAGTGAACTGGGTCCAAATCTCAACTAAGTTGTATATTAACTTCGGCCTACTAAAGTGACAGAAGCCCATCTATTACCCAAACGCAATAGTTTTTACCACCTTTTTTTTATTAATAGATATTTATAATTTTGATCTTGTGGTTTTTATCGTCAACCAAAATAAAGGTATTTTCAGCGAAAGTGAAGGTTTTTGTGAACATTTACAAACTGAAATTTTTATGTTGCGTTTTATTTAAATGAAATTTCGCAACGAGAGCTATGGTTTTATTATACTTTTGTCTTTTGTTAATAGAACTATATATAAGACTTACTATCCGTATAAAGTTGGTGCAATAAAGGGAAGATATAACCATTAAAGTCGTTAACTTTATTAATAGAAAATAGCAATTAATTGCGAGATTCGCCGGCAATCATATATTATTTCCTTGGAGACATCGCAACCGGTCACTCACCTCTTGGAATAATCCCGATCGCAAAAACAACATCCTATAAATCCCACTCTTTCCACTCGGTCTCCATTCCCCATTGTCAAATCTTCATTTTAATGCCATCTAACAACAACACATTCACCGTCTTCCATACCGTACGAACTACTGAACTACGCATCCTGAGACGCCATTAAAGGGATTTATGATGCCCAAGCGGATTTAGGAAACTCGTCTAGCTCTCCGGAAACTCGAAATTCTACACTACCAGCAGGAAGTTGCAGAGATGGATGACGACACGATCCAGTGACTGCAGCGCTACACATACAAGTCTCGTTGAATAGTTTTCGTTATTTTTTATTATTGGCGTAGTAAAGCAACTGTACGTAAAATCCTAATTAATTTCTTGTTATTATGTAAAAACTTTATGTCGTTGTAAAGCGTATAAAGAAGTTCCATTTGCATTCCGTAAATCTTAAATATATGGTAAATCTTAATTTTTTCTTATTTTTGAAAATTACGGAAACCCAATTTTAAAATTTTAATATCTAATAATCAATATGGTAAACAAAATTTAAGTTAAATTTTTAAACAAAAGATACACAAATATCAAAGAAACCATCACCATCAAGACCTTTTATTCTGATGGAATGTTTGCCGCTCTTACTTAGAGCTTGCAGATTTGCTTATTGTGGTAAATCACTTCGCATTCTTCTTGTACATTGTCAAAGTTTATTTTATGATGACTTGGCTTTCGTTACAATTTTCTTTCTCTCATTTCGATCTGTGCACATTCAGGATTTTGATATCTCTTGTCACCTGGTCCTGCCATTTTTCTCTGAGTCTTTCCGTTAGTCTTTCAGTTTATGGATTACATTGTAACTTGAGCAAACTATTTACTTAAGTACACAAACAATCTGAGTGTTCGGATTTGATCCCAACTGGCAACAGCGCTCCCGCGTCCTACTCCTGACCACCCTTTGGTACAGACCAAAATTTGACGATGCGAAAGATTGCATAGAATTCTTTTTCTTTTACGTTCAACTGTCCGAGAAGACACACGGTTCTTTTCAACTGCCGCATAGTGAATCATCCGATCACGTGTTAACAATAACTGTAAGTAATAATATTTCTTATACAAGCACCGAGCAAATAAATAATAATTATTGTATTTTCATCAACCAATTTAAAGGTATACTATTTATAATTGAATACATTTCTACTGAGTAAGAATAGTTTATTTAAATCCAGATAACACAAGAACCACCGCTTAATGGAAATACACCAAAGTCGAAGGATAATCCGAAGTAATTTAATTTAATTACTTGTACCCGGCCTATATATTTATTCGGCTACACTTGGATGGTGCAGAGGAGCCCAGCCCGTTTCCACTAGGCCTTTCTGCTCGTGTCGAAGAGTTTGGGTTCGGTTCTTTCAAAAATCATATAGAAGCTTATTGTATTATCTTTAAAATTAAAATTAAATGGGCGCCATTCCCCCTCGTAAGGAAACGAGCTTAGACAAGGAAATAAAATGAAAAATTTAAAATAAAACTATCCTTTTATTGTTTTGTAACGAACAAAAAGTTATTAAAAGATTCTGCTTTAAAAAGTTACGTCATCCCAGAAAAGAAATAAACAAGGCTGTGTTTACGGTATTAATTACAACTGCTTATACGAAACAAAAATTTAAAATCACATCGTAAGAAAACAAACATTTTATATCTTAGCATTCGATTATGAATGAAAAAAATATGAAAATAAAATTATACTTTATCCCAAATTTCGAAATTCGTTCACATAAAAAAATACCTTTGTATATTAGGTAAAAAGTAAATCACTTCACTGTTATTTAGTTCATAGATAGTCTTCACTGTTCAATAAAAAAAATATATAAAATGGGTACAACCTGAACTATCCAAAGGCTCGTGTGGCGTGTAGAAAGCATATATTTTTTTTACCCTCTAGATACTCGGGCTGACAGAAACATTGGATCTATTACAACAGGAACATAATATCCACCATAAAATTATATAGGATTGTTCGGCTAAGCAAACGTAATATTCTTCGAATTTTTGGTTTCAGACCACATACCACAAATCCATAGCTATTTAGATAGCCTCGGGCCAATAAACATAGTTCTAGCAACTATTAGGGCTCCCGGTAAGATTTTAAAGTAAATATTTATTTGAAAATATATAAGAGAAAAAAAAATTTCAGCTTACCTCGTCAAGAGACCACTCAAACAAATTTTTTGTCCTGTTGGTTGAACGTTCAAGGAGAGAAAGGGAAGATGAATTTTGTGGAGTTAACGAACGCTCTGATTTTAATGCGAAGGTCTGAGTTATTAGGAACTACAATTAGGAACTAGGAACTTGAGATAATTTAAATGCACTCGGAGGATTGATGGCGTGAGCAATATTGATTTGAATATTTACTAGGAATTATAATAATAAATTTTTTGAAACTTTTGAAACGGTTACATCTGGTAACCTTCTTAATCAGTAGGTCGTTTTGCCTTCTCCTTATGTCTCTTAGTTAATAGTTCATTTTTCTTCTCATTTCTCCGTTTTCCATTCTTATTCGTTCCATAATTCTTCAAACAATTTTCGTTTCGAATATTCTTAATTTTTCTTTATTTTTATCCATTAGTTACATTGTCTCAGCTGCATCTGTAACTACTGGTTTGATTGCAACTGTATATTTTTGATTTTGTATTTCTGGATAAGTTCTTGTCCTCCATTAGCTTATGATACCTCCAGTATGTTCTGTTGACTGCTAGTATTCGCTCTGTAACTTCTTCACTTCTGATATTTTTGCCATTCAAAATTACTCCCAAATATTTAAATTGTTGAACTCTTTCAAAGTGTAGTTTTCTATCTTGATTTCTCTCGTTTTGTTATCTTATCTTCTAGAATAGAGTAAATGTTGGCAGATATGTTCAGTTCCTGCAGTCATCACAAAAGAAAAAAACAGGGTAAATATTTTGTTTTTCCTTCGTTAATTTCTAGACCTCTTCTTCGTGCTTCGGTTGCTAGAATTATTACTGCTTCTTTTAATATTTTCTTTTTTTCCCATCAGAACTATGTCATCTGCATATGCTACTATTTGTGTTGAGGAGTGGGTTATAGTTCCTTTAATTCCGCTGGCCTTAACTGTTCCTTCTACTGCTATGTTGAATAGTGTGGTTGGGAAATTGCATTGTCGCACTCCTGTTTTTATTACAATTGAGCTTGTGCTACCTTCTTCTTGTTCTTATTTTAACTCAAAATCCATCTATAGTCATTTTTGTTAATCTTATTAACTTTGTCAGTATATCTTGATTGTTCATTTCATTAAATAATTTATTTCTTTCAATACAGTCCAAGGCTTGTCTGAAGTTTACAAAGAGGGTGTGGAGTTCTATGTTGTGTTCGTGGCATTTTGGATTGTTTGTGTAATTATATGGATCTCATCTGTAGTGGATCTGAATTGAGTCAGTTTTTGTCTGATAAGGGCTGTTAGAATTTTGTATGTTGTACTCAGTAGACATAGTCCTCTAGAGTTGTTACAGTTTGTTACTTCTCCTTTTTTAAATATTGTTATAATTCTACCTCCTTTCCAATCCTCCAGCATTAGGTTGTAGATATTTGTTAATAATGTTTCCCCTCCGTTTTTAATTAGCTCTTTTGAAATTTCATCTTGACCAAGTGTTTTTTTTCTGTTTCGTTTTTTTAATGATGTGTAAATATTCATCATACGTTGGTATCCCTATTTCATTATCTCTCATGTCTTGCATTACACAATCTTCCTCTTCGGGACTTTCTTTGCAGCTATATAGTTCTGTGAAGTGTGCTTCCTATGATCCATTGACAATTTTAACCACTGGTCTGCATTTTTTTTAAGAAACCATGTGATAACAATATCTTGAACTCTGTGTAACTGGTACTTGTAACAGTGATAGAAGGGATTTGCTCAAGATGAGACCTGACGCACTGAAACAAAATTATTTACAACTTATTGATAAAGAAGTACTCAAAGTGGCGCAGTTGAAAAAGGTGTTCAAGTCTAGAAATAAATAGCCGCTGGTGATAATTAAGTTCAGGGGGCGCTTTATTCAAGGATACAAAAAAATAAATAGGTACTTACTGATAACCTTTTTCTTAAAATGTAACTTAATCCTTCTGCTTTTATCGAAGATGAACCTTCCCATCACCTTTTCGTTGAAGTGAGATATTTCTCCAACTAAAATTTTTTCGTTTTTCGATGGACAACATCATGACAGACATGATGGCAAGCTCCGTCAGTCGTTCGTCCGATGTTATATTCCTTAGAAATGTCTCCTAACTGTAGCCAATTGGATCGCCAACTTTCTGGGGGAGACGATGCAGTAAGAAGACTAAGATTCAACAAGCCTTCCAACCTGATAAATTCTACATTCCGAAAAAACTTTCTTTGATAAGTTTGCAATTTTTCTTCATAATCCATTATTAATCATAATAATAACATAATTTTGCAGAGATATAATATAAAATTACAAAAAGGTAAGTATATACGAGTATTAGATACTACTGATTTGGGTAATCCTTTTTCATCAAACTTTGTCATTTTAATAAACAACACCGGGAATATTAAATACTTATATTCTTGGTGATACACGATCAGTGTGACTATTTTGACATAACTTCTGCCATATTCTTTTTTTTTTCAGTTGAAGCATGAGGCAAATATTTGCGAATTGAAAATTGCGTGATCAATCGCGTAGTAAGCTTTTTTTAACCCACATTAATACTTATAAAAGTTCCATAATAATTATTTTTGGGATATTCTTAAGTTTCTTTGAAATATATGAACCATGAATGAGAAAATTATTTCGGGAGGTGATAAAAACTACTACATAATATTTTCTTCTCTGGCAGCTGTCTGTTATACACCGGTCGTACTGCCAATTGGCTTAATTTAAATCTTCTATTAACCATTTAACAAATCTTCGGGATTTCGTCAGATCTGCTGTATGTAAGCTTTCCGCCATCACACATGGTGCTGTTATTTGGCTCTGGTATATCTAGGGCTCTTGTATTCTAATAACATCGAACTCATGGCGACAGCAGGTTCTGTGAAAACTAAATTTTTAGTTGAGGTTTTAAAATATGCACTAATTGCTGTGTTCTCTTCTAGGTAATCCCTTTCTGTCTCGGTCTATTTTATTATTACGAGTTGGGATGAAATGCTAGACAGAGTTAGCCAGTTCTGTGGGACATCGCTTATGCGATCCTCTTCCCTTGTGAATGCATCGCATGGATTGTGTTACACCTCGGAAATGGAGGGTTAGCACTGAAAGCTCAAACATGTAGTTGTGCATTTACAGATTACAACTAGGGCTGCTGTCGGCCTGACGCAATGTGACGCTTACAGATCTATTCAGGCTTTCGAAAGAACTATACAGTCTTTTAATCTGAGATCTTTGCGTTTCTGATATGTGCTCAGGAGATAATAGATAGGGCTTGCTTAGACAGCTCTAACAGTCAAGCAGCTCAAAGGGTTTTAGGAGCACCCAAAAGGTATGACACACAAGCGTAGAAGGGAACGAACGGGGTACAGTACTGGTCGGGGTAGTCTTAAAGAGCTTCTTCTGCGGAGGTTCCAAGACTTCTGGGCCAGTTATGGAGGTATGAGACAGGCTAGGCTCCACATAGTGGGGCCATCCAAAAGTTTTACAGCCCAACGTCTACTTCTAGATGGTAGAAGATGCTCTCTGGTAGTTAGTATACTTACCAGCGACTGTAAGCGGTACCTTCATTTACTTGTTTTGGAGGATGGCCCACGATGCCGTTTTTGTAATGAAGAGATGAAAACCTTCTTATATGTCCTCTGGAAGTGTCCAGCACTGGTCTATCAGAGGTGACAGATCCTAGGTTTGGTCTTTCTGCAACTGAGCAAAATGAGCGCGCGAACTTTAAAGAGACTTGTGGTTTTCTCTGAGGCTACAGGATACTAAAAGATTAGATGTTCGGAACGACCTTAGATTTGAAGCTCCTGCTGATTATAGCAGATTATTTTAAGCAGTCTGGGCCTTATGGGCTTAGTCCTTATAATCTTAGGAGGTCTAAGTGTCTGAAGAGCTCATAAATAGGCCCTGCCCCGATCTACCATAACCATAACCATACATATGTATTGTGCTTCCTTTTACCATTTAAAGCTCCTCATTCAGCCCTATTTTTCCAATGAGCTTCCACAGTCTTGAGGGGGGTCCTTTCATATAGCCTGATGCTTTTGGTTTTTCCTCTCCGAGTTCTAGATACCACAGCGTTGTGAGCTTTTCACACTGACATAAGACGAGCAGAGCGGTTTTTTCTTCTTCTAGACTTTCTTCTAAAACTTTTATTACGCTCATTTATGTGTATTGGCAAGCCCAAAACAGCGCACTAGGCCAATTAATGGCACACATGCACAATCGGACAAGTATTACCCTTTTCATTTTCTACGTAGCCTCTTTGTTCTGAAACATAGGCTAGTGTCAATCTATTTCGACTTCCAACCTGGAAGAGGGTACCCAAACAGCCCCACACAAGTTTTGAATCGACCTGCATAAAACTGCTATCGGAATAGATCACGATTGAGTGATTCTCCACTTGTCGACATATTAGTTCCATAGCACACCTTTTTATATCAGATCAACTTCTGCCTGAAACATATTTAATCGAATTTCTCTACTTAGTCTTGTACTATATATACCAGCCTTTGTTGTATCTTCATCGGTTTTGGAGCCATCTGTATACCAACCTGAGTTTGCCATTACTGACACTCATTTCCTAGGCTTCCCTCTTTGGTAGTATGATATTAATCAAAGCTTTACCTTTGGACTTATGCTTATAGGAGCTGGACCCTATACTAGGCTGTGTACTGCTGACTTTGTTGTTGCATATATAAATATATGCAGTTGTAAGTTTAGCGACAGTTGTAGCTGTGCATATGTGTATATTTATTTTGTCTTTCGATGTGTGTGTGCACATGTGTGTTTATTTGGGGCATACGTTATCAAATCTACAGTTAATGCCAAAACTGCAGCCCCTATGCCATATTCTCAGTTAATCCGCGGTTGTTTGTTTGGTTATAACTTGATCACACCTACACCTGTTTCTTTTGCGTCGTTGGGACGCGCTGTGTTACGGATGAGAAGTTCTTCATAGTCTGTTCTGCGTAGTGTACACTCTATAGTGACAGTATTTATTTTGACTTATAGTATAATTTTTCATAAATGTAAGCAATTATTTTATTTCTTTTGCTTTTACTCTTTAATTGGAGAACTGAGTTGACATGTTCATAGGTCAAATTTACCGGTAGATATAATTTCAGTTTATAGACTTTCTGCGAGCTCAAAGTATGATTTACAAGTATAATATTGAAACGACGAAAACAGTAAACACTAAAGTTAGATCACTTAATGGCAATCGTAAATCAAAACTGACATAATTTCGCTATTTTAACAAAACTATGAATTTATGATTGATAGTATTGCTACAATTGATAGTATATTTCTATTTAAAACACTTTCGCTGTAGAAATTGTACATTTCTGCATTATTAGATCAATTGAATTGCTATTAAGATTTAATACGTATCCTGTGAATTTCAACACTTCTGCAGTCATCTTTAGTGTTAATTTTTTAGCAAACAAAAGCCATAGTACTTTAAGGATACGTATTCTTTAGCGATAAAATAATACACTCGGTGTTTTGTGGTGTGGGTCACCACAAAACACCTTTGGCCTTTTATTTGGTCAAGAGCCATCCGAATTACGCGATAACCGGATACCTAGAAGTCGTTGCCTACAAATAAATTTATACAAGTTGTATAAATAGAAGTTGTTTATACAAGTTGTTGTAGTTAAGTGTTAATAAGTCTTATTATTTTATTTCTGATTATAACAGGTTTGAGTGTATAATCAACGTATATCTAGAAAAGCATTTTAACAAACGCAGTCCGTTCTCTATTAAAAGAAACGTGAACTATTACAATACGGTCTTTTATCTAAGAAAATCACTAAAACGGCCTACACACTATGCAACTCATCGTTCAAGCAAATTGTAGTACAGGTTGAACAACGAAGATTGATGACACAAGTTCCTAGTATTTCGCCCACGGACTAGAACAACCTGAATATCAATCAGTCTTAACAACTTAACAGTACTTATCTCTGAATGCAATTCAATTCGGTTGCGGAATAATACAGAAATATTGTATATATATATATATATATATATATATATATATATATATATATATATATATATATATATATATATATATATATATATATATATATATATATATATATAACGGAGCTTTGAGGATTATTGGGATCCGCAGCGGTGAAATAAGTGTACTCTTTTAACTGAGTTTCAAGCTTTCGAAAATGTTTATTTTCATCGTCAGGAAAAAACTAAAATAAAGAGCTAATGTTAGTAAAACATCCTCGAAAAAAAATTTTTTTATTAAAAGATGTAAAAGTTGTTTTTTTACTTAGGTTATTGAGATTAGTATTTCTTGGATGTTTCACTAACATGTGACAATATTACGAACCACTCATAAAATGAGTTAAAAATTAAAAAATACATGGTGTAAAAATTTTTTTAAAATTGACAAATTATATAAACTGACACATAAGAAAAAGACAAAATCAAAAAAATTTGTTTAAAGGCGAAGTGTGCCAGCCAACTGTGAATTGTGATTAAGAAAAAATGTCATTTTGGACATTGCAAATCTGTCTGATATAATCCTAAACAGGCACTGTTGTAAAGCTTCAATCTCTTGTATTTGACAATATTTTATAGACGGTGCTCAAAAGAGTTATTCATCCATAGTTATACCATTTCAGTTTATCTTTTTGTACAATGGAAATATTAGGTCTAGACTCAATACCTCAGGCGTTTGTTCCTCTGATCCTCAGATCTTACAAACTATATTATAAACTGCATTGGTTATTGTTATCCGTCATGTAACTAACTCTGGGATAGTTTTATGGTAGTTGTTCCATTTAGGGAGGTTCTATAAATTCCTCGTTTTGGACCTGTAGTTCTGTATTGTAAACAAATTCATCTTCTAACAAATCTCGGAAATATTCAATCCATGTCGTCATGATATTCTCTTTGCTGTTAAGATACTTGCCACTCTTGCCACTTATTGTTGCATATTATGTTAGTTCTTGGTTTAAATGCGTTTCTTATGATGTTTATCTGACTATGAAACGATAATGCTTATCGCTGGCTCGTATAAAATTTGAATCGTTATAACATGTTATTTCGTTTAACACCCGATTCTTTCTTCTCTTTATGTGATTCTTTTCATGTATTATTGGCCAAACCACTTGTTTTTTGTTTGGTTTCGGGATTATACCCAATGTACTTTCGGCTGTTGATTTTATAGCCTCCTTGCAGTGGTTTCCCATTTCCATACTCGTTTGGTCGGCTGTTTGTTCTAGTCTAGAGTTTTTAGTATTGCTAATTACATACTATTGCGTTAATTTATTTGTTTATCTTAAAAAATTTATACCTCCTCAAAAAGGTGTCCCATTAATGTAGAGCACAATAAAAATGCTCAAACCAATATTAATAAAAATACGATTTTACAACATGAAATATAGTTTTCTATTAACATTTCGCAACAAAATCTTGTGAAATGCAGTGAATACACTACTATCAGTTTATCAGAATATCTGTAATTATAAATAACATGCACCGGTTTTCTTGCGTCACGGCAAATAACCTTTACAACTTCACAAGTATATATTTCCAGACCTTTCTCAATCCGTCCTTGACAAATTTTAAAAACAAACCATAAAAATACACTACATACGTAAAATCCACTTACTCATCTAACCATTGTAAAGATTTGCGATAACGCGAACTTGCGAAAACAAAGCAGATATTATGAATCGACCTACCTCAATAATAACGTGTGACCTTCGCAAAATCAGTCGTATCTCTTCCGGTTGTAAAAAGTTTGCAGTTCTATTAGGCCAGTCAATTGGATCACCATATTCAAATTAGCAGCAAAATATTAGGTCATTAAATTTATTTGCAAATAAATTTATAATTGTTCAATTCAATACTGCTATATTACATACATTACTTAAAACAATTATGGGAAAATCAGCAAAAATCTTTATATATAAAATATTTAATAAAACTTTTACTGTCCATATTTACAATATACAGTGCATATTGTGGCATATATGGCACAAGCATATTTTTGATCAACAAATACTGAAATATAAAGAAATGCGTGAAAATACTTACAGAAATTCTTTCTTGGAGGTCTATCCTTGATGTCGCTATTTTTTCTATGTACAAAAATATTCAGTAGAAACTTCGATAATTGAATATCAAATTGCATAATTCTTATAAACAGCTGTCAGACCGCGGCCATTTGCAAATGTTCATAAAAGTTCACTTTGTTGCATTGAGATGGCGCTTTATTACCGGTTATAATTAATAACTTACCGGTTAGGTATAAAACTAAGTATTGTGTCATATATGACCCACTATGCGGTAAGGGGTTAATATGTGGTGTGTAACCTAAGTTTCTTTTAGTTTACCATGTGTTTTCGTGTTGTAAAATACTCACGTGTAGGTTTTATACTAAATATCGAATTTTATTGCTGTTTTTGTTATTGATAATTATTATTGACAGACAATTAATTAATAGCGTAACTAAATGTTGTTCAATTATTTTTTAAATTCATATAATTTTAACATGTTTTTCATAAAAAACGTTTAAAAAATTTTATAGGATAAATTTATTCCTACAGTGTCATGTGCACTAAATGGAAAAATCTTTATTTTTTTAATTCCATTTGTAGGATAACCCAAAAAGAAATGTGGCAGATAAAAAATTGACATAGTTGAGCCAGATCCACCTCAAGGAAGTGACAATACTAAGGACTTTGATTATGCTGAAGAAACTTCTGTAGTATTAAAGTAGTATAAAAGACGTATCTTAAAAATAATGAGCTAAATACAATAATCCAAAAATATTAGAACTTTCAAAAATATTCTATTGCAATAAGTAATTGGTTTGAAACTAAATCGTTGACGTTAAAAAAACTAAGATGAAAGATGTAATTTAAAATTAATTCAACTATATTTAAAGGTTTTTTACCCATGTATTTAGTGGCTTTAATCACATTTTTGTTATAACCTTGGTCAAAATTTGAACTTTCACGTTTGCTTTAATTAAAGTGGTAATACTTATTTTATGATAGCACTGATGATGGAATAGTTATTCCGAAAACGTTCTGTGATGTAGCCCAATAGAGTTTTTTTATATTAATATACCTTTTATAAAAGAATTTTTTTAAAATAAAAATTTTTGTGATTCATGGTATACAGCTACAGGAATTTAATTTAACTACAGGAATTTAATTTCCTTGTGGGGAATTAACTGGTTATCAACGGTCTATTTCCGGAAAAAATTAAAATAAAGGAAGGCCCCTGTCTAGAAATGGACGCGATTGGTTCAGAAATAATAGATGAACCATAGACAGAGAAATTAATAATTAAATTTTTTATGAAAATTTTAAATGAATGAATTTTAAAATGAATTTTTTAAATTAAATAATTAAATTAAATTTTTGACGCAAAATATCGTTGATAAAAATGTAACAAAACATTATTATAACTGGTTCTTCAAAAGTAGGGAAATACATTCTTAATTTCATGGCCGAGACATCTTAGTACCCATAATAAGTCAAGTTTATTAAATATTTTAAATATAACGCTATATTCGGACACTAGGGAGTCACTATCGAGAGGAAGAGAATCTTTTATGGGGAAACTTGTAAATTATTCCTGTTGGTGGATCTGGATATCCGCGGAAAAAGTTGTTTGAATTATGGTCCTATCTGTCATCATTTATCTTCTCGGGCGACGAATTTTAAAGAGGATGAACTACTCTATTTTGTTAATGCGGCATTATAATTAAAATGGTGCAGGATACTGAAAAAGTTTTGGTTTTCGCGAAGTTTTTAAGTTTTTTTTTTTAATTCTCTTTTAAAACTATTCCATTAATATTATTAATGTTAATATTACTGAAAAAAAATTTTTATAGGTCATAGTTCTTCCAATCGTTAATATGTTGGGCTGGCTATCCTAAGATCTCAAAAAATTTTTGTCCCATTCGTAGAAAAAATATGGGCTTAACTCTAAGTTTATATGTAGAAAATTTATAACTGTCTACTCGTTTTAACACAGCAGTATTCCATCAATTATATCTTAATTGATTTATATGTGTTTTATTTCAGCTTCTGATTTTTAAGTAAACAAATTAATGATAAATATTTCATGTAAAAATTTACTATTTATTTCAAATGTATAAATCAAAAAATGATTAACATTAGGAATGAAAAACACTGGGAATGTAAACATTAGGTGGAGCAAAATCAAAGATTCTGTTATAAAGACACATAACGAAACTCCACAAAAGAAAGAAGAAAGCCGAAAATCTTGGATGACTCAGGAAATACTTGAAATCATGGAACAAAGAAGAAAATATAGAAACAAAAACCCAGATAAATACAGAGAAAACAAATTAATACGAAATAAAATAAAGGGGGCTAAGGAAAAGTGGATTATGGAAACATGCATTGACAAAGAGGAATTGTAGAAAAAACATGATTGTTATAATTTACATAAAAAAGTCAGAGAATGATCTGGAAAATCACGAATTTTCACACACCTAACCGGTTAATTAACAAAAAAATAACCCAATTGAATTAAAACAAGCACGGACTAAATATATTGAAGATCTTTTCATGGACACAACAACGGAACCATCACAAATTGATAGCGAGAAAGCTCCAATAATATTAAAATCTGAAGTCCAACTGTGGTAACATTAGATGGAAATAGCACGGATGCGCAACAGATAAGTAGAGGTGTGAGACAAGGTTGTGTACTTTCGCCATTACTATTTAATATATACTTCGAAGAGATATTTACACAGCACTTGTAAACTCTACAGAAGGGATCAAGATAAATGGTGAAAATATAAACAACATTCGTTATGCCGACGATACAGTCATTATCGCTGAAAGTGAGAAAGACCTACAGACGCTACTAAACACTATTTGTGATACTGGGGAACAGTTTGGTTTAACAATAAACATGAAAATAAATCATGGTTATCAGTAAGAGAGGTAAAATCATAACAAGGATCCAGATAAAAAATGAAAATATTGAACAAGTGAAAATAAAGTATTTAGGAGTCTGGATTATTGAAGATCTAAATCCAAATTCAAAAATTCGACCAAGAGCAGCATTTTTGACGATGAGGAAATTTCTGAGTAACCAAAGACTCAATCTGCAAATCCGATATCGGATGGTAAAATGTTATATTCACTATATTCTTCTTTATGTGCCGACGACGTAAACTTGGACTGTTAATGTTGAATTAATTAGAAAGCTAGAAGCTTTTGAGATGTGGGTTTTAGAAGAATTTTGAAAATACCATGGACCGATCATGTTACGAACGAAATGGTGTTGCACAGAATGAAAAGAGACAGAGAACTTTTGACTACCATTAAAAGAAGAAAGACAGTATATTTGGGGCGCATACTAAGAAATGAGAAGTACAAGTTATCGCAGATGATTATAAAGGATAAAATCGAAGGAAAAAGGGGTACTGGTAGACGACAAATATCCTGGCTAAAAAAAATTCGCGACTGGACCGGGTTAAACACAGAGACGCTTTTAACCCTGTATCTGGAAAAGTGCTTCAAAATATATAAAAATATGAAATTTGATATATGGTGTCAGTTTGGGACCACAAACAATAAGCAATAAAAATAAAACTCACAAAACTAAAAGAAAGTGGCTTTTAAATTTGTAGCTAAAAAGTTACATTGCCAGTTTGAACTACAATAATATATAGCTAAGGTATGGGGTGAGGTATAAATCAGATTATCAATTATAATATCATTAAATATATAGAATAAAAGTGTGTAAGAAGAATATATGAAGTGCTGCAAAAAATATTAGAACTGAACCATGAGTAACCAAAACGTTTATGCTTCATTGTGAAAAATATAAAAACAATTTTTAATTTTAGTCAAATATGTCGCATTTACTGCATTCCATAACAGTAAATCCAGATGTACTGGTAGATGTAGGTGTTTGGGCTAATGAGCAACTGAATCCTGTGTAGTCGCTTTATCTGGTTTCAGTGCAAGAAAAGATTGAATTTTATTTTTAGGCTGCAGGGAAGGTCTACCTCTTGGTCTGGTCTTGGTCTGGGTCTTGGTCTACTATGGAATCAGAGGTATCCCTCTTAAGCTTATAACTTCTTATCTATGTGGCAGACACCAGGCGGTAGTGTCTAAAGGTCATCTCTCCGATTTTCTATCCGTAAAACATGGAGTCCCACAAGGTTCGGTCTTAGGACCTCTTTTGTTTATTATTTATGTCAACGATCTGCCTAAATTCATATCTTCGTACAAAACCATACAATTCGCAGATGATACGACATACGTTATTTCAGGAAAAAATAATGATGATTTAAAAATGTCTCAAGAAGTTTCTACTAAATCTAGCTCATGGTTTGCTGCAAACAAACTAAAACTTAACTCTGATAAAACGCAAAATTTGGTTATATCTGCAAGTAATTTACACAATGATCTAGTTAACAAAGAGACTGTTAAACTATTGGGAATAACCATTGATAATCGACTCAACTGGTCGGCTCATATCTCACAACTTAAGAAAAAGCTATCAAGTTCATTATTTGTTATTCGCCAACTAGCAAGGGTTGTCAACTTTGAAACATTAAAAATGACATATTTTTCCTTATTTCACTCTCATCTAAACTATGGTGTAATCATATGGGGCAATTCAACAAATGCACTTCAAATTTTTAGAATGCAAAAGAAAGCTGTCAGGATTTTAGCAGGGGTTAGTTATCTAGAACACTGCCGACCTTTCTTTATCAAATTCAAAATTATGCCGCTACCTACTCTGTTGATATTTCAAGTTCTAACTGAAATTCACAGAAATCGTGCCCATTTAATAAAGCAGTCTGATGTCCATGTTCACAATACGCGAAACTGTCACTACCTACGAACAAATCGCTGTAGATTAAGTCTTTTAGAAAAAAATAGTCTTAATTATAACTATTACAATATTTTACCAAAAAGTATAAAAAGCTGTAATAGTTTCGATAAAGTAAAAAATATCTTCTAAAACATTGTTTTTACTGCTCAGAAGAATATATGACTCATTGCAGAACATCCACTGAACTGCTTACCGTAACTTTGACATAATGTTTTTCTGTTTAATATGTGTTCTTGTTTGTATATATTATTTAAGTTACGTTTTATATTTCTTTTTTAATACTATGTATGTTCTTTTTGACTTGCTACAAACAATATTTGTATATGTTATGTAGTTAAATAAATACTCTACTCTACTCTTTTACTTTATTTTCCTGTGCGTGCGAGAGAACTTGCTAGCTCTAGTCTAAATGCTTTCAAAGGGTTCATAGGTTTTTCTTTCAGAGCATTGCAGTCATTTTTATAGAAAATCCATGCATTTGTGACACACATGTCCAATATCCAAGTCAGAATTGGAAAATACTTTGACTCTTGGCTCCCCTTGGACTTCTATACAATCCAAGTAAAGAGTTTAGCTTATCAACCATTTTCATGTGCTTGATATATTGGGTAATTAGAAAGAGACAGGGTACATTTACTTCTTTTTTCAGTTTTACAGAATCTTCGTACATAAGTTAGGGGTTGAATTCCCTTTTCGGTATCAAACATACATAAATGATCCTCTGCCACTTTTCGACATTACCTTATCGCTTTCCATTATACATCCCTTGATTCTGTTTTGCCTAATTGTTTCCAAACTCAGTATCCCGTATTTTTCCTTTAGATAAATAAAAAGCTCCAGACCGGAAAACCAGTTGTCGCAAAAATTTATGAATTTGAGGAATCAGAAATGGTCTTAATCAAACTTATAACAACGCTAGCATCTACACCAAAAGAAGTTTCTTCTTCGGTAAGCGCGCTTAGACAACAACTCAGAAAATGTGAAAGCTTCTTGGTATGCAATAAAATCGGCAATATAGCCAGACACGCCAGCTCGAACAAATATCTTGTATCCCCATTTATAAGGCTTATTTTGAATATATTGCCTGAGATTCCCTGAACGAATACCTTTATATGCAATCATAGTTTCGTCTATGGAATACTGATTTTCAAATTGATGTCTCTGGCAAATAAATCTGACTGCATCCAAAAGTGGTCTGATATTGAAATACCGACCTTTGGTTTTGTCTGTAACTTAGCTGTTATCATTACAGTGTATAAATCTTCTGAGAAGTTGAAATTGTTTTAGTTTCATATTATCCGCAATTTGCGATATTCTAGAGAATGTCGCCCAATAGTCTTCTACTGCTGGTAAATTTCTTACTCCCATCAATAATAAAATGGATAAGAAATCTGTTATTTCACGGGGCGAAATGTTGATGGATTTTCCTCCTACCTGTGTACTGTACAAATTAGACTGGTACACGATATTTTCAATAACGTCAAGTGAAAACAACTTGGTAAAGTACTCCAAAGGCGTAGCTACCTCTCCACTAAAAAATCAATCTGAATCATAAATGGAAGTTATTGTAATATTATCTGTATGCTATACCTCGAAAGAAAATAACATTATAAGGGAATGTATGGAGGATTTCAATGGCGAGTCTTATATTAGGGAAGCTCTCAAATACTATCACCACGAGTGCGGGAGTTATTTGAACTACTTTGTTCTTATCAGTGCTGAATGATATTATGAGAAAAATGACAAACAAATAGTGCAGGGGAATTCAGTGAGATTTAACCAGTCATCTGGAGGCCCTCATCTTTTTGGATATGTCTTTTAGCGCAAATATTTCTTCTTTTTCAAATGTGTCTCTATCCTGTGCTTTCCTTATTAGGTATTGGAAGTCTAGTCTCCTGTTCAATCCTTGATGTTACGCAGTTAGGTCATTTGTCGTCTGCCAGGACCACGTTTACCTTCAAAGGAAAGATTTACCGATATTAAATTTAAATTAAATGCATTAAACCGGGAAGCTGAAACTGCCGGTCTTAGTATTAATACTTTTAAGACCAAGAAGATAAGACTGAATGTAGCAAATATAGACCAAACGTTCGATATTGAAGATGAGACGGTAGTAACAGTCGACTCCTTTGTATATCTAGGATGCGTTGTAACAGCAAATGGAGGAGCTCTAGATGATGTTAAAAGTAGTATCGGAAACGCAAACGCTGCATTTGTTCAGCTCCACCCTATTTTTAATAATATATACATCTTCCTAAATATCATGCTTTGCATCGTCAACACCAACGTTCTTTTGTACGCTTGTGAGATATGGAAAATAGATACAAACATTACAACTGCAGATGTTTATGAATCGTAATTTCAGAATATTTGGTGGCCTGCGGCCATTTCAAACGAAGAATCGTGGAGGAAGACGAATAAAAACAATATCGGAATAAATAAAGAACTGGTTATTTGATCTTAATTGATCTTGGGAAAGCATATGATACAGTGTCTCTAGAGATTCTGTGGTGGGTACTGAAAAAGAAAGCAGGTCCCGATAAGTATGTGATTTATGTGAATATTGTGATTTGTGATAGATATGTACGATGGTGTAACAACTAGTGGTAAAAGATATGTGCAAGAGACTGATAATTTCACGTGGGAGTACAATAACATCAAGCGATTCGTTCTTTTTTAATCACACGATTATTTTATTGTTATATTGTACCAGTAAACAGGAACCAAGTTCCAAAGTGACATTACTAGAATGCTGTTGTATGCTGATACTATGCTAATCAAATTAGAAATAATTTAAAAATATCCGAAGAACCTGCCACTGTAAGTAATAATTTTAAAATACGTTATTTATGCACTCTCAAAATTGACCAAATTGTTGAAAGATATACCATGTATAGAGTTTATAAGCATCATAACAATAAATAAAAACACCATTTTTTTAGTGCTATAACCATCAGTGAGGAATTTGTTTTATTTAAAAAGTTGAAGTGGAACCATAACTCAATGAAATATCAAATAACTAAATAAAATTTTGTCCTTGTGAGCTAGCAATACCCATGGTATGATATTGAGGCATGATTTTTGGCAGCTGACCCAGGCGTGTGACATAGTCAAGAACGCTCGAATCCATTATTTGTAATGATAGTTAACGAGTTTTTTGACATTGTATCAATTACCGCGATTTTTCTTTAGTTCAAACATTAAAGTGTCTTAAAAAATACCTGTGGTGTTTAGTTACTGTTTAGTTTATTATACTGTATAGTAGTTTTTTTGTAAACCTAAAAATTTTTATTTGCCATTGTATATCTGGTTTTGTACCTTTTTCAAATGAGCAGTGCAGTTGCTTGTTGCAATAGTGACAATGAAGATAGGGTATTTCATTATTGTTATTTTCTAACTTTTCGTAAGCTTTGTCTATAAAATTGTACAATTTTCTGTGACAATAAAGTATATTTCTATTTTATTCTATACCCATACGATATAAACAGATATCTTCTAAGTCTTTTAAACATAGTGTTAAAGAATTCTTGATTTACTACAGTTTCTATTCTATTGATGAGTATCTGTATCATGTATTGTATTGTATTTTTATGTTTGACAAATGTAATAATGTAGAAATTTACATGAATAAATCTATCTATGTATCTACTTTATAAATTTTCCACTTTTTTCCTATTAACAAATTACAACAACACCATAAATTCTTCAAAGGACACCGAATAAAGTCAAGATAAACAATAGTATAACAGAAAGCTTAAGGTCCATTATCATCTAAAATGTTCAGCATAACATTAGAAAAGGTTATACAGGAAGCAAACATTAATAGAACAGGTCTGATCTACCACAAAAAACATCACTGCTTAGCATTTTCGAACGATTTGGTAATCTTGGCTAGAAGGAAAATAGACCTGATGGAAACAGTCATGAAACTGAAAGAGAGGGTAGCAACCAAGGAAATGTATATAAATAAAGCAAGAAGAATATAAAATGCACAAATAAGAAATTCGTTCGGGGGCAGTACATAACAATGATAAGAGCAAAGGTAACACAATATAAATTCGAAGAAGTTAGAAGATTTGAGTACATTGAGAAATATCTTCACAAGAGAACCTTACTGTGAGGAAGAAATACAGAAAAGAATTATGTCTGGCAACCGCGGTGTTTTTGCTCTCAATGGGTTGTTAAGGACATACAAGACCGTAATAAGGCCAATAATGATGTTTGCTTCTGAAAAAAAGGTCACAACAAAAAACACCATGAGTTTTTATTGGTTTGGGAGCGCAAAATCTGGTGGGAAAAACTTAAATGGACAATGAATAAGAACAAATATCGAGCTAACGGAACTTTATCAAGAACCCTACATATTACCGGTAATTAAGGTTCAAAGGCTTGGATGGTTGGGCCATGTGCAGAGAATGATTCCATCTATAATTCCCAGAATGGTAGTACCTACTGCATTGACAGGCAAAAGGCGAAGAGGAAGACCGAGGTCAAGATGGAGCAACGAAGTTAAAGAAGATATGAGAAGACTTAACGTAACGAACTGGGAAAGAAAAGGAGTGACAAAGAATAGTACATCAAGCCATGGGCCTACTAGGCTCGTAGTGTATACATCATATTATTATCATTATTAAACAATACCAAGATAATTTTATGTGTGAAAATTACAAAAGATGTCATTTAAAACATTGTGCAATATTGTGTGACCTCACTACACTCATATTCGATGGCCAGCTAGCTCATCCGATCTAAATAAGGTTGACTTTATCATTATTTATTTTGATTTTGTGTTTAGTTCAGTATATACGCACAAATTTTGTGTACCTACGTTACAAAGTGATCTCTGTGAGGCTTTTAAGGTTTTTTATTCTCAAAAATTATTGAGTCCACCACGTAATGGTTACCTTAAGAGAAAATGCTGATAAAAAGGGATTGTTGTTTATTTTTTTTTAATGTTGTTGCTGATTACGAAAATAGAGCTCTTCCATTCGGAATCTCTTTGGATTTGTCAACATTTTACAGTTTGAACCAGGAAGGCAGGATCAAGTATAAAAAAAAAATGATTGGAACCTAATAAATACTATTATTACGAGTGCAATTAAAGATAAATAGAGACTATAGAGTGCAGAAAGGTGTAGCAAAATTGTTGTAGTAAAATAAATGTGAAAGATAACGGATGAAGTGGAGTACTGCCACAAAGGTTTTTCTGCACGCCGCCCTGGACGGATATTTTTAATCCGATGGTGTCTAAAGAAAAATTTAGGAAGAAAAAATAACAATAGAAATAAAACTAGGTAAAATGAGTTTTATAATGTTACTTCTCAACTCTTTTAAAATGCTTTGTCGAAAGAACATATTCACCCACCTGTATTGTTCTGTTACTAAGAATCTACAATACTACGAAACAAGACGATAGACATACAAATTCATGGGGTATATACTTTTGAAGTCTTATTATTCGCGTATATGAATAACTGCAGCTGTAACAACACTTGCGGGAGTGTTATTAATGATTTTCAAAATGTCAAGGTAAAAGCCAAGTGATTACGAAATTTTTGAGTTCTTACTTCGATTATCTTGCATTTTAATTCACTAGATCCTCATTAAACTTTGTTTTGGTTAAAATACGAAAACATGTGGTTTTACTTATTAATTATAATAATTTGTTTTTACAATAATTTTGTTTAATTGTTGTTATAACACACAAAATAGTTAATTATATGTTAGTTAAGTTTGAAATATCCTTCAATTTGAATTAAGCAAGGATAACAACTATCCAAAAATAATGATGATTTTCTTTTGTAGATAAATTTATGCTTTTCATTTAGACTAAAACAGATGAGATTATTTGGGGAGATATTCTTACTATACTATAATTCACATTCAGATGGCAGCGTTCCAGAGATAGGCCTGTACTTTCTATATGCCAGAAATAACTACATTGTTGTCAGTTTTTAATCGTACCTACAATCGTACGTTATGGGCCGGCTCCTATAAAAGAATTATAATTTCGGAAATATTTATGAATGTGAAACGGAAAAATACTACATTTTTTTAATTATATAATTTTTCTGTTGGTATTTTAAAAATAGAAAGTTATATTTCGGAAATCTGGTCTTTTCGGAATTATATCTTCTGTTCAAAATTGTTTACAATTCGTGGAAATGAAATAATTATTTGTATAATCCGTTTTTGATCTTAATGTCCTTTTAATGACACACTTTCTCTACCTGCATTTACAGTTACAGACATTAAAAAATAATTTAGAATTAAAAAAATATACCTATTTATAAATTCAAAATTATTGTCTAATGCCAGCAATTATAAATTCAAGTAAATACTTGAGAGTCGTTAAAAGAATTTTCAGTTGATATCAGACGTTTGTGTCGTGTCAGTGTCAAAATGGCCGCGAGTGTAATAAAATTCAAAAACGGTAATTTGTTAAATAGTGAATGCAAAAAAATAGTGTTAAATGTTTTTAACTATTTATCAAACAGTAATAATGATAAAAGTGTATCAACAATAGTGCGGGAAGTTTCTGCTATGACTGGAGTCTCTGAGCGAACGATATTCCGATATAGAAGTGAAAGTAAAAATGGTCCACTCGTAACTCCTATAAGAAAAAAAAAGAACCGGTTATTTGAATAGTCGTGAGAATAGATATGATGAAGCAACTCGGTCTAGAATAAGACAAGTAGTGCACGGTTTTTTTATGGACAATATTCCTCCAACCCTTGACGTAGTACTAGAAAAAATTAAGCAAATGGAGCATCTTCCGAATTTTTCCAAGAGTACGTTGAGAAGACTATTGCACGACATGGGTTTTATATATGGCAAACAAGGTAGAAATTCAATATTAATAGAAAAACAAGAAATAGTCGCTTGGAGGCGTCACTATCTCCGGGAAATAAAGAAACTTTAGGAACGAAGGAGCCAATATCATTTATATGGACGAATCATGGGTTAATACTGGAATAACCAATGGGCAAGTATAGCAAGATACAACAATAAAAAATAGCCGACAGGCTTTCGTAAATGGACTTACGACAGGTTTAAAAACTCCGACCGGAAAAGGACCAAGATTTGTTTTAGTCCATGCAGGAAACAAAGACGGATTTGTTGAAGGTGCTGACATCACTTTTCTTGCCAAAAAAGGTGCTGAAGATTACCATGAAGAGATGGACGGAGATCTATTTGAAAAATGGTTTGAAGAGATGTTAATACTGAATCTCCCAAAAAATAAAAAGAATGTCATTATCTTGGACAATGCATCTTATCACTCTAGGAAATTAAATTTTCCCAAACAATATTGGGTGAAACGTCAAATTAAGGAGTGGCTCTATGAAAAGGACATTTATTTTGAAGAAGATTACTTAAAAAATGAACTTCTGGAAACTGCTAATGTATTTAAAAATATTTATGACAAATACAAAATTGATTGTATTGGTGAAAAATACAGGAATCACAGTGACGAACAGTGCCACGTAGATGTACATATCTTAAGACTTCCGCCTTATCACTGTGAACTGAACCCAATAGAAATGGTGTGGAGTGAAGTGAAACGGTACGTGTCCTTTAAGAATTCAAGTTTCAAACAAAACGACGTTAAAACATTGATTTATGAAGGTTATGATAAAGTACAGAACAATGGACATTGGAAAAATTACGTCAACCATGTTATAAAATTGGAGAATAATTTTTGGACAGTAGACAACATTCAAGATGACATTGAACCTATTAGAATTTCATTAAACGATGACTCTGAAGATGAACTAGATTATGAAAATGAAGATGATTGAAAATTGTTTTTCGGGGGTATTCTTTTCTCAGTAAAGGTAATAAAATATTTAGTTGATCTGGTTGAAATGTAGCACACTTAAATAACTCATTAATCGACATAATTTCAAGTAGTTATATTAGACGTCATTATGCAAAAAATAAAGTTATGAACATTTAATAAATTAGTGCACAATTGAGGCCCCTAGAACACAAGGGGTGTAAGTGCCAAAAACAAAGTTTTGAAAAATCTTTGTTCAAAGTTCGATATAAATTTAAAAACCTAGGTAGCACTTTTTCAGTTTTCAGCATGTTTTCAATGACATGTAATTTTTGATGGTGTTATTGTTGTTAATGTAGAAAGTTTGAAGCCAAAAGTACGTGCCTGTTGTTAGATATCAGTTGCTAAGTGATAAGCAACTGCACTTACACCCTTGTGTTCTAGGGGCCTCAATTAGGGGTTTTTTGCAATTATCTCAGTCATTTGTTTATGTATTTTAATTTACAAACTAAAAAATTAAAAAACTGTTTAAGATCTGCAACATTTATTTGAAACATTTTTCCCTAAAATGCACGAGGAACAAAATAGGCAAAAAAATGATTTTTTCCAAACTTCATCTTTCTTTAAAAAATAAACAAAGCAAAATTGGCTGTAATTCTTCAAGGAATTATCATCAGTTATCCCTTATCTACCGTTTAGAACATTAAAAAACCTGTAGAATATTTTTCATATTTTTTTCCCTATTAACTGCGGTATTATGTATAAAAGCATTTTAGGAATTATTACCATTTATTTCATTCACGAATTTTCTATTAACAACTTTTGCTTACCTAAACATATCTTAGTTTACCGTGAGTTTGACCCTGCTTATTTTACAAAAGTAGCAAAACTTACAATGGCAGTAGAATTGGCAACGCTGTTATCCAATATCCATACACTGCCATCTCAACGTGACTTTATCGTATAGGTACATGTGTTTCAGTGTTTAACTACTGCTACTGCAATACTTTTTACTGGTTTTTATTCATTTTAGGGATTTATTTAGGGATGAAATTAGTTAACAGTATAAAAACTCTGGAAAATTATAAAATAAAGAATAACATTGCTGTACCAGAAAGGTCAATAGATAGAAGTGACCAAAAGCATTATCTTTAACTGGCAACGGAAAATGTTTTGAAAAAGTATTTGAAGTTAGAAACCAAAGTAAAGGCAGCCACCAAGTTAGGTGACAATCAATGAATAATAAATAAATACAAACTAAAAAAATTGATAACTGAAATATATTTACGATGATTACGATTAAAGAGAATAGAGAAATCCAGCCGTTGATTAGGAAAATAGATAAGGAAATGAAATATGAAGGATAATAATCAGTAAGAAAACTGCATATCAAAGCCATAACATGGAACAGAAATAAGTCAAATAGAAATTGACAGAATATAACAAATAACTATGAACATGACAACGAAAAAGTAAACGGGTAGGTCAAGAACAAAGAGTCAAAATATAGAAAATATAACAGTGGCGAAAGAACTAAAAATAAGTTTAGACACATGAATCGAAAAGAAACATTTGTGGAAAGATATGGCGTGGATACACTTGTAATTCAAGAAGTAAAACAAAAAACTGCAACACAAGTAGAAGGGTATATCTTTCTAAAAAGTGTTAAAGATATTTAATAATTTTGTGATTCGGATTTATGGTATTAAAAAAAATAAAGTAACAAATGATGTTCAAGCCATTTCCGATGAACGTTGTTACCTTCAAGGTAAAAGGACAACGAATAAGCTTGCTAAATATCCAAGTGAAGATCGAGAGAAACATGAAAGAGACAAATAATATTTATAAAAAGTCCAGATTTACCAGATGTGCTGGTAGAACAAAGATAAATCAGATTTTAGAGAAAGCTATAAAGGAGCTGAAATGGACATTGATCATTTCTTGGTAATAGTCAAAGTTTATAAAACACAACAAAGAAAGTAAAAAAAAAGAAAAACAAATGAAAACAGTTGGATAGTTACAGATAGACAGTATGAAAGGAAAGTGCCAACAGAATTTAAAGGGATGTAGATATCTAAATAGGGGTAATGAAAATAAAAAAATAAGCACAGAAAGAGGTATGATGATCAGAAAAATTAAATGTAATGCAGAAGAAGAAAACGGAAGGAAAATTAACGAGATTGACTGGACGTGTGTTGAAAAAAACCTAAGGTACTTCTACAAGCCAACAAAAAAAATAGTGAAGGTATAGAAACCATGCCTGCTTTCACTAGGGATAAAGAAGGAAAACATATTTTGATTAAAAAGGGGGCCATTAAAAAAAGGGAATATTTCGAGAAGGGGTTTAAAATAAAACGAATGGGTGGAAAAATGGTGGAAGAAGTAGCATCAATAACAAGCGAAGAAATGTGATTAGTGATTACTAACAATAAATTAAAAAAAAACTCTATTTGAGCGGAGGATTAAATGAACTTTAACAGGAACTAATAAAGGATATGGTATTGATATGGTGCTAAATATACATGAACTACTAACGGATATAGGGGATAAATATGAGATATCAAGATTCTAGGAAATAGGTCTGTTAATGCCAATATAAAAAGACGAACACTGTGAGAATTAAATAAGTATATTCAATTAAAATTAAAGGTTTATACAGAAATTATATTTAGGCGAATACCAAGTGGGTCTTGGTAAACCAGATTTACAATGATTTTTACCCCAAAGCAGGCTAAGGAAATGTGCTACGAATATAATATCAAAATGTACGGTGTGTTTATTGATTTCGGAGAACCTAACTAATTTAAAGGTACGTAGGAGGTCCGATAAGTACTTAGCCTCACTACCCGATGGCGCGATGATCGCAAGAGAAATCTACTATCGTGTAATACATTCTTGTAGACAGTTAATCTCAAAATTTTAGTCGAAACGGACTCGTAGTTCTGTTTTGAACTCGTGTGGAAGCGGGGGTGTCCATGTATTTTGGAAAAATGGAAAAAAGCAATATCGCTCGGTGATTCGATTCTTGTTTTTGAAAGTGAAATCGCGCAGCGAAATCAAAGAGCGCTTAGATGCTGTGTACGGTGACTTTTCTTCTTCGATGATAACCGTCAAAAATTGGTTTGACTGAAATAATGAAATCTTTCGTGAAATTTTGGGCATGAGAAAACTTTCGGCGCGATAGGTGCCACGTTTGCACACTTAAGTGCAACCATGACACCACTTCAAAGCAGTGATTGATGCTTGTTAAGCTTAATCCGAAGAAGTTTCTATATCATTTTGCAACCGCTGATGAAAAATATATCCACTGGTACACACCAGAGACTAAGGCAGGTAATAGACGGGCGTAAGATACGCTGCGAGAGATACGCAGCGTATTCTACGTTGTAATAGGAACCATGCATTTCAATGGACGGTAATACATGAGCGTTGCTCTCGCAATCCTACGCCAGCCAATCGCAATCTGCTGCGTTGTCCACGCGGCGAGAGAAACTACCTAGCATGCAACTCATTGTTTCTTATGTGTTCAAATAGACGAGACGTTTGTCGCGCCAGAGGTACAGACACAACAAAGTTTGATACAGAAAAATTTATCAGTGAAATTGAAAGGCGCTTTACAATTTACATTTAAAGGAATATTCTAATAGGGACTTAAAGGCCAAATTGTGGAGTGAAATTGCAAATGAAGCGGTACATGCGGTAGTATGAGAAAAATTTTTCGGGATACTGGCTGTGTTCGCAAAATTTTAAATGAAATTGTCCTGTCTGGTGTCTGCTACTAATAACAGGATGAACCCACCAACGACGAATTCTTTTTTTGTTTTTTCGTTTTTTTAACACTAAACAAAGTGCAGCAACACATCCGACTTGAACTAAATCCATTTTATTACTGACTATGACTACACTCTTTCCGCCAACAGGCGTGAAATAAAACGCTCGTCTATTATGTTAACCAAATACGCTGCGTATCTCTCGCGGCGTATTTTACGCCCGTCTATTACCTACCTAAGGAACTATCGAAACAGTGGACGTCTCCCAGTGAATGAGCTAAAAGAAGGCGAAGACTGTGGAAAGTTGATATCCACAATTTTTTTGGGATTCACAAGGTGTGATCTACATCGTCTAAGTGTATAGAGGTAAAAGGAGACTATGTTAAGAAATAAATCGCCATATTTCAAAAATTTTCATTTTTCTTTTCTAGGCTAAGTACTTCTCAGACTGCCCTAGTATATAGGATAGGATATTGAGGGAATTAGGTCTATTGCTACTCAGATTGATACTCCAAAATACAAATATCAAAGTAAGATATTATGAATGAACGCGTAAAGAGGATGATCAACAAGAAAAGGAGAGTGGTTAAAGAGGGTGATCAACAATCAAAATTGTGTTTATACTAGATGGTAATAAGACCAACCGTTCTGCAGTCTTCTTCTTATGGTGCCTATCCGTTACGGATGTTTGACACTAACATGGCTATTCTGACTTTGTTGACTGTTGCCCTGAAAAGTCCGGTAGTGGTTAAGTTAAACCATTTTCGCAGGTTATGCAGCCAGGATATTCTTCTTCGTCCTGGACCTCTTTTCCTATGCACTTTACCGTGAAGTATGGTCCGAAGCAGGTTGTATCGCTGTTCATTACGCATTATATGGCCCAGGTATTCTAGTTTGCGACGTTTTATGGTTATGACTAGTTCGCGCTCTTTACCCATTCTATGTAGTACTTCTTCGTTGGTAACGCTGTCTATCCAAGAAATCCTCAACATGCGTCTATAGCACCACATCTCAGATGCTTCGAGTCTCTTCAGTGATGCTTCAGTTAAGGTCCATGACTCTACGCCATAAAAAGAACGGAGAATACGTAGCATTTTAGTAAACGAACTTTTATGTCCAATTTTATATCGTGGCTGTTAAAGATTTTTTTCATTTTGACGAAAGCTGATCTTGCCTTCTCGATCCTTATCTTAATTTCCATCGATTGGTGCCACTGTTTATTTAAGTTTGCACCCAGATAACAAAAGTTGGTAATTTGTGTTATAGGTTGTTGGTTAACTAGTAAGTGACCAGGTGGTATCCTATTTTTGCTTATAACCATGTATTTGGTTTTTTTGATGTTAAAATCAAGCCCAAACCTGCTACTTACATCTGCCACCCTGGAGACAAGTGTCTGCAGACCTTTAAGACTGTCTGCAAAAATGACAGTATCATCAGCGTATCTTATGTTGTTCAATCGTTCTCCGTTTATAAGTATTCCCTCGTCTATGTCCGTTAGCGCTAGGTTCATAATGTGCTCTGAATATGTATTGAACAATAATGGGGACAATATACATCCCTGTCGCACACCTCTTTTTATCTTTATGTCGTCTGTTAACTGATCCCCAACTCTAACAGCTGCAGTTTGTTCGTAATAGATGTTGTTTATTATACGGCGATCTCTGCTATCTAGAACTACTGCGTTCTGATTCCGTTTGATTTTTACAATCTTGACAGTTTTCACCTTTTAAGTGATCTGCCTATAGGATATTGGTTTTCGTTTATGATAGCCCACTATTATGTGCATGTTTAAAATTTTTGCAAACGTTTTAGAAATACAAACGTTATAACAATACAAACTAAAGTTTTTAAAATAATTGTTCTACAAATCCTAATGAATTTTAAATAATTTAAAAACATGCGTCAACTGAACAGAACAATTGCTTTTGTCTTTATTATGACTAAACGATGTTTTACAGTATAAGTAGTACACATTTTGTAAAATTGTAATCAATAGCCTTGGACGCCACAGCATAATTATTATTATGTAAATGATAACTTAAAAAATGATGCCATATGTAGATTCATATATATATAATATATAACAAGCGAGTCTTCTAGAGCTGGCGCCGCTTCTCGCATCCTAATTTCCAGCGTTTTCTGTCGAAGCAATCTTCAGTTGTTAAATCTCTGGCGGTCATTGCATCATCGACATCGTCTCTCCAGGATCGTCTTGGTCTACCTCAGTGGCGCACCGAGGGGGGCTACCTCGTTTTCTTCTAGTTGGCGGAGTCCATTCTTCTTTTTTTTTACCATCTATTTTCAGGCATTCTCTGAAGGTGTCCATACCAGTTTGGAAGTCTTTTGGCTTCGATTGTGTCTATTATGTCTAGATCGATTTCCATTTCTCTCCGAATATCTTCGTTTCTCACCCTATCAAGTCTAGTGAGCTGGCAACATCGTCTCCAGTAGTTCATTTCCATGGCTTTAATTTTTGATTTGTTTCTTTGGTTTATTTCCCAGAGTTCGGCGCCCTACAGCCCAATACTTTCTATTATTGTTTTATAGATTCTTCTTTTATTTTCTTTTGTTATTTTTTTATTCCATAATAGTCCGTGTAGCTGTCTGGTGGGCGATCCTGCTTGGCCAATCCTGGAGTGTATTTCTTCGCTACTTCCTGCTTTTGATGTTATTTGGACTCCCAAGTATTTGAAATGGTCTGTTGGTTTTATAGTTCCCATTTCGATTTGTAGGCTTTCTGGTTTTTCTCCTACAACTAAGTACTCAGTTTTTTGTATATTAATTGTGAGGCCGAATTTGGTATACTTCCAGTTTTCTAAGCATGTAATTCGTCTTCAGCTAGAATGGCTTGGTCGTCAGCAAAGTGTATCGTGTACAATCTATCATCTCCGATTGGGATGCTCATATTGCAGCACTTTCTTCTCCACACTGAGAGTGCCTCATTTAGATATATTTTGAAGAGTGTAGGTGCTATGCAGCAGCCTTGCTTAAGCCTTAAGCTTAACCTTACTAATAGGAATTTCTCTAGTTAATCTATTTCCAGTTTTAATGTTTGCCGTCATATTTTTGTAGAGCTGTTATACTGCTTGTATATTTTTTTTGCTTATTCCTTATTTTTTCATTGCTACCCAAAGCATTGAAAGTGGTACACTATCGTATGCCTTTGTCAGATCTATAAAGACTATATGAGTTAAAAGGTTGTGGGCTAATCTTTTCTCGATAACTTGCTTTAGGGAGAATATACTGTCCATACAGGATCTGCCTGCACGAAAGCCATTCTGTTCTTCAACATCTGTCATCTCTTTTTCAATTTTGTTTTTTATTATTTTTCCATACAGTCTTGAGAGTGAATTTATGACACTTAGCCCCCTGTAGTTTGAACAATTCTTTCTATCTCCTTTTTTGTAGATGTTGTTAATATGTGCTTTTGTCCACTCCGGTGGTAAGTCGTGTCCATTATAGAATAAGGTGAAGACATACGCCAATAATTCCCGTAATACTTGTGGGCTATGTTTTAATAATTCATTTGGTATACCTTGTGGTCCGCATGACTTCCGATTTTTTAGAGTTTGTATTGCATTCTCGACTTCCTGTACTGTTATTTCATCGTCTTCACTGAATTCCAGTTCATATGTTGTTGAACTGATGTTCGTGAATTCAGGTCTTGTTTCAGTCAAAAGTTGTGAGTAGTGTTCGATCCAAGATCTTTCTTCTATTAAATATATTCTACTCGTTTCTTTTCTGTTTGTTCTCAGATTTTTTACCGTTTTCCATGCTTCTCTTGATCTTGTTGACCCTATATATTTGTTGGGTTCTTCGCATTTACTTTCCCAGGAAATATTTTTTGCTTTAGTTACTAAATTTTTTACTTCTCTGTTTGATCTTGCATATGTTCGTCTATCATCTGGATCATTTGTTTGTAGCCACTTTTGATATGCTTGTTTCTTGTTGTGTACTGCATTGGCGATGTCATTTGTCCACCACAATGGAGTATTCTTTTTGTTCTTTTGGATTGTGCCGAGCGCTTCGTAAGCTGCTTCATTGATTTTATTGATTATCTCTTTATAGGTATTCTGGGCTGAGGAGTAGATCAGGTTTGCCAATTTTTGGCTGAGTCGCAGCTTATATAAGAATGATGTCGAGTCGTTTTGCAGTGCATCAATATTGTATTTAGGTAGATTCGATTCCAGGGGTTTTGATTGAGCTAGTTGGTTGTCATTTTGATGTAGTAACCGAGGTCGATACTGTAGGTAACATTTTGATCTTACCATATAGTGGTCAGTTCCGCACTCCGGTCCTCTTAATACTCTTATGTCTTTAACTTGTATGTGTGTTTCTTGTTTTGTGATGACATAATCTATAATTGACTTTGTGTTTCTCGTTGGTTGAACCCAGGTGTACTTATGTATGTTTTTATGTTGGTAGAATCCGTTTAGGATTTTCAGAGAGTGCTGTTTACAGAATTCGATTAAGTGTTCCCCATTTTCATTTGTTTTAGCGTCACCATATTTTCCTACGACTTTGTCATTTGTTTTTGTTCCTGTCCAAGCGTTAAAATCTCCCAACAACACAATTTCTTTGCGGCTATTTATATTTTCAATAAGTTCCGATAAGGTTTCGTAGAATATTTGTTTAGCTGCTTTTGATGCATTTTTTGACGGAGCATATATTCCAATAATCTCGAGGTCGTGCCCTTTCCACGTAATAGATACTCTAATAATTCTCTCATTGATCTGCTCCCAGCTTTTCAGGTTTCCTTTTAAGTCTTTTTTTATCAATATTGATACTCCTGCTTGTGCTCTTTTGTCTTTCTCTACTCCACTATAAATATGTATAAAACCTCCTATGTCTTCACTACCTTGGCCTTTTTTCTTTGTTTCGGTAAGAACCGTGATATCTGATTTTATTTTCTTTACTTCTGTCATGACTTCGTCTGACTTGGTTCTCCACCCTTGGATATTCGATGTATTTATATTCAAAGTCCTTGTTCGTTTGCTAGGTCGTCTTCGGTTTTTCCCGTCCGTATTCCGAGGCTGGATTTTAGAATTTTTTGCAGTAAGTTTTTTCACGGGTGTAGAGGAGCAGGCCCTACGTCCCAACCCTCTACCAGGAGGACCAGGATTTTCTGTTAGGGTTTACTCCCTTAGTCGAGAGAAGAGTAGTAGAGTGTAGTAGACAGAATTATAGTGACCCGTCCGCCCTCGGATTACCCTAATAGCCACTCGAGGTCGGAAAAAACAAGAGTTAGCCAAGAGAGGCCGATAGGAAAGATTAAAGACATTTCACTCAAGACACATTGAAAAAGAGCAAAATGTGAAGGCCCCTATGATCCGCCAGGTGCGTTTCATAAGCGTATGAGTATTGTTACACTTTGTATTTCCGCTCATACCTCGGGGTGTCGACTACAGGCTGTAAGGCTCGTCCAACATGCCATAGCATGGAGGATAGGGTGCATGTCATTTTTACAATGTAGACCCCTAAACTCCACGGCCTGACAATTATATAGATTCATCAAATAGTAATTCTGTTTTAAGTACTTACAAGAAAGCAAGCAAAACTAGCAAAGCAAGAAATAATATATACGACATTTTTATTTCGCCATTTCAGTTATCCTTCACCTCTCACAATCATTCTATTCTTGAAGTTTTTGCTGCATAAAGCGGCAACTTTAGTAACATAAAATAAGCACAAAAGTACAACTTGTTTTAAATGCTGTGGAGAATAGTAGTTATTCAGTAGATAATAAAAGTAGCTATGCAGTGGCATTACAATATTAAACAATGTGATAAGATTATTTTATATTTAAAACCTCAGTATGTTGTATTACCCACATAAACAATAAATAAAATTTTCTTTTATAAATATTATTTTATCTTGAAAACCGTAATTATATAAAATACGTTAGGCTTCCACGGCCGTCATCTAACTTGTTAAACTGTTTGTTGAGGCTGTTAGGCCGTTGTCTTCTGAGATTAATTCTCGACGTTTCGTCAACACTAGGGGTTTGGTATCTTCTGGAGATGTTATTGCTTCGCTTGTAAGCTAAAACTGACAGCTTACAAGCAAAGCAATAACATCTCCAAAAGATGCCAACCCCTACTCTTGGCGAAATGTCGAGAACTAATGTCAGAAGAAAACGACCTAACAGCCCGAACAAACAGTTTAACAACGTAATTATATAGTTATGAGGGACGTCCAAAGAACTGATTTTGAAACGAGTTTGTAATTCAGTCTCACTACGTTTTCCATTCTTATAAAAAAAGGTGCAAATAAGCGTCTTAGAAACTATTTTATAGACTGAAGACGGTTAAGTCTAGTACGAGTAAATAGCTCAGATTGACACCGGAATCCAATGGAATAGTTTACAAAGTATTTAAATATATACAAACGCTGTTTCTTGAAGGTAATCGAACCAATATTCAACAACGTGTAAGCGAAGCTACTGTAATATCTATACGCACAGTAGAAATGATAATTCAAGAAGCGAATATGTTAACAATTGCAGATTCAAATAATGCACAAAGATTTTCATCTTAAACACCTGCTAAACGAAATGCAACTGTGACAGACTTGAACTCCTATAAACAGTTTACCACGTTCATGTAGTGATCGGAGAATCATCAACAGGACACTGTCGCATCAAGGGACATATGAACCAAATTGTACTGACAGAACGTGCTGATTGCAGAAAGTGCTGATTGCACATTCTGTCAGGCTAATGACGGGACGGATGAACACGTTCTGTGCAACTGTCCAGGGTTTGATAGGATAAGGCTCAATATATTTGAGCATTATCAACTAGATAGGGAAGCACAATAATGGACCTTTTAGGGAATGGTTGGTTAAGAGCCCACTTATATTAAACCTATCTAATCTAACCATGTTCATGAGGCCGAAGTTGATCATGTATTGACTCTTTTACAGAAAATAATTGAAGAGACGCACAAGTGGACTGGAAGTGTTAGTTTATTAATTAAACGGAATGACATTCAACAAAGAGTTGATCAAAAGATACTGGTAAAAGATTGTTCAAAAACATTTCAAAAGAAACTAGGTAGATTCGACGTTCCCCTTCTCAGTAACGAGATTACCCACCTTATGTACGGTCAAACTATATCGACTTCTACTTACAACAACACAATCAATCAAACATTCACCCAAATACGAAACCAATTCACGTTACACCTTCCCAACACCCTGAGGGCACTCACTCGTCAGCCACCATCCACAATCCAAACATAAAATTTACCAACCTACACGCTGAAAAGTGAATGTACCCAACACACTCCTTAAGAGTCGCAGATTCAATATACAAAGGGCAGAGATAGATTGGTTTTCTGGGATTTCCCAATCTTCTTACACTACGATATCTCTCGTACAAAAGGACCCAGCCACAGCTAACCTCCACGTGTACTAATGAAAGCCCAACAATTCTGAAAGAAATCGTTTGTTACACAAGGAGCTTGTGACTTAGTTGTAGATTTAGCACTTCGCTGAACAATAGAACACAGCAGGCGGAGCTTAATTCCACTTCCAGAAAGAAAAATCACACCTTGAACAGGAATAGAGTCTAAACTAGGTTTTCATCTTATGAAAAAGACGTTAAGTTCATTACAAGTTTATCTACCATGTAAATTAAAGTTATTTTTTACACGGTCTCTTCTATAAATGTAGTATTTTATATTCAGATATATTTTGTTGTCATTTTACTGATTTGAATTTTTATTTCTCAGCTCTTGATCTATAAACTTAACGGCGTTTTGTGCAGTTGATCCTTGCCCGTTGACTATTGATGGACTTGTATACAAACGCCAGGGGTTATGCAACCGGTACATCAACAGCAAGGTCGATTTTACCACGTGTCTACGCTAACGGAATCGTCGATCGTCGTGTGTCAGAAACAGAAACACACCACACACTACGAAATATGTGGGTCATGTTTATACAGATGGCGGGAAATCGCGTAATAATACAGATACCGTAAAATTTGGATTAGGTCTATTGATAAATATTTTTCTGTTTTTCGACACTTGGGGTGATTGAAAACTGGATTGATGAAAAACTGGTAAATTGTAATTTTTATAGATGTTTCCAGTACGAAATTAAATAACTGAACCAGATTGTATATTGTATAAATTAATTTTAAAGAGTTTTTTCTGTTTATCAGTTTACAGGCGTTGGGAGGTTTTTGAAGAACTTCTTTTTAAATCTTGTTTTATTTCTGGCTAGAATTTACATTGCAGTCAGTCTATTTTCATTCGTTTTTTGTTATATTTCTTGGACTTATTGATGGAAAGAACCAATGGAAGGAAGAAGAAAAAAATATGTGAAAGAATTCTTATTCAACACTTCTGGGGTATTAGATATCGATTACAGAATAACACTTACCTAGTGTTAGTTCAAATTGTTGATTTCTTCTTCTTCTTCTTCTAATGGCGCTACAACCCCTTTGTGAGTCTTGGCCTGCTTAACAATGTTCTTCCATTCTGCCCTGTCGGATACTTTCCTTCGCCACTGCCTGATGTTCATGGTTTTAAGATCCCTCTCTACGTCGTCTATCCATCTTTTACGGGGCCTTCCTCTTGTTCTGTTTCCTTGGGGCTTCCATCTCTGGACTACTTTTACAGCTCGATTATCTGGCATTCTTTCTAGGTGACCAAGCCAGTTTAGTCTTTGTGACTTTACAAATCTGACAATATCTGCGCTCTGCATTAGTTCATCCAGCTCGTGATTCATTTTAATTCTCCACGAACCATCGCTGCATTGGGTTGGTCCAAATATCTTCCTTAGTATTTTGCGCTCAAATATTCTCAGTTGATTTTCATCAGTGGTTGAGAGGGTCCACGTTTCACATCCATATGTGACCACTGGTCTAATTACTGTTTTGTAGATTCTCAGCTTCGACTCACGATTCAGTAACTTACTTTTCATTAAGTCTTTGTATGCATAAAAGCACTTATTACCGCTAAGAATCCGTGCTTGTATTTCTTGACTGATGTTGTTGTTGTCATTTATTATTGAGCCTAGGTAGGGAAAAGTGGAGGCATATTTGTAGGTATGGTTGTCTACCTTCAGATTCTTATGTTCATTCGATTTTGTGCACTCCATATATTTTGTTTTGCTTTCATTTATATATAGACCAAACGTAGCAGCTTCTCGTTTCAGTTCTATAACTTTTTCGCTTAATACACTTTTGTTGCGGCTTATTATGGCAACATCATCCGCATATGCGCATATTTGCATAGATCTTGTATTAATACAGCCGTTTATATCCAGTTTTCTAACAACAGCTTCTAAAGTTAGATTAAAAAGTGTTGTTGATAAGGCATCCCCTTGTCTAACTCCATTTTCAATATCAAAGGCCTGCGTCATATCTCCATCTATTTTCACCATAGCTTTGGAACCCTCCAGAGTCATTCGTATAAGTTTAACCAACTTATTGGGTATCCCTAACATAGATAGTTGCTAGTTGCTTTAACATCTTTTGTCGATCTACTAAATTGTTGATTTATTCAGCAATTTTATTAACTGTTTTTGGGAATTAAATTAATGCTATTTTTTTTTCTACACCTCTAGACGAATTTAGTGGTCTTGCAAGTACTTAGATTGTGACTAATTTAGTCTAGAGTAAAGAATATTTATTTAAAATATTTTTAAAGCTGATTTATATGTATATCAGACAAACAAAAATCCGTTATCAAACCAAAATAATTTGTGTCTGGTCAAGCAATCGTGGGAACACAAAGCCATGCAATCTAAGTAGCAACTAGCAGTAATAATAATCCTACACAAGAGATACCTAAGGTAAATTTTGCAGAAGTATATCCCTTCTTAAAGTGTTCTAAAAAGTTTTAGCGAAAGTTATTTGCAATCTGCTCGCCTCATATAATAATATGGAGAATGTGTTGGTGGAGACCGATTTCATAGAAATCCAGTCGTAAATTGTATAAATTACTTTCGTAGAAATAGTCCAGTCAGGTTTTAGATAGTTTTAGATCGTGATCCTGTGTTAACCTAAAGGCGCTTTTTAAAGCGCTCATTTATAGACTTAGAGTCAGGAATACATGAAGCATTTGCAAATAAGCAAGATTGTATCGCAGTCTTTTTTGATATTAATAAAACTTATGATACTGTCTGGTGATTCAATATCATATAAAAATTGCTTAATTGGAATATCAGAGGCAATATGTTAAAATTTGTTTCAAATTTTCTTCAATCTTGCAGCTTCATAGTTCGATCAAACAACGTTAACTCAAATAAAAAAGTTCAAGAGAATGGAGTACCACGAGGATCAGTTATAAGCTCAACCTTTTCTAATAGCCATAAACGACATACTTCAACAATGCTCACCGATTGTTAAAGGAAGATTATACGCTGATGACTTAGTTTTACTTGCCAAAGGAAAAAACTCTACATCTATTCAAAAATATTTACAACAAACAATCAATCAGTTAGAATCATGGTCTAGGACTATCGAATTACAATTTTCACCGACAAAACTAAATGTATTTTATTCACACGAAAACATAACACTCTAACTCCACATCTAAAGCTATATAATCAAACCCTCAGTTTCACAAATAATATTAGATTTTTAGGTATGGTTTTCGACCAAAAGCTCTCCTGGAAAAAGCATACAGAAGAACTTAAAAAATCATGCCAAGAAGGATTAAATTTTATGAAAACTATGCCGCCAATGTGTGAAAATTGTCAAGTAACACTCTCCGTGAAGCATATACTAACTCACTGCAAAACATATGAAGCAGCAAGAAAGAAGCACACTATCCCAAATAATTTAAAGGAAGCCTTAGGACAAAACATGAACATTAAAAACACAATAAGTTATCTTAAAGACTCAGGACTGTATCAATTAGTGTAATTTTTCTAAATTTACCTGTATTATATTTTTTAGGTCGCCAATAACCCCAATAATGTGGTTACAGCCTAAATAAATAAAAAAAAGCGCTCATTTTTATTTACATATATATGTAGCTGGGGAATGACTAGCATACCCATAAATCCATAAATCTGCAGTGGGGTGCGATCTCAATGATTGCTATTTAATAATTTTAAACAGTTGTTTGCACAAAACCATCCTTTTTTATTAGTCTGTCCGGAGTTGTTCTAACGTTCACATTTCTTTTAAATGCCTTAAGACATTTAGAAATAATGTATTGTATGGTTTGTCTTTCCTGACTGCAACCACAATCTCGGGACTAAATCGACCCCATCCGGTACGAATTCTATTTAATGTCAGCCATATCCTACGATTTAAATCAAATATTGGAACCAGTTGACTAGAATGTGTTGCTCTATGCTTTGTTTCCATCTATTTTTTACATTAGTTTGTCCCAAAGTCATCTGAAACTAGAAAGCTACAAAATTATTTTTAGTTAGCAGCTAAAATTAGCACTAAAAGGAAGTCAAACAGGTTGGTAAAATTCCAAAACAGTCTGGACAGTAACTGCTGCCAAAAGAGGAGCATTAGTCACTATTGTGTTTTGTATAGATTGAACAGTACCTTTGTCCCAGTGACTAGAACCCTTCATTGCATACGTAAATCTTCCTTCCCGTAAATATATAGTATTTCTCATTCTCGATGATCAGTATTGTTACACAAGAAAATTTTAGATTATATTGAATTATATTACAAAAATTTCATAACGATTTTATGTATGCCACCACACAGTTCGTGCAAAACAAACTCTTCAGATTTGCCATTTATGTCACTATTCAAGTCTTCAAGACACGATACTGGTCGCACTGTAACCGCTTATCAAATTTATGAGCTTTAATCTCTGTAAATGGTTTTCCTAAACATGGGATATACTCCTGTAACATTAATATATTTGCTTCCTAAATTTGTTATCGAGAGGCAAAGGAAAATAACGTTATCATTAATTAATACTCAACTAAACATCACAGAAACATTAAGTAAACAGCTAATACAGAAATAACCAAACGAACATTCCGTAGCAGTGGCAAAAGTGGTATAAGCTGAGGTGCAGTGCTTCGTAACAAGGCAATGAAGGATAAAATCATAGAAAAGGTTCTAGCTGAATAAAAACCAGTATGCCTTATTTAGGTCAATTAAAACAAAGTTTACAATTTACGAACAAAACAGGAAAGAAGTCCGTGAAAGAAAACAAAACAAAATTAAGCGTCGAATTAACACAACACGCCAACAAATACACTAAATCACAACAAACGTAAAATATAAAAGTGTCAAGAAACTCATTAATTGGTGCAGCATTGATGAATATTGGAAGTCTAGAGATGATCCCATTCTAGATCATGATCGAACATAATTATGAACAAACATAATGAAACAGTGGACACATAATGTTTGTATTTACTGGTTTATATTTCCAAGATAGTCGTTTTAAGGAGTGGATAATGTTTATTATTAAAAGTATTTCCTATAATATGATGAACAATGTTCCAATTAATAACTAATCGTCTTCCGGGTTTGGACCGTGTTTTTTTTTTTTTGGATGGCCCTTAGGAGGGTCCATCTCAACATTTCGATACCTTTGTAAATATTTTGTTCAAGATTAGAGAAAGGCTATTGATTACAATAACTTGCAATAACTAGTACTTAACGTATCTAGAGAAAGCCAACAGTTAAGAGACGAATTCGCACACAGTAACTTAAATGCTCAACGTATTATAACGACGATGGTCTTTGAGCTACCTGGTGCCCAGAATAAACCTCATCTCTTCGAGTTTTGTAGTATTTTCATTTGAAATCAATCTAAAGTCATTACTCGGGAGGTTTTCGAGGTTGCTGAAAACGAATATTATCACGGCGATGATCCTCGAGCTACCTGGTGCCCAGGGTTTAGCTCGTCTCCTGAAATTTTGTGTTATTTTCATTTAAAATCAGTCACAAGTCATTACTTGGAGGTTTTTGGATTGCTGAACACGAATATTACGACAGCGATGGTCTCCAAGGTATCTGGTGCCCAGAGGCAATCTCGTTTTCTGATGTTTTATGTTAATTTGGAAATGTTCAAAGCAATGAAAGAGTTAGGAATACCAAATCAGTTGGTAAATTTAACAAAACTAACTCTTAAAAAAGTTAAATGTGGAATGTAGAGTACGAATTCAGAGGGAACTGTCTGAACCTTTTAAAACAAATAATGGGTTGCGCCAGGGAGACCCTCTCTCCTGTATACTGTTCGATATGGCTCTGGCAAAAGTAATCCGTATGTCACAAATCACAACCACTGGTTCAATATATAGTAAATCAGTGCAAATTCTGGCCTATGCTGATGATATCAATATTGTTGGGAGTACGGAAAATGCTGTACGAGAGGCGTATGTAGTATTAAAAGAATCAGCTACAAAAATGGGTTTAATAATAAACACCAACAAAACGAAGTATATGAAAATAAGTACGCAACCACAAATCCTACGACCACTCGTTATAAAAAACGACGTCATTAAAGAAGTGAACGAATTTGTATACCTGGAAGCGCTCCTTAACACTGAAAATAATATTACCGCAGAGATAAACTGCAAAATTTGCACGGCAAACAGATGCTATTTTGGACTCAATCCCCTCCTTCAATCCACAATTATATCGAGAAATACAAAAATAAAACTCTACAAAACAATAATTCGCCCAGTTCTAACATATGGTTCAGAGATCTGGACTCTAACACAATCTAACAAAAAAGAATCTAACAAAAAATAATGAAAACATGTTAGAATATTTCGAAAGAAAAGTACTAAGGCGCAGCTATGGAACAGTGAATGACAATGGAGTGTGGAGAAGACGATACAACGTCGAATTTTATAGAATATAACAGGAACCTGATCCTGCTTGGCGGAAAATGCGATGGATAGAGACGACTTGAGAGAAATTCTTCAGGAGGCTAGGACCCACGCAGGTTTGTAAATACAGACTGATGATGATGATTATATTAATTTGTTATTTAAGATTGTTATGAAAGTGTGATATTAAATAAGAGTTAAAGTATGATTTCTTGAATATAAATACAAAAATTTTTTATCAAGTAAAAAAATATGATTGCTAATTTTTTTTCTTCCTCTTCTTGTTTTGTATCAGATAATTGATTTTATTCAAAATTATCTATATTCGTGCAATGGGGCGAATTCAACAATAGGAACAATTCTATATTCACGAAGTAGTGAAGCCTCATGTTATTTCATATTTAAATACCATCCAAAATCTGATTTTTTAGCAGGGCAAAGTCAGACCGCATATTACCAGAGAATCGTTAGCCTTGATGGATAAACATCACATCACATGGCTTCTGATGTTGGTTGGATGGACTGTAGCTGAATGAGTAGATTGTAAGTTGATGGAAATGATGGGATCGGGCCCGTTGTAGTTTTAAGCAGCTGTTGTGTTCTGCATGATATCTGGTATGCTGCTGCAGCTGTAAAAACACATGGGTTGGAGGTTATGTATAAAAAGT
The DNA here is from genome assembly GCF_040954645.1 of Diabrotica undecimpunctata. Classification (NCBI taxonomy): domain Eukaryota; kingdom Metazoa; phylum Arthropoda; class Insecta; order Coleoptera; family Chrysomelidae; genus Diabrotica; species Diabrotica undecimpunctata. The sequence continues at coordinate 126,660,599 of NC_092806.1, forward strand.
CAAAAATAGGAAATTATATAAACGCAGAAAAAAATGATCAACTACAAATATGAAATTTACTCACCCCAGAAAGAGATTTAAATATATAAATGAATTTTGAACAGAAAATCCAGGTTAAGTAAACGAAAAATATTATAAAAAGCACTACCTTCTTCTGGATTGAAGTAAAACTGACATGACAGAACGGAGAAATAAACTGTCACTTGGAGCAGATCACAGACATTTTATATATGTCTATGTCATAAAACACACTGGGGTCGAATACAGGAAACATAACTGAAATAAATGAACATTGAAAGTGGATAATAAATATTAAGACAGAATATTCAGTACCTAAATAGAAAGTTAATAGAAGAATTGAGCGCCAACTATTTTTAGAATAAAAATGGTAAAACAAAAATGAAAGTTAAGAAATGAATAAAATCAAAAGAAGGATTATATAAATCCCTAATATTTACAAATTAAAATATGTGTGATAAAGGTACAAAAAACCAGTAGTTTTTCATAACCCAGATTGCTTTACAAAAGGTAAACGAATTAGCGTAAAAACACAGCTGTTTTCGAAAACTAAATATTATGAGACGAACTTTGGATATCTATATCACACAGACCGCTCTGATTGTCACACAAATATCGATGTCAAGCAATAGTATATATACATATATATATATATATATATATATATATATATATATATATATATATAATATATATATATATATATATATATATATATATATATATATATATATTTCTAATAATATTATGAACAACAGTACTCTACTTTCTCCTAACATTGCAACTTCCACCACCCATTACTCTTCACTACCCTATTTCCCATATGTTACTGAAAAGCTTATTAAATTGTACAAACAGAACAATATCCCGGTTAAGATTGCTATCAATAATGCTAAGACTGTCAGGAACTTGTTTTCTAAAATTAAAACACCTCTTTCCTTTTTGGAACAAGTGAATGTAGTCTATCACATACCCTGTTCTGTATGTGATGCGAGTTATATTGGTCAGACTGGCCGTTCCCTTAAAGGACGCCTTACTTCACATCGTAGTGACATTAAACTTTCTAAACATACTTGTGCCCTTGCAGAACATGCAATCAACACCAAATATACTGTGAATTTTGATGATGTTAGAATTCTCTGTAGAGAACGTAACCTTAATAAGAGACAGTTTATGGAGATGTGTCATATTTTGAAACAACCTAATGCATTAAATAAGAGAACTGATATCAGCAACTTAAGCCAAATTTACCATGCACTTATACTACAAAATTGATTCTTCCGTATTCTACTTTTAAATTATTGGTTTCTTCTTCAACTTCTTTTATTATATGTATCATAACATTTATGTTGGCATCTACAAAACTTTTCCTTCAATCTCACCAGCTGATTGTCAGTTCTGACATTCGAGCTTTCAAATACTTTATTTTGCATGATATGATCATAACAGTCAAGATCCCTAGCCTTGCCGTTGTTAATATAACATTTCAAAATTGACAATTACATTTTTTGATAGATTTTAGAATCAATCAATGTTTTCAAAAGTTAAATTAAAAAAATTAATATAAAATTACTTAAATTGGGAATCTTCCGGCGTTCTGTGTTTCTGTGTTTTTGCTGATTTATTTATTAGATTAATTTTTGATGTTTCTTCACAATAATAACATCTTAATGCTAAAGATCTTTTAAAGGTAAGATCATTTACTTAATTGTTTTTCATATTAGATGTATCGCTAATAACACTCTTTTAGATGAACTGATGATGCCCATTGAACAGTGCACAGATGCAAATAAAGGTTAAAATGTCTCAATTTCCGGCACAAGATTCAATAGAGTTCAGCATAGAAAAAAATGAATTTGTAGCAATTAAACGTAGCTATTTAAATATAACAGCAACAAAATATACCAACCAGTAAACGGTACTCGATATAGCAGCAAATAGTTTTGGTAACAAATTGTGTATGTTATAATTTACCGCAATAGAATGATAGCACCACCCGCTATCGCAAACGACGTCTTCTTCGACTTACAGGAACCACAAAAGTATTGATGATTGCGGAGTGGCCTTCACCCCTAACTAAGACACGACTGTTTTGTTCGGTCGATGGAAAGACTTTCCCTCAGAAAAGACGGTTGGTTAAAGGAGTGTTTTTGACAAGTTGACGCTACGTGTGGACGATAGTTACGAAAGCGATCTGTAACTTTAACGAAATACACTAATTTTTCTGTGCTTCTTTGTTAACAGCAATGTATGAAAGAACAGTCTTTTGTTTGCAACAATGTATTAACAACTATCTAATTGTTCCATAGTGTCTGTGATTTTGTAAGCGGAATTTTGGCTAAATATACGGGGAGAATCAAAACTGACAAAAAGTGTGTTAATATTAAAGCAATGTTTATATAAAGTTGGGAAACTGCAACATTCTCGAGACAGTTGCGAAACTGCAACAACTATGTTTGAAGAATATCTGTGTTCTAGTACGAGTGAGTACTAGAGTACGAGTGAGTGACTAACTGTAAGTGCATATTTGGAAGTAACAGGCGGGAGCTGCTACAGTGAGGATTATAATATCGTATTACTACGAAATATTCATGTTCGGTGACCACTAAAACCCCTCAAATAATGACTACTAATGATTAATGATAATATGATTATTTCAAATAACATAAAATACCAGGAGCTGACGTAAACTCTGGGCATCAGGTAGCTCGATGACCATCGCCGTGGTAATATTCGTGTTCAACAACCTCGAAAACCTCCCGAGTAATGACTTTCGACTGATTTCAAATGAGAATAACACAAAACTCCAAGAGGCGAGGTCAACTCTGGATACCAGGTAGCTCAAAGACCATCGTCGTTATCATCGTTTTCAGAGACCTCGAAAAACTCAGAGTACCAAAATTTAACTTATTCCTACCGATATTTTCCGAGTTGCAAATTTTTCATTTTCTTTATACTTTGGAAATGCATTTTCCTTATGTACAAAATGCAATTTTCATTTTATCACCACGATTTTTTGTTCAAAAACTGTACTGACACTTTCCTGAATCGTATGCAAAAATTTGCTTAGCGATTTAACTTGCTGCGAAAAATTTGTAGGTTTAGTGCTTTTTAGTGCTTCATTGCCTCGCCTAATGGATATTATAACAAAACTATAAAACTGTTTTCCTGTAGAATAATTATGTTAAATAATATTTTATATGGGATTAAACCACAATTAATCGGAATGAGAATTACAATTTACATTTTTTTACGTTACGATTTTCAATCCAAAATTATAAAATAACATTATGAATGAACTTAACCTTATGAATTATGAATAACTTTCATTAAAAATTTATGAATTTTCATCTATTCAATTATTATTTCATCTTTTAAGTACCTATTTCTTTATTCGTAATATGTAGATACTATAAGAAAAATGATTATCAATTCGTAAATAATATTAAAATGAGCGTATTCCATAAAGTTTTCAATAAATAAAACAATAGAATATCTGCGATGCACCGTATCAAAGGCAAAGACATTTTCCAAGGAAAAGTCTCGTCTTGACCTCTAAAACTTTTTCCTAGTTACGCAATTCTTTTTACTCTCAACTATTCTAAAAGTGTCAGGTCTGCGGCGAAACACAAAGATGGCTGTGGTAAACAGTCACCATGGTTACACGTTTGTTTTGATCAGAGTGGGCGTTACAGGTTTCACGTGGTCGATCACGTTGGAGGCGGAGATCCGGATGAAAAGGTGGAGCCAACTCGCGGCCATTTTGGATTCGTGACGTCAGGTTTGTGCTGGTAAGTTGCTCCATCTGTCGAATATCGACGTAAGCTTTGTTCGCGCCAATTTTGAGACAGCGTTGTCGGTTCTATCTATTTACTGGGAATTTAATAAATTTGTAAAAGTGTAAGTAATAATAAGGAACATATTACAAAAATAAAAAATATAAATCGTTTTATCTATTATAATAAGAAATATTGCACCTTTTTTAGCATAGTAATTTAAGGTTATAAATAAATTAATGAGAGAAGCCTGTTTTCTTATCATCTCGATTTTACACCAGGAATATATTAGAAATCAGCTGTCTTTTATTCTTTTGTTTGTTAATTTTTTTTAATAAAAGACAGTTGATATTTATTATCTTTTTGATCTTTTTGGGATATTTTGGAACATAGTTTACCTGTAGTTGCTGGTTTGCAGCATTTTACAATGTGATCGTCAATAAAATTATCTATTGGTGACGTTTTTGAACACTTGACAGGCGCACACGGAGTGTAAATATTTATTTACTGCATGTTTTCGACTTTTTCTAAATTTCAAAGCTGTTGAGAGAGACACTGCTATTTGCAGGCTTTTTTTGCACTGTCTATGGGGTATGGTGATTATTTGCAGGTTATGTCCGTAACTTAATCGTCAAATTAATATCTTTTTCATTCTCGTTTGACAAATATCTTGACTTGAAGTAGGACTTACAAAAAATTGTTCCATTGAATATTTTATATTGGTATCCAAGATAGTCTAGTTTCTCTTTTTACTATTATTGCTGGTATTATCGATTATTTATTTTACTTCCTTATTCTCTATTGTACTAATATGTTGCAGTCAAGGGACTTTTAGAATATGCATTTATAGAAATAATTAAAGGATTTTATTCTTTTCAAAATGCTTCTATCTTGATAAAGAACTTCAATAAGAAATAAATATCACTTTCATTTATATGTTATGGACGTGAATACTATTTTAAATAAGCTATGGCTAAGGTCCATTCGCTTAGCTGGAGCGTATTTTGACAGATTCATAGTCGGAAACCTGCAACACAAAAATTCCTACCTCTCAGAATTAATAGCTCAAATATACTTACTATTGCAGACTTCTTCCATTGAAAAAAGAAGAATTATTCTAAATAGTGGAAGTGCATACTAAACCCATAAAATTTTCTCTGTATATTTAAAATATAATATTCGAGTTGTTACAATTTAACATATTGTAGTCAATATTTGTATTATTAGCGTTGTTTATTTTAGTAAATATAGGTTTATTGTTGTTTAATTGTTTGTTAGTTCTATTAAGTTAATTAGTTAGTTCCATTTTGAATTTTATTATTATGGATAGTCAAAGTATTCCACTTGTTCCATCAGGTAATGTGTTGGTAAGTTTTTCTTAAATAAATATGATAATATTAAAATTACATTTAATATCTACTAAAAACATTTCAGTTAACATCCAGTTTAGTTTGACATAGCGCCAAAAATCAAATTCGTTTAGAAATTTATAGCATGTATAAAGAAAGTCAGTTTCTATTATATTATTATTTCCTACATATAAAAAATATATTTTATTAAAAAATTTAGGCTAATTTAGTTTATATCGTTGAGTTGCGCCAAATGTAGGCAACCAACTTAAGTTTTTGGTAGCATTTAGCTTGAGTTTATTGAGAATATTTTCGATAAAGGTTTAATATTTTCCAGTTAATTTATTATTTTTTAAAAAGTGATGATAATAATGCTGAATAAGCAATATTTCAAATGATATATAATCACAAAACGTACTCAATATTGTTATATAATCCACATAATAAAATATGTTAGATAAAAAAGGTAAAATCCCGGGTCGTCCACAACTAGTTTCTGATGGGAATAATAGAATACATATTAGTATTGTAAAAAAGGACGACGAAATACTCTAATGAAATACGCTATGAGTACGTGTGCTTGGTTGTATAGTAATTTCCAGTAACTTGTAGTCTGTCAAAAAGTAACTAACTTTGTAAAAAAATAATTACTAAATTCTTATATTACTAAATACTAGTCTTAGCAGTATATAACCTTGCTTGATTCATCTCATTTTTCATTTATAATTATCTCAAAGTATGTATACTTTGTTTCTCTATTTGATGGGCAATAAATATTAACATGTTTATTACAACATGACGTAGGTACTAGATAACTTTTGTGTTTTGGTAGATTGTTGGGGTCGATGTGAATATTGTACTACAGTCAAGACAATTTCGTGACGGACCAATGATAAATAAAGGTTAAAATGTATGTAATTGGACAAGTGAATCATAAATGTCATGTTTACGCAGGTTACGCAGCTTAATAATAATGTAAAGTGTACAGTGTACAGAGATCGGTGACAAGTGACAAGTAAGTCATCAGTAATCAACAAAAAGAAAACGTGTTGCCAACATACATAAAATAATTATAGTACTGAATTATACAGCAACATAAAATAAATGCATTGCACCAATGGTCGTAAAATACAGATAAAAATAAAATGATTTCTTGATAAAAGGCATATCTGGTTCGTTCTTTTACGAGTCCTATTGATTTGCTTATCTCCATACATAATAGGGCCAACAATTATTATCTAATTATTCAAGATTTATATATATATATATATATACTTCTCCAAGAAATTAACGCACCACTTTGAAATATTAAAATATTTTATTAGCGTTAATAAAAATTTCCATTGTAATGTTATATTTTGCAAGCCCCTTGTATATGCTATTCGTACACTCTATATTTATTGACTGTGTTTTATCGCTATAGCTTTTTTTGCAACAAAACAAAAAGAAGCAAAAAATGTACTAATTCTATAAATATACTCATTTCCAAGTGTTCACGAATTTTATTCGGCTACTGTTTAATTGTTGATTATTGTTAATTGTGTTTATTATGGAGCATCAATCACGTAATTTAACCCGAGATGAATGCGCCCAAGCAGCGATACTGTCGGAAGAAGGTTGGAGTTACCGAAGAATTGGTCGTCGGTTTAATGTGTCCCACACATCCGTCTCGCGGGTGTTAGAAAGGTTCCTCGAAACAGGGGATCATACTCGCAGACCAGGGCAAGGATGAAACCGGGTAACTACCCCTATTCAAGATCGATTTTTAAGAATTTCTGCTCTTCGACAACGTTTTGTAACACATCGAAGTCTACAAATTCAGCTTCGAGACGTGCATGCTATACAAATTAGTACTGAAACTGTTCGCCAGCGACTTGTTCGCCAGGGAATATAACTTAACACCCAGGATTGCCGCCCGAGGTCCTCTATTAACTGCATAGCATCGAAGGGGAGACTACATTTTGCCAGAGAACACGTTAATTGGTTAGAGGCTGACTGGGAACGAGTGCTATTTACTGATGAATCCCGATTTTGTTTGTACAATAACGACAGACGTGTTCGTGTGTTGCGTGCGACGACCCAACGAACGATATGCTCAGTGTAACTTCTCACACACCACATTTTTTGGTGGAGGATCCGTTATGGTGTGGGATGGTATTTCTTTGACCGCACGTACGGACCTAGTGGTCATACAAAATGGAACTGTTACAGCTGAAAGGTACATATTGGGGATCCTGGAGCAACATGTAGTACTATTCGCTCCTTATATCGGTGAAAATTTCTTACTAATGCAAGATAATGCCAGACCTCACGCTGCACAGATCGTCAGAAATTATCTAGAAGAGGTAAAAATTAACACTATGGAATGGCCAGCACATAGTCCGGATTTAAATCCGATTGAAAATCTCTGGGATATCCTTGGTAGGCGATTAAGAGCGACACCGATCCAACCAAACAACTTACAGGAAGTGGGAGAGAGGCTGATCCAGATTTGGAGAGAACTAGACCTAAATGAAATTCGGCAATTAATTTTAAGTATGGGCCAACGATGTAAGGCTGTTATACGTAGTAGAGGTGGTAACACTCGTTATTAAGACTTTTTTCATATTTTAGTTTACTTTTCTTATCATTATTTTTTTAGAATTTTCCGTTTTATTTTTTTTTCTCCTGTGCTTCAACATTTTCTAATGATTAGACAAATTGTTATAATTACTAATAAAATGTAGAATAAATCTGGTGAAGTTTTATTTTTTATTCTTTGCCTGTTTACAAATACAATTGATTTATTGAAGTGGTGCGTTAATTTCTTGGAGAACTGTATATACCTATATATATATATATATATATATATATATATATATATATATATATATATATATATATATATATATATTATATTTATATGCCATTTCACGTTTTATATTGAGAGTACTATATGAATGTAATAAAAATAATATCAACAAATCAATGTTGTCTTATTGTAAAAGGTAATCGTAAATAAATCATTCTTAAACAAGTAGATGAGATTCATCTTTTGTGTGCCAACGTAATTACATACTTGTTCTTGAGGAAGCCATAAAAAGTAGTACTGAAGCTGCCCGTAATCTGGAATATTACAGAACTGGTTTTTAACGATGTAATCCAATCAAACAGCTGTCTTGCCTAGTATGAACTAAGTAGTAATTAAAAGATTAAAGCACAACTAGAAAGGCAAATTCATGCCGGTAATAAATTTTATACCAGACGTCTCGCGTCACTTTGAATTACACCTATTACATGAAAAACTACTTTCCATCTGTAAATTATTGATGACTCTGACAGCAGGTAAACATTTAAACTGCATGTATATTTGTAATAAGACGATTAAATAATAAAAAATATAACAAAGAAGCATTACAGAAAGACATGACATCTAGTGTAAGACATGTAGTTAGTTATTACTCTACAATACTAAGGTTGCGGTTGGTAGGACATTGTTTTATCGATTAAATTTATAGACTTAACTCATAAAATATTTCTCAGACCCAAGAAAGAACTCTTAAGGCAAACATTAAATTATAGAATATAAACTAGGATATCTAAACGACCAATGAAATAATAATTAATAAAAAAATTGCTTACATACATTATGACAGCATAAACTATTTATCAAAATAAACAGTAATGGAATTGGATAATTGAATAAAAATAACTATTAGCCCTCTAACAGTCAAAACTCTCAACGTGAAAAAAAATGAATGGCGATTTTTTTTCTAGTACAATTAGCGTGTAAAAACTCCAAAAAAATCATCCAAAGGTGGCTTGCTCGTTTCCAGATATGTCAGGTAGACAAAAGGTAAAACAGTGCCTCAGGGCACGCATGACAGTTTAGGCCGAATATAAGGGCACGTATACAAGACAAGAGTAAGGTCAATAAAAAGTGTTGTTTATTAAGGGATAAAAAATAATATACTAAATGGATAAAGATAAATGACAAAAGATAAATAAAAAGAATTATTTTTTAGTGTGGTAATCGAAAAAATAGTTTTTGGCGTTGGAACAGCATAAATGGAGATCGCATTTTGAGCAAACACACTGCGTTTGTGACTTCTTGCACAATTTGCACCATCTCTTTCCACCTTCTTTGCCAAGCCAGATTCGGAAATGGTCTTGACCGTCGTAACGCACTTCAAGAAGTGGATGTTTCGACTTTTGACCAACGCTCGAGCTGCCTGGCTGTGGATCTACGGAAGTTGATGGTCGCGATGTTGATGGTTTTGGACGACCAATGGGCCGTTTTTCTTGGTAGGCTACCAGAGAAGCGGCAACTGCTTCACGAAATTATGGTAATTGCAATACCCGTTCTTTGGCCGAGACATTACTTGAGTCGTTGACCTTTTCCGCGTGGATCCGTTTATGCAGTATGTATGCATTAGTTATGGTCATGTCAATGAAATGGTAAAACAATCGGGTGATTGCATCGTGTGATTTTGCTCTAATATGATACCGGCCCATAAGTCCGTCGATCAAATCCACGCCGTCCATGTGACTATTATATTCTCTTATCATTTGGGGACAATCAACTTCCAAATATGCTTTAGCCTTTCGGTCGTAGCGAGCTGCTTTCGCTGAATGTTTGGTTGGATCTTAGTTGGATCTGGCGAATGGTTCAATACCAACGTACGTTGATGCCAATCGCACCTACTTGTTATCTTTCCATAAGACAGTATTGATGTCCACACCAAATGCAGAGCCTACAAATTCGCATGAATAGCCGCGTAGCTCATCTTTTATATCTTTATCGACCGGAAGCTTGCAATTTGGAATACGAGAAACTCGTATAGTGCACAAACTATATATGCCTCGAGCTCGCAATAATACCAACAAAGGCAACGATGTATAAAAATTATCGAAATACAAGATGTGATGAACGAAGTCTGGAATTATTTGTGACAATCGCACAACAACGTTCGATGTGGCTCTAATATCAGGCTGGCCCGGTAGGATCACATTGTCGCCAGCACTATTATAAACCTCAAACCGATAAGCGAATCCACTCGTATCATATAAAACAAATAGCTTGATACCCCACTTGTGTGGTTTATTTGGCACGTATTGGCGCAAATGATGTTTTGTTTTGGTGCTGCACATCTGTTCGTCGATGCACAATCGAGCAGTCTTTGGAATGGAAGCGCTTCGAGTGTTTAGAAGGTCAACCAATGTTCGCATGCGGAACAACGCATCGCAGCCGGATTCGCCTTTCTTGACTCGAGTGCTTTCATCACGAAAGGATAAATGTTGTTTTATCGCCATGAATTTTCCTTTGGGCATTGTCTTTGCTATTGCTTGAAACGCGTTTTGGCCCCAATAGCTTTCCAAATTGGGATAACGGTAAACACTCATGTAAATGAGAATGCCAATATATCTAAAAATATCTTCACTGGTAGTAGTGAATTTTGTGTTGATATTGGCTTGGCGAGCTGTTCGATTTGTTTCAAATGCAATCAAGTCAACCAATTCCTTAGTGAAAAAATACCGAAATAGTTCCATCGGTGTCTCGAGCGCTTTTATGGACGATGGTACGATTAAGTCACCCCGGAAGGCTACTTGATTGACATGTAAACGCATTGATTGTTTTCGCCATACGATTTTGGAAAACTCAGCCGAATTTTTAGCTATTGATTCAATACCTGCGAAAAAGTTATAATACCAGTTTAGGAAACTCATCAATACTCTTATGTCAAAACAATTCATACCTGCACCCGTGAAACCTCCAGCAGCAGGCACAATTGATGGGCAAGCAATTTCGATTTCGGGCAATGGCATGTTGATGGCACGTCGTATTGATCTTTTTCTTCTGCCGTAATAACATTTTCGTGCGAAACATTCTGTTCAGGAAGTAATGTTGACGAAGCTGATGGAACTGCTTCGTCGACTGCAGTCAAGTTCAATGAAAAATCGGCCGCAGTGTCGAGTGACGAAAGCAGATTCGTCTTCATCTATTTGCCGAACCACCTGTGAAATATACTGTTCATCCTCGGGGGATATTTCATCAAGCACAAAATCTGGATCGTTCACATCATTGTCGCTACTGAAATCAGTTTCCACATCTGATTCGACCGATTCTATAAATGCCCATTCTTCCTCTTCGCTCATTTCGCTGATCTTTACTTTATTTCGGCTTCGAAAATCCAGATTGGAGTGATAAATCAATCCTTAATTCTTCAGTAATTACATCTATGCAACGTTTACTTTCCAAATACTTATCTTCAACCTTGACAACATGTTCACACACTTTCTTTCAGTTATCTAGAGTTACTCTAGCAAATTCCTGTTCCACCAACACTTTTATGTCTTCTAACTTAAAATAAACGTTCTGTTTTGAATTTTTTTATTTGCACCCAAACCATTTCCATAGGGTTCAAGTCTGGATAATATGGCAGAAGTTTTAATGAAACATGTCCACATTCTTGCAGCACTTTGTCAAATTTATATTGAATATGATCTTGTTTGTGTCGTTTGATGATTTCATACAATTGCGGATTTAACATTGACGTTGCAAATGCTAATTTTTTTTCTGTCAACCAAGATATTATATCCATTTTTTTAGAATTACTGGTGGGTGCTTAATTAATTTGTACATTATGATATGACGCAATATCAGTAACATCAACAGGTCCAACAGGCAAATTGGGAATTAACTGTTTTTTCATCCATTTTTCATAATTTTCTTAACTCATATCATCATGATAATCTCCTGTCTTAGCTCCTGACTTAAAAATCAAAAGGGCATTCTGTATGAAACCCATCTTCCCATCACCATGTACGATAACCAACCTACTTCCTTTTGAAATGTTTTTGAATAATCCTTTGCCACTGTCATCTGTCCAGCTATTTGGCGTAGTGTGTCCTGCACGTACATAGGTTTCATCAACATATACAATTGACTTACCTTCGCTTATGTAATTTTTAATTTTGTCTAAATATTTAATGCGTAGAGCACGAATATCATTCCGTTCAATTAATAAACGTCGATTATCTTTCGTTTTCTTCCATTTAAATCCCAAATCTTTCACAATTCTGTAGAGAGAACTCACACTTCCAGTCCACTCGGACACCTCTTCAAGCCTTTTCTGCAAAAGCTTCAATGACACACAACAACGTTAAGTCTCATAAAAACGATGAATGGTATTTCTAATGAACTGTTTGTCATACTCCCTCAAGTCTGTCACGTTTGCTTTCCTTTTAGCAAGTGTTGTAGTTGGAAATTTTAGTGTATTATTTGACTCTGCGTTCTTTAACATACTCGCTTGTTATATGATCTTTTCTTCTGTACGTAAAGGTACTCCAGTAGCTTCACTCACACGTTGTTTAATACTGGTTCAATTATCTTCAGGAAATAGTATTTGCATAAATTTAAATACATTGTAAACTATTCCTTTGGATTCTGGTGTCAATCTGATCTGTTTACTAGTACTACACTTAATCATCTCCATTCTACAAAATAGTTCTAATACGCGTGGTACCACCATTCTTGTTGAGACTCGACAACATAATGAGACTAAATTACGAACTCGTTTGACATCCATTAACTAGAAATTCTCGGAAATAATTCTTATCAGTTCTTTGTATGTCCTTAACGAGTCGTTAAGGAGTTATTAATAATGACTTTATAATTACGGTTTTAAGGTTACTGATACTAAATTAGAAATTAACGTTTACCAAACTTTATAGGTAGAGTATCAATTATTAAAGATAAAGTTTGGTATCTATAAAACAATCTGTGTACAATCAAACTCCATTTATTATTTAAGTGAGTAGTAATTTTGTAATTAGTGCGATTTCAAATAATTTAATTTGTTTAATATTGCAACGCCACTGCATGGGTCTGATCATAGATATTCTTTTGTCTGCGCGATTAACTATTTCGTGGAAGGGCTCGCCACTCGACTTGAAATAAGCTGTACTTATGTAGCGGGCACTGATGGCTTTACGTGTCCTCCGAAACACGGTGGCGGCTAATTTTAATTAGAAATTAAGACATTTCTGGTATCTACGCCGGAATCGAACCCGGGACATCCACCTTGTTAAGCCAGTACATAGCCACTAAGCTACGGCCACAAGTTAATAAGATATTCCGAAATTATTGTATTTTTATATTCTGTTATAATTATTAACAAATATGTTTTCATATTATATTTTATTTACCTTATATTAAATTATGTATCATTTGGCAAATATTTACTTTCTTAACAATGATTAACATAAAACTGCCACTTTTTCATTAATAATAATTTATTCAATAAAAATCTCCGCAGCAGGTAGATATCCGAAGGCTGTGATAACCAAAGTTGTTCTTAACGGTACTATGGCGAATTAAAGCGATCGTAATTTCAAGAACCTCAATCAATGAATATTTGACAACCACAAAAATGAGACGAAACAAAGAAGAACACGAGAGGAACGATAATAACCATCCGCGAACGGTCTCAGCTGTGCATGATAAATCATGCGTAAAATATGCAAGATTGCAGCTGACTCGGGGGCATTTAGACTTGTTTTACGACCAAACACTCAATGTACCGGGTGGTCTTTAAGCCGTTAAAAATTGCGAAATAGAAAATAAGAATTTTATAGTTAATATATTATTTGAGAATTAACCCTTTTAGTCATGAATTATGAATATGTTAGATTACAATTTTGTGCTTGTGGATGTTTATAGTATCATTTTTTTATACATTTTTGGTCCAAACTAGAATCTTATACAAAGTTGCCTTTTCGAAATATTTGAACTTAAAAAATTGTCGACATATGTATGTATACATTGTGAGTAAACCGTATAAAACCATTGTAGACATTTGTATACCTTGCTTTATTGTCTTGCTTGCATTATTGGTCTTACACTGCCTTTATAAATGATTGACTTCATCTCAGTATCAATGTGTCTGTTTCGCCATGCTCAACGACCGAATGTTTCAAGTAGTGATGGGCACAGATATCAGCCTACCAAAGAAACTTAAGAATGGCCTACCACAGGGGTCAGTGCTCTCTCCACTACTATTTAGCTTATACCTAGCAGATATGCCGGAAACACAGTCAAGAAAGTTCGGATACGCCGATGACTGGGCCCTTGCTACACGATGCAGAATACTAGAAACGTCTGAAGAAGTTCTGACTTCAGACTTATATACATTGGGCAAATATTTTCGCAAGTGGCGACTTCAACCAAATGCATCCAAAACAGAAGTTAGTTGCTTTCACCTGAACAATAAACTTGCTGGAAAGGAACTCAACATACGGTTTGAAAATACCGCACTTACCCACAACAAAACACCGAAGTACCTGGGCGTAACACTAGACAGAACGCTATCATTTAAAGAGCATTTAACAAAAACTGCCCAAAAGTTGAGTACAAGAAATAACATTATACAGAAGCTCTGCGGTACCACCTGGGGAGCATCGGTTTCCACTCTCCGCTCTACTGCCTTAACACGTCTGGCTACACAGTTCACACGTAAAAAACTCCCACCCAATGGCTTCCAGTATTAAGTCACATCCCACCTCCACATTTACGACGAGTCGACGCACTTACACGTGAATACAAAAAGATCATGAACAATATAAACCTGCCGATCCACCAAGATACCGAGGATGCACGAAATACCCGTCTCCGTTCTAGAAAACCACCAATGAAAACGGCAAGAATGATACATGAGGAGTTCAACATCACGAATGCATGGTCCCAAGAATGGAACGAATGGCAAAATAACATGCCCTGCATTACCCACAAGCCACCAGGTTTTGATCTTCCACGCAAAACATGGTCCACTCTAAATAGGATCCGAACCAGACATGGCAGATGTGCATACATGCTACATAAATGGGGAAAGAACCCGTCTCCTCAAGTGACTGTGGGGAGAACCAAACCATCGACCACATTATTCAAGAGTGTCCCTCAAGATCCTACAATGATAGCCCTGAAGACTTCCTGTTTGCAACTTCAGAGTCAATTGATTATATAAATACACTTGATGTTTGTTTGTAACTATTTAAAGTTTGTCAAATACCTATATTACTAGTGTTTGTGTATTTGTTCTAAATGTGTTGTAATTGCCATACGATAAATAAATAAATGTTTCGCCATATAGTGTTATTAAGGCATCCTGCCAGTCTCTTTCTTTTTGTACTTGATCTCTCACTTCTTTGTCCAGGTCTCCATAGCTAGACAGTGTAATTCCCAGGTATTTTATTTCGATTACTTGTTCAATACTGATGCCATCAATTTCTATTTTACATCTAGTTGGTTCTTTGCTGATTACTATTGTTTTAGTTTTGTGAGATGAGATTGTCATATTAAATTATTTTGCTCTTCTGTTAAATTTGTGGACCTGTCTTTGCAGACTATATTCATCTTGGGCTATCAATATTGCGTCGTCTGCGCAACAGAGTATTTTGATTTCTTTGTTTTCCATTCTGTATCCTCTTCTTTTGTTAACGGTTTTGATGATTTCATCCATGATAAAATTGAAGAGCAAGGGGCTTAATGAATTCCCTTATCTTATTTCGCTGCCTATTTCTATAGGTTCTGTAAGTTGTCCATCTATTCTGACTTCCATTTTGTTGCTGTGGTAGATGTTTTCGATAGTTTTTATAATATTTAGGGGAGCTTCTATATTATACAGAAGATGGATTAGATCTTGGAGTCTTATTCTGTCAAACGCGTTATTTAGGTCAATCAGACACAGAAATGCTGATCTATTATACTCTAGTGATTTCTCAGTAATTTGCTTTATAACGAATATTATATCTGTACACGATCTTCCACTACGAAAACCCTGTTGTTCATCTGCTAAACTTATCCTCCGATTTATTAGCACTTGTAAAATTATAGTTGTAAGTTTTAGCGTAGTATTTAATGATATTGTGAAGTGATATTGTAATGTTGTTATAATGAAGTTTATACCTCTAGTATTCTGTCTGTTTTTATCTCCTTTTTTGAATAGTAGAATTAGTTCGCTCGTTCTCCATTCTTTCGGTATTTTATTGTGTTTTATAATTTTATTAATTAATGTTAATTGTTCTGTCATTGCTGCTCCACAATATTTCAGTAACTTGTTTGGTATCCCGTCTTTACCTGCTGCTTTTCTGTTCTTCAGGTTTTCAAGTATTTTCCAAACTTCCTAACATTTATATTAAGCTCTTCATTTGTAGTAATTTCTGGTATTTCCGGTTCTAGCGTCGATTGTTCTTCCTCTGCATATAGTTTTTTTAGGTAGTCAATCCACGTATCGTTTTGTATGTGTTTTGGTTCTATTGGTTCCTTTACCTCCGTTCTTTGACCTCTTATGAAGCACCATATTTGCTTTTGCAGACTGTAAAAATCATGTTCCATTTCTTTCGAAAAGCGTTCCCAGTGATAATTTTTTATTTTTCTTACAAGTGCATGTGTTTCGTTTCTAATTGTCTTGTAATTATGGTATGCCTCTTGTGTTTTGGTTGAAATGTATTTCAGGTAAGTTTTTTTCTTTTCTTTACATTTTTCCTTCACTTCTGTACAAAACCATGGTTCTTCGCCTTGGGAACGATATATTTTTATTTATATTTCTTTCACCAATAACTTCCTTGGCCGAGGCTAAGATATTAGACTTAATTTTTGCCCAGCTTTCTTCGACTCCATCACTTTCTGTGATATATGTATTTCCGCTTTTTTCGGATATTCTTTTTTGGTATAGGTATCTTGTGGAGTCATCCTGTAAGCTTTCGACTTTTATCTTTGTGGTGTATTCTAGTGTTTTGTTGTCACATATATGTGTTTTCATTCGGATTTTGCACAATACCAATTTATGATCGCTTATTATTTCTGCTGATGTTAGTGCTCTTACATCCAAGATTTGAGAGGGCTGTAACTCTCTATTCGACAGAAAATAGTCTATCATAGATCTTTGTCCTCTACTGTTTTCAAAAGTGTATTGGTATTGTTCTTTGTGAGGGAAAAATGTATTATTAATACGAATGTCGTTTATGTTGCAGAGGTCCGTCAGAAGGTCTCCGTTTTCATTTCTGATATTTTCGTTATATCGCTGTTTTATTCCTGGAACTATATCATTGCCAACACGGGCGTTAAAATCAAAGATTTATTATTGATTTTTTAATTACAGTAAATATCTACATTCTACCTTATATACATATATATTTTTTTTATGTGAAAGAATTTCGAAACTTGGGATAAAGTATAATTTTATTTTCATATATTTCTCATTCATAATTTAATGCCAAGATATAAAATGTTTCTTTTCTTACGAAATGATTTTAATTTTAGTTTCGTATAAGCACTATTCTCATTTGTAATTTAATACCGTAAACACAGACTTGTTTATTTCTTTTCTGGGATGATGTTACTTTTTAACGTAGAATTTTTTAATAACTTTTTGTTATTAACAAAATAATAAAAGATTAGTTTTGTTTAAAATTTTTCATTTTATTTCTTTGTCTCAGCTCGTTTCCTTACAAGAGTAAACTATTAAGGAATGGCGAAGAAAGATAATTCTCAGAATTCCACTCAAAATATTGCTATTTGCCTACAAGGTCGAAGCCAAGTAAGTAAACTGTCAAATTGGTATTGGCATCCAACAACAATTTATAAACATAAACATATTTTGTAGAATTTGGAAGTATTTTGCGTACATAATTAAAATTAATATCTTTCTACAAATATCAAATATACTATAGTGTTAATATGTTTTAACAGTAATGCAATAGCTCTGAAATTCCGACACTATTTTATCACTTCTTTGTTTATGGGACATTTATCGACTGATCCTTTTATTGCAAATTATATATCAATAATATCCTTCGCTAAATTATATGAGCGGACCAAAGCGTTGAGTAATTTATAAGTCATGCAGCTAGACACAAAGATAATGTTGACATTTATGGTTAAGTGAAGTAAACATTAGGCGTTTACACAACATTGTTGTTTACGATGTCCATGTCCGGGCCAATCAATCGATATTTTATTTCTGTATTGTGGCTCGACATGGAATCGACATGCTTCAATAATGGATACCTACAGGATTGTACTTCACCTCGAATCGTTGTTTCACAACTCCAAAGGGAAGTGTATTTAATTGTTTGCTGTGGTCTAGTATGACATGTAAAATAGACAGGGAATGGAAATGTGACATAATAATAATTGTACAAAGCATGCAAACCATGTCCCATACTTTTGATTTTTCTTAATAGTAAAATAACTTGCTAATATTTTGATTCCGGTTTAAAAAAGGTTTTCAACGATAGATATATTTATATGTTTATTTTTTGTATTTATTTTTTATTTTTCCATAATCTATCACATTAAAAATAAAACCGGTAAAACCGTATTGTTTTTAATCTTGTTGGTTACAACGTTAAGTGTCTTCAACGTAAAATTTTATAAAAAAAACTGACCGTGGTAAAAATTACATTATTACAGGTAATTTTTTGTCATTTTTTATTTATTGTCATGAGTAAAATGTCAAATACTTTTACTTTTTATAATAATTGTCATTAGTAAGACTATTATTTCAAACTAGTTTGTATTACTAGTCCATATTGTGAGACCGCTCCCGTAGGAAAAATGTTTCTGATTCGGTTTCTTTGCAGATTTTTGTTCAGAAATGTTCCCTTTAAACAAATCTAAATGGTGCCGGGCGAAATTTTTGGGCAGAAGTTTTTTAAACAATTTTTTTAAACAAATTACAAAAATTACCTATTTAACAAAAAAGTCTCGGGTTATTTTTATTTTTATTTTTACAAACTTTTACAGCATCTTCAGACCCTCAAGAAACTAAATTTAAAATACATAGTGTATACAAACGAATGTGTATATGACAAAACGAACAGACATTATTTAAGTAGTACAAAGGAATAGTCAGTCAATAATGAAAACAAATAGTTAAAAAATTTAAAAATTGAAGTATGTACAATTTGTCAAACATAGGATGTAGTTTGAAAATCTTACAATCGCCACGCCCACCTGATGCGCACTAAATTTTTCGAAAATATACCAGTCGAAAACAATTCAATGTGTAAAGTTCGGCCGGTACAGTCTGCGGCAGAGTTTTCTTAAAGAACAGTGAGTCCCAGTGACTTAAAATGGAATTTAAATCAAAATTAAATCGAAAAGTTTTGTCCGGTCAAAGCCGAGAAATTATAGCAAATGTTATGCCTTTTATGCAACAAGAAGCAAGGGACAACGTACCTCTAATAGACTTAAAACAAGTGCAAAAACGTGTTGTAAGAGCAACAGGTGTAAGTTTATCCGCCATATAAGCCATTTCGAAGGAAATGGAGTGCATCGAAGGTGGTACTGCATCGACATTTAGTACTCCAAATAAAAAAAGAAATAAGTCTGCTTTAAAATCTAAGTTGGATGACTGCGACAAAGGGGTGCTTCGTCGATTTATTATTAATTTTTGTACTACCGAAAAACAAGTTCAAACTTTACGACGAGTACATAGAAAATTTGCCACTGAGTACAACTACAATGGTTCGCGTGAATCATTGAGGGATATAGGGTTTGGTTGGAGAAAAACAAAAACTAATAAAAAACTTTTAATGGAAATACCCATTAAATTCATTACCTTCCTAATGATACCTACCTACCGACTCGAGATGTTATAATAAATTAAAATAAAATAATTTTTGAGGAAGACTGTACCTTGTCACCAAACTGAGCGTTTACGTCTTCCCTCTTTTACTCTCCGAATGTGCGCTAAGATATTGAAACCTTTTCCTATATTTGCCAAATAATACGTGTGATTAGATATTAAGATAATGTGGACCAGCTTTGCTCTGATGTTAACTGTATAAGTAATTTTTAATAAAATAGTATAAGATCATTATCATCAACCTGTATGCGTACACTGCTGAACATAGGCCTCCCTCAGCTCTTTCCATCTGTCTCTGTCTTGTGCGGCTTGCATCCAGTTATTACTAACAGGCTTCAGGTCGTCAGTCTATCTAGTTGGTGGGCGTCCTCTGCTTCGAATTGCTTCTTGTCTTATTCTCGACTCGACAATACGTTTTGTCCATCGGTTGTCTGATAATCTGACGACGTGTCCTGCCCAATTCTATTTTACCGATGCGATTTTTTCGATGGTGTCTGTTGTTTTTGTTCTATGACGTATTTCTTCGTTTGAGATTCGGTCTCTCAGAGAGACACCCAACATCTGGTGCTCCATAGCCCTCTAAGTCACGCGAATAATATTCACTACCTACCTTTTTTGTGAGTGTTAATGTTTCCGCTCCATAAGTGTGTAAAATGTAACACAAATTAAATACTTAGTTTAATTTACCAAACGCTGCCCAGGCTAAGCCTATGCGACGTGGGAATTCACATGTCTAGATATCTCTGCCCAACGGAATTTCATGTCCTAAGTACGTATACGATGTAGTCTGCACAATATCCCTTCCATCAACAGCAATATTTCGATTTAGCACCAGATTAGTGATTATTTGCGTCTGTTTCGTATTAATCTTTAGTCCAACCTCCAAGGAAGCGTGATATAATTTTTCAAACATTATTATTGCATCATCTATACCAGCGGTTACTAAATGGTAGTCCGCGGAACCCTGGGGTTCCGTAGGAGGGGTGCAGAGGTTCCGCGTCCGTCCGACAGTTAAATTCGTAGAAATTCGTAGAAAATACTCATAACTACATCTAATTACGACTTTTCGCTTAAACCCCGGTATGGTGCGCTGCAAACATCTTAAAGTTCTCGATCAAGTCAAACTATAAGGTAATTTCTTTTATTTATCAAAATAGAGTTCCGCCAAAAAAAAAATATCATCAATTAGGGTTCCGAGACCAAAAAAAAATTGGGAACCCCTGATCTATACTATCGGTTATATAAGGACGATGTCATCTGCAAATCTCAAATGACTGAGCTTTTCTCCATTTATGTTGAACGAGCATGGTATCAACATAAATGGAGTATAAGATAAATGAATGAAAATACTTAGATATCAGTACAATTCTTATCTACACATCCAGTGTAAAATGATGATGTTATAGTTGTTATAAGTATTTGTAAATTATGTTCTATTATAACCTCTGCCTTCTAGCCACTACTCACGGGACAAAAACAAACATACAGACACTATTTTTATATGTTTGTGTTTATTTTAGTCCCATGTTTATGTGTTCATAAACAAATTAAATAACTTACAAACTATTTGGTCGATCTAGCTGAGATTTAGTCGCCAATATTAAGTGTAACTCATTGAAGAAGAGATTTGTAACATTATAAACGTCACATGTTTGTTATTTTTCTTTTAATATATATTTTATTTCAATTTATTTTAATTTTATTCATTTATTCACTTTATCTCTCATTTTACTATTTTTTTACTAAAAATGTTGGCGTCCAATTCTTATCTCAATTCTTCAATCAATTAAATATCCTATTTAATCTTTATTTTTCATTTTTAATCTTCATTTGTTTCAGTTATAATTCGTGTATGTGACTCCAGTCTGTTCTATGTCACAGACATGGAATGTATAAATTTCTAGGCCTCACTTCAGTAGATAGTATATCTGTCAGTTGAGGACTCTGCTCTGTCATGTCACACTTTAATGCTGAAGAAAGGGAGATTAGTTTTTATATTGTCTTTTGCTTATTTAACCCCTTAACGAACCATTTATTTTTCCAAAAAACTGTCTCAAAAAACCAATTTTTTCAGTAATGTACTTGCTTCTTTACTTCTGGCAGAATTCACAAATGTTATACAATGTTGATTTTTACTTTGTTTTTTATTTTTTTTAGCGGTTGATGATATGTATAATAACTATCCCGAGATATGTCGTTGACGGGTTTTTGGTTGGATAAATAAAATCTGCGAGCAAAAGATTTTGTTGTCTATCTTGCCTAGAGCATTGTATGTTCGTTTTTTATCTAAAAGCAATTCCCAGCAAACCATACAACAAAAGTTTTTATGCACGCTGTAGATGATGATCAAAAAGTATTTATTTGGAAGACCTTATAGTTGCATTGCAGCGTAAAAAACAAAACTTGCATATATTTATTTATATTTTTATAATAATGAACACAAATAAGAGAAACTAAAAGTTAGTTATCGTATAATACGTATTGAAGCAGGGCGGCACACAAAGTCCCACATCGCAATCAGACAGTAGTACCTTGATACGCGCCTTAACTTCTCTGCCGATACATCCTTCGCCTTACTGCACACAACACACACTCTAGTTAAATCTAAGCAGTAAGTCTAAGTGGGTTTGGAAGCGTTGAAGATCTTCCTTCCTCTTGACACACCTCTATCTTTGTAGCACACCTCAATCAGTTGCGTTATCAAACCCATTCAAAATTCTAGATGCGTTCCTAGCCCTCTGCTTTTCTTGTACAGCACAAAAGCATTCCCCTCAGCATGTTCGAGAAGGTGGTAGAATATTTTTTTGTAATAACTCTTTCCACGCTTCCTGGTTACAAGGTAATCAGCAAGATGTTGGTCGACTATACGCCACCTATAGTATTGTTGTAGTCTTGAACAATCCTTATCTTTATCTCCTTTCCTCGCCTTTTTTAGTAACCATTTCGGCATTACGCAGCGTTGACAGCACACAAACCCCGCATTTATCATTAATATTGCCTTTCCTTTTTGAAATGCGATAATTTTATATTTCTTAAGTTTGTTCTTCATTTCTGGTGGTGGACCCTTTCTTTGCATTCTAATAGTACCGTACGTATCTATGCAAACTGCTAATAAAAGATCAGTTTAGCATCCTAACAATACGTGTGGACACTGGAAGATCTTTATATTGTTCGTCAAACTTTGTATCCTTTCCCATATAAATTATGCCAAACATATCCGGAGGGATTCACACAGAATGTAGCTCTTTATACCAAGTCGTGTCCTTTTGTTTGGAATGTATGAAACCATCCGAGTCGGCCTTTGTATAGTAAGCTCTTGTAACAACTACTTCGTCTAAATTCGTTCAAATTCCGAAAGCCTAACTTGAAAGAACGAAATAAATCGCTTAAATTACCACTAAATAGCTCAAAACGAGATATCTCGGGTTGTGTTTTTTAGAAACAACAAGCACAAGACGAATTATCTCGGGATAGTGTCTTAAGGAGATAAAGCTGGTGCTTTAACTTTTTTATTTTCAATTTTACGATAAAAAGTAATACAAATAAAGTTGTAGAAAATTTAATTTTCTACAATTATTATGTTTTATAAAATTTTCTGTAGGGTTGCTAATTTACGAGATACATCGCGAAAACCAGAGAGAAGTGTGGCGACCAGACAAACTTGAACTTAAGCTTATAGTAACCACCCCCACACACACAAAAAAAAAATAAAATTGCGTTAACGTGTCAATGAACTGTTAGCATAGTATAGTATAGTAAACAAAACGATTACTATATTTAAGGTATAAATAAAATAAATTTTATTGTGTGTAATAAATTATATATAAATATTATACTCAGATTCAGACATAAAATACAGAAAATTAAATCATTTACTTTTCAAGTGATTGGAATTATTAATTTTTAAAGACTGTTTGTTAATAGAAGATTAAAAAATATTTTGCAGTTACTGTAGAAAACTTTAAAATATCTAATCCGATACTGCACACCAACACTCCCCGCTTTTCACAATAAATATTGCCGTAGGTGTATCGACTTTTGTTTTGCAAAATTGATGAGTCTGTTCGTAATTAGAGAGCATTGTTGGGGTATTAACGTTATAACATTAGCAACACGACGGATACAGAAACCGACTTTATCTAATATACCGAGCTTGTCTACACACAATAACAATAATACGCTTAGCGCTGAAATTTAATCTGTGTCATCTTGAAATAGGATTGGCAATGCGTTTACTGAATACAAGAGGAATATAAACAAAATAAATATTTCTAATAAATGAAATACTAGTAAAAATAGAAATGTTATTAATTTTAAGGATACGTTGGAATTCGGGCTGGCCGTGGTCTAAAATTGCTGGTTTCTGATGTTTTCTATGTGACACCAAAAGCCGTGGTAACCCTTTTCATTCCGTTGGAAATCTTTGGGCATCATCTTTTGTGTTTAAATGTTTTGGATGTTTTTCAATTTCTATTGGTTCTTTAATTATACGTTTCGTTTTATTTTCAATGTTAGCTAGCATTATTGTTTGGTTCAGGTTTATTGTGTGCACTGTATCTTTGTTTTTGCCGATGGGAACAGGGTTGAATTTTTTCTGTCTGTGTTAAATATTGCTTCTATTTTGTTTTTTTGCAGGACTCTTCTGATTTTCTCCATCGTGACTTCTTAACGTGATATCTTAATACGCTCGTAAGGTTAATACGAAGTGATATCGTTTATAAGCTCCATAGAAAGGCTTGTATTCTAAACCTAAGAGTGCGCTTTCTCTGCGTATGGTTGTAGCTAGTAAGCCAGAAATTTTGTCAGTGATTGTAATGGTGATCTTGTTACCGTTTCAAAAGTTTCAATTTATTTTTCAAAGTTTCAAAAATTTATTATTATGATTTCTAGTAAATATTCACATTAATGTTGCTCACGCCATCTATCCGCCGAGTGCATCTAAATTACGTTAAGGATCCTTTTGTGGAATATCCTGTTTACTTTGCCACCCCCATCCCATAGATTTTTATGGTGGATATTATATTTCTGCAGCCGATAGATTCAACGTTCTGAAACCCTATCCTTTTTACAAGCCATACAAGCATTTGGATAATTCAGGTTGTACCAACATTATATTTTTTTATTTTAGGTTAGCATCATAGCTATCTTAATTTTATTCACTGCCACCCTAAATAACATACTTATATCAACACCATACCAATCTCGCAAGTTCTTCAACCATGAGGTTCTTCTTCGTCCTGGACTGCGTTTGCCTGTCATTTTTACTTGCATGATATTTTGTAGCAACCTATATTTGTGACCTCTCATTACATGTCCGAAATACTCCAGCTTTCTCTGCTTGATGCTTTTTATCATCTCAGTAATCTTGCTCAGACGTTGTAGTATTATGGAGTTTCGAATCTTCTCCACCCAGGAAACTTTTAAATTTCTTCTATAGCACCACACTTCGAAAGCCTCAAGGCGATTTAGATCGATTTTATTCACAGTCCAGGATTCGACACCATAAAGTGAGACAGAGAACACGTAGCAGCGAAGTAGTCGGATCCTCAATGCCAATTTTAGGTCTCCGTTACATAACACTTTGAACATTAATCTAAAAGCCGCTCTAGCCTGCTCTATTCTAGATCTAATTTCGCCGTAACTTTCTGCGTTACAATTTAATTGCTGTCCAAGCTAAACGATTTTATCAACTTGCTCAAGTTTGGTATTATTTACATATATAGACGGTTTTATATGCTGTTGTTTACTTATTACGAGTTTTTCTTTTGTTTTCCGTGTGTTCAAATCCAGACCTGCCTCCCTACAACTCTCAACGACACTATCAAGCAGTGTTTGCAGATCTTCTTGACTAGAAGCTACTGTATCGTCCGCATATTGCAAATTATTGATGACTTCACTGTTCACAAGTATTCCTTCTTGTTTTTCAGAAAGTGCTTTTCTGAAAATTCTTTCGGAGTAAACGTTGAAAAGCAGGGGTGACACGAGGCATCCTTGCCGTACTCATCTTTTAATATTAAGAGCCTGTGATTCCACACCATCTATTAAAACTGATGTGTTTATGTGAACGAATTTCGAAATTTGGGATAATTTATTTCCATACGAGTATTTCTCATTCGTAATCTAATGCCGTAAGACATAAAATGTTTGTTTTCTTACTAAATGATTTTAAGTATAGCTTCGTATAAGCACTTCGCATTTGTAATTTAATACCTAAACAGAGACTATTTATTTCTTTTCCGAGATGAGGTCATTCTCCTAGAATCTTCTAATAACTTTTTCTTGGTTACAGAATAATAAAGGTTTGCTTTGTTTTAAATTTTTCATTTTATTTCTTTGTCTGAGCTCGTTTCCCTTCAAGTGTAAACTAGTAAACGGTGGTGCGCAATTCATTTTAATTTTAAAGATAATACAAACAGCTTGTGTATGATTTTTGAAAAAACCATACCCAAACTCTTCCTGACACGAGCAAAAGGGCCTAGGTTATTTGTGTACATAAGTAAATAGTTTGCTTATAATACGTTACAATCTGATGAAGCTAACTAATGGCTGTAATCGTAACCATGTCTAGTGTAACTATCTTCATACGCTCGTAAGGTTAATTGGAAGTGATATCTTTTATACGCTTCATAGAATGGCTTGTATTCTAAACCTAAGAGTGCGCTTGCACTTCGTCTGGTTGCAGCTAGTATAAGCCAGTTTTGCCAGTGGTTGTAATGGCGATCTGGTGGAGCTAACTAATGGCTGTAATCGTAGCCAGTCCTTGTGTATCTTACATAGGTCATACATTTTTAAGCACCTTGAGGAGTTTTATCGTAAAATGAAATGGAACTGTTGTTTTTCTTGATGTTTGAGACTTGAATTTTGAATTCTGTTTTTCCAGAAGCTTTGTTTGGTCTGACACAATCTGTTATATGTAGTATCGTTTAAAATATCCTTATTTTTTTATCTTTGTCTAAACAATACCGCACATCAAAAAATCGCATCAAACTCAACAGCGTCTGGGGAAAGAAGCAATAAAAACGGAAATTCCAGACTCATATATTAACAAAACAACAGTTCCCTCTCTTAAACACTGCAAAAGACCTATGTGGCTCAAAGAGCGATGGAGCGTGTTATATTTGGCGTTTCACTGCGAGACAAGATCCCAAACCGCCAGCTACGACGAAGATCAGAATGGCTGATGCTGTAGAGAGAATAGCAACACGGAAGTGGAACTGGGCAGATCACGTGGCTCGAATGACAGATTACAGATCGACAAAGCGGATAATGGAATTGATAATTTTTTTTATTAAAATTTAGTAATTTTTTTACTAAAACTTTAAAACATATTTAATATCATCTATGATCATAGTTAATTTGCTCATAAAAATAAAAATTATTTATTTTACTACAAAATTTTTAAAGCAATATTTATAAGTTTAATCCATCCCTGTTTGGCTATAATTACGTAAGTGAATTTTCAATGGTCTTGGTTGCATGTCAGTTACAGAGTATGTGGCTATGTGAAGTTTAAACTCAGTTTAACTATCTACATCAAAGCTAAGTCAATAGGGCAATTCAATTACCTGCCTATCTATTATCCAAAATAGCTGACAATCAATAAGGTGTTTGCTTTCCAGAATTTACATAAACTAAACTCAATTGGGTTATCAAATTAAATTATCGCAGGTAATATGTAAGATTAAATAAACGTTAAAAATGTTCTTTTTCTTTTACATTTATTTTTCCACTTTTTGACATGTCTTCATCAATTTTTTTCTTTTTCATTCATTACGATAATGCTATATATACAGAACCATAGAAAAACACAAAAACACTTTAAAACACAAATTTAAAGAAAAGAAAAAATATGAAACGCCTTTAAGCCTTTTTGCTTGCGTCCATAAAACATACAGGCGATCTATTTGTCATGAATGTAATAAAACTCATAAACAAGGTCATTCAGAGTTAAACCTTATTTGCCTGTGTAGAGTCGGTATCGGCGATAGGGAAACAATATGGTCAAATTTTTTTTCAGTCACCATGAAGAAGTGATCACAGAAGAAACGAATGAGAAAAAAGAACCGCATATTTTAAAATCCGAAATAGAAATTACAGTAACGAAATTATATATAAATATTATACTCAGATTCAGACATAAAATACAGAAAATTAAATCATTTACTTTTCAAGTGATTGGAATTATTAATTTTTAAAGACTGTTTGTTAATAGAAGATTAAAAAATATTTTGCAGTTACTGTAGAAAACTTTAAAATATCTAATCCGATACTGCACACCAACACTCCCCGCTTTTCACAATAAATATTGCCGTAGGTGTATCGACTTTTGTTTTGCAAAATTGATGAGTCTGTTCGTAATTAGAGAGCATTGTTGGGGTATTAACGTTATAACATTAGCAACACGACGGATACAGAAACCGACTTTATCTAATATACCGAGCTTGTCTACACACAATAACAATAATACGCTTAGCGCTGAAATTTAATCTGTGTCATCTTGAAATAGGATTGGCAATGCGTTTACTGAATACAAGAGGAATATAAACAAAATAAATATTTCTAATAAATGAAATACTAGTAAAAATAGAAATGTTATTAATTTTAAGGATACGTTGGAATTCGGGCTGGCCGTGGTCTAAAATTGCTGGTTTCTGATGTTTTCTATGTGACACCAAAAGCCGTGGTAACCCTTTTCATTCCGTTGGAAATCTTTGGGCATCATCTTTTGTGTTTAAATGTTTTGGATGTTTTTCAATTTCTATTGGTTCTTTAATTATACGTTTCGTTTTATTTTCAATGTTAGCTAGCATTATTGTTTGGTTCAGGTTTATTGTGTGCACTGTATCTTTGTTTTTGCCGATGGGAACAGGGTTGAATTTTTTCTGTCTGTGTTAAATATTGCTTCTATTTTGTTTTTTTGCAGGACTCTTCTGATTTTCTCCATCGTGACTTCTTAACGTGATATCTTAATACGCTCGTAAGGTTAATACGAAGTGATATCGTTTATAAGCTCCATAGAAAGGCTTGTATTCTAAACCTAAGAGTGCGCTTTCTCTGCGTATGGTTGTAGCTAGTAAGCCAGAAATTTTGTCAGTGATTGTAATGGTGATCTTGTTACCGTTTCAAAAGTTTCAATTTATTTTTCAAAGTTTCAAAAATTTATTATTATGATTTCTAGTAAATATTCACATTAATGTTGCTCACGCCATCTATCCGCCGAGTGCATCTAAATTACGTTAAGGATCCTTTTGTGGAATATCCTGTTTACTTTGCCACCCCCATCCCATAGATTTTTATGGTGGATATTATATTTCTGCAGCCGATAGATTCAACGTTCTGAAACCCTATCCTTTTTACAAGCCATACAAGCATTTGGATAATTCAGGTTGTACCAACATTATATTTTTTTATTTTAGGTTAGCATCATAGCTATCTTAATTTTATTCACTGCCACCCTAAATAACATACTTATATCAACACCATACCAATCTCGCAAGTTCTTCAACCATGAGGTTCTTCTTCGTCCTGGACTGCGTTTGCCTGTCATTTTTACTTGCATGATATTTTGTAGCAACCTATATTTGTGACCTCTCATTACATGTCCGAAATACTCCAGCTTTCTCTGCTTGATGCTTTTTATCATCTCAGTAATCTTGCTCAGACGTTGTAGTATTATGGAGTTTCGAATCTTCTCCACCCAGGAAACTTTTAAATTTCTTCTATAGCACCACACTTCGAAAGCCTCAAGGCGATTTAGATCGATTTTATTCACAGTCCAGGATTCGACACCATAAAGTGAGACAGAGAACACGTAGCAGCGAAGTAGTCGGATCCTCAATGCCAATTTTAGGTCTCCGTTACATAACACTTTGAACATTAATCTAAAAGCCGCTCTAGCCTGCTCTATTCTAGATCTAATTTCGCCGTAACTTTCTGCGTTACAATTTAATTGCTGTCCAAGCTAAACGATTTTATCAACTTGCTCAAGTTTGGTATTATTTACATATATAGACGGTTTTATATGCTGTTGTTTACTTATTACGAGTTTTTCTTTTGTTTTCCGTGTGTTCAAATCCAGACCTGCCTCCCTACAACTCTCAACGACACTATCAAGCAGTGTTTGCAGATCTTCTTGACTAGAAGCTACTGTATCGTCCGCATATTGCAAATTATTGATGACTTCACTGTTCACAAGTATTCCTTCTTGTTTTTCAGAAAGTGCTTTTCTGAAAATTCTTTCGGAGTAAACGTTGAAAAGCAGGGGTGACACGAGGCATCCTTGCCGTACTCATCTTTTAATATTAAGAGCCTGTGATTCCACACCATCTATTAAAACTGATGTGTTTATGTGAACGAATTTCGAAATTTGGGATAATTTATTTCCATACGAGTATTTCTCATTCGTAATCTAATGCCGTAAGACATAAAATGTTTGTTTTCTTACTAAATGATTTTAAGTATAGCTTCGTATAAGCACTTCGCATTTGTAATTTAATACCTAAACAGAGACTATTTATTTCTTTTCCGAGATGAGGTCATTCTCCTAGAATCTTCTAATAACTTTTTCTTGGTTACAGAATAATAAAGGTTTGCTTTGTTTTAAATTTTTCATTTTATTTCTTTGTCTGAGCTCGTTTCCCTTCAAGTGTAAACTAGTAAACGGTGGTGCGCAATTCATTTTAATTTTAAAGATAATACAAACAGCTTGTGTATGATTTTTGAAAAAACCATACCCAAACTCTTCCTGACACGAGCAAAAGGGCCTAGGTTATTTGTGTACATAAGTAAATAGTTTGCTTATAATACGTTACAATCTGATGAAGCTAACTAATGGCTGTAATCGTAACCATGTCTAGTGTAACTATCTTCATACGCTCGTAAGGTTAATTGGAAGTGATATCTTTTATACGCTTCATAGAATGGCTTGTATTCTAAACCTAAGAGTGCGCTTGCACTTCGTCTGGTTGCAGCTAGTATAAGCCAGTTTTGCCAGTGGTTGTAATGGCGATCTGGTGGAGCTAACTAATGGCTGTAATCGTAGCCAGTCCTTGTGTATCTTACATAGGTCATACATTTTTAAGCACCTTGAGGAGTTTTATCGTAAAATGAAATGGAACTGTTGTTTTTCTTGATGTTTGAGACTTGAATTTTGAATTCTGTTTTTCCAGAAGCTTTGTTTGGTCTGACACAATCTGTTATATGTAGTATCGTTTAAAATATCCTTATTTTTTTATCTTTGTCTAAACAATACCGCACATCAAAAAATCGCATCAAACTCAACAGCGTCTGGGGAAAGAAGCAATAAAAACGGAAATTCCAGACTCATATATTAACAAAACAACAGTTCCCTCTCTTAAACACTGCAAAAGACCTATGTGGCTCAAAGAGCGATGGAGCGTGTTATATTTGGCGTTTCACTGCGAGACAAGATCCCAAACCGCCAGCTACGACGAAGATCAGAATGGCTGATGCTGTAGAGAGAATAGCAACACGGAAGTGGAACTGGGCAGATCACGTGGCTCGAATGACAGATTACAGATCGACAAAGCGGATAATGGAATTGATAATTTTTTTTATTAAAATTTAGTAATTTTTTTACTAAAACTTTAAAACATATTTAATATCATCTATGATCATAGTTAATTTGCTCATAAAAATAAAAATTATTTATTTTACTACAAAATTTTTAAAGCAATATTTATAAGTTTAATCCATCCCTGTTTGGCTATAATTACGTAAGTGAATTTTCAATGGTCTTGGTTGCATGTCAGTTACAGAGTATGTGGCTATGTGAAGTTTAAACTCAGTTTAACTATCTACATCAAAGCTAAGTCAATAGGGCAATTCAATTACCTGCCTATCTATTATCCAAAATAGCTGACAATCAATAAGGTGTTTGCTTTCCAGAATTTACATAAACTAAACTCAATTGGGTTATCAAATTAAATTATCGCAGGTAATATGTAAGATTAAATAAACGTTAAAAATGTTCTTTTTCTTTTACATTTATTTTTCCACTTTTTGACATGTCTTCATCAATTTTTTTCTTTTTCATTCATTACGATAATGCTATATATACAGAACCATAGAAAAACACAAAAACACTTTAAAACACAAATTTAAAGAAAAGAAAAAATATGAAACGCCTTTAAGCCTTTTTGCTTGCGTCCATAAAACATACAGGCGATCTATTTGTCATGAATGTAATAAAACTCATAAACAAGGTCATTCAGAGTTAAACCTTATTTGCCTGTGTAGAGTCGGTATCGGCGATAGGGAAACAATATGGTCAAATTTTTTTTCAGTCACCATGAAGAAGTGATCACAGAAGAAACGAATGAGAAAAAAGAACCGCATATTTTAAAATCCGAAATAGAAATTACAGTAACGAAATTAAAATCTAGAAAATCTAATGGCACGATGGAATAACAGCAGAAACTCTCAAAGAAATAATGTTCAAACTATGTATTGAAATCTGCAACACAGGAAAATGACCAGATGATGGGTGTACGCTCACTTCCATATCTATGTACCAAAATGCTTCACCAACTGACTGTAATAACTACCGTACGACAGTTCTAATCTCCCACGCGCGCGAAGTTCTTCTTACTATGATTAACGAGATATTGGAATCAATACTCGTACCAAAGATACCCCAGGAACAATGTGGATTTGGCTTTGGAAGAGGCACACGAGAACAGATTCTTAACCTGAGACAAATTATAGGAAAGGCTAGAGAATTTAGTCTAAAAATTGTTTGTAATTCGGCGACTAATCAAAAGCGTTCCACCATGTGAAGTACTATAAAATGAAGCGCGTACTAAAAGAAATCGGTACTCCCGAACATTAAATACACCTACTAAAATACTTACATGTCAACAACACAGCAAACGTAAAGTCCGAGTCAACAACACATTCCGATAACTTAATACAAAAAGCCGTGTATTAAACCCCACCCCACCCCAGGTGTTATTCAATATACAGGGTGTGGTGTGACAAGTTTTGATTAAAAGTAATGACGGATACAGTTGCGATAAAAATCTGAAATTTGAAAGTTGAAACGTGAATTTTTTGGCTTATTGCGGTGAATTACTCTGCATTCTTCTTGTGCATAGTTTGCAGAATTTTTTGTATGACTTGGCTTTCGTTACAATGTTCCTCCACGGGTTTCGATCTGTGCATAGTTCTCTCCAGTTTCTCACTTTCAGGATTTTGATATCTCCCATAACCTGGTTTTCTCTTCTCTCTCTTGGTCTTTCCGTTTCTGGGTTCCATCTGGTGACCTTCTTAATCAGTAGGTCGTTTTATTTTCTCTCTATCTGTATCAGCCATCTCAGTTTCGGCTCTTTAATAAGACTCAATAATGTTTATAGTGTTTTTTTAATAAAATTCTGTATTATAATAAAGGTCTTTTCCTTTATTATAATACACAGGGTCACATATAAACTCCATGAGTCGACATTCTTTTTAACGAGAAGCATATTATGGTGGTCATCGATAAGTTTTATTAGAGCATCTTTCATAGGCCCTATTTTTTCTAGAACACCATTGTTGTCTTAAATATGTCTTGTCTGGATAGTTATTGGGATTTACTAAGCGTTCTACTAGGTGTTATGTTATTATCTATTTCTATAAGGTAACCTGACCAGCGCAATCGTTGTATTTTTGCTTAATTTTCTATAGAGCGTTCTTTGTAATATTGATATATCTCGTGATCGAACCTTATTCTCCATATACCAATGCAATGGTGCAAATAAGTCTTCATATCATTCTCAATACATTTAGGGGCTCCATTCCAAAACTGGTCTTATCCAATTAAAAAGGTTTCATTCTGTTGACATTTAAACACTTATTTGACAAAAAATATTAAACGTTTAATTACAGTACGGATAATAATGAATCATTTTGTTTACCCGTGGAACAAGCAAAATAGAGACGCCGTCCCAGTGATGCTACAAATTGGAAGAAAAACATAGCAAAATTGAAAAGGTAATCTATACACGTTTCTAATTTGATCATTTTAAGTTATGGTTTTGTCCCTCTTTTATCATAGACATATAATACAATTGTTGCAATACCAGCCCGTTCCCCCAGTGCGACAGAGAAAACTGACGCAAAGCAGTCCCTACATCTCTTTCTAATTCGCCAGGTTTATCGACCACGTGACTGAATGACCAATGGGAAGGTCACGTGGTCGATATATCCGGCCCATTAGACAGAGATGCAGGGACTGCTTTGCGTCAGTTTTCTCTATCGCACTGGGGAACGCGACTGTACTGCAGGAGTCAGGCTCTCTTGTATTATATATCTATGTCTTTTATAGAGACGCGCATTTGCAACTACCTGTTTTCCCAAAATGCAAGCATTCAACGGGAAAAACAACGCTGTTCAATGCTCACAATGCAAGATGTTAAAGATTTCCATGCCCTATTTTATTCTCTGAAAACGAAGACTGAACAAGACACTTTATTTTGAAATATGTCTGTTGGTGTCCCTTCAAGATCTAGAGCAAAAAAGCTCGTTCATCTAGAAAGTCGTTAGCTATCAAGTACTGTGTAAAAATAAGGGAAACGAAGGACTTCAAAATATAGGTATGTCAAAATGCATTCAAAGATATTCTTTGAGTTTCCAAGGATCGCATTCAAAGAATTGGTCGCATTTTTTACAAAACGGCTTACCCCCGAAAGAGAATCGAGATGGTTCAAAACAAAAACCCCTTTATGCTCAAAAGAAACAGGCAGTCAAAATGTTTCTTGAAAAATTGCAATGTTCTGATGCCCACTATTGTAGATAAAAAAGTAACCGACAGTATTTGGCTACTGATTTAACTATTAATAAACTGTTCACAATATCTAATGACCAAGTATCTACCTGAAAACAATTTAAAGTAAAAAAAAACTGTTTTTAGAAATATATTTTGCCTAGAATATAACATCGGCTTTGGTTCGCGAGGATTTGGTGCATGCTCCTGGTGCAGTTCTGAGAAAATAAAACAAGAAAAAGATATGATTACGAGGCATGTAATCAGCTTTAAATTGAGAAAAGAACTTATGTACTTAATGGCAAAGCATTTTTTTCTAATTTGAGGGAAACAAAGCCAGATATCCTCGTTTTATCTCTTGACTGTCAAAAAAACTTGGTCGATGCGAAAGTACAAGACCAAATCGCCTATATTACAGCCCCAACTGTACATATATAACTTTACTATCGTAAAAAGTTCCTCAAGAGCCAAACTTCACAATAACAATGTGTTTATTCACCTGGATGGAGCCAGAATTTCGTCAAGTCTAAATGATTTCTCTACTTACTAAGATAAGATTATGTGCGGATAGTTGCGGCGGACAAAATAGACACTCAAGTATGATCGCAACGTGCATTTATTTTCTGGTTTAAAACGCACCACCAAATATTAAAGAAATTTAATTGGTATTTCCTATTAGAGGACATTCCTTTCTACCATCCTACCGGGTTTTTGGTATCATAGAAAAGACATTAAGGAAAATTATTAAAATTACTAACCCTGGAACGTATATTGATATTTTTCTGGAAAGAGAAACCGTTACTAAATTTACAGATTGTGGAGTAAAGTCCTGGAAAAACGTGACAAAGTAATACTTGAAAGGTGTTCAGTCCTGTCATTTTAAGTTTTCGATTTCCAAAAGACAACATAAAAGTTAAAGACGAAGAAAACTATAACAGTGATATAGGAGAGGCAAAACCAATCCTTAAACGTGGGAAACGAGCAAACCATGTGGAAGCTGTTAGATTCAGAAAGGTGTGACAGTAAACAAAAATAAAGTTGAGGAATTCAAGAAGTTACTAGACTTCTACTTTTGAGAGCATTGGGTAAAGCAAGAATATTTAACTTTTTTAAGTTTCTGCGAGGAACAAGCCAAAATTATTGGTAGAGTAGATGAAGAGTCCTACACGAATGAAATTTACGTAGGGGCCTTGAGGAAGACATTTTGCCAATAATTTAGAATATAATAATAACCATATTACTTATTATAAAACCAATGTCTTCAATTAATAAAAGTAAAATATATTAAATGATGTATGTTATCATTCCAAAGATTGGTATTATCCAAGCAGTCAAGCCAAAACTTGTGTTGCCATCTTTATTTATTGAATTTTGTCGAAATGGATTAAACAGGATTTAAATGAGGGACGAATTACTACTGTCAATGTTGTAATACAATAAATTACTATATTATCAGGTTGTCTACATTGACGGCTAAATCTATAATAGGTATGGTGTTATTATAATTTTGTAATTTAAGACAAAGACTCTTCAAACAAATAAAAAATCGCTGAATACCAATAATTATTAAGGAACTTAACTATAAAAATGGAATAAGAGTAAAAACAAAAGGAGGATTATCTGAGGATATGCCAATTTACAAACTAATAGCTTTAGCCCTACTCTGTTAAACATAGGCATCGACCAAATCATGAAAAGTATTAATAAAATCAAGGCAAGATTGGCGACTGCTCTCTTAAAATACTATTTTTGTGAATTTATTAATTGTTATGTCTTTTAATTTATAATGTCTTTATCAAAAGGTTCTTATCTAAATTTATTAAAAAGCACAATAACTGATATTAATTTAATTATCACTAAAGATACATAATTTATTAAAAAGCGAACGTAACATTTATCGCTGGCGCGAATCTTCTTTATTAACTGTTTCCTATTCTCCAAAAAGTCCTGTTATATATTCACTACTGTTAGACTAGAATCGTCTACGGCCTTCTCGACTAGACAGAGCGGCGAATTGTTCTCAAAACCGGTATGGTTAAATCGGCTTGTCTCCAGAAGGTTCGAATTGTTGTTTTTATTACAAAGGGGGACCCATCGTGTGTCAGGTAGGCATTACCTAAAAAATACGTGAATGAATGAAAATATTAGTAATAAATATATTTACGGTTTTGGGTCAGAATTTATCGTAACACTATACTAAATACAGAAATTAAAAATGAGCGTTCCATTAAATGACGAACGATGAAATGATAGAAGACCAAACCGATAAAAGCATCAAGAATCAGTGGATACCTAAGAAACATTACATGGAAAAGTAAAATTATAAGATGGAGATAGTCAGAAATTGGGAAAGGTAAAGTAAGTTCCGCGAGGAGAGTAAAATCTTAGTTAAAGTTGCAACAAATAATGTTGGGAGCCAATTATTTAAGGCTTCGTCCGGCTCAGTTTCTTAGGTATAAGTTTGTCTTATCGTAGATGCCAATCTGAAAAATGAGTTTCTTCTTCATCTTCTTTCTCTTTATAAAAAATTCTGCTTATTCATTGGAGGATTAATACCTCTATGGAAGGTATTTTCTCTATCTTTTGCGCCGTCGTCCGATACTTCTTCTGCCGATTGGTGACTTATCTCTTGCTATTTTGACTACTCGGGTCTCCCCTATTCTGCTTATGTGGTTATTCCATTCTTTTTTCTATTTGGTGTCCATTAGTTTATACATTGTACGTTACATTTTCTTCTAATGTCTTCACTTCTCTTTAAATCCCTGAGCGTATTTTCTGTAATTCTTCTTAGTACTCTCATCTCTGCCGTTTCCAGTAGCCTTTGTGTTGTGGCTGTGTCGGGTCTTGTTTCTGAGGCATATGTTATTATTGGTCTTACACTGGCTTTATAACTTCTTGACTTCATCTCAGTGTTAATTTGTCTGTTTCGCCATGTAGTGTTATTAAAGCATCCTGCCAGTCTATTTGTTTTTTGTACTTGATCTATCACTTGTTTGTTCAGGTGTCCATAGCTGGTCAGTGTAATTTCAAGTTATTTTATTTCCATTTCTTGTTCGACGTATACGCATGTCTGGTTGATTAAGAGAAAGCGTTTGATCGAGTACAGCACGCCAAGATGATGCAAATACTAAAAGAAGCAGGAATTAACAACCAAGATCTGAAAATAATTAGAAATCTTTACTGGAATCAGACAGCAAATCTCAGAGTTGAAGGTGAACACACTGACTATGTGAAAATCATGCGTGGAGTGAGGCAAGGCTGTATTTTGTCTCCTCTAATCTTCGATCTATACTCTGAAAGAATATTTATCGAAGTTTTGCACGAAACTGAAAAAGGTATTCTACTAAATGATTACCGGCTAAACAACATCAGATATGCAGATGATACGATAGTATTTGCGGACAACTTAGAAGACCTACAAGTTCTTATGAACAAAATCACGTATTACAGTCAACAATATGGACTCAATATAAACGTTAAGAAGACAAAGCTTATGATAATTAGCAAGAAAAGGACAACAGAAGGTCAACTGTACGTTAACCAATCCCCTGTAGAAAGAGTGACGCACTACAACTACCTCGGCACCATAATAAATGAAGAATGAACCAGGAGATTAGAGCACGCATCGGAAAAGCTAGATCCACCTTCAATCGGTTGGAGACCCTCCTCAAGAGTCACAACCTCTCTCTTGATAGAAAAGTAAGAATGCTGCGATGCTACGTCTTCCCTGTCCTTTGTTATGGTGTTGAATCGTGGACCTTGAGAGAAGGTATGTGCAGAAAACTGGAAGCATTTGAGATGTGGCTATATCGGAGAATACTTAAGATCACGTGGACTGACCAAGTCACAAATGAGGAGGTCCTCAGAAGAATGAATAAGAACCGAGAGGTACTGACCGCCATCAAATCTCGAAAGTTACAATTCTTCGGACATATTATGCGAAATGAGCCTCTCCTTCAAGCCACCCTGCAAGGAAAAATATTTGGAAAACGAGGTCCAGGAAGAAGAAGAACATCTTGGTTAAAGAGCCTCAGAATCTGGTTCAATACAACATCTGTGCAGCTTTTCCGCCTTGCTGCAGATAAGATAAAGATTGCCATGATGATCGCCAACATTCGTAACGGATAGGCACATCAAGAAGAATTTCTTGTTCAATATGGATGCCATCAATTGGATGCCAAATAAGAATTTAAAATAAGGAATAAAGATTTGATAGAATGGTTAGTAAATAGAAGAGTTGAGCGCCAATTATTTGTAGAAGAAAAATAGTAAAACAAAACAGAAAGTTATAAAATGAATAAAATCAACAGAAATTGGAATAAAATAATAATTTGAAGAAAAATAACAAACATGGAACGTTTATAACGTTACAAAGCACTTATTAATTACTTAATTTTACAACTAGCTTCTTAATAAGTAAAAAATATAACGCTGACTGCCAGTAACAGAAGATAGAAAATAAAGAAGAAATTGTATCTAGTTTACAGTGACAATTTATTAAGAAATCATATTATTCTGAAAATTGTCACGCTGCTACTTTAACATCTTTTTACACTAATGAACATATAAAAAAAATAATTTTTTTGCTTTTGCTAAAAATATATTTCTTAAATATTTTTTGTTTAGCTCTAGTTA
This sequence comes from Diabrotica undecimpunctata, assembly GCF_040954645.1. Taxonomy (NCBI): domain Eukaryota; kingdom Metazoa; phylum Arthropoda; class Insecta; order Coleoptera; family Chrysomelidae; genus Diabrotica; species Diabrotica undecimpunctata. Next base: position 126,699,765 of record NC_092806.1, read on the forward strand.
CGAAGCTAATTGCATTCTCGTTCGTTATAAATCCAGTTTGAAACTCATTTTTCCTCATTTTTCACTTGAAAATCCCTCTCTAAAAACAGTATATTACTGGAAAAATGTTTCCTGTAATAACGGCACTACGGCCAGACATTCGCGTTTAACTTAAAAGGCCAATTACCATAGAAGGCGCTGTTTCTCGTCTATACTGTTTCAAGTCCCAAAGCGAGGCCTGATACATTAATATTCACACTTTAAAGCGATATTTTTCCTTTTTTGTGAAAATAAATTACCTCTCGTTAAGTTCCCGTTATTCGCTGTATTAGCTTCATTCGTTTTGCTTTTGTCCATATACATATATACACAATTTGCTAATGAAGCATCGGTGAAAGTGTAAACGGAAATTTGCTTATTTTAGTGCTCGATTAACGATGCTGTTTGGAGACTAGGTTGATAAAATGTACTACAGGTTTCAATTAGCGTTATTGGAAATTTAAAATGTTTTAGCATTATTAAATAAAAAATAAATTTATTTATGTCAGGCCGGGAATTCTGAGGACCTCAGCACCTATTTTATATATAAATGACTAAAAAGCACATAATAGAAAAAAAAAACTAGAAACAAATTACCAAAAAAAAAGACTATGTATTAGAGATCAATACTACTTAGTAATAGATTTAGAATAAGATTGTATAAGAAACAATGACTAATGAAAAAATGAGTAAAAATTGGAAGATTGGCTAATGGATTTAGTGTCCGCAGTCATATAAACCCAAACAAACAAGAACAATATGTCAGGCCGATTTCTCAACGGGCTAGCGTACACATGCCGATTAGTTTAATGGTTAATCAAGATTATTGTTTAACAAAAAAATTAAAAATGGAAATGTGAAAGTGAATCTGCGACATTGAGTTGGCGTGTAGATCGGTCGATGGATGAGTAGTACAGTAGGATGCGACGTACGATTCGGAGTGACTTAAGGTCGTGGCATATTATCATGCACGTATAGTTTCCGGCACGTAGCGTTTCCAGTCCAGCAATCGGACTGCGCGTTCACATTTTCATACATAATATTTTTCAGTTTGGTGCGGTGAAGATGTGTTCTTGCTTTTCGCGACAAAAATTCATTGTTCATTCACAGTAAGGGACAACTTTAAAACATTTTTTCAATCTGCTGCTGGAAAACTTGACTGGCAACAATAATTCCTATGTATTTTGTATATTCCTATGTATTAATACATTTAAGACGGCTTAAATATTTGTGGTATTATTTGATACCTACTTATCATTTTGTCCTAATTTGTGTGCGATTTCTCTTCAAATATTTTCTTTTTTATTTGCATCATTATAGTATTTATCATTGTAGTTATATAAAATTTCTTCACCGCGTACGAGTTCAATTAATTTTTCGAAATCCATTTTAACTTGTACTATCAAACTGTAAATATCAAAACAAAGATTTAAAAAAAAAGAAGAGGTATCACTTCCGTTTAAAAGTTCTAATTGTTTATCACTTCCGTGTTTAATTGTCACAAGGCAATGAAAACACATGTATAAATGAAAAAATAGCCCTGAATATTATTTTTTTAAATACTCTTTATCAAAATCAAACAAATATCTAAATAAACAACGAGAGGAAAACGACGGACTTCTAATTCACATTATCCGTACCAACAGGTTACGACTCGTTACGTAGCCGTCGACATCCGTAAAATATTTTTTTCGAATATACTGAACGGATACGTAAGTTGTCTGATACGCTACGTTCCTGAAAGTGTGAATTGTTCATATTTAAAACCATTTAAATAATATTTTTTGGAAACTAAACACTACGTGCTGGAAACGCAACGTGCATGATAATATGCCACGACCTTTATTCATTGATCTGTGCGGGAATGCGTTGGAACTCGAGCAAACCGGAATTTAGATAGACAACATTATTTACATGTACAATAAAGAAAATAAGGAAGAGTAAGCGTAAGCAGAAACGTCAGAGAAGAGTAAACTAGACGAAAACAGATGGATAAGTTAACTGTTCAAAGATTACCATCCTGTTGTTTATGCTTGACTGGTTGTATCTCAGGAACCACTGTTCGTAATTCAACTTTGTTTCTTTTAAAACTGGCGCCTTGCCGAGTATTTTTCAGCGCAACGCTGTTTTCTGAATTTAATTTGTATGAGTGCTGTTTTATATGTAAAAAAATTGGCAAACTTATATACGGTCTAGTTTTTGTTCTGGACTGTTTTATGGGCCTAAGATTTTTTAGGCCAATTATGAAGGTCCTAAGTGCAATCTAAGTGGTTGAAAATCATTGAAAACATTTTTAACCAATCGTATCTTCTATATAATAGAAAATTCAATTATCACTATTTTATTTCACGATGAATCGTTTTAGAGTTATAAGCAAGGAAAGTAGAAAAAAAACGATGTTTGTAATAATTTCTAAATATTTTATTTTTTTTTAATATTCCCGAGCTATTTGAGAGAGAATAAGTAAATTATTGTTACTGAAATTATCACTTTTTCTGCAAATTTTTCTCAACTTTTTCTGCAAATATCCGAATGCTACCTCTCATATCCAAATGTAATCGTTTTATCACGGATCCGCCGTGGTCTATCTATAATGCTAAATATTTTTGTTCATGTTAGATCATAGAAAATATTACTATTATAAATCGCTTGTAGTTTCTTTAGATTCATTTATTTTTTGTTTTATCTATTTTTCTTGATATGTACGTTGGTCTTGGTTTTCATAAATTCTTGTTTCTTGATTGTTTCAAGAACGTTCTTTATATTCTTCATCCCGTGTGTTTTTTATATTTATTAATTCGTACTGATTAGCATGCAGCATATTATCTTCAAAATTATTGTTTCTTATTTTTTTTTATTTTGAAACTTACCGTTTCAGTTGACTAACCATATTTTTATAGCAAGTGACAACACCGCGTTACTGTGAAATTAATAAATATTTCCTTTTTGATAAATTCACTCGAAATTCCGATGGTGTCTCCTCCAATATCGAGGGTTTAATGTAGTTTTACTCCAGTCGTCAGAGACGACTATACCTCTAACACTATACCTCTAAAAATTATACGAACAAGCTGAATTTTACCCCCAGAATATTAATTTTGGGACCTCAAAAAAGATGCACAAAAGTTTACCACTTTTACCCCCAGGCTTCCCTCTAAAACCCCCCTCGCAGGGGGGTAAAAACGCAAAAAAATCGATTTACCAAGAATCTGTACACCCTAGAAAAAAATATTCCAAATAAAAAATGTAGCTGAGAAAATTCTAAACAAAAATGTTTATAAGCATATAATGGGATAAGGCAAAACTCTCTATTTTCGGTGAGCTTGGGCTGTCCCGTCGTTTACCGGTAAATCAACAGGGTTCTAAGAAAGCTTGGAAGCTAATGCATAGCACGTACTTACCCCTTCTACCCTTCCGACGTGGCTAGGGTGTAGTACGGTCAGTGTAGTGCTAATTTGACTATGGAGTGGTCTAAGTAAGTTGTGTTGGAATTTTTATTATTGTATAAATTACCCAAATTACTAAAATTTTTACAACAGACTAGTAGTTCAGTCGACAGAGAGTTGATCTCTAAAAACCATACGAACAAGCTAAATTTTGCATAGAGTATTAATTTTGGGACCCTAAATAAGACGCATGTTGACTTGTTGTTGTTGTATGTGAAATAATATAAAACATCACATTTTCTTTCAACAAACAATAACATATACCTTACTCCTATATCATCTGTTAACATCCCTCCCCTCAAGAAACTTCCTCCTAAGTTGTCAGACAGTTACAACATTGACCGAAGATCACTCATTATCAGTAATACGGGATATTTTGAACTATGTATCACCAATCACTATATAAAAACTCTTGTACCGGAATGTAAGTAGTATTTTGTTTATTTCTAATTTATTACAATTCAACAGATTTTTTTCTCTTGCCAATTTGTGGGTTGTTACTTTGTCTGCTAAAGCAAATTTTATGCATATTAAAAAACACAGACATGTAATATTGGCATAATTACTAAATCCTTTTTTTGATCTATAACTTTTTTGATCTATATCCTTATAAGACAGCATCCTAATATGGGCTTTTTATAATTTCAGCATTTAATTTACTTTGTACCACTGACCTGATGATGCTTTGCAAATTGTAGAAAGCGAAACCGGTCGTCTTGGGTAGTAAAATTAAATTGATTGTGAGTAAGTCTAATTTATTTCTTTTTACCTCTTTTTAAAATGGACTCACACAAGCAACACATTCATGATTTGCATATAATTACTTTATTTTTGTCATTATTTCTATATTATGTCACTTAATAGCTGTTCGAGTTGCTCTTGTAAGCACATTCTAAAGTTGTATACTAAACATTTGTGGCAACATTTGATACTAAAAGTAGAATATATACAGTGTAAAATTACAAAAATAGTTTCATTTCACCGTTTTAAAATTCTTCAAACAAAAGTAACCGTAAAAGTGCACGTATTTATTCTAGTCAGTCCCTTTTGCCTCATAACACTCCGGAACACATCGCAAATAAATCAACTAATAAAAGCTTCCGTAACTTTGACCCAGATCTCCGTGAAAAGCCGGGAAAACCGGGCAGAAACTTTCCTTCTTTCTTGCAATGCTCTCCAAAATATCATTTTAACGACAGAGTCGGACTTTTTAAACTTTTTCTGTAATAAAGTAATTTTCTAAAAAATCCTCTATGTTTTGAGGCAGAATCACTTGGCCAAAACAGAATTAAAGAAATTACTTGTCAGATTTTATATTTTTTATTCTTCTTTAACATCAGTAGTAATATTACATAAAGTAATTTAATAAAGTTATAAGATTTCTTGTTACCCTCAATTATTTTTATTTTACTCAGTGATTATTGCAGCATTTCTAATAAGTTTTTCCTAACAGCAACTTTATAATTTTATGTTAGTTTCGAAAAAATCATTTATTTTATCTAGCACAAAATATTCTTTACTATGGTTTCTTAAATTGGTGGCTCAAGGTTCTAAACCAAGGCAAAAATATAAAAAAGGTTCTTAAGTTAGTCTTTAATCCTCACTTTCATGAAATCTTTATTCTGCTGTCCCTAAAAGTTTTGATCTTATCATACGTTTATTTATGAAATGTCTTTTTCTTCTTCTTCTACTTCTTGGAGATCTTTCGATCTGTTTAATTCTGAAGCTGCCTCTGGTTAATTTCCTGGTAGATTTCCAACTATCCCACAATCTTTTAAGTGGTCTTCCTGGAGGTCTTGAACCGGGCGGGTTGTTTTCTAGGGCAATTTTTGGGAGTATATTCTCATACATTCGTCTTACATGACTGTACCACATTCTTTTACGCTGCCTTCCCCATCTTACAATAACTTGAATTTTGCACTGTTCTCTAACGTTTGTATTTCTCACCCTGTCTCTTCTTGTTTTGCCCACTATTGTTCTCAGGGTTTTCATCTCGGCAATCCTTAGCATCTGTTTCGTTTAGTTGGTATCTTCGCGCACTTCTATGCTATATGTCATGATCGGTCGTAAGCAAGTCCGAATTGTAGATTCTAATTTTACTATCTGTGCGCATATACGGATTTGACCAGACTATCTCCCGCAGACATCCCGACAATGCGGATGCTTTGTTGTTCTGACTCCTTAGGTCCTTTACTGGGTCGTGTTTGCTTGATATATCTATGCCCAGATATCTGAATTGCATCACCTGTTCTATGGGGTTGTTCTCAACCACTAACTTACATCTGAGCGGAGCTTTTGCTATTGTCATTCATTTAGTTTTGTTGGTAGAAATGGCCATATTTAGTTGGCGGCTTATTTGAAAGAACTGAAAGAGCTGTCTCTGAAGATCATCTTCTGATTCGGCAATAATTGCTGCATCATCTACGTAACACACCATACCAATTCTTTTGTTGCCCATTCTGTATCCGAGATTGAGAGATGTTACTTTGTTTATAATTTTGCCCATAAGTAGGTTAAACAAGAAGAGGCTTAAACTGTCGCCTTGTCTAATTCCTCCCGGTGTTAGAATATTTTCAGTGAATTGGTCTCCTGCTCTAACTTTGGTTACATTGTTGTTATTTAGGTTATGGACTATCTTTGTTATGTTGGTCGGCGTTTTATTTTTTTAATAATATATTTAGAATGTCTCCCAGGCGAACCCTGTCAAACGCCTTCGTCAGATCAATGAAGCAAATATACGCTGGCATGCCGAACTCTATAGCTTTTTTTTTATTTGTTTTATTATGAATACTGCATCTGTTATAGACTGCCCTTTGTAAAACCTTGTTGTTCTTCAGCATTAGTGATTTGCCTTTCCAATTTGTCCTTAAGAATACTTGTGAAAAGTTTCATCGTTGTATTTAGGAGGGTTATTCCTCTGTAGTTTTGTGGGCAAGTTTTTTGTCCTTTTTTAAATATGGGGATTGTGATGCTCTTATGCCATATCTCTGGTGTTTCTTTATCGTTTAAGATTTTGTTAAATAGTTGTGACAGTTTACTTGCAAGTTCAGGACCTCCATATTTTAAGAGTTCATTGGGTATACCATCTGTTCCAGGTGATTTTCTGTTTTTTATCTTCCTGATCTTTGCTTCTACCTCTTCGTCATTGATTGTAGCACTTATATCTGCTTCGTATTCGTTTATATTCAGCGTTTCTTCAGCATCATATAGCTTCTTAAAATGCTATTTATGAAATGTAACTCTCTTATTCTTAATGCGGAATACATAGTACATGCACTAGGCTGCTTGTTTAGTTAATTTACTTTTCTTAAGGAGTTTCATATCAATATGGAAATGATCCTATGTAAACTATCTTCCCAGTCTGATACTTTGAGGGGGGAACTTTATGCTGAGTAGGAATCAACGTAGGATAGACTGGATGGGAAAGTTCTCATGTAGAAACTTATAGATTCATTGATTAAAACCATGTAGCTTTAGAAATCTCTTTTTACTGATTTCATGCACTGAAAAACAGAAATTTTGCATCAAAGATAAATATTTTAGCATCTATTTGGTCTTTGTTAGTATGTAGTGCTGATAAAAGCTTCGAGGCTTTGAGGCAATCGAATAATCTGATACATCTAAGAACAGTAAAACAAGATGAAGTAACAACAAACAGATTTAAGATAATCTTGAGTCGAAATACTTTTCCCGTCTGTTTGTTTTTCAATAAATATTTTTCAGCATGTCCTAAAGTTTTTCATTTATCCCTTTTTTGTTGTACATTTTTTCTTGCTCCAATTTATCTGCTACAGACACACCACTTTTAACTCCACGGTGGTGTAGGACGGAAATAGATCGAGTGGCAAGAATGGAGACCCAGGTACCTAAACATTTGAGAAACGAAGCTCTGGCGTATGCTAATTTTAGGACTGTTAGCGTAAAGAGTAAGTGTTGTTGTGGATGGGTTAATGCAGTAAGGAACTGAACTATTGCTTAGGGCTGCTGCGAAAATCAAGAAATAATAGTAGCTCAAGAAAATAAAAATAAAAATAAATTAAAAACGTTTATTGCCCTAATAACATTTAATATTTTAATCCAGAAGGAAACTAAGTTCCTGTAGCTGGCTGTATACCAAGTATCACAAAAAAAATTTATTTCAAATTTTTAGTAAAAGGTATAAATAAAACACCCAAACGGGTTAAATCACAAATACAGAACTTTTTCGGAATGTAATCATTCCATCATCGGTGTAACAAAGTGCACATGCTATGAGCCACTAAAATATATGGGTGAAAACCCTTTAAATGTTATAAATTTACAAATATGTTACATTATATGTTATTTAAAATTATGATGTTTAAGTTACCGTTGGAATTGGTAACATGGCAACGTATGGCTCTACATCGGTTAATTGGTCCTGAGACAAAGTGTCTTCGAGGACCTGTTGATAACAACTGTTGAGTTGTACAAGAGTACAATTTTTAGTCAAAAGAGTTTTTTCCAGATGATGAGAAGGGGTTCCATCGCTCCAACCCCCAAGCTTGGAGGACCAGGATTTTCTGTTGGGGTTTCTTTCCTTAGTCGACATGTTCCAGTTTTAAGGCGCCAGAAACTCACCTTTCACCCTCTCTCCGCTGCTATATAGCGTACATCCATTGTACGCCATATATCCAGTGGTTACGCGACATATATGTCTTCGAGGACGTGAGAGTAGGAGCAGAACTCGGCTCGACTGGCAGAGCCGAGTTCTGTTTCCAGAACCATTTGAGGGTTGACATTTCTCAGAGTATTATTGCAATATAAGAGTCGACATCTCATATTATCTCCGAGGTCCATCATCAGCCTTTAACCACCACATTTTGAATTTACAATTAAAAAAATAAGGGTCATTCATCGAGATAAATAGATCATATCTAAGTAATCAGGCAAACCGCGATGCGATCAGGTCCAGCGAGCGAGCATAAAGAATTCAGTGAGGCAAAGGTTTAAGTACATGTTAAAACAAACCCCACATCTAAAAAGAGGCTTGACTGCAAACATTAAAGGCTATTTGAAAACTGCAACCATAAATGATACATATACACAAAAGATCTTTCACGTTGTAGTCTGGAAAGGTCAGTCAAACGACGCATTTGAAATCTACAATCTACGTCTGCTTCGTATTTAGATTGTTGTATCGTATTTTAGATTTTTATTATTTATTGTATTTTATATTATATTATTTACCGATTTATAACAAATATATATTTTAAGATACAAAAAATGTAACTCAAACTCCCTGTAAGTTCGGTCCTGGCAACCATTTGAATTTTATTTGCAGTGAACTCTCGACTTTTACAGTTTATGGACAAGGCTCAAACGACAAAAAAGAAGACAACAATGGAAAAGAACATCGCTCGATAAGGAATGTCAGCAATATAACGGTTTCTTTTCCTTTATTAGATAGAAATGAAAAAAGCAGACGATAGCGGTACAAAAAATAAATGTGGACCCTAGAGACTGGCGTATAGCGTTACTCCCAGAAAACAAATGATGAAGAAGATTATTGGAGAATATATTTTCATTGTTGGAATGTCTGCTGAATTCATTTGTTTGCTTTGTTTTGCTTGTATAGTGATTTTGTTGACGCAGCAATAAAATGGCTCCATCAGTTGAGTTACTAAAATCACAAAACATATAATAAGACAAATAAAAGATATTTTAATTATTACTTTTTTAAAAACTATATATCTAGCTCTAACTAAGATCGTGACTGCAAAGTACATTCCTCATTTTTACAAAAGCAGCTCGAGCTTGTCCTATTCGGCTTTTAATTTCTGCGGTTGAATCCCCGCTGTTATTGGTATTACTGCCGAGATAGATGAGTTTATCTATTCTGCCAGTACTCCGACTTTTATACCGTCATCCTGTATATAATTTTGTTTACTAACTATCATATAATTAGTTTTCTAAATATATGATAATTCTAGAAAAAAAAAAAGAATTCTAAAATTGAGAATGAATTCTCAATTTTAGAATCCTTCTCCTATCGGAAGTTGGCTATCATCACAGCTATCCGTACCTTATTGGCGGCTGCTCTGAAAAGATCTACTGAGCTGCAACTATACCACTCTCTTAGGTTTCTTAGCCAGGAAATTCTTCGTCTTCTTATGAATCTTATACCCTTGATTTTACTTTGCATTATGAGCCTTAATATCTCATATTTCGCACCTCTGGTAATGTGGCCTAAATATTCCAAGTTTCTTGTTTTGATGTGCTTTATGACCTCGCAATCCTTTTGTAGCCTTCTTAACCCTTTTGCATTTGTAACTCGTTGAGTCCATGGGATTTTCAAAATCCTTCTATAGCACCACATCTGAAACAATTCCAACTTCTTTATATTATCCACTTTTAGTGTCCAGCTTTCCATTCCATATAACAAAGTCGAGAACACGTAGCATCTTAATTATCTCTTATCCTCAGCTCCAGAGGAAGGTCTCGATTAACAAACATTGTTTTCATTTTTATAAATGCTTGTCTTACAATTTATATGCGTGTCTTTATTTCTCTACCTTGGTCATTGTTTTCATTTACCCAGGTTCTCAGGTATTTGTAGTTATTCACTCTTTCTACTTGTTTTCCCTTGATATCTAGCCTTCCTTCCGGGGTATGCTTTTACTGTTTTAATTGAGTTTTTGTATCTCTTTTTGACTAATTATAGTCTATTTGATTTCTGACTATGCGCTCTTTGTTGTCTGCAGGAAATCTTCAAATGTATAACCTTCGGTCGGGTAGTTGGAACATTGTGTTCATTATTGCAAAATGTTCATTTTGACAAGAGTCCACAAGTCTATCCCCTCTTTCGTTTTTGTCACCCAATCCAAATTCCCCAACATATTCGTCAACTTTTCCTCTCCCGACTTTATCATTAAAGTCCCCCATTACATGACCACATACGTACAAATTGGCTTTTCCAATTCCATGACAACAAGTGCATTGTTTATCGACATAAAAAGTCCTTATGGCCATCTTGATTTAAATATAGTATGTGATAAACTTACGTATCGATGTGAGTAGGTCGTCATAGGACCAATAATTACACCAAAAAGCATTCCACAGTGAGCTGTTTTAAGTCCACTAATTTTAAACTGTACACATATGATTTGCTCAATTTAGAGTCTCCCACATTGCTTTTTTACAATATGCTATTCGTATCGTCATCTATTCACAGAAGAAAACGTACATCGAATGTATTACTGAACTAAAACATATAATGTACAACTTTGATAACTGCACATTCTCACTATTTCGTACCAAAAGTGAGCTGTAGTATTTTTTTCTGGAGAATACCCTATTGAAGATGACACTGTGTCCTTCAGGACAATGCCATACCAATTGTTTCGGAATTTACATACCTTGGTATATGGGTAAGCTAGTATAAATAATTTACGTAAACTTGATAGAATCCAATCTAAAGCTTTGAAAATTGTGTTAGGGTTGATGAAAAGCACTCCAAATGAAGCCACACTGGTTCTAACCTCTGAAAACCCTTTCTCATTACTCAGAGAATATCTGGCAAGCAAATACTTCCTAATCCAACATTATCGCTGTAACTATAATTCCAAAATAATTAATTAATTAAATACAGCTGATTTAACAAATACATTCTTCTTAAAAAAGAATTCCCCACCACTTGCAAAAGCATTTGTAACTTGTAATGAACTTATATTAATAAATTCTCCCTATAATCCTCTTAGGCAATCATTGGACATACCACACCTGACAATTTTTCTATCTACATACATTATTATTCCTAAATACCAAACTCAATTTTGTCATAATACTCTCAAGGAAATTAAGTAAGTATTCAGATTACATTGCAATGTGTACAGATGGGTTAAAATTAGTAACATGTACAACCAGTGCTTACTTTGCACCAAAAATGAAGACTAAAAAAGCATTTAAATAATCAATCCAGCATCTTTTCCGCTGAAGCATATGAATTCTGCCTTTGACCAACAGATCTTCCTTGAATCTTTCCTTGTATTATGAGTGTTAAAATTTCATATTTTGGCCTCCTCATCATGTGGCCTAGGTATTCCAGTTTTCTTGTTTGTATAGTGGTGATTAGTTCTATTTCTTTACCAACCCCCCTTAAAGAGACCACACAGTGCTTTAATTACATTTTCTCTGAAAAACTTATTTCAGCACTTACTTCATCGGGACCAAGTGCTTTTCCATTTTTTTTCCGTTTATATTGCCCTTGTTATCCCATTTTCTGTTATAGATGGACCTGTTATAGCAATGAGTGTATATTGTTCTACTCTTGCATCTTCAAATAATTCAAAAATGTAGTTCTTTCATTCTTTGAACTGTTCATTGATTTCTAATATTCGGTGTCCGTTTTTGTCTTTTAAACTTTGGGATAGTTGTTGCTTTTGGTTTGTTTTTGACGATCTCTTTTAATTTCTTGTGCAGATTAAATGTATCGTGTTTATTTTCATAATGATCAACTTCATTACATTCTTTACTATGAAATTGTGTTTTCGCATGTTTTATCGTCTTTCCGATTATTGTGTGGACTTGTATTCGTTTGATCTATATTTATGACTTCTCTTCTTTGGTCCATCCGCCTCAGTATTTCTTCAGTCATCCACCCTAGTTTTCTTCTTATTTTTAATACACTTAATTTTGTTTCTTGAACGGTCCTTAATATATCTTTAATTTTCATTTAGTTTTCCTCAGTACTTTCTTCTTTGCCCGATGTCAACTTTATTTTTTTTTCTAATACACTGGTTATTTCTTGTTTTGCGGTGTGATTGACATATTTTCTCTATCAATAGTAACAGTTGTTTATTAATTCTTGTAACCCTTTCCAATCTTAGTCATATTGTCTTCCAAAATATTGTGATCTGTTGGTACATCTGCACTTGGATATGTTTTGACTGTTAATACTGAATTTGTGTATCTTTTATTTATACATATGAAGTCTATCTGGTTACTAACCATACGTTCAGACTTTCATTTCGTTCACAGCCCATACTTTCCTAAGATATCTTGCTGTCCTCCTTTGCCAATCTTGGCATTAAAATCTCCCATGACAATATTGAGCTCGTGTTTCTTTGTAGATGCTAATACTTTTTCTAAATCATGATAGAATTTTTTAATCTCTTCTTCTGCATAGTCTTGTGTGAGTTCATATGCTTGTAATATATTCACAAATATTGTTATTGTTTATATTTGTAATATTAGTACCCCTTCTGAGAATAGGACGACGTTTTTTACAGCTTTCTTTGTTTCCTTCGTTACAATTATTGTTACACCATTTTTGTGTAATGAACTATCTTCTCCTGAATCGTATACAATGTGACGGTGTCTATAGTTACTTTAACAGACCCTGTCTATCTCATTTTACTTATTCCAAGGATACTTATATTTAGGCGATTCATTTCTTTTTATGGATTTTTGAACTTTCCTGATTCGTACATGCTTCTTACATTCCATGTATCTATTTTTCTTTCTTCAGAAAATGTATTCATGCTTCTAGCTGTTCGGGAGATTCTTAGTACTCCTGTTCCATTTTTGTAGCCCCCGTACTCCCCCTGGTACCTTTGTGTTTATCAGGTATTTCCATGATTGTTTCTTGGGAAAGTTACGCTCTAGATGGTTTCCCGTTGCCTTCCTAGAGTGTGTAATAGAAGGAAAAATAGTGACCAGTCTGCCTTCGGAAACCTAATAGCCATTGGGGGTCGGAGGAAACAAGAGTTGGCCAAGATAGTTGATGGGAAAGATTAAAGACTTACTTAAGACAAGTTGAAAAAGAGTAAAATGTGAAGGCCCTTATAATCGGAAATAAATAAAGATCTAACTCTCCTCTAGGTCATCAATAAAATTAATTTTTTCCAACTGATTAAAATTTTGTTCTTTATTTAATCCTTAAATTGAAACTTACAATACCAGAACAAAACTGGTTTGTCTGGCTGTAAAACAAGTGTTTTCATCATCCTACAGTCACCCCTAAATCCATATCTAAACTTTAAAACTCGTCCCATTTAAATACAATCCTCATCAAAATACCGTTCCTGCATTTAATTACCATATATTTGCAATATTAGGTAGCAAAAGGTCTTTTTGTTTCAGTATGCACATGTAAAGCGTATATAATTCTGGCAGTGGATTATTTAATTCTGCTGATTATTCGGCGTTACAGGATGCTCCATTAAATAAAAAGTAGTGTCTTTGAGTCCTCGATACGGATTATAGTAGTGAGTTTTCTGATTAATGAACTGCGGGGGCCTAGCTAGCTACTATATTAATTTGCAAACATCAGTCTACCATTTGGGTATATGACAAAACCAAAAAATCGGTTGCCTGTAAAGTCGGTTTTACGGGCGAAGATTTTACGTGACAACGTCTTTTTCTCGGTAGAATATTTATTGATATGAATATTATTAAATTGCACAATAGTTGTTTGCAGTTGAAACGCGCTGTTTCTTCTCAATCGACTGAATTACGATTGATTGCAGAGTGATTTAAACTAATAATTTACTTAACACTATCAACATTTGTCAATAGTATGACATAACCTATAAACTCAGTTTCTCAAGTTTTGTGTCAATCTAACAATTAAGCAATCAATCATAGTTTACGATAATGAAATATTAGTGTACAATTATTTACCTTTATTGTTGTAGTTGTTGTAAATAACGAATCTAAGCACTCCACATTTTCACTACAGACACAGCTGACGATACTTTAACCACACGTGTGAACTTGTATTATGACGCTTTCTCGGTTTTCCAACGCCAAGAACGCTCGAGAAAGACAGAGACACAAGCACGCACCGATTCAACGCGCCTAATTCTCTAGTGCTGCGCGCGCAGCGGACCGATCATGTTTGAGTGGGAGAGAGACGCAAGGCATTCGCCGGTCCGGCGGGCCTCTCTCTCGTTCGGTGACTCATCGTAACAGACGTGAGCGGGCGTTACACTTTTTCATGAGTGACTCCGAGCCACAACCTAATTTAAGACGTTGTCACGTCAAAAAATTATGGAACACTTCGAAGAAAATGGCTGTCAGTAACTTTAAAATCGGAAAACCGGACTGTCATAACCGTTAATTCTCAATAGTAAACGAACAACAGTTTTTCTAAAGATTTCAGAGGATAGATGTCAACCAGCCGCTGAAGTACGTATCATTATTCATCACGTTAATGCTATCTCTCATTGATAATCTTAATCTTAAACGTTCAAAACATTGAATTGGTGACTTATCCATTATTTGGTCTCGATTTGGCACCAAATTAATTCTGTTCTTGTATATCGTTGATACATGCAAGACACCTGTCTTGCCTGGAAAAGTGTTTCGATCAGTCGTTCACAAGTTCACAAGAGTACTGATCTCTTTTACTTGTCTACTGCTATTTAAATACTAGACTTGGAATCCCGTTTGTCATGATATTAGAGAACATTTTATTAATAGCTCGTCAATCCGAAAACCAGCCATTGCTTGGAGAACTCCTTGGCAGAAAATCTGCTTAGCAATGCATGTTTTTCGTCAGCTTAAGTTTCTTTTCATAGCGCCACATAGTTGATTATTAGAGGCCAGCGTTTATTTCTTCCACAGCAGTCGATCTGGGAATTACTGATAATATTTAGCTAAAATCGCTAGAGAGTAGAATCATTGCGTCTCCAAAACAGCTTTAGTAATTGCGCAATTGTTTGGCGTTTGAAGGTTTAAAGGAAAATTTCAACACTGAGTGACCCATTCAGCATTCAGCATCCTTCTAGTACCGCGGCAGCTATGTCAGAAGAAGCAACTATTAAAGCAATTGTGCATCTGTCACGAACTGTGGCCAAAATCTTTTTATCATTAATTGCGTCATTAATTTTTCGTACACTTCCTTCTCTTTATGTTTTACATTGGTTTATTGAGTAAAGCAGCTGGAATAGATGGCAAAGCAGTGGAACTGCTTAAACACGCTGGCAAAAAAACCTGGAAAATCTTAGCAGGCATATTTACGAACTGCCTAAGTTCAAGATGTATACCTAACCACTGGAATACAGCAAATATAATTCTCATTCCTAAAAAAGGTAGCAAAGAGGATATCAAAAGCTACAGACTTATAAGTCTACTACCAATAATTTGCAAGATATTCGCAAAGATCATGAACAACAGATTAACAAATGCATTAGATGCTCCACAGCCACGAGAGGAAGCTGACTTCAGAAGTAGATTTAGTACCATAAACTTCGAGAACTAATGAGTATAGCTAAAGAATATGAAATACCGCTACATTAACATTCATAGATTTTGAAAAAGGATTCGATTCTATATATACCAAGGCAGTAATAGAAGCTTTGACCAACCAAGGCATTGACAAACCATACATAGAAATTTTGGTAAATATATATCGATAAACAAAAGCTAAGGTAACAATTTATGAAAAACTCGAGAATTTTCCACTACCAGGGGCGTCCGACAAGGAGACGCAATATCACCAAAGCTCTTCTCTGCAAATCTAGAAAATATATTTAGCAAAATGAACTGGCAGAACAAAGGAATATCCATTGATGGAGAATAATTCAGCCTTCCAAGATTTGCGGACGACATCGTTCTGATTGCTAATAATCCTGCAGAACTACAAGAACTTATAAGCGACCTAAATACAGCTAGCATGAAGCCTAAAAATGAACTTGACAAAAACAAAAACCATGTAAATCGAGCTAGTGGATGTTCAAGATATAATAATAAACAACACTACACTTAAGACAGTAGACGAGTATGTATACCTGGGACAAATAATACATAAATATGGCTCCTTACTCCCAGAAATCAACAGAAGAATGAAACTGGTTTGGGCATCTTTTGGTAGAAATGCAGTTATATTCAAATCGAAGATGCTACTTCACCTGAAGAAAAAAGTATTAGATCAGTGTATACTACCAATCATGACATACGGCTGCGAAACTTGGACACTAAAGAAAGGGATAATATCGAAACTTCAAAGTCACTCAAAGTTCAATCGAGCGATGCAAGCTAGGTATAACAAAGAGAGATCGTAAAAGAATACAATGAATCAGAAGAAAACCAAGGTTACTGATGTAATCCACAGAATTAAATTTTTAAAATGACAGTGGGCTGGACATTTAGCGAAAAGAACTGACAATAGACGGTCCACTAGAATTACACTATGGTATCGAAGAGGCCAAGAGATGAAGAAGACGTAAAAATTTAAGATTTAAGATAGGACTATGACATTATGAGACATAATGGACTGAGAATGATGATGATGATGATGATGATGATGATACATTCACTATTCAAAATTATGTATTTAACTACACCGACTACACCTGTGAAGAGCTCGGAAAATAGATTATGTCTTTAGGTCCATCCATAACATTACACTATTAATTAAACCTGTATGAACATCGTTGAAATATCTTTGAATTAATATCACGTTATATCGTCGATTAGCCACTACCTATGAATTATTCATAGAATTCAGCCGATCATTCAGCTGAGCTAGCCGACCAGCGTATATTATCAAGTGAAAGAGAAAGAGAATGAGAGAGCAAGAAAACAACTCACGAGAAATCCGGTCGTTATTGTTATTGGCTTCTTGCATAAATTGACTGCAGCGAGAATATGCATCTATCCGGTTGACACTGCTGCTCCAAATGTCTTTTTGAAGGTCGAATGAAAGTCGATACAGAATATAAAGACAGAATTACAAGTAGGGGGATTAAGTTTTGAAACATTAGGCGGTATTAATGGCCTGTTAAGATTATTCTACAGGAAATACGAATACTTAATGCGAAACGTGAGAATTATTAAAATTTAAAGAAAGAGAAAGAGAAATTTGGATTAATACGTTTGACCTTTAGTCGAATTACCATTGACGAAAGAAATATAACAAATGCTCATATATAATATTCATTGATCTTGAAACAGTTTCTTCTTTTTCGGAAGGTTCTTCGTGGATTTTGGGAATGTGAAGATTCTGAGATATATGTATGAAGTAGTAACAACTATGTTTAGGACAGGTGTAGGAGAGACGTATTGCAAAGGATTCAGGGCTAAATGTTATAACAAGGAAACTCTTTAATTGCATTCTTTACTACTTAATGTATGAATGTGTTAATAGGAAATGCTAAAAGGTAATTAGATTAAAGACTGGAACAGTGGGGACAATGACAAGTTCTTGAATAAAAAGTGTTAAAAATCTTAGTAGGGCAAAAACAGGTATCTAGAATTTTCTTTTAAAGATGAGGTTACCACTACTCGTCCTACATGTAAGATTATAGCTTTAAACCGTAAAATGATTGCCGTAAATCATCAATCAGCCCTGAGTTGTCCATTGTTGAACATAGGCCTCTTCTAGACTTTTCCATCTGCTTCTGTTCTGCGCCTCTGCTATCCAATTGGTCACGATTCTTTTGAGGTCGTCGGTCCATCGCGTTGGGGGTCTTCCTCGGCTTCGCTTGTCAACCCGTGGTCTCCACTCAAGCAATTGTTTTGTCCAACTGTCGTCTTTCATTCTTGCAACATGTCCTGCCCATCTCCATTTTTGCCTTGTAATATGTTCGATAATGTCTTCCACTCCGGTTCGTCTACGAACTTCCTCGTTTCTTATTCTATTTCTTAAGCTTATTCCAAGCATTGATCTCTCCATCTTTCGTTGTGTCCTTCTCAATTTTTCGGCTGATGTTTTTGTGAGAGTGAAGGTTTCTGCTCCGTATGTGAGGACTGGTAGAACGCACTGGTTAAAAGCTTTTTTTTTAAATGGATCGGTATATTTGTTTTAAATACGTCTCTCATTTTTCCGAATGCAGCCCAACCCAGACTTATTCTTCTGAGATTTCTTGCCATAAATAATAGTTTTATAATATATCTACGATCGGAATTCCAGAGAAATGGGGAATTATAAGGCGATGCATGGCGAAAAAGTTGAAAGATGAGGAAGAAGGAGGCGAATTGTATGCTACATGACAAAAAAATTCCAATGAAGTTGAAAGGCAACTTGTTTAAAACTTCCATAAGACCTGCTAGTATGTATGACACTGAATGTTGGCTTAAAGTTCTTGAATTCTGTTTTGAAATTAAAAAAAATTTTTGATATACAAATATAAAATCGCCAGTGGAAGTTAGTTCGATGTAGAAATGCTTCATAAAATCTAATAAAGTAGTTTGACGACCCGAGGATTACTTTTTTTCCACAAAATTTTCTTTAGCGTCCCATAACTAACAGGCTAATCATTTTTTGTAGAAGAAATGCGATTTCCGTTGTAGTCTATATTTTCTAAAATCTTGCTCTTGGTCATGCATTTCTATGAGATGATAAATTGTCAGATCCAACACTTCTTTAACGTCATCACTATCCACTTCTAAATTTATTTGCATGGCGATATCAACAACTTCTTTAACCGCATTACAATTTCACCAGGGTCTGGCGTCAATTCGACCTTATTGTCAGTGGAGAAAAAAAATAACAGACGCAGTGTTTTCCAGACACCATTTAATGTTTTTTGTGAAATTTCTTTCAAAGGCTGGCCAGTGATTTTCACTGCATTTAAAAAATTGAATTGTTTTCAAGTCTTTAAGAGAGAGCACGTTGTATAACTTCTTATAACTTTATGCAAGTGTGGAAATGATCGTCTGGTGTAATGAGCTTTGAATGTGTTATTGTTTGCGAATATGTACTTTCGCTGAACTATAATGTGAGGATGGTATAATCGATTATCGAGAAAGAGTGTGACGCTCAATAGATGAATCCACGAGATTTGAAAATCGCTTAACTCCGGGTTCGCGTAAGTCGGAGTTGCGTAAGTCGAGGTATTAGTGTATTATTCTACGGTAAGAATTGGATATAATTGACACTGCTTATTCCAACCTATAGCTAGAGCATGGTACAAGAAAAAGACTTTTACTCACAATCGGTGTCTAATCTACAATTTCTAGCATTCAAATGTTAGTTTACTTCTTAGCTAGCCATAAAAATATTTTTCGTACGAGTGTTTTTCTATAAATTTATATAAATTATTCTATAAATGAAAATTGTTGTTATAGTTATTTTAGATGTCAATAAAATTCTTTAAAAATAATCATTGTTTTATTTTGCTTTGATATCTGAGGCTCGCAGGAAATTGTTGTTTGTAATTTTTGCACAAAGTGTCGATTAAAAATGTATTTTCTCACTTGTCTGCATGTCCGCACTAGGCTTTGACTCGCGTGAGGAAAAATATCAGTTGACTTAAGTTGTGCACTTATCTTACTTCTCTCTACAATGGCGCTACAGCCCAAATAGAGCCTTGGCCTTCTCCAGATTATACCTCCAACTTTACCCGCGTCGATCTTCTAAAGGTTCTCACGTGTAGCAAATTTTGCGCATCCGCTGCCACTTTATCCTACCACCTTTTCTGTGGCCTACCATTTGGTCTTGCGTCATGCAGTTTAATATATAGAGCTCTTTTTGGCAATTGTTTGGTCTCCATTCTCACTACATGACCAGTCCATCGAAGTCTCTGAAGTTTAACAAATTTTGAGATCGGTGCCTCTTTGAACAGTTGGTAGAGTTCATAGCTGTACCTGGATCTCCATACTCCAGCCTCGCTGCGTTAATCTTTTTTGACACTCGGCTCTTTTAGAGTTCCTCCCAGCTTATACGTCATGTACTATTTGGGATTTTTCAAAACTTTATGAAAATACGCATGCCCGAAAAAAAAAATTAATCCTAAAAACATTAGTTATTTTAATTTCATACTAAATTCAATATAAAGTATTAAAAACTGCTTAAAAAAAATATATAGATACTCTACTTTATTAATGCAAAAACTAGTTTTACTCGGTCTTGCTATGAAAACGTACTCCAGACAATCCATAGTTTCGTTCGTGGATTGACGTCACCAAATGACTAAGTTAGGTTCATGAAATTTTGTAAGACCAATACTAAACTACAGTGCTGCTAGAAAGCGAAGCGCCATTCAGACATGTACAAAATTTTGGAGTTTTTTCTGTCTTAGTAACTCAGTTATGAGCATCATTGATTAGTATAAAGGCCTTTTTTATAAATTAAGATCATATTCACTATTCATTTCTAGGAACTCTTACCATCTTATACTAACTGATATTTTCGTGTAAAATGTGAAGATTCATGTTTGTAATTGAAAAAACTTAAGCTGGGGATGGCACAATGAAGTTTCTTGGAGTCAGTTTGCGATATGAAAATCGTAACCAGAAAACTCCAAACTGCTCTTAAATAATTGTTTGTATCATGAGTTGCATATTTTTATCGAATATGTACCAATAAAGTTTCTCTGAGCCACTAACCCTTCGAATAATTTTATTTTAACCTATTCCATAGTGGTTTCTTTATTAATAAGGTTAGAATAGAAGAGAATAACTCTTCATCCCTATTAATTGAACTCAACAAAGTCAACATAGTGTATGTAAAAATAACTGCCGCTTGTGAAAATAGTAGTTCAACCTATTAAAGAGTCGATTTTTTATTTATATTTATCGTGTTTTATAGATGACTTAAAAAGGCTTTCAATGTTTTAACTCATTAGAAAAGCATTAACATAGATGATGGAATGCGTGTGTCACAAACGGTATACTTGAGGCATCAGACCGCTTCTACGTTCATCCTAAACATTGGACCTACATTAAGATTTTTGTAGATAGGGATCCGTTCTGTAAAATTCGCTAGACTCCTCTGGAGTGTCGGTCATGTGGTGAGGATGGATGATAACAGACTGCCGAAAACAACTTTAGATGGTAAAATGCAGGACAGACAAACAAAAAAAGGCCACGTAATAGATTTGGGAGCAAAGAAGAAGTGAAAGCGGCGCGGGACCGCCGGAGTCCAGATATTGAAAGCAAAAATTGGTAAATGTATGAAGAAGAAGAAGAAAAAGAAGAAGATAAAGGAGATCTTTTTCTAAATGTGCATATCTTCTAGAGATGTTGGCGACCATACTGACCCATCTTATTCTATTCATAGCAGCTCGAAATAGATCAGTTGACGTAAGACCAGTCCATTTCCTAAAATTGGCTAGCCAGGATATACGTCTACGTCCAGGGCCTCTCTTACCCTCAATCTTGCCCTGTAGAATCAACTGTAGAAGTCGGTATTTATCATTACGCATCATGTGGCCGAAGTAAGCCAGGTTTCTATTTTTTATGGTGTTAATAATTTCTTTGTCTTTTCTTAGCCTCTGGAGAATAGTTATGTTACTTGTGTGGTGTATATATGAGACCCTCATCATACGTCGGTAGCACCACATTTCAGATGCCTCCAATCGTTTTATGGCATCTTCTGTAAGGCTCCAGCTTTCTACTCCATAGAGGAATACACTAAAGACGTAACATCTAAGAATTCTTATGTGTATATTAATACTTAAAGATAAGTTGCAGAGAATCTCCCTAAGGCTGTTGAAAGAGCTTCTGGCTTCTTCAATACGAGTTTTTATTTCGTAGCTGTGATCCAAAGTATCCTTAATATTGCATCCCAAAAAGCATCTTTTTTTCCACTCTTTCTAACGGTGTATCGTTAATTGTAATTTGGGCGTTTATGCCGGTGTTCTTACTAATGACCATTAGGAGATATAAAGGAGATACAGAACCGTAACGCCCCATATTTGTTTCATCAGAATGGACTAAATCAATAAATACAAAAACTCTAAGAAGGATCCAAAAACTAACCAACTACTTTAAACAAGAATGATGTCCTTAAGATTAAGGAAGAGTTACCAGCCCATACCATATTTTATAGACACATGCTGAAAAGTTCTTTAACACCACAAAGTTCTTTTTTGAAGCAAACACAGAGCGAAGAGTTATTAAGGTTGAAGATATCTCCAAAATCAAATTTGTGTTGGCGCACCTTCCAACAACCACAAGTGATGGAGGAAGTATTTCACAAGTACTACATGTGAGCCGATATTGAGCCGACTGAGGGCTACACATGAGTATCCAGGGCGCTAAGGAACCGGAGGTAGAATTGAACAGGCTGCATTGGAAGTTCTATTATTACCAGCTCCATCGTGCTAGTTTTATGCAGACGGTCGTAGCTTAGCGGCAAGATACTGGCTTTGTAAGCCAGAGCGCACGAGTTCGAATCTCGGCACCAACAACGACATTTTCATTTCTAAAAATGATACGAGCCGTTCACTGTGCTTCGAAGGGCACGTAAAGCCGTCGGTTCCCCTGGGCTAGTGTGCATCGACACTAACTACTTTAAACAGGGTTAAAGATGCAATTGGCGCCGGAAAAATCCGAAAGGATCTCTCCGGCAAAAAAAGCCATACGATATTATTATTATTATATGCAGATAGATGGAAATAAATTGAGGCCGGCTGGATACACTAAATAACCAAAGCCTGCGACAATCACTTGAGACCGAAGGGAAAACCATACAGAGAGATGGACGTCAAAGGGGCAACAAACTGAATTTTCGATTACATAAGAAACTCGTATATGTAGAACAAACTATGCGAGCATTTATCTAAAGCAAAGAATAAATATTATGATTTTCATTACCAATGAAAGTTGAATGACAAAAAAATCATAATACATAATGACGGTATTAGATTTTTGTTTTGATACAGGGCAGCGACAGCCGCTTATACGTATTTTGACCTCTTTAGGTCTCCTCAGAACGGTATAGCCACTGCTCTGAACCAAAACAAAAATCTGTTCCGTCCTAGACAGTAGTTATCAAAATAACTATATACGGACGTAACTACGCCATCTAAAAACAAAAAGAAAAAGAGAAATCAAACAATTTCTACCTAGCGAAACCTAATTTAAATTCTTACCACTGTGCTTCCTAAAACTTGCGAAGCAAACAGCTGGATAAATTACTCGGCAATGGAATCTAACATTTGCATTCCACATGCCGTTCATCCTGGTCAAAATTCGTAGTGAATTCAGTTTCTGGTACTCCAAACGAAGTAAGTAATAAAACATAATGACGGTATTAGAAAATTAGATTATATTAGAAAAATCTAATATCGTCATTATGTTTTATTACTTACTTCGTTTGGAGTACCAGAAACTGAATTCACTACGAATTTTGACCAGGATGAACGGCATGTGGAATGCAAATTTTAGATTCCCTTGCCGAGTAATTTATCCAGCTGTTTGCTTCGCAAGTTTTAGGAAGCACAGTTGTAAGAATTTGAATTCGGTTTCGCTAGGTAGAAATCGTTTGATTTCTCTTTTTCTTTTTGACAAAAAAATCGATACTACATATATTTGACTCTTAAACAATGTGCTTGTATGTTGTTATGTATTCTTAATAAATTATACCTATCTAAATATAGATAAAATTATACATAAATTCATTTTTTTTATTTCAGATTCTAGTTGAATATGACGACGTTGAATGGCAGAGACGTGAATGGATATGTCCACATAAAGATGGGTTATTCCATCTTTTTATGGTAGAACAAGTGTTGGTATGGGCACACCGCAAGGATCCATTGTCTCCTTCACATGGATCAGTGCTGTGGCCATCGCTGGTGAGTTAATTTTACGTAAACCTTTTTTTTATTTAGATTATGCATTTCTCGAGACGGTAACTAATGAAAATTCTTATATTCAATACTAAACATTGGCTTTCCGCATTGCTTACAGAAATTGTTCTCTGATGATACTGTTCCCTTAAATTATCCTAAAGTTGTCATGACAGTTAGTGGAGTAGATATACAGGGGAAACCAGGGTAAAAAAACGCGTCGAGTACACTACCTCACAGGTGGCGTGGAAATGTGTGTATACCATGTGTAATGCGACTCTGAGAATCGCGGTATCTCAAGAATGGTAACTCACATAATAAAAAATCCGACAGACCATTTCTGTAGAGAATTTTAAGATCTACAACTGTTTTTTTTATGAATCTTACCGTTTTTGAGAAAAGTCCAAAGACCTCAAATTTCGACCTTTGACCTCGAATAACTTTTGTAGCACATAATACGATCGATGGGGATTTTTAAAATTTTATTTGTAATGGTAAACCCCAACTCTCCACCAAAATTTATTTTTCAGGGAATTTTTGTTATTTTAAATATCTATATTGACTGGAGTATATACTGTAGTTCACTTTTTATTAGCGTTTCTAAAAATGACTAAATCTCTTCATGGAAAATCAATGAAACTTCATTTCTGCTGTAAAAGGCAAACTCTAGTTAAATTTTCATATTTTTGTTGTTTACCTTTGATCTACAATTCTTGTGATTTTATCTGTATTATTACCTAAATTCGCCGAACATTTCACGACAATATGTTCCTGTTTACACAAAGAATTATTAATCAAATATTCATATCCATCTAAAAGTACTATGTCCCCTTTATTTAAACTTGGCCAAGGTTATATTTAATGCGAGCGTGTATGTATAAATAGAACTCGCTAAAAATTATAGCTCAAATAAATTGAGATTACTTATGTCAACAAAATAAATGTCAACGACCTGCGGCTGCCGCGCTACTGTAATTACACGAAAAGCTTCAGTTCCAACTTTTGACGTCAATCAATAAATTAGTTATAGAGATTGTGAATCTCCTTGGTTGTTTATGTACGCCTTATTACTAATATTAGCGTTTTTCAATCAAAGTACTTCTTCGAGTTCCCTCTACATTAATTAATGAAGGTTGGCAACACGATAGTGTTTTAAGCCCGCCACTCACGTTCCAACGGCGCAGTACGATTTTGTCGAATGCAATTGCAGTGCAATAATGTTAAACGAAAAAAATACAAGAAATGTGGGTGGTGGTGCAAAGATTGGTTGCTGAAAAAACATAGTACATACTATCACATACATTTATTAGAAGAATTGCGATTACACCCAGATAATTTTAATTCTCTTTTGTAACATATTCGAAAATTATTTATTTTCTTTTTTACCATCTCTTCATTAGTATGTGCTTTCACCTCTTGAAATTTAACAACCAAAATATTCACAGCTTTTTTTCTAGCGGTTTTATTATGATATGATGTCGATTTTATTTTCCAAAGACACTCTTGTTCTTTATGTCAAAGAAATCTCTTAAAAACTTTTAGCTATAAGCCTTTTTCGAAATTTGCCAGCAAATGATTTTTTTGCAGTCGTACGATTTTGTTGTTGTCACAATATAGACGATCAAATTTACGACCCAACCAACACTGTCGTACTGCCGTAGACTGACTTGTTTGACTGCCGTCAAATCGCGCCGATTTGGTCGAATGGTGCAAATATAGCGTTTTTAAATAAAACGAGCGGTTAGAATTTATATAAATATATTTATTTATAAGTTTACAGTTCGGTACTCTCTTATCAACTAACTCCACTCATAACATCGTTACATATATATACCAAAGTTACTATGTTCTAGAAGATTCTGAGTAGCACACCTCTAATTCGCCTACGTGACGGGTTGTTCTCTCTCGCACTCGATACATCGCGAAGATTCTCGATGCCTTTTCGAGATGCAACCATTACATGGGCCAGCCGAAAGCAGGTTCGTAACAATACGATCAAATTACGTTCAATTTTGTAGCATTCGACAAAATCGTACTGCGGCGTTGGAACGTGAGTGGCTGGCTTTACACGTCTGTGCGGTTGGTCCAGTCTACGGAATGTTTAGTACATATTATCTGTTCTCTGTTCATAGAAAAACTTACTTAAAATAATCAAAGACAAAAAAAACAACAATGATAACTAACGGAATTCTTGAATTGATGGAGCAAAGAAGATAACAGAGAAACAACGGGGAGGAATATAAGAATAAACGGAAATTTATAAAACAAAAGATACAAATCGCGAAAGAAAAAGAAATGGAAGATAAATGCAGTGAAATGGAAAAGTTAGAATACAACACATATTCAATATGTTTAAAACAAAAGCAGAGAAATATCTTTAGTATTGATAGCACAAATTTTATAGCAAAGCGACAAACCTCAAATGCAATACATCATAAAATGCAAATGAGTAAACTTTAAGGGATTAAGCAATAACTGAACTCCTCAGTGACGGAGAACATAAAATTACTTTAATATAAAAAAACTAAAATGTCAGTATTACGTACCCACATTGATTTTTATAAAAATACTAAATACTATAATAATAAATATATTTTGGGTACTAGCGTCATAGTAAACTTATAATTAGTAATATAAATATATAATTACATACCTAAATACATAAGTTGTCTTCATCCGATAAGGAGGCATCCTCTTCATCATCGTCAGTTTCTTCATTTCCCACAGAAACGTTTCTTCCTTTGCTATGACACTTCTTATAGCTTCTTGACAATTGTCAGATGAAATTTTTAATATAAAGTCAGATAATAGTTGATGAACATCTTGAAGTTTAAATGTATTAACTCCACTATAACTCACACTTTTTCAGACATGTCCTACCTAAGCATTTCGCACCAGGTTTTCTTTGGTCTTCCTATCCTATCCCTTCCAACAACTTGCAATTCAGCAATTCTCTGTAAAGGATGATTAGCATCTCGACTTGCCCTAACCATCTTAACGTATCTTCCCTAATTTTGATATCAATTGCCATTTTTTCTCTTGAGTTTTAAACTGTCCAATATTTAATTCTGTACGTCATGATCTTATAGTTGTTTTATCGAATTTTCGGTCCATCCATCCCGTCCTCATCATCAATTTCCGCATTACTCCTTATTACCAATCCTAGGTACTTAAAATTATATCATTTCATTATCCAGTTTTCATCTTATTTATAGTAGTAACCCTATCTTAAAAAAACATTCTAAACACTCTCTTTTTGCCTTACCAAGTCTTAAACATTTTTCTTCGAGAGCTTGGTTCCACTGTTCCAGTTTTTGGTATAAATCTCTTTTCGTATTTCCTACTAACTCTATATCATCACCACATATTAAGCACCAAAAATTGTTTCCCTGTAAATTTTCCTATTATCTGATCTAACTCCAATTAGAATAAATACGGACTAAGCCTGACCAATCCCACTTTCACATAAAATGTATTAGTCTTCGCAATACTGGGTATAAACACTAGTTGTTACTCATACATATACCTTACAATTTTGACAGACTTATCGGAGATTCTTTCTTATTAAGCGCCCACAACAGAATCTTCCAAGGAACTCTATCATATATTTTTTCCAGACCAATGGACACGATGTGAACGTTTGTTTTTTGATTCCTATATTTTTCCGCCAGTTATCTTGTAATAAAAATTGCATCTGTTGTTAATCTGCCTTGCATAAAACCAAACCAATTTTCAGATGTTTTGGATTTTTCAGGTATCCGTCTATCTTCCTATTTCCCATATTTTCATGGTGTGACTCAGTAGTGTTATTGCTCTGTAGTTTGTACATTGTGTTACAGCCCTAAGATATTTCTTAATACTGCTCTGTATATATTTATTTCTCTACAAAAACATATTTCTTTATTAAATACGTCACTGTACTATATTTAGTTTTCCAAAAAAACTTACAGTTATCGTTAAATATCTAAATGTAAATTTTTATTACCTCATAAATCTCTCAAATTTATATTGACCCTTTCATATATAAGAACAGATTATTTACATAATATATCCGGGGCTTCTTCTTCTTAAAGTGCCTATCCGTTCCGGATGTTGGCGATCATCACGGCTATCTTTACTTTATTTATTGCAACGCGGAACAGTTCAGTGGTAGTCGTGTTATACCACTTTCGTAAATTTTGAAGCCAGGAAATGCGTCTTCTTCCCGGTCCTCTCTTACCATTTACTTTCCCTTGGAGAATCAGCTGGAGAAGGCCGGGGCTAACACGACGCAATATTAAAACTATTTTAACTGTACCAAACACTTGATCCGATCAGACCTATTTTTATTTACATGGTTATATTCCTTTTCCTTTTATGGTTATAAGAAATAA
The DNA here is from genome assembly GCF_040954645.1 of Diabrotica undecimpunctata. Lineage (NCBI taxonomy): Eukaryota > Metazoa > Arthropoda > Insecta > Coleoptera > Chrysomelidae > Diabrotica > Diabrotica undecimpunctata. The sequence continues at coordinate 126,728,082 of NC_092806.1, forward strand.
TTTAAACCACACACTTGTATTTTTTTCGTTCTATTCTCACTAAATAGATTTTTAATAGTTTTTGAATTTACAAACTAGGAAGCCATAAAGAAAACGCCAAATCTTTCCCCGGCTTTAAAAGTCTCTATAAAAGCTGTTTTCACGCCCGCTATTATGACAATCAGAATATTCTTTCGTCTTTAGTCATGACATTTATGGCGCCGCTCTCACATCACAATCACATTCTCTATTCGGACGATTCATCTTGCGCTCTACGTACAATTACTAATCTCGCACTCTCAGTTAGAACAATCACATCGTGGTTCTCAGTTAATAGAACCATATCTTACCTTAGTGCACGTCTCGCTCTCTCTATTTATTAAAAATACATACTCGACATAGCAAACTGGTCATTTAAACTTAGTTATTTCAAAACAAATTGTAAAATAAAATTGGTTGTATTAACTGCTCGAATAAAATAAAAATACTTTTTTAGTCTACAATATTTCTTCAAAATCGATTTGTACCTTGCTTCGACGAAGATTAATTAATCAGAGTCTTTCATAATCAACCATTTAAAAGTTTGGTTATCGCCTTATGTTGGAGGAAAGGACATCCACAACAAATTGTTTAACACCTTGGTTTTTGTAACCAGATACTAATATACTATTATTCTATTCGTTTGGCATTTGTCTAACTTCCATAATTGGATCAAGCAAACATGCAAATTCGGGGTTTTTCCAAGTATTTCGATTGCATTATGTCTAATAATAGTAGTCAGATTTCACAAAATTGTATTAGGACTTTCTTTTTTATATTTCAGCTTATATTTTTAATACTTTTATCCTGAATAAACCTTCTTTCTGATATTTTAACATCCATCATTTGGTTTTTGGCCTCATTATCTTTTGGATGTCTTCTATTTTTGTTTGTTTGGCTTCGAACTTTAAAGTCCAGCACAAGCAAATGCTGTTGGCTTACAGTCTGATTGACTAATACCTTACATTCCTTACTTGACTTTCACCTCTACTTCTTATCCTGAAATATTTTATTTGAAAATTCCGTGAAATATTCTGTTTGCTTCTGAAAATTTTACCTCAGGAGACGCCAACATCTCCGTATAATTTTTTTTATGTTGGAGGTCTTCTCATTATTATGGCGTAAAAAGATTTTCGGACAATTGATGACTGAATAGCCTTTTCTATAAGCATTATGTACAGCACGATTTGTCAACAAACTTCAGATTCAACCAAAGTACAATACTCCTATTGCCCCGTAGGTGCCCACTAACATTTTTCTGTACCGCCTAGGATCCTTACTATATATAAAACTGCAATAAATAGTTCGTTTTTTAGAGAACTAACAGTGCCTGGTGAAAATCGATCAAATTCGTCGATCTAACACGTATACATATTTTTAAAATAATTATCAACCACAGAATACGATATTTGACATAAATAAATATGTCATTTTTACTGACTGGTTCAATAAAATTAAATTTTTAACTACTTATTTTAGTGTTGTCTTTCAATTATTTTGATTAAGTCAATGATCAACGTAAGGAGTAATTTCATCCTTTACCAACCATATTTTCTGATATAAAGTGAATAATGAATAGAATAAACATCAATTCGTCATTTTTCTCGCTTTTGGAATTATTAAATGAGTTACGAGCATGTAATATCGTGAGTCAAACTTGTTTGTTTGAATTGCATCGATGATGGAAATAAATTGTGGAAGACTTCTGAAGGAGGCGGCACACGATGGGTATATAGATTAATCATATTGTGATTGGCGGCGAAATAATGGACGTTTTGATTTATATTTGGCAGGAAATATTGATAGAGGTATGGTATCATTTTTTATCGTTTAATATCGTTTTATTGCGAATGAATTATCATGTTGTTTATCAAATATAGATATTAAATAATGAAAGTAAACAAAACAGTTCTATAAAATATTTATTAAATATTCCCAGAGTTTTCATTGGGAAAATAATTTGTCCCTAAGGATATTTGCTCTAAATAAAGTAATTTATCTCAATCTCATAACACAATAAAATTCGTAATGAAAAAAAAAAATAGTAAATTAATTTTACGTTGGACAAGGTATAGGAATAAGTGTTCATCTTTTCTTACTTGTTAAGCAGGTTGTTAAGTGAACATTTACTAAGATATTAAGTAAATATCTTATAATTTTGATTTCCCATTTTGTAAGGCGACAAATATTATTCCATATGTTTTTTTCTAATCTTCTGAATTTTCTTAACTGGTTCGTGTTAGGCCGGCCACTTACTATCAGGTACACCTGAACAGGTAGACCTGTCTGGTGTACCTAATGGTGTGTGGCTGTCGCCAAAGTGACCAATCACGATACAGATTGTTACTTTGGCCGGCCAATCACGAAGCTCGTTATTAACTGCTTTGTCATTGGCCTCTCGGCGGAATTTGCTGAGATATCGCAAACACAAAGAGTATAAAAGAGCCGCACATCTTCCGATCGGGATCTAGTCGTTTTACACTACTAGCCCCGCTGGACCTTGTTGGCTTGGTGCCACTACCACTACTACTTTGAGTTTTATTATTAATTAAGTGACGACTTTTCGTCGGAGACGTCGAAACGACACGACTTCATCAACTTCGAAGAAATACTTTTAATGGTTGAGTGAATACGAAGCCGTTGCTACGACATTACTCGAACCATAAGAGGTACAAGAACCGGCGTGTTGACTGAGAACGTTCCCTATCAGATAGACACGACCATTGAAATAGGAAAAGACAGTGATCTTAAAACTATTTCTGATCGTGTCGGAGACAGCGTTCCCTAGGGCCATTGACGGTCAAGATAAAAAGACAATAAAAAACACAAATAAAAGCCCCAAGCGGGCTTGGAACTGCTTTTCCACCCAGTGGCCGAGCTGCGATAGCACTTCGTCGCCAGAAACCTTACGTAAATAGTGACCGTCCTTACAGGATCACAAATATTGTTTACGAAAGGTAGTGACACGAAGTGAGGTCAGTCGAAGAGTCAACACTCTGTCGACGTTCTTGTATCTCTCGAGGAGTATGAACGTGGCCACACAGCGAGGTGTGAAGTGCCGGCAACTCTGTGGAACTCGAGGTATACACCGTGCCCAAAATACTAAACTCATATTTATATTCATGTAAGACAAGTCATTGTAAGAAAGTTTCGAACTGTTAGAGTATTCTGGTTGCCAGTGTCCCCTTGTCGAACACGAGGATGGAATCAAGAAACTTACGATCCTCCTCCAGAGCGGCGGCCGTAGAGCATCAAGAAGCTCCAAACACCATGGAGAATGCTACGGCCGTACGACATGGCGGAAGTAAATAGCCTTTCAGGCGACCTGAAGAACCGACGAAAATTCAGTTCTACCGGACAGGTGAATAAACCTGATGTGTGTGTGGCTGTTTCGTTAGGTATAACTGAACAGGTCTCAGTTTTGAACAATCCTTTTTTAAACAGTTTAAATTTATAGTTTAACGATTGCTAATTTTAAATTATTTTCGGTTGAAAATAAGTTTGACCATACTGAAAAATGTCACAATGTATTACCCCCTTTAACGGCGAAATTTGTTTTTTTTTATTTTAGCGAAAGGAGATTGTTCAACGATGTATTAAGACTATATATATTTTCGGAAAATTAAAAAAAATATGATAAGAACACACTTTATTAACAAAAATCGGAAGTCAAATCAGCAACTTAGTAAAAATAATCAGTACTGACAGTGGTAAATGTTAAAATATAAATATTTGTGATTGTTTTTTTCAAAATTTTTTACGGCTCGCGGGTTAAAAATTTTAACAGAAGGTTTTCATACCATCTTTAATTGATACTCTATGAAGTTTGGTAAAAGTTGCCAAATTTTTAATTTAGTATCAATGATCTTAAAACCTTAATTATAAAGTGATTATGAATGACTCCTTAACGACTTATTAAGGATATAAAGAGATCTGATAAGAATTATTTCCGAGAATTTTTAGTTACTGGATTTAAAACGAGTTCTAGGCAAGGCGAAAAGCTCAGGTTCGTTCGGAAAAATATTCCCATGAGATTTTTTTGTTTAATTACTTTCATGAAAGACCCTAAAATAAAGTTCAATAGATCGCCAAGGCGAAAAGTTGTTCAAATTTTTTTAAACATTTTTTTAAGCAAATTGTAACAATCAATATTTTGGTTCATGCAAATTTATTTTGAATTTTTTTGGATCATTCTGAACAAAATAAGTCTCTCTATGAATTGTCTATGAATGTTATGATAGATTTTTCACGTCGTTCAAAGCCAGCTTCTATAAATGTAGTTAGGTACAGAACACGACTTCTACGGGACACAAAAAGAAATATGGAGAATGATCAAAGGACAATGAAAAGATATGAACGAACTAATAAAAACGAAACACATTCAGAAGGAAACATGGGCAGACTACTTTCGATCCCTATTTGCTAAAGGTGACGATAATGAACCATCAACACCAGATGTGACGACAAACAAAGGAATAAAGATTGAGGAGGAAGAGGTAAAGGAAGCATTAAGGAAATTAAAAAATAGAAAATCACCAGGAGAGGACAATATACCGAACAAATTCCTAAAGTACGGAGGACCAGATCTGACCAAACAACTATTAAAACTAATCCAAAAAGTAATAGAACAATACAGAATTCCTCAAGAATGGAGATGAAGCATCCTAATACCTTTCTTCAAAAAGAGAGACAAATCGGATCCGGAACATTACAGAGGAATTAATTTATTAAACACAACACTAAAATTAACAACGAAAGTGATAAAAAATAAACTTAATGAAATTATAACACTAGCAGAAGAACAACAAGGTTTTAGATCAGGAAGATCATGCACGAACGCTATATTTATGAGGCAAGTGCAAGAGAAATCACTAGAATATAACAAACCGGCATATCTATGTTTCGTGGACCTTAAGAAGGCATTACACCGGGTCAAATTAAAGAACGTTATCCACTTATGGTTCGCAAGAGAAATATCTCTAGGAATAATCAAAACGATCGAAAATATCTACCAAAACAACAGAATAAAAGTAAAAGTAGAAGAAAAACTAACCGACCCTATTGAAGCTGGCAATGAGATAAGACAGGGAGATTCATTGATTCCTCTATTGTTCAGCCTGATTATGGATCAAATAATAAAAAAAACTAAGAATTAAAAAACGATTCCAAATGGGAGAAAAACAACTTAAAATAATCTGCTATGCAGACGAATACTACTCTCTCAAAGTGAAGACGATTTACAACGTATGTTGCACCAATTTAATATAACTGCCAGAAAATTTAACATGTTAATTTCCCCAAAAAAGATACAATGCATGGTTACACAGCAAACTTACTAAGATGAAAATTGGAACTGGAAGATCAGATAATAGAACAAGTGATGGAGTTTAAATATCTAGGCATCACATTATCTAGCTTCGGAAAGCTCGAAACCAAAGTGGAAGAGCAAGTGTGAATAATGACATACGCAGCAGAAACACGACCTGACACAGAGAAGACAAAAAGGATGTTAGAAACAGCAGAGATGAAAACACTTAAAAAAATTTATGGTAAGATACTGTGGGACTGTGGGACAGAGCTAGAAGTACAGATATACGACGTAGATGCAAGGTGGAGAACATCAAGAACTGGGTAAGAAATAGAAGAATAGAATGGAACGATCATGGAAGCCGAATGATAAAAAATAGAGTAGTAAATACGGCAAAAAACGGTTCCCCAATAGGAAGACGATCAGTAGGAAGACCACGAAAACGATGGAATGACAACTTACTGGAGGCACATTGAAAAACAGACGGAGTCATGTCTACATAAAAAGAAGAAGAAGAAGAAAACGGTGATAATTGTTGGCTTTTGGGTCAATAAATCGAATGCAGGTGTCTAGCTCTTTGGTATATTCGGGCTAATTTACTTTGTCAAAATTCCAACGGAGTCTTGGAGACTTTAGACTATGGATAAGGTGGATATTGTTCTCTTCGGTCCACTCCAGGAGTATTTCCCCATTTTCATTATTGTTTTCATATCCCGATTTGTTTTGGTGACTGTTAAAGTCCCCAATGTGTAAACTGTAGTTGATTGTCCAGAACTTTGATTACATTTATTGGCCATTTAGTTACTGGTGGTTTATATATGTTCTTGATACGAGTAGTTAAACCGATACTATCATAATAATAATAATGTGTTCATAATCTCTACTTGATAGTAGAGATTATAAATACATTATTTTCTCAGCTCCAGTCCGTCATCTTGGCATTTTGTATACTGTTATGCCCATAAGTTGCATAGTAAAATAATCAAGACCTGCGATGTTGCACGTAAATATTGAATATAATAATTAATGTATATTAATAATTTTCTTTCATTAGTTTATAAATCGTATCTCATGATACAATTTTATCAAAACGGTTTCCTGGTCAATATTTGTCTTAAAATTATGTGTACCTTATTAATAAAGCGTAAATCACGATGTCATCTAAAAAGAATAAAATCATATTTTCCCAGTGACATTATAAACCAGAGATAATTTTATATAATTAATCGTCTCAATTGTCTTCAGATTGAAACAGCGACTGAATGATTTATTACTTTAGTCATTAAATTTTCCATTATTTTTAGGGTCGGTAGAAACTCATTAAAACTTATTGTCTTATTAATGGTTTATTTTACTGAAGAAAAATATTTTGAGGACGCTCGTTGATTCGCTAATTAATGCTCACCGAATAAAAACAAAACAAAACAATGTATAGATTGTAGAGATAAATTCTAATGTTCAGTTAAATATACATTACATAAATTTTACAAATAAATACACTTTATGCTACTTTTGTGCAGTATGGGTAGCGTCGCGACGTTTGCTAATATATCTACTGTCTCTCTATTTTCTTTTTGCTCTCTCTATTTTGTACTCAGTCCATTATGTATATATATATATATATATATATATATATATATATATATATACAAACAACTAGTTTATTAGTAGCCAACCTAGCTTTCGGAATTGTTTTATTCCTTTTTAAGACGCTGTAATATAGATAAAAAGAATATGTAAATATTTACAAAATATCACAATTCGTCAGTGCAACTTACTAGTCGTTAAGATTATTTATAATAAGCTTTAACCCTCAACATTAATAACACAAACATAAAATAATGGACAAAATACATTCTAAAATTTTGGTAAGGATAGTAAAACTTTGTTTATTCTATGACATCTTTTGATGGTGTGTTTTAACTCTGATACATAGAAAACAAAAAGAAATAAGATTAAAATGTAATTAGGTGTTCTTAATATTGTATTTCTTTTCAAAAACCAAGAGGCCCATACTGGGTAATTTTTAATTTTTAAACCTGTCTTAATGGTATGCAACCTGTTATGCACACAGGTGTATTGTGAAGTGTATATGTATACGTAAATATTTATTTTATTGTTGATGTTTTTCCAGTAAATAACAATAAATGTTGCTCAGTTTATCTATGTCAGACTTTTTATTTATGCAAGACGTACTAGATTTTATGAAACACATTTGGATGCTGAGAATGAAAATTTATTAAACGGTTACTATAACAAGGCTTACGATACGACTCCGTCCTTAGCATGCCATCACTGCCACGATGGATAAGCATGTTGTTTGATTATATCGACAGTCACTAATATCCAGTATATATAATTCTATGAAGTAACAAGAAGTCGGGAGACCTCCCTTCGATAGCGAATTAAGTGAACCGCAAATTCAAAGCCTTTACTTGAGGCTATTAAAATAGAAGTAAACGATTGCATTTCATTTAAATTCGAATTCCACCATTGTTCTACACGTGTTTCGAGGTATTCAACTCCTCATCAGGAACACCTGTGGAAGTTCAAACTGAAACTGAAATGAAAGACAGTCTAGTATTTGGTCATAGAATAGAGGAATAGAGGAATCTGCTTAGGAAGAACCAATGATAATGATCATAAAGTTTATTGAATTTGTAGACCGCTGTCTGGAATTGTTTCTTGCTGACTTTTTGCCTGCCAATGTAGCAGACATTATCAAATATTGTATGTAATATTTTTAATATAAATTACTATAAACGCCAATTCTATAAATAGTTTATTTTAACAATGGCTCTATACTAATTATTTTCTTTTATTTCAGACATTTTCTGCTTTGGTATCAACTGTAAATATCCCCTCCCACCTCCAACCAATAGAGTTTTTAGTTGACCATAATCTAGCTTTCAAAGACTACAAGCAACTAAAGCCTTATCAGGTAAGTTTTTTCGTACATTTTGCCAATGTTGTCAACAGCGGACAGTATTTTATTTTTCTTAAATTAAGAAATTCACTAATTATTTATCTAAGTGTTCTTTTATGTAAAAAAAAACTTTTTATTTCATCGAACTTCTTAAAAAATACCCTATCTCACCGTTAGATATTCTAATAAGTTTCGATATCGTTTCACTCTTTACAAACATTCCTAGAGACGAAACTCTGAACATTCTGAAAACGTAATACAGTGTCCAGCAAGACCACTTATATCTCATTAAACATTGTATGTACAACATCTATTTCATCTTCCAAAATCAATTCTACAGACAAATAAATGGTGCCCCAATAGGATCCCCACTATTTCCGGTAATTGCCAATATCTTTATAAATAAATAAATAAATAAATAAATAAATAATAGCTTTATTACCCAACAGTTTCCCATTTCTAGGGTAAAAATTTAAGATACATTTTTAATTAGTATACAATCATTAGTAGGTGATACAAAAATATCAAGTAAAAAAATAAGTGCAAAAAATAAGTAGGCGAAAAACAAAATAAAGAGTGAGAACAATATAATTAAACAAATCACTACGTATATAAGAATTAAAAAAAAAATACACAAAAAACAAAATTAACAATCTAATGTACTCCATAAACCAGTGCGGTATCAACCAGATGATTATAATTGAGCATGAGAAAATATCACAATGGTTGCATATTTTGTTATAATTATTGCACATAATATAAATGGGTGACTTCAGTAACATATTAGTTCTCGCACGTGGACAAGTAAACACTATAGTCGACCTGGAAGTAATTCTTGGCACATTAAATCTAATTTGACCTAATATATCACTGCAGTCAATACAGTTGTGTAACAACTTATATAAAAATGAAACCGAAAATATAATTCTTCTTAACTCTAAACTTACAATATTAAACCTGTTACATAACAAATCGTAATCATAACCATGGACAGGATATACTCCATCAACCTTAAAAGCTAAATATTTTAAAAGTTTCCGTTGAACCTTTTCAATCTGTAGCATATAACATTTATAAATGGGATACCAAATTAAGCTACAATATTCTAGTTTTGTTCGCACCAGCGATAGATACAGCAGTTTAATCGGTCTTATATCGCTAAAATTTCTACAGTTTCTGATGATAAAAACCGTACATTTTCATAGCATCGGATACTTTCTGCTCAATATGGTTGTTAAAGGTTAATTTTGAATCAAATATAACTCCTAAATCTTTAATGCTATTACATTTTTCAAGATCTGACCCCTGAATTACATAATTAAAATCAACCTTATTTTCCCTTCTAGAGTAACTTACTACTTTACATTTATTGACATTAAGAAAAAGTTTGTTTTTTACACACCAAGTATCTATATAATTTAGATCGTCCTGTAAATCTATACAGTTAGCAATTGTTTTAATTTCACAGTATATTTTAAGATCATCCGCAAAACACAATTTTCTGTTATTGATATCTAAAAATAAATCATTGATATATAATAGGAACAACAATGGACCTAAATTTGATCCCTGTGGAACACCGGATGTAGTACAGATTAATTCTGATATGAAACCATTATAGGATACAAATTGGTTCCTACCTATTAAATAGCTTTCCAGTAACTTTAAAATGTTTCCAGCAAATCCCAAATTTGATAATTTAAAGAGAAGGTATTTGTGATCAACCTTATCAAACGCTTTAGAAAAATCAGTATATATCACATCTACTTGACCTTGTACATCCAAAACATCTGAAATATATTGAGTTATTACAGCCAAGTTTGATACAGTAGAACGTTTATCTATAAAGCCATGTTGATAAGGTGATATCCATCCCCTAACAGAAGGGTAAATACGGTTATATAGAGTTACTTCGAAAACCTTTGAAAAATTGGATAACAAAGATACCGGTCTGTAATTGGATACATCAGATTTCGATCCGTTTTTGAATACAGGGCATATTTTTGCATTTTTCCATAACTCGGGATAAGTTCCCGTTTTTATTGATAAGTTAAAAATTTTTTGAAGTGGCTTTACAAATACCCGAGAACAATCTTTCACTAAAAATGCTGAAATATTATCCGGTCCGGACGTCATTTTATTTTTAATTCTTTTAAAGGCTACTAAAATTTCGTTTTCTTGAAATTCGTTAAAATTAATAGTGGGTAAGTAGATACCACTACATTCTTGATTATTTAATACATTGTTGTCGACAGGTAAATAAACTTTTTCAAAAAACATCTTAAAAGCATGGATTATATCGCGAGGATTATTAAATGTATCGCCGTTGTAACACATTTCACCTGGGATTCTAGAAGTTTTATTCTTTGCATGAACATATGCCCAGAAATTATTAGATTCGTTAGAAATACTATTCTGAATTTTTTCAAGATAAACGTTATATTGAGCTTTAATCATTTGTTTAATTATTTTTCGCAACCTTTTAAATTCATGCATATAAAGTATATTACCTGTTTTCTTATAATTTGTGATATTTTTTGATTTCAACTTTATCATTCTAATTATTTCCGCATTGTACCAAGTAGGATATTGATGTTTATAATTTCTGTATATTGGTACACACATATCAAATAATTCATATATCTTAGCATAAAATAATTCTAGGACTGTATTTACATCATCAGACATATCTAAAAAATTCCAGTCGCAATTAAGAAATTCTGAGTACAGTAAAGGAAAATTTGCTTTTTTAAAATTATATCTTTTAGTTTTAGAATGAGCCACAAAACTGGTTTCCTTTTTCTGAAAATCATTAATATTTATCATTAATGCTGGATGATGTAAATCTTCTTGAACAAGTGGTGCATTATCGCGACTTACATGACATGTATCTGATGATATAACTAAGTCTAACAATCGATTTAAATTATTTCCCACCTGATTATACTAATTTAAATTAAACAAACACATGAAGTCTAGCACTGCCGATGTCTTCACATCAGATCTATTCTGATCAATATACTTTGGAATGTTAAGGTCGCCCAGGAGAATAACAGTGTCATTAAATAATTCAAGTTGCTCTAACATTTCAAAAAAATATTCAAAATCTTTCAACTTTAATTTGTCAGGAATATATAATACTGAAACATAAAACTTTTTATTTCCTGTGCGACACTTAACAACCAACAAATCAACTAGTGGAAAATGTAAATCAAATGTTGAGACATCAACAACAACACACTCAAAATTTGACTTAAGTGCCCACAGTACACCTCCACCAGTCGATTTATTAACTACATCGAACTTTCGATCTTTTCTAAAAACCTGATAGTCATCATTAAACAATTCCGAACTAATAACATCAGAGTTGAGCCAAGTCTCAGTTAGAGCAATGACATCAAATTCACATTCACTAACACTAGAGTAAAAATCAATTACTTTGGAATTCAAACCACGCACATTCTGATAGTAAACCTGAAGATCTTGGCGTGTAAAACTGTTGGGACCTATCTGTTTAAAGGAACAATTTTTGGAATGCCATCCAAGTATTTAATTCTAAATTGTCTTGTATTGTTAGCGTTCTTAGCTTCTAATTCTTCCTTTAATTGTTTGTAGTATGCAATTTCTTTTTTCGTACGGTCATATGAAATTGACACATGGCTGTAGATACCAGTTTTCAGAACCTTGGCTTGTCTGATTAATGCTGAGACGTCATTTTCATCTTTAAGTGTAATCTCGATCGGACGATTTTTACCTAGTGCTGGTTGTCCAAGCCTAAATATTTTGAGTTCATTGACATTCACGCTAGTATTCATACTTTGAATTATTGTTTGGACTTCCTGTGTATCATTATCATTGCGACTATTGGGAGGGAGCTGAGTATTTTGCTCAGGTACACCAAATAAAATAGCATTGCGTTTGCGTTTTCTACGCTCATTTATTTCCTGAATGACTTCTTCCATAACCAACATGGTTGAAGAATTCTTCATTGATTGGTTTTCATTTTTAAGTGCTTGAATATCAGTTTGTAAAGTTAAAATTAATGCTTTCAGATCTTTTATTTGGTTCCCAACCTGTCTACAACTCATGCAGGACCAATCGAATCCTTTATCATTATCATTAAACAATTCCAGTTCTACATTACTAACATTCACACAGGTATGTCTAAAAATTCTATTGCAAACGGAACATTTTATCATTAAATTCGATTTATGGAAGACTTCGAGACCCGAGCATTATCCACATCAATGCTCAAACCCACATGTTGGCTACGATATGTTGACGATATTCGTTATTTGGCCCTATGGCAGGGATGCTCTGGTTTTTTTTTTCAAACTCATCTGAATGGTATACATCCTAGTACACGTATCCACTCGACGTTATTATAAAGAAAAACCAATCCCAAGGTTTTTATCACTCTGTTATTCGAAAACCCACCCATACCAAGCGTTACTTGCATGCCAACTGTCAGCTTCCCCCTTCACAAATTAAATCAGTCATTAATACTCTTGTCTGTAGATCAATTCGCCTTTGCGCTGATTCAAGTAAACCCGCTAGTGATCTCTCTAGTTAAAACAAGCCCTCATCCAAAACGGTTACGAAAGCGCGAAAGCTTTTCTTCCTTACATTAAAGGTGTCTTTTTTTTATTTGTTTGGGAAAAGAATTTTTATTTTTTTATGATGTAGCAATAAAAAATACATACAGCCGTTAAATTTCACCTCTTTATTACTAACCCCTATTTTTTAATAGCTGTATTAGTGTACCAGTGATAGAGTTAGTTGCCATACTCTTCCGAAATGGCTGGTCCGATTTTTATGAAATTTAACATATATATTCGGTAGATCTGAGAATAGATCGTAATCTATTTTTCATACATCTCAGGAGTAAGGGTGGTTCACCACAAACATTTTTTTATTTTTTAGACAAAATTTTTTATTTTTATTTTTTTTTTTATAGATCCAGAAATGGTAATGAGTTGTTTTTCTTTTCCATGGTAAATTTGATTGATTCTTCTTTACGGTTAATGTCCGTCAAAAATGTGTTTAATGCTTCTGGTCCATGAGACCAAATCGACAAAAACACATCATCTACATAATATCTTCATCATACTGTGAGTTCTTGTCATGTTTTATACGATATTCTTCGCAAATTCTTCCATAAATATATCTGCTAAAAATTCAGTTTTCCCGTTTCATATAAAATTTTACATTATTTCTTCAACTTATGCTGATTGCTCGATTCCAATACAATGAGTTGCCCTCGATTATTCTACGAAGCAGTTGACTATCTAGTCAACTGCTTCGGCCCAAAGCAGTTGACTGGATAGTGGGAAACTAACTATTTATTTCGGTAGTCACTCCAGAGCCTTGTTAAATCAGTTATGTAATGGGGTTCATGCCAACTATCTATATGAACGTATATTCGCCTACTACACAGGGGCGGATACGGGGAGAGGGGAATAGGAAAATTTCTTACCCCAAGAAGGTTCAGAATTAAAGAAAGCCTATTATTCATATCTTTTGTGTAGTTTAGATTTATCTGTTTTATTTTTTTGGTTGATGTTTCATTGGAACTTCCTCCCCCGTAAGTTGGAAGTTCCCCTGCAAATGTCTAGATCCGCCACTGCTACTACACCAAAACTCTCGATTTTCCAGTTTAAATCATTGAATTAAAGAAAAAATGAAATGTAAGCCTATGATGATATCCAATTCAACGGTTTGTTGACCACCGTAATTTTGAAATAAGTTCTAATTACTATGAAATGATATGATGTGGTTTTAAAATCAAATATTATAATTATTTGGCTTCTTGACTCTCGTAATTATATTTCAGATATTATTAAATGTTATCATTGAGGTCAAACCACATAAAAGTAAGAGGAATTGTCATTGAAAACGAAAGCATAATCGAAATGCTGTTTTTGACATGATTCATTTATCGACTGCTGAATAATTAAATTTTAATTAACAACTAGGTTTCCGGTCTTTTAGCTTTTCATATTTTGATGCTAAAATATCATTTCGTCGTTGTTTGTTTCCCTTTGTTAAATGTACTTGAAAAGGATATACTGATTCTATATTTTATTCTAAATTTTTATCCTATTTAGTTTTAATTTACAATTAAAGTTACGTATTTGTAGTCATATATTTTATATATCAATTCTTTTTCCTCTTAAACCAATTTATTTCAAAGAGGTTTACAAGAAATTATTATTGTAGTTATTTACTGTCCAATAAATATAAAGAAAAACAATACACCAAAAATAATCCGAATTATGTAAAATTTAAAGCGAATGCAAACTTTGGGGAGTGATCTTTTTTCCGTTTTTATAGAGGGGGCTCTGGAATCTTTAAAAGACCCAGTCCAGGACGCCACCTGACTGACCTTAGTGCAGGATTCGGTCTTCCTGCCATTCCACTACCTCCACTATCCACAGACAACAAGGAGGCTACATGTCACTTTTCCTGACTTCTTTTCTGACTTTCCATGACTTTTTTTGAGAGGAACCACATTCCAGGTAGTGCCTAGAACACCCTCATCGCTCCTAGTACGGTATTACTCCCAACTGGGCATTACCTCCTTTCCCATAGTCTGACTCACACCATCTAACTCACTTTTCGCCTCTTATCAAAACATATTCCCTCAACTTAGATCATGTTTCCCTCTAACCTTGGCCCTTGGTCCAGCTGTCTTTCTTCCTCTTCTTTCTTCTTGATCTGTGCACGGATATAGTTGTGTACACGAGTCCGATCCGCTTTATTTTTAATCATTTTCTCAATCTCTTCTCTCACTGTAACAAAATTCACTTCTGTCTCTCTTTCCACTGTGTTCCTTTCTACTATCCATCTATTGCACTCTAACATCATGTGTCACAATATCCGAGTGTCCGCAGTGTAAGTATTCATCCATGTCAGCCTTTTTGAACCTAGAGAGATAGGCCCTAAAACTTAGTGTCCTGTGAGCACCTGCATAAGGAAATAATCCAGTCGCCTGTGACCACAGTCCACCCAATCTCTTATGTTAGGGATCAGCATATTTGTCCACTGTGCCACATACTCCGTATTGCTCCATTCTTCTTGCCTTCTTTCAATTGACCTTTCCCTTTCCTCTCTTCTCTCGGCCATAGTAAGGTCTTGGTCTCTTCTCTCATATAGTTATTTTCTTTCCACTGCCAACACATGCAGCGCAACACATACAGTGATGGCCCACAAGGCTGCCTCAGACATAGTCCTGTAGGTCCATGCCACTCGCAACAGACTTGTTCTACGCACTCATGTCATGAGTGTGCTGTAGGCCGTTGTCTCAACCGCCCCACTCCAGACTGGTGCCGCGTAGAGGACGATCGAATGCACAACATTGTGTAAAGCCCTTCTACTTTCGGAGTTGGGTCTTCCAATGTTGGGCATCACCCTCCCCAACACAGACGTACTATTCGCAGCCTTCCGGATCACTTCCCACACTTTCCGTTCTGGCGCAACGTCACTCCCAGTTATTTAATATGTTTCTTGGGTGTTAGACAATCCCCTGCACATTGTAGTTCCACATTTTGCCTGTTCCCTTTCCTCTCTAGAACGATGGCTTCGGTGTTCTGTTTTCTCTGCTACATATTTATATTTCAGCCGTGCTGTGTAATCCAATCCTTCACGACGCCGCTTGCGTTCCGAACTCGGTATTTGAGATCTGGTTCATCCCGCACCACTACCAGCACAGCTGTCATCCGCAAATGCGATGGGTGTTGTACCGACTCCATATTCACAGTTTATAACACCATCATATGCCAGGTTTCATGGAGTCCGGTCCAAGACAGATCCCTGTGTGACCCCGGCTATCACGTCGCGTCGACGATCGTGCACTTCTCCATCACAATCCTTCTCTCGGACAGTGTTACCTTAAGCTTTTTGTCCATAGGCATTTCGTACTGAGGATACGCATGGAACTTCTTCACTATCTCTGACCCCAGATGTTCTCATCCAGCTTTTTACACAGCTCTTTCCAGTGTCTTCTTTTTTCTGTACGAATTTTCTTGTAAAGTTCCCCCTTCCGTGTGCGGTACTCTTCCTCGATCTCCTCGACATCAGTGTTAATCCCAGCTCTGCCCCTTGCTCTTGTTAATTTTCTTCTCATTACCATACATTCATTTCTCAATGCTTCACATTCATGTCCACATTCCACCAGTATAGCATCCTGTTGACATCTCGTCGACCTATCTTGCTTCCTTCTATCGCTTCTTTAATGACTCTCTTCAGGTTTTCTATCGTCGGTGATCGGCCCTGCACCAGGCTGACTCTCCATTTAATCAGCTCCTCGTATACTTTCAAGTCATTCATCAACTCATCTGCCCCCCGACGTCCCGGACGCACGGACTGCGATAGTGGTCACGTTTCCGGTTATTGAGAATCCGATGTACTAATGCTCCGTTCCGGTGTAGTCTGCCAAACCTTCCAACCTCTTGTTTTCGGCGCTATTCCTTGTGTCGCCATGGTCACAGTCGATGTACGTACCTGTACCTCTCCTAACGAACGTAGGCTCCAGATCCGTGTTTAGTACCATGAATTCCAGAGTACCCACCCAATCAGTCAGTATCCTGCCACGAGTGTAGGTGATAAGTGATGGTGCTCCCAGCACCATGCATTCTCCTCCTGTGTTTCCCACTTACTACATGATCTCGTTCACCTTCTTTTAGTACTCGCTCACTGTCACGTTTGGAGAAACTTAACAGCAGACCAGCCGCACTCCCTCCATCCGTACAATCACGTATCCTTCTTTAGACATAATTTCATACACTCACAGCTTGATATTATACATTCATACAGCAGCCCTCCCAGTCGTATCCACAAACCATCGTCTTCTCCACACTGCTGTTGAATTTGGCTCCACCGACACCAGCACATCGAGGTTCTTTTCTACGGCGACAGCCCTGGCAAGATCATGTGCTAATTTTGTCGTTCCCACGTTAGTTTGAAGCACCCTCAGCATTCGGATCTTGTTTCCTGTGTTTGCCATTTCTTAGCCTCGGACTTTTTCGCACTCTCTTTCGTACTGTTTTCACTCGCCCACTATTCTTTAGACTAGTCCTCAGTGATTCTTACTTTCAACCAGTCAGTTGAACTTTGGGCATCTTCTTAAATTCGCTACATCGCCAGATGTGACATCTGGTTGTTTCTTCCTTGCATTCCTTGCTATTTGACCCTCTTTGCCACATAGGAAGCAACATCCTCTTCTATTCTGTCCCTTACAGTGCCATTGCTTGTGTCCAAAGGTGAGACATTTCAGGCATCTCGGTAAGAATGGTTGCAATAAAATTAGGTTAAATAAATGAAATCTGTAATAAATTCAAAGAGCTTTGTCGTCATGTTGATAGTTGTATGCCAACGGATGGGAGGCTCAAAATAAACAATTGTAAAAACATATTTTATAATTTTGGTTCTACGGTAAATAAAGAATATTAACCAAAAAGGGTACCATTGGGTTTGTGATTCCTAATAATTTTATATATTATTACATTCACCTTCTTTTATTTGTAACTTTAGCATATGGAATTTATTTTTTAGCTTGTATACCTTGTTTGTTTTATCCAGTTCTCTTGTACTGTGTTAAATAGAAATGGACTTGGACGAATGTGATTTCTTTTAGTATTTATTTCTTTATTATTTGTAAAGATACCACTTTTCTTCATAACATTCTATTAAGTGAATAGTATCAACAAATTTGTTACACACAAATCTTATCCTGATTTATTATGAATATATTCCACATACTTTTGCACTTCCATAATGCAAAGGCGATTTTAATCCTGTATTCTGGAGTGAAACAACGAACACAAAGATAAACCACTTTTCCAACAAATCCTCGATTTATTTTGAAACTACTTTTAACCCAGTAAACTCTTTCCAAAGACGATTCCACTGCAGTAAAAGCTAGATTAATGTGGGCAACAACCCGTTATTAATAACCATTTCCTGCACTAGGGCGAGGGCTGTGAATCCCCCGTTTGATTTACAGGGGAGTTTCTCGGTGTAGAGACTTACTTTGCATGCATATTCTTATCGAACTGGCTGTTTGTTATGAATAATTCGAATCCGATGCCAGAATACTAGGTCGAACTACGTGAAATTGCTCAATTGGTTGGTTTAGTGACGATAAAGGGCCGCAGTTTAAGTAAATAGGGTTGTTATAAGTCAAAGGAGTTACAGATTATAGGGCTAGTATAAATTACAAAAGTAAAGTTAGTTTCTTGATAAAATAAAATTACTATAGAATGCCGTAGTACACGTGCCAATTAAGTAATACAATTATTATTTTGTTACAAATATTATTTTGTTACTTCGTAAACCATTGCATTTAAAAACGCTATAAACAAAATATGAGTTAACAAGACATGCTTACTTATTTCCTTTATCTATTTGTTTTCATTTTTTATATATTATGAGTAATATCAATACCTTTGTTCTACTTGCTCTAAGAAAAAAAATTCCACTTATGCTTATAACTAATCTTCACTTCCAGCGGAGTGATTACCGCCTCCTTTGAGATATTCCGATTTATTTGTCGAGAGTAATCATTCCGTATTAATCTTCTTTGATTCTACAATTGTAAAAGAATATTGGGGAAATGATAGAATGGAGGAAATGCGCAATATAATAATACAATCAAAAGAAAAGTGGCTATATAGAAGAACACAAAAGCAGAGAGGTTATATTTAACTTCCATAAAATTTTTTAGCAGATTACAAAATGTTTCAGAAATACAAATATGTTCCATTACGATGATCGACCAGTTATACCAATTGTAACTGATTTCAGCAAATATTCAGGACCATATCTACTGATATCTACGTTCCTAAATAAAAGTTTATAGTTTTACCAAACCTGATAACACTGCCTGGGGTGATTAAGGGGTGAATTGGGTAAGGAGCGTGATTGGCAAGGTTAGCAACCTACCAATCGTAAAAACAAATACTGCCCAACGAAACAATGTACAGCCTCGGAACCGGATTGATACTATAAAGACGACTACGGCAAGAAATAAGGACAACCGAAAAACATCCAAAATTCAGATGAGAATTACTATTTGGAATATCAGATCGCTCAACTCAAGGGACCAAGAAATAACCCAAGTGCTGTAAGGGAAGGAAATAGACAGTTGTGCTCTACAGGAAAAAAAAAAGAAAACGACAATCAAAATTATGTGAATAGATACTGATCTACAGTGGAGTAGCAAAAGTGCAAAAGAAAACAAGGCCAAAGAAGGTGTAGCCTTACTAATACACCAAAGGTACCAAAATCATATCAAAGAGTGTTAATATATATCAGAAAGGATTGTAACAGCAAAGATAAGAATAAAGAAGGAAGACCTGAACATCATCGGAGTATACGACCCAGAAAATAACAAGTTTTAAACACAAGTTTTATGACCAATTACAACAAGTACTAGATCAAGTCAGAAAAAAGATATTGGAGGATTTTAACGCTCGAATAGGCAATCAAGTAATACCCAGAACCAAGCAAAAATGTTAAAAACGAAAATTGAGAACTGTTGATAAACTTCGGCACGAATAATGAACTTAGAATTATGTTTTGACCACAAAGACCAACACAAATATACATTTGAAGGGTCCACGGGAAAAACGTGTTGAGTCCATTTTTTGGAATTTTGTTTTATAACGCATTCTGGTAGTTCAATGCGAGTACTACGAACCTGTCTACATCACATGCAAACAACGTGTTCAGTCCGTGAGATATTTCCGTTTCTAATTTGGAGCCACACGAAAAGAGTGTGCTTAGTCGCTTGCCTAAACGCAAAGAACGTGTTCAGTCCTTCCTTGGAGCCATTGCATCAGTTCGCTATTGGTTGTCGTTGAGTGAGCATCAGTCAGTGTTAATTAGTAATTAATTATATAGGAACAATGGAAATTGACAATGTAGATACTAGTGGTGATGAGAGAGAGAGAGAGAGAAGTCATCGTCAGGTAAAACTTCTAAGAACAAACATAGTTTTGGTAGACTAACTGATGTAAACCAAAACATGTTAGCTAGTAGTCATGAAACAGGTTCTGATTGTAACTGCTCAATGTTTGGTTGTTTTAAAATTATTCCGCCCGAGGATAGGAGTAAGATTATAAAAGATTTTAATCTATTAGGAAATTGGAATGAACAGTCATCATATCTAACCTCTCTTATGGCAGTAACATTGGTTGTTCGTAGAAGACCTAGACAGGACGATCCAAAAAGTAGAGACTGTAATTTTAGATATTTAGCAAGAGTGAAACGAGGCAATATTATGCAGGAATTTCCTGTTTGCAAGAAGGCTTTTATATCCTTACATGGTATTTCAAGACGTAGGCGTAGGCTAGATACAATACAAAATTCTTTAAAAGAAATAGGCTTGTCTCCTAGGGACCAAAGAGGTCGCCACTAAAATCGGCCCCAAAGATTGAGTGATGAGAACAGTCAGTCTATGATCAAGTAAACTCATTTAGAGGTATAAGAAGCCATTATGGCCTCAACGATACTGAAAAAATTTACCTACCTGAAGATTTATCGATATCTAAATGCTATGAACTTTACAAAGGAAAATATCCCAATCTTCCTGTATCGTATGAGAGTTACAGAAAAATCTTTAATAATAAATTTAATCTTTCTTTTGGATACCCCCGAACAGATACTTGTTCAATATGTGACAAATACAATGCGAAAATTAAGAGTTTAAATCTTAAACTTACTGAAGCTAGTGACGATCAAAAACAAGTGATTGAGGGTGAAATTACTACCCTTGGAATAAGGGTAGTTACATAAATTAAGAGCAGTGACGTTTTATACAAGGAAAAAAAAGGCAAGAAAACTATGTAAATCAGATCCTAACAAAGAATGTGTATGTATGGACTACCAGAAGAATTTACCGGTTCCAAACATTACATCAAATGATGTATATTATAAGCGACAGTTGTCCTCTTACAGTTTTAATATACATCAACTTTCAAACCGGGATGCAATATTCTACACATACGCCGAAGATATAGGAAATAAGGGTGCAAATGAAGTCATAAGCTTTTTGAATCACTACATGAGTGAAGTTCTTAATCCGAATGTAAGAGATTTTCAAATATTTTGTGACTCATGTTCGGGACAGAACAAAAATTACCCTGTATTTCTCTTCCTGTATCACTTGGTTCATGGCATTGATAGACTAGACAAAGTTTTAATAACGTTTCCCATCAGAGGACATTCTTATCTGGAATTCGACAAAAATATTTCCTTGGTCAACAAGAAAAGCATAGTTGAGACCCCAAATGAATGGAATGACGTTTTTAGAGCAGCACGATCAAACCCCACCCCATTCAATATAATTCCAGTTCAGCAGGATATGATACGAGATTGGACCTCTTTTTTAAAAGCAAAATATAAGGACAAATGCCCATTTCCTACAAGACCAATTCGTGAGGCTAAAATAACAAAAGAAGTAACCAAATTGTTTCATAGAGACACTTACAATGGGCCTTGGATATCATCTGACGTTAAAACTGATCGACAACCTCTTCTGCAGGATGGAGAATTCTTCTACCCTGAACAGGCCTATCAAGGTACGTCTAAATACTAGTGATCTTTTTCTTAGGGCCATTAAAGTAAAATTTAAACAAAATAGGTGATGTTTGCGTTTATTTCCTGATCGCCTACCGATATCAAAGCCGAAGTATGATGATTTACAAGTACTTAAACAATTCTGTGGAGATGTTGCAAGACAATATTTTACCAATCTCCCATATTACTCTGAAAATCAAAAGAAGCCAAACAAAAAACGTAATATTGTAAAGTAGATTCTGAATAAAATATTTTGTACTTTGTAATTTTTGTGTTTAGTTATTTAAAGCTGACCTATCTTTCATTCTGAAAATTCAATCTTCATTTCAAGGTATAATGATTGGACTAATCACTTACGTGGAGTTATCACAATGAACTAAACACGTTATTAGCAAGTCCAAAATGTTCTTTGTTTAGTTTTTATAGTTTTTATTTTTGAAGTGCCAAATGACGATATAATTGAATTTTTATTGAATTGTATATTTTGAATATTTTGTAAAATAAGACATTCTGAAATACTTCCCACTCAAGAATGCGGCGCCAACACAAACAAAAATCAAAGTCGAAGGACTAAATACGGAATCCACGGAATACTTATACAGAAAAAGAATAGAAAAGATCGTTGGGAATAAAATATTAGAAAATGATATCGAGGAAAGCTGGGAAAAACTTAAAAATAACATAATTAACGCAGCAACAGTTATCACTTGGAGAGAGGAAAGTAACGAACACTAACATATCAAAAAAGAAAACACCATACTTTAGAAAGGAAGTGAAGACAAAATGTGAACAAAAGAAGAAAGCCTTTTTACAATACAGAACACAACTGTTAAACTGTTAATCTATTTCGCTTCTTCTTCTTCTTCTTCGTCTAGCCATTCACGTCCACATCTGAACATAAGCCTCTTCAAGTCTTCCTTTCCATTGTTTTTTATTGTACGCTACTTGTAGCCAATTTTTCACGGCAGTCCTTTTCAGATCATCTGTCCATCTCATAGGAGGTCTGCTTCTGGGTCTTTTGTGTTGGTATGGTCTCCAGGTTAAAATTGATCTGTGCCATTTGTTTAGATCGCTCCTAGCTACATGTCCAGCGTATTCCCACTTCAACTTTAATGATTTTTGCACCACATCGGTGACTTTGGTTTTCTGTCTTATCCATGTGTTTGTTTTCTTGTCCTTAAGTGATATACCTAGCATTGCTCTTTCCATCGCGTGTTGAGTGACTCTAAGTATATTCATATTCTTTTTTGTCATTGTCCATGTTTGTGCCGCATAAGTTAATATCGGAATAATGCATGCATCAAAAACTTTAGATCTAAGATGTAATTGAATTTGTTGATTTCTGAGTATATAGTTCAGTTTACCGAATGCTGCCCAAGCTAACTTTCTTCTTCTTTTTATTTCTTCAGTTTGAATTTCCCTATTTAGTATTATTTTTTGTCCTAAGTATATATATTCTTCAACTTTTTCTATAACGTTATCGTTTATTATTGTCACGGTGTCTTGAGTGCATGACTTTTGTTTTGTTTAAATTCATTTTCAGTCCTATTTTAGAAGATTCGGTATGTAGTTCTAAAAGCATGGTTTGCATTTCCTGTAGGTCAGTAGCTATCAGGATTATGTCATCTGCAAATCTTAGATTACTGAGGTAGCGGCCATTGATGTTTATTCCCTTATATTTCCAATTTAGGTTTTTAAAAACGTCCTCCAAAACTAAGGTGAACAGTTTGGGTGATAAAGTATCTCCCTGTTTGACTCCCCTGTTTAATGGTACATAGTTCGTGTGTCCATTTTCATTTAGGTAGTATGTAGCTGTAGCTTGGTTCATAGTTTCTTTTATTAAGTTAATATATCTGCTGTCTATGCTACAATTTTGCATTGCGTTTATTACGGCCGCTATTCCGCTAGACCTTAAAAATAAGATTTCCCTCCAACATAAATTCGCCAAATCACGGAGCAAACTTGATTGCACGAAAAAAAAAGACACAATATAAAATAGTGCCACCCAAAATCAACTCTATACAAGTAGATAATAATTATCCCGGGCACAAAAAAAACCAACCGTTTAACATTACTTTACCAAAAGCAGACATGTTTATTTAAAATAAATAAACAGGGTGTATCGTGAGAACTTTTCACGGAAACTTTTCTTTTTATCGAATTAATACAGTGTAAAAGTGTCATAAAGTGTCTATGAAAAATTATATTAACAAGATCGTCTACGTGGAACGTATAAAATTGTCTTAATTGTAATAATTAAAATAGAAGCTTAGAATTGATTGAAGCATAATTTTCTTTATTTAACACATTGGCTGCCACCATAAGAGTGTTACGTAAGTTCCTTAGGTGCCAAAGTGAAAAATGCTTACAAAACAATATTTATTCATACAAATGGTTAATAATACAAAGTAAGTTTACATTCTTACAAACTTTTTTGAAAAAAATAGCAAGATCACTGGTGATCTTAATGGCACTGCAGTGACATATTACATACGTATATGCCAGTAGTATCACCGGTGATCGTGAACAACTTTTTGAACAAAAAATGCTTTTTAGTGAAACATGTCACACATTAAAATTTTTCGCAAACATTACAAAATGTAGAAACGTTTGGATTTTTTGAGCTTCTTTACTGCCCAGCTCAAATTGAATCGAAACGCAACCATTTTCGCATATTTATCGTCCTTACTCGACGCAATGAGTACAAGAAAGATAGTAATTCACATGGGTAAATTGTTGATGCTTAGTGGAATATAAATATTCCCAGCATCGCTCTTAATGGCTTGATTAAGCGTGAGTATACAATTTACTTTAATTGCTATCGACACATTTAACTTCATCTTTCATCACTAGATGTCTCTAGTAGCATACTCTGGTAATTATTTTGTCTATAATTGCCGAGTAGCCGGTGCGTTTTGGTTTAGTTTGAGTTTTCTTACAAGCTCTCTCTGATGACGGGAAGACCCAGAAACACGTGTCAGGGAGTGGTAAGAAGCTCAAATTGAATCGAAACGCAACCATTTTCGCATATTTATCGTCCTTACTCGACGCAATGAGTACAAGAAAGATAGTAATTTACATGGGTAAATTGTTGATGCTTAGTGGAATATAAATATTCCCAGCATCGCTCTTAATGGCTTGATTAAGCGTGAGTATACAATTTACTTTAATTGCTATCGACACATTTAACTTCATCTTTCATCACTAGATGTCTCTAGTAGCATACTCTGGTAATTATTTTGTCTATAATTGCCGAGTAGCCGGTGCGTTTTGGTTTAGTTTGAGTTTTCTTACAAGCTCTCTCTGATGACGGGAAGACCCAGAAACACGTGTCAGGGAGTGGTAAGAAGCTCAAATTGAATCGAAACGCAACCATTTTCGCATACTTCTTTACTGCCTTTTGTTGCAACTGTTTCAGTATAACATTGGTTACAAAGTTTTCTCTTCTTCCTATTATTTGTAGTTTTGGCATCAGGCATCGGACTGTAATTGACTAAACTAAAGATTAGCATTTCCCGAAATGACATAACTTGCTGTTTTGGTGTGTTGAATGAATTATATATTATTAAACTATTGATGATAGCCGTATTCGATTGCAGCTTTATGGTACCATCGAACAGTTTTTCTCAGAGATGAGAAATAGCTTGCGAGTTGATCTGAGACGTCAAAACCATATTTTCCTTTGTTGTAGTCTATAATTGCTTCAGGTTTAATTATAGCTACACCATCTTTCTTATGTTTGCTTGTCTCTTTCATGTCGATTCCATGTCTGGTCGTTAAGAAGATGACATCACGTTTGTCCTGCCATTCGCCTATTATAATGCTATCACGATATTCCTTTCAAATTATCTCTCCTTTTTTTAATTTTGCGGAAAGTATATCTTCTGGAAGATATTTTCTGTTTTTACGTATTGTCTCTTATAAGTGACTATTAGCATATAATAATTATTTTGCTAAAGGCACAGACGTGTAGTAATTATCGGTGATTACAACTCTTCCTTTTTGTAGATAGTCTTTTGCTAAATCTAGTACAATTTTTCCTGATAAATCCTACCCTTTATTAGCCATGTTGCTGGTATACATAATCATTTTTAGAGTATAACCGGCAGGATTACATAATTTAAACAGTTTTAAGCCATAGCGGTGACGCTTTAAAGGTATATATTGTTTGAAAAGTAGTCTTCCTCAAAAGGGAATCATACTTTCATCGACAACTAGTATTGAGCAAGGATTACATTATTGGGCAAAACGTAATTGTGTCATTTCAAAAAATTTTCTAATTTTATGGCAAAGATAGTTTGGTCAAACAGCCGTGTTATCAGGAAAATGTAAGAATCTCAAAAGAAGCTTAAATCTGTTTCTGGTCATTGAAAATGAGTACAGTCAACTTCGTACCAGTCATCGTCATTATTTTACTGGTCGTTAGATTCTACCGATTGTTGTGCATTTTCCTCCAATAAGCTTGAATCACTTTTACATTCATCGTCTTTATCAGATTCTTCTTCGTTACTCGGGTTGTATTCTGAACAGGATAACAAAAAAATATCAGAATGTTCCTCCTCTTACAATTGGAGCAACTCCGCCTCTGTCAACTTTTTATTTTTATTTGGCATACGCTGCGTTTTACTTGTACTTGGTAAATTATCCATGATCTGAAAGACAATTTCCAATTAAAAAAAGTAACTTTACTAGCCCCATTTTTCATTATTTTTTTTTAAATATTTTGTTTTTCCTTACAAACAATCCAGCAACAAGATTTTAAAACGAATAAACTACATATACTTACTTCATATAATTTCAAATTCGCGCCTAACAAAAAAACATAAACACGATATGGGTTCCTAGTGTGCCACAGTAAAACTATTTGAGCGTTCTCACAAATACTCACAAGTGACACCGGTGATCCTAATGACACAATAATTGTAATCTGTTAGTTAGGATCGCTGATGATCCTTGTGGCAGCTAATGTCTTAAAGATAACTATAACACCATTATGTCACACTTTTCTTATGTTCTTATGTTATATTTATGTTCCTTAGAAGAAGAGGTCAATGTTCCTTAAGTGATTATTGGTTTCCTATTACCGTGTACTCGTACATACAGATCAGGCTTTTTGTGTTACATCCCAATGTTTTCTCTACAAAGTTTCCCCACACCAGTAGAGCCTTCGTGGTCTTGACGATCATCTCTTTTGCATACATGTGCCAGATGAGTTTATTATACAGGATGAGGCTGAGATATTTAACTTCTATTTTAATCTCAGCTATTTTTCGTTCTTTTGTGTTTTTTGTTTTAAGGATGCAGATGTTCCTTGGTCAGGACAGCTTTAAGAACACATTTGGATGGTACGGACAATGTTTTTGTAGCTTTCACCATAAGTAAATACTGCATTTAAATGTTCTTCTTCGCATAATAACATCTATTAGTAGATGAGATTACATCTGGAAATAAATAAGAAAAATCTTGACAAAATTTAGCAAACAGCAATACAATTGACTCAACTAACAACAATTAAAAGGTGGGCACTTTGCAATTGCATATTTTTTTTAAACTTTTTTTTTCTCTTTACACTAGTATGCGCTTTAGCGCCGTTATTTAACCTCCCTTGAATTAAATAAATTCTAATTGAATATGGCACTTCACGAGTTAAGTATACAACTTTTTAAATTGGGTATGTATGTAATCAAAGTCAATTAGGAGTGTAACGAACTCCGTGACCTTACTTAATGGTTTTGTTAATGTTTGTATTGATCGCTAAACGGTTTCATCCGTCATCAAGTTGTTAGTCTATAGGCCGGCTGACTGCATTATATTCAATACAAAGAGTCTTTTAAAAAATTGCTTTTACGGTTTTAAGTAGGTGACCTGTGAAGGTATTTAAGTATATTTAAAAAAATAATAATTATGGAATTGACCTGCACTCTAAATTAATTTTCATTTAACAATATCAAAGATCTTGAAGAAATCTAGTTCCCGCAAATGCGACGAATTTAGCTTAATGAGTCACTTACTAAAAATATTCTTAAATATTATACAGAATCGAATTTATTAAAAATGTTCTAAATCTAAATCCTAAATCTCAATTCGGATTTAGGAAGCCCTTGAAAACAAGCGAAGTTCTGTTTGCGACTCAAACACTTATTCAAAAATACCTCAATCATCAGAAAAAAGTATATCTCTGTTTCATCGACTACCAGAAGGCTTTTGAAAGAGTACAGAATGAAACCATACTACTAAAACCACCCGTATACAAAGAGGTGTCCGACAAGGCTATGTCATGTCTCCATTGCTCTTTAACTTCTACTCTGAATTCATATTCAAACAAGCACTAGACGGCGCCGAAATTAATATAAAAATAAACAGTAAATATATTAACAATATCAGCTATGCAGACGATACCGTTCTGATAGCAGAAAAAATGAAAGACTGACAAAAATCTTCAAAAAACTAAAGTAATGGAGATTAGCAAAACCGATGAAAATTATCGCATTGACCTAAATAACACTCAATTAGAACTCACTCAAGTACACACAGTCAGATACTAAGGAGTAGTACTAAATAATCCAGAAAGTGGGATCTAGATATAGAAATAAAAACACGCATAGAACAGGCTAGGAACATGTTTAATAAATGGAAGCAAATTATCTATAACCGAAAACTAAGCTTAGACATCCGAATTAGAGTTATTAAATGCTACGTTTGATCAGTCCTTCTGTATGGAGTTGAAACATGGACATTAACATTAAATACAATGATATGGCCTTTGAAATGACTATGCCTTTATCGCGGGATGCTTAAAATATTATGGTCACAACACATTACGAATCCAACAGTATTAAACACCATCAATGAGAGTTAAAGCTTATAATAACGATTAAGAAAAGAAATACCTCGTACCTAGAAATGACAAATATAACCGCTACGATTAATAATTATAGGCAAGATAGAGGGCCGAAGAACTTCGCAATATCAGAACTTGGATAGGCATGAACGTTCAACAATTACTTGTGGCGCAGAATAGGGAGCATCTTGATATAGTGATCGCAAACCTCCAGTAATGGAGTGCATCAAAAGAAGAAGAAGATCTTATGGGTGACATCTCCTTTTTAAACAATATTATCGTATCTCTCTGGTTTCTGGTATTACATTTCTCCGTAAGTTTCTATTTTGATACCACCATGCCTTGGTATTTCACTCTTATACCTTCCAAAAAGCGTTAACAAAGGAAGAGGATACAGAATGGGAAACAAAGAAGTAAAAATACTCTGTTACGCAGACGACGCAATATTGAAAGATCAAGGTAAAGATAGTCTGCAAAGACTGGTTCACAGATTTAACATAAGAGAAAAAGAATTTAATATGACAATGTCATCTCAGAAAACTAAAAGAATAGTAATCAGCAAAGACCCAGTCAGGTGTAAAATAGAAATTGATGGCATCAGTAATAAACAAGTAATGGAAATAAAATACCTTGGAATTACACTGTCCAGCTATAGAGACCTGTACAAAGAAGTGAGAGATCAAGTACAAAAAATAAATTGACTGGCAAGATGCCTTAATAACACTGTATGACCAAACAGACACATTAACACTAAGATGAAGTCAAGAATTTATAACGCCAATGTAAGACCAATAATACATATGCCTGAGAAACAGGACCTGACACAGCCACAACACAAAGGCTACTGGAAACGGCAGAGATGAGACTACTGAGAAGAATTACAGGAAATAACCTGAGAGATCGAAAGAGGAGTGAAGACATTAGAAGAAAATGTAACGTACAGTGTATAAATGAATGGACACAAAATAGAAAAAAGAATGGAATAACCACATAAGCAGAATGGAGGAGACCCGTGTCGTCAAGATAGCAAGAGATTAGTCACCAATCAGCAGAAGAAGTATCGGACGACCGTACAAAAGATGGAGTGACAACCTTTCCGTAGAGGTATTAATCCATCAATGAACAAGCAGAATTGCTTATAAAGAGGAAGAAAAAGAAGAAGAAGAAGGAGACCTTCCAAAAAATTAACGCTCAGTGATTATTCGTGTTGGGTGATTAATATTTAAATGGTCCCGTAACCATCTTATATAGACATAGTACTTCATAATATTGATTGATGCTACCTGGCTGTCGGGAAAGTTACGCTAAAATGCTTATTGATGTGTCCCATCGCTAAAAGGTTAAATCAAAAATCAAATCCTGGCATACAAAATTTTAAATCCCACACGACGTGTACTCTGTCGAAGGAAACAAATATACCTAAAACTCATAACACGCACATAACCTCGTAACATTATCACAGTTTGCACCTCGTGAGACGCTAAAAGTAAGCGCGCATTTGACGGACTCAGTAAAATGCAGGTTTAAGTTAAATAAAAATGTATTCAAATAAATAACAAACAAAATAAAATTTACTTCTACAGAGTACGCAAAAAATAAAAACGAATCCTCTTAAGTAAAAAAGGTCCTTCGGTGTTCGGATGGATAGGATGAAGGAAGATCGTTATTTGCATGTATTTAAGCCTTGTTTTTATATGTCCTCATCTTTTTGAATTTCATTCTATCCGTGGAACTATTAAATAGTATAACTTTTTAAGTTTATGTACGTTTTAACGTGCGATATGTGTACCAAGGTTGAACGGAAGACAGTCAGAAAATAAAATAATTTCTGCGCAGAATTACCCCGTACTTGGGGAAATACCGCGCAATGACAGATTTTCTTCAAAATCCGTAAAACTTTTTTAAGGGGATAACGTTCCCAATAGATACAAGTTTCAGTAATTAAGTTATGGAAGTCTGTGTACACTTAGGAAACTTTTTTAAGTATTTTCCATGGGGTGCGCAGAATTCCCCCGCTCCCTCTTAATTAGCAGCAATTCCGTTATGCCTTGACACCCATAATAAAGCTATTCTCTCTTATTCTACTCAAACGTATGTTTGCAGTTGAAAGTTGATACGGATTCACATGTTGTAGACTTTAGAGTCTTCAGTACGATTTTGCTGCCACAGGCAATAAATATTTTGGTCGATTTGAAGAGTTCTTTTTTGAAAAAATTTTGAGTTCAAAAATCAATTAAAGCTAAATGTTTCTCACTCAATTAGCAACTCATTATTTGAGTGTAGCTTTAGTAATTAGAAAATTTTATTTATGATATTTCTGTTTCAGAATTGGGATAGACCACTGCCAGGGGTAAAAGAATACCCCGAACTGAAACTAGCCGTAAAGCGTTGGACGGAACTTCAGGATGGTCAACGGATTTTGTTAACCACCCCTAGTGTTCTTGTTGGATATAGAGTTGAAGTTTATAGGGCCGAAGGCACGACCCAATGGTACACAGCTGTGATAATTGGATACAACGAAGCTACTAGAGTAAGTTTTTACTTTGATTCTTTTTTGTTCTTTTCGTTTTGTTGTTTTTTACAGAAGATTATCTAGTGTAGTAGACATAAAACTTATCAAGTCATATAAATACATAAAAATTAAACAATAGATTTTATGATAAAATTCAACATATTTTAATTCTCATTTTTCTGCATGAGCTACTCCTTAAAAAAAGATTCTATAGTAGAACTGGGCTAACTCTGCCCGATATATTTGTTATGATCAGATAACTGCCATATATTTGTTTTTGTGGGGTATTAACAAACAAATGTACTATTACAAATTAATAGCACTTAATTAACAGAACTATTCCTTCGGTAACTCTGGCGAGAAAATAATGGACTTTTCCTCATAGATGCAAATAATTATTAAAATTTAAATGGTTGCAATAAACAATCAAAAAACAATTTATAGGTTTAGGTAAAACTAGGTAAAAACTTACCGCTGGGTCTAATTACCAGGGTTTGCACTACAAAACAACGAACGAAATCAATTCAATATGCGTGCATGGGTTCCCGTGCCGGGTTGCGTCTTTTCTTTTCAACGACTGGTGCTCTTCTCTCTTAAAGGGACGCATTCCACGAGCCCGATGGCGGTACTTATAGGGATCGTAGGAATACAGGGAGGACAAATGTATTGATTAATTTATACAACCATATTTGAATTTAAACATTCTCCCCCCTTTAAAGGCCATAAGGTCTTTAAAAAACAAAACGAATTCCAAATACTATTATTACTTAAACAACTAAAACGATAATTAATACAAACAATTCCTATACAAATCTTACACAAATATTCAAAACTGAAACTACAATAAAAAAATTAAAATTAAAATGGTGGTTTCGTCGCGGTTATATTGACAAAAGCTGAACAAAACAAAATTAATAAAAACGTTGTAAAGCGGCCAAAAAAGCTTCCGCGGTCAAATCACTAGCTAATTCAAGATTTAAAGCCTTAGTACCGCAACATACAAATAGACACAAATAGGCCTTTTGAGTTCTAACTCCCCTGTAACGAGACATGGTTATCGAAAACGGTCCACCATAATCTAACCCACAAATCGAAAAGGGTTTAATGGCCCCGAGACGAAATTTAGGCAAATTACCCATAGGGGGTTGTAAGTTTTTAGGAGATTGTTTCCAACATCTAATACATTTGGACAATACCGAATTAACGGCTTGTTTAGAAGACATTATCCAAAACCTTTGACTAACCAAAAACTGAGTACTCTTAAATCCAGCATGTAAATACTTCTCATGATAATGACGAACTAGAAGAGTAGTAAGACGAGATTTTTTTGGTAACAAAAACGGGTGTTTTGCTTCATACGATAACGAAGACTGAGATAGACGACCACCTACTCTTAAACACTGAGTACTATCATCTAAAAATACTCCCAACTTACGAAATGGTTTTGGAAAAGAATTTGATTGAAGATGTTCTTCAAAATACTTTTCTTGTGTAAATCTGACAAGAATAATCAACGAGTCTTCTAATTCTACGAAAGTCAAGGGTCCTGACCGTTTCGACCTTTTATAACGAGAATTGTGCGCGAATCGCAACATAAAAGCCAAAATTCTTTGGATCGAGGTAAAAGACGATTTATTTTTCAGCAAACAAGACAGAAAATGTTCCTCACGAGTGGAAACAAACACTAAAGCTTTTTTTATCTCTTCCAAAGAGGATTTTTCCTGCAATGAGGGAGGAACCTCTGGAAAAATTAATGGAATATTATACAAAAACGAAGGACCTGTTAACCAGTCTAATTTTGATAGAAAAGCGGCCGGTAGCATGCCTCGCGAAGGCGCATCGGCTGCATTATTTCGAGATTCGATATAATGCCAAGAATAATTTTGACTATGGGACTGGATATACGAAATGCGATTTGCGACGAAAGTTTTGAATCTCGAGTGGGAGCTTTTAATCCAGTGCAATACGATTTGAGAATCTAACCAAGCATACACATTTTGAAATATTATATGCTTCCACGACTCTAACACAAACGACATAAGTTTTACCAAATGAACAGCAGCTAACAATTCTAATCGAGGTATAGTAATCTGTTTTATAGGAGCTACTTTCGATTTGGCACACAGTAAATTAACTTGAACTAGGTTACGAGTATCAATACTACGAATATAAACGACACAAGCATATCCCTTTTCACTAGCATCGGCAAATCCATGAAGCTCTAAGATGGGACATGAGGAAGTATTCAAAAAACGAGGAATTTTGAACTGTGAAATAAGAGATAGTTCGCTCTTATATTGTTCCCATACCCGAATTATTTCCGAAGGAGGACGATTATCCCATTTAAGACCGGTTGCCCAAAGTTGTTGGATTAAATGTTTAATAAAAAAGGTAATAGGTGTTAAGTAACCACAAGGATCATAAATTCGAGCTAATTCGGACAAAAACGATCTTTTAGTACAAGGGACGTCTTGCAATTTGACTGAAAATTGAAAGACGTCGGACTGTGCAATCCACTTCAAACCAAGGATTTTTAATGAAGGACCATTTGCTTCTGGATCAAAATTAATGGAGTGAGGATTAATATGGGATTCAGGAAACTGCGACAACAATTTGGGTTCATTCGAACACCATTTCCGTAACTCAAAGCCTCCTAACTTTAACAAAGCGACTAATTCGTCAACTAAAGTTTGTGCTTCTTCGAGAGTCGAAGCACCAAAAACAAAATCATCAATATACGAAGCATGACGAATAAGCGAGACGGCTTTAGGAAAACGAGAGCCTTCGTCTAATGCTAATTGTTGGAGAGTTCTTAAAGCGAGATACGGCGAAGATACTATTCCAAAAGTAACGGTTAATAAACGATATTCCTGAATTTCCTCAGCGCTAGAAAATCTCCATAACACGCGTTGATAATCCGTGTGTTCAGGAGCGACTAAAATATTACGATACATCTGACGAATGTCCGCACACAGCGCAAAACGATTAAGTCTAAAATTCAACAACAGCGAGACTATGTTCTGTTGCAGCTTAGGACCGACCAGTAAATAGTCGTTTAAAGATTTACCGCGACTGGGACTTTTCTGAGACGCATTATATACAACTCGAATTTTACTTGAAACACTATCTGGTTTCACAACGCAATGATGTGGAATATAATACTTTCCCCTTTTCTTTTCGGCATTAGGGACTAACTCCATATGACCTAAATCAAGATACTCCTGCATATGAAAAGAATATTCTTTTTTCAAATTTGGTTGACGAGATAAGCGTCGTTCTAATGATAGCAATCTATTTAAAGCAATATCATAGCTATCTTGCAAACAAGGCGGCGATTCACGAAAAGGCAAAGATACAACATATTTACCCGAGACGTCCTGATTATGCGTTTCCAGATAAATGTTCTCACACAGAACGTCTTCTGGTTCTGAAACTGGCTTTTCCGGTACGTTTTCCAGTTCCCAAAATTTCGTTAACGAAGAATTTAGTGGGTCTTCAATATTTGAAAGGCAAACAAGCGAAGTCGACGAAAGGTTAGGTGTGCTAGTAGGTCCTAACAAAATATAACCAAAAACGGTATTTAGGGCATCTGGTTGTCCCGCTTTACCTTCAATTTTACCTTCTAACAACACCTTCGAAAATATGCTACAACCAATTAACAAATCTATAGATTGACTACAGTTAAATTCGGGATCGGCTAACTTCAAATTTTTAATATAATTCCACGTCGATATGTCAATTTTGGTGCTCGGCAAATCCGAGCAAACCCGATCTGTAATAATAGCCTCCAAGTGAAACACCGGTGACTCCTGATGACGAGGTTGGATAGAAAAACTTATTTGACCTTGATTCAGTTTCGTTTGCATCGAATTGAGTCCGTTAACTTCAAATGAACAAGGAGTTTTAGGCCAACCTAATTTACTGGCAGCTTTACGACTAATGAACGAACTCATTGAACCTGAATCTAGAAGACATCTCAAGGGCTGTTTACACCCCTTACTATCAATCGCGTGAACTAAAACGGTACCGAGCAAAATTTCCTTTTTTGTCTCGTTTTTCTTCCCTATAAAACTAGCAGCACAATGTGATATTTCAGGCGAATTTTGTTCGACTCCCGATGCCCCTGGATTATTAGTATTTTCTATGGACGACTGACTATTGGAACGATTTCTATCAAAGTGCAACAAACTATTATGAAGGTGACTATTACATTTACTACATTTAAAGGCCTTTGGACACGACTTGACAGAATGATTAGCCTGATTAAGACATCTAAAACACGAGGAAGATTCTTTACAAAATTGGTATCTTTCTTTTGGAGATTTTTTCAAAAACAACGAGCAATGGTTAAGAAAATGACTTTGTTTACATAAAGCACAACATATTGACGACGAATTTGTAACAAAGGATGAACTACTATTATGCCTTGACTCATTGGAATGTTTATAATTACACTTTGGCTCCGTATAAGTTGGAGCCCTCGACGATTTCTTAGATTCACTTAAGCTACTATTCAAATTATCGTAAGCAATGTACTGAGTTTCAATAAACTCTACCAATTTTTGAAATGACGGGATTTTATTCGATTTATTTTCTAACTCAAATAACTTTACTGAATCCGCGTCTAATTTCGACAAAAGTAAATTAAACATAATAAAATCCCAATGTTCTGTCGGAAGACCTAATGTTTTCAATGCGGCTAAATTTTCTAAAAACGTATCTACTAATTTAGCCAGATTTTTCGAATTAACTACCGATATTTTCTGTACGCCCAAGATCGCATCCCAATGCGCGGTCGCACAACGACGAACATTTGTGTAGCGTTTAACAATTAGATCGTAAGCAATTTGATAATTATCGCTATTTATTGACAAATTACGAATCAAACTAAGTGGAGTCCCTTCTAAACATCCTTTCAAATACTTAAACTTTTCTACGTCTGCTAGGCCTGCGTTATTATGTACAACCGAATTATATAAATCTAAAAATGAACTAAACTCCTTAAAATCACCCTTAAATTTAGGCAGCTCTATTTTAGGCAAGCGAATATTTGATTGTGGAACTACTACCGATCTAAATGGTTCTGGAGTTTCAAATTGTGGCTCAGATAATTCCGCACTAAATAGTTTTATTTTATAAAATTGTTCCAAAAATACTTCCCGAACATTTTCTTCAACCCTCGTATCCGCGTCTGGTACAGAAAGAATATTACTAATAATATTAGTGTGATGTTTTAAGAACTCTTCGCGAATCGAATCTAATTCTTCCAGTCTAATTTTAAATAAAGGGCGAATAGAAACGTCTGAAAGGGCCTTAAAACCTAAATCGAAAATTAACTGAATATCATTTAAAGCAGTTTTTCTTAAAAATTTGAGCTTCCTATTCTTTTCTTCAAGTTTTTCCATTTTAAATTCCTAACAAGTTCCAATAATGTTATACAAACGAAAGTGTACAAAAATGTGGTCTAAAACCCCGAAATTACCGATTTGTAATTCGATACTTTATTAAAACGACGATAATCCCCTTTTAAAAGTCCCATATGGTCGACTTTACAAAAAGGTCATAAATTATTCTCGAGCCACGACAAGAGACGCAAACTTAAGATAAGAACCCTCAAAACGATAAAAAATACGACGAGACGAAACCAACCATTCAAATTTAAATATAACAAAAAATATTTTTTCAATAAATGAGTTCAAATCCGGCTCGAAGGACCAATGTGGGGTATTAACAAACAAATGTACTATTACAAATTAATAGCACTTAATTAACAGAACTATTCCTTCGGTAACTCTGGCGAGAAAATAATGGACTTTTCCTCATAGATGCAAATAATTATTAAAATTTAAATGGTTGCAATAAACAATCAAAAAACAATTTATAGGTTTAGGTAAAACTAGGTAAAAACTTACCGCTGGGTCTAATTACCAGGGTTTGCACTACAAAACAACGAACGAAATCAATTCAATATGCGTGCATGGGTTCCCGTGCCGGGTTGCGTCTTTTCTTTTCAACGACTGGTGCTCTTCTCTCTTAAAGGGACGCATTCCACGAGCCCGATGGCGGTACTTATAGGGATCGTAGGAATACAGGGAGGACAAATGTATTGATTAATTTATACAACCATATTTGAATTTAAACAGTTTTTCTTAAATACATTGACTGAATGAAAATTTTGAATACATTTTTTAATCACAAAGATTTTTGTGATTACTTGCAATTCTTAAAAGTATAATGGTCCAACTTAAAAACAATATTCCAAAAAAATTAAACAATAGTCTATTTATTATTATTGTACTACTTTAATTTAAACCATGCTAAGACTGGAAAAAAAAGTATAAAAGCCAAAATTTAAATTATAATACTAAAGATTTTATGTGCTGTAATTCTTAATCTGAAGGTGTATTTCGCTATAGTGGATTTAGACCCACACTATGTTTTTAGCAATTCAACGTTCTGATAATAATTTTTATTAGTCAATAGTATTTACTAACAGATATTTAGAGGGCTGGTGAACCCACTCTACCAGTTCTTGTACTTCGAGTTTCGTTTTTGATAACGAATGCGATCTACTCGAGTACTTTCAGATTGCTAGTCAATTCGCCGGTCTGTCCCCAAAGTTACACCGCGCTTCACACATTTAAGGATCCAAGCTCAGACGGGTTCCTTAACTAGACTCTTTAAATACTACGCGGTCTTATGGCCTAGACTCGCCGTATGTCTCTCGTGTTGACAAGAGACTCTTGCGCGGCGGCCTGGATTCGAAGCATGGAAAACTCAAGTAAATCCATACGCCAAACCCACAAAAGGAATTGGTGTCAACATTAATGAATTTTGATGAAGATTTCTTCCCCTCCCCCGGGTGAAGTAAATGGACCCCTGAACACAGACAACCCAACAAGCCCCGATTTAGGTAGAGCAGAGCGCTTGATGCTAACGTTCAGGAGGTAATCTATCCTATTCTGACAGAACCAATGCCCCTACGAGTCCGTCTCCCGATAAGGGTGTCACGGTAGCCATACCGTGGGGCTCCACCCTCCGTGTAGTACCTGTGGTGCTACACGAACGCGTCCAGCTTGGGACTAGACGTTTATGGGCCTCTACACAGAGGTTATGTAGAATGAGAGTGACCTCGTCCCGAATACTAAGAGCACAGGCCATCAACCAGTACGACTAATGGACTCGTCTTGCTTCTAGCAGCCCCCATACCGACTACCGACACCTCAAACGACGACCATCTGACTGAGCTTATATTCGGGACTCTTATGAAAGGCAGGCACCAGGATCTGAGCAGTATTCGATTCGTCCGTTCGCTCGTATATAGGCAGCTGGGTGCACGGATAACCCCTCTACGGATAAAGGGGTTTGCACGAATTGGCTCCCAATGAAATTCCCGGAAATTTCCCGGTAGGTAGGCGATATATTTTACTGGATTTTCCCATCATTATTTAAATTTATATACCCCTTCGTCGCAAAGTTATGTCAAATTAGTTTGCTGATAGTTTTGCGTCTTGCTTGTACTTGATCATATCGTCGTAGAAGATGAAAGCTACAGAAAAGTTGAGCGAACTTAAAAAACCCATGCTAGTGGTGAACAGTTTTAAATATAATTTCCACAACTGTCTGGAGAATTGAAGCGATGGGAGTATGCACAGTGGATGTAATTCGTATGTGAAAACACATCACCACAGTGCTCGACTTTGGTGGTGAGACCGTTGAAGACATTTGTGAGAAGTCCATGAAACTTCTTCACAAACACGTGACCAGTTCTGGCTTTAAAACGCTTAGCGTGAATTATGTACATCTGATGAGGAACTGCATGTATTACAGTCGGAGGAAGGTGTTACTGAAACTACCAACCAATTTGAAGGAAGTGCATGAAGTGCTAAATTCAATTGAAATAACAACAAATGAAGTTGAGTAGTACTTGTTACAGAATGATTCGAACGTCGATTTCGTGGTGTTATCTTGTGATACAAATTTAATTTTTTTGAGCAATTTAAATACCATTTATGTGTAGGAACCTTCAAATACTGCACGAAGTATTTTTGTCTACTGTTTACTGTTCATGGGCTCATAATACGTACCTCTTGTATATGTCTTGTTTCCCAGCAAAGAAACCGTTTTCTACGTACGTGTGTTTCAGTTCTTGAAAGACGAGTATACTATTAGAAGCATAATTTTTAACTCTTCCGTTCTGTATGTGGATTTTGAAATAGCAATTCTCAAACTGCGCCAAATTTCCATCTACCATATGGACGAAGAAAAGTACGTCTCTACAAAGAACGACAAATGCATGCAAGAGCTTCCACTCAAAATTCAAGTCTTTAATTTATACTTTTTGATTGCTTGTGGTATGGTTTCCTTAGTGGGGGTCATTACATTATTATTTAATAACGTATTATGTATGTTCCAATTTTGATGTTCCTTTTTATTTAAGAAAAAGAATTTAAGAAGATTTTTCCCGTTACACTCCCATAACCCATGCTCCCATTTTCCCGTCATAAATATATTATTTATAACCAGAAAAAAAGTACGTGAACGTAGGAACTGCAAGGTGAAGTTAGTGAAACTATAAGTCAATAATATAAATTACTTGTGCTGGACATTGAAGTAAGAACTGAAACTAAACAAAAATATCTCGGAGGGAGCTATAAAAAAATCAAATGGCAATATAAAAACGCAAGTAAGAAGTTTGATTTAGGAAAAAATAGAAAAACAATTTTTTGTTGGAACATGACAGAGAGCCGTAATACAATTTGGACAAATATGGCTAGTATTATTAAAAATACTGTGAGTAAAATCACAGTGTCGTATATTATGACGTTCACTCGTGGACACTACAGGTTAAACGCTAAAGGAAAACTATTGTTTTTTTCTGTTGGGCTGAAATTTTTTTGGCTTGTTTATTTAATTAAAATTTATTTTGAAATTAATAATTCGGCAATATTAAAAAAAGTTTTTGGCGGTCCACAGGGACCGCCGCAGCCCCAGAGTATAATTTTATTGGCATATCACTAGCGGTCCTCCCCGCGGTTCAGCTGAAATGCTTGTCGTGTCTTGTTTTATTGTATTGGTTTTCGTTCTGATTCGATGGAGGATCCCAACTACTCTCCTGAATATTTGAATTCCGAAGATGAGGTGATCCCAGTAGTTAAAAATGATCCTCATTATGTAGAAACAGTAGAAGGTACAAATAACATTGGTTCAAATTTGAAAGAACAAGCGATTCAGCTTTTGAGATATCAAAAAATGAAGTTTACAGGCAGCCAGGTTGGAGCAATCCGCAGGGAATTCACCAAAATTTTTTACCTACTCATCATGAGTCGGAAGGAATGCGACTAGAATTTGCAGCAGCTTTAGTCAATGAAACCCCATTTGATTATATTTTTACATTTTTAGATAAGGATATTATCGAGACCATGGTTTACCAATCAAACCTTTATTCGACTCAAGTATTAACAGAGAGGATATGCCAGAAGGTTTCAGATTACATCAGTGGACTCCAACTATGACTACTGAAATGTATAAGTTTTGGTAGGCCTCATAGTATACATGAGGTTGGTAAATATGCCCATAATAAGTCATTACTGGAGTCGATTATATAGTAGCTTTGTACCAAAGGTGAAGAGTCGAAATCGGTTTGAGTTATTGATGCAGGTTTGGTATTTTACAGATAATACAATGTGTCCACAGGTGACCGCATATTTAAAATTCAGCCTCTTGTTGATAAACTTGTAAAAAAATATCAAGAGGTGTATACGCCAGGAAATACATTCTGCATAGATGAATCGCTTATTTCATTTCAAGGACGCATCATATTTAAGCAATACTTATCGCTTAAAACCCACAAATATGGAATAAAGGTATTCAAACTGTGCTCTAGAGGGTATTCATGAAACATGAAGATTTATTTTGGAAAAGAACAATGCCCAGGAGCTAGTGTTCCTACCAATGTTGTAATAACTACTTTTGGATGCAGGAAGGACACTAGTTACCGACAATTATTATACAGACTTAGATCTAGCAAAGAAATTGTTAGATAGACAAACACACCTCTTGGGTACACTTCGTTCAAATCGACGCAATAATCCAGAAGAAGTTACATACAAAAAGCTAAAACGTGGAGAACTTGTAGGAAGAGAGAATAAGAGAAGAATTTGTGTTACAAAATGGCGTGACAAAAGGGATGTTTTACTTTTCTTGACAAGATATACAGATTCAATGGAAGAAGTAAAAGTCAGAGACCAAACAAAGTATAAGCCAAATGCTGTTCTGGAGTACAACAAAAGAAAGAGTTCCATAGACCTTTCTGATCAAATGGCATCCTATAATTCAGCTTTGAGAACGAGTAAAAAAGTGGTACCGTAAGGTTGCAATTGAAGTACTGTTTGGTACTACGATGGTAAATTTGCACAAGCTTTACAAAATTATTAATAATTCCTGTATATCTATTATTGAGTTTCACGAAAAAGTGTACAAAGAAATGTTGTTTTATGAAAAAGAAGACAATGAAAATGTGGCAAATGAAACACCTAACAAAAAGCGAAAATATGAACATATTTTTAGCAAAAAAAAAGGATCTTCACACAAAATAAGAAAGTATGTCAAAGGATGTTACCAGAAA
The DNA here is from genome assembly GCF_040954645.1 of Diabrotica undecimpunctata. Classification (NCBI taxonomy): domain Eukaryota; kingdom Metazoa; phylum Arthropoda; class Insecta; order Coleoptera; family Chrysomelidae; genus Diabrotica; species Diabrotica undecimpunctata. The sequence continues at coordinate 126,769,892 of NC_092806.1, forward strand.
AAAAGAGAAGGAAAAATATCCAAAAATAACGTAAAAAAAGTTAATACATTCTGTGAACATTGTGACGAACATGTGTACATTGAATGTTTTAGTTTCAGTCACAAATAAATTCAGTTATTTTTATTACAATTAAATGTTTATTTAGACGCCAAGGCCTCTAGGCGTACAGAGTGATGTACCACTCCGTATATCCTGTATACCCTGTAATAATATAAGTATAACAGTTTTGCGAAAACCCATAATGAGGTATATGTTACAAACCCGTTGTTAAACTAAAACAACGACCTGTATTCATAAAAGTTAAAATAAAATCTCCACAACCAGTATTTAGAAAGTTTTCAAAAGCCACAGCTGCCAACAAATCAGATCCCACTCCAAAGTTGTAGTACACACTTCTCGAAACTTTCAACTGTAAATCGATGTTGAAAAGAAACTGGATAGTCTGTTTTTCTTTCTAAAACCCAAAAACTTTTAAGGAGTCTTGCAAGCAGGGGAAATTCATAATGCGAAGTTTTGACTTGAAATATAATCGGTATGTTTATTTAAATCTAAGATAAAGCAAGGATGATCAACTTTTCGAACTTTCTGATATTATATTTTCCTTTTAAATAAATTAAAATTTAATTGAAGAACATCAACATTTGTTGGAAGTTAATTTTAACTAGAGGGTTTTAAGTTCGTGTTTTATTGATTTTGATAAATTCTACTAATCTTTATTGATTCATTTTTTCCACTATTTTACTTTATTTAATTCTGGCAAATTTATAACTTAATTTCTAAAAGTGATTCTAGTAAATGTTTCTATTTTATATCTCTTGTACCATTCTTCATCATCATCAGCCTCTCTCATTCCACTGCTGGACATAGGCCTCCCTTGTTTGTCTCCACAGTGTTCTATCTTGTGATTGCTGTATCCAGTTTTTTGTTGTCTTTCGTAAGTCGTCTTGCCATTGTCTTGGTGGTCTTCCTCTGCTACGTTTATCAGTTCTTGGTCTCCATTCAACTAGTTTGCGAGTCCATCCCGTCCTTCATTCTGGCAACGTGTCCAGCCCATTTCCATATTAGGTTACAGCTTCTTTCAATGACGTCTATGACTTTGGTCTTAGCTCGTAGATAGGATTAGAAACGAAGATCTACGATCTACGAGCTCTTGTACCATTGCTATGTACTTATTAGAGAGAATAAAGAGCGAATGGTAAACAGATAATAGCTGTACTATCTGGTATAAATGAAAGTAAATTATACCCACACCTGACATATTTTTGTAATAGATGGAATAAAAAATTAATCCACAAGGAAAATGAAATTCCTGTAGTTGGTTGTATACCATGAATCATAAAAACTTTTATTTAAAAGAACCTTTATAAAAGGTATATTTATATTCTAAAAATGCTCTTTCGGGTTACACCTCAGAACGTTTTCGGACTAAAAAGTCCATCATCAGTGCAGTTATTAGGTATACATAAGTGAAGCCGCTAAATATGTTAAATGTTGTTAACTTTGTAAATTAATACATATCTGTTGATAAATTTAAATGATGTTCTAGTTATAAACAGATTTACATCATGCCAACGCAAGATTCCCAGTGATTGCAATCCGAGAAAATGTGTCTCAATGGGTGTTCGGTAGCAACTCAGAGTTGCTATCGTAACTCGATTGTTCAATTTTGTTCATGTACTTCAGAATTTTGAGAATAACTTGTTTTATGCCATTATAAATATTTTTTCTAATCAAAATGTATCGTTTACAGTAAGATTTTCAGTGCCAGTTTGTTTAATTTGGCTGCGTATCAAATGATTTTTCAAACAAATCGTCCCATTGTCTTCCGCTTAACACAATGACTTAATTTTTGCTGGTTTAACAATGTTTTGATAAACTTTCATAGTTGTGGTTATCACTACATTCAACTACACTGTTACAAATATTTAGAGTTTTAGCCAATTCTTTGCAACTTCTTTCCACACCCTGCCCAACATTTGATATTATTAGCAAGCATTTTATGAAAGTTATACTTGTAATTGTCAATAACTAGCATATACTTGCCCTTGTCGCCTAACATTTCACTTATTTCAAATTTCTCTACGATGGACTAAAGACATTCAAAGCGTAATTGAAATTATAATATTGAGATACGCACTATCCTTATTTCTTATCAGAAAATTTCAGATAGAATACTAGTTACCAATCTTTTCTATGAAATATATCACTTGCCATTTGTAACACGGAAAAACCCAATAAATATGGAACAAGGAAATATAAGCTCTAACATCATATTACTTTAGTGGTAATATCGTTATAGTATTTTAAGTAACTAGTAGTAGTAGTTTTGTATTTAGGTAATTACAAACTTTAAGGAGTTTTTATTAAACATTTTATCCATAAAATGTGTCAAAGTACCTGCTTTTTATGAAAACAACATTCTCTATTTATGCTGACCTTGGCTATTCATTATTATTAATTATGTATCTACTAAAGGCATTTTTAAACTATATTTTTTTAAGAAATATATGAATGGAGCGAATTTACCTGTGACCCTTTTCTGTAGAGTATTAAAATCTGATCGCCCTGCCGGAGCGAACTAGTGTATGCCCGATATAGGTAGTAGGTATAAAAAAAATTATAATATTTACATTTATTTATTAAAAACAAATACTCACAAAAGTTTTGATCTCATTTTGCTATATTTAGTCCTGGGACACAAATACAGCGGCCTTTTCATGAGATTGGATGATTTATGTCACCGTCTTCTACTTCTATGCCAGCACACATTTTCATCATACTTAGGGTTGTTCGTGGAACAAGGTTACACACATTTTGATTCTCGAGGCGCCTTACAATAAGTGCTTTAGTTAAGAGTTGTTCTAATTCAAGAAAGAATAAGCACATTATGTCCAAATTTTTTTATTACAGTCAGGATTAATTTTGGTATATTTTACGAACGCATAGACACTGGCAATATCTATACTGTTCGGAAATTGCACCTACGGTTACCTTTTAGTTTGTCTATTACAAATGTATTCCCCAAACGTGTCTACAGCTCTTTTAGTTTTATTGTAATGATATGGTCATCTGGTTTTTTTCTTAATATTATCACCAATATCTGGAGAATAATGTTCACTTGATAACAAAACAACAGACAGTATTTTTTGGGGTCGTAGGAAACCAACATTATTTGAAGACCGAAAAATGATGAAAATGGTGGTCGCTCAGGAGATGATAAGAACTGTGGTGGAGTGAATGTTTTGCGTTTCCGAACAGTACCGCAAAGGGTTAGCTATATGTCAATTAGGTTTCAGCAAAGCAAGTTGTTTTTGAGCAACTTTTTGAGCAATCCGATCACGCGTCATACAATCAATAACATCACATTATTATATGCTTAATTTGACGTATACCGAAACAAAGAACAGGTGGGGTCCATCCATGTCTTTTTCCAAACAAACAGCAAACGTTTGTTTTCCTGATTTTTTATTGCTATATTTCTCAAAACAGTAAAAAAATCTTTAATGGATTTAGTCAAAGAATAACTTTAACTTAAAATACAAATAAAAATGTAAAGGATCCTTTTGGATCCCTCTTGGCCGGAGGTAGGTTAAAAGTTGAAAGAAGGAAGACTAATTTGGCAGTGTTTTGTTGCATTTTAATTGGTAGTGTTTTGGTAATTTTTAGTTTAAATAATCTGAAGTCTATTATCCGTTTCTGAGTTAAGTTTGTTTTATAATCCGTTTCTAAAAAGACGTCTCCCAGATATTTATCTCGTTGGACAACAATCACTGTTGGTTACAATATGGCTGACTGTTTCCTACGCATTTTTGCGTAATCTTCATGTTGCTTTGGCTACTTTATCTAGTTTACAGAAATAATATCTGAGTCAGCAGTTACCAGTAAAAATACCTGTGATTATTCTTTCCTGAAACTTAAAGTATATTTTTGCTAATAAATATTTTGCTTTTCTTTGGCTGGTATATTTTCCAGTAGGCTGCTCTAAGTTTATTTTTCTATTTAGGGACATCTTTCATAATGCTGCTTTTTGGTATCCACAGAATGATTATAGCCCGATAAAAACAGTACCAGCTCCTTCGACAATATTATTACCATCAATTCCTTTATGAACTGTTACCAATACAAATTGCTTAAAATACTTTTGCATTACATTGCAAATCCTATGGTATATCCAGCAGAGCCTCTGTTACTTTAGAGGTTTGGAGGTGATAGATTATAACAAGACTAACTTCGGAGATATTTAACCTCTACGAGAGTGGTATAAGCAAGAAATAATCAAATAAATAAATGACTTTGGGTTTATAGTTCCCAGCTAAAAGAAATACACTGACCGGCAAAAAAAGTGGCCAGTCTATAAATTTACGAAAATAAAAATTCATTGGAAGTTTTATGCACTGTTTCATATTGTATACTCAACATCTTTCATGTTTAAAATAAAAAATGGCGATTACTGCTTGATTCCTTAGCATAATTTATTTAATGAGAAGGCTACAAAAGAAAGTAGTGTAATATCGAAACGATTTACAAACAATAAAAATTACGAGAGAACTTGAACAAAATTGTTTAATATCGGATATTATGCCTGTTGCGTTCTGCACATACGATGACCTCAATATAACAATTTTGGTCATCCTGAAGGGGGAGAGAAGATATTCTGTTCAATCTAGAACTCGCTGGTTTCCCCCTTTCGGATTGGGTATGTATATTAAAATAAAAGAAATGAAAACAAGTGGACTATATAAAACTCTATTTTAAAAAGAGGTGAAATAAACCATAAATATACATAACCCAATATACCTACAATTATAAATAAAGAAGAATATATAAAATAAAAGAAGAAGAATATATGTAGTACAAACTTACACACAAAAAGAGAACCATAAACAAAACAAAACTGTCGATTGTATATATACCACGTTATAGATAGAAATAATATTATACAAAAAAAAATAAAAAATATGAATATATATGTCGTATAAAAACAAATTAATAAACTCAATTCAAAAGTATACTCATAATACACATTATGAGTTACTATTAGGTAATAAAATACACAACCCTGTGATATACATACAAAAAGAAAAGAATGAAATTATTACAATATGAAAAATATACAAATCTACGTAAAAGTAATAACGTTAAATGTTCTGAATAAAGTTCAAAAGCGATCGCGGCACAACTGATAAAAAGTTCGAAGCAAATATGACATCTATATATCAAGTAAACGTACTTGATATATGCAGCAACAAAATTATGGTGTATTGTAGCTTACCCCATAAATCACAGCACCAACTATTACCAACGACGTCTTCATCGACGTACACCAGGAACCACAAAATTTCTAATTTCAACTTTTCTGCATCAAACCGACTTCCTCGGTCAAAGGACCGCTGGCAAGTCTTAAGGTACTCTTAACCCAAACGCACACACATGTGTGTGGTTTGAGAGATAAAACTCGACTCTGATTGTGTAGATGCATCGCTTATCTCAAATACACATCTGTTTCATTTTGCAGATTGCCTGTCTCGTAGCATGTAGTTTTTAACCCAGATGCACCCTTATACATGAAATCTTGATACACGGGGAGAATCAAAACTACCATAAAGTCTTAATATTTAATAAATGTTTATTAACAGTTGCGAAACTGCAACATTCTCCCCGCGTTGGCATACGTGCCAATAAAACATAACTGTACTTTGTACTCCCGACGCACTGTACAAATTAGGAAACCGTAAACACTTCTTCGGTTACGAAACGAACGCCACACTTACAATCCTACAAAGCTATACATTTACAAAAGAGCACAAAGAACAATAACTTATACATACAACAATAAACTTATACAACAAACGATAATAGGTTACAAATACATAACTACATACTAAATATACATCACTACAATTATACAATTCTCAGTACTATACATAAAACGGATTTCCTCTCTTATAGGAAGTGCATTCCTCTATTATCCTAGGATACAATACATGAACTTGACGCCATCGAGATGTGACTACTCAAGCGAATCCTCAGGATATCATGGACGGACCAGTTAACCAACGGGACCGTATGAAAAAGAACGAGGAAAGAAAGAAAAGTGATGTATATCGTTAGAAGGCAACAATCAGGATGTCTCGGACACCTATGAGAGACGGCACTCAATATAAATACTACAAATAACCTTCTAATAGTTCTCGAAAAGCAAGGAAATGGGAGAAGATAAATATCCTGGTTAACAAACCTAAGGAAATTGTTCTCCGCAACAACAACTAAGTTAAGGACAAACAAACAGAATAATTGTAGCCCGAAGGGCCACTAAAATATTCAAAACGAATAAGCAGCAAAGGCAAAAGAAAATAACGTATAAATTATAACACTGTCCCTAGATATTAGCAATCTACCTGGACAGACATAATCACGACAAAAATGTAAAATGAAGAAACTATATTCTTCCATAAGCTTTATTCATAAAAGATAATTATTATAATTTACACAACAATAAGCAAATTATATCTCAGGTTGAGACTCAGCTCTCTCTCGATAAAAAGCGGTGAATAACTCTAACTAGGAGTAGACTTAGACAATTAGAATAAATCAAAATTACACTAAATAAAGAACTACAGAGAATAGATAAAATACGAACATTATACTATTCAATAAACAAGGCTTTTTTTACATAAAAAGGCAATTTTAAAACGAACAAAAAAAACAAAAAGGGTGCGACTCCTAAGAATTCTTTGTACTTTAAAGAATTCGTACAATGTCAAAAGAAAATGTCATAACTATCCAAACGTTAAAACCGTTATTTTAATATAACGTGGCGCAAATACATGAACAAATAAAGCTACGCAAGCTTTAAGCAAAAAATATATCCCATAATCTATGGCAATAAAAAGAAATCTCGAACAGGTAACACAATGATGGATGGGACTCTCAACATTATAAAATGTGCAACAACTAAGTCCGAAATGATCTCTACAATTGGACGTACCTTGGGGCCCTACATGGCCCAACTGTACGTGTGTTTTGAACATCTTTAAAACAACTAGATTGTTCGAAGAAAGAAGAAAATGATGCTTTTGAGTATAAGGAATGGTAGCATTCCTCAACATACCGTTAACTTTCGCATGGTGAATAATTTGCTCTGGAAATAAATTCGGAATATCCAACTGATTATCCGGATTGGCAATACCGGACGGCAACGATTCCAATATATGAGGAAACGAGAGACTTTTTAAGTCTTGAACGATAAGCAATTCAGCTTGCTTTTTACGAACGTTTCTGATGAAACAAAACACAAATGCCTTTACTCAGCGTAAACGAGAAAGATAGGAGTACATTTTTAACATATGTACTCCGAATGCTAAATCTAGAGATGGGTGTAATGCAACTCTAGGAACTTTTGACCGAATTATGGTCGCAATATCTAAGTTATTAGATTCTTTAAAATTGTCTATGTCACGAGACGATAAGAATTTTGGCTCATAATGCCAAGATTTCGATCGAGCAAGTGTATCGGGGTTAGCTCCCCGCGAAGCTGTATCGGCAGCGTCATCGTCAGACACCCCATCATGGAAATTATACAAAGAAAAATCCTTGGACAAGGATTGAATATTAGAATGGACCTGAGGCCCAGAGAGACGTACATCATTAAAGGATAGCCCCGTAGAAGAACTCGCGCCTGTATCAGCGTCACGAATCTTGTAGGACTCACTATCTTTTACCACTGCAACATGTAGAAGGGAATATGCAATACTGCTAAGGCCCGTAGGTAACGCCTTAGGGACAGTATCTACATGAGCTAAAGTCGAGGATAGCTGACCTGACGAACTAAGCGCCATCACACGAGGTATTTGAGACGTGGATGTCTCGAAAGGAGGTTGAGGTTTTGAAAAAGATGAGTCTTTTGACATATGATTTTGAGAAGATTTAACTATATTGAGTAGATGGCATAAATCTGAAATAAGTGTGGAAGGTCTTTCCCCCACATGTAACCTAGAAGAACAATGGGATGCACTACCTACCTTATAATACGTAAATGATGAGAGGACGGGCTCCCATATTATAAGTCCCATTGCCTTACAAAACAAATCATCTACAATGTTTCGATCCTCGCTATCTTCAGCGGAATCTACCAATAAATTCTCGATTGCACCCTGTGCGCATTCATATTTATCATACTCAACCTGTAAATACTCAAGACGAACTTTCAAAAGATAATCAATATCGACCAATGAAACATTTTCTGCAATCCAATTACATTGACGAATAATTGCATTCTTTGCAGACCGTCTCTTGAATTTGAGGGTTTCCATTGTTTAGACAAAAATGGAGCAGCTAATATTTAAAACTGACAAGACGAAAAGAAAAAGATTGTGAATGAGTAAGAGTAATTGTAAATCCCTGGATTTTTTACAGAAACAAACCAAAGAGATACTTGTATTAGTCGAAACAGGTTTCTACAATAAGACAACCGCAAACAAAATAAAAAAGAACAGTCTCCACAGACCAGGTATCTTATCAAGGAAAAGAAATATCCCAACATAAAACGATTACAATCTGTTACTAAAGTCCCTACAATCAGGAAAAATTAAACAAAAAATGGTTGTAATAACCGAAAATACTTTTTCCACCCTCACAAACACTAACGAATACAAAAGAAGAAATGTCTCTACAGACTAGGTATCTTTTTTCATAAAATAAATACCCTAATGTAAATGGTTATACTAACCGTAATAAGGTCTCTAGCATAAGAAAACCCTAAACAAGTAAAAGTAAGAATGTCTTTCGGCAGACTGAGTATATGCTTAGACAAAAGAAATACTCCACTAAAAGCACTATGAAAAAATCAGAAAGAAATGGGTATAAAAACACCGGAAAAGGCCTCTGTCATTAGAGCACCTTGAATAAAGTATATAAAAAAGAAATAGTCTTTCGACAGACTAGTTATCTTTCAGTATAAAAGAAGTCTAAATGTAAAATGGTTATAAAAACCGTAAAAAGGTCTCTGTAAAAAGAGCACCTTGAAAATTAATGTAAAGTACAAAATCGTCTTTCTGCAGACAACTGGATATCTTTTAGTATAAAAGATATACCGTAATGTAAATGGGTATAACAACCGCAAAAAAGGCCTCTGTCAGAAGAGAACCTCGAGAAAGCAATGTGTAAAAAAAAGAAATATGCAATAAATGGTTATAACAACCGCAAAAAGAAGGTCTCTGTCAGAAGAGCACCTGGAACAAAGAATGTAAAGCAGAAATAGTCTTTCGGCAGACTAGATATCGTCTTTCGGCAGACGAGTAGGTATCTTTTTACATAAAACAAATACCTGACTATATAGTTATGATAACCGCAAAAAGGTATACAGTAAATAAACCTTGTACAACGTAAAAATTAAAATGTCTTTCGGCAGACTGGGTAACTTTTCAAATAAAAGAAATACCCCAACTATACTATGGTTGTGATAACCGCAATAAGGTCTCTAGCATAAGAGAACCTCGACAAAGAAATAGTCTTTCAACAGACTAGGTATCGTCTTTCGGTAGACGACTGGGTATCTTTTCAGATAAAAGAAATACCCCAACTATACTATGGTTGTGATAACCGCAATAAGGTCTCTAGCATAAGAGAACCTCGACAACGAAATAGTCTTTCGGCAGACTAGGTATCGTCTTTCGGCAGACGACTAGGTATCTTTTTACATAAAAGAAATACCCGACTATATAGTTATGATAACCGCAAAAAGGTATACAGTAAATAAACCTTGTAGAACGTAAAAAGTCAAATGTCTTTCGGCAGACTGGGCAACTTTTCAGATAAAAGAAAACCCGACTATACTATGGTTGTGATAACCGCAATAAGGTCTCTAGCATAAGAGAACCTCGACAACGAAATAGTCTTTCGGCAGACTAGGTATCGTCTTTCGGCAGACGACTGGGTATCTTTTCCAGCTAAAAGAAATACCCGACTATACTATGGTTGTGATAACCGCAATAAGGTCTCTAGCATAAGAGAACCTCGACAACGAAATAGTCTTTCGGCAGACTACGACTGGGTAACTTTTAGATAAAAGAAATACCCCAACAAATAGTTATCACAACCAACTAGGCTCCTACCATAAGGAACCCGTGAGCAAGACACATAAAATGGTTATCATAATTGATAAGGTCCCTACCATAAGGAAACCGTAAGCAACGACATATTAACTAGTTATCATAACCGACAAGGCTCCTACCATAAGGAAACCGCAACTACACATGAAAAAGAACATGGAAAAAAGGTATCTACTATCAGAGAACCCTAAACAAACAAAAAAACAGAAAAAGAAGAAGACAATCCGGCTCGAAGGACCATTATGTTGCGTTCTGCACATACGATGACCTCAATATAACAATTTTGGTCATCCTGAAGGGGGAGAGAAGATATTCTGTTCAATCTAGAACTCGCTGGTTTCCCCCTTTCGGATTGGGTATGTATATTAAAATAAAAGAAATGAAAACAAGTGGACTGTATAAAACTCTATTTTAAAAAGAGGTGAAATAAACCATAAATATACATAACCCAATATACCTACAATTATAAATAAAGAAGAATATATAAAATAAAAGAAGAAGAATATATGTAGTACAAACTTACACACAAAAAGAGAACCATAAACAAAACAAAACTGTCGATTGTATATATACCACGTTATAGATAGAAATAATATTATACAAAAAAAAATAAAAAATATGAATATATATATATGAATATATATATCGTATAAAAACAAATTAATAAACTCAATTCAAAAGTATACTCATAATACACATTATGAGTTACTATTAGGTAATAAAATACACAACCCTGTGATATACATACAAAAAGAAAAGAATGAAATTATTACAATATGAAAAATATACAAATCTACGTAAAAGTAATAACGTTAAATGTTCTGAATAAAGTTCAAAAGCGATCGCGGCACAACTGATAAAAAGTTCGAAGCAAATATGACATCTATATATCAAGTAAACGTACTTGATATATGCAGCAACAAAATTATGGTGTATTGTAGCTTACCCCATAAATCACAGCACCAACTATTACCAACGACGTCTTCATCGACGTACACCAGAAACCACAAAATTTCTAATTTCAACTTTTCTGCATCAAACCGACTTCCTCGGTCAAAGGACCGCTGGCAAGTCTTAAGGTACTCTTAACCCAAACGCACACACATGTGTGTGGTTTGAGAGATAAAACTCGACTCTGATTGTGTAGATGCATCGCTTATCTCAAATACACATCTGTTTCATTTTGCAGATTGCCTGTCTCGTAGCATGTAGTTTTTAACCCAGATGCACCCTTATACATGAAATCTTGATATACGGGGAGAATCAAAACTACCATAAAGTCTTAATATTTAATAAATGTTTATTAACAGTTGCGAAACTGCAACAATGCCTTAAAACATCAATAACCGTTTGCATACGATTTGGAAAAAAGGAACAAATTTTAAATAAAACTTGAGGAATGCGTCCATATTCTTCACGAAGCATGTTTTGAAGTTCTGCAAGACTTTCTGGCTGGCCTGGTTGACTTTTAACCATACGACGAAATTCATCCCAAAGATATTCGATGATATTCAGATCAGGGCTGCAGGCTGGCCATACAGTATTAATTCCTATTTTCCCCAAGTAATTTGTCACGATTCGTGCAGTATACCAAATGTGTATACCAAATGGTTGTGCAATATCATACATAAAGATGAAATTGTCCAAAATAAATAGATCAAATGGAACTACTGCCTGTGTCAAAACATCCTCTATATACCGGTGACCATTCAGGGGACCATTAATGAAAATAAGTTCAGTTAAAGCTTTAAATGAGATTTCAGCCCAAACCATGAAACCACCACCGCCAACTTTCTTCGTTGGGACATACACGTTTGGGCATATCTTTCATTTCTACATCTCCAAACCTTGTCTAGGCCATCACTAGACTTCCAACAGAACCACTAGTCATCAGCAAAGAGAATTCGACTACAATCCGGGTATATCCCAGTGTTGATGTTGTCTAGCAAAAATTTAATGAGTCCTACAGTGCCTGGCTTGTGATTCGGAAAAAAATAGCCGGCCTTTTGCCATTAGTTCTCTTTCATTGAGGCGTCTTCTAACCATTCTCTCACTTACATTCACATTTCGAACCTCCTGCAGACGGATTCTTGCAGCAATTTCAGTGGCATGGCGATTTCTTGAAAGTTCCATCACAATAAAACGATCATCTCTTTGCGAGGCAACTCTTCTACGACCAGAACCGGGTCGACGTGAGTATGTACCAGTCTCTATAAAGCGATGTAAAGCTCTCCCTTCTGTTCTCGGAATACCTAAAGTTTCGGATACATAAACTTGACTTCGTCCATCTTGTAGCAATCCAATAATTCGAGTAAAATCTACTGTAGATAAACACCATATCTTAATTATTCACTTAGTCAAAATCCACGTTTGAAAAGCTAAATTACTGTTTAATTAAATGCTTTCAACGTAGAAGATAAATAGCGACTACAGAAAACAATAACATAAACGTCAAAATTATCAAAAACACGCATAAATGATCGCGATAAATATTTAAATTTAGACGTAATTGAAACAGTGCATAAAACTTCCAATGAATTTTTATTTTTGGAAATTTATAGGGTGGCCACTTTTTTGCCATTCAGTGTACTGAGGAATTATACAGGTGCAGTAATTTAAATTGTTTCAATAAATTTTATAATAATAGTCTCCCGTTTTATACCGCTGTCGCGGCTTTGGGAGTATAGCAGGGTAGTCTGCTATATCTAGGGCCTACGGTATACAAGGAAGGTAACATGGCCAGTGCTACGCTTCAACCGTCTATTATTACCCCTGGTTTTACCCAAGGTACTCATTTTTATTCAGGCTGAGTCGACCTATAGACATTTTTAAAATGTCTAGATGTTCTTACCGGCGGTGGGATTCGAACCCCGGACCACCGGCTTGCGAGTCAAGCATCCTACCGCTTGCGCTACGCAGGCCCTTCAATAAATTTTATAAAGTTTAAAAAGGAATCTAAATTTTTATAATATTTGTAATATTTCTTTTTCGTGCTATGTTTTACCAAATCTTATTGTATAATTATAATACTGCATGCTGACGAGCCGTGTGCTATTACTGGAGGATACAGTCTGGTCTTATTATCCGCAGGAGGTTCTTATCTCCTCTCTTGTAGAATTGGCCATAGATGGTCTGACTAAGATGACTTGGTCACCTTGGCCTAAATTAAATTTAGTGACACAGCCAGAGGTAGAATGTAACAGGCTCTGATCCTAATTACAGAATGGACTTCAAATGTGGCGCTTAAAATAAGCACCCAGATGTCCTACTCTCATTGGGAAAGTATATCCGGTTAAGCATGACAAAATGTATATTGGACGAATATCCGCTAATAGGAATAAAGTACTGAGCAAACGAACCAGAAATCAATTCAGAATTATAACAGACTTACGTACTGGACATTCGCTTCATACATGGATATGGGACACCTACATACAATACAGCTATTTCATGGAGGCTTCAGCTGCAGACACCGTAGTTATTGCCGACTACGAGGTACTAGATCGCAGGCGGCAAACACTCTTTAGAGGCTACAGAGTGATTAAATTTAAATTGTTTTTCAGTACAATCGATTTATAAAAGACGGCTTCTGAAAAAAAAATTACTCGTTACATGTTCTCCAGTACTTTTGCATTTAAATCAGGCGGTTTATTGAAACAAAAATAAATATAAAATTTAATTATTTACACCCATAAATAAAAGAATATTGCCAACTATAAGGCTACGGTTATATTTTACGCGTAGTCTGACGACCAATCAGTCGGACATAAACGGACGACATTGGTAGTGCGACTATTTTAGGTGGTCGGATTGCAAGCGTTTAACTGCGACTATGTGTTCAGAAAACATGGCCGAGGATGAAGAATATTTATTAGAAAATAATTTTTTACGTCTTTTGATGTTAGAAAACTTAAGAGTATGAGTAAATGATATATATAGAAATAGAGAAGAAAATGGCGAGTTTTACTTAATATGGAATGATTTGTTACGGCAACCACAGAAGTTTTTTGAATATTTTCGAATGTTACCTGAAACATTTAATTATATTTTGTCTTATATTTCCGAAAGACTGGAAAAACAGTCGAACTTTAGAAAGTGTATTCAACCAGCAGAAAAACTGGCATTAACATTAATGTAAGTCATTACTTATGAAATGATTTATTAAACTAAATTTATTTTTCATACAAACTTAAAAAATAAATACTTTTATGAAGTTAGGATATAAAAACTAAAATAAACTAAAAAAGTCATTATACTACTGAAAATTATGCAAATATTCTCGCACGCCTGGACATCCTACTTCGTTTTCTGATGAATCTGATGGTATTTCCACTTAATACCTGCTTTGATCGATTTCTTGATCCACTGTAGTAGTTCTTGTCCAGACAGACTGAGCACGTGGCTGGGCTTCTTGATCCACTGCAGTAGTTCTTGGCCAGACATACTGAGCACGTTGCTGAGCTTCCAAAAGAACTTGTTGTATTTCTATTCGTACTGATGCGCCAATAATTATTATCTAAAACAATTATCTATAATTATAATAACAATTATTACATCTATTGGCGCACACATTCGTGTGCGCCAATAATTATTATCTAAAACAATTATCTATAATTATAATAACAATTATCAATAATTATTGTCTTAAAATATTTAATTCATTTTGTTTGTTATTTTAGATATCTTTTCACTGGACTCGCTTTTCGCTCTTTGGCGTTCTCATACAGAATGTCTCACACAACTATAAGATTAATTGTTTACGAAACGTGCACTATCATATGGGAAACTTTTTATGAACGGCATATGCCTTTTCCAACAGAAGACATGTTTTGATCAATTTCCAATGATTTTTTGAATAAATGGAATTTTCCGAATTGTATAGGATGTATCGATGTCAAACATATTCGAATACGATGTCCCTCTAATTCAGGATCCATGTATTATAACTATAAACGATATTTCTCTGTAGTACTTCAAGCAGTTGCAGATGAAAAGTACATATTTATCTGCGTTGACATTGGGGCTTTTGGAAAACAAAGCGATGGAGGTGTTTTTTCACGTTAAATTTGCCAGAAGAATTTGTATTTTGAAATTAGTCGTCCGTAAACGTGCATAAACTAACGGCTAGTACTTATTCAATATAACCCTTCCTATTTATCTGCCCGTGTTTGTTTCTATCGTCCGACTACGCACGAGTACGTCCGACTCGTTAGTCGTCAGAGTACGCGTCCAATATAACCGTAGCCTTCTTAAACGTCAATTCCAGCAGACTAGTCAAATGATATAATGATAACTATAAGTAGACTAGTGTAGTTACAAGACTTGATATTGGGTACTTAATAAAGAAGCTTGTAAGGAGCATTGTTATCATAATTAACACTGATCATCAGTAAAATTATATAAATTGTATACTACGAATATTTTACAAAGAAATACTCCTGGTACAACTCATATCTGTTTTTAATATCAATTTATTAAAAAAAAAGTATAGGACTCTAAGTAACTGTAATAGTAACATAATTGTATTAATATTCAAATGCTGTTTTTATCTTCTTTTCCAATTACTTTAGAAACATGGAAATATTCTGAGCATTCAAATGAAATAAGGATTTCCTAAATAAATCCAATTTCGTTTAGTAACCTTTTCGTTTATATAATAAAGTTCTAACTCGAAATGAAAAGTTCGTATTACAGAAGTTTTAGCGATGGAAATTTCCAAACTTTCATCGCGCTACGTAACTGTAATATATTCTTCACCCTCGCCGCACCAACGCTGGTTCTGGCACTGGAAACAGCAAACAGCCAACTCTCAACAACAACAAGCAGCCAACTCTGACCTGTAGGATAATTTATTTGTACGCCACTAAATTCCGCATATGCATAGCGTTGTTTGCATAATTGAACGGTTCAGATGGATATACTACACTATTTGCTTTTAGCGGTTTTCGCTTAAACTCATACCGGCAGCAGGAGTACGTCCTGGAAGGCCATTCGAATTTCAATTTTGGTCAAACAGGAATGCCTTGTATTATTGTATATAAATATAATATATTTTTATAACGCTCTATACAATTTTTTTAAAACAGATTAGATTATTTTCTCTTCTCTCAAACTTGAAAATCACTTCGGAAATAATATGATTTTGATTATTTTTGAATCGTTATAAATAGAACTTTTTCTGCTCCCTATATATTAGTAAGAACGCGTACTATAGCAGTACATCTTCATAAAATCTAACAAAATAGTTTGACGACTCCAATTTCTTCCGCAAAATTTTTTCATAGCATGCTAATAATTTTTTTTATTCCTTATATTGTAGGAGAAATGCGCTCTTCTTTGTAGTCTATATTATCTAAAATTTTTAATTCCTTTTTAATTAAACTGAGACCTTCAGCTAAGTTTCCAATCGTTAGTCGATCCTCTGTTTAAACTGGATCCAAACAATGAATGTTTGCTCTTGCTCATGCTTCTCCATGAGTTTATCAATTATCAACTTCTTCTTCCTCTTCTTCTCCTTCCTCTTTATAAGAAATTCTGCTTATTCAGAAGCTCTTAAACATAATCACTATTCACTTCTAAACTTATTTGCATGGCGATATCAATTCTTCTTCTTCGCGTACCATATCAGAATTATCCGACGTTGGCGATCACCATTGCGAAGGCTTCTCGATCTTCTGCAATATGGAATAATTGTCCTGCATTTGATATTTGTGTCCATTCATGAATGTTTTTAACCAAGAAACTTGTTTTCTTCCTACACCTCTACGGCCCTCTATTTTGCCTTTAAGGATCAGTTGTAATATTTTATATCGACTTCCCCTTACTATATGTCCCAGATAAGACATTTTTCGATGTTTAACAGTCTTTGGCAGTTCTCTATGTTTGTTGACGCTCCTTAGTACTTCTTCATTAGTTTTCCTTGCTGTCTAAGGTATTTTCAGCATTCGTCTATGAACCCACATTTCCAATGCTTCAATTTTGTTCATGATCGATACTTTTAGCGTCCACACTTCTGCACTATACATAACTACTTAACATAAAAGAACCTACCTCTCGTCGAACCCTACGAGTTAATGGAAAATATACAAGCCTACTGCTGCCATACGATTGGTGTAGATCAGTGAGCTTCCAGAGGAAAAAACAAGAGGAAGAATCATTCAAGGTTAAAAGCTTGTATGGATTTAAAGCATACTATTGTTTTAAAAATCCACCTGTTCTAGCTTGTCTTCTAAAAAAAACATAAGATAATAAGCGCACCGTAGAATAAATAGTAGTTCATTAAAGAGATATGAATTACTGCAACTTTTTTACTTTTATTCTCTAATCTTACGTCGTAAATTACACGAAACTGTTTGCGAAGCTTTCCCAACTGTCATTCCTCTCACATTTAGAAACTTTAACTCTAACTCCGAATACAAACAATATACAAACAGAGTGCTTACACTGACATTAATGAATTAAAAGCATTTAAAGCTAAGTTGACTAGAAACCAGGAACACACTGTTAACGCTAATATAAATTAATTATTTTGACGGAATTTGTGATGAGTCTACTAATTAAACAAAAGAATAGAACAATAGAGCAGACTAGCACTAATTTTCAATTGAATAATTTCTTAATGAGTCGTATAAACAGGATTTTCAACTATTAATTAAGTGAGATTGTAAACATTACGTCTAGAATTAAACAAGTGTATTAAAATCAGAACAAACATTTTTTTATTCTTCTATTATAGGTTATGAAATTTATATTTCTTCTGTTTATTATCACAAATTAAAGTTTGCTAGGCCTATTTATAATTGAACGACTTGTTATTCGTCGGCTCTCATTGGGTGTTTTATTTCCATCAATAATTACATGCCTGTGAGCTTACCTTGAAGTACCAATCATTTTTTATCGTAGATGTAATCTATGCATCCATCGACGTCAGCTTCATGTTAACATTGGAATTAAATCTCTCCTATCTTCCATTCGTCTCCGTTTCTTGCTATATTTATCCACCTTCATCAAGTGCCCTCTCCGCTACGGAGTTTGGTAATCATCATTGCTATTCGTATCTTTGAAGCTGTTGCTCTAAATAATTGGTTAGATGTGCACTGGAACCAGTCTCTTAAATTGCGCAACCAAGATATACGTCGTCTCCCAACGCTTCGTTTGCCCTGAATCTTTCCTTGTATAATTAACTGGAACAATCGGTACTTTTTCCCTCTCATCACATGACCAAAATATTCCAACTTTCTTCTCTTGATGGTGATCAACAGCACCCGTTCTTTGTTCATTCTTCGAAGAACTTCACTATTTGTTACTTTGTCTGTCCAAGGTATTTTCAAAATTCTTCTGTATATTCACATTTCGAAGGCCTCTAGTTTATCAATATTGCTCTTGTTTAAAGTCTCTACTCCGTACAGCAGTATCGAGAAGATGTAGCATCTAACCAATCTCATTTTCAGGTTTAAGTTAATGTCATGACTTCCCAGAATGTCCTTCAAATTAACAAAAGCAGCTCGAGCCTTTCCAATTCTAGTTTTTATTTTTTCTGTGATGTCATTGTTGTTATTAACGCTTGTTCCCAAATATTTATATTTGTGCACCCGTTCGATCTCGTTATTGTGAATGTACAGGTTTGCATTCAATTTATTCAGCACGAGCTTTCAAATTTTTAATTGTCGTTTGCCCATCGACTTTGTAACTTCTTTGTACTCTTCTGTTCCCCAAGGTCTTTAGTGTACGATTAGGTTATTTCACCTATTTTCCCTCTACTATGAGAGTTTCCCTCTAATTCCCGTATTTGTCTTGTAAGTTCATCATAACTTCTCTCTAATCTTGTATTTCCGTAGCATTTAAATTTAAAGATTTTCGCGGTTAGTGCAATTAAACCTAACGCTAAGATTAATACTATTACAGGAATTAATATTAAATTAAACAGGTTTCCCGGTTGAACCGCGTCGATTATCATTACGCCGAGCTTTCGACATCCTCTTTGATGTCTTCTTCAGAGCTTCCGAGGTCTCAGTCTCCCGAGTACCTAGATACTACTACAATGATCACTAACCTATGAATTACTGTAATGCATTCTACCTTTTCAAACTCATATTCCCCAATATTTAACCTTGTCACATTAACTATTATCCCATAATTTAAAAAGCAATTTATTTATTTATTTATTTATTTTATTTATTATATAACATTTATTTTATTTCTTTTTTTATTTAATATATATGATTAAAACATCAATTTTGTAGTCGTCATCGTTGTAAAAGCTGTGTTTCAATAAAATTGTATCTTTTTTCAGTTACACTTATAGATGTTACTACAACGATTTACAATTTCAGACTTTGTCGTATTCGTATTCGTACAATAAGTACGAATGTGCAAAACATGCCATTGTGTGACACAAAAACACGCCAGCAAGGGGAATATACATCAAAGCGTGGAATTTCCCACACTATCAAATAAACGTAAAACACGAAATATTGGCTCCAGGCTCACAAAAACGAAAATCTCCCAAGACTTGGCAGCCAGATAATAAATTGGTCATCGTAAATCTTAGAAGAGAAACAATCCAAACATTCTTTTCGTTTCTCGTATTTTCGGTCTATTCTTATTCATTATAGTCCAGGAACTAGGTCAGAGAGATGGACGAACATGTTATAATTCCTGTTTACGAATTTACACTACGTACTTTTTGTAGTAGAAATATGTACTAAAACAACTTGGTTGCATTAATCATTTTTGTTATATATTTTCATAATATATACGAGGCTTTTGGAGAGATTCTGGCCTTTCTGTGATTTCACCGTCGGTACCCTCTCTCCAACTTATTCATCGCTATTTCTTCTACGTTTTCACTGTATATCCAGTCTAGTATCTGCTTTGGTAAGTGATCTTCTCCCATTCTGTGAACATGACCTTACCACTTCAGTTGTTTGTATTTTATGTGATTAATAATTGTGTTTTTACTGTTCATAAATCTGTGTATACCCTCATTGGTAACTCTTTTTCAACGTGACCTTTCAGCTGACTTTCTCCAGAAGTTAATTTTTTTTTCATGGTTAGAAGTGTTTTTTCTGTTTTGATTTTTAGGCCAAATTTCGGAAGCATATATTATGTGATAATACATCTGGTATATTCTTTTTCCACAAGGTTCTGAAACTGTTTTCTTGTGGCATGGCTAAGTTAAAAATTATGTTTGTATGGGATTAAGACATAATTATAATGTGGCTATATCGGAGACTGCTTAAGACCCCGTGGACTGACCGAGTCATAAATGAGGAGGTCCTCAGAAGAATAAATAAGATCCGAGAGGTACTGACCACCATCAAATCTCGAAAGTTGCAGTTCTTCGGACATATTATGCGAAATGAATTCAGATATGCTCTCCTTCAAGCCATCCTGCAAGGAAAAATATTTGGAAAACGAGATCCAGGAAGAAGAAGAACATCTTGGTTAAAGAACCTTATAATCTGGTTCAATATAACATCTGTGCAGCTTTTCCGCGCTGCTGCAGATAAGATAAAGATTGCCATGATGATCGCCAACATTCGTAACGGATAGGCACATCAAGAAGAAGAAGAAGAAGAAGAAGAAGAAGAAGAAGAAGAAGACATAATTTATTGACGTTTTGATTTCCACTCCAAAAATCGCTTTAAAAAAAAAAGATTATTTAAGAATTGTGTTAAAAAGTGTTAATAAGTTGTTGTAGAGGTTATCTCTTTTAAAAATTGTAAGTTGATTTACTTGATCGCGGTGTTTTAGGAAACAGTCATGCTTTGGCTGAAAAGATGTGAGGGTGAATTGTTTGACTTTGACTGGTGTTTGTATGTTTGTTATTTGTTTTTAATAATTCGAATATATTAATTGAACTCTAACTAACAAAAAGTAATAAAAACATGTTAGAATGTTTCGAAAGAAAAGTACTAAGGCGAATCTATGGAGCAGTGAATGACAATGGAGTGTAGAGAAGACGATACAACTTTAAACTTTATAAAATATACCTACCAGGAAACAGATATCGTAAAACATAATTAAATAGGACGTCTGAGGTGGATAGGGCATGCAATGCGGATGAAACAAAATGACCCAGCTAGAAAAACGCTCCTTGATAGACCCATTGGTCAGAGAAAAAGAGAAAGACCTAGATCAAGGTTCCTCGATAACATCGATGAAGACATGAGAAATATGGGAATACGTGCTTGGCGGAGAAAGGCGATGGATAGGGACGACTGGAGAGAAATTCTTGAGGAGGCTAGGACCCACGCCTCGCAGGGTTGTAAAGCCAGAATGAGGATGATATATTAATTAGTACAATTACTCCTTAGGAGCAGTAGTTTTTCTAGCTTTTGGTGAAATTGAGGCAGGCTTAGCTGTCTTTGGCTTAGGTGTCATTGGTTTTTTCACAGGACTGCCTTTATTTGATTTCTTCGCTTTGATTGGTGTTTTGACTGTGGCCTCTGAGAAACAGTGTTAGAAGATGACGCAGTTTTAGATGCTGACTTCTTTTTAACTTCTTCGTCTTGGTCGGCTTTTTATCTGTCTTTGATGCTACTTTTTTAGCTTTAGACTTTCTCTATAGATTTTTCCTTTCCGCCGGTAGCAGATCGTTTGGCAGCGGCGGCAGTTTTTTGGGTTTAGTTGTTCTTACAGCTTTCTCTCTAATTGTGCTGGTAATACGAAATTAAATTCTCCTTTCCTTAAATTGAAACAACATGGTCAAATGATGCTACCTAATAGTGCTAAAACTTATTAATGTTTAATCAATAAACACTATCAGTGCTTTTGTGTTGGTCCTTTATATTAGAAAGTATTCTGTCCGTATACTCAATTTTTTATACTTCTTTTTTTTTGCATTTTTTAACATATAAAAACTAACTTAGTTCTGTTTTTTCTTATAAAAAACTGAACGTTTTAAACTTTTGCTTCGTTCCATCTTTTTTGTGCTGCATATCTTGTATCTAGGTAAGGAAAAAAATTTTTGCAATTTTATCTATTGACTTATGCTTATTTTTAATAATATTAGATGAACTGATGAATAATATTAGATGAACTGATGATGTGTATAGATTCATATACGAAACGTCTTCAATAAAGGATGAAGAAGCAAGTATCCCTTTGGTGTCATTGAGGTTTTGTTCGTAGTATCTTCTTCTGTTCGGTCAGGTGTAGTCGATTTTAATTTCTGATAGTTTTAGGTAAAAAAATAAGAACAATTCTTCGTGTGCATTTGTTAACAAAGACCTGCAGTTTGTCTATAAGGGTTTTTGTCGAGTGAAGCAGAACAGATTTGACATACGATTGTAATATCCGCATATTTGTTTTTGTGGATACTGGCTAGACCTTCAAACGAGGCTGAAGATGATGAATGTTTGTTGAGCTTTTCGTATTATCATATGAATATCGTCTTCCGTGGCTGCACTTTCTGTTATAACACTTCCAAGATATATAAATGTGTTCAAATTTTGAATCTGCGAATTGTTAATAATAAATAGTATGTTATTTCTTGCATTGATTCTCATGGATTTGGTTTTATATTAAGGGACAAAAAAAGGTAAACACCTACATATATTTATCTGATATATGTAGATGTATGTATATTAACAAGGAATCACTCTATAAAACAGGTAGATCTCTTGTTTATGCCCACATTTATTTTCCACATATCCCACAATTCGAACAATATAACTCCTCTGAGTTGAATATTAATGAGTCTCTTCGTTAAGTTTTTTCAGCTCCGCTTTTTAAAATAGAGTCAGGTATCCAGGGTTGTTCCATCTATTTTTTGGTAATTTAACAGGATCTATGTTCGTTATTTTTACATTGATTGTTACCATTGATGGTATCATTCTATGGTTACTACCAATTGTAAATTTGTGTAAAATTGTTCCTTAGATAATATTCTTTTTATCTTTTATATTGAAATATATATTATTTTTTATGGTCCTATTTGCGCTTACTTACTACACTTTTTCGTGTCCAAAAGTGATCATTCCAGCGTTCGGGCGCAGTTTATTGCCTTGGTGTTGTGCTTCCACAGATCGTCCATCGTGCACGGAAACAGGCATTGGTTGCAATGGAGTAGGTGATCCATGTCTTATCAGTGACCGCACGTGCATTAGGTGTCATTATTATCGAGCTGGCCCCATCTTGCTCTATTGGTCTTCACAGCGGCCGCGCCTGATCTAATTTGGTTCAGTATTGCCCATGTCCTCCAGTTGCAGTTCAAACCAGTGGGTGTGTTTGGTTTCGCAAGATACCAGGCTGGAGGTTTCATGAAAACGCCACTGAGAAAACCTTTCCTGGATTTTAATCGCAAGGCGCCGTGTGAGTACTCTTTCGCACCGAACATCACATGTCTGTCGTCAAATGACTTTCTGAAGAATGGAATTTTTTGAAACTCTAATAACGAAGGCTAATGATGAACAGAATGTTATTATTAAAAACATTTTATTTACTTATGAATCTTCTGTTTCGTTAGTAGGAAGACACAATCCTTCCATTACGAGGTATTGGGCGCGGGAAAACCAGCACAGAAGTTTTGTTTATTGAACTCACTGTCCTCAAAAAGTTAACGTCTGGACTGGTATTTTAGGAGACCACATAATAAGTCCATTTTTTATTGAGTGCAACTTGAAGAGTAGAGTATACCTCCATTTGTTACAGAATCATGTTCTTCTCGCTATTCTCAATCTTCCTGATGTAAATCTGGCGAATATTTGGTTCCATCGAGACGGCTGTTCAGTTCACAACGCTCAAATAATTAGGGAGTAGTTAAACAATACTTTTCCGAATTGAGATATCAGTGGAACAGACGATATTAAGTAGCCTGCGCTACTCCAGATCTTACACCCATGGACTTTTTTTGTGGACAATTAAAACGCATCCTCTATGGTTATGCTGACGCTAGAGCCGAAAATTTGGATGAAATAAAAAACCGAATAAGAGAAGTCTCCAATTATGTTACAGCAGAAACTCTTACATCTGTCAGCAGAAGTTTTTATGACGAATTGGGATACTGTTCAGTTGTAGAAGGTCAAATATTTGAATCATTTTTGTAGGGCACGAAGACTTATTACTTATTTTATTAGGAATTATTTTTTATTTTCAATAAGAGTATTATGTGTTTTATCTTTTTAAAGAAATGCGCTTTTATTTTTAATTCAACCACAAAAAAATGTTTACATTATTAAAACCGATACAAATGCACCGCCTTGTAATGGTCAGTGTATTTTTATCGAGTTTATGTTTTAAGAAATTAACCAGATATACGTAAGCAAAACAAAAATCGACGGATGGAGATGCACATCCCTTGCGTTGTTATGTGTTACTAAATGGTTTTCGTTTTCTCGTTTTCTGTCTAGAAGCCTACGGCTAAGGTGTCGGAGAGGATCTAAGAATTACAATTACCTCGTATGAGGCAATGTTGCCGATTGTAGCGTTTATGTAGTTTGCAATATCTAATCCAAAACTTAACGTACCTACTGTATTTTGGTTACAATTTCGCAGGATATACTATACACACCTGGATTTCTAAATAAAAAGATATACTTTGCTATTCTTAAAGTTGATCATATTTTGTATTGTTTTGCATATGCAGTTATTATGTTGTGTTTTCATAAGACCCGTCCGATTATGTTTGTGATATCCGTTCTAGTCTAAAACGTGTCTAAACTGAGTCCCAATGGCTAATAGGGAACGCCTTAGGATTATATAGGACAATAGGACGAGTGTGAATAGGGTGTAACCAAATAACAGTGGGCTGCACCCATTGCTTCAGCTAAGTCATTAACTGTAGATTTGTTGATTAAATATGATACCCTCATCCGCTCTAATACAAGATACGCATACACACATAAACACTTACAGCATGCTCAATCTATAAATCAGCAGATATACAGTAAAATTGTTCTGTAAATACTGCTCTCTCAAATCCCGAAATGTGACACAATTGTGCCGAATTGTTGCTTGTTGAACAGAGGAGTAAGTATGAAATGGAAAAAGTATATTCCCAAAGAGCTGGCGAACTCTAGGGGACTGTGCCTGGCAGAATTTTGTCTCAATTTCAGACGTCGTGGGAATAAAATGGACACTGAGACAAAAATAGATGGTCTAGACTCTTGAAGACAACTCAGATATAGTTTAGTCTTCTTACTATATAAATAAAAATAGAGGGAACAAATAGAGAGGCGATCGCGGTAATGTTTGCCATGCATTGTGAAAATATATATTTCTGTTTTAACATTACGGTAAGATAATTTATCTTGTATTTCTTCCAGACTATATCCTTTACTGAGTTCTATATTTAATCTTTCTAAAATTAAAGATGGGTTTGGAGCATTGCCGTAAAAAAACTTGAACGGCTATTGAAACTTTGCCAACAATTTTATTATTTATCTCCATTACCAGTAAAAGTTTGACCTATAATAACAGAGATCGTTCGTTAAAATTGTTTTTATGTTTAGATCTTGTTTTCTATTAAGAATTGGGGAAAAAATATTGGTTTCAAAACTTCGAGTACTTATCTTGTAGATTTTTCATGTTGTACATAATATATCAAACTTTACTTGACTGCGGTTGAGAAATGCTTGAACCGAAAGAAAAGTAAATAGCAAAGTAGTCGGTCCATTTAGCGAAAAAATAAATAAAAACGATGAAAGATTAATAAGTTTCTGAGATCATATGAATTTAAAGATTATGGATGGATACTATCAGCACAAGGATTTTCATAAATTTACGTGGACCTAACCAATGAGAAATTTGAAATAATAATATATTACTATATTATGGAAGGGAAACTCGACAATAAGGTTAATAACCTTAGAATCCATCGAGGAGCAGAGTGTGGATCTAATCACCATTTGCTGGAATCGTCACTACTATTTAAATTTAAAGGAAGCCAACGACAAAATGAAAATGAATGTTAATAATACTGTAACACATTTCAACAACAAGATATAACCTGCAAGGTTTTGAAAATGAGTCTACCCAGTTTCTGTATCGAATGAGGTTGAATTTGAAATTAGGCAATTTTGTTACTCCTCACCAAATTAATGCATACAACGAAATAATAAAAGCTCTTGACGACCTGCAATTTAAGCTATTGGAGAAATATGATATTTCCGACCGCGAAGAAATTTAAAAAATTTTAAAAAAATTTTTAAAAAATATTTAAAAAGTTATGAAAAATTTAAAGTCTCCCAGACCATGGCAAGGACCCACAAAACTGATTAAATATTGCCCTGACAAACTATTTTAGCTCTTGGCTTATACCTTTACATCATCAATCTATACAAAAATAAAGGCGATATAAATGATTGCAAGAATTACCCAAGGCTTAGTGTAACCAACTCAATCTGTAAAATGTACTGGAACATAATTAAAGGGTGAATTGAAGATGCTAAAGGTTGTTGGGAAAACTCTGAAGATCAAAGTGGCTTTAGTACTGGTCGTTCTTGTATAGATAGTGTGTTCTTTCTTAAACATTATAAAAGCGCTTGGACTAAAATATGGAGACACACATGATATTTATTGATCTTCAAAAGGCGTATGATACTGACCCAATTAGAAGACAAGAAAATTCTAATTCCACCGATTTACAGTAATGATGTGAGGGGGTTGTACGACGATATGCCTAGTTCAATAGAGATTTGATAAAGAGTAACAAAAAGGTGACCAAAGGACCAATCCAAGGCTGCTGATTACAATGATTCTCTTGAATAATAATGTACATGTAAAATTCACAAATAAAAGATGCTAATGTTTTACGAAAGAAAAAAATGTATAGCAAAAACACAATGACCCATGCCATGTATTTTAGTAATCGTTAAATTGAAAGGGCTCAAGGAATAAGGAGGATGCATTAAAGCAGCGCATACCAATTAATCGTAGAGAAAAAAATTTATACATATATATATATATATATATATATATATATATATATATATATACATTTTTTTTAGTCTATTATCCATCAGACCTAATCCAGGACATCATACGGTTTTATTTTGTCTTTTTCTTCCTTTTTTAAATCATTGTCTTTTTTCAGACAAGGCGAAAAGCTCAAGTTTGTTCGAAAAAATATTAAAAAAGTCCAAAATACTTATTGGTTTGAGCTTGAATTTAGGTACTTGTTACATTAAAAGATTACATTTTTTACGTGTTTTTTTAAGCCCTGAAAATCGTTATGTGTCGTTTATTTTTTTTCAGTTTTAAATTATTTGTAACTCAGAAGCCATCAACTTAACAGAAAAAAATTACAAGAGACCTTTTTGTCGTTTAGAATAATCTAAAAAACCTAAAAAATTCGTCCCCTTGTCTGGGCCGAAAAAAATTACATTACTGATTCTATTGAAGTTACTCTAACATGACTTCGAGACTTGAATACCTAAAAAATGTGTGTTTCGAACAGAGAGCTGTCAACTTAAGTCGATGTCTCTGTCAAAAAAAAAAGTGTATTCGGTTACTTAGTCGCCGAATTGGCAAATTAAATTTTGTTCTCGGCGGATGAGCACGAAAAAGGTCTGGCCATCGAGTTCATGACATCGATGCTCAGATTCCGCGATAGGGTCTCTATTTGACCTGCCTGAAGGGCCTGAGCCTAAGTGGCTTGTATAAAAAGCCTGACGCGCCTTTTACACTCAATTAATGTGAATTACAACGCATCAGTATTCAAGTGATTAAGTACTAACTGACTAAAGACAGAAGCTAGAGTTTTTTCTACTTATATCTAATACCTACTCTCTCGCCAGGGTCCTTTCACTGTGTATCCTAATGATACGCGACTTAAGGCCCCCGTATACCCGTCGGTCTTCCTTTCGGGCATCACTTTCCTATTATTATTAACCACCATCTTATAATAGTCTGATGTAATAATAGTGCCGGCTTTTTTTGGTTTATCTTCTGTCATCTACCCTAATTAAGTTAATAGAATACCGTGTGGCTATAACATTCGTCATTATTTCTGGTCTTCCCTATATCCTGCGATTTACTGTTTGGACCGTATGTACCGTCCTTACATTCTCGTTGTAGTCCGTCAACTCCCTGAATTTAGTATTGGGATGATTTCTGAGGCTATTGAATATTGCATATGCATTCTCGTCCATCATTCGTAGGATTCTTTTGTGTTTTAAATCTCTGTATACGTACCTTAGGGGTACGTATTTGGTATTCCTATGGCATCACTCATCATTTGATTCTGTGTTGTTTGAAGCTTTTTCCTCTTGGTTTTAAATGTATGTTCCCATGCTGCTGGGGCATATTCCAATGTTGGCAGAATTATGCTATTTGCCACTAGAAATAAATATACCTGTATTTATTTCGTCATCGCTCATTTTTGACGCATACTTATAAAAATGTATTCTAAAATAAAACAAATAAAGAAAATAAATATTTTATTATAAACCAATTTGTGATATAAAATAAATGAACTTATATAAATATACCGTATTCTTGTTTGTGTTCCCCTGAATAATGACTCAACATGACAAGATTCACTTTCGTTTCTGCCATCTGTCAGTTAAATTTACTGCCGAAATTACCTACATTTTCCACGTTAGCAACCCGTCGCTGTAATTTACTACAATAATTGGTGAACCGTGTACTAATGGCTTCAGGGACGTATAGGAATGGTTAACGGCTCTCTGTGTAATCACTACTTTAAGTTATCTATTTCAATCCATTCAATCCATTTACGCAAACATTTGACAAGACAAATTATATTTGACTAACTTCCGACGAAGCGCTTGAAGAAGGAAAGAAATATTATACTTGGGGGAAATGTTGTACCCTAATTGATAGGAGGGTAAGTGGTACAATAATTAGTATTGACAGCAAACCAAGATGAAAGACAGGTGAAACTCTAATAGTTACTTTATGCAAAGTTTATTGGGTTAGCTTTTTATGTTGCATTCTCGGTTATACTCTGGTTGAGTAAAATAATTGATGACACAGTTTGTATTACACAGCTGATAATGTCCAACATAATGTCATAAACCAGTGACGAAGAATCTCAAAATTATTTGTAATTTTCTTTTCTCTCAAAAATGAGATAACACCACCTAATGGTAAACACTTGATACTATTTTCCTGTCAAAAATACTCATTAACGAAAGAGATTAGTCAGATAATAATATTTTATTTTTATAGAGAAGACAGAGAAAGGCCAATCATGAAAGATATTAAGGAACAATAATTAAAAATCAAAATATTAAAAATTAAATTTGTACAATTAAAACAAAAATATGCTATGCATCATTCACAATAATGTTCCCTCAATTTCACCTTGAAATTGAGGGAAATTGTCTTTTTTTCTCCTTTTTTATGATCTTAATTAAACAGCTTTACAAAAATATGACGGTAAATATTAAAACTAGAAACAAATTAACTAGAGAAATTCCTATTGGTAAGGGTCTAAAGAAAGGTTGCTGCATAGCACCCACACTCTTCAAAATATGTCTAAATGAGGCGCTCTCAGTGTGGAGAAGAAAAAGCTGCAATATGGGCATTCCAATTGAAGATGAGAGATTGTACACGATACACTTTGCTGACGACCAAGCCATTCTAGCTGAAGACGAGAGCGATATAGACTATATGCTTAGAAGACTGAAGGAGGAGTACACCAACTGGGGCCTTACAATAAATATACAAAAAACTGAGTATTTAGTTACAGGAGAAAAATCAGAAAGCCTACAAATTGAAATGGGAACTATAAAATCAACTAAGACCTTCAAATACTTGGGATATAAATAATAACAAAAGCAGGGAGTAACGAAGAAATACATTCTAGGATTGTCCAAGCAAGAGTAGCTACTAGACAGCTACACGGACTGTTGTGGAATAATTAAATAACTAAATAAAATGAAAGAAGAATTTATACAACAATAATAAAAAGTATTTGGTTGTATGGCGCCGAACTTTGGGAAATCAATAAAAAAAAAACAATCAAAAATTAAGGCAGTAGAAATGGACTATTGAAGACGATGTTGTCGGCACACTAGACTTGATAGGGTGAGGAACGTAAACATTAGGAGAGAAATGGAAAGTGATTTAAACATAATAGATACTATCGAAGCCAAAAGACTAAACTGATATGGACACCTGCAGAGAATACCTGAAAATGGGTGACCAAAAAAGATAGAAAAATGTACTAGAAGAAAACAACGTAGACCAAGACGATCATGGAGAGAAGATGTCGAAGATGAAAAGACCGTCAGAGATTTAAAAACTGAAGATTGCTTCGACAGAAAATGCTGGAAATTCGGATGTGAGAAAAGGCGCCAGCCATAGAAGAAGTCATTATATATATATATATATATATATATATATATATATATATATATATATATATATATATATATATATATGTATATATATATATATATATATATATTAAAATCCGTAAACTAATTTTCGAAACCAAATTCATATATATATATATATATATATATATATATATATATATATATATATATATATATATATATATATATATATATATATATATATATATATATATATATATATATATATATATATATATATATAATATATGAATTGTTAAATGCTTAGAATTGATCTATTGGGATATCTTATGCTTATAACAATACTTTTACAAAGGTATTATATTTTGGAATGTGTTTATTTCTCAGAAAAATTTTAACATTTGTTTCAACACAGATTTCAATCCTCTATCAAAAGTTTCTCATAACTTTTAATGTAAAATATACAAGATACACACCATATCTTCGTCGACTTCAAAGCAGCCTATGAAAGTGTGAAAAGAACTGCATTATATAATGCAATGATAGACTTTGGGATCCCACCTAAGTTAGTTAGGTTGACCCAACTAACAATGCAAAATGTAAGCTCATGCTTTAGAATTGACGGAGAAAACTCTACTTTCAAGGCAATCAGACTATAGTGATAGTGGGCAGAAGTATGAGAGACATGGTGCAATGTTTTACAAGACTTGCGGACAAGACGGAAGTGAATTAGAACTTGTGGTAAACGAGGAAAAAACCAAATATATGTTGGTTTCTAAAATCCCCCGAAATATCCAACAGAGAATTCAAATTAACAACCATACCTTTCAGCAAGTCAAAGAATTCACATATCTTGTATCGCTAGTTAACGCAACAAACACGACAAGCGACGAAATAAAAAGACGCATAGCAATAGCAAACAGAACTCTTCACGGTCTCTAGAAACATTTAGAAAATAAAAATATAAAACGTATAGTAAAGCTCAATATATCTTCTTCTTCAAGTGCCATCTCCGCGGCGGAGGTGGGCAATCATCATAGCTATTCGGATTTTTGAGACGGCTGCTCTGAAAGTTCATTTGATGTACATCCATACCACTCTCTCAGGTTGCGCAGCCATGACATTCTACGTCTCCCTATGCCTCTCTTTCCTTGGATCTTTCCCTGCATAATCAGTTGAAGCAGTGTATTTCTCTCTACGTGTAATATGTCCGAGATATTCCAATTTTCTTGTTTTAATTATATTTAAAATTATATTTATATAATATAATATATACAAGACCTTAATTAGACAGGTTTTGATATATGTGACTGAAACGTGGACCTTATCTCAAAATGATGAAAGACTTCTTGGTATTTTTGAGAGAAAAATTCTTAAAAAGATTTTCGGGGTCGTAAATGAACATAGGCTATGACATCGAAGATACAACTTTGAACTATATCAGTTATACACCGATCCAGATATTGTGAAATTCGTTAAAGTGCAGAGACATAGATGGGCTGGACAGTACTGGACACATTGCTAGGATGTCAGATCACGAATACACGAAGGGATTAACATTTTCAAAACCAGAGGACACAAAAAGTAGAGGACAACCACGAAGGAGATGGATTGATGATGTGGAAGAAGACCAACAGATTCTAATGGTCAGAAGATGGGGGGAAGTTGCCAGGAATCGACAGGCATGGCGTGTTCTTTGTGAACAGGCCAAGATCCGCAACGGATTGTCGAGCCACTTATGATGATGATGAATGAAAAATAAGGAACAGGAACAGTTTACAATTTTCCATTGAGTTTCCTATGGCTCGTTTGACGATTCACCACCCGGTATATATACAAATACACTGAATTGATGTGTATACTTCGAGGAGAAAATAAACAAGAATTAAAGAAAAAAATAAAAACTCAAACACTATCTGAAGATATTATTCAAACCTTAAAGCCTCTTAGGCATTTATTAGATAATTACATCATATTCATCAATAAATTTTAATAGCAAAGTTAATACGCCACTCAACTAGTTATTTCCAAATACGCCACTGAACTCCCCTTGTGCTTTCCAACTCTAACTCTCAACTCCCCAACTATCTCCATTAAACAAAGTTTGATAACACAAATTCGCCTCAAACAAAGTTTTTCGATGCAAAACTTTACTAATGAATTCAACTCGAAACTCTCCGGGAGTTGTAGAACAGAATTTATACCTCCTCTTACTTCGAGTTTTTTGTTTTGAAATGTTTCTCTTATTCATTTGTTATCATAGCGTTTTATAAATTTTATAATGTTAAAAAATTGGAAATGTAGGTACTTACTTTTGTTTCGTGTAAATATTTAAACGATTATATTCTTTTATGTATTCTTAGAATAAAATAAAGAATACGAAATGAAATAAAGCAGTTGGTAAGAAGAACAAACATGAACACTGGGAACAGTTTACAAAAAGGACGGAATGCGACTTCTACGGTACACAAAAACAAATATTAAGATTCATAAGAAATCAACAGAAAGAAATGGAAAAATTGAAGGAATAGAATAACATACCAGCAAAACGAATGAGAAAGATAGAAATCAGTTTTTAGGAAGTAGAGATAGCCATAAATTCACTCAAAAATAGAAAGTCACCAGGACCAGACGGAATAACCAACGAGCCTCTAAAACAGGGAGGAGAAAGTATAACCCTAAAGATGACAAAACTTATACAAAAACTAATATTGCACTGCAAGATACCAGACGCATGGAGAAACAGCATAACGATACCAATGTTCAAAATAGGAGATAAAGAAAACCCCAACAATTATAGAGGTATAAATTTACTGAACACCGCACTTCAGCTTACCACAAAAGTCCTAACCAACAAAATTAATAAACTAACAACTTTAGCAGATGAACAACAAGGATTCAGATCAGGAAGATCCTGCGTAGACACCGTATTTGTACTAAGACAAATCACAGAAAAGGCCATCGAGTACATTAAACCAGCATATCTGTTTTATATACCTGACAAAGGCTTTCTATCGCATCCAAGTCGAAGACGTCTTACACCTACTGTATAAAAGAAACATTTTTTTTGAACCTATTCTCTATCCTTCCATTGTTGGATGTAGGTCTCCCCCAGTTCTCTCCATCTTTCCCTATCTTGAGCTGTTCTCTGCCATGTGGAACCTCCTTGTTTCCTGATGTCATCTTTCCACCTCGTCTGTGGTCTGCCTCTTGATCTCTTTGCATTGTATGGACGCCACTTTCCGATGGCATTGTTCCATCGTCCGTCTTGGAGACGTTCATTGTGTCCAGCCCATTTCCATTTCAGTTTTGCTGCTTGTTCTATCGCGTCTACTGTCTTTGTTCTGGTTCTGATCCACTGGTTACGTTTTCTATCTTTAAGTGATATACCCAACATTTGTCTCTCCATCGCTCTTTGTGCCTTCCTTATCCTATCCAAATTGGCCTGTGTAAATGTCCATGACTGTGCTCCGTAGGTGAGCACCGGTATTATACAGGAGTTATATACCTTGCTTCGTAAGTATAGAGGGATTGTTTGATTTTTCAGAACGTAAGAAAGTTTGCCGAACGCTGCCCATCCCATTCTTACTCGTCTCGATATTTCGGCTGTTTGATTTTCTCTGTTAGCTCTGATTGCTTGTCCTAGATAGATATACTCATTTACCTGTCCTATTTTTTCTGTTTGTATTTTTATTGCCTCTTGGTCTTCCGTGTTTGTCATTACTTTTGTTTTGTTGAAGTTAATTTTTAGGCCTTTTTGCAGTGATTTTTCATGAAAAGAAACATACTAATCAATATTATATACACCATCGAAAACATTTACTTCCATAATCGAATACAGGCAAAGATAAATGGAAATCTTACACAGTGTAAAGCAGTACAAAGCGGAGTCAGACAGGGTGACTCGTTAAGCCCACTTCTCTTTAATATAATAATGAACGAAATAATACAAGCAGTACGTAAAGGTCATGGTTACAGAATGGGGAACAAAAAAAATCCCAATATTATGTTTTGCAGGCGAGGCCGCATTAATAGCCGAGACAGAAGACAAGCTCCAAAGATTAAACACACATCTTTAATACAACAGCCAAGAAATACAGTATGATAATATCAACCGAAAAAACCAAATGTATGACAAATCTTAATACCCACTACGATGTAAAATCGAAATTGATGGGAAAATAATAAAGCAGGCCAATAATTATTCGGCCACACTTAAATTTATTTTCAGGGGCTCTTTGAATTTTGTTCAAAGCACAAACGTGCTTTGTAAAACGTCCTCAAAACACAAACTTTGCAGTTCAGTACTTTGGTATCAATTTAAAGTATTTCTTACATAAACAAGTAGACATGTGCTTCAAGGAACGATATGTGGCGCCAAATTCAAATTAAGAAACGTAGGTACAATGAAAAATATGAATTTTGATTAATTTGTACACATATGTGTACGCGTGGACCGACGAGGATATACTCACATGAAATCTTATGGTACCATCGCAAATATTGACGAATTGCGGTAAATTAGAAACCCATTTAGAACTTTTTTTGTTTAAAACGTATAATTATGAAAAAATAAAACTGATTGAGATTAATTTTATCCTCGAGATTCCCCATTTTATCCGGGACATATATGTCCCAGTCAGACTTTTTTGGAACATATATGTGGGACTATATTAATCCATCAGACACCAAATTATTACTTTATTTTAGTAGAGAAAAATCGAAAATACAAATAAAATCTCATATTTTGACAACAAATGGACTAAAACTAAGAACGATCGATATTTAATGAAAATGAAAAGGTGTGAAACATGGTTTGCACAAGGGTACATTGCAGCTCTGACATAGTGTGGTGGTTCGTTTTTCTTTTTTCTGAGAAGAACATCGTTGACATCTTCTACGGCTCTTTCCTTCTATAGGTAAATGATCTCCCATGTTGAACATTTTTTTGTTTCTTTGCTGGAGGACATCCAAGTAAAGTTGAGGCTTTTCTTTTAACAACAGCATGGCTTCTTCCCAGTGTTTTGGTGTTTTTGGTGTTTTTTCTTTCGTTTTTAGATCATTGTTTAGTACATAAGAATTTCCAACAGCCATCGTCAGAAAGTGAAAAAATTACTATTTTCCACCATTTGGGAGACTTCTGATCAAAGTCATACAAGCCCAAAACATGATCCAGGTCCACGCCGCCCATTTACTTATTGTACATGTCGAGAAGTTCAGGACATCGCACCTTCATTTTAGAGCCATTCTTCATTTTTCGTTTCACTTCTACTTGCTTATCACCAAAGCAATTGCTTACTGCTAACAAGTCTTTAGTATTTTGCCATCTGCAAACTATGGTGCCATGGAACCGAAAAACATGGTAAAAAAGTTCCATCGTTATGAAACCAAATACCTGGTTGCTACGTACCTTCGCCTTCTTCATCATTTTTGTCACTACTGCTTTCTTCTTCACTTTCGTCATTTATCATCTGATTCTCTTCATTCATTTTATTGCCTTCATGAAGATTGTAGTCTTCATCATCGGAGTCACTAGTGTCAAAAGGATCGACTTTTGATTCTGTGTCACTGGCAAAAATGGCTGCTGCTTCCTCCCCTAGCTCTTTCTGCTTCAATATCTTTCTACTCATCTAGAACAAAACAAGACCGTTGAGACACATATAACCCACCAAAAATGTCTGATGGGATATATTTCACCCACAAAACAAAATACTAGTTTTATTCAACAAATTTGCAACAAAAATAACCGCGCACAACTTTCCCTGTGGTAATCATCAACAAAACTACATAAACACATTCCGCAGATCAATATCACGGGAAAATAGAGCGCGAAAACCGTTCGAAAGGTTGCCTCTTACACAAATTATTCTTTTAAAATTGTTATTAAGTTCTTTAAAAGTCGGTTACGATTAAAATTCATGTAAAATAGGTTAGATTTAGTCAAACAGACTTAATGATTTCATGACTGGGATACATACGTCCCGTCAGACTCGAAAGGGTTAAACTTGTTGTGAACGACAACGACTTGTGAAACACAACAGCTTCCGGTTTATAAATTGATTCTCCTTGTTGGTTTTTTGTTTGTATCTACGATGTTTAGTATGTGCCTCAAACTGATAAACCTATCTGATATCTCTTATCTTTCCAGTTTTCAATAACCGAACCATTATTTTCTATTCCTATTGATGTTTTCTTTTTTCATTTTCTTTTTATCCAAAATTTCTCTTGGTACCCCTTGCACATATTTTCGAAACGTACCAACGTTGTAAGTTTTTCTTTCTGAAAGTAAATCTGCCAACTCTAAATTTTTATAGTAATTATCTGCTACTAGTGTACGTCCACCATCGATATAATTATTCATTAAGTTATTGCTACTTCGATCCCCTCTCTCCTTTATAAATTTCAGTTTCATGCGTGTATCCACTTTCGTGAGATAACTTAAAAATTTTTACACCCTATTCTGAGGCCTACGTACACTATATTTCCTGAAAATACTGCCGGAACAGTAACCGCCCTCTAAGTGGTACGATAGATTCATCTATGGATACTATCTCTGCGGAAACCTTTAGTTGCTTAAAATTCTTAGTCATCGCATCCCAAAGAGGTTTGATTTTGTAAAGACGATCATCTTTATTTGCCGTTTTATTATCAGCGAAATGAATAAACCGTAGTATGGCCAGAAATCTATTTCTACACATAATAATATGGTGAACAAAATAATGTCGATGCAGAAATGTTCGTGAACAGTAATCTGATATTTTTGGTAATTTAGTTAGTCCTATATTGCTCGTATACGAGCAATATAGCGAACCAACTCTAGCACAACATACTAAACTGCAAAAATTACGATGGGCAGGGCACGTGGTCCGCATGCATGAGAATAGAATCCCCAGAAAATTATTAAATGCAAGAATGCAGGGAAAAAGACCTGTTGGAAGACCTAAAAAGAGATGGGAAGATGAAGTCGATGAGGATGCCAGAAACTGCCTGGGAACGCGTTCATGGAAAAGAACAGCGGTAAATCGAGATGATTGGAGAAGCCTGTTGAAGGAGGCCAAGGCCCGATTTGGGATGTAGCGCCATTGGATGGATGGAGTTAGTCCCATATACAACAAAATGGCAAATAACTTTTCGATTTCTTTAGAAGACACGTCATTCCACTTTGGTTTGTACTTTTTAGCATTTTTATTAGTACAAGCTCGATACAACTACACGATAACAGCAACCAAATAAAAATCCAAAGAGATATCCGACAAGGCGATACGTTGTCACCTAAACTTTTCATATCGGCTCTAGAAAAAGCGATCAAAACCTTCGAATGGGGTGAGAAAGGAATAAATGTGGACGGAGAGATGCTACACCACCTAAGCTACGCAGACGATATAGTCCTGATTGCAGACGATTTGGGACAAATAAAGAAAATGTTGGAAGAACTTAGTACAGCCTGTCATAAAATCGGTTTAAAAATGAATATAACCAAAACAAAATATATGACGAACTTAGTACCAAGTAAACACCTTGAGATACAAAATGAAGAAATAGAACTGGTAGACAAATATATATCTGGGTCACGAAATTAAGATAAGTAAGGACAATCAAATAACCGAAGTATCCAGAAGAATAATACAAGGATGGGCAGTATACGGAGCTCTTTGGAACGTTTTTAAGAGTGACATCCCAACTAATATGAAGAAAAAAGTTTTCGACCAATGCGTGCTACCGGTGATGAACTATGGTGCAGAAACATTATCGCTTACAAAAAAAAAAACGCACAAAAACTAAGAGTAGCGCAGAGAAGAATGGAGCGATCAATAATCGGGGCCACTCTGCGAGACAGGATTAGAAACGAAGATCTACGAGCTAAGACCAAAGTCATAGACGTCATTGAAAGAAGCTGTAACTTAAAATGGAAATGGGCTGGACACGTTGCCAGAATGAAGGACGGAAGATGGACTCACAAACTAGTTGAATGAAGACCAAGAGCCGATAAACGTAGCAGAGGAAGATCACCAACACGATGGCGAGACGACTTACGAAAGACAACAAAAAACTGGATACAGCAAGCACAAGATAGTGCTTTGGAAACAAACAGGGGAGGCCTATGTCCAGCAGTGGATTGAGACTGATGATGAAGTTTTAAAATATCCGAATCAACAATAGGTTTGAACATATCCAGGTCGTAAATTGCAAGGAACATTTATTCTGCCTGGATCAGTAAAATCAAATTGTTTCAAAGATGATCCGTCTACATCATTCCACGAAATTGCAATCGGTTGATTGACATTTTCAGTACTTTTTGCTAAATCTAATCTAAATTGTGGCTGACAGCTTCAGATTCTGCTTCAGACTCGGGTTCCGATTCAGAGCTGGGCTCGTATTCCGATCTCGAAAAGAGAAATGTTTTTCGTCACTACCTTCTAGGTTTTGATTTTCACAACGGTATTACCTTGTTGGTCTGCTAGTACTTATTCCTTCATGGTCCTCAGACGCAGGTAAAAAAATGTACGTATGTTACCCCTAAATGTATTTATTTAAACTTAAATGTATTACCTTCTGCTTCCAGCTCATTGTACCATTGTAATTTTTGTTCTTCGTTAGGATACACATTTTACGAGGTATAGTTCCTCGAAGAAATCTTGAAATAGTGCAATTTGGAATCCGATTCTGTATCAGCTGCTTGTCCTGAATTTTTCTTGGTAACTTTTTTAATTTCTCCTCCAAAAGTATCTCGTAGACCAGGTCAAATTTTCTTTAGCTTAACAACTGAAAAAGAGTAATTTTTATTAGTATATTTATTATTTACATCAAGTATGTATTATATATTGTAAATATATAATACTTCTGTTTTAATATTTTAGTATTGTTGTGAATTTATTAATTGTTATGTCTTTAATTTATAATGTCTTTACTAATTTATTATATTGTTCCTACTTTAATTTATTAAAAGGCACGATAATTTATATAAGTTTATTTATCACTACATATACAATAATTTATTAGTAGGCGAGCGTAACAATAATATCGCGAGCGCGAATTTTCTTTATTAACTGCCTTCAAAATAAAAGTTCCCTCATATTTATACGAAAACAGCTGCTCTAGAACTGAATGGATGTTGACCTCAATTGACCTGGTTTCGCCTCGAATGGACAGGCCTAATTCCGGAAGATTCGAATGGAACCAGTTTTTTTATTACTTGGAGTTTATGCCAGCTATTCGAAAGGTCTCGTATAATCTAAAACAGAACAGCATTAGTCATAATATAATACGGTTATTTTAGGCCAGGATAATTATCGTAACATTGCCCCCCTCTTAAAAGATGGTTCCTCCTGGAACCTTGTCGGGACTGGAACCGGAACTGTATGCTGGTATCGGCAACTGGACCCTCTTTTACAACTTCCAGTTGTATAAAAATGACAAGGGACGGTTTTCTCTCCGCACCAGTAACTATGCGGATTGCAACAGACTAACACCTGGACTTCGGTGTCTTTAAAGATCTCCTCCACCATATTTCGGATGACCCTCCAATCTAATTGGCGGCACTCCAACTTTGGCATGGCTAACTTTTGCACGTCGGACTCTAGTACGTGCTCTCTCAATTGAAGTAAGGCTTCCCACACATCTCGGTAGGTAGGTTGGTCACGGGCAGTGTCTTTTGTTACCAGGTAGAAAAGGTAACGTGA
Organism: Diabrotica undecimpunctata; assembly: GCF_040954645.1. Taxonomy (NCBI): domain Eukaryota; kingdom Metazoa; phylum Arthropoda; class Insecta; order Coleoptera; family Chrysomelidae; genus Diabrotica; species Diabrotica undecimpunctata. The sequence continues at coordinate 126,809,933 of NC_092806.1, forward strand.
TGCATCTTGGAGTTTCAAGGTCTTACCGGGAGCTGGCACCTGGCATTGAAGTTCTGCAACTCGACCAAACTTCCTTCGAAAGACGGATGCCAACCCTGGTGCGTCTTTGATACTGGCCGGGATGGTAAGGGCCAGCGAGTAGTCATCGGGGAGCGCGAGTAGATCTTGCTTTTCTTCAGTGGTAACACCATGTCTCGCTTTACCGGTACCTCCATAGGCACCCATGAATTCCTCAAACGTGAGGTCAGACACGTCTTGGACTTGGTTTACTTCCACTTCTTCATCTACGTCGTGGTCACCTTCGAAAGACGCCAGCCGGTTATGGTGTACTATCATCGGCTTTCCCCTCGGAATCTTGCTTATTCGGTAGATGACATCGTTGATCTTCTCCATGATGAGGTATGGACCTTCCCAAAACTGCTGCAATTTGGGAGAACAACCTTTTCGCTTCTTGGGATTATACAGCCATACTTTGTCGTTCTTCTTAAAGCAACCCTTTTCGGCTTGTGTATCGTACCGTTTCTTCATTCGGTCGCTAGCGATCTGAAGGTGGGAACGGACCAACTCATGTACATCGTCCATTCTTCTTCGTAATTCGATCACATAATCTTCACCTGCTACATCTTCTCCAGGTCGACACCCAAATTCTAGATCACAAGGTAGTCGCATTTCGCGTCCGAATAGGACTCTGGCTGGTGTCTGGCCCGTTGATTCGTTAACAGCAGATCTGTAGGCCATTGTGAAGAACGGAAGGTATTGGTCCCAGTCTCGCTGATGATCGGACACCATCTTTGTCAAATACTTGCCAACTGTCCTATTCATTCGTTCTACCATACCATCCGATTGCGGATGATACGCGGTAGTTCTTGTTTTCTTCATGCCTAGTCTATCACATATTCCTTGGAATAGATCACTTTCGAAGTTCCTGCCTTGGTCACTATGGATCTCCAAAGGCACTCCAAATCGGCTGATATATTCTTGGATCAACTTATCTGCAACGGTGGCGGCCTTCTGGTCTGGAAGTGCGTAAATCTCGACCCACTTAGTGAAGTAATCCATTACTACCAACATGTACTTGCCCCCATTTTCACTTTCTGGAAATGGCCCTGCAATGTCCAAAGCTATTCTTTCAAACGGGCTTCCAACATTATATTGTCTCATAGGAGCTCTCCTTTTCCGGTGAGGCCCGTTACTCGTAGCACAAATAGTACATTTCTTACACCAGTCTTTTACGTCGTCGGAACTGTTCATCCAATAAAACCGTTCCCGAATTCGCTGAAGGGTTTTCCTTACACCAAAATGCCCTCCCGATGGACTGTCGTGTAACTGACGAAGTACTTCGGCTATTCTGCTCTTTGGGATCACCAACTGTCTTCTCCTCTCTGAACCGTCATCATTTTCCAGCACTCGTTTGAGCAAGCCATCTTCGATGATAAATGAGTCCCACTGGGCCCAATACGTCTTAACTACTGAGCATAGGTTTGATATTTCCTGCCAAGGTGGTCGACGGTTTTCCTCTTTCCATTTTCGGATTTTCTGTATAACTGGATCTCTCTCTTGTTCTTCCCTTATCTTAGTAGGCGTCCAGTCGTCGTTGACAATCGTCGTTCTTAGCACTGCTGCTTCCTTGGATTCCGTTTTGTTGCAGTGGGAACACTCTGCTGGGCATGGCCTTCTGGAAAGAGAATCAGCGTTTCTGTGGCTAACTCCGGCCCGGTGCTCAATCTTAAAATCGTATTCTTGGAGTCGTTCGATCCACCTGGCTATCTGACCCTCTGGATTCTTAAACTGCATCAACCACTTAAGGGCGGCATGGTCGGTTCGGATTAGAAACTTTCTGCCATAGAGGTATTGGTAGAAGTGCTCTACTGATTTAACTACTGCTAGAAGTTCTCTTCTCGTGACGCAATAATTCCGCTCAGGTTTTGAAAGGACTTTACTAAAATATCCGAGGACTCGTTCCTGTCCTCCTTGAATCTGAGACAGCACTCCTCCAATTCCCACGTTACTTGCATCCGTATCTAAGATGAACTCTCCTTCTGGCAGTGGATACCCCAAAATTGGTGCTGTTATTAAATGCTTTTTCAACGTTTCAAAGGCATTTTGGCAGTCTATATCCCAGCGGTATTCTCTTGCTTCCTCTGTAAGTCGCGTTAATGGCTTAGCGATATCTGCAAACTTCTTAATAAACCTCCGGTAGTAAGTACATAGTCCAAGAAAACTTCTCACTTGATGTTTGTCAGTTGGTTTTGGCCATTCCTTAATGGAATCGATTTTTCCCTTATCCACGGCCACTCCTTCTTTACTGACTATATGACCCAGATAATTGACTTTACCTTGAAATAGCTGGCACTTCTTGGGGTTTAGCATCAATTGGGCAGCTTTAAGTCGATTAAAAACGTTTTCTAAATTCCTCAAATGATCTTCGAATGTCTCCCCCAAGACGATTATGTCATCTAAATAAACCAGGCATGTTTTCCAAGATAACCCTCTCAACACATTTTCCATAAGCCTCTCAAATGTCGCAGGAGCATTACAAAGTCCAAATGGCATAACGTTGAATTGCCACAATCCAGATCCTGTGGTGAAGGCTGTCTTTTCTTTATCGACTGGGTCCATTTCTACCTGCCAGTATCCAGACTTCAAATCTAAAGTAGAAAACAATTTACTTCCAGCCAATGTGTCCAATGTGTCATCGATCCGAGGCAGAGGATAACTATCTTTCTTGGTAACGTTGTTCAGCAAACGGTAATCCACACAGAACCTCGTCGTTCCGTCTTTCTTCTTAACCAGGACCACCGGAGAGACCCATGGACTCGTAGAAGGTTCTATCACCCCGTCTTTCTTCATTTCCTGAACAATCGTTTCAGCTTCCTCTCTCTTCGCCTGTGGTAATCGTCGAGCTGTTTGACGAATTGGCTTAGCATTACCAGTATCAATTTTATGCTTAACAACGGTAGTTCTTCCCGTCTTTCCTCCTTTCGGTACGAAAATATCACGATACTGCCGAAGAAATTCCCTTAATTTCCTTTTCTCCATCTGATTTAGAGACTGTCCTGCAACTGCAACCATTTGGTCGAATTTGTCGTTGGAATTATCAGATGTTGTCGCCTGACGAATTATGGATGTCACAGGTACACAAGTTCCTACTTTTGTCTCTTTCTTTATGGTCACTGGGTAGTCGTTGACATTGATAAGTCTCACAGGAATTTCTTTAGCCGAAGTCACCAATTCCTTTCCAATTATGATTCCACGGCCAACCTCATCGTCGTGGTTCCAAGGCTCCATCATAACAGGTCTCCCTTCGTCTACAATTCCCTGTAGTCGCGCTACTATGATCGTTTCGCTTCTCGCAGGCACGACTGTATCTTCTGTAATGGCTGCTTGCACAGTGTTGTCATTATGTGGATGGAGAAATACCTCCTCGTTGCCAACTTTGATTACCTTATTCTTAAAATCCAATTGGAATCCATGCATATTCATTACGTCCATTCCTAATATAACATCCTCTTCGATGTCAGCAACTATAACAGTATGGACAAACTTTTCTGCTCCAATTCCCAATTGTACCTGGATTTCTCCATGAATGTTGGCATTTTCACCTGTAGCGGTCCGAAGTCGCAACATCGTTGGTAACAGTTTCTTTCGGCTGTTTATAACTGTCGGGCGTATAATGGTTCTGGTCGCTCCGGTATCCACCAACAACGTATGCTTTTTACCATTTATGTCTCCATCTACATATACACTATCTTCACGACATTTCAAAGAAGCTATTAGTATAAGAGGGTCTTTGGAAGAGTTCCGGGTCGAAGCTGCCCCCCTAAGGTTGACTCGTTCTGGTTTTCCTGATGGTGAGTTTCTTGATTTTATGGTCTTCTTTTTCTTGCATGTCATGCTTTTCATCAAATTAAAGAGCTGGTCAAGTTTATCTTCATCTCCTTCCTCTTTTGCAGTTCTAACTTTACTGTACCCGCCAGAGGCCTGCGTAGCTGACTCGTATTCGAGGGCGGCGGATAAGACATCAACCAGCGTCTTGTGACGAGCTAATCGTAGTGTTCTCTGCATTTCATGATCACGAAGACCATCAATAAACGTCTGAACGGCCAGTTTTTCCATCATGTCTTCGGGAGCTGTTGGATAAGCATATCGTACTAATCTGGCAATATCTACCTCATATTCTTGAAGAGCCTCATCTTTCTTCTGTCTACGATTTTTAAGCTGTGACTGATATACATGCTCCAAATGTTCGTGGCCATATCGCATATTTAACCTCTTCTTCAGTTGTTCGAAATCATCGGTCTCCTCTACGGCTATGGTCTGAAGCACATCTAAGGCATCTCCTCGAAGGGCGATAGTCAGGTTTACAGCCTTTTCTTTTTCAGACCATCCATTTGCTCTTGCGGCTGATTCGAACTGTTTCATGTAGTTGTTCCATGATGATTTTCCGTCGAAAGTTGGGACTTTAACATGAATAGAACCTCCACTTCCTTCAAATTTCGGCCGTGTCTCCAACTTAAATTTCGTCTCGTCTTCTTTTATCTCCACTGTAATCGGATTGTTACCTCTCTCTGCTGTCCCTGTTTCCTCCATCTTCTTTTCCATCTCTTTCCATATCTTTTCTTCGAAGGCTAACATTTCGGCAGCAACTTGGTTTTTTAATGAAGATATTCTATCGTCCAGGGCAGACATCTCAGAAGTGACTTTAGAGATTTCCGAAGAGATGTTAGCAGAGACTTTGCTTTCCAGCGAAGAAATCTCGTTAGAAACTTTGTCTTCCAACGAAGCGATGTCGCCGGAAACTTTGGCTACATCACCAGAAACCTTGGCTACATCAGAAGAAACTTTCGAAATATCGTCAGAAACTTTGTTCTCTAATGATGCGATGTCACCAGAAACTTTGGCTACATCAGAAGAAACTTTCGAAATCGACGAGAGGACAGCATCTTCAAATATATAAGTCTCTGGATCTAGTCCTTCTTCTAGCAAAGCGTTCTTTAGTCGTTGGACTAACTCAGCCTTTTTTCCGGTAGAAGCTAATTCTCTGTCTTCGAGATGTCTTCTTAAATTAGTCACTGTCAGCTCATAAATCGTAGCCATTTTCACAATTTATTTTATATTCACTTGTATTATTATTATAAGTCTAATTTATGTTCGATTTCACTCTGACACCATTTGTTGTGAATTTATTAATTGTTATGTCTTTAATTTATAATGTCTTTACTAATTTATTATATTGTTCCTACTTTAATTTATTAAAAGGCACGATAATTTATATAAGTTTATTTATCACTACATATACAATAATTTATTAGTAGGCGAGCGTAACAATAATATCGCGAGCGCGAATTTTCTTTATTAACTGCCTTCAAAATAAAAGTTCCCTCATATTTATACGAAAACAGCTGCTCTAGAACTGAATGGATGTTGACCTCAATTGACCTGGTTTCGCCTCGAATGGACAGGCCTAATTCCGGAAGATTCGAATGGAACCAGTTTTTTTATTACTTGGAGTTTATGCCAGCTATTCGAAAGGTCTCGTATAATCTAAAACAGAACAGCATTAGTCATAATATAATACGGTTATTTTAGGCCAGGATAATTATCGTAACAGTATATTTATATTTAAATATATTGTTTTAATTACTATAAAAAATCCAAGTATTTCAGATAATATTGTGTCATATAAAGTTTCCATCAAATAAAGAAAAGGCCAGTATAGTTAATAATTTGGACACAAAATGGAGATTTCCTAATTGCTCTGGTAGTATTGGTTTGCCAGCATATTCGAAAAAAGGCACCACTCTGGTAGTATGTTCCGAAATTACAAAAATTTTCCTTAATTTTATTACAAGGTATTGTTGAAGCAAACTACAGAATTTCTGTAGTTTCTGTGTTTCTGTTTCTTAAAGAACGATTCATTCTACACAAAAAGTGCTAATAAACATTTTTGTTCAAAATTATCCTAGCTACTTTGGGGTATCAAAATTGATATTCTCAGCAAAATTCTTGTTCGTATAGGGTAATTCGAGGAGAGATGGCCCACTTTTTTTAGAATGGATGTGTTTTTAAAAAATTTATTAAAATCCTTTGTAAAAGGTATATATTTAAAAGCCAAACGGGCTATGTTAGACAAAACGTTTTCGTAATCCATAATTCCATCATCAGTGTCTAAGAGTACATGAATGTAGACACTAAATATATGGGTAAAAACCTGTTAAAAAATTATTATTTACATTTGGTTTACAGTATTTCTTATAAAATGTTAAGATGTTAAAGTTACCGTTGGATTGATTATTTGTACCGTTGGATGGACATCTTAACATTTTATAAGAAATACTGTAAACCAAATGTAAATAATAATTTTTTAACGGGTTTTTACCCATATATTTAGTGGCTACATTCATGTACTCCTAGACACTGATGATGGAATTATGGATTCCGAAAACGTTTTGTCCGTTTGGGTTTTTAAATATATACCTTTTACAAAGGATTTTAATAATTTTTTTAATATATGGTATACAGCCAACTACAGAAACGTAGATTCCTTGTGTATTTTTAACGGTTTTTGAAATTTGGAAGTAAAATAAAACTTCATATAATGATTATAGTTTATTGATACTAATTTCAGTTATGAAATACAAATAAAACTTAAATATATTTGTTTATGTTAAAAAATATAAGTATGAAAAAAACATCTCACCCACATAACGGAGGAGAGTTGGCTCTATGAAGAAGGTGAGATGGCGTATTATAAAAAAAAATTAAGATAACTCATTTTTACGTTACATATAACTCATTTTTATGTTACATAACTAGTTAGGTACTTCTTGTTGAACAAATAAATTTGCCACAAAGGTCGCAGAAATTAAAGTATTTGCTACAAGATTCGTGAAACCATTTCTTGCAATGCATACATTGAAGCCAGTCGTCCGATTTGGGAGTTTGTGAATATATTTCTAAACATCCTGCACAACATTCTGCATCGGAATCATCATCCATATCTGAATCATCTTTGAGACTTATTGTTGTTGACTTATTATCAGAAGATTCTGAAACTAGTTTGATTTTGTTTGTATTTATTTTGTTTTGTTTGGTTTTGTTTTCTTTGCCTTTAGAAATAATCTTTTCATTTGTTTTTAAAACTTTCACTTTTTTCAAAGCCTTAGCTTGCTTTTCTTTCTCTTCTTTCTTTTATCTCTTTTCTTTCTTTCTAGCAATGGTTTCTTTGGAAGTAAGAATCTCCCCTAGCTGTTTGCTTCTCTTTCTGACCGCAGCTACTCCACGTTTATTTGGTAGAGGTGAGATTTCATCAAGCAATTTTCCTGGAGTAATTTCAGAGGTTACAGTTCTAATTGACATATCAACTTCAGAGTGATTTTTGCTTGTAGTTTCTGTACTCTGTAACAAAGTTCCCCCCTTTTGTCAAGCTGATAATCAATCCAGTTGCTATAACCAGCTTTAGGTTGTAATTCAGGCCTTGAAAGGTGAGGGTTAATTTCTTTTTCCTTCGGTACATTGTCCTCCATCGACAAAAAAGCATCGTCGGGAATTACAGAAGAATCCAAAGGTACAATTCCAGTTGATTCAAAAGCGGATACTGCGTTACTAACCGTAGCAGACTTTCCCCAAGCAAATTTCAGTAATTTCCCAAATTGAAGCCGAGTTATTTTTCTTTCTGGGTTATTCTTCATTAACGAATTGCAAGCAAATTGGTAATTTAATTTTAATGATTTAAAAAGCGCTCTGTCAAGAGGTTGCAAGAACTGTGTCGTGTGGATAGGTAGGCAAAATAGGGTTATGCCATTTTGTTCCGCATATTCAAGAATGTCAGGCTCGCTGCAATGCGAAGAATGGCATGCACAATCAGCAAAACATTGCCCTGTGGTTTTCGTGGAGTAAATTGGTCTCGTAACCAGGCCAAGAAAATAGAACTGTTTATATAAGCCAATTTTTCAGACATGTAAACCACTGACCCTGGACGCATTCCGTCTTCAAACTCTTTCTTTTAATTTTTTCCCTTAAAAATACATACAGGAGGTATTGCAGCATGCTATTAATGTTATTGTTTCGCCTTTCTCACCAGATGTGATGGCTGCTACGTTTTTTGAACCCTTTATGGCTAAAACATATCCTGGTTTATTATTTAGCTGTAGTCCAGTCTCATCCATGTTATAAATATGGCCAGGTTTATCTAATAGATCAAGTTCAATGAGAATAGACTCCAAAAGTATGAAGTTTTGTTCAACATCTTCGGCTTTTCTTACGGACAAATCTGGATTTCGTGAAAGAAATAATGTTAACAAAGGATATCCAGCTTTTTCAGTATTCTTGTTAAACTTATGTGGGATTTCCATGCGTTCGTGTAGTCGGAGCAAAGCCTCGTTGTTGCAGCTTCTTAACATGAGTTACAATTTTGCGTTCTACCAATCCCAGTGTTGAAGATGGTCCCAAAGTACGCTTTTTTACAATCATTGTTTGATATTCTTCTACGTAATGTAGAAGCTGGAATATTATATTCACGTGCAGCTTTATTTACTCCCATTTGTTTAGTATTTACTGCATTAACTGCCTCTGTTAATTGTTGCTCAGTCCATTGACCTCGACAAGAATTACCCTTTCTTATGTATTTTGTAAAAAATATGAAAAAAATTACCTCAAATCTTGGATGCAACATCTTTGATAAGAATTGTTGTACCCTTCACAAACAATAAACAAGTTTTTCGGAGAAAAAGTAAACCTTTTTCGATCATTTAAACACGCTTTAAGCACGTAATCATTTTCCAATGCCGGAGCAAGGTAAACTACCTTGCGCCGTCTCTCCTCGATTTACCCTAACTGTTAGAGGTTCAGTGGCATTTTCATCTCTAGGTGTACAGTGAAGCAAAAAAATAAACATTTATCGTTATGAAAAAAATTACCTCAAATCTTGGATGCAACATCTTTGATAACAATTGTTGTACCCTTCACAAACAATAAACAAGTTTTTCGGAGAAAAAGTAAACCTTTTTTGATCATTTAAACACGCTTTAAGCACGTAATCATTTTCCAATGCCGGAGCAAGGTAAACTACCTTGCGCCGTCTCTCCTCGATTTACCCTAACTGTTAGAGGTTCAGTGGCATTTCCATCTCTAGGTGTACAGTGAAGCAATAAAATATAGAAAAATCCTTAGATTAATGAAACGAATCAATCATATATTCAAAAAAGGGTTTCCTTTGTTGGATATTTTGGGATTTTTGAGTACTATATTTTTTTTGAGAATAAACCACAAGACTCTCTCATCAAGACTTCCACAGCACATAGTTCCCAGGTAAGTACACACATAGTCCAAGAGGAAGATTTATCAATATCCTTGAAAGAAACGGACGGTATCAAAAAACGGATCACATAAATAACAGAAAGCATAGGTCAGCGTTTCATGTCGATATAGGTATACCAACATCATTCAAAGTGTTTATTTTAGCTGTCAAAAGCATTTATTTACCACTAATTGACAACTAAATGGAAAAAGTTTGGTGACCTAAAGCGGTATGTTTCATTATAGATTAATAAAATCTCAAATAACCTGATATTTTAAAAAGTATTTCAGAATTTAAATGGATTGTTTTGCATATCTTTAATAAATGTGCTTAAAAATAAAACTTTGACAAAATCAGAATATATCTGATATTTCCGTTCCAGAAAACTTTTTAACTCGTATCTCTCCCCTAACTTTTGCAATTACGAAATTTCTTTGATGTGGAAGAATAAGTGCTTTCTTGTTAAACGGACAATTTATTTAGCTAATTCTCCCGAGTCAAAAAGAGATGTGTTTTGATAGATGAGGGGTTTTATTCAGAAGTAATGAGAAAACTTTGCAAAAAAAGTTTAACACCAAACGCTTGGAAAAAAAATGCTTGTCTGGCTTTGTTTTATTTGACTTTGAATAAATTCGAACGATAATATCACCACGAAAAACAGTGTCTAGGGTAAAATGCAAAATATGGAAAAAACAATCATGGACCAATCTGATATTTGGACTTAAACAAAAGGACAAGAAATATTAATACTCCAGACATTATCAGTTGTGGGAAATAAAATTGTTACGAAAAGAAAGCACAGATTGAAAATATTACACAGCAGATGTAAATATAGATAACTAAATTTAGATAAATATAATGAAATAAAAAAAACAATTAAAAAGAGAAATTGAGATGAGGAAATTATTAGATGAGCCATTAGATTGGAATTATCATTAGAAGACTCTCTTTTCCCCTCTTGAAAACTCTCAGCTTTATAGCAAAAGAAGTTTAAATATTTTAATCTAAAGATTTTTTGTAGATTAAACTAATGTAATGGTCTCGTCAATAAGCTCAACAAAATTTGAACGCCCTAAAATACATAAGGTAACATGGAGGTTACCAGATCAGAAAACATACAGGCAAATTTATCACATAATGATTAATAAACGAAAACAATCGTTAATAAAATATGTAAGAACATTTAGAGGAGCGCATGCAGATTCAGACCACTACATGGTCACAGCTACTATAAGACAAAGTTAAAATTGAAACAAAACAGAAAAACCAACATAAAAAGTGGAATGTCAATAATATGAGTAATGAAGAAGTAAGAAAAAAATATGAAAATCCAGTAAAAGTCAGGATAAAACAAAACACGGATAGTATAACCAAGAATGTAGAGAAATAACAGGAAAATAAGTGCAAGTCAGAATTAATTCACTAAGAACAGATAAAGAGGAAAAAAAAAGAATATAAAAAATTAAGAAAGAATGCTAGGAAAGTCATAAGACAAAGTAAGAGAAGATGGGTAAACAAAAAAAATGCAGGAAATAGAGCAGTTCTTTAATCTTTTTTACAAAAAGATTAAAGAACAAAACAAAAAATACAAAGGCAAAACAAACGAAAAAAAAAAATAAAGAGGAAACAGTGATAATAAAGGATCAAGAATACAAAGACACAAAGAGGAGAGACAGAGGAATTCAATATAAATATAGGGATGAAACAAGGAGATGCCTTATCAACAACGTTATGAAATCTAGCATTAGAATGTGTACTTCGAAATATAAATAAAGGAAATCTTGGAAAGGAAAGAACAAGAGGTGGTCAAATAATCGCATATGCAGACGATATTGCTATTATTGCAATGAACGCGAAAATAATGAAAGAAATGCCAGAAGAAATAAAAGAGAAAGAAGAGGTAATGGGACTAAGATTAAATCAAGAAAAGACAAAAATATTAAGATTAGGGGAAAAGCCAATGAAAGAAAAAATCAAAATGGGAAGTTCTGTGTTTGAGGAAGTAGAATACTTCAAATATCTAGAGTTACAATAAGCAAAACCGTCTGAAATAAAAGAAAAAACATTAGCAGCGTCATCAGGACTTCGATGTTGGCAGCCGTACAAGAGCAATTCAGGGTCTGGGCACGTAAACATCGTTTTCGTGAGGTTTTGAAAAACCGGCAAAGTTTCCCTTAATTCCATGAGTTTTGGTAAGAAGAAGGTGATTTGAGCTCAAAATGACATGTGGCAATTTTTGTAATGTGAGTTAATCACCGTTTGTTGTAAGCTGTATCCTGTGACAAGGGATTTGATAACAGTGCCTGAGAGTTAAGTAAGCCGACATGGTTTTAAGTGGAAAATAAGGAGCCGAGTTTGAAGGATCACATATTGTTATCATCCAGGAAAAACTAAAGTCCCGTTTTGGTATTTGATTTGATTTCTACCAAAATTTGTCCAGCCTCCTTTTTGTGTCTTCTGAAGGTCAGATTTTGATTGTTTGAAGTTTGTGGGACAATGTTTTTTTTTTTGTCAAAATCTAAAGTAACAAATTTTTTTTAATAATTTAAAAAGAAATAAATAGCCAGTGATGCGAGTAGTTTTGTTAATTTTTTCTAAATAAACTTCTTCCATTCTGCCCTGTCGGATACTTTTCTTCGCCACTGCCTGATGTTCATGGTTTTAAGATCCCTCTCTACGTCGTCTATCCATCTTTTACGGGGCCTTCCTCTTGTTCTGTTTCCTTGGTGACCAAGCCAGTTTAGTCTTTGTGACTTTACAAATCTAACAATATCTGCGCTCTGCATTAGGTCATCCAGCTCGTGGTTCATTTTAATTCTCCACGAACCATCGCTGCATTGGGTTGGTCCAAATATCTTCCTTAGTATTTTGTGCTCAAATATTCTCAGTTGATTTTCATCAGTGGTTGAGAGGGTCCACGTTTCACATCCATGTGTGACCACTGGTCTAATTACTGTTTTGTAGATTCTAAGCTTAAACTCACGATTCAGTAACTTACTTTTCATTAGGTCTTTGTATGCATAAAAGTACTTATTACCGCTAAGAATCCGTGCTTGTATTTCTTGACTGATGTTGTTGTCATTTATTATTGAGGTAGGGAAAAGTGGAGGCATATTTGTAGATGTGGTTGTCTACCTTCAAATTCTCATGTTGATTCGATTTTGTGCACTCTATATATTTTGTTTTACTTTCATTTATGTACAAACTAAACGTAGCAGCTTCTCGTGTCAGTTCTATAACTTTTTCGCTTAATACCCTTTTGTTGCGGCTTATTATGGCAACATCATCCGCATATGCGCATATTTGCATTGATCTTATATTATTACAGCCGGTTATATCCAGTTTTCTAACAACAGCTTCTAAACTTAGATTAAAAAGTGTTGTTGATAAGGCATCACCTTGTCTAACTCCATTTTCAATATCAAAGGCCTGCGTCATATCGTTATATCAAGTTGTAAATAGGTATGTTATATTCAACACATTTTTCATGTATACCTCTTAACATATGTATTTGGTCTATAGTTGACCTCTTTGGTCTGAAGCCACATTGGTATTCACCAATCATCTCCTTCGAAAACGATTCCAGGCGGCTGTTTCTAAATAAACATTTATCGTTGATACACTAAGATTCGCTCTCATAACAATTTAAACAGTTTATAAATAAATACAAGTTTTATGTATCAGCTAATTGTCATATTTTAGTTTTTTTTAATTAAAATTAACTTTTGATAATTAATAATTCAGAAAAGCTTGGTAAAAGCTTGATAAAATAAACATGTAATTTTTTCACTTTAAACTAGGAGTTTAGAAAAATATTTCTTTTAAAAAAATATTCACCCTTAAAAAAATTAGAAAACAAAAACCCTAAACCAAGCAGCAAGAGAATTTTTTAAAACGGCGTCCCAATTTTAAATAGTTTAGAAATCTTCTTGCTTAGTATTTGCTCCGGACATTTCTGTAAGTATTTCTTGATTTCTTTTTCGTAGCTGGTTCTCCCAATCCCCCAAAAAAAAATCCTTATCCACGACCTTGCTCTCCAACCAAAACACGAGTAGCCGTTCGTAAACGTTTAAATTTTTTTTTGCTTACCCTATCTCCAAGCCCAGTAAGTGTTTATTCCCCCTATAAGCAAATAATATTGTTACAGGTTTAATGATAATTGGTTCTAATAAGCATTCATCAATTAAGAAATCTAAGTTCCATAACTGTTCTTCCTCTCTTATTGCATGCTGTAAACATCGTTTCCAATTTTCGCAGTGACTTTCGATATTGGAATTGGAATGCACTGTTGTTTCTCACTACGTCACCCTTTACTTGTGCTTATAATAGCTCTATAGGGTTAAGTTGACTTTGATATGAGGGTAAACGAAGTACAATTATTCCGCGATCTTTAGCTTTTTCATCGATTACATATTTTTTATATTTTTCTTAGTGTTGTTGAACGATATTCAAGATTTCTTTTTAAACCATGATATTATCAAATGTGATCTATTTTTCTTTTAACAAGTTAAGTAACTCATGCCTTTTTCCACGCCAAAGATTGTGGTTTTTCAATTAAACGAAAATGGGAACAGGCATTAACAGAATTTGGTGATATGTTACTAACTCTCTCAAGGAAATAGTCTTTAAATATGTCTGCAGTCATTTCCTCATGATAATCTTTTGGTTCTTGAAGTAAATTCTAATAAACCACCATATACAAAGCCAGTTTCAATTGCAATATGAGTAATTATTAGTCTACGACCTTTTCCAATAGGTGAGTTCAAACCAGACTTTCCATAAAAGCCTGTCGCGAATTGGTAATATCTTTATGAACCCAACATTTTGAAACAGTGTGGCTATTCGTTTAACCAGGTTTCATCTTAATACTAAATTATTTTTCCTTCTATTCGGAACCTTTTAATTGTTCTTAGATTTTCTCTTCTCCAACAAACAATATAATTTTTGTCAAGAAATAAAGTTTTTTGTTACATTTTTCCAATTCTCCAAGCACGACACATTCTCCAGCTTTTCTTTCTTTTAAAAATCGATAAATTGTTGCTCACAACTGAGCAACAACCAACGATTTCCCGAACAGTAATGTTTAGAGTTTTGTGAACTAACGCACCATGCACATTCAATATAATAGTTTCTTCCTGTTGAGAATAAGAACTTTAACTGACCAGTTTCTGTGGATTAAAAGTTGACGTTGTTGCTATCCTGCTATCCTGAAATATAAATATCACAACACCCACAACATAACTATCGTTAAATAACTATTTTACAAATTATACCAAACATCTGACTGTAATCACCGATTGCAAGCAAGCAATTTATTTAAACCCAGTCTGTGAGACATGTTCACCCCTAAGAATTACGTTCGAGTGTAACAATTCATTGGAGCGAGGTTTATTAACTCGAGTTAAAAAGAGGAGTCACTCCATCGCGCTCCAATGCTCCAGACCATCCCTTCCTCCCTATAGCACTCTGATGCACGGTAGGGGCACAACTATCAGTCAAATGCTCTTCATCTGGGAGTCCTGGGTAATAAAACTCCAACATGATTCCCTAACCGATTCAAATTCAGGACAGCGTGACGCGTCTTGCTCCTGTAATCTTCTAGTGACTTGTCCACGAATCTAAAATTGCTTGCTTGGGCTACAAGTCTCCCCTCCAGACTAAGTCCAGTTCGAAGACTTGGTGCTCAAGTGTTTGGGCCCTACTTGCCCGGATTTTTTTTTTATTTATTTTTTTGTGGTTGGATTTCACTGGGTTTTTATTAGTTTTTTAAAAAAATTTTGTTGACCTAGGCCATCATCATCATCATCATCTTGGTGCTATAGCCCTTAGAGGGCCTCGACCTTCTCAAGCTTTCTACGCCATTCTATTCTGTCCCTCGCTTGCATTTTCAAGTTGCCGACTCCGATCTTCTCGGCATCTTGTGTTACCCCTTCCCTCCACCTCAGCTTTGGTCTACCCCGTCTTCTCATTCCCACGGGTTGCGCTGTTAGAATCTTTTTTATCATGTTTGACTCAGGGGCCCGGGCTACATGTCCTGCCCACTGCAGGCGGTTTCGCAAAATTATAGTGGTAATATCTTTACCACCAAACGTATGCTTGTAGATATTCTGCAGTTCAAAGTTATATCTACGCCTCCATATTCCGTTCTCACAGACCGCTCCGAATATCTTGCGTAGCACCTTTCTTTCAAAAATGGATAGAGCGGATTCATCTGTTTTCGTTAGCGTCCATGCCTCTGATCCATATGTTAGAACGGGGACTATCAGTGTTCTATACAGCCTTATACGAGTTTTTTGAGACAGACGTTTGTTAGCTAAGTACTTTGATAGACCATGATAACACCTGTTTGCAATTATTATTCGCCTTTTTATTTCCTCAGATGTGTTATTATTGGGGTTAACCAATGTCCCTAGATATATGAACTCTTTGACTGCTTCGAAGTTTTGGTCATTGATGATTAAATTTGTGTCAACATTTCCAGCTCTTGTGTTTGTGTTAGTCGCCATGAATTTGGTTTTATTTTGATTTATCTGTAACCCCATTCGTTCTGCTGCTGCTATTAGCTCAATTAGGATTTCCGCAGTTCTCGTCCTAGTTCTTGTTATAATGTCCACTTCGTCTGCATATGCTAGAATTTGGACTGATCTATTAAATATTGTTCCCCTGCTATCTAAATTAGCGTCTCGTACAACTTTTTCTAAGGCGACATTAAAAAGCTGACACGCCATCGCATCTCCCTGCCTTAACCCCCTATGTATTTGAAATGGGGTTGACGAGTCGTTTTGAATTTTTACTGCTGATAGCATCTTCGCCATTGTCACTTTTATCAAACATATGAGTTTTTTTTAAATTCCTAACTCATTCATAGCGTTGTAAAGACTTGGTCTTAAGACACTGTCATATGCCGCTTTAAAATCGACAAAAATATGATACATATCTATGTTAAACTCTTGCGCTTTTTCGAGGATCTGTCGTAGTGTAAAGATCTGGTTAATGGTTGAACATCCACGCCTGAATCCTGCCTGATATTCTCTTAGAAACATTTCAGTATAAGGCTTTAATCTCTCTTGCAAAATATTTGACAATATCTTGTATGCTGTATTTAGGAGAGTTATTCCGCGGTAATTATTTGCATTCCAGTTGGTTTCCCTTTTTGTGTAACGGGCAAATTAAGCCTAAGCTCCATTCTTCAGGCATTTGCTCCTCAGACCAAATTCTACAAACAATTTCTCGCATCACCTTGGTGAGCTGCTCTCCACCGTGCTTAAATAACTCTGCTGGGATGCCATGGCTACCTGGGGACCTATGGTTCCTTAGTTTTTCTATAGATATTTTCACTTCATCTACCGAGGGGGGTTCCACGAGTTCCTCATTTCGGTATCCCAGCTCTATATTGTTAGTAGGTTCCCCTTCCAGCAACTCTCGAAAGTGCTCTACCCATCGTAAAAGGATATCCTCTTTGTTGGTAAGTAAGTTACCTTCCTTATCATTACAATAGTTGATTCTCGGTTTGAATTCTTTTCTAATAATATTTATTTGACGTTAGAACTTTCTTGTTTCTCCGTGACTCATATGGCTTTCGAGCAGTTCTAATATGTCATTTACCGAGACTCGTTGCTTTTTTCGGTGTATGCGTTTTTCCTCTCTCCTTAAGTTTTTGTATCTATCTATTGTTGTTCTAGTTTTTCGTTGTTGCATGGTCCTAAATGCCTCGTTCTTCTCATCTGTTATTTTTTTGCAGTCTTGGTCGAACCAGTCGTTTCTTTCTTGGGTTCGGGATATTCCCAATGTGCTTTCGGCTTCTAATTTCAGAGCCTCCTTGCAGTTGTTCCACATTTCCGTGCTTGACTGGTCGACTGCCCAGGTGTGTTTTAGGGTTTCTTTTATATGTGACTGGAACTGTTTCTCTTTGTTTTCATTTTTTAGCATATGTAAATTATATTTTACTTGTCTAGTATCCCTTTCTTTCTTGGCATTGGAACCTAGGCCGCTTTTAATATTTTTTGTTAATTTTTTTTTGTATGATGTCTATGTGAAGGTCCTAATGGTGTTTTTTTGGTCCTATCCCCTTGGATCCCACACAGTGGGGCGATTTGCAGTGTTTATCAAATTTTTAGAGCTACGAACTATCCTCTGTTTGTTTATTTTTCTCTCAGGGGTTTTTGTTTTTCTCTCTCGTGATTTTGTTTGTTTGTTTTCTTGATTATTTATTATGTTTTCTCTCACTACTTTTTATTTTGTCTGACTTCGCTTTTATTTGGTTCCTTTATTTATTCCACTATTTGTTGTTATTGAAAGCGTCATATCTCATGATCTCTCGCAGTATGGAACTAGGGTGGTTTTCCAGTTCTGCGAATTTAATTCTGGCTCTATCCTTCATTATTTCAGTCACTTTGACTTGTTGTACATAGCTCCCTTGTATATGAAGCATTCTGCTACAGATATTGGGATGTTAATGGCTTGTCTTAAGTAGCTGTTGTGAACTGCTTGAATCCTCTTCTTTGTAGTATTACAGGTGTGTCCCCATGCGAGAGATGCGTATGTAAGTATCGGAAGAATAATACTGTTTATTAATCTCATTTTGGTTTTTATCCTTAATTTGCTTTTTCTGTCTGTGAGTCCCCTAATGGATACTTTAGCTATGTTGGCTTTTGCACTGTGGCGTCTACGTACTTTTTGAATGTGAGTCCTTTATCCATGATGACTCCAAGGTATTTTGCCTCGCTTTTCTACTCGATGGGATTATTCTGTACCGTAAGTTGTTCCTATGGTTGCTGATGTTTCTTTTTGAATAGCACCGCTTGCGTTTTGTCGAAGTTTATGGCGATTTTCCATCTAATACTCCACTCCTCGATTTCGTCCTACGCGATTTGCAGGTTGTTTACTGCTATGTCTACATTTCGGTGCTTGGCCGCTATTCCAAGTGTGCAACATTTACCACGACACTGCAGTGTCGTGGTAAAGGTTTAATAGTATTCCTGGTGTTCTGGGAACGTCTGCGGTAAATATTGAGTACAGCAGGAGAGACAGGACCGCTCCCTGTGGCGCTCGAGCCTCCGGGGTTCCGAGTTCTGACAGGACTTGCCCTATTTGAACTCTGAAGCTCCGGTTTCTCAAGTAGGAAGAGACTAGTCTCGCCATTGTGCTGTAGCCATATCCTCTCATTTTGTATATCAGCCCTTTATGCCAGACTCTGTCGAAGGCTTTGCTTACATCCAGGACGGCTGCTCCTGTGTACTGCTTATCGTTAAATCCATCTGCTACGTACTTTGTTAATCTGAGTACTTGCAGCTCGCTGGAGTGGTCTGCTCTGAAGCCAAACTGTGCTTCTGGGATTATTTTAAGCCTGTCCGTTTCAGCTTGTAATCTGCTTAGGATGATTCTTTCCACAATTTTTCTAATTGCTGAAAGTAAGCTAATTGGCCTGTAGTTTTGCGGGAACTTATTGTCTTGTTGTTAGTTAAGAATACTATCGCTCTAGCCGGTAGGTATTTTAAGGCTCTGTTTATTATTTGGTTTAGGCCTGGGGCTTTCTTAGGTGAACTATTCGTGGTCAGTTCGTTTATCTCCTCCGGTGATGTTGAAGGGATGATGTTGTTAAGGTCCTCAGGCCTTTGTCTCTGTTCCTCGACTTCTTCGGTGAGGTCGAGGTCTTCATCTGGGTGGGAAAGCACCGATTGCACATAAATATGCAAAATATATATAAAACCCACTGACTTTCAAGGACTTTCTGATTTTTAGACCTTTATGTACCGATAGATTTTGTACCTTCCGTAATAACCTGGATTAACTTAAATTTTTTAGAAACGAGTTGTCTTCTGATTTTGTGCAGGAGTTAATTGAATTTTATTCTAAGGTGAGTGCTATCATTATTTTATTAGTTGTTTTGTTTTTATATATCTTATAATATTTTATATGTAACAGACTAAAACATTTTATACCATTTAAATTTGTAAATATCTAAATTGACGAGTGGTAATATTACTTTTCGAAATTGATGTAAAATACTGGGTTTAAATTTATCAATGCATTTTAACTTACCCTGTATCCGACTTGTATAGTTTATGGAGGATAATGATATACGTTAGAGAATTCGTGCTATCATTCTTAAAAGGACAGATTATAACTTGAATTTTAAAAAATACTTATAGCGAAGGATTAAAAAAAATGAAATATAAACAATAATTTTTTGAGCTAAGAACTAGGAAACAAAATATAAAAAGTATCGCGATTTTTTACATATATCTTAAACACGACACAATGTATCTCTATTTTCTTTAAAAATAAATATTGCATCACAAAATTTAGAAATTCCAGTGAACATGCAAAAATTCGTGCCAAAACTTCTGAGAGGATACAACAATTTACAAATAAACCAGATCGTGGTCTGTAGGTCGTCTAACTTTTTTTTGAAAACTGTCCAAGTTATAATATCTATTTGCATACGCACAGACAGTTAATTCATTTTTTCGTCTGCCCACGTATCCATTTCAATGTTTGGATGAGATATAGCACGCTGCACGATTAAAAGATCGTCAAATATTTGTTACGCGAATTAATATATGAACTGTCACTATTTCCAATGGTCTTCACTAAAATAACACTTTAACTCCTGGGCCTATTTATCCGCATAAGTTGTCACAGCCTGACCACTTTTTTTTCATGTTCTTTAATAAAATGCTTTATATGTATGAGTTAATTCATATAATGACATTTTTTTTATTTAAAAAGGGCTTTGTAGGGTGTGTTTATTTTTGATACACGCAGTTCACCTAGACGACTTTTCATAATGTCATTACCCATAGCCTATATGTATTGAAATTGATACACATTATTTATGAAACTTTATTACGAAAAAACCTAAGCAAACATCTAAACAAATTATTTTAAATATACATTATGTGTTTTAAAAAAACAAATGTTACACATAAATTTTTTTTCTCTACATTCAGTGCCAGTACACCTAGTGTTGCACTGTTTGGAATTCTTAGATGCATGTGCGCGACCAAAGGATTTTGCCAGTGTGGTGTAACATATAACACATCGTCCTCTTTGGTCATATTCTTCCAGTCTATGGTGTGTTTGTTGAGGGTTTGTAACATTATTGTCTTTGCAAATGGCAGTCACTAATTCTTCGCGAAATTGTGTTACACCCATATTTTTGTTCAAAGCTTTGTTGTACAGAATTATCCTACCTACTGTAGGAAGCTTTTTGATCAGAGATGTCAATGTAAGATTTAACAGAATTATATTCTACTATTTTTTTTTATTCCTGATTTTGTACGAACGTCGACCATTTCTGGACAAGATTTTGTAGTCAAAAATGTTACCTCTGTTTTGTCGATCCATTTTCCTACAATAACTTTTGTGTTGCTCTGTAGCGCCATCATATCTCCTTTATTTAGCTTTGCTTCAAACACTGACTTAGGATTGTATTTCCTATTTTTTTTTTACGAAGTGTTTCAATTAGATGAATATTGTTATCATTTAGTTCGTGTGCCAAATTGACACTAGTGTAAAAATTGTCTGTAACCAAAGTTCTTCCTGAGTGTAGAACTTTACTTACTTAATCAGTAGAACCCATTTGTACCTTTCGGTGTTGGGCCGTTTACAATACAATTCATTAAATTACAATATTTGACAGTCTTCAGTAACCAAAGTTCTTCCTGAGTGTAGAAAAGGTTGCATTAATTCCATGATCACTAGGGATGCTAGTGATTATTCCTTTGGTCTTTTTTGCTTTCCGCCATAAATTTTTGCTTGATATGTGTAGCCGCCTTTTCCGCAGAGTTTGAAAACTTTTTCTCCATATTTATTACGTTTGCCAGGTATGTACTGTAAAAATGACAAACGTCCTCTAAAGGGAATCATCGATTCATCAATGCAAACGTATTTGACTGGTACCAAAGCAGATTGACAACTTCTATTGAACGCCTGCAACAATGGTTCAACTTTGAACAATCTGCTTCCTTCGGGACAAGCTTCATTATCTGAAAAATGGAAGCAAGCAAGAAGAGCTTCAAATTTACACCTCGACATGTTTGTCTTCTTGTATATTGAGCAATGATGGATAAAATTAGTGCTCCAGTAATCTCGTAGTCGTGGTTTTGTATTCAAACCCATCCATATCAAAATTCCCAAAAATTTTAATATTTCTTCTCTGTTAGTATCATTCCAGTTAGTGAGATATGAATTTGTCTTAACGTTTTCACGATTTATAGCATCAATAATTTTTTGTTCGGCATATCGATTTGTTTCCTGCACTAAAATATCGAGTATCTCGTCTGTTAGAAGTAGTCTATAAAATGTTAAAGGTGTATCATTTTCCCTACTTTCTACAACTGTACCAAAAGAAGTATTTTTATGTATAACGTCGAATGTATTCAAATTTCCATCAACATTGTTCTATATAACATTTGCCTGTAAATTCCCTATATGAGGATTTACCATATCTATATTATTTAGATCTTCAATTTCAGATTCACTTTCGCTTATTTGCAAATTTAACTGTTCATCTTGAATTCTAGGTTGACTTAACATTATTTCCACTTGTTCCACTTTCTGCTGTTTTGTTTGTGGTTCAAAATCTGAAGAGTATTCACTGCTATCGGAAATATCAGTGTATAATGGATCGACATCTGAGTCATCAAATTTACAATCACTTATTTCGCTAAGATTTTCAGCCAGATGCTCAAGTTCGTATAAAGGAAGGTATCTCTTGTTATTTTTAGACATTGTACATAAACAAACCTGACTACAATAAAGGTCTAACAGTAACTGGTATGCCACATGCCACTCGCCGATTTTGTGTCTCCAAATTTTATCTACAATGTTGCCGATTTTAGTATGCTAGGATTACCGAACTAACATTGAAAATTGGTTACCACAGCCTAAAGGAATGATAATACACGTATAAATACATTACAACTGCGTTCGGACCACATACACAGTCGCTTGAATGCGTTCTACTCTTGTGTATCAAATTCATACACATAGGCTCAGGGAGAGTACCTGTTGTGTATTATATATTATACACATAGGAGTCAAAGTGATGATAATGGATAAGACATCGACTGGAACGGCAAATATATTAAATTTGAATATAGGAAACGGCCAAATTTCTTACTTCGATAAATTTATTATTAATTTCAAATAATGGAAAAAGGAAAGTATTTTTAAGTGTGTAAACATTTAGTTCCTCTTTAGTGCCAAATCCTTTTCTAAATCCCGGTTGGTTTCCTATTATTCTATCGTCTAGTTTTGTTATAGACACGTTTATGTATTACTCGCAAATTATAGGGGGAAAGAATGGAATTGGAATTGGTAGGAAGAAATATTCGTGAAACATTCGAACCAATTAAACAACCTTTGATTAATATAATTTTGAGAAGAATTTCCGAAGTGGAAATCGAAACGTTAAAATAAATATATTTTAAACTAAAATTATGGTTAGTTCCCAGTAAAATTAGTAAATAAGATTGATGATGATTCAAATCGGATTAAACATGGTGACACGAAAAGATAAGACAGTAAGAAATACTACAAATAGATCAAATTGGTTTGAAATATTTGATCATAAGTAAAGTTTAGCAGTGATATTAATGCATCAAGGATATAAAAACGTTTAATGATAAAACATAACTATGAACATTATTTTAAAGCTTATTTTGTCTGTGATAATACTTTGTAAGCATATTTATGGTTAATTTCCTTTATTTAGATATATTTAGAGACCCAGGTGTACAGAAAACCAACAAACACCAACAGATATCTAAATTATAAATCAAATCACAATATCAATGTTAAAAAGAGTGTGGTAAGATATTGAGATATTAAGATATTAAAGATTCATAAAAAATCCCGAAAAATACTCATTATAAATTATATAAATTGTTTACATATTTTTATTAGATCAATTAGAAACTAGAACACGTATTGTATAACATTTAAACACATTCTTAAAGCAAAGTGCAACCTTGCAGGCTAGCAATTTCAATAATATCTGGCCCAGTGAAAGAGCCAATTCGTCATAGGTGTTATGATATATAAAGAGTAGACGAGGAATCAATAATATAAGTTCGTTAGTCAGTCATAATAGTTAATTTATTCGAAATGTATTAAGTATGTGTTAAGTAATGTGATCGATACGCTATTCCGTATGTATATAAGTAATCAATAAACGAGATACATCACAAGTTAAATATGTAGTTGTTATCCCTCATCCAAGGCAAAATGTAGTTACATTCGAGAAATATAATTGATTTATACATTGGCGGTATGATGAGATGCAGGATTTGTTTACCAAGTTATCCAGGCATATCTTTATTCTTCTTATTCTTCTATTACATGGTGACCCTGCCATCTACTATCCTTATTCGTTTTTATTATAAGGGACTCATAGAAAATGATTATCCTTTGTCGTTTATAAATAAGGAATTTTCAAGAATAGACCAAATGGAACAGAACAAATTAGAACGGGATCCTATAACATTTACAAGAAATAATACGAGGAAAATAACAATACCATACATGATATCAGAAAAGATTTGAAACGATAGGAAATACATTCAACATTTTAACAACATTCAAAAAAACAAACACATTGAGATATATTGTATATAAAATCAACCTAACAATGAACAAGAAAGAACAAAGAATTGTATTTATAAAATACCTTGTGAATGCGAACATTTTTATTTAGGTGAAACTTCAAGACCACGTGAACAACAATCTTATATTAAATATAGAGAATTTGATAGATCGAAAATATGTTAAACATATAGTGTTCTTCTTCTTCTTAAAGTGCCCTCTCCTAAATGGAGGTTGGCTACTACAATTTTAAACTCTTCTCTATCTTCAGCTGTTCTTATTAGCTGTTCAAAATTTAGCCCTGTCCATTGTCGGATGTTTCTGAGCCACGATAGTCTTTTCCTTCCTAGGCCTCTGTTTCCCTTGATTTTTTCTTTCACTATAAGTTGGGCATATTGGTACTTATTATTTCTCAGTATGTGGCCTAGGTATGATGTTTTTCTAACTTTTACTGTGTTAAAAAGTTCTCTTACCTTGCATATTCTATGCAGCACTTCTTCGTTTGAGGTATGCGATGTCCATGAAATTTTGAGTATTCTCCGGTAGATCCACATTTGAAAGGCCTCCAATTTATTTACGGTTGATGTTTTAAGGGTCCACGTTTCAACTGCATATAGAAGAGTCGACCAGACGTAGCATTTTGATAAACGTAGTCGAATTTCGAGTTTTATTCGAGAATCACAAAGCAGTTTTTTTATTTTTTCGAAAGATTTTCTGGCCTGTTCTATTCTCGATCTTATTTCTAGATCAGGATTTAGGCTGCTATCGATCCAACATCCCAGGTACTTAAATCTATTGACCTGTTCTAAAATGTGCCCATTTCTTGTGCAAGGTTGAGGTACGTTTTGGTTTTTTCGGATTGACATCACTTTGGTTTTTTTAATGTTTATTTTCATACCAAATTGCTCACAGGTCGAGTTGGTCTTGTCGATGAGTCGTTGTAGACCTAAGTCGGAATCCGCAATTAACACTGTATCATCGACGTATCTGATACTGTTGATATTTACGCCATTCACCTTGGCTCCATCCTTGGAATCCTCCAATGCTTCTTTAAATAGAAACTCGGAGTAAAGATTAAACAGCAGAGGCGACAGAACACATCCTTGTCTAACTCCCCTCCTAATTTCTACTTCTGCGGATGTGGAACCTTCGATCCTAACTCTGGCGTTTTGGTTACAGTACAAGTTTTTTAAGAATTTGATGTCTTTTCCATCTAAACCGACTTCTTGCAAACGTTCTAATAGTAGGTCGTGTCTTACTCTATCAAATGCTTTTTCGAAGTCTATAAAGCATATAAATATATCTTTCTGTTGGTCGTAGCATTTTTGGGCGAGAACTAGTAAACTGAACAGTGCTTCTCTCGTTCCCATGCCGGTTCTGAACCCAAACTGATCGTCTCCGATGATTGTTTCGCACTTTCTATAGTGTAGAAAGATTCAAGTATAGTCCTGAAAAAAACAGATGGTAAAAAGGGAAAAATCAAAGACACTGCTCTAATTATGTTAAATGAATCCAATTTCGTCGCAAATTCCTCGGAATAATGTAGTAAGATCTGGTTACCCATATTTAACGAGAAAAACAATAGAAAGAAAATACCACTATTAGTCAATAACATATCAAGATTGGTGAGAATATTGAAATAAAATAAATGTACGACAAATCTCATGCTATGATTTTTCTGACGGATATTTTTAAGTTGAAGTTGAATGTTGAAGTTGAAGTTAAATATTTTTCATGTAATTGAATAAACTTACAATAAAGTCGTCCCAGGAACGCAACTCAAAATATTGGCAATATTGTTTTAAAGTCATCTACTTTAAAATGTATAATGTATATTTGAATTTTTAATATGAATGAGTAAGAAATAATAAAACTATTAGAAGAGTTTTTTATTACTAAGCAACACAAACAAAATTCGTTTAATTTATTAATGTTTTGTATTTGGAAATCGAAACGTCAAATAAAACTTAATTTTAAAGTAAAGTTGTGGCTTATTCTCAACAAAAATAGTAAATTCCTTTATTTTGTTTCAGGACCTGACAGTAACTGACGATACAGTTCTAGAAGAGCATAATGAAGATCCTTCTTTGCTGCAAATGCGACTTATTGGAGATGGAGGTAAGAGAGACAAATCTGTGTTTATTGTAGACTACTTGTAGGATATATCGCCCGTTGAAATTTAATCCATTTCAAAGATAAGCGTGTCTAATTAATCATTACTTCATTAATAAATTCTATTATAATTCGATAGGGATTACCGCTTTTATAAACAGATACTCGGCCTCGATTGCCATATGTACAGCTGGTTCCTAAAAAACTGATACGACTCTTAGTAAGAGTTAATCATTTTGAGCAGGTCTAACATTATATTACATTTATTATGGCAGACAAATAATAAAATAAACAAACAAACAACAAACAATAGATGTTACATAATTATTCATAAATTTTAATAATTATTAAGGTCTAAATTTTGATATTATTTTGAATTCCTGCATTTTATAAAGACTATATAAATGATAGTTTTTACATAAAATAGGGTTGTTATTTTTATTATTATTAAGGAATAAAACAAACCACTTAACTCAACAATATATTAAAGCAAGAATTTTAAATTAATTGTAACGATAAGACTACCAAAGAGAATTGAAATACTATTATAAAAATAATACCTCAATCAACCATGAGAGCTTATCGTCTATGCTTCGCCTAGCTCAGTATCTCAAGTGTGAGTTCGTTTTGTCTTAAACTAGGAATGAAACCTGCACACTTAGGTGATAGCAAATAAAACAATTACGTAACTAATCATATTTATTAAAAATAAAAAAAGAATATTTAAGTAGGCAAAATATTTAAGTAGTGCAGTTATTCAATAAATAGTTTCTTAAAATATTCAGTAAAATCTTCTAAGGAATATCAAGTTATTCCATATTCTCCAATAGTGTTTCAATACAGCCAATAAAATCTTTAGTACTTCCAATAAACCCATGAGAATTCTGCAGACCATAAAAATGAAGCTTATATTAATTTTTGCCTTCTTTTATAAATTTCAAAAACAGACAAAATATTATATTACCACTATGTTAGAAAAGTTGATTGACAGAAAGTAGGTAGATTAAACTGAAGTTTACACAGATGATATAGGACGTAAGCCCATGATGGAATTAGCTTTTCTGTCAACATATCAGAACAGAATATTTAGTCTACCAGACAGAAAGAGAGAAGGCAAATATTTATTCTACCGAAAAGAAAGAGAAAGAAAAGAAAGGCAGAGGGCGCCAAGTACTTTTTGAAGAAAAAATAGTAAAACCGAATCTGAAGGCAGGAATTAATAAATTAATACAGAAATTAAAATAAAATAATTATTTAAATATAAATTAATAAAAATGTGTTATAACGTTACAAAATTAAAAGATAACTGGGCACTATCAGAGGCAGCTAAACATATTAACATAAGCAGAACCACAGTTTCTCTATTAATAAAAAATGGAGGGAACAAGAAACTCTCGAAAGAAAGCGTGGGTTTGGAAGATCAAAACTAGGTATACTAAATTTAGGTATGTAAAAATAAAATTATTTTTTTGTAATATTTCCATCAGCATTGATAACCGCTTGTAGTCTTCGGTCGATTTGCGTGAAACTAACTATGAAATTGTCTTCTTCAGAGAGTTCTTCCCAAACCTTTTGTATACCGTGCCACAGCTCTTTAGCATTTTGAGGTATAAAATTACGCCGATACAACCGTTTTATAATAACACCCCACACATTCTCAATTGGGTTTAAATCTGGACTGTAGCTGGGTCATGGTAAGGTTTCGATGTCTGGAGCCACTGGTTTATTATATTTGCAGTGTGAACAGAACAATTATCTTGTTGGAGGATAAATTTTTTTTCTGGTTACGACTGTTCTACACTGAGAAACATGATGTTTTCTAGAATATTCAGATAAGTCTGCCCAACAAACCTGCCATCAATACGCCATACCATTCCCATTCCTCTAGATGAAATCCATCCCCATACATTGGCGCTAAAATGACCAGTTGCTCGATATCTCAACATACAGAGGATTAAATCTATTAATATCTGGTCTATACACTCCAATTTTGCTCTTTTTAGAAGATTGAAAAAATTTTTCATCTATAAACATTACCCTGTCCCAAAAATCTTGATTTTGTAGCTGCTGGTTTAAAGCAAATATAAGCCTGCTTCTGTTGTGGTGTAAGAGCTTGTTTTTTTTTGCTGCAGTTTGGTACCTAAGACTCGATGCTTTAATTCTGCGCCAAGTTGTTGGCTTTCTTCCCGGAAACTGTAACATAATTCTTGCAGTTTTCGCATCTTCAAAAGTATTCTCTTCTAATCTCTCCAAAAGCGTACGATCTTCATGAGCGGTAGATATTTTTGGTCTTCCAGGACCTTGCTTTCTTTCGAGAGTTTCTTGTTTTCTCCATCTTTTATTAATATTAAAAACTGTTGTTCTGTTTACGTTAAAATGGTTCGCTATGGCAGATAGTGACCAACCATCTTCTAATTTCCTTACAATTCTAGCTTTTAGTTGTTTGCTAGCATGTGGAGCCATTTTTTTGGGATTGAACAGAATAAATTATCTGACAAATTTTAAGATTTGGCTGTGGGCAGTGACAGCGACAGTATGTAAATAATAAGGATTCATCCTTCAAAATACACTGCTCAATTTTCTACCGAGTCGTGTCAGTTTTTTTAGGAACCAGCTGTACCTTACGACTGCTACGTAACTGACAACACCAATTATAAAAGTAGAAATAGTCTACTTCAACACATGGAACTGTGAGTTATGGGATAATTTTGTATGAGAAACATAGAAAGAAATTATGAAATCAGAAATGAAACTTAACAATTTTTGGTAAAAAAACAACAATTCCTAAACTTCAATTTAGAGAGGACTCTGTGCGCACTAATCAGAAATTTCAAACGGTTAAAGGCAAAAGGGTAACAGAACTATATCATATTTGCATATTTATTATATAAATTTATGTATTTTACATGTTTTTAGAGGATGGTTTGACAGTAAATGTACATGTTCTTATTTTACTGCCTTCTCTTGTGATTTTTCATTTTTTATTCAATCAAAAACAATCCAAGGCAATTTTATTTTTAAGCTAATTTATGATTTTTAAGTTCCTAAATTTTAAAACTGCCAACTCTGACTAAATTTTTTTCTCGATATACGATATAATTAATTTTCTATATAGGTCTATATTTGATACAGACAAAACAAAAACAAAAAATTCATTACACATCGATCATCACTGCCTAGTGTCGTCCATCAATAAAAATCGTTCTGTTGGAGTTTTAGAGTAAAGAGTAAAGAATATTGAAAATTTAATTAAATAGAGTTTCGATACATCTCATTAATTTATACTTTTTGACATTTTAATTATCAGAATTGGGCCGACCCTTTAGCAAATTCCAATCACAAAAATATCGTTTTGGATATGAAACTTAAACTGAAAAATATTTTTTGTTTTTATTGAGAAGTATTGTTATGACGTTGTTTCACTGAGACGAGATTATTCCATTTTCAAGCCATAGATTAAATAAGTCTTTAATCTGTTTAAATAGTGTTTCTCCTCCAGATTTTAAAGCCTCTATCACTACGTCGTCTTCTCCAGGGGCATTGTTATTTCTAATGTATCTTAACAAGTTTCTGCTTTTTTTTAGTTATATCCGGCTGAAGCTCTGGTCCTTGGTTGATATCACTTGTATATAGATCAGTGTAAAAGTTTTCTGTTATTTTCAGCAGTTTTTCTCTATTTGTTGTTGGGAAACCTTGGTTGTCTTTTAGTTTAAAAATCTCTCGTTTTCCGTGACAGCTTTCTTCTTTACAAGACCATATTTTTGTTCTCTAAAAAAATAATGATAAGAAAAGTAAACTAAAATACGAAAAAAGTCTTAATAACGACTGTTTCCATCTCTACTATGTATAACAGCCTCATATCGTTGGCCCATACTTAAAAGTAATTGCCGTATTTCATTTTGGTCTAGTTCTCTCCAAATCTGGATCAGCCTCTCTCCCACTTCCTGTAAGTTGTTTGGTTGGATCGGTGTCGCTATTAATCGCCTACCAAGGATATCCCAGAGATTATCAATCGGATTTAAATCCGGACTATGTGCTGGCCATTCCATAGTGTTAATTTATACCTTTTCTAGATAATTTCTGACGATCTGTGCAGCGTGAGGTCTGGCATTATCTTGCATTAGTAAGAAATTTTCACCGATATAAGGAGCGAATGGTACTACATGTTGCTCCAGGATCTCCAATATGTACCATTTAGCTGTAACAGTTTCATTTTGTATGACCACTAGGTCCGTACATGCGGTCAAAGAAATACGACCCCACACCATAACGGATCCTCCACCAAAAAATGTGGTGTGTGAAAGTTACACTGAGCATATCGTTTGTTGGGTCGTCGCAACACACGAACACGTCTGTCGTTATTGTACAAACAAAATCGGGATTCATTAGTAAATAGCACTTGTTCCCAGTCAGCCTCTAACCAATTAACGTGTTCTCTGGCAAAATGTAGTCTCCCCCGTCGATGCTCTGCAGTTAATAGAGGACCTTGGGCGGCAATCCTAGGTGTTAAGTTGTATTGCCTAAGTCGCTGGCGAAAAGTTTCAGTACTAATTTGTATAGTATGCACGTCTCGAAGTTGAATTTGTAGACTTCTATGTGTTACAAAACGTTGTCAAAGAGCAGAAATTCTTAAAAATCGATCTTGAATAGGGGTAGTTACCCGGTTTCGTTTTTGCCCTAGTCTGCGAGTATGATCCCCTGTTTCGAGGAATCTTTCTAACACCCGTGAGACGGATGTGTGGGACACATTAAACCGACGACCAATTCTTCAGCAACTCCAACCTTCTTCCGACAGTATCACTACTTGGGCACATTCATCTCGGGCTAAATTACGTGATTGACGCTCCATAATAAACACAATTAACAATAATCAACAATTAACCAGTAGCCGAATGAAATTCGTGAACACTTGGAAATTAGTATATTTATGGAATTAGTACATTTTTTGCTTCTTTTTGTTTTGTTATAAAAAAAACTATAGCGATAAAACACAGTAAATAAATATAGAGTGTACGAATGGCATTTACATGGGACTTGCAAAATATAACATTACAATGGAAATTTTTGTTAACTCTAATAAAATATTTTAATATTTCAAAGTGGTGCGTTAATTTCTTGGAGAAGTGTATTTAGATATTACTTTGTTCAGCTCTTTTAGGTCTTTAAATCTTTCGTATTTTTGTCTCTTTTTTATTTCGAAAGATATTCGTATTTTTGATGAGTTTCTGTTGATTTTCGGTATTTTGTTTGCCCTGTTGTTTTTTTGCTTCTTTGATGGTTTGAATTATGTTGACATCTATAATTGTATTAAGTTTACGAGTCTCAAAAAGGCTGACATTCCATGTTCCAATTTTTATACACTTTCCGGTGGTTCTTAGCATCTGACCATTGAGGTCTATCCAAACAATTCCGAAACAGCCAGCTGCCGCCTTTCAATATTAGTTTTAGTCCACGTTAAGTATTTCATTTCCAACTTGCCACGTATATCTAGAGGTCATTATCCTATTCACCACCTAAGATGACGCCTAATGGTCATAGGCGACTAGCAGACCTATGAAATAAAGACTAAAATATTTATTATAGAATTTTTGTACAGAAATGTACCGATCATTGATTATATGGATGTCGTTTTCGGTCCAAATTAGATATAAAGAAAAGTGTTACATGAGTAAATAACATTCGAAGCGTAAAAAAGTTCCACTCTGGAGTTAATCAAATAGTCTATCAAAAACCAACAGTAAATATACAAAGTTGCGCCGGTCTGTTCTTTGATGTAAACGAACGAAAAGAGAGAAAGGGAATCGAGTATTAAAAGAAAAGCGACCAAACACTTCGTCGTCGGTTTTATCCCCAACACTAACTGTATTAATAAAACTTTGATGTTATGATGGAAAAACTTTGCCGGCAAGGAAAATCTATTGGAAAACTTCATGAAAGTTATAAAAAGTTTCCAACTGAGAAGGAAACTAATTTTAACGGGCGTCAAAAGTTCTGGAACTTTCTTCGGACAACTTTTGCGGAGAGATGAATATTAAAGAATTGTGAAGTTAGTAAATATAGGGCTTTTCAACAAGTAATTCTAACTTTAGGATAACAATGAATCAATCTGGTATAATGTAGCTCTCAAAAACTTCAATTACTTTAGCATAAAAGAAATTTAATCTTATTTCTGTCCTAACTTTTTAAGAAGTTTTCTACACTTGTTATGTAAATTTTAAAAGTAAACTTCTGTCTTAAGTGTTTTAAATTTCTGGTAAACTATTTTTGCATGCAATTCTTTTGCAACATCTACTTGAGCACCTGTACTGTGGATTACTGTATACACAACCGCTAAATAAATAATTATAAAATCAAACTAAATCTACTTTAATAATTATAATTATAAGTTATAATACACAATTTTTGGTTCATATAGATTATCTTGTTCTTTTTAATTACAGTGTTTTGTGTGCTACACTTCTTCCTTTCGGTGTGTCATTTTGGATTCGTTTTAGTGTTTATATTAGTTTAGTAATTGTATAAAAAATATACCAGTCAACACTTGTTACATAGGGCAGACTGGGCTTTCACTTAAGAGTAGGCTAACTTCACATCGTAGTGTTATTAACTTATCGAAACATTCTTACACCTTAGCACAACATACTCGCATCTAAACACAGGGTTCACTTTAAAGAGCTTAAAATTATTTGTAATGAAAAGGATTACTCTAAAAGACAGTTTTTGACAATGTTTTATGTACTTAAACATGGGACTGCACTCAGTAGAAATCCAGTAACTAGTCACTTACTAAGAGTAACTAGTCAAATATATCACTCTTTAATTCTAAATACTTCAACTAAACTTTTGAACTTACAGATTTCATAAATTTTGAAATACATACCTACTACTTTGATTCTTAAAATAAATAAATAAATGAATATATAATAAATAAATAATTAAATAATAAATATATACATACATAAATTTTACATACATAGTTTTTGATTTGATTGGTGTAGTGAACCTCAGATTAATTACTATGGTTTATTTTTATAGTCAAATTTTATTTGTTAGAGTCAAATGAAATGTCATTTCTTGAATGTTCGGTGAGATTCAGATTCATTAACTTTGCAAAGCAATAACTTGTTGAGTTCTATTTCTTTGTGAGATGGTTAAGGGATAATTTTGTGAATACACTGGTAACTATTTCTTTGCTTTAATTTGAAACAACGTGGTCATACTATGACACCTAAAGTTAAATATAATCCTTTTATTAACGATAATTACACACCATCAGTGTTTTGGGATTCTGTTTGTCCTCCATGTTAAAAAGTATATATTCGCTTACACACTTTTTTTACTTCTGTTCTTTGCAACATTTACAAAAACTGACTTCGTTCCTGAAAAACTGAAACTGAAAAAAAAAACTGAACGTGTAATTGCATGGTTCCTGAGTGAATGTAGGTTTCACTTTCATCTTTTTGTAGATGCAAATTCTAGTTATTCTTTGTAATTTTCTCTAGGAATGTAAACTCATTGATTTACTTTTAGAATAACTAATGATGTGTATATACGAAACGTCTTCAATAACGGATGAAGTAGCAAGATCCTTTTGTTGCCTGCTTCAATTTTGTTACTGATAACCCTCCCACAAGTATCCTTATGGACTACATATATATATATATATATATATATATATATATATATATATATATATATATATATATATATAATAAAAATGTACATATTTTTTTCAGTTGTTGAATCTATTATGCGTGGAGAAAAAGTCGGCATAACACCAAGAAGATCTCGTTCGTCTGCCTTACTTCACCAAACACCTCAAACTGCCACACCTGTAAGTATCTTATTCAATCTTATTTGCATTTTTTTTATTGTATTTGTTGTTAAATGGCATGTAAAATCTAAAAAGTTGTTTTAAAATTTATTTATATTTTCTGAAAAGACATTAAGGAGATGAAATGTAAAAGAACTAGAACAAGAGTTTACATTTATTTAGTAATATTTTGCATTTTGGAAGTTGTATGCGAGCCGGTGATTTCATATACTCGTAATAAGTGACGTAGGGAAGCAGTTATTGTTCAAATTGCTGAAGGTTGACTTAACTCAGAAGGTATTTTATGTTATGGCTTAGACTATTGATCATATAGCCAGTCACATATATTATGTATGTGTGACTTTTTGTATTTAAATATGTGTGGTGAGAATGCTTTTTTATTAAGTGAAGGCTCCCTTGATTGTCATAACAAAAAATAACTTTCAACATCACATGTCGAAGTAATGCAGGAAACAAGGGTATGATGAAAAAACTGGTAAAATAACTGATAAACCAGGAAACAAGGAGTTAGTTAATTGTGTGACAAAAAAAACTATGAGGGTTGAAAGGTAATATTCAGTTTACTAATATAATTTTTTTTATAACGTAATTATATAAGTCTGTTGTAAAGTGAGATGAAAGGAAATTGTAATTGAAATTCCCTTTCATCCTCTCCCTTTTCCAGGTAGGTGTGGAGACGCTCCAAGTGTTTCTCAGGAATCGGGATTAAATAATTTTAAATAATTCCTTTGATTTTGTTTATAAAAAAACAGTCCTAGACAATATTATAATATGTATATTTCTACTATGATCGTACTGATATATATATATATATATATATATATATATATATATATATATATATATATATATATATTATTATGATTGTTTATTTTGACTTTAATCTTAGTTTATTGAGCCAATAAAAAAGAATTATAACTTATTTGTTATCAAAAGTAAAATAATCCTTATATTACCTGTGTTCGATGGATTTAAAGATTTTCTAGTTGTCTTTTGTCGGGATAGAGAAGAAGGATAAGAATAAAAACTATATTATATTACAAAAATTTACGTTTCTTTATTTTATATGAACGAATAAAACAATTATCAAATTCTGTCGCTATCTTATCAATCAGCATACAAGAAAATAAATCAAATTTTTATAATAATAAGATTTTAAATCTACATACATTTATATTAAGTGAAAACCAATTTTACTTAAATTTTTCTTTACTTGAAACTAGAAACAACAAAACTTTAAACTTTTGATTAGCCTAACAAAACCTCAGTTCTTAAATTTGAATGCTAATGACCATGATGTCAAACCGATCCTTCACAGCTATAAAATTCAATTGTACAAAACACTTACAGCTTATTTTCTTATTGAGTTGTATGTTGGAACATACTCAGAAAAGTCCAGTCTCCTCAACGATGTGATCTCTCCTCTTTGGCACCTCGGCTCCTTCCTAACGTCTCTGCAAACCTCCTGCAGACTACACAAAAACACCTGATTCACTCCTCCAAACTCAGCTACTTATTTATGACACAAGGACCTCTTTTTGTCAACTTGATGCCGTAAAAATACTTTCACATATACTTCACAAAATGCCCACGGTAGATACAAGGACCTCTTTTAATCTACTTGTTATCTCCTTCTGCAAAACTATTCACTTATTTTCACCATGCCGGTATCCAAACTCACGAACTACACTCTATCTTGAGACAAACGACTGTTTCCTTCGATGACCAAATTATAACTGCCCCTCCGGTTCTCATGATCGGCTCACAAATTCCCATTTAAAAACGACCGTCCAATCAAAAGCTCAAATTGTGTTTACCATGATTTTGGAAAAGCCTAATTTCGGTTTCAGAGAACAACTAAATAGCTTACTTTAAAATTGGTTTTTTCAATACACAATTTATACATATTTCAAAAGATTAGAATATGGTCATTTAATACTCGATTATACAAACAATGAAAAGATTAACTTACAGGTAAAATGTCTTCTAATTCTAAACAAAGGTTTTTTGATAATTTTGTTTGAAACGGAAAAAGGTACAAATTTCTATTCTTATCTACACTAAATCTTATCTTAAATTACTATATTCAATTTGTTTATATTGATATCTTAAAATTTTATTTCGATGGTTTTTTTTTATTTATTTTTCTTTGGTTGGGAAAGAAGAAACATAACAAAATATATATATATATATATATATATATATATATATATATATATATATATATATATATATATATATATATATATATATATATATATATATATATATATATATGTATATATGAAAATTACTGAGTTCTCGGGAAGAACCGCGTTGAGAATTTAAAACTCGACGTTTAAGCACCCATTTTGGAGCCATTATCAAGAGGGATACGGTTCGGTTCGAGTTCGGGGTCTCAATCTGCCTACTCCCCTCACTCGAGACGTACCAGTATCGTGTTCTATATTGCAAGAACTGTCTCTCGGCACTGAGGTCTCAATCTGCCTACTCCCCAGTGTCGAGTGACAACCGGTCTTACCCTGTGTGGCTGCTTTTATACTCGCTGTATGCGCGGGAACGGTATGCGCTGACGTGGTCTGAACTGACGTGGCCTGAGCGGTGTGGGCGGGAGGTTGCTGAAGAAGGGGTCGCCATGTTGCCGGCAATCGTTTCGCGTCATCGCGCGTGTTCAAGCTGTGAGGCCGTTTTTCGATTTCGATAGCTTCACGAATGATTCTCGCTTTTAATGAGCGGATGGGAGCGATGGTTTTTGTTTTTTCGAAATCTATTTTGTGGCCTGTTTGAATATGATGTTGGGCTAGGGCTGAAGTGGTATCGGAATGTTTGACTGATAGAGAATGTTCGTAAATACGGTTATGGATTCGTCGGTTTGTCTGTCCTACGTATGTACGTGGGCAACTGGAACAAGGTATCTCGTAGACACCATGGTCTTCATTGGGGATTTGGTCTTTTACGGATCTAACGAGATTGGACAATTTGGAGTGAGTGGTGAAGATGGTTTTGATATTAAGAGGGATAAGAGTTCTACTGATCTTGTCAGTGACACCTTTAATAAAAGGTAGAAAGATTTTGGGTTGATCCGGCGGCAAGGTTTCTTTTTTGGATGGAATGGGGTTTAGAAGTTTTTGAATGCTTCTATTGATTTGGGTTTTGTGGTAGCCGTTTTGTAGGAGTGTTTGTCTTATTGAATTGATTTCGGATGACCTGTGATTGTTGTCGCTAAGTCTTATGGAACGGGAAATAAGAGTGTTGATGACTGAATTAAGTTGGGCGGGGTGATGATGTGACTGGGCATTGAGATAGCGGTTTGTATGAGTGGGTTTCCGGTACACGGAATAGGAAAAACTGTGAGGTGGAGTTTTCTGAATAAGAACATCAAGGAATGGCAAAGACGCTTCAGACTCAACTTCCATCGTGAATTGAATGCTGGGATGTATTCCATTCAGGTGGGAGAGGAAGAGATCTAATGTGTCTTTACCATGGGGCCAAATGACAAAGGTGTCATCAACGTACCGTAACCAGCAGGTGGGTTTGAGATTTGACGAGGACAAGGCTACTGTTTCGAAATGTTCCATGTATATATCTGCTATTACGGGAGAGAGGGGCGATCCCATTGGGGCACCTTTGATTTGACGATAGAAACGATTTTGGAACGTGAAATATGTATTAGACATGCAGTGTTTTATAAGAGATAATGTGTCTTGGGGAATTTGATGTTTAGAGTCCAAGATGGAAATGGTTTCATCGATGGGAATGTTGGTGAATAAAGAAACAATGTCAAAACTGACTAGTATGTCTGAGGGCGAAATAGAAAAGTTTTTCAGAAGATCAATGAAATGAAAAGAGTTTTTGACAAAAGACGAGGCGTTTTCGGCTAATGGTTGTAAGGATGAAGCGAGATGTTTTGCCAATTTCTGAGTGGGACAGTTGTATGCACTGACGATGGGTCTTAGGGGAACATTGGGCTTATGGATTTTTGGAAGGCCGTATATCTTTGGAATTCGGGATGATTTTTCTCTGGGTATAAGAGATTTTTTGAGGTCTGGAGATAGAGTAGACTTATTTATAATGGATTTGGTCGTTTTTTCTAGATATGTGGTTGGATCATTTGGGACATGTTTGTATTCTGTGGAATTCAGAAGTTCGCACATTTTGTCGAAATAGTTAGAAGAGTTGAGAATGACGGTGGCATTACCTTTGTCGGCCGGAAGGATGACGATGTCAGGGTTGTTGTAAAGTTCTTTGAGGGCACGTCTTTCTGAAAGACTAATATTTGAAGGTGGGGGTTTGGAAGTACGGAGAATTCTGGCGACATCTTGTCTGGCAACTTCGGCTTGGTCGGAAGGAAGATGGGAAATAGCTTCTTCAGTTTGACAAATAATTTTCTCAGTTGGAATGGAAAGAGGAGTGACAGAGAAATTGAAGCCTTTTGACAGAGCTTTGGTAGCTGAATCGGATATGTGAATATCTGAGAAATTATGGACAACAGTAGAAGGTTGTTGATTTGAAACGGGCGGTGGATTTTGCTGAGAGATAAGTTGGTCCAGTTTGCGTTTCTGGGTTTGGGTTTTGTTGTCAGAAATGTGTTGGGCTTTTTGGTGAGAAAGACGATCGAAAGTGTCCCATAATAATGGATGGATATTGAAAGAGTGGATGTCATTGTAGGTTTTAAGAAGTTGGGAATTTGTTGTATCTAAGTTGCGTCGGGTGGAATGAATTGAATTTCTAAGAAGCGAAAAACCAGTGGCTCTAAGAATTTTGGAAATTGATGAAGATTTGGTGTGATGTTTAACTTGTAAAGATTTTGGAATGACTTGATGGTCACGACATGATTTAAGAAAAGCAAGATCACAGAGAAGACGGTATTTGCGTGTTAGAAGATTAGAAAAAGATTTGGTAAGAATGAAAAATAAGACCCCTAAGACCCATCGTCAGTGCATACAACTGTCCCACTCAGAAATTGGCAAAACATCTCGCTTCATCCTTACAACCATTAGCCGAAAACGCCTCGTCTTTTGTCAAAAACTCTTTTCATTTCATTGATCTTCTGAAAAACTTTTCTATTTCGCCCTCAGACATACTAGTCAGTTTTGACATTGTTTCTTTATTCACCAACATTCCCATCGATGAAACCATTTCCATCTTGGACTCTAAACATCAAATTCCCCAAGACACATTATCTCTTATAAAACACTGCATGTCTAATACATATTTCACGTTCCAAAATCGTTTCTATCGTCAAATCAAAGGTGCCCCAATGGGATCGCCCCTCTCTCCCGTAATAGCAGATATATACATGGAACATTTCGAAACAGTAGCCTTGTCCTCGTCAAATCTCAAACCCACCTGCTGGTTACGGTACGTTGATGATACCTTTGTCATTTGGCCCCATGGTAAAGACACATTAGATCTCTTCCTCTCCCACCTGAATGGAATACATCCCAGCATTCAATTCACGATGGAAGTTGAGTCTGAAGCGTCTTTGCCATTCCTTGATGTTCTTATTCAGAAAACTCCACCTCACAGTTTTTCCTATTCCGTGTACCGGAAACCCACTCATACAAACCGCTATCTCAATGCCCAGTCACATCATCACCCCGCCCAACTTAATTCAGTCATCAACACTCTTATTTCCCGTTCCATAAGACTTAGCGACAACAATCACAGGTCATCCGAAATCAATTCAATAAGACAAACACTCCTACAAAACGGCTACCACAAAACCCAAATCAATAGAAGCATTCAAAAACTTCTAAACCCCATTCCATCCAAAAAAGAAACCTTGCCGCCGGATCAACCCAAAATCTTTCTACCTTTTATTAAAGGTGTCACTGACAAGATCAGTAGAACTCTTATCCCTCTTAATATCAAAACCATCTTCACCACTCACTCCAAATTGTCCAATCTCGTTAGATCCGTAAAAGACCAAATCCCCAATGAAGACCATGGTGTCTACGAGATACCTTGTTCCAGTTGCCCACGTACATACGTAGGACAGACAAACCGACGAATCCATAACCGTATTTACGAACATTCTCTATCAGTCAAACATTCCGATACCACTTCAGCCCTAGCCCAACATCATATTCAAACAGGCCACAAAATAGATTTCGAAAAAACAAAAACCATCGCTCCCATCCGCTCATTAAAAGCGAGAATCATTCGTGAAGCTATCGAAATCGAAAAACGGCCTCACAGCTTGAACACGCGCGATGACGCGAAACGATTGCCGGCAACATGGCGACCCCTTCTTCAGCAACCTCCCGCCCACACCGCTCAGGCCACGTCAGTTCAGATCACGTCAGCGCATACCGTTCCCGCGCATACAGCGAGTATAAAAGCAGCCACACAGGGTAAGACCGGTTGTCACTCGACACTGGGGAGTAGGCAGATTGAGACCTCAGTGCCGAGAGACAGTTCTTGCAATATAGAACACGATACTGGTACGTCTCGAGTGAGGGGAGTAGGCAGATTGAGACCCCGAACTCGAACCGAACCGTATCCCTCTTGATAATGGCTCCAAAATGGGTGCCGAAACGTCGAGTTTTAAATTCTCAACGCGGTTCTTCCCGAGAACTCAGTAATTTTCATTTATCTGACCGCGGAAACTTATCCGAACATATGTATATATATATATATATATATATATATATATATATATATATATATATATATATATACATATATATATATATAAGTAAAATGTATTGGCATGTCTCGCAAAACAGAAAACCAAAAAAGATGATGGAAGTAAATACGTATTTCTGACTATTGGTCGTGTTCAGTACGGTGCAGCCAAGTTAGAAAAAGGAGCATATTAACTTGGGAAAGGATAACTACAGGAGCAATGCGACCAATTTGTGGCATTAGAGTTAGAAGACCCTGATGAGCTTGAAATTACACTTTCTGTTTTCATATTTAAATTATTTTCCAGAAAATGTAGTTGCATTCAGCGAAGAGATCGAAGAGCGATTTTGCCAAGACTTCAAGCAGAAAGAGCGTCATTTTTTAGGTCTTTGGGATGTACGAATGATGGCAGATTACTGCTGGTCACTTAATAGACATAACGTTTCAGTTGGACATAGACCTAAGACACTCAAACGATCGTTTGAATTAA
Source organism: Diabrotica undecimpunctata (assembly GCF_040954645.1). Taxonomy (NCBI): domain Eukaryota; kingdom Metazoa; phylum Arthropoda; class Insecta; order Coleoptera; family Chrysomelidae; genus Diabrotica; species Diabrotica undecimpunctata. Next base: position 126,850,886 of record NC_092806.1, read on the forward strand.
AGCGAGATAGACTTGATAAAAAAAAGTAAATTTAAATTTATATCCATTCTTACCCATACCCATTTGAAAGAGCGTTATGCGTATGAATTTACGATCAAACAAATTTAGCGGGTCTACATTACCTCAATAATGGCCAAAAACCACTATTTTTGCAGTTTTAGGTTAGTATATCTCGAAACCAGAGCTAATTCGGCAATTTGGAGCTTAGATTCGTATTCAACGCACCAAAAAACTTCGAAAAGTATACTTTGTTGTTTGGGTCTCAGACGTGGCGGCATGTGAATTCTTCAACATTTTTAAACAATTTAATGTAGTTACCGTATACAAAACTCTCTGAGAATCTATGAATATGAAAATAATATATTTGAAGTATAATATTTCTCCTTATAACCACTGTTGTCTATGTAAATATTAAATGCAACGTTCACGTATAACTGTCTCGTCCTAGCTTTGTTAAAATGCCAGAAGAACATATTTCCTAACTCTATGTAGTTTACCGTTTCCAATCCTATTATTTTAAAATTCCTGCTCACGGCAAAATACATTTTCATATTTTTAGAGTGTAATAAGAGCCCTCGACTGCCTCGCTGTTGTTTCAATGTCGTTTGGAGGTCGGGCTCTATATCCGCTCCGTTCGGCAGGATCCAGACTAAAACCTTGTAGGCCGGACACGTGTGTTCGTAGGTGTATTTGTTTATGTTCATAGGAGCTATTATATCTTTGTGCGCGAGATTAAGCTTTAGAAATAGAGCAAATACGATCTTTTACGGTTATAAACTGGTTGTTTATGGGTGGATGTCGTTTTTGTAATTTTCTTTTGTGATTGAAAATAATGTGTTGGTAAGTGCTGTAATTGAACGTGCCGGCGAATAATAGCAGCTTAATGGCACAGATAGCTAGAAACCGAAAATTTTCGGTAAATGGTAAACCCAAAAAATTATTCTGGATATAAATAAGCACTATAAAGAAGAAAAATATTTTGTCAACAAAATTGGTCATCAAGAATTAAGGAAGATAGTAAGTATGTTTGCAATATATAAAATAAAAAATTAAATATTATGTCTGTTTTCTAAACCATTAAGGGGTTCTACCGGAAGAACTCTAATTATAAGGGGGTAACGTCTGTTAAGTGGTTTTACTTGATATCTGTAAGATATAGAATAGGATATAGAATAAAATATGCGTGTTATCATTGTTCATTATGTAGATTACATATCACCATTCCGATATAACAGTGACATAAATGCAAAGTTTAAATTTTACAGGTGAGAAAAAACGATTTGAAGTTGTATAAAACGTTTAGTTGAAGAGGGTTTAAGTGACAGAAAATAATGGTTAAGAATATGTGGAATTAATAATTTACTTTTATTTATTTACCAGGTATTAGGATTTAATCACTAAGTTACGTCATTTTTCTCTAAAAATTGTTCGTTTATCTCAATGACACAAATTGTCGTAATTGTTAGTTCTGTCAGCGATTCCATAAAATTTTCTCTGTCAAAAAAAAAACAATGAAATCTGTTTTTCCTAAATGCGCGATTTTTCCTAAAAGGGACCGGTTTTAAAGTGATGTCAGATGTGATTGGATGACGACCTCATGACGAAAAATTAAATTAGTACTTTATATACAATTTTGATATAATGTTATTACGTTTTGTATTATGAAAATAAAGCTTATTTTGCCTAAAATGTGTTCTTACTAAGAATATATAACAAAGAAATATATAATTATGCAATTGTTACTTATAAATATTATGGACCGTGTGAGTCCTCGTTGACATCTCAGAAGCACAGGCCAAGTATGCTTTCTAGACCATCTGCCCGGGCTCGAAATGTTGTGTATTTTCAATGAGTTCGAGAAGCCGCTGTTGAGCTATACAGCATTTTCTGACTTTTATGTCAGACCTTTTATGTTGTAGCGGTTATATTTCCTACCACATGATATTACTTATAGCAGGTTGAAAACTGGGGACATAAATTGCTGGGTTGGAGATAGGGTAAGCAAAACAAACCGGAACGTTTGCGAACGGCTACTCTTGCTTTGATTGGAGAGCTGGATCGTGAGTAAGTGAATAAAAAAAGGACGGAAAGGAGTAACTACAAAAAGTGAATCAAAAAGGTACTTACATGGATTTCCTGGACAACACAACACAAGAAGGTTCCTAAGCTATTTAAAATGGACGCCGCTTACAAGAATCTTCTACTGGATGGAAAGATAGGCTTTTCTGTTCAAAAAAAAACATTAAAAGGGTTAGAATATTTTTAAAGGAAATAATACTACTCTTGGTTTAGGGAGAAACATTACATATTTATTATTATCTCATCATGAACAGTTACAAATACAAATAATACTAACAAAATACAAAAAAAGACTTACAATGGTACTATCGATTTACAACTCGAGAATTTGGGGACACTATAAGAACTTAAATTATTAATAAATTAAAATCATCTAGATCTTTCAATGGAGCTTACATTAAGGTCAGCCTTTTTAAAAATAAAACAAAACAAATTCAAAATTTATGGTTAGGTATGTACCAAATGTCCGAAGAAAATGCTAACTGTTAATACAACTTGTTTATTGCAATTTTTTAACTTGCCATGAAAGCAATTATTGATGAAAAGTGTCTATTTTTACTTTAAAAAAATTATAACAAAAAAAGTACCTGATTTCACTGACTATTGTATGTCCTTAAGTTATGTGACTATTGTATGTCCAGCTGGAACTGGACTCAAAACACTGCAAAATAACACAAATGCGTCTCACAAGCTGCAAAATGGTTTGAAATGACCAGGGACAAACAAATAGACGATTCTCTGTTGAAGCTGGGCACTGGATCATCGAGCTTCGGGTTAATCAACTGCAATCTTCAAAGCTTGGCTTTTCAAAACTTCTCGAATACATGTGGATCCCTTGTATCGTTATAACACCTTACAGATCTTCCATTTAGGACATAATATAACACATATAACAAATCGGAGATTAATTCAGCAAAAACTGACACATTACATTTGAGTATAATATTCACTTCTCCACATATAAATTTGCCGGTTCCTTGAAGAATACACACACAAGCTCTTTTCCCGTCAAGATCTTAAACCAACCTCTAAATTTGACCTTCCTCACTCTCTGTGTACCAGCTTCCTCCGTTTCCTCTCACAATTTCTATCAGTCAAATAGACTAGCCAATCGGGATTCTTTTCAACAACGCTTATCATGAATCATTGTTTGGGTTTGAAAATTGCAGAATTAAAACGTAAAATATGACCATATTTTTACTACGCAGTTGAATTCTTTCTGCGATGATCAAATATAAACAAAAACTCAGGAATTTTATACATAGCCCAGGGGCATACCAAATACATTTTATACTTTGAATATTCGATGGTTATAAGGAATTTATACATGCTACAATGTGTGAGTCCGTGTTTGCCTCTCATGGCAATTAACCTGTTAACATACTACAGGAAACGAGGTCTAGTTGCAAAGTTGCAAAATTTTCATTTTCTATGTACCTACTTTGGAAATGCGTTTTTCTTATGCACAAAATGCAATTTTCATTTTATCACCATGAATTTTGTTCACAAACTTTCCTGACACTTCCCCGAATCTAATGCAAAAAGTTTCACAGTGATTCATCTTGCTGCAGAAACTTGGTATAGTCGAGTCCAACGATATTTCGTCCGTCGGCAAATTCAAACAGATAATATTTGTATGTTATGCGAGATTGGTTGTTTCACCGACACAAATTTTTTTGATACAATTATTAAATCATAAAATAACAATGTGTAATGTGTTTATTATAGTCAAAGGCAGAAAATCTGATTTTGGAAAAAAACAAGCAAAACGTTATATTTCTTTGTTTTTTAAATGGTTAAAAGTGAAACGTAAAATAAATTATCACTCTACCACCCTCTCAGAAAAAATACTAGGTAATACAACGGCATCTCTATAGGGTTTTTTAACGCTTCCCATTTGTTTCAGGCACTTGTAATATGTCATACATACATCATATGACGTAGATATATTAAAATTATACGACATGTCATAAGTGCCTGAAATATATGAGAAGCGCTGAAAATCCCTATTAGCATTTAACGATGACGTACCTACATAGAGACGAAACTGTGGAAAAGTATATTACATTTAAGAAAATATTGTTTTAAACAAAGTTAGCAATTTATAATGAAAAACTGAGTTGTTTTAACTGAAATAATCATCATGTTAGCGTACCTTGTCTAAAATATTTCTCCTGCAGGCGAGCTCTCATCATTTTCTACTTTCACTACACGGTTTACTGCTTTTTTCCAGTCGGCACTTGTAATCTCTGATAGTTCATATCGAATTAAATCGACCATGTTAGCGTCAAATTTTGGAAAACTATTTTTCCTCCGAATCCGTTTTTTTACTTGTCTCCAAATAAGTTCGATAGGATTGAATATGCAAAAATAAGGTGGTAACCTCAAAACATTATGGCCATGTTGTATTGCAATAGTGTCCAGTATATATTGTTTCTTATAAGTTTTAGTACGAAGCACTTCAAGTATAACTGGTTCTTATTATAGTTGTCTTCAAAATACAAATTATTTTCTGAGAGGAAATCTTTTAGTTCCTGTTTTGAAGACGAACTGTTAAGAATTTATTTGAGAAGCCTTGAGTGGTACGTAGCATTGTCCATAACTATCTCACTGCCCGGTGTTATATTGAGAAGTAATGTATTTTTAAACCACTCTTTGAATATAGGAGAATTCATATTCTGATGATAATCTACACTACATTTTTCTATTTTTTCCTTTTTTCCACAAAGCATTAACCCATTTGGCACCCAACCATTTGCAGATCCACAGTGCACAATAATCATCCGAGAACCTTTATTCGGAGGTACTCCTTTCAACTGGCACCCAAGTGAACCATCAATCCAACCCTTACTAGCGGTATCATGCGTGTCATACCATGTCTCGTCTAAATAATAGATAGTCCGCTGTTGGTCTCGATATTCTTGAATTTTTTTTTAAATAATTTAAACGCCAGTGTACTATCCTCTTACTTTTCATAATAGCCACCCGTTTATCAACGATTGTGTATTTGAACCTAAGTTATTTCAGCCGTCTACGTAAAGTGGTTTTAGGGCAGCTTCTTCCCAAGCTTGGTGTATATAATATCAAATGTTGGTATTACATTTTTTTATGTATTCCTCGTAAACCAAATTCCTTAAACATTTAGCAGTCACAATATTAATTTGTTTAGGTTTTTCAGCATCCGAAACATCACTTTTCACGATATCGCGCGTAGTAGAATACGGAACTCCTATTAGAAAGGCCGTTTTTCTTATAATACTTCCTTTACAACTATTTTCAGGATCATTTTGAAGATTTTTGTAAACGTTCATACAAATTCTCTCAGATTGTTCATTCAAAACAATCCTTTTCTTTGGAAGTCTTAGACACTTTTCTACAGTTACAGTCTCAGTGTCATTGTTTTTTGTATCAATTACACTTAGACGATTGTTGAATACTACACTATCTCTAGTACTGCTTGGGTTCTATTGCTCCCAAGCACGAAAAACTGTAGGTGATTTTTCCCATGATCTAAACATTTTCTTTATACGCAAATAGACAGTTTCAAGAAAACAACAACAAAAAAATACTACAATTATTATAATTGCTCACAACACAACAAAGCAATGCAAAACAAAAAACAAAAAAAAAATTAAAGCAATGCACAATGCGCATCTATTTATAAACAAGCTAGTTGCAAAGATACAACTAAACTAAAAATTTGCAAGTCCAGTCCTTTAGATAAGGCACATGCCGGTATTTTTACAACCGGATTACTCATCGTAAATCAATCAGTTTAAAACTTGAAAATTGATACTTGGGCATTAGTACAGTTTATTTAGACGAAATATTAAGCAATATAATTGAAAATTTTTTCTACTTTTAAGAACAAAAAAACAAGTTTATTAGTGGAACGTAATTCAAAATTATTCTGCACATTATATTTGAAGCATTATTTGGTTAAAACATCTCATTTTTGGTGCTAAAAAATATATTAAATGCATGTAATAATTTGTCTGGTCTAAAGGTGGTAAAAGATGGTCTGGAAGTTATATTTTTGTTTGAATTTGCCTACGGACGATAGAAAGCCGGTGCTAACTATAGGTTTGTTTAGTCCTTTATAGTACTTCATTTCTTCGCTCTCTATAAATAGTTACATGTTTTAGTCTAATCTAAAATGCATTGTTCAATGTATATTAATTTCACTACTCTTTTTTTAATGCCTTTTTGGCGTGACAAATTTTATGTCTATTATGTTTTTCTTATTATTATTTATTAAACATCGATTGTTTTTTTCTTCTAATGCTTTTTATATATGTAGGTTGGTCCATGACATATAACATACCAACAAAAAACAGTCCCTCGCTCATCAAATCCAAATCACTAATCGTATCGTAATCTGGATGCTTTTAAAGAGGACCCTACTCTATTAAACATTTAAATTGTATCCCATTAAGTTCTTATACGCCTGTAATTTTTCAAAGCGTGACAAGGGTCAAGGCCCTTTTTACCACAGCAGGTAGTACAGAGAGGAGAGAAGGGCGCATCTTTTGGGTTCTCGGTAGGCGCAAAAGAAATACGTCAAGAGATGAATTGGCTGTTTTGCCGCGTTCGGATAGATTGGGAAGTTACAGTCCATGGTAAAAGTTTGTGTTAGGGGAATCTTAAAGAGGATGTATCCTTACATTCTTAACCTAAATATACATAGAAGAAATACTTTGTCTTTTTCAATTTAACGAGTTTCATTGTTAATATTTTTAGAAGTCCTCAAATATTTCTTGTTTGTAAATGTCTACCCTATATATATAACACGAATCGAAATATAAAATTTCGGTATAAAATTACTTGTGAACGTGAAGGATTGATTACCTTATAATATGAATTGTTTGTCTCATGCCATATTTCACTGGGACTTGATAGTAAAACTATGTTTCCTGTTTGAATATATTTTTTTCACGGGTTTCTATCTTAGTTACCTATCAAGTTTTCCCAACTCATTCATTTTTAATATAAATTTTTTGTCAAACAATACACTACTCGTTTCCTTCCATTTCTTCAACCCAGCTCTAAGTCTACTGCATGCATCTGCATCCATTTTTCCGCGGCCATAACTCAGTGGCTAGGTACTGGCCGGATGGCTTGGGTTCAATCCTGGCACAGACATCACAAATTTTTCAGTTTAACAGAGCCGCCACAGTCCTTCAGAGGCCATTTGAAGCCGTTGGTCTCGACCTCAGTACAATTGGTAATAACAACATCCTTCCGCAAAAAAATATCGATCCTAGATATTTACTTAAAACTATTTTTATAATCATTTCACCATTCAAAATTACCATTTTATTTGAAGTGTTGTATCATCCACATTTAGAAACGTTAGAAAAGGATGAGAATATTAGTTTATAATAATAAGACGGCTCAGAAGAATCTTTGGGCATTATCACAACATTAATAGCAACCAATACCGAATGAGAACAAATGCTGAGGTCAAGCAGATGTATAGAGCGAGCGATATAGTCCAAGAGATTAAATCCCAACGTCTTAGATGGGCTGGCCATGTCCATAGACTCCCTAATAACCGCCTTGCCAAATTAATATGGGAGGAAGCCCCCACAGGAAAAAGGCCCTTAGGACGTCCACGAATGCGATGGAGAGACAATATATGGTCATATCTAAGAACAATGGGGCTGCCCACTGACCCAACTATTATGGACGACCGTTTCAAGATGGAAGCAAGTTGTGCAGTCAGCCAAAACCCGCCCCGGGTTGTAGTGCTACGAGAAGAAGAAGAATAAGACGGCTTAATTTTTCAAAACTGGGCCGTCTAAACCAGTTAAACTTCCAGAATGTAATGCTTGTATATCAATAAAGTAAATTGTAAATTAACAACAAATAGTTTCAACCAGGGTGGTGTTGAAGGGGGTGAGTTTTTTAATTATAACTTACCTTAATTTTCGTGCAAATCAATTTTACCAGCGGTCATTTTAAAGGATTTTGTAAGATCTTTAGAAAAGTTTCGATAAGTTTTCTATGAAAAACTTACCGTTTTCCGGTTACTCAATATCATAATGTTTGGATTTTTCGAAAAGTCTACTTTCGAACAGCCACAATTTTGTTAATATTAAGTTTACGGTAATAAAAAAAACGAATCTCTATTTTATAAGCTTCATTTTATATATAAACAACAGTTTTTCCGAGAAAATCAAAATTTTTGGAGTTATTGAAAAACTGTTTAAAAACATTTTTTTTTACGTGAACTTTCAGTCACGAATAACTCCAAAAATATTGACTTTTCGAAAAAACTCCGCCTCCCCACTAACTCACCCACCAGTCAATTTGAGTAATCACACTTCATCATGACTTTGGGAGATTGAAGACGTAAACGAAAAGATATTGAACAATGGGCTAATTAAAGTGTGAGTGGTGGAAGTGATTTGTTTCGGAAAACTATGACGAAAGGAGAATAAGAACAGACTTCTGAAGCCTTGTTTTTATGGTTTTCTAATCTTCGAGGGTTGGGAAGTCCAATTAGTGGCCTTCCTTAGTAGTCAAGCTAAGGCTGTCGAGCTTCACAAACGGTTTAAGGATGGTGAGGAAAATTTTACTGCAAGTGATGATTGGTTCGACAGATGGAAGAAGAGGTATGGCATCCGATAACTGAACATTTCGCGTAAAAAACATTCAGCCGATTTATCTGAAATTGAGCCGGATAATTTAAAATTGGGAGATCTCATTTTAAAGCATGGCCTCACGTCAGACCAAATCCTCAATTGTGACGAAACGGGTCTCAATTTCAGAATGCTTCCAACCAAAACACTGGCAGCCCAAAATGAAAGAACTGCGCCTGGATACAAAAGAAGCAAAGAACGAGTAACTCTTTTTATGTGTAGCAACTCTTCTGGATTCTTAAAATTAAGTCCTCTATTTATTGGAAAATCGAAGAATCCAAGGCCTTTTAAAAATATTTAAGTAAACTGCCTACCCACCATTTACAGGAATCAACGTAGTGCGTGGATGAATTGCCAAATTTTTAAAGATTGTTTTTTTGACGAGTTCGTTTGTGTTGTTGAGGCCTACTTAAAAAAAACGTACCAAGAATAGCTGTTCTTCTTTTAGACAACGCGCCATCTCATCCAGATGCAAGTTCGGCTAGCGGTGACATTTAAGCTGTTTTCTTACCAGCAAACGTTACATCTTTTATTCAACCTCAGGACCAAGGATTTTTAGGTTATGAAACGGAACTATCGTCGAAGGCTTCTCCAAGTGTTGTTGACCTGGTTGGATGAGGGAATGATTGTGAACAACTTTGCAAAAATCATGGCGAAAGCTTTTTCAAATTGAAGCGAAAAGTGATGGAAAAGATAACAATAACTGTATTGCTGAAATAGTAGACCTCGCTAATCAGTTACCAACGGAACTGCCGATAAATGATGAAGACGTCAATGAGTTGATTATGTAAGATCAGCAAATGGAACTGGCTGATGATACAATCGTCGATCAATTAACACAATATTACTGAGGATGACAAAGATGAGATAATCGGGAAAATATATCACTCCGAAGGATTGAAGGCGATTGGAGCTTCAGCGTTGGTGCAACATCGCAGCGTCAAAACGAGGTCAGAAGCTGACGCAAAAATCTATCAAAAACTTTTTTAAAACATTAAGATGATCCACTATGTAAATGTTTTCGTATCTATATATTTTAACTATGTACTCTGCATACAGGTTTACATACTTCAATTGTACATAATAAAATAATTACGTACGTCATAACTTTTGAATTTTTGGTTTATTTTAAGCAAATACCCGATCTCTGCGTTATCCTGCGAGTTTTTCGGTATCGGATGTATGCGCGGTCCCAATTAACTCAAATAATCGCGAGTCTACTGTATTGGCATATGCTAGATTTGAATCTTTAAACTCTTTTCTACCTACTGTTAAAATTTTAAGCAAATGCATTTATACAAAAAGAATTCTGATCAGAAAATCGTGATATCCTGTACTAATAATAAACGAAAATTAATTTTCAATAATATTTTTTAATTAGTCTTTTCTTTTGCTGTTCGATTAATAAGTACAAAATCAGCATAATTAAAAATAAAAAGCAGCTTTTTCAATACATATATTATATTATCCATCTTTTCGGTCTTTATTTTTTTCTTGAGTCTCTAAAGAAAACATTTCCTATTTTTTCTACTACTGATTGTGAAATATATTAAATATACAGACAATTTTTAAAACGAAATCTGTTTATTAAAAAACGATTTATAAAAGATTAATTTTCACACAAAATACGATTTCCTGTAATGGCCTATCCCAATTTCCGTAGTTCTATGGCTCAGACTTTTGTACGTGACTGTACGTTCAAGAACACAGTGTATTAGGTTGACTAACAGGTAAAACGTTTTTAACACTTGACTAGTCGTCTGCTACCATGCGTGACTAATCCGATATCGGATTCTTGGATATTGTAGGGATCGGATCATATGAAAGTGACTCAGAGAATAGAAATATTGAAAGTAAAATTTCAAGGCATTAGTCACGGGCTGCATTTCAATAAAAATATTGTGTATTATATAAGGTGTAACAATTTAACTTTTGTCGACGATTACTTAAGCCTAAAATGTTAAGCATCAAGTAGCGAGTGACCCAGTTTATCCATTTGTGTTATTTTGATATTCTTTTTATTGGTGTATTTTTTGCCAAGGCGTTAAAAAAGCCCTTTTTTTGCCCGAAAATAACATTCGTGATATTTACTCTAGTTTCTACAAAAAAAAAATGTATAAGTAGTTAAAATTTGAATGAAGAAATCTATTTATTGATCAAAATGATCTTTATTGCACATATAAAAAGAGCAAGATAAGTTCTGACTCACAAGAAGTGCAAATTTTATCAGGATACTCCAAAAAATTCTTTCCTGTAGATGTAGGTATCACCGATCAGTCGTAATTCTTCTTTTATGTTGCTTGGCAGGCGTTTACAAGAGGTTCGAGGCGTCAGCAACACCAAAAGGAGTCCATACTGCGAAGTTTGTTCCAGCATAATATAAATGGTGCTTTTCAAGCTATACACGGAACAAATATTTCCATAGGCACTGGAAGACTAGAATGAAGGCATCAAGATCAATGGCGTACCAATAAACAATCTTCGATATGCGGATATTCTTCTTGTAGTGCCTATCCGTTTCAGATATTGGCGATCATCATGGCAATCTGTATCTTGCAAACTGCTGCTCTGAAAAGATTTGTAGTTGTTGTGTTGAAGCGCGTATACCACGTGAACCACCAGAATAACACCGTGTCATCCGCGTATCTGATGTTATTGATACATTCTCCGTTAATTCGAATTCCGACTTCAACATCCTCTACTGCTTCTTGAAAGATTTCCTCAGAGTATATGTTAAACAGCAAGGGTGATAGTATACATCCCTGTTGGACCCCACGTTTGATTGTGATATTATCGAATTCTCCTGCCTCTGTACGGATAGACGGTGTTTGATTCCAGTAAAGATTGTAAATAATTCTTCAAATGTGTTTATTCCAATATTTGTTAATATCTCCATCAGCTTGTCGTATTTTAATGTATCTTTATGGTAATCAATGAAGCATGCATAAAATCGCAATTCACATCTTTTCATCGTTGAAATAGCACTTGTATGCTAAAGAGAGTCACTGCGTTCCGAAAACCAAACTGTGTACGGCTGATTTTTTCTTCGCATGGTCTATATATCCTTTGATGTATGTTTTTAGAAATAACTTTAAAATGTGGCTCATTAAGCTGATGATCCGGAAATCATTGCAGGATACGGATTTTGTTTTCTTTGGTAGCGCAATAAATGTTGACTTCAGCCATGATCTTGGTATTACTCCGTTTAAATATATGTCATTTAATATTTTTGTTAGTCGTTGAGTACCATCGGTGTTAAATAGCTTTATGAATTCAGCAAATGCATTATCAGGTCGAGGAGCTTTGCCATCTTTTAGTTGTGATATTGCTTTTTCCACTTCATCTGATGTGATTGGTAAGTGGTCGTTACATATGTAGGAGGGAGGTTGTTCGAACCTATTATCATCAAAGAGTTTTTCTATGTGGTCCATATGCATATTTCTTGATTTGTATCTGTAATGATGTTCCCCTGTTGATTTTTTAGTTTGCTAGCTGTGTTGGATTTTTGAAGACCAACTGCTTGTTTTACCTTTTTATGCATATTAAATGTATCGTGTTTTTGTTCTAACAACTCTATCTCTTCACATTGTGTTTTTAACCAATTTTCTTTGGCCTTTCGTATTTCGGTTCTTATTTGTCTCTGAATGTTTTTGTACATTTTTTTGTTATTCTTTGATTTTCTTCGTTCTTCCATGAGTTGCAGTATATTGTCATTCATCCAACTGTTCCTCTTCTCTTTATTTTTTATTAGATGTTCTTCTCTGATCTTGTTTAAGGTTTCACGTATATTATGGCGTGATTCTTCTGAAAGATTTTTCTGACAGAATCCGTGCGACTGTCGTCTATTGTTTCCTTATCTTTTAGTCTTCTCATATCACATTTTTTGTTACTATTCTTTTTTATATGCGGATGATATTGTTAAACACTAAATTTATCTTGATTAGTAAAAAGAAAATTGAAAATATCGACCTGTAATCTGAAATTAAAACTCACTGTATAAAAAAGTATATTTAAAATAGCAAATATGACATATATATTCAAGTATGTACACTACAAACATAACCTATCCTAAGTGCTCTTTGGAACGATTTAATCGTATATCGAAATAAATAAATATGCAATCAAAACAATATCTAGTAAGGTACATAATGATAACAAAAAGATTTATGTTTCGTTAATCCATTTCTTAATCATGATTAAAATAGGGACTGCATGAGGCAAAAACATAGCAAATAATAATAATAATAAAATATGTATTGTTTTAGTTTTAAAAATATTTGAAATAGTGAGTGCTATGTGACATCTGGTTTAACCTGGCTTAGAATAGATAAAGTAATTATTATAATCACAATGGATTGAGTAATCGGTTAATCGGATTACAGCTTGAATTGAGAGCCTGGTGGTCTGCATTCAAATTTGGATAAGGAACCTCCACATTGTGATCAGGGAACCTCGATCCATATTGAGATAAGGAAAATTTGGTGGTCCACATTGAAACTGTATTGAAACGAGAAAATACAAAACTAAGATGCGTGGAAACAAGAAACATAATATCTTACCCAATTAAGACAAGTGCTCTTTCAACGAACAGAAATGATCTTTTGGTTTGTTCGTTGTACCCATAAACCATCTAAAAACAGTTTAATTTTATACACATACAAAACATGAATGCAATAACAGTCTACCATTTTCCAATGAAGCAACAGGCAATTGTAAGTAATAATTATAAGTTGAATTACAAATTCAACTTATAAATACTGTGCTAATAAAATTCTTATAATAACAAAAGAATTCGATCTATTTTTTACATTTTTATTTTCTATAAATTCTGTAAAGAATTTTCATGTTTCATGAGATAGACAACATTCAATAGAAAAGCGATGAAACATGTTTGATTTAATGTGTCCTAAATTCCATTCGCTTCACATCGCAGCTCTATCGAAAAATGAAAAACAAACAAAACGATGGAAATCAATGAATTTTATATGCCAAGCAATTTTCCAACAATAACAAACAGTGGGCGTACTTAACAACTCGTGGAAAACATTATATACGGCAAACAAGTTCAACTGGAGGTCAGGTAGAGTGGGGTATTTTTAAAGTTTTTACCAATACACTTTTTATTGTAACTAAAAACAATACCATAGTCACAATATAATATGGAAATTAATATAGAGAAATAATATTAGTTAGTAAGGTGAATCTATCAGCTCATGATAAAATATAAGCTCTTCTTCTTGTTCTTCTTAGCCGTTAACCTGACAAGTACATATTTTCATCTTATAATGGTGTCTCCCAATAGAGGTTAATGATCGAATCTTGGTACGTGATCTGCCGTGGCTGTTAAAACTACTGGTGGCGTCCTTCCAAAAATTATGATATAACTATCAATACATGTATAATATTTTTCACCTAAGAAGGCTTTGAAATTAAATGCTGTTAACTTTATTACTAGCGGACCAGATAAGTGGCGATATATTTTCCACTACCTTTATGAATAATATTTTACTGCTCTGTTGTTTCAATCAGCACTGCTCAACAAGTTATCGTTTTTTGGTTTTAATATTTTATTGCAATAGTACGAGTACGGAATATTTATTTAAACAGTGAATTTATTACATATTAATTTTTTTGATTTCTTCTGGCGTATCGTATAATGTAGGTTTGCCCAATAATCAAAGTTATGATTTTACAAGAACATATTATTTGAAAAATAAGTAGTACACTTCCCGTCATATAAAACTGGTACACTTTTTTTTCCCAATGTAAACCTGTGTTCAGACTGGACACAATGGTTCGTGAACAATTCGTTGTTGTCATCACAGATAACGGAATTTCAGTAAATTTAAATAAAACGTAAAACGTAAAAAATAACGTTCAAAAATGTATACAAGTTTTTAGATAGGTATTATTTTTATTATTAACAACAAAAAACCGTATCCTAATAAATTTAATAACCAGAGAGAGGATTGAGTTAATGTCCAAAATGTTGAACGATATTTAAACTTAGGGTATTGGCACAGGGAACATTGAACACAGAACACAAACTGTTGACTGTATGTTATGTCAATAATTTTAGTAACAGGCAAACTACCTAAATTAATTTATTATTTATTACATAAACGATAAATGTGAAAAACTAACATTATGCTTTATCCTACGTAGATTATAAACTATAAAATATTCGGGACGAAATATGCTTTTCAAAATGTGACAGTATTACATTACAATCCAATATCTCTCTGTAATGTTCCTTATGGAGGTTGAATCTACACTCTAATTGTAATCCGTTTTTATCTATAAATAGACTATTACCTTTTTACATTATTATGTCTAAAATGTAAACAAAAAACATTTACCTACCCATTGAGATGCATATTTTTTCAAAATTAAATGATTTACGGTGTATAAATGATAATGAGAATAAAATTAAGCGGAAAAAGATATCATCGTCTGTCTTAAAAAATCCTCTTATAACTGAGAAATGTTGGTTTAGTATCTACAGATGTTATCAGTACGTGAAAACTTCCCGAACATATCCGAACGATAAAACATAAAAATTAAACATAAAAAATATTGCTTGCCATCAGTCAGATTTGACAAGTTTGTCAAAGTGAATTTTTAGAGATGCCACGTCAGTTAAGTTAGTTTAATAAAACTGACTAATAATTTCAAAAATAGAAGATGGTTGGTCTATTCGACAACTGGCTCAAGAGTTAAATAGAAGCAAAACCACAATCCACAACATTAAAAAAATGGGAAAACGAGCAGACTTTGGATAGAATGAGAGGGAGTGGGAGACCAGTTATTACTACAGCCCAACAAGATGAAACATTAACTAATTATTTCCATACGGCAAGGCAAGCAAAAGTTAATACAAACTTTAATGCTTTTATAACTACAGCATTAAGGAGAATTAGAAGAACAGATTTTAAAAATTGTGCAGCCGCCCGAAAATACAAATTTAGCGAGGAACATAAACAAAGTAGACTCCTATTCGCTTTAAATTACGTTTTAAATGATCCAGTAAATTTTTGGAACCGTGTAATTTTTACTGATGAAAAAGTAATCCATTCTCATTATGATGGCCATATTAGGGTTTATAGACCGCCTCGAAATAGGTTTAACGAAAACTATATTTTATCAAGTGATAACTCCGGACAGTTCTCTGTAAATGTTTGGGCTTGGATGTATAAAGGAGGTTTAAGAAGGTGTTGTAGAATTGAAGGACGATTCAATACTGAAACCTATTTACATATATTAGATAATGTGATGTTGCTATCGGTTAGGGAAATTTTCCCCAACAATAATTTTATTTTCCAGCATGACAACTGTTCAATCCACACAGCCCACCATGTACAGGATTACCTTATGAAAAATAGCATCGAAGTTCTTCCATGGCCCTCTAAAAGTCCAGATAATAATCCAATAAAGAACGTTTGGGGACTTATGATCAACAAAATACAAAAATTAAATGTAGTTCCCCAAAACAGGGATCATTTATCGACCATCATTGAACAAACCTAGGAAAGCTGGACCGAAGATGAAAATTTGTCACTAAATTTAATAAACTCAGCTCCCAGTAGATTACAAGAAGTAATTAATAATAATTGAGCTATGACAAAATATTAAATTTTCGAATTGTAATACATATATTTAAATTCCACACTTGTTCATTGCAAAAATTATTCATTTTTTATTAATTTAAAATTAAATTTTAAATTTTTCCAATGTGTTTTATTTACTGTAGTATTCCACAACTCAATACAGTTTTGTGCTACACTTAACGAGAAACCAATCACACCTCTCGATTTGAAATTAAACATAATAATTTAAAGTCATGTCTAGATTTATTATCTATCATTATTTTTGAATTGAAATATTTTCATAAATTATAATAAAACACGAATCAATGTATGGGTACTGAAATAATGGAAAATTTCAAAATTAATAGATTTTTTTAAGATGTATGTTTAAATAAATGTTTAAATATAAATGTGACTGACTGATCGAGAATGCTCGATATTGTTTTAGTTGTTAATATACTTATATGATAAACTTGCGACCTGTCGCACAGCCCTGCTTTTAGCTGGTTTGATATAATATTTTCGTTGAACTGGCAACGTTGCCTTCGAAATTAGAATGATACATTGTGAAAAGCTCAACTTACACAGCTTGAAAAACACGATTTTCGGTTATAAGAGTTGTACCAGTTTTTTATGACGCGAACGGTACCATGTGTCATAATAATTGTAATCTCCTTTATACATACTTTAAAAATTTGTTTAGTAATGTATTTCTTAAATCCACACAATCATTGAAAAATGATTCATGCTGTTTAAAAATATCTTTCTGTTAACGACACTGTCATCGAAAAAGTAGATCAAATTCAAACGTCATCATATTTCTCTTCTGTTTATCGTTAAAAATTAATTGATGGTCGTGGGTTGTATTGGTGTTATTTAATAATTTAACAATATACATAATCAGCAAAAATCTTATTTAAAACATGCGAACGGTTTTTGCAATCACAATCAATGCAGTGTTTATGCTTGTTTAGCATTGGCTGTTAAATAATTTATGTTCGATTGTTTCGTCTGTTGTACAACCTTCGTCCTTTTTAGGGTGTTATAGTTGTATGTAAGTACCTATTTTTTATAGTAGTGTAGTTTAAAGCAAAATGAGTAATTTGGAATAAAATAAAATACAGTCGAAACGTAGAGTGTTATCTCCAGAAGAACCGCGTTTAGTTCTAAAAGTCGAAAGTTATTTTAATTTGGAAAAAAATAATATGGGTCCATTGACATCTGTTATGGCAATTCAGAAACGCACATGCGATGCTTGCGGTATCTCAGAGAGGACGTTCCGAAGAATTAATAAAAGTGAGGATGAAACAAATAAAGTAAGCAAGAGAAATCGTCGACATCCAAAAACTTTAAATTTGCATCAGTCAATTAAACTTGCAAGTAAAAATATTATTTATAATATGTGTAAAGCCAAAGAACATGTAACAGTGCTGTGTTACAAAAAATAAAAGACAAGGAACTGTGTGTATACTTCATTCTGGAAATGATGAGGGTTTTATTCCTGACGCTAGTTTAATTTTTTTGTCCATAAAGAATACAGGTGATTACCATGGAAATATGGATGCAAATATGCTTGAAGAATGGTTTGAAGAAAATTTGTTAAAAAAATTGAAGCGACCGTTCATAATAGTGTTGGATAATGAGTACCACTCAAGAGTAGAAGAGAGTCCTTCAAGTAACTAGACAAAAGAAGAAATAAAGTTGTGGTTGGCAGAAAAGAAAATTTATCACAGTGACATATTTTTAAAAGTCGATTTACTTCAAAGGTATGGAGAGCACAAAATTCAAAAGTAATTTGTTACTGACCAAATGGCTCTTAAATATGGACATGAAGTTCTTCGACTTCCACCCTACCATTGCCACTATAATGCAATTGAGTTAGTTTTTGATATAGCCAAAAATTTTTATGGTCAACATGCATCCAAAACAACAGATGACGCTAGCATTCTTAGTTTATGGAAAGAATCGCTAGAACAAATAAAGGCAGAACAATGGCAAAATTGTATTAGACATACGGAAGGCATTATCGTTCAGTCTTTTCAAACCGAGCGAGTTATAGATGAGGTCCGGCCTCTAATTATTCGGATAGACAATTCAGATAGTGACGACTCTGGTAGTGAAATATCAGACAGTGAATAGGACAAATCATTTGCTAAAAAGAAGTAACAAAAAAGTGTTTCGGGAATTCAATTCTGACTTTGTGGTGTTTTAGTTAAACGATAAATTACCTTCGGTCTAATTACTGAACTACATACTCTCAATAGTTTTGGTATTAATTACTGGACTACACGTGTTTAAACATTTTGTTTTGCTGAAAACTCGGAAGTGATTTAGTGTCAATTTGTTTCAAGGTTATATTTAATACAGTGTCAGCAGAAAGTAAAGTCTTGGATGTATTTTATTCAAATTTGGACATACCAGCAACTTATCAAGTATTTTCCAATTTAACTGCATGCAAAACCACTCGTAATAATTTCGAGTATTCGAAATATTCCGTCCCACTTCTTCTAACACGCCCTGTATTACATATTATATTCATTTTATTTGCCTTTGATACAGTAAAATCCAGTATTATTACTGAACATAAAATACAGGAAATTAAATATTTTTACTTTTCAAGCGATCGGAATTAAATATTAACGCCCCACTGTTTGAGGCCCACTGATCATATCTTAATTACATATCAGCTGTCATAGGGTAAAAGGATTATAACGGGCAATTAAAAAAATGTCTTTATCCAGTCTCTCATATTTTGTGAAACTTTCTTAACTTAAAAGTGCCACTACTTGGACCGACTGACGAATACATATAAAGAAAAAGTACTCACAATCTTTGTGCTGTAAAGCAGATTAACTGGACGGTGGCCTCCTATGTAGTCAACTACTGAATACACAGGGGCTTCATATTCAGCTAAGAACTGAACTCCCAACCAGGAACGAGAATAAAAATGGATTCTCACAATCAGGGACCTGTGACTAACTTGGAACTAACATCGGAATATATTTGGACTAACCGTAGAATTAATATCAGACATTGGACTGATATTGGAATATACGTAAGATTTCGTGGAACTAAACGTTGGACTAACATTGGAATTAACTTTGGACTCACATTGGATTTACTTTTGGACCGAAATTCCATTTACTTTTGGACCAACATTGGATTTAATTTTGGACCCACATTGGAATATACTTAGACCATACTGAGACCGACATTGGATTTACTTTTGAACCGACATTACACCCTAATTAAATAAAAAAACAAAGTCAAATAGGCGAAATAACAGAAGATAAAAATATAAAGGAATACGAAAAGTATCAAAAATATCCCCCCCTTTGTCAGGGGGTTTGAAGGCAAAAGTCGAACTGAATTACATACTGGCGAAGTGTAAAATAAATTTAGATCAAAAAATTTTTGCTTTTTATAGAAAAAATATTCAAGAGCGGATACTGTTATTGTATGGTCTGAGCAGTACAGAAATTTACCTAACTAACGGCGTATTTTCGTTCCGACCTTCTAAGGAGCAATAAAAAATTCAAACCGACCGACTGCACTTCTTCTTTAAGAGATTATTTTCTATAATTGCAGACAAAAGGTGTTCAGATAGAATTGGTTGATTTAACAGCGTAAGTCAGAATAGATAAGTAGGTGGTCTTACGATTTGATCTTCTGGGAAAATTTTTACTGAAATTGAAATGATGTACTGTGTAATTTAAAATTTAATAAAATAGCGAAATTTGTATAAGATATAATATATCGGAATACATAGATCTTCCCGCTATGCATTTTACCTTTCAGCAACTCACCTCTTCGCTCCGGTTTTTTTCTTGAATTATGACGTAAAAATCTTGTAGCGCAACTTCTTGCATTATGACCAAGTGCTGCAACTTCCTCTCCCTTATTATGAGGGAAAACGTACTAAACAAAAAATTGTTTTCGTTCGTAATAACTTCACCCTTTTAAGTTAAGTTTCGAATATAAACTGAACAGACGAGGCACGTGGCCAAAGCCGGCATCTTTATACCCAATATATTATTAAAAATCTGGGGAATTCCATCCTAATTATCTTGCAACGAATAGTACCTTCGGATATGAATTCGAGGTTTTCTAGTAAAGTGATTAAACGCGAAGATTAGTATTGAAATGTCCAAAGAGATAAGGTATTCTTGTTTACAAAATTGTTAATGGTTAAATTCTTATTTTTATTAATATAATATAATAACCAACATTAGCCGTGAAAGTTTTAATTGTTTTTTGCTAAATATATTAGTATTAAAACATTATTAATATTATATATAACAGTATTAAAACATTATATTAT
The DNA here is from genome assembly GCF_040954645.1 of Diabrotica undecimpunctata. NCBI lineage: Eukaryota > Metazoa > Arthropoda > Insecta > Coleoptera > Chrysomelidae > Diabrotica > Diabrotica undecimpunctata. The sequence goes on from NC_092806.1 coordinate 126,871,516, forward strand.
TATTTAATGAATAAACACCTCAGGAACGCCTATGATGATACAAATTTTACGACCGTTTTATGACTTTGAGGCACATTTCGTGCTCTCAACAATTTGTGAACGGAGAATAGATAGATGATCAAAAACCGAGGAATATATTTAAATGGAAAATACCTTAGTCTTAGTTGTCTTTTACCATCTTATTGCTGATCAAAATTAATCAATAGTTTAATAATTGTGTAAACTAGTTTTAATTAAATTTGTGAGTCTAATAAGTACAAATAATATAAAGAAAACGAAGGAAAAACAATATTTATTTAGCAGCATGTTTAATAAAGTTTACAATAAGCTACCGCACTAAATGCGGTAACGTATCTAAACTCGTTTATTTATAATCCGTATCTGGAGGTCTCATCAAAAGTACATAAACTTTGCTCCATAAAGATAAACGATCTCTAAAGCTGCGATGCTGATGGTAAATAACTTTTATAAATAGCGCGAAAAATACTTCCTGCTACTATGTTAAACAAAACTTTCATACTATCAACGAGAGTATGCATATGGTCGATATAAATAAGTAGTCGTGTAAGAAATGCCTATCATTTTCATCGCTTTGATGTAGCTAGATAAATGTTAACAATAAATAGGGGGTAAATGCAATAATTTGATTATTTTTTGAAAAGACATAATTATTTAATAATAAAACACTGAAAATTTTAGTTTTCAACACTTCCACAAAATTTATTTTAAATTATTATCACTACAGCTGTTTCGGCCAGGAGTGCCTTTCTGAAGTGAGCTATTTTTGACTCATTGTTCGTCATTTTGTTCTTTTGGTTGTTTTTCGTTTTTGGATGCTTCTGTTGTCCCGTTCTAGGCTGTTGCCTCTTCAGGACGTGTTTTCCTTGTTGTGGGTTTGGCACTGTTTTTGGTGTGGTGTCCACTGGTGTGCGGGTGTTGGCCTGTTTGCTGTTCGACAGCTGTGCTCAGCGTAGCCTGGACAATCGGGGGCGAAGGTAGTGATGAAAACGGCTCTTTTCAGTATTTATTAATCTAAAAATGAAATAATATAAATATGTATTTATTTGAGTTTAATATATAATTAGTAAATGGCAGGCTCGAAGTGAGCATTTAGTGTTGAATGCCACGACGGTAATAGAGAGGAGTTGCCTCCTGTATGTCAATGTATTCATCAGGGAGTTCATTGCTGACGAGTTCCAGCAGAATAGCGGGTGGGAAAGGGAGTTTGGGTTTGGGTTTTCTTCTGAATACATTGCCGATGGATGAGCAGGTAGTTTTTAGGATGCTTTGGACTCTGAGGTTTTGGCCCCGGATTGTGCGAATTGTAAACTCCTGCTCAGAGAGGAGAGCCTCTCATTGATGGGCTGGATGTTCGATAGGCGATGAATTTGGGCGGATGGGAAGTCTGGTCTTTTGCGGTTTAGTCTGCGTAAGATTCTACTCCCAAAGATAGTAGTCTGTTTGTGAAGTGGCCGGACTGCATAGTATAGATATTGGATCTATACTCGATGACCGGCCTTATGAATGTTTTGTACGTAAGTATTAGTGTTCGTGAATGTGTTTTTCCGAATTTACCACTAAGAGAATTGAGAAGTCCGAGCCGGCTCCTAACCTTGTTACAGGTTCTTTCCAGGTCACCCCTCCAGTGTAGTGTTTGCGGAAACACCACACCGAGGTATTCGACCTAGTTACGGAGCTGGAGTCGTTCCCCCCAGAGTCTTAAGTTGTGTCTTTCGGAAATTATGGGTGTGATGAATTGACTACGCTTTGGATGTCTGAAGAGAATCATTTGTGTTTTGTCTGGGTTCGGTGTCACTCTCCATCTCCGACACCATCTGTCAACAAGGCGTAGGTGATTTTGAGCGAACCTGAGTGTAGAGTCGATGTTTTGTGATGTTGTGAGTAGTGCAGTGTCGTCTGCGTAGAGTAGGGTGGTGGTGTTTGTGTGGGTGGAAAGTCGCTGTTGTATATAGAGTATAGTATAGGTGCCAACACGGAACCCTGTGGTACTCCCGCAGTGGGAATAAAGGATTCGGAGAATTGATCACGCTCCTTGACCGTAATTCGCCGCTGAGTGACATATGAATGGATAAGTATGGGAATGGTAGGGCCGATGTTCACTAGTTTCTTGACCAGTCCCACATGCCAGACTTGGTCAAAGGCTTTTTGAACATCGAGGAAGATACCAAGTGAGACTTTACCGCAGCCTAATTGTCTTATCTTTTACGTTTTTTAGCAGTTTCTTCATTCCCCTGTCTTCCCCTGTTTCTTCTGTCCCTCTAATTGTCACTAATTTTTATATATTTTGATGATCATTATGACCTTAATAAATTATTTGGGTTTTATAAAACAATGTTATTTTAGTTTTGGGAATAAATATCATTTAAAATATTGCTTATTTATAATTACAACTATTAAAAAAATAATAACCTAACAGTCAAACGTCTGAATTTGTTATAGATTTTAATTTGTCCCATTATGTAGTTTTTAGGGGTCGTAGTGCACTGACAGATTATGAGCATATAAGTGACAAGTTTTCTAAATGAATCTTCTGCTGTAAGGTCGATTGTGGATTATAAGACCTGTCCTACGTCCAGGGGCCTTCTAGATTACAAGATCTTAACCCGTTGGGCTGCTCTTTCTGGGGATATTTGAAAAAAAGCTCACATTAAAACATGTGTACATGTTAAAATTGTTTTAGCTTGAATTGACGCTGTTGTTGCGTTATTAAACAAAAATATAATGCAAAAAAAATATAATGCACATGTTTGACTTGAAATCGGAACCCGTTTAGTGGAACCTGCGATACATTTAGCTTTAAGTATTATTCTATTAATTTTATGTTTTACATTAGATGACATTATTAGGGATAACACTTCCTGTCATGACTGTATCATGTAGAAGTTGTTAAATAAGAGTTAATAAAAATATAAAAAATCTACGTTTATTAATAATGCAACATGGCGCAATCAGTAGGATGACTGCGCCAGTTGTGACATGTCACCTTATGATAATTGACAATTGTTAATTATTAAAATATTTCGTTTGTCATGCAGTTCAAATTTTTATTAAATATTGTTTTTAATAGAGAATGGAACATTATCGTTAGTCGTTATCGAGCCTTAAGTTGTGTCTTTCGGAAATTATGGGTGTGATGAATTGACTACGCTTTGGATGTCTGAAGAGAATCATTTGTGTTTTGTCTGGGTTCGGTGTCACTCTCCATCTCCGACACCATCTGTCAACAACGCGTAGGTGATTTTAAGCGAACCTGAGTGTAGAGCCGATGTTTTGTTATGTTGTGAGTAGTGCAGTGTCGTCTGCGTAGAGTAGGGTGGTGGTGTTTGTGTGGGTGGAAAGTCGCTGTTGTATATAGAGTATAGTATAGGTGCCAACACGGAACCCTGTGGTACTCCCGCAGTGGGAATAAAGGATTCGGAGAATTGATCACGCTCCTTGACCGTAATTCGCCGCTGAGTGACATATGAATGGATAAGTCTGACGAATGGGAATGGTAGGGCCGATGTTCACTAGTTTCTTGACCAGTCCCACATGCCAGACTTGGTCAAAGGCTTTTTGAACATCGAGGAAGATACCAAGTGAGACTTTACCGCAGCCTAATTGTCTTATCTTTTACGTTTTTTAGCAGTTTCTTCATTCCCCTGTCTTCCCCTGTTTCTTCTGTCCTTCTAATTGTCACTAATTTTTATATATTTTGATGATCATTATGACCTTAATAAATTATTTGGGTTTTATAAAACAATATTATTTTAGTTTTGGGAATAAATATCATTTAAAATATTGCTTATTTATAATTACAACTATTAAAAAAATAATAACCTAACAGTCAAACGTCTGAATTTGTTATAGATTTTAATTTGTCCCATTATGTAGTTTTTAGGGGTCGTAGTGCACTGACAGATTATGAGCATATAAGTGACAAGTTTTCTAAATGAATCTTCTGCTGTAAGGTCGATTGTGGATTATAAGACCTGTCCTACGTCCAGGGGCCTTCTAGATTACAAGATCTTAACCCGTTGGGCTGCTTTTTCTGGGGATATTTGAAAAAAAGCTCACATTAAAACATGTGTACATGTTAAAATTGTTTTAGCTTTAATTGACGCTGTTGTTGCGTTATTAAACAAAAATATAATGCAAAAAAAATATAATGCACATGTTTGACTTGAAATCGAAACCCGTTTAGTGGAACCTGCGATACATTTAGCTCTAAGTATTATTCTATTAATTTTATGTTTTACATTAGATGTCATTATTAGGGATAACACTTCCTGTCATGACTGTATCATGTAGAAGTTGTTAAATAAAAGAGTTAATAAAAATATAAAAAATCTATGTTTATTAATAATGCAACATGGCGCAATCAGTAGGATGACTGCGCCAGTTGTGACATGTCACCTTATGATAATTGACAATTGTTAATTATTAAAATATTTCATTTGTTATGCAGTTCAAATTTTTATTAAATATTGTTTTTAATAGAGAATGGAACATTATCCTTAAAGAACAGTCGTCAATTTTAAGAAAATGTGTAGGGTTTAATGGCAAAATTAGAATATAGTGTAACCTCATATATATTATGAATCACCAAAACGTCAGATCAAATGTTAAACTGAAAAAATCCCGTCCCCTGTGTCTGTCCATCCTCACAATCCCAGATGAATGGCGATTCTATTCCATTAGCTTATCGCATTGCGAGCTAATAGCAACCTTTCAATTACACGAAAAAGGGAAATAAAAAAGTAACCGGCGGGTGTAGAGACAAGAGAAGCCAACCAGCATAGTATCACAGCAAAATAGAGCAGATCGGTAGGCAATAACCGGTACAAAGCAAAGCATAACCAGAATGAAGTTTGTAAAGTCAGAGGGGTACGACAAAATTTCATATTTCATCCCACAAAGAAGTTCCTTTAGAACTTCACATACAAGCAAATAATGAAAATATAGCTGCAATAATTCACTGAACAACAAAATTTTGGGACCGGAATATCTCACGATCTAGATCTTGATTTCTAATATAATGTAATCTAATTTATTTTGCAATAGAGCGAATTTTTATATTTTTTATTGATTTTTACTTATACATATTCTAAAATATCATCAAAAAACTTGTATTCATATGTTTTCGAATACGCTGAATACTGTAACATCTCGCTGTTAGTTTTTTAATATAAATTATTAAACAAGATCAAATCAAAATCAAAAACAAAAATGCACATTTTTTTAATTCAATATATCTTGAGGCGCAAATTCTTGTATACGCGATCGACGAGGTCTCTTATAAAGAAGTAGAGGCTGCTAATTTCAAGGCGTACACTTGCAAAGGTTTATCCTTCAAAACCATCGATGCCTCGATGGCTCCAATCAGAGTCCTGCAAACGAATTTCCAGCATAATAAGGCAGCTTCCGCAGAATTCACTGTTGCTATAAAAGGGTTCAGTGCAGCTTTAATTCAAGAGCCCAAGGTTGACAAGGGCAAAATAAGAGGTCTGTTGGGTGTTGGTGGAGGACTTATATATAACCCGTCTGCAGAAATATTAAAACACTACCGTTGTTGAATCTCTATTTCAGGGACTTGACAGTGAAATTTATTGAAGCGTTTGAAGACCGAAATCGTAAAGAAAAGTACTCATTTGATTAAGAAAAAAAAATTGTTTAATCAAAACAATGTACCGTGTCACAAGTCGTTAAAAACGATGACAAAAATGCATGAATTGGACTTTGAATTGCTTCCGCACCCATCGTATAGTCCAGATCTGACCTCTATCGATTACCACCATTTTTCCGATCTAAAAAAATGCTCCGTGGCAAGAGATATGGCTCCGATGAGGAAGTAATTGCCGAAACTGCAGCCTATTTTGAAGACAATGATAAATCATTTTACAAGGAAAGCATCGAAAAATTAGATAGAAAAGATTAGATAGATAGAAAACCGTTGAAATCATTGTATCGCCGCTTCGAAATTTTTGCAAAAAAATTTGTTTTACTATTTTTGCTCGGGACTTATTGACCGACGGGTTAAATAAAAGGGAAAGTTAGAATACCTATGAAAATCGTATCAATATGTGAAATAAGTCTTAATAAGATCGATAGTATAACAGGCCAGAAAATCTTGCGAATAAATCAAAAGACTGATATGTGATTTTGGAATAAAACTCGAAGTTCGATTACGTTTATGAAAATGCTACGTCTGGTCGACTCTTCTCTATGCAATTAAAATGTGGACCCTTAAAAAATCAACGGTAAATAAATTGAGTCTTTGGAATGTGAATCTACCCGAGAATCCTCAAGATTTCATGGACGTCGCATACTTCAAACGAAGAAGTGCTGCATAGAATAGGCAAGGAACGAGAATTTTTCAACACAGTGGAAGTTAGAAAAACATCATACCTAGGCTACATACTGAGAAACAGAATGTACCAATATGCTACTAATAGTGAAAAGAAAGATAGAGGGAAAGAAACGACGGGGAAGGAAAAGATTATCGTGATTAAGAAATATACGAAACTGGAGAGGGCTAAATTTTAACATTAATAATAACGGTTAAAGACAGAGAAGAGTTGTCAATTTTAGTAGCCAATCTCCATTAGAAGTAGAAGAAGAATAGAGCACACTTTAAGAAGAAGAAGTTTCAATTTATAGAAAAATTCACGAAGAATGTCACGAGTAGGAGGAAAAAACTCATAACTAAAGCACCTAGAAATTTAAAAATTAGACTTTAGGAAGAAATATAAAACCATCAAGAATAAAATCAAATATGAAATCAGCAAGGCTAAGGAGGAATGGATGAACAAGGAATACCAGGAACTGGAAGAACTCAGCAACAAACATGACACCTCAAACTTACATAAAAAAATTAAAGAACTTACAGGCAACACCAGACAAAGAAGAACACTCATAACAAGAGATAATAATGGAGGAATACTCTACTGAAGAGAGCAAAATAAAGGAAATATGGGAACAATATATAATCCATCCATCCGAGAGGGAAAATGAACAAGATATAGGTGAAGAAGAACAATACCTACAAATTTTACCCTCAGAAGTAAAGAATGTCTTACAGAATGCAAAACAAGGAAAAGCACAGGGTCCTGATCAAATTCCAGTTGAACTGTTAAAAGCCTTAGATGACGGTAATATAACGAGACTCACCCGAAGTCTCAACCACATAGATGTAGAGGGCAACATCCCGGAGGAATGGCTTAAATCGATATTTTTACCTCTACCAAAAAACAACAATCCCAAATTATGTAATGACTATAGATTGATAAGCCTAATGTGCCACTCTTTAAAGATTCTCTTGAAAATTGTTCAAAATCGAATTTATAAGAAATGTGAGGAGCAGATAGATGAAACGCAGTTTGGCTTCAGAGGAGGCATGGGTACAAGAGAGGCATTATTTGCGTTGACGGTACTCTTGCAGAAATGTCGGGAATATAACAAGAGTGCATATGTATGTTTCATAGACTTTAGGAAGGCCTTTGACCGAGTGCAGCATATGAACTTAATAGATGAATTAAAAAACATAAATTTAGACAAAAAAGATATTGAGTTTATTAAGGTTATATACTGGAACCAGAAAGCAGTAGTAAAGGTGAACGATATAGAAACAAATAATATACCGATTGCGAGAGGGGTTAGGCAAGCGTTAGGCATGCGTCTTGTCTCCGACGCTTTTCAACGTGTACTCACAGGTCATATTCAGAAAAGCCTTATGGGAAAGAAAAGAGGGAATAAGAGTTGGTGGAGAAATCATAAACACCATGAGATTTGCAGATGGCACGGTAATTATTACTGAGAGTATAGAGGAACTACAAACTTTATTAGATATCAACACAGATAAGACCAAATTTATGATAGTATCAAGGAGTCCAATAAATAATGAACAACTAACCCTTGGTGAAGAGCAAATAGAGAGAGTGACAAAATATAAATATCTGGGAGCTTACATCAACACAGAATTAGATCCAGACCAAGAGATCAGGGTACGAATAGAAATGGCAAGGGCAGCGTTCTTAAAATTCAAGCAATTGCTCTGTGACAAAAATCTGAATACAGCGCTGAGACTGCGGTTTGTTGAATGTTACGTCTGGTCCCAACTATTGTACGGAATAGAAACATGGACGTTAAAAGCGCAAATAGTTAAGAAGCTTGAAGCCTTTGAACTTGAATATACCGGAGAATGTTGAGAATTCCATGGACTGCCAGGATCACCAATGAGGAAGTGATGAGAAGGATGGGTCGAGACAAAAAATTGTTGAGAACAATAAAAGTACACAAGACTGCATACCTTGGACATATACTGAGGAATGATAAATATAGTCTTCTGCAGGTCATCATGCAGGGTAGAGTCGATGGCAAAAAGGGAATAGGTAGAAAGAGGAAATCATGGCTGCGAAATATTCGAGACTGGACAAACATGACTGTAGACGAATTATTCCACGTTGTGAAAGACAAAGAAACTTTTAGAAATGTGGTCGCCAACCTCTGTTAATGGAGACGGCATAGAAAGAAGAAGAAGAAGGAAGAGGTATTATTCTAAACTAAAACGAATTAAAATTTTGTGTATGATTGACGTATGTGGATTACTAGATTTAAATATCGCATTTTTCTCTAGATAATTGAATGATTATATAATTTTATTATAAAGCTCTAACAGAGGTTAATATTTCTGGGACGCAACCCACTGTTTACACGAAACCCTAAAGCGAGAGATCACCACAGCACACAGACGGGCGACTGCGCCTCTACCATAGCGCCCTGCCCTGGCCTGCTACGTCTAGTCGCGGCCGCCTACGACTCTATCGCCTCTTTTACTGCATATTCTGCAGAATAGAGTGACGCGTCCGCGATCCTTTGTTTCTATTGCGAACCTCATACACTCTTCCAAAGTTATCTTTGTCTCAAGACGGCACTCAATCCCAATTACTATTTTCACCGAGACCTCTCGTTTACGGATCTAGATATATCCGTGAGTGCTCTAAATAAAGTGTACAGTGTCCTGCAGACGTTTTTTTTTAATTGTTTGTTTTGACTGACGTTTATGGAACGAGACGCCGTAAGTGTGGTTGTGACCTGAAGTAAGTTTGTTAATTATTTTGATTTTGGCGGTTTCCAGCGAGCGAGGAAGGAGGAGTGTTGAGAAAGAGGAGGTATGGTGGGATCAAATCACAAAATGGCCGGTGACGTTTCGCAAGCGTTCGATATTGTTGCAGTAAAACTGGGGGGAATTGAGCGTGTCTGGGTCGAGTGTTTTGGGAAATGGAGCGCTTTTGTATCACTTCAGTTGTATTTTTAATATATGTATACACTTGTTTTGTTCGAGTTCTTTCTCCAACTTTTTTTGAATTAATTTTTTGATGTTAATATTCCAATTGACTAGAATTTTATAGTGGGTAATTTTTATTATTATATTTCATTTGAAGAGTCTAAAGGACAAAAGTTAAAAGAAAAATATTGGATATTGTAATAATTTTACAATTATTAGGCCGATTTTGAAAGTTTAATTAACTTTCAGTTTCAAATGATCTATATTCTCTGATCGTTAGGTAGTTAAAAAAACATATTATTGTTCTTGATATACTATCTTAGTTTAAAAGTTTTGCATTCAATGAACATGGTTCTTTTCATGACAATGAACTGCTTAACAACATTAATTTAATATACATTAGAACAAATCTGAGATTTTTTGTAGAGATCATGTCTTCGTTATTTCCACTCTACATTCTCCCCATACTTTTGGTTGAATCACACTTTATTGTAGCAGACTCCATCTGAAGGCTCTCAGTTCATGATCAACATATTGCAGTTTTATATATTATATTATTTCTTGTTATTTGCTCATAATTTTCAAGTTCTTGGCCCTGGTCATTTTGTTCATAGTAACGACACCCCAAGGTTGTATATTATATTTCTCCTCATTCGACTCATAACAATACCGATCCGTCTCAATTGTTAGAATAAATAATTTGTTCCTTTTATTTTGACGAACGATGTTCTAAGATTTTCCATTTTTTTTCCGGGTCTCTTTTATCATAAACTCATCGCTCAAAGATACTTTGTATCAAATTTTAGCGTTACACTTCCTCATTATGTAGCCCAGACATGTCGTTTTATCATGTTTAATATTTTGCGGTATCTAGAGTTTTGTTAAAGATCTCACTCTAGATTATTTTGCCAATTTATGAAATGCTCAGTATATAATCATGATGGAGAGTATTATAATTCAGAAACTGCAAGTTTTTTGGTTGCTGCATCTGCTAAAGTTTAATAATAAACTCAATGAAGGATGATGCTAAATACATGCAAGGCAATGTTGGAAAGTATAGGTTGTGACTGTGCCCATTCTGATTGCTGACCCTTATTGCCGACTTTTGTGAACACTGTCATAGCTTTCCCAATTATGTGATCGGTATGCTTGCGCCCAGATATGTGAACAGGTTACTCGTCTTATTGGTATCTAGTCTTATTATACTCGTATATAGGCTGTTTTTGCTTCAGGTTATGCGAATTTTTTTAGGTCACCTCTAATTTTCTAAAAATGCTGACTTCCTGTTGTCTCTTCTTCTTCTTTTTTTGTAGACATGACTGTCTGTTTTTCAATGTGCCTCCAATAAGTGGTCGTTCCAACCTTTTTCGTGGTCTTCCTACTGATCGTCTTTCTATTGGGGAACCGTCTATTGCCGTCTTTACTACTCTATTGGTTGTCATTCGGCTTATATGATCGTTCCATTATACCCTTTTATTTCTTACCCAGTCCTTGATATTCTCCACCTTGCATCTACGTCGTATATCTATACTTTTAGCTCTATCCCATAGTGTTTTGCCATCAATTTTTTAAGTGTTTTTATCTTTGCTGTTTCTAACATTCTTTGTCCTCTCTGTATCAGGTCTTGTTTCTGACGCGTATTTCATTATTGGCCCGACGACTGTTTTGTAAATTCTGCCTTTCATTTCTTTCCCGATATTTTTATTTCTTCAAATTGTTTCATTCAGGATACCTGCGGCTTTGTTTGTCTATTCACTTGATCTTCCACTTCTGGTTCGATCTTTCCGTAGCTAGATAATGTGATGCCTAGATATTTAAACTCCATCACTTGTTCTATTATCTGACCTTCCAGCTCCAATTTACATCTAAGTTAATTTTCTGTTATATCCAAGCATTTTGTCTTTTTTGAGGAAATTAATATGTTAAATTTTCTGGCGGTCATATTGAATTGTTGCAGTATACATTGTAAATCATCTTCACTTTAAGAGAGTAGTATTGCGTCGTCTGCATAGCAGATTATTTTACATTGTTTTTCTCCCATTTGGTATCCTTTTTAAGTTCTTACTTCTTTTATTATTTCATCCATAATAAGGTTAAACAGTAGAGGACTCAGGGAATCTCCCTGTCTTATCCCATTCCCAGCTTCGATAGTGTCAGTTAGTTCTTCTTCTACTTTTACTTTTATTGTGTTGTTTTGGTAGATATTTTCCATCATTTTGATTGTTTTAAAGGTATTTCTCTTGTGAACAATAAGTGGATAACGTCTTTTAATTTGACCTGGTCAAATGCCTTTTTAAGTGCCACGAAACGTAGATATACCGGTTTCTTTTAATCTACAGATTTCTCTTGCACTTGCCTCATTATAAATATAGCGTCGGTGCATGATATTCCCGACCTAAAACCTTGTTGTTCTTCTGCTAATATAATTTCATTCAGTTTATTTGTTATTACTTTGGTTGTTAATTTTAGTGTTGTGTTTAATAAATTAATTCCTCTGTAATTTTCTGGGTCCAATTTGTCTCCCTTTTTAAAGGGAAGTATTAATATGCTTGATCTCCTGTTGACTCCCTGTTATGTTTGTAGGAATTTATGTCAGTTTGAATTTCTCTGCTCTTTCCTTCATATTTAGGAGATATTACATAAGAAACATTACCGGTTTTTTCATATTCTTTGTTATTGTTAATGTTATTACTTTTTTTTATTGACGAATGTCCAAAATATCTATAGTCCGTCGGTCTTCTTCCTAACTCTCGCTTATCGCTACCTCAATACTTCATTTATGTTTTTGACTTCACAGATTCTTCTGGAAGTTTTGCTTGTCTGTTTTAGTTTTTCTAGTTATTAGATAGATTATGCATCTTTCCGTTTTCCCCATTATTTGTTTAGATACTTATGACATTGGTACTGTTTCTGGTATAAGTAATTGTTGGTTGGATTTCTGCCTTATAAAATCTTTGCAATATTGCGTCTTTAAACACGCTAAATACACTTCTGGCTTTTCTGCTGGTTTGCAGATTTTGTTGGATATCTTTGATTCAAGATTAAATGGTTGTATTTTTCGGTTTTGTTTCAGCATTGCATTAGTTTACAATTAATGTATATAGAGCTGTGAAAAAGAAATTGTAATAACATAACCTAAATTATTGTTTTATTTCCTTAAAACTGAAATTTAAAGAAAACATATATAGGTAATATAAAACAGCCATTGATAGTGTTATGGCATATGCGGCCGAATTATTTGTCAGAAATAGAATAAACAAGGTTATTCAAGGTCAGCCTTATTCTTTGTCTAGTCAATTTAAAAGTATTTCTTAAAAATTGTTGAGATTTCTTCCCAAAGCTCTAGAAGTTAAGAAGTAGCTTTTTCTTTCTGCTAACGCGAGTTCTTTCTGGTGAATCTTTTAGAACGATTAATTTGGCCAGAAATCTTTTTCTTGATATCTTGAACTCTTCTTGGACGAATGTGCTCTCTACTTTTGGTTAACAAGTTTGCGGAGAATATTTTTCTAGTTGTCCTTTTAATTTCATATAATACTCTTTGAATGCGATGTGCGATTCAGAGTCACTTCAAGGTATTTAAAACCAACACAGCCGTTCCATATACCATTGAATGTTTAAGTTGTCTGGATGCGTTTCTGTTACGAAGGTGGAAGGTGCACATTTGAGTTTTCTCGGAAATTGGTTTGGGATATTTTGATTGGTAGTAGGTTTCCATCGCTTTCAAGACTTCAGTTTGGGTTATCTTCACTCCAACAAAAGTTTCTGCTTACGTAAGAATAACTGTGTCCTCTGTATAGATGAAAGTGCTAGTATCTACTGGTATAAGTTGATTGTTGATGTAGATGTTTTATGGTATAGGTACTCTTACACTGCAAAAAATCTTCTGCTCTGCAAGAAGATGTGGATAAGACAAGTGAGTTTATTGTCTCTTGTGATATTATACGATTCTTAAAAGAGTTTCCTGTGGTTTGCGGTGTCGTACGTGACGGTAAGATCTACAAATACTGAACCAGATACCTTGTGTCTTTCATACCGTCTTCGATGTGTTGGGTGAGATTTAGCATTTGACCAATTTCTCAAATATTCTGGATGTAATTCTATTGGGGAGCATGCATTCAAGCAGTTTGAGTAGACAACAGAGGATATACCGACGGATAGCTTTTGGGGTCGTTGGGATCTTTGCCAGGTTTAAATAAGTCAACAAATTTGGCTTTCCTCTATGCTTTGGACATACGCATATTTTGGACACAACTGTTCATCACATGTAGAAGCCATTCCAACAGTTTGGGTTAAAACTTACGGATTTGCAATGAACTCTGATATCTTTTATAATGCGGATGGCAGATTCAAGCTCATCATCATTAAATGGTATGTTCAACTGACTGGTTTCATCTTCTTTCATTTAAAGTTGTTCTTTGCTTTTCCTGCCAGATTCTTTACCACTTTTAAAGAGTTGAAAGATTACTTGTTTTGCTGAAAGCTTTGAGAAACTGGTAGTTCTTTTAGTGGATTCTCGGCTAAGATTCTTCGATAGTTTCCAAACAGGTCTACTATTCTGTACTTTATTTAGCTTTTTATAGGAGATTGTGTAATGGATCGGGAAGAGATTTGTAACACTAACTTAAACACTCCGAGAATTTTGACGATTATTTATTTTATTTCAACTAACATCGATTTTTGAGAGGAGGTGTGATCAAACGCGTTGACTGGTTAACTGACTTTTCTCTACTAACTATCTATTTTTATTACTTGACTGAGATTTCATATTGTTTGTTGGATCATTGACGTTACTATCAGAATTTATATTTTCTATTATTTTAATGAGCAAAGTTCAGTAAGCGTCCAAATGTTATTTACTTTTCTATTGAAATTTAAACAAGAAATTAGTTGCAGTTAAATAAAAAAATATTTTGACTGTAATTTCCTAATGAGATATAAAATGATTATATTCCCTTAACAAAGGAAATTTGTTATTGTTTATTCTTTAATAATAGTAATGTTTAATTTAAATGATGATAGGAAAAGTTGCTCTGTGCTGATTAGTTAAATAAGGACATTGGCGTAACCGAAATAGTGTCGTTTCATTACAATTGCACAATTTAAATCTTCGTTCGTCTGAGATGACTGCAAGCAATAAATCTCCAAATTAATGAATAGAACAAAAGTATTTTAAGAGTGTAAAATATTTAATTCCACGCTTAGCCCTTTTGGCTTACAAAGCCGTCCTCAGACCTATAGTCAAAAATTTAAAAAGCACCACAACACCACTACAAGAGTGAAATTTCCCATTAGTCATCCCATTAGTGAAACAATACAAAATTTCTTCAAAAGTTAAAAAACCCGAAAGTTTAAAAAAAAACATCTAAAAGCACATTAAGTGACTTCGCAAAAAATAAATTATAAGATTCTGTTTATGGTACGGGAATAAGTACCCAACCATCTGGATGAAGTTGAAGCGACAGACTGCCTTAATGTGCTGTCTTTTAGATGGTATTTAGATGTGTAAACATAATTTATTAAACGTCGAATAAATGTTCATAATTCCGAATTACATTTTTTCGAATACCTGCCTAACGCGAATATTGTGAATAGATATATTAATACTTATTCCAAATTTGTATTCTCAAATACATTTTCCTTAATATCCAAAATTCATTTTAAAGAAATTCCGATATTATAACCGTACAAAGCTAAGTTTAACCTTTATAAACGTTTTTCCGTTTTAATAATTTATTTTTCAATTTACCTAATGCTACGTAAAATCACAAAAGTTCGTATAAAGTATACCTGGCTTAGACGTAAGTAATTACAAATTTATTCCATTTCATTTCAAACATTCCGAAATTATTTTCCTCATTTTCCCTATCAGACAGCCACCCCATTCCGAGATTTCCTTTCAAATTATCTTATTAAAAACTAATAAAGGTCTCATAAACCTCCTTTCAATTCCTCCTCAATCTCCCCAAGTTTCCTGGGTAAAGGAAGATAAGTTTAGGTGGGGAGCTGGTCCGATTGCTTTAGTAATATATATACAGAGTTGATCACAATTAATGGGACAAATAAAAATCACCAAGTTGTTTTTTTACATACATTTGTAAAGGTAAATAATATTACTATCATCAATTCTTTAGGATAAACGGTATGAAGCCAAAAATGTAATTTTCAGTTATTAATTTTTTTTTTTCATAACAAAGCTTTTTATAATAAAGTTTTTACAAATCTCATTTAACTCATATTAAAACGTATACTCACGGTGGTACTATTTCTACAACAATTAAACCTCTTAAGGCGACACCATTGTACCACTTCGGATGATCCAGACTATGCCTGTAGTGACCCAATCTTCAACAACTGTGGAGACTCAGATATTCTGAACGTCTTATTACTCTCTAAGGATCAGAAATGGTCAACATCAGTGTCTAAGCCCGTCAAATTGTTCGAGGTCTTCATAGCTCGAGCCTCACATAAAGCCACAATTTTTTTTAAAGGTATCTTCTTTAACAATGTACCTGGTAAAGTATTTTAGAGTGTGTTAAAAAATATGACATGAAATTCATGGTGTCAGTTTGGTACCACAAACAGTAGGCAACAAAAATTAAACTCACAAAACCATGACAAAGTAACTTTTCAATTTGTAGCTAAAAGGTTACATTGTTAGTTTGAAGTACAGTATTTAGATAAATTAAAAGCTCCAGACTAGAAATCCAGTCTTAACAAAGAATTAATGAATTTGACAGAGCAGAAATTGTCTTGCTGAAACTAATTACAACACTGGCACATATCCTAAAAGTTTTTTCTTCAGTAAGCACATTTGGTATATTTTATAACTCAGAAAATGTGAAATCTCCATGATATGCATTAAAATCGATAATGTAGTCAGCATAATATCTGCAATTTGGAATATTCTAGAGAATGCTTCTGCTGCTGGTAAATTTATTACTTCGATCCATAATAAAATGGATAAGAAATCTATTAGTTTACGGAGAAAAGTGTTGATTGTTTTTTCTGTTATTTGTGTGGTATACAACTTAAACTATTAATCGATATTTTTAATAACGTCAATGTTAAACGACTTAGTAAAGTACTCCAAACACAGATCTCTTCACTGAAAAATAGATCAAGATCAGGAATGAAAGTAGTTAAAATACCATCTTCTGTCTAATCGAAACGTAGGGACTCTTTTTGCTTCTTTTCTTAGTACTCGTCTAAAACTTCCTCTTTTGCTCCTTCCTCATCAGTTTCTACTCTACTTTCATATCTATTTCTTGCAGAACCATGTTGTTCGGACGTGGTCCACCATCCGAAAATATTTTTGTTTTGTAAATTTTCTTCTTCCCAATAAGCTGAGAATATCTGAGATATTTGGATTTACAGGAGTTATTACAATAGTGTTTTTGTTGCCATAAAACATGCCGCTGTGGCTTCAAATTCATAATAAAAATAGTTTCTCTTTTAAAATCCACAACAGAAAAAACTTGCTATAAACTGGTCATGTTGCTTTTTAGCTACATATTTTTTTTTGAATGCAGATTTTATCCTTGGATAGGTCTTTTATCGATGCATACTTATTTATTATTATACTTAGTTATTTCAGTATCTCTACTTCGTCAGCCGTTCGAGTTAAATTCGATTCAAACCAAAAAGTCTAACTAATGTCTCCAAAATCTTCTCACTTTCGCTGGTTTATGCACAGAGGTGCCACCTGCATTGGTGGCGAAGAACTAAACAATTAAATAAATTATACAAATTAGACCTATATTAACATACACGGCGGAGGCAAGACTTGACACATCTAAAACGAGACGACTACTAGAAACAACAGAGATGAAAATACTTCGACGAATATCAGAGAAAAGTCTGTCTGAAAAGGATAGGGAGAGAAGTGAAAACATAAGAAGAGCATGCAATATAAAAGACATAAAGGGATGGGTCACAAAACGCAAACAAGAGTGAAACGAACACATTATTAGAATTGCAGAGGATAGGATAGTACGAATAACACGAGATAAGTCACCAAATGGACGAAGAAGTATTGACAGACCAAGAAAAAGATAATTTATACAATTTAGTAGGCTAATATTAAAGAAGAAACAGGCTTTAAGGCCTACATGCAAGAAAGAAGAAGAAAGAAGAAGTTTTCTGTCCACTGGCCTGTCGAAAATTTGCAAATATTAGTTGCTTTCAGCAACTTGCTATTCGTCTGAATCGGAATCAATAGAACGATATAACAGTTATTTCAGTCCGGATTCATGGTCTGGAGACGAGTCCATTGGGAGCTTACGTTGCCATGAAATGAATTTACTTAAAATTTTCATCCTACATAATTATCAGCAACCATGTATTAGAATACCAATTAAAAAACAGTTAAAAGGATTTCACTTATACATTTAGTGGCTTTATACATGTATAACTAGTAGCAGCACTGAAGATGGAATATTTATTCCATAAAGGTTGTGTGATTTAGCCTGTAGGGCTTCTTTTAAATAAATATATCTTTTATAAAGGATTTTTTAATAAAAAATTTTTTTTAAAAATATATTTTCCGATTTTATAGCGTTTCCAGTAGGGATTAATAGAATGGGTGCCACCGACTCGTAAGCCCCAATATCTTACTGTAATGCTCAATAATAGGTCGACCTGGTGCACGGGCATATTCTTAGTAGAGTCAAACACTTATTTGGGATTTGATGCTACTATGTTAAACCTTTTAATTAGCCTTAAACATTTAACGTGGTGACGCTTGCACGACCTGAAAACCCTAACAATAAACTACGTTAATTTCCAAGATAAGCTCGAGGTCACACTGACCGGTGGATATGTCGTGTTGTCCCAGCTTAACGTCACAGCTTCATTAATTTATAATCAATGACAAGCTGCGACGACACGACACACCCACCGATCAGTGTGACGTCGAGCTTATCTTGGAAGCGAACATAGTATAGACCATAGCCAGACTATTCACATCGCAGTGAGTGAGGCTACGTGCTTGGTCATCGGATCGACATAAGTAATGTAATACCGATAAAAAATTGTTTTAAATAATTATAAAAGAAATAATTTCCACCTTTTTTGTGTTAATATATGTATTAAACATTTTAATACCCTTGACATTTGCTAATATTAACAATTAAAAAAAAACAAATGGGATATTTTCTAAATAATAAAACAAATAAATATCGGATTTAAAGACATCCTGGTTTTTATTTTTTATAAGTTTTATTAATTTAAACGTATCATACAGTATAAAGTACTAAATCTAATCAAGAATCGTTTATTGAATACTTATTTACGTGAAGAGCTCTCTACCCATAGGAAGGAAACTCCTTGCTCGAATTCCGTCTATCAATTCTGCTTTTTTCCTTTCGGTCCTTCGTCGTCATCTTTACTCTTTAATAGCGTCTCTGCCGTCGTCGATACGCAGTCTATAGAACAGGGAATGGGGCAAAGCGCCCATTACGCCCCATAAATCTCTGTCGGAAATAGGCCCCGTCTAGTGTTTGTGCGGATACAGATCGTTTCTGTGTTCTGTATTCGTTTAGAGCTCCATGGAGCAATTCAAAGGCGTAGCCTGAATTTAAAGCGCTCAGATATCTTCACGAAAACAATTTGTATTTGGATTTTTATTTGTTGTTCTCATTACTATTATAGATCAAAAGCTTCCACTAAAAATGCCAAGTCAATAAAACTGCAATTGTTCTGAAACATTTATAGTACACAAAAATATATTTTGTGCCTCAGCAGGAATTGTAAAAATTTTTCATAAAAAGCCTATTGTACCGTTTGTTGTCAGTGAACCATTAAGTAATAATTTAAAATTACTTTCTAAAGCTATTTTCTTGTCGCATCTTAATGCAATTTACTATTTTAAAACAATATAACAATCAATGCATAAATATGATTTACAACAGATGAAAGATAACAAGTGAAAGTAGATATACTACAATCAAACTTCAAAGCGCCATAATTTTAAACCAAATTTATAAAAGCAGATATGCATAGATTTGAACTCCAAAGCAAAATAAGAAAAAATATCCGTAAAAATATTCTATACAGGTCTATACTGTCTTTGTATCACAATTAACAAAGATCCACATGAGCTTGCCATAATATCCTCAGTAATTATTTTTAGTAACGTTCAATAACAATTAAGTAGTACAATAATAGTATTAATTCGTGAATGTTCTGAATTATTGCTTAGAATTAATTTTAAGTAGATATGAATTTGAGTGTAACGCAAAGAATTGAAATACTCATGATGATTGGGTATGGAGACAAATCGCGAACTCAGATGGAAGTGTGTAATTTATTTAATGATTAATATCCAGAAATACCCATTACCCAGTCAACATATTTCGAGAAACTGGTACGGTTGAAAATGCATGCAAATCAGGTCGTCCCTCTGTAAATGATGTTACAACATTAGATGTTCTACTTGCTTTTGAAGAAGATGCGCACACTTCTGTTCGTAAGGTTAGTAGTGATCTCGATGTTTGTAAAACAACGGTACACAAAGTACGTAAAAGTAAGTAAAAAAAGTAAAATGCATAGTTGTACAGGAATTAAACGAGGATGATCCAGATAAAAGAATACAATTTTGCGAAATAATGATGGATAACAGCCACCGAAACCCTCTCTTGGTTCAAAATATTATTTTTTCTGATGCGGCTACATTCAAATTAAATGGCGAGGTCAACCGTCAGAATTGTAGATACTGGGCAAAAGAAAACACCAACTGGATGCGGGAACATCATACACAATACCCGCAAAAGGTAAACGTATGGGCTGGCATTGTAAGAAATAAAATCATTGGACCCTACTATTTCGAAGGTAATTTAAACGGGACAGCATACCTTCAGTTTTTAAGTGGATATCTCGTACCTACTTTAGTTAATTTATTCCCCAGTATAATTAAACTTGGAGGTTTTGATAAAAGTTTATGGTTTCAACAGGATGGTGCGTCTCCGCATTATGCTTTAGATGTTCGAAGGTACCTAAACGAAATTTTTCCGAACAGGTGGATTGGAAGACGTGGACATATTGAATAGCCAGCGAGGTCGCCAGAGCTCAATACTTTGGATTATTTTATGTGGGGTCATTTAAGGAATGTTGTTTATAAAACGAAACCTGCAAATATTGGAGACTTAAAAACAAGAATTCGTAAAGAAATAAACAATATTTCTCAAGAAAGCATAAACAAGGTTCTACAAGAATTTGTACAACGTTTGGGTTACTGTCAAATACAACATGGCCTACAATTCGAACATCTAAGATTAAGTCATGTATTAATTACTGGATTACTTTTAAGTTATTTATTATAATTTATTTATAATTTATTAATAGTATAAATCAATAAAAATTAATTTTCTAAGCACATATCTTTAAAATTATATCCGTTAGACCCCCAGTGTTATACTTTTTTGGAATCAGATCATTTTTTATCGATCTAAAAATGTCCTAAAATACAGGGTGTTATATTTAAAAAAAAGAGCCGAAGACGTCATCACTGTAATGTGTATCACCTTGTATAATGAACTTTTATTGTAAAATGTAGAACATTAAATTTAAAAATCGACGTGTTTTAGATTTTTTAAAAAAGGCTTTTCATTTAGGAAATATCGGATTTATTCCATACTTTACGGACACACTGTATAATACCAAATAATGTTTTTGTAATATTTTTAAATCTTCATACTATGTTTTCAGATTATCTCAAAACTTTGTTTTTGGCACTTTGACGCTTTCTCTATATTTGCTGATAATTTGTTAAACAATCTCAAAAAAAATTCAAAAACTTCAAATACGCATTATCTTGTAGGGGCCTTAATACTTAAGTGTTTAAGGCCCACACTTTGGTTTATAAAAAGCTCATAACAGCATCTTTTCTTGGTCTTAATGATAACGCTTAATGGTCAACAATATCCAAAAGATCAAATGCTAGTAATAATAATAATAAAAAATTTGATTGTAACAGATATAATTACATAAGAATTGATGACTGTTCATGACACATAATTTCAATACTTCGTGCTGAGTTGATTTCGAAACTGGCTGTTTGTTTCTGATGTAATAAGCATAGAAATCAGGAAGAATAATAACCGGAATATAAGAAACAATTCCCGAGGGTACGCTCGTGTTGACCTTCGATGAAAACGCGCCCCGAACCGGTTTGAAAGATTGATGTGATCAATGAAACGTAACTGAGCAGGAACGGTTGCTGGTTGATATCGATACGGTCGTGTAGATAAAGGTCGTTGCATGCGGGAAAGACAAAAAATGGATATCGATTTGTCATTTTTTAAATAAAAGTGGTTGAATAGCTTCAAAACATCGGCGGAAATAATTGGTTTCTGATGAAAAATAGCATTGTTTTTATTTTCTTTGCAAATGAAACAGACTGTAATTATTGATAATTGATAATGCTTGCAGAAAAGAAAAATAATTTAAGTCTAATATAGAACTAAAGTTACGTTGTTATAATCTTTACTTGGTAATACAAATATAATGGTAATTAACCACAAACATTGTTAAATTGAAACTTAACGTTTCGGCCTCCAGATTGAAAGCGGTATTCTGAATAAGTTTGGATAAATTAAACAAACTACATTGTTTTCGTAATGTTGAAAAAAGGTTTCTTATAATCCAATTTAAAAAAAAAATCAGTTTGATAAAAGTCATTGTCCGAAAACTATAGAAAAAACCATTGAACAAAACGGTTACTTTTTTATCTGACAATTATATATAAAGCACAAATAACAGCCATTGCATAGAAACTTTTCACAACATGCTTTGCAAGATGTTTTTCTTGCAGAGATGACTTTTTTATGGAAAAATTTAATCAAAGTATTTTTTCGGAATTAGCACAATTCCTATTATTTTATTGAGCTACCACCGTTCTAGGGTAAAGATGAAGGTCATTCGTGCTATAGAAGCCGAGATATTGGAAATTTCATCAGCGCGCTTCAATTTGAAGTTCCATTCTATAAAAAATTAAGCTCAGAAAATTTTCCCTTTCACTTTTCCGTGGCGGTATTTTACGAGTACCTCAAAGAATCGATTGCAATGTAAGAAATATCTGTAGAGTCACTGTTTGGGCAAGTACCAAATGAATGATTTATAAACTATTTGGTTGATTTCTTTGAAATTTAGCAAACTTTAATAACTCATTAATTGCCATTAATTAATAATTTCAAGTAGTTATATTACATGTCATTATGCAAAAAAAGTTATTAATATTTATAAATTACTGCAAAAATAAGGTTTTTACAATTATCTCCGTCAATTTTTTATGTATTTTAATTTGGAAAATCTCAAAATTTAAGGACTTTTTATGACCTAATAACATTTATTTGATCCATTTTCCTCTAAAATGTATAAAACACGTTTTCTAGGCAAAAAATATTTTTTCAGGTTTTACGATTGTTAAATAAAAAAAAATAAAACGGGAGACTATTATTAAATAAAAAAAAGATGTTACAGTAGGCGGTACAGTAGACCATTGCGAAGCTTTATAATATGTTTGCTATATTTTTAAAATTTCAATAATATCTTTGAAATTGAATAAGGTAATTTTATTATTTATTTATTATTTATATTTTAAACAAATTTAATTATATTCAAATAATTCAAAGAATTGTTATGTTTGCTCCTAACACCACCTGTTGACGCATTAACAAAGCTACCGTTGTTTACTGCTGACGTTCGGACAGACCTGTTAAATTCAAATGGAATATTAAATTATAATAAAATATAAATGAATAGCATCTGATAGTAAATTTAATTATTATATGAACTAACTAAATTTAGTTGCTAATGTTTAAAAATAATAATTATATTTATATGAAATTATTTTTATTAAGTTTATTAAAAATGTAAATAGATGATTCAATATTGTTATTAATCGGATGACATTTATGACTAATAAATTTTGCCAATCGTTGCGAATCGAATCTTTTATTGACAGATATTCTTTTAATTTTTTACTTATTATTTAATGTGTTTTTTTTTCGTTATTTTTCATGCAGTTTTTAATTTAAACCTGCTTAGAATCAATATATGATGACTAGAAACGAATTGATCGGGAGTCGTGAATCGATGTGAAGAATCGCTATTTTGTGACGCTATCCGTATGCCATCTCGTTGCGCTAGTTTCGTGACGTTTGCCTCAGCATTTTGCTATAAAGAAGAAAAAAGTAATACAACGCAAGTATAAGAGTTTAGCTTCACAAACACTATCTTGTTTCCTATTAATTGGTTATAAAAGGTTCTGTTTTATTTTGAAAAGTGTGTTTTTTCCAGTGGCGGATCCAAGGGGCGGGTCACGGGGGTCATGACCACCCCCAAACCAAATTTAATATCAATCAAATAATCCTAAAAAAAATAATTTAAATCCCATCAACCCTATAAGCAGGAAGTCAAGAGTTGAAATTATTCAAACTCATCAAACAATTCTAAATATACCTCGACTAAGACTTCTACGAATTTACGCGATTTTCAAATTTTGTCAATTCCTCATTTGAGTGCCAGAGAATCGTTCGATTATCGATGAGATAGAATTACCGCCCACACATTATTGCTTATTCAATGTACATGACATGACTTTTCGCACGAAATCAGCACATTTTTATTTTATATTAGGTATTTCTTATCTTCAGTTTTGTCTAAGAATTGGTTGTTTCGATGATGATAGATTGGTTGTTATCGATGAGATAGAATTACCGCCCACACATTATTGCTTATTCAATGTACATGACATGACTTTTCTCACGAAATCAGCACATTTTTATTTTATATTAGGTATTTCTTATCTTCAGTTTTGTCTACGAATTGGTGGTTTGTAATTTGAATATGTATTATAATTGTAGAGACTGTGTGCTACATTTTATAATTTATCTATAATAAATATCAAAGTGAATATTGTTGTTGCATTATCTCTGTCTGATACGTAAGTGAATACAAATAAAGGAACTGGGGGCTGCTGTCCAAGGTATTTGTGAAACTGTGAAACAGTAGTTTGTCTTAGTGATGTTTTAGGTACAACTGTATTACTTAGTCGTCTTCTTCAGTCACCAAAATTAGATTTTAAGTAGGCTACTGAGGCCATAGAGGACTGTTGTGAATTTATTAAAAGGTTCAATATTTATAACACTTACGGATTTAATTTATTTCTTTATTTATATTAACTTATCTGACAATAATTTATTATATCCGTACGTACAAATTCGCGAGCGCGGGTCTTGAGTATTAACTGTCCCTCCATATAAAAATGTTGTATTTATATACGAAATCCTGATATACTGGAATAGTCGAGAACATCAAGTTGGAGAATTCACCATAATTTGAATCTAGACTTCCACCGAAATTTCTACAATAAAACAGAATAATTAGTCATAAAAGTTAGGCCAGTATATTTATCGTAACATTGCCCCCCTCTTAAAAGATGGTTCCTCCTGGAACCTTGTCGGGACTGGAACCGGAACTGTATGCTGGTATCGGCAACTGGACCCTCTTTTACAACTTCCAGTTGTATAAAAATGACAAGGGACGGTTTTCTCTCCGCACCAGTAACTATGCGGATTGCAACAGACTAACACCTGGACTTCGGTGTCTTTAAAGATCTCCTCCACCATATTTCGGATAACCCTCCAATCTAATTGGCGGCACTCCAACTTTGGCATGGCTAACTTTTGCACGTCGGACTCTAGTACGTGCTCTCTCAATTGAAGTAAGGCTTCCCATACATCTCGGTAGGTAGGTTGGTCACGGGCAGTGTCTTTTGTTACCAGGTAGAAAAGGTAACGTGATGCATCTTGGAGTTTCAAGGTTTTACCGGGAGCTGGCACCTGGCATTGAAGTTCTGCAACTCGACCAAACTTCCTTCGAAAGACGGATGCCAACCCTGGTGCGTCTTTGATACTGGCCGGGATGGTAAGGGCCAGCGAGTAGTCATCGGGGAGCGCGAGTAGATCTTGCTTTTCTTCAGTGGTAACACCATGTCTTGCTTTACCGGTACCTCCATAGGCACCCATGAATTCCTCAAACGTGAGGTCAAACACATCTTGGACTTGGTTTACTTCCACTTCTTCATCTACGTCGTGGTCACCTTCGAAAGATGCCAACCGGTTATGGTGTACTATCATCGGCTTTCCCCTCGGAATCTTGCTTATTCGGTAGATGACATCGTTGATCTTCTCCATGATGAGGTATGGACCTTCCCAAAACTGCTGCAGTTTGGGAGAACAACCTATTCGCTTCTTGGGATTATACAGCCATACTTTGTCGTTCTTCTTAAAGCAACCCTTTTCGGCTTGTGTATCGTACCGTTTCTTCATTCGGTCGCTAGCGATCTGAAGGTGGGAACGGACCAACTCATGTACATCGTCCATTCTTCTTCGTAATTCGATCACATAATCTTCACCTGCTACATCTTCTCCAGGTCGACACCCAAATTCTAGATCACAAGGTAGTCGCATTTCGCGTCCGAATAGGACTTTGGCTGGTGTCTGGCCTGTTGATTCGTTAACAGCAGATCTGTAGGCCATTGTGAAGAACGGAAGGTATTGGTCCCAGTCTCGCTGATGATCGGACACCATCTTTGTCAAATACTTGCCAACTGTCCTATTCATTCGTTCTACCATACCATCCGATTGCGGATGATACGCGGTAGTTCTTGTTTTCTTCATGCCTAGTCTATCACATATTCCTTGGAATAGATCACTTTCGAAGTTCCTGCCTTGATCACTATGGATCTCCAAAGGCACTCCAAATCGGCTGGTATATTCTTGGATCAACTTATCTGCAACGGTGGCGGCCTTCTGGTCTGGAAGTGCGTAAATCTCGACCCACTTAGTGAAGTAATCCATTACTACCAACATGTACTTGCCCCCATTTTCACTTTCTGGAAATGGCCCTGCAATGTCCAAAGCTATTCTTTCAAACGGGCTTCCAACATTATATTGTCTCATAGGAGCTCTCCTTTTCCGGTGAGGCCCGTTACTCGTAGCACAAATAGTACATTTCTTACACCAGTCTTTTACGTCGTCGGAACTGTTCATCCAATAAAACCGTTCCCGAATTCGCTGAAGGGTTTTCCTTACACCAAAATGCCCTCCCGATGGACTGTCGTGTAACTGACGAAGTACTTCGGCTATTCTGCTCTTTGGGATCACCAACTGTCTTCTCTTCTCTGAACCGTCATCATTTTCCAGGACTCGTTTAAGCAAGCCATCTTCGATGATAAATGAGTCCCACTGGGCCCAATACGTCTTAACTACTGAGCATAGGTTTGATATTTCCTGCCAAGGTGGTCGACGGTTTTCCTCTTTCCATTTTCGGATTTTCTGTATAACTGGATCTCTCTCTTGTTTCCTCTGTAAGTCGCGTTAATGGCTTAGCGATATCTGCAAACTTCTTAATAAACCTCCGGTAGTAAGTACATAGTCCAAGAAAACTTCTCACTTGATGTTTGTCAGTTGGTTTTGGCCATTCCTTAATGGAATCGATTTTTCCCTTATCCACGGCCACTCCTTCTTTACTGACTATATGACCCAGATAATTGACTTTACCTTGAAATAGCTGGCACTTCTTGGGGTTTAGCATCAATTGGGCAGCTTTAAGTCGATTAAAAACGTTTTCTAAATTCCTCAAATGATCTTCGAATGTCTCCCCCAAGACGATTATGTCATCTAAATAAACCAGGCATGTTTTCCAAGATAACCCTCTCAACACATTTTCCATAAGCCTCTCAAATGTCGCAGGAGCATTACAGAGTCCAAATGGCATAACGTTGAATTGCCACAATCCAGATCCTGTGGTGAAGGCTGTCTTTTCTTTATCTACTGGGTCCATTTCTACCTGCCAGTATCCAGACTTCAAATCCAAAGTAGAAAACAATTTACTTCCAGCCAATGTGTCCAATGTGTCATCGATCCGAGGCAGAGGATAACTATCTTTCTTGGTAACGTTGTTCAGCAAACGGTAATCCACACAGAACCTCGTCGTTCCGTCTTTCTTCTTAACCAGGACCACCGGAGAGACCCATGGGCTTGTAGAAGGTTCTATCACCCCGTCTTTCTTCATTTCCTGAACAATCGTTTCAGCTTCCTCTCTTTTCGCCTGTGGTAATCGTCGAGCTGTTTGACGAATTGGCTTAGCATTACCAGTATCAATTTTATGCTTAACAACCGTAGTTCTTCCCGTCTTTCCTCCTTTCGGTACGAAAATATCACGATACTGCCGAAGAAATTCCCTTAATTTCCTTTTCTCCATCTGATTTAGAGACTGTCCTGCAACTGCAACCATTTGGTCGAATTTATCGTTGGAATTATCAGATGTTGTCGCCTGACGGATTATGGATGTCACAGGTACACAAGTTCCTACTTTTGTCTCTTTCTTTATGGTCACTGGGTAGTCGTTGACATTGATAAGTCTCACAGGAATTTCCTTAGCCGAAGTCACCAATTCCTTTCCAATTATGATTCCACGGCCAACCTCACCGTCGTGGTTCCAAGGCTCCATCATAACAGGTCTCCCTTCGTCCACAAATCCCTGTAGCCGCGCTACTATGATCGTTTCGCTTCTCGCAGGCACGACTGTATCTTCTGTAATGGCTGCTTGCACAGTGTTATCATTATGTGGATGGAGAAATACCTCCTCGTTGCCAACTTTGATTACCTTATTCTTAAAATCCAATTGGAATCCATGCATATTCATTACGTCCATTCCTAATATAACATCCTCTTCGATGTCAGCAACTATAACAGTATGGACGAACTTTTCTGCTCCAATTCCCAATTGTACCTGGATTTCTCCATGAATGTTGGCATTTTCACCTGTAGCGGTCCGAAGTCGCAACCTCGTTGGTAACAGTTTCTTTCGGCTGTTTATAACTGTCGGGCGTATAATGGTTCTGGTCGCTCCGGTATCCACCAACAACGTATGCTTTTTA
The DNA here is from genome assembly GCF_040954645.1 of Diabrotica undecimpunctata. NCBI lineage: Eukaryota > Metazoa > Arthropoda > Insecta > Coleoptera > Chrysomelidae > Diabrotica > Diabrotica undecimpunctata. Next base: position 126,899,745 of record NC_092806.1, read on the forward strand.
CCATTTATGTCTCCATCTACATATACACTATCTTCACGACATTTCAAAGAAGCTATTAGTATGAGAGGGTCTTTGGAAGAGTTCCGGGTCGAAGCTGCCTCCCTAAGGTTGACTCGTTCTGGTTTTCCTGATGGTGAGTTTCTTGATTTTATGGTCTTCTTTTTCTTGCATGTCATGCTTTTCATCATGTTAACGAGCTGGTCAAGTTTATCTTCATCTCCTTCCTCTTCTACAGTCCTAACTTTACTGTACCCACCAGAGGCCTGCGTAGCTGACTCGTATTCGAGGGCGGCGGATAAGACATCAACCAGCGTCTTGTGACGAGCTAATCGTAGTGTTCTCTGCATTTCATGATCACGAAGACCATCAATAAACGTTTGAACGGCCAATTTTTCCATCATGTCTTCGGGAGCTGTTGGATAAGCATATCGTACTAGTCTGGCAATATCTACCTCATATTCTTGAAGAGCCTCATCTTTCTTCTGTCTACGATTTTTAAGCTGTGACTGATATACATGCTCCAAATGTTCGTGGCCATATCGCATATTTAACCTCTTCTTCAGTTGTTCGAAATCATCGGTCTCCTCTACGGCTATGGTCTGAAGCACATCTAAGGCATCTCCTCGAAGAGCGATAGTCAGGTTTACAGCCTTTTCTTTTTCAGACCATCCATTTGCTCTTGCGGCTGATTCGAACTGTTTCATGTAGTTGTTCCATGATGATTTTCCGTCGAAAGTTGGGACTTTAACATGAATAGAACCTCCACTTCCTTCAAATTTCGGCCGTGTCTCCAACTTAAATTTCGTCTCGTCTTCTTTTATCTCCACTGTAATCGGATTGTTACCTCTCTCTGCTGTCCCTGTTTCTTCCATCTTCCTTTCCATCTCTTTAATCTTTTCTTCGAAGGCTAACATATCGGCAGCAACTTGGTTTTTTAACGAAGATATTCTATCGTCCAGGGCAGACATCTCAGAAGTGACTTTGCTTTCTAAAGAAGCGATGTCGCCGGAAACTTTCGAAATATCGCCAGAGACTTTGTTCTCTAATTTCGAAATCGACGAGATGACAGCATCATGTTTGTCTTCAAATATATAAGTCTCTGGATCTAGTCCTTCTTCTAGCAAAGCGTTCTTTAGTCGTTGGACTAACTCAGCCTTTTTTCCGGTAGAAGCTAATTCTCTGTCTTCTAGATGTCTTCTTAAAGTAGTCACTGTCAGCTCATAAATCGTCGTCATTTTCACAATTTATTTTATATTCACTTGTATTATTATTATAAGTCTAATTTATGTTCGATCTCACTCTGACACCATTTGTTGTGAATTTATTAAAAGGTTCAATATTTATAACACTTACGGATTTAATTTATTTCTTTATTTATATTAACTTATCTGACAATAATTTATTATATCCGTACGTACAAATTCGCGAGCGCGGGTCTTGAGTATTAACTGTCCCTCCATATAAAAATGTTGTATTTATATACGAAATCCTGATATACTGGAATAGTCGAGAACATCAAGTTGGAGAATTCACCATAATTTGAATCTAGACTTCCACCGAAATTTCTACAATAAAACAGAATAATTAGTCATAAAAGTTAGGCCAGTATATTTATCGTAACAGGACACTAAATGCATTCTTCAAAATAAAAGATCAAATGCTGAACCTGTTTTAAGGAAACTTTACTATAAAGTAAACAAATAGCTGAACAACAATTCAATTGAATTGAAGATTGAATTGTATAGTTTCTCGTCAAACTTGTCGTCAAAACCAATCTGCTAACTCTTACGAAGAATATTTCCGAAGATCTATTTATTTACCCCTTTTTAACTATACAATATTTTAACTGATTTAGAAGAACCACTTTCACCGAAAGTTATGAATCTATTTAATATTCGAGTTGTTTTACCTAAAACTGATAACACACTACAAGATAAAGTTGCATTAAAAAAATGTTGACACCTTCCAGTATTATTGGACCAACTACTTACTGCATATTCCACAATAGAACAAGAGTTTTTACTGTGGATTCAAAAGTGGAAAAGAGTCGTGCAAAATAATGGAAAACTTCCTGATTTTATTTTAGAAGTATTAGAAAACTGCGATATTCATATGTATCCAACTATCAGTATATTTCTTCAAATATTAATTACACTGCCAATCAGTGCAGCAACAGCAGAGCGTTCTACGCTTAAGCGTCTAAAGACTTGGCTAGAAATAGAACTTCTGCAAAAAGGTTAACTGGTTTAGCACCCATCAATGTGCATCCTGAAATTTCTCTAGATGTTGATGCAATCATAGAGCGATTTGCTAAATCGGATAGGCGAAAAGAATACATTTTTATAAAATTATATAATATTTACTTATCTTATTCTTATAGTATTTTTAATTACTGAACTTTTATTTACCGCTCGTTGCCGACTGTTGCTGATAATTCGGAGAAAAATTTCAATACCGAGTAAAAAAATATTTCGCTCGCTTATAGCCTAATATGCTTAATTGTAGAAATAACTATTCCTTAAAAATATAATGTTTTTTGTTGAATAAATTAATTTAAATAAAATGCTGTTTACACTTATTCTTAAGGTTTCTTCTTCCTTACGGAAGGGTGGCTATAATTACAGCAAATTGCTCTCTATCTTGAGCTGTTCTTAGTATCGAATGTGTATCCATCTCTTACATTCTTCAGCCAGGAGCATTTTTTCTTCCTGGACCTCTTTTTTCTTCTACTTTCCCTTCCATTATGAGTCGTAGAAAGTTATATTTTTCTTCTCTGTAAATATGTCCTAGATAACTCGTTTTTCTGTTGTTTACAATATTTAGGAGTTCTCTCTCAGTCCTCATTTTTCTCAGCACCTCGTTATTGGTCACGTGCTCTGTCCACGAAATCTTCAGCATTCTTCGAAAACACACACATTTCAAAGGCTTCTATACACCTCATACTTGTAATTCCGAGAGTCCATGTTTCGACTCCGTATAGCAATAAGGAATAAATGAATGTTTATAGAAATTGATATCGGATATCCAACGAGTTTATTAGAAATGTTAAATACATTTATTATTGTTTAAACTTACATTGAGTTATTGCATTTAAATTACTTAACTTTGGTTTATACTTATTTTTATCCTTGGTTGGTTCTTGATTTTGTAGCTATAGGATAGGTGGGTTTAAATTAATTGTCTTTAAAATACCTAGTTTAAATTGACAGTCCTTGATTTTTCAGTATTTATATTTTAATAACTTTTCTTTGGTTTAATAGTCTTGTACACTTGATTTTACTGTCATAGAGTATGTGGGTTTAAATTATTTTTTTGTTTAAGTTTAAGACCCTTTAATGTTGTACTCTTCTTTGCACCCGTAGATTATTTGGGTTTTAATAACTTCTCATTTGTTTAATATACCACTTAAAATAATTATTGAGAAAATGGTTCCCTTACATGAGGCACAAATCATATCAATCGTAAAGGTGCAAAAATATAAATCCTATATCAAAATCACCCTCAAGACCCATGACTCGTTTCCCCCCCCCCTACCCCCCCCCACCCCGAGACAAAAAATTTGTGGGGATCAGCCACTGAAAGGTGCAAAAATCTAAATCCTGTATCAATATCATCCTCAAGACCCATGACCCCCCCCTAACAAAAATTGCTGGATCCGCCACCGGTTTTTTTCACCAGCTTTTCATTGAGCCTCTTTTCAAATGTACATAACAAATGAGAAAGTTATTATGTATGTTTATAAGCTTAAAAATCAGCCTTTTTTCAAACTATTTTTTAATAACAAATATAATTCAAACTGCCACAGTTTTGAATACTTACATTAAATATCATGATGCAAAAAGACAAAATTATTAACATTTATAAATTACTTCAAATTTCACTTTTTAAGATTTTTTATAAAAAACAACGCAAAATCAGATTTGTTCGTGAAGTCAATGATTTTTTTCACAGATAGACTGGTCGATTTATTATATTCGCACAGTTCATAATATCTGAGATGCAATCTAGAAAACTACTGTTTTAAAGAAAAAATGTGATAAATAAAATTGTGTTTTTAATTAATTCACTGGTGATCATTTCCTGTAAAAACTACGAATTCCTCATAAATCATCACCTATAAACGTAATGCCTCCTAACTAGGTGTGAGATGCCTTTTTTGAGCTTAAACCAATCTTCCTATAATAAACTACGTGTTTCCAAGATAATGAGCACATTGAAAACCAGACGATAGATTTAACATCATGCATGTCATGATATTGAACGATAGAGAGGAAACATGTTTCGACATTCCTTCAGACGTGATATATTCTTTTTATGGTTTTATTCACTTTCAGAGATGCACTAATCGTAAAAATAATGAACGGAGAAAGTTTTTGAAAACGAATTGTTTGACGGAAACAAAGTGGATGAAATATATACTGCGCGGCATAAGTTAGGGATATTGATAATATTTTGATAATGGTACTTCATTTTGCTTCAATTATTTGTAAATAAACAATTAAAACTTATTATACTTTTTTAAAAATATAAAAATTTTATACCTTTTAAAGAGAATGAACATGACCTTTTTATTCTTTTCTTTTATTATTTATTTTAATAATTATAAACAATTGAAAAAAATGGTTACTTTCGGGTTTTTGCAACAACTTTTTGTATTTATTTATGTTATGTTCCTCGGAACTGGACTGATAATGTAAAGCCGACCACGACAAGAAATAAGGACAAGCAAAAAATAACAAAAACCCAGATGAGAAATAATACTAGATGGAACTTTAGATCGTTCAATACAAGATACCCAGAAATCCCAAGCGCTGAAAGAGATGCAAATAGATATATTCTACAGGAAACAAAAAAAAGGGAAAGGACAATCAAAATTAGGTAAATATATCAATCTAGAGTAGCGGAGTAGCAAAATAAAACAGGACCAAAGAAGGTGTGGCCTTACTAATACACCAGATGATAAAATTAGATGAAATAGTGTCAATACGTATCAGAAAGGATTATAACACCCAAGGTAAGAATGGAGAAGGAATATTTGAACATTATCGGAGTATAGGGCCCAGAAAATAACAAACCTCAGGCAATAAGGAAAATACTTTTTGGAAAACTATAACAAGTAATAATCCAAGTAGAAGGAAGGCGATACTGGGGATTTTAACACTCGAATAGGGTACCAAGTGATACCCGGAATCAAGAAAAAACATAACGAAAATTTTAACGAAAATGGAGATCTGATGATAAACTTCTGCACGAACAACGAACTAAGTATAAAAAACACTTTTTTGGCCACAAAAACCAACCAGTGGTCAAAGGTTTGTGATAGATTATCTTATAATCGACAGAGATATACATCCATCAAAAATAATCAACGTAGGTTGCCCCAACTCAGCAGATGTAGGTAGTGACCATAGCCTAGTATTAGGTAAAATAAGAATTCTCATGAAATACAGCGCATCCAACGCAAACTTTGCAAAAGATGATGATAATGAACCACCAACACCAGAAGTGACGACAAAAGAAAAAGTAAATATTGAGAAGGGAGAGGAAAAGGAAGCATTTAGGAAATTAAAAAATAGAAAATCACCAGGAGAGGACAGAATACCGAACGAACTCCTAAAGTACGGAGGACTAGATCTGACCAAACAACTATTAAAACTAATTCAAAAAATAATAGAACAAAACAGAATAACACTGGAATTGAGATCAAGCATCCTAAACCTATTAAACACAACACTAAAGTTAACAAACAAAGTGATAACAAGTAAACCGAATGAAATTACAACATTAGCAGAAAAACTAGTGATTATGAAGAAGTTAATTTGTCCAAGTATCTCTTGTGGAAACGTGTGAAAATGAGGTCAAAGAACTAAAAAAGTTTGATACCCAAAAGAAACGCGGCAGTTTTGTATTGAGATCAAGCACAATAGAATGGAATTCAAGCTTAGATTATCAATAATTAGGATTAGGGGAGAAGGAATAATCGGCTAACAGGAAAACATTCTAAAAAAATTAGTAGAAACCTTTAAGTAAGGACTAAACATCAGGAATAATAGATTTACAAGAAGCAGAAATATATGTCTCCATGATATAGAATACCAGAGAGAGAAAATAACACGACACCATACGAAGAAGTGATCAAGGCAATTAAATAGATGGAAGAATATAAATCGCCAGCAACAGATGGTATTCCTCCTGTAATGTATCTGAATAACTTTTGCATTGTTTTTCTCTATAATACGTAAATAACAACATTTCTAATCCTTATTAAAATACAACAATCATTTTTTCATATTGATGCATTAAAAGTGTGAAAATTCAAATTATGATCTAATTCAAACAAACGTAAAGTATTTTTCCCACATTTTGCTTTGTGTCTAAATAACAACTTTAATCTATTTAATATTAGATTAATTATTTACTGTAAAATTCTATTATTCAAAATCAGTTATTGACTATTTAGTTTTGGCTATGTTTAATCAAAATAATATAAAAAGTCAAAACAGAATAGGGATAAATATCAGTTCATCACGTCAGTCCATAAGATCAACTGAGGTAGTGTTGCCCAAATGCAAGAACAAGACGAGACTTAGACATTCTTGGTCTTGGTCTTGCGCCAATACACCTGGTCTTGGTCTTGGTCTTGGTATTGCACTCCCGGTCTTGGTCTTGGTCTTGGTCTTGCAGCAAGAGTCTTGCAAGTCTTGCAGTTACCTATTAATTAACCTATTTCTATTTATTAAACGTTACTTTAGATCTTAGAACAACAGACAGAGTAAGTACATTTTAAGCTTGAATTAACATAGCCATAATAAAGACTAACCAAATTAATAAATGTCTAAACAACTGACACCGGGTAGGGTTTGAAGCGACGATCTAAGCGATCCGTGCCTATGCTCTAACTAACTCAGCTATCTACCAGGCCCCACGGAAGTCAATCTGTTTCTTAATAAATGTTTGCATTTACTAAGCTTACATGTGCTAAAACATGGTTAAAACAAAAAAAAAACAAATTAATGACATACGCATGCCTGTATTTTAAAGAACATTATCTGCATAGAAAGGGATTGATGGACATGATGGGCAAAAAATCCACATACATGTATCAAGGGCACAGATTTTTTAGGTGATAAGATAACAAACTATAATCCACTTATTAAAGCAAAATAAATGTTTTTACCAATCTTATCTTTACTTTTATATATAAAAAACTAACTTGAAAAAATAAAGAATAGTTAAAAAAGCAATGGTAATCAAAAGAAGTTATTTTAAATTAAGGAGATCCTACTTAATAAATACATTAATTTACCAAAATAAAGGAGTAGGTACATAATATATGTAATTGGTAATAAGGTAATAACTATATTTTTTCACATGTCCACCTTTTCTAGAAGTTATTAAAAAGCTTGTGATATCTCCACCGAATTTTGGTTTTTCGGGAAGAAATATTTGTAATTCCTTTTTGTGAAAAGATATTAGATGCTTCCTTAAATCTGACGTGTTTCTGTTGATCATTCTCATTTCAACCTTTTTATGTAGGCACAATTTACACAAAGCAATTTGGGATGCATGAATTATTTCGAAAAACTCCTCAAATTTGCTTTTAGGTCTTTTAGATCAAACCGAGAATTATATATCGTTACTTCGTTATTCTAAATACTTCATTACTAACATTATCTGTTATTAATTTGTCTCGGTACTTTTGAATATTAGCCACGCTCTTTCAGCAAATTTTGTTTAACCGAATGATCTCATCGCACACTCAGCAGAAGCAATTTATAGTCTTAGGCCAATAAGATTTGTTTATTTAGATTCCTCCTGACTAAATTATAATGGAAAAAAAATTGAATTATTAAGTGGGTGTCACGAACAATTATATTTTTTATTAGCTAGGGTGACATATTTAAAAAAATATCGATACGATATTACTGTCGGCGTCGCAATGCAAGAATATTATTTTTATGATTAGAGGGCGGCTATTCTCAAAATATGGAGAATTAATTTCAGAGCGAAGAAGTTGTCTGCTGGAAAAGAATGTACAAAATATTTTATTTTTACATTGTAATTATGACCTCTGAGCACGTGTCAAATGTGTTTTTTTAATGAATATTTTGATTCGGTATGTATGTTTATGGTATTGTTTGTAATGCGCATAAGTCCAGTTTTTCAAATTTTTATTACATATTCTTTAGTCTTTAAGCATATACCCGAACTACTATACTCGCTAAAACCACACTCAGTCCTAACTGCAAGACGCAAGAGTCTCGCAGGCTTAGTCTTGTTCTTGCTTAAATCTTGCACGGTCAGTCTTGGTCTTGGCCTTGCTAAAATTAGGCGGTCTTGGTATTGGTCTTGCAAAAACGCAAGAACAAGAACAAGACTGCAAGACCAAGACCGATTTTGAGCAACACTAAACTGAGGTATAATACGCATACTCTGTGTATTATTATTTGCTATTTAATCAATGGTTAGTTATATTTAGTGCTACTTATAGTTGTATTTATTCGTTTTTTGTAAAAAACATAACTTGCCAAGTGTTTTTCTCTTCGACACGAACCCACTCCTTAGGAAGCTAAACGAAGCTTACACTCCTAAGCTTCTAAAACATAGCGTACAAAAATGAATGCTACTAAATGCTGACTTATTTTAGGCTAATGAAACTGATAAATCAAGAACAAATGGCGGCATAAAATTGAAGAAATAAACAAAATAGCATCTTTAGTAGTCGTCTGTTATCATCCACATCTCAAAGGCTTTTAAGTGTTTAACTATGAATTCATTGAAAGTCTACGCTACTCCATATAGTAGCACTGGATCGATATAGCGATATGTCATTCGAAGGGGAAGGTCAATACTAAGATCGATCGTGACTGCAAAGTACGTTTCTCATTTTTACAAATTTAGCTCGAGCTCGAGCATTCGGTTTTTAATTTCTACGGTTGGATCCCCGCACTCATTGATATTACGTGTTTCTCCACTCTATCGAGTACGGCATCTCTGACTTTTATACTGTCATCCTGTATGTAATTTTGTTTGCTAACTATCATATATTTAGTTCTCTTAACGTTGGATTTTAATCCCTACTGATTAGGTCTAAAGGTCTTCAGTGCAATTAGCCAGTACTAAGGTATCGTCTTCATATTTAATATTGTTCCCGGTTGCACCATTCACAATAATATCTTCTGTTGTCTCCGTTAAGACTTCCTTAAATATTACCTCTGAAATTAATGAGTAGAGGGGGAAGTATATAGCCTTGTTTCACTCCTCTTTTTATATTTATTTCATTCGACAGTTCTTTTTCAAATTTTATTCTTGGAGCTTGATGCTAGTATAGATTTTTAATTATCCGTAAATCTTTATCGTCCTGTCCAGCTGTTTTCAATATTTATAGCATTGGTTATGCCAAACGTTGTCAAAATTTTCAAAACCATTTCATCAATCAGATAAATACATTTTGATTTATATCTCTACATCTCTGTATCAGTACTTTGATACTGAGGAAGGCTTCTCACGTTCCCAACACACTTGTAAATCCGAACTGAGTTTTACTAATTATCTCCTCTAATAGCCTGTGTATTCTGCTGTATATTACTGGTAGGAAGATTTTCAAAACATCACTCTTCAGACTTTGTACGATGTTTCTTTGGTATTATGACAAATGTCTACTTGAGCCAATCAGTTGGTAATATTCCAGTGTCATAAATTATGTTGAAGTGACTACACAGTGCTTTTATCCCATTGTGTACCAAAAACTTTGGTATTTCAGCACTCACTTCATCCGAGCCAAGTGCTTTTTCATTTTTTACCGTTTGTATTGCTCATATAATCTTACTTTCTATTATGGATGAACCTGTTATGGCAATCGTTGTATAGTGTTTTCTTCTTTTATCTTCAAATTATTCAGAAATGTAGTTTTTCTCTTCTTTAACCGTTCCATTCCGTTATTGTGTTCTAGACTTTGGGATAGTTCTTTTCGTTTGTTTCCAGCGATCCAGCGTTTATTTTTTACGTTGACAATTATAATCACTGTATATTATCATTATCTTCTTTCGTGTCTTGTTTTTCAGTACTACAACTTAACGCCTTAAGTAATTTTATTTGTTAAATTTTTAAATTACAATTTTTTTCAGAATTCTGTCCTAATTTTGTTATTGGCTGCTTTTATAAATTGCCTAGAAATACCTCTATATTTTACAGTGATTACTGCCGAAAATGACTTTCTTATACCCGAAGATATTATCCGAAATTCTCATATTATGGTTTCCATGTCACTTTATTACATTATAAAGTTTGCTTGCTCCCTTTTGTCCTTGTTTTTCTACTTGGAAAGTTGTCAGAGTTATCCGTTTTATGGAATGAAGTTTTCGTCTGGGGACTTCTCTTGGAGTACGTGCATGGAAAATTAACTGCATGCCCCGATAAAAAATAAAACACATGTTCTTGTTTATTTAGGTTAAACTTTCAGTCAGTATTTAACTATTTACTTCCGTAAAAAGGTTTATTGAATTTATCTTTTGAATATATTTCATTTGAAATAATGACTCCATAAAATAATTAATAATGATTTTTAGTCCTCAACAAATCCACGACCTAACAGCGTAAGATCGGTTTGTAGGAATACCAATGCCGGATCACAAATGAGGAAATTGAGCACGTTCTATCTCAAATAAAATAAACAGTATCTCTACTGACGACAAAATTACTAAAGAAATGCCACTACAACTTTAGAGGCAATGAGAATTATTCTGAATAAATGTTTAGCCGGTGAGAGAATCCCAGATAGCTGGTAAAATGTCCAAGTCATTTTATTGCACAAAGAAAATTATCGAGCCATAAGCCTAATTCCGCTTTCATACAAAGTCCTCTCTATCTAATAAATTCGACAGCTATCAACTTTCAGAAAAGGCAGGTTCCGCAAAGATTATAGCGTTATAAAACACATTCAGAACATCGATTTCCGAAATGGAAATTGAAACGTCAATAAACTTACTTTAACCTTCAATTGCGGCTTATTCCCATTAAAACAGTAATTACTTTAAAAATACCACAAGAAAACAGCTTCAAAACAATAAAAACTTGAGAAAAGAAAACCAACACGCGGATGTAGACCGAAGAATTCGCATGACATAGGCCTCCGTGTGGAAACTCAGGATTGTCCTCAAGAACAATATTATTTATTGTTTTTGGTTAAGTTTTTTAAAATCGTAGAAAACACTGCAGTTTTACCCCAAACACGTAGCGATTATCGGTGTAATTTGAACGGTACAGTTAAATCGTAAAGATCTATCGTAGCGTGTATGGCGTTTTTTAGTGTATTTATAATTATTAATGAAATATTTGTTGTTTAGTGAGTTTTTTTTGTAGTTGAATGAGTTAAATAAAATTAGTTAAACTATAAACTACATTTATTTTACTTACTTCCTGAACCCACAGAAGAACGTAAGAATATGTTTACTATTAGGACGATCACAGACCTGTTTCATAGACAATATAGTGCAAACTCCGTATTCCTTCCTTATCGTTTTTATTTTCAAAGGTATTTTCGAAAGGTAACAAGCAAACACACGTGGTGTACAAATAAGATTTCGTAGCTAAACACGAATTGCATTACAACGTATCTATTTGGTTCCTTTTGTGCAATCCTCATTTTCTCCCTCACGAGTCAATACGTGACCTGCAAATCAATAGTTTACCGTTCAATGTAGACAGAGACCAATTTCAGTTTTCAATTTCAGGTGCGAATTGAGGCTTTGTTACATAAAAGATGTTTCAAAGAGGTCTCAATTTTAAATTATTTATTTATTATTTTTTCCGTCCATTTATGATTAATTTTAACACCGTCAAAATCATTGATTAATGACCCCTATTAATGAATGATATTCTATTAATGAACGATTTTATTATAGGCAATACAACATACATTGCTTGTATAAATTAATTTAACCACATTTAACGCTCTGTGATTGGCAGTTACCTGTGGTGTACGCAACCAAACATACCTATTTATATTCCCACTAAAAAATTATTTAAAATGAAGTAGCCGCTGTAAGTACTGTCTGTCATTGTATGTCATTATTTATCGTTAAGTAAATAAAAATCTAAACTAAGATATTTTTATTTCTGAAAATTACGGTCGACGGAAAAGTTTTGTAACGAACTCGTGAATTAAAATGGCGATTAACAATCTCGAACATTAACGCACTCGCTTCGCTCGCGCGTTAATATATCTCAATTGTTAATCGCCCTTATTAATACACTTGTTGGTTAAATAACTATAAATAATTTGTACATACAAATTTCACAAGAAATAAGAATATTCCGGAATGAAATTGTTGTGACAAAATAATTATGATTTAAGTGTGAAGAAATAGCATAAATGGAGATAATATTGTTAATACAGTGATCTACATTTAATGACAACATTTTACTTCTTCTGTTTATTCTTGTGTCATAAGTTTGGCAGCGTATAGGTGTTTCACTTGCTGTTCTAATAGGTCTACTCCCTTCTTCAATTTATTTTACCTATTAGTATAATCCTTAGGAGGTATAACCTTAAAACGCAAAATATGCTCCAAATAAGAATCATTGCGCTGATTATACAGACTCAACAGGCCTTTTCCAGTCCAGCCCAATACCTCGTCATGGACACCTTGATCCATCTACAATATTTTAAGTAGTTTTCTTAACTCTATTCGTCTGTTGATTTTGCTTTTATTGATCGTATCTCTGCACTACACATTAACATCGGCATCGGCCAGAAGTAACATTTAATCACGCAAAGTCTAAGAGTTAAAAGTAACTCTGACCGAATAAGGTATTTCTTAAATTTAACAAAGGCTCTTTTAGCCACACCAATCCTTATTTTAATTATCTCTCTGTAATTGTATAAAATTGCATTAACCGGTTAGGATTACATATTACAACTAGATTTACAGTCTGTTAAAGTATTGAATATGTATCTTCAATATTAAACTCACAATTAACGGGTTCAAAGTAACGTATGTGCTTGTCTTTCAACTTTTGCAACAGTGAACTTACGAATAATTAGATTCGTAAGTTTACCGTTGGGATTTATTAAGTTCTACACGTCCAAAATTACGAATATTGCACATTCGCGAGTTTACTATACAGAGAATTAATATTTTTATATTACTGGACGGACTATAAAAAATGTAAACAAAACCACACCCATGAGTAAAATAAACCAATTCTCGGGGAATTAGTCACTTTAGTAGTTTAGTTAATAAAAGAGAAGACGATACTTTCATTATTCATTATCACATCATTCCTTTCCAAGTGGCGAGTCCCATTACTGTCATAAAAAAAGTATATATAAGTTCTTAGAACCAACATTGAATGTTACAATTATGTACAGTTTGTATAAGGAAAAGTGTTTGGAAGCTCAACGTACAGCAGTTTCCATTGAAAAATATCGAAAGATTTTCAAGGAATATAAACTTAAATTTCATAAACCTAAGAAAGATCGTTGTAAAGTTTTCATTGCCAATGAAGAACGTGCTAAATATGGCGAGAACGATGAAGAATCTTATAAAGAACATTGCAATCGGAAAGAAGCTGCTCGAAAACTAAGAGACAATGATAAAAAATTGCCAAAGAGCAAAACAATATTTTAGCTTTTCAGAGACCTGAAAAAGTTATGCGAAGATCTACAGATTCCACGTGCATACCATGGATTTTATGAAAGCCTTCCTACCCAAACTCTTATAAGGGATACTCTACCTGAACCAGATATTTCAGAAGAATCTGAATATGACGACACAATATACCTAATTATATTGCTTTTTGTTGTAATTTTTAAGTTTTGTGTTTGGTCATGGTTTTATTTTCATATTTTTTATTTTGTATTATGTTTCCTAGTAGCTGTCAATAAAAAATATTATTAGTAGTTAATACCTATGTTATGATTATGTGAAGTATATTAATTTTTTCGCATATAAGCTTTAAATTAATTGTAGGAAATGGTGCTTAATATAAATACTAAAGTATATTCAATACTTTACATTAGCCTAAGTATATTGGACTAAGGGATAATTTTGCAAAAGATAACTAACGAATCTGCGTTTTTTTGCTTTGATAAAGGATATTGAATTTTAGATTAAGTTAATTATATAAAGACACATTTATAGAATCTAATACAAAAATGTCGTTTATTTAGGTTAATATGCCTATTTTTCACATTAACTTGAAATGTTTTTTAGCTCTCCTGTAAAATTTCAATTTTGCAGATTTGTTACTTTACCATACGAGGGACGATATTAAAGTTGTCTATTTTAAAATGTATAATGTATGTCTGAATTGTCAATATAAATGAGTCAGATAAGATTAAATTATTAGAAGAATTTTTCACCAAGCAACAAAAAAAATGATTAATGTTTCGGATTTTGAAAACGATTTCCGAAGTTGAAAAGAAAACGTTAAAAATAAACTTATTTTAAACTTAATTTGTGGCATATTTCAATAAAAATAGTAATCGTTCTTATGTTATAATAATATTTATGATATTTGCTATTTTTTGCCTTTGAAATTTTTATGACATAGTTGTATTTTGTACTTTATAAAGACTACAAATCGTAGGGTCAAAGAAGCCGGCCCCAGTTAAAGATTAAAGCAGCTGTGATATTAATAACTGACATAACTGTAAATAAAAACCGATACTCACAGCTATAAATTGACTACAAATTTGTATTAAAAAAATTAAAAAAATATATATTAATGTGAAAAGAATCAACCAAATTACTCAAAATCAAACTCCAATTTCGAGTGCGTCACTAAAGCCCCCAATCCAACATAAAACTAAAAATCCACCAGGTTGAAGGGCACGTTAATTACTTTTGTGAATTTCAAACAAAATTTATTGAAAATTTAGAAAACAATTTTCAGTATTCTATTTACAAAGTAGGTTTATTCATCAAGTGTTCTTAGATTCGATCAAAAACGAATTTATAACCTCCACATTCTGAAGTGTTTGTGATTTGCTATTTTCCGAATCAAATGTTTAGGAAGTATCCATTAGTCTGTTTATTAGAAGTTCAGTCAGGTATGTATGCTTACAACACGAAACCATATATGGCGAGTCCGCTCATGTTTATTTTCTTCTTTTTCTCTTTCTCGTTCTAACCAAGTCGTTCGAATCGCTGTTTGTGAATGGTCTTCTTGATGAACGTGAATTGAAAATTAGACGCATTGTTTGCCAAATACGGAAACATTCTCTTTTAGTCTCAGACTCGGAATTGAAACAATCCTTATTTATTATTCAGAGAGTTGGCTGACTGGCTGGCGACGGATATTATTGCGGGAACGAAGCGTTTTATAAACTTTTTGAGGTTAGGCAGTGTTGGTTTTCCTCTCGACGGGGAAACGAACCTATCTTTTTGGGAAATAAAAGTTCGAGGCTAGAATTTTTAAAAAGTTTATTTGAATAAGAAATTAGTATTTGTTTGTAAATGCATGTAGATATTTTTTATAGGTGTATACCTATAAAATTTTAATTTAGTTTTAATAAACAAAAGAAGAGAATTGAAAGACAAATACATAGATAATTTTATAGACAGTTAAACAAAGATATCACAAAATCCATTCGAAAAGATGTCAGAAATTACAACACTGATTACATAACTCAAGCCATTGATAAAAATAAAAGTTTAAAAGTTCTGCGCCGACAAATGACTGAAGATCGAAAAATATTTGTAAACTTGTAAATAAAAAAGTAGAAACTACAACAAAAAAAGAAGATATTTTAAAAATTGCTAAAGATTTTTACTCAGAATTGTATAAGCGAGAAAAACTTCCAGATCCTGATCAAAATCAAATACCAAAAGTTCAAAATGTAGGCTCAGAAGACATCCCAGATATCACAACAGAGGAATTAAAATTAGCTCTCTCGGAGATGAAAAACAATAAATCACCTGGAGAAGATGGGATAGTCATTGAACAAATCAAAGAAGGAGGAGGAACGTTAGTAAATGTGTTGAAAAAGATGTTCAATACTTGTTTGACAAGGGGCGTAACCCCCTCCCAGTGGCATAATGCAATAATAATCAAAATGCACAAAAAAGATGACATTTCAGACCTAAAGAACTACAGACCTATTAGTTTGCTCTCCCATACATACAAACTATTCATGAAGATAATAACAAAACGGCTTGTGAACAAACTGGATAGTTACCAACCTTGTAAACAGGCTGGGTTCCGCTCCAGATACGGAACATATGATCATCTACAAGTTATAAAAACGCTAATAGAAAAGTGTACAGAGTATAACAAGCCTATCTTTCTTATATTCGTAGATTATGAAAAGGCGTTTGATACTATAGATTATAGATCATCATAAAATGATTCGAGCATTGGCTGACTGCCGCGTTGATTACCGATATATCGCATTGATTAAAAGTATTTACGAAACTGGTACAGCTTGTGTCCGCCTTCATGAAGATACCAAGAAGTTTCGAATAGAACGTGGAATTAGACAGGGTGATACTATCTCCCCTAAATTGTTTACAGCTGTTCTTGAATATATGTTCAAGCAAATGGAACGAGAGGATAACATGGGAATTAATATAAGTGGGGAAGATCTGAACCACCTAAGATTTGCCGATGACATCGTTTTAATATCTGATAGAGTTGATAAAGCTACAAAAATGCTGCACACGCTCTATAAAGTGTCAAAAACAATTGGTCTTAAAATTAACACCTCAAAGACAAAATTTATGACCAACCTGAATTTCTGATTAAGAGCCATAACATCGATCAAGTAATAGCTTACAAATATCTAGGGCGTGAGATTCGCTTAGGCCGAGATAATCAGACAACTGAAATACAAAGAAGGATAGGTCTCACATGGGCTGCCTTTGGTAGATTGAATAACATTTTCAAGTCTGTTATCCCAGTTTGTTTAAAAAGAAAGGTTTTTAACCAATGCGTTTTACCGGTTCTTACATATGGTGCAGAAACACTGACTCTGACAAAAAGAACAATAGATAAAATAAAAGTTACGCAACGCGCTATGGAAAGATCAATATTAGGTATTACCATCAGAGATAAAGTACCAAACCTACAAATAAGAAGAAGAACAGGAGTCACAGATGCAGTTGAAAAAATAGCCATGGCTAAATGGGCTTGGGCCGGACATGTTGCCAGATTAACGAATGATAGATGGACCAGAAAGATTCTGGAATGGCGACCAAGGCAAGAGACATATCGAAGCAGAGGACGACCACCGACTAGATGGACGGATGATATCAAGCGCATCACCACAAACTGGATGCAAGAAGCTCAAGATAGAAATAGGTGGAAAATTTTACGGGAGGCCTACGTTCAGCAGTGGACAAATATAGGCTAATTGATGATGATGATGATGACCTATAATTTTTAACTTATGGCTACAATAGTTTTTAAAATATAATCATTTAATAACCCATCTTTCTTTTGTTTATTATTATTCCTGGTATTACGTTAATGTTCCATTTTTTCTTACTTTGTTGTCTCTGTTAATTGATATTTGCTGTATGTCTGTTTACCTTTATTTTTACATATTATAATTATATGACTATTTAATTATATGACTTAGATCGATTCTAACGCAGATATCACCTATTTATAGTATAACACTACTATAATAAGAGTATGAAATAACATAATATCGTCGGTGATTCTGCAAAACCTCGTATGCGATTTTTTTTCAAGAATTTAGTTTTTTCCCCTGTCAAAAACTCCCTTAAAATACACACGTTACCGTAATGAAAATATCACGAAACCCAATATTATGCTACAACTGGCACTAATGCATAATCTCCTGTCAGCCTTCGATGTGATAAAACTCGTATGAGCTAGCTAGTTCGCCATTAGAGAGGTTGACAGTATGCTTCTCTCTTCGTTTGTTTATTAATATTTCTGGAAATCATTGCATAAGTGTCTTGAAAAAGGTAAGTTAGTATAACATTGGATTGTATTGTACTGAGTGTAAATTTATATTACTGTTTTAATAAGGCATAACTTAAAAGTTTTTTCCAGTTAAGAAAGTTAACAGATAGTTACTCTCCGATATGTTAAATGATTCCCCGTCCAAATTTCGATATGCTACTCTTACAAAAAAAAATTGTCTTTCGCATTTTCAAACGTTCTAATTTACGTACATTTTACAAAGATTCTTTTTCTTTCAATTTGACAATGGCTGAAATCTCGGCCAGAAGTAAAAAAATTATGCAGGTGGCTACAAGCATTATAACAACTATAACTGATTTGTTCTTCGAGGAATCTAACAATGAAAGACAAATGACTTTAGAGGATATAAAACTCCACAAATCAGATAAATATGCTAGTAGATCATTCCAACGTCAACATTAATGAAGTTCGACAAGTTAACCCAAAATCTTTCACAGATGACAGCAATGTACAAATAGAAATTGAAGAAACTCCAACTATTTCTGATAAGGTCCCTCAATGGTTAGAAGAAAACGATCGTCAATAAGAGAGCACACCAAAACAGTTCACAGGTTTTATAAAATGTCATATTTGACATAGAACCCGCACTAGTCTTAAATAATAAAGAACGATGTGAAGTTCTGGACCCCCCAGAATTTGTTCCAACAGAAGTTATCCAAGGAGAAGCTAGTTTCGAAAGTGATGCTATGGTAAATGAAATTGTAACCACAGAAAATAATACAGGTGAAATGATATCAGATGAAGCATCTGATGTGGAAAAAAATGGAGTAGAGCAAAGAGAGAACGCGAAAAAAAATTACGTCTACACGGTGGGAGATATGAAGGGCTTAAAAAAATTGATGGAAAGTATAAGTACACAAAGTGTCGAAATGAACGGAAGCTTGGTCCCAGGTGTAAGTCAAATAAATGTAAGAAAACAGGAAGGAACTTCTCAGAATTTTCAGATATTATTATTATTGATCAAATGTTTAATACCTTTTAGAAATCAATGATATTTTGGACAGCACGAAAATTATATATTGCTACTTTAGTGGATGTAGTGGATAGCAAGAAAAAAAAAAAAGAAGGATATAGAAGATCAACGTCTTTTTATTATTACCTAAAAAGCAATAACCAGAATCAATTAGTTTGTAAGATAATGTTCCTTAATACTTTCGGATTAAACGAATGGTCGGTTAAAAGCTAGTGTTTGTCGCAGAACATAAATCCGGGATGCATGCCAAGGAAAATAAGCAACATAATGAATCACGAAAAAGGGTTTCTGCTGACGTACAACATAGAAAAAATGTATTAAAAGAATACCTAGAAACAATTTTAAAACTACCGAAACATTACTATAGAGCTCTACGACAAAATTATACCTTGAACCAGTTTTTCAATATAAGAACGAAGTGTTTAGGGAATATATAAAATTTGCAAAAGAGAAAAATATAAAAGCTTTGAGCCAAAGTTCTTTTACTACTGAATTTAACAAGCAACACCTGGGTATATTTCGACCAAAGAAAGACTAGTGTAATCAGTGTAACTCAATGTTAATATGTAACAGTAAAACTTGCTCCTTATTTGCGATGTTTTGCTATGTATTTCAAAACAAAGTTATGCGTGCATAATTACGTATACTGTACACAGATGGAAGTGGATAGCCCACATAGCCTCATAGAGCGTCGTTTAAAGAACAAAGATATTCCGATTATATTCAGATTGGCAGTGAAACTCGTCCTACCAAACTCTTTGTTGAGAAAAGTATTTTCATTATAATGATTTCCGCAATTTTACAAAATTGAAGTATTACAGCAGTATCAAACCAGGATATAAAGTTGGTGATCCTACTATAT
Organism: Diabrotica undecimpunctata; assembly: GCF_040954645.1. NCBI lineage: Eukaryota > Metazoa > Arthropoda > Insecta > Coleoptera > Chrysomelidae > Diabrotica > Diabrotica undecimpunctata. The sequence goes on from NC_092806.1 coordinate 126,919,538, forward strand.
CGGGAGTTATAATTAAGGACTAATTAAATTTAAAACTCTGTTATGGATTATTAAAATAACTTAAGGGTTTGTTTCCCTTACCTTACATTTCCCAGTAAAAAAAAAATGAGACATCTAAGCGAACGTTTCCTTTCATTTCCCATCTGTTCATTTTCACCTTAAAATTACATTATGTTTACTTAATATTAACATAAAAAACAGTTTACTTTGATACAAACTTTTAACATGTTTACAATTGGGATAGGTCAAGATCTTATATAAAGGACCATCAGTAGAATGTTGTGAATGAATCGCTTTTAAATATGCGACCTTCAAGGTCTGCTTACAATAATAATCGTATGTAATAATATATCATATTTAGTAATTACGCTACTAACTTCACGTTTTTGGTACTGACTTAATTTCAATCCGAAATGCAAGTAAATAATTAAATTTAAAACTGTATTACGAATTCTTAAATTAACTTAAGGGTTGCTTTACCTTATCCTACACCGCTTCTTTAACTTCGTCGGGGTCTCCTGTATGTTCTTCTTACATCTGGTTTCTATTTTATAATTTGTTTTGAAAATCTTATCTGTTTGTGTTTTATTTCATCGATTATTGTGTGTCTTACTTTAATGAACTCCCTGATTTTTGTCTTGGAAGAGGAACTTGTGGTATGAATGCGTGTGTATGGAGCGCTGATGCATATTGTTACATACTTTTTTACAAGACAATTACTTAAGACACGAACTAAACAAAATTGATTAGGTATCCCGCAAAGAACTTCAGAACTTCTGTAGTTGATGCGGTTAACTGAAATAAAAAATTGTTGATTTCTTTGCTGGCTGAATTTTAGAAAGAGTGTAATTCGTGAATTAATAATTCTCAGATAGAGGCCAGTTTACCATATATGCATTTCGTATTATGTACTTCCATTATTTTTCCCCATCTAAATATTTCCCCTCAAATAATCAGTTAAATTTAATAAATGTTAACTATGACATCTCAACTTTCATATGCAGCATTATCAAAAGAAAAAAATCATAAAATACTCCTTAAGAACACGTCAAGTATATCTTACATAAGCGTACCTTAGATCCTATCATTTTGAAAAACATTCCTTCCGTTGATTAACTATAGCAAGGTTAGAATTCTGCGTGTTTTCCATAACATTAATTTATTAACCTGAAACCCTACATTTAGGTGGTTTCCATGCCACTGACTTAAAAATACCCAAAGGCACGGAATCTCGACACCCGGGAAAGAACTAAGATCGATAAAGTAATAAATCGTCTGAAAAAAAGAATAAACGTTTCTTTTTAGAGCAAAAATGGAAAGTATGGGAAAAACGCGCAAGTGGTTCGTTGGAAATTACGATATTTTCTATCCCTTATTATTGATGCAGTGGCGTTACAAAAGTATAAAATTTCTAAAATTAATTTATAATCACAAAATTATTTAATGAATATGCTCTCTCATTTTGGTACTTTAGAGGTAGTATAATAATTAGGGGTATGGAATTTTAGTTTTTACGAAATAGATGCGAATTTCGGCGAAATTTTGAACATAAATGCGAAATATGGAGTTTTTGTTTATTTCCGCGAAATATCTGCAGGTGCTCAACTCACCCCTAAATAACTAGGTAGTTACGAAGGTATGGAAATATTTTACGGAAAGTTTTCTAATAATTTATTTGATTACTCTGAAGCAAATGCTTATGAAAGCAAATGACAAAACCTTTAATAAACTAACTCTCCATATGACTTTAATAGACACAAACGAGGCTTTCTTACACATTGGACGGTTATTTAACCCATGTATAGCTGCAAGTTTTACTGTGAACACGAGTGTACTCTCAGAAAGCTTTTCTAAAATTTCTTTTTTTAGAACAGTGACACAATTGGAGTACAGAGAGTTTTACATACTCACTTTCATAGATTAATCCTTCAATCGATACGAAGGAACGAAGATCCCAATGTGAAGGATATTTTGCTTGCTACACAGTGCAGTTTTCCGTCATTTGCTAAAGCAGCATTATAGAGCATCTGGAGTCCAACTAACAGCGTAGACGCAGAACGATTCTTCAGCGAATATAATATTGCAGTGACAGATTGAAGAAATTACAACGATGTTAGCTTTTAATTAATGTTTTTTGTTGTTTTACTCGTAGTTAAAAATACATGCGAAATTTTGTAATTATAAAAAAAGTAAATGTGAAATTCATGTTGTTTATTTGCGAAAATTTCAGAAAGCCATGAAAAATGACCTACTAACAATAGAAATGGACTTTTGAAATCAAGAAATCAGAAGGCAACTGAAAATAGAAGAAACGATACTACACCGTATAGAAAATCAATAAATATTAATATGGTATGGGCACGTAAGACGAACGGGGAAGGAATAACTTCCAAAATTGATATTGGAACGGTTCCCGCCAGAGAAGAGATTACCTACAACACGGCTACACGAAATCACCAAAGAAATAAATATGAGAATCATTCCAAAATCGTTAGAATTATCTGGCGTACGGCAGTTTTAACAAAGTCGTACATAAGGCATCTCACACGGCATATAGAAAGGGTCTGTTGAGGGTGGCATGTGCATACAGAACGGTGTCTGGCAAGGCCCTGAATGTTATCACCGGGTATATTTCGATGCAAGTGTTGATGAAGGAAAGTGGAAGAGTATTCGAGAGAAGACATGAGAAGAAAGAAGAGTAAGGCCCATTATAGTGTGGCAATAGAAATGGGACGAGATGAAGGGAGTGACGCAGTGGACAGGGTAGCTGATTCAGAATCTGAGAAGTTGGATGGACTGTGGGTACCAGAGTTTGGAGATAACTTTCTAACGCAGCTGCTCATAGGACATGGCTGTTTCAGGGCATATCTTTACAGGTTCGGAAAGGCAGAAAATGACAAATGCTTGTATTGCGAAATGTCTCAAACACTCTGTTGGTATATAATAGATAGATAGCCCAAAGTGCTGAGTAGGTGCTGGAAAAAGGCGACCCGATAGGAAACAGGGTTCTTAGGCGCGATTAGGAAGTTCGGAGAGAGTGAGAGGTGGCGAGATTAATATGAATAGGTAGAGTGGAGAAAAAGAATTAAGCAGTCTGCTTTTGGCAAGAACCATTACGATCTCCGGTATTTTTTGGTCACGCATGTAGAAGGACTCGTGCATAATCTAGGCTTGGAGGTTGTTCCGACCAATTTCTATGATCAAGGTATATTTCGAACAATTTCACACCCACCTTCTTAAAAAAATAAGACCACCTTCATAAAAGACAAAAAAAGTTTACAGATCCGCAAGTCTTTAGGATAGATTGTACTTTAAACTTTAAATTTTTGCCGAATAGAAGTGGTTTTTCAGGCATCCTTGAGCACAATAATATATTGCTAGTAATAATGCTTGAAATATTATGGGATATTTACAAGGATCATTTATAGTCTAGTGTTAGGACCATTAACCTATATTCCTACTAACTAAATCATGCGTTTTCGACCTCTCGGGATTCTGATCTCTCAATAATGACATTTACGTAGAGGTCAAAAGGTTGAGGTTCTTGGGCAGATTACGTTGTTATAACCTTTAAAATTTTCAGGTGTACAGTCATAAAACAATACTAGAAATAAAGTTAACACTATTGCTAATAGGGAAAAAAATAGAATGTGAGTAAGTTATATAATTAACTTTACATTGTCATAATATTCAGAGAGAATTAATTACTTACTATAGTCCGTCTCACGTTTTCACGTCATTCATTATGGAACGGTGTTCTCAATAGTTAATTGATGTAACTATTACAAATTACTATTACTAATCTGGATTTTGATGTTACTATTACTAAACACACTCAATTCTGTCACGTACAATCACTTCTGTCTATGTTATTGTTCTGTGCCAATGCAATTATAGATTATTATATTATAATTTGTGTCAATGTTAATAGTTTATATTATTTGTTATTGTGGATTTAAATACAGACTCCTCATTTAAATTTTACATTTTAAATTTAGTCGGGCTCATGAATACTCCAGTTGTCAGAGACGAAAAGGCCATTAAACCCCAAAAAATCAAAAAAAAGTTGAATTTTGCTGAAAATGTCCATTTTGTCCAAAAAATGTTTTAAATAAAAACTGTAGCTTACGATAATTTTGAACAAAAATAATTATTTTTTATTTTATATAGAACGAACCGTGCTCTCAGAAACAACGCTTGAAAGGACCGGCAATTTTGAATGTCAGTTACGCGCGCGAAATCAATTAATAAAATTGGTATTAACTCGATGGTACAAGGTCGATATCTTTTGATTAGAGTGTCGTATCGACAAAAATTAAAATGAGTTTTAACGGTGAAGAGTGCCGATTTCTTATGAATTTTTTGTATTTTGCACAAATGAAATCAGTTTTTATTAAGGTTAATATATATATATATATATATATATATATATATATATATATATATATATATATATATATATATATTAAATAAATAAACTTTCTCATACGATTCTCATGAGATAAATAAGTTTTACTACTTTCATTGACCGGTTGTAGCGGGATTTCCATTGGTGGAGCCTAATCTTCAAACCTAGAGCTTGAAATATGAAATATATAGTTTTGAGTTTTGGCCACAAATGTGAGACATTTGAAATATGCCTAAAAACGCTGAATTTAAACTTTCACTCATACCATTTCATTGGGCATAACATGCCTGAGCCACCAAAATATTAGGGTTACAAATTGAAAACAAAAAATTGAAGTTAGCAAAAAATGTACATGTTGTTGTTTAAAAGTGAGTGATGTTTAATACTTTTAGAAAAAGTTAGTTGGTGGTACCTAAATGTGCTGTAATTTCTTAGTTATTTAAAAAAAAGAGATTCTGGTGTGTGGATTGGCTTTATATGGACCATGAAATTATCTGGGTATGTGAGTGTAAGGTGATGTATATGAGTAAGGGATTTTACTTATTGTATGGTTATAAATAGTTTATAGAGGGGGCATGGAATTATCTGATCTGAATCTACTTATGGAGTATTGATGGGTGAAGAACATTGGGCAGTGTCACTATTATAGTTAATTTTTGCTTCGTTTTTACCACTGCATTTAGATGGAATCGCCAATTTTTTAATTACTTTTGTGCTGGACTAAATGTATAAGAATATCTACACGATTGTAAAAAAAGACTATCTAAGTATTTAAAACGTCTCAATTCATCAAATAGGTGGTAAATTTGATGACGTATAAAAGACGTAGTGCTGCAATACATAAAAATATAATACGTAATAATACGTATAAGTATATATAATATTTTGTAAATTTTCATGTGTGTCCAAAATTTCCTGCTTATTCGTTATTTAGTAGTACTAATATAAACCATAATCTCGAGAATCTTGCAACTCTACGCTACTGCTTGCTCTAACGAAAAGATGGGTAAAGAGTAAAAGGGAGATAATTACATTTTGGCGGGACGAAAAGGGACGAAAGCACAACAGAAAAAAATAATTACTCTTTGTGGGATTAGGTCCCAAGGATTTTCGAATTGAAGTCGGGAATTTTAATTGGTACACGCTGCCGGATGAAACAGAGTTTTTTATAATTGCGCGTTGAACGCCATTTTCCTTTTTAATTTTGGATTTGTTTTGACAAGTGTGCAAGAAGAAAGGTCATTTTGTTGACTTTGTAAAAAGAGTTCTTTGTGTCGAAGGTACAAGATTTTTGTTTAATTAAGACGGCGTGGAAACCAACAATTGAGGAAATAATCGGATGGATGATTTATTTTTATGATATAATATTCCATTGGAAAGATATTTAACAAATCAATCGAAACAGAATTAAAATAAAAGTACAATAAAAAAGGAGTTAAGTGGTCAAAATATGAGAACCGTATTTTGTTTATTGTGATAAGTTAACAAAAATTACAGATAATCTATATGCTGTTAGCCCAATATTGGTCCATTTTTTATATAAACCTTCCTACGTTCATTACGTATTTATTCAAACTCACATTTTCACATACATTAAAGAATAGGTGAATACATTAATATTAGGTTGCCAGTCAAAAAGTAGCCGTAAATAGTTTTAATTCAATTAATAATAATTTATTTTTGAACAAAAATTTTATTTCGTTTATTTATTTGTTAAATAAAATACGCTATATGTTTTTTATATCAAATTAAGGCTATTTTTTTAATATGATGATATAAGGTTGCGTGAGAAAAAATGGTCGCAAATTAGGGATGCAAGTTGTTAAAAACGCGAGTTATGCTTTACCCATGCTTACGCATGACACTAGCCATGTCAAACCAGTGGCGCTGCGCACCAGCTCTCTTTTACTTTATTTTTGACACCTCGCGTTTTTGTTTATAACAGCTTTTTTTGTATTTTAGCCTTTGTTTAGAATCTTTAGCCATGTAATTACATACAAATATTAGTATTCATTCATTCAGGATTACACATGGAGGACACTTTTTACGCTAAAGGGTTCATCAAAGCGAGTTCATTGTAACACACAAGACATAAACCACGGTTAGATAGGTGGGCAACAAATAGGTACACATACAAAGAAAATACCCATTCAAACAATCAAATTTTTCATTCACACCTTTAATTTAATTTTTTGTAGAAATACCATAACCATTTTGTTAAATTTTGTATTACCTTCACTTAATAGTACATTTAAGTTTAATGGCGTCTTTAAACCTGCTTTGAGCAATTCTTGAGGCACCAACGTACTTGTATTGACATGTAAGGGAGAGTAAAAGAATATGTGATTTAGATCAGCTATACTTGTTCCACAATCACATCTGTCTGTTAGGAGTCGTCGCCAACAATGATGTATCTTTTTCCTAGTGTTCATAAACTCTTTATATTGTTCCCCTTTAATGGAGTGTCTAGGAGGACAATATATTGACCTTATATTTACGGTATGTGTTTTCATCTTCACATATACTGTTGTAGCTTGTATGTGCTCAGTTGCATATTTTAATTCTTCCTAATGCAAGATGTTATCTTTAATTATTATGATAGCGCTTCCTCGTTTAGCTGCATTATCTGGGTGTACAGTGGAATATACTCTATACCCCTTAAATTTTATATATGACTGTTTAGTGAATTGTGTTTCAAAAACGAGACACAAATCAATTTTCTCAATGTCTAGTACTGCTTGCAACTCGATCTGTTGTTGTAACAGTCCATTTGCGTTTCACGCCGTCATTCGGAGGTCCTTAACCATTTTTGATTTTCGGAATAGCTCCTTTAGCGCTATGCTCTAGTCGGGTAACTCTGATATCGATTTGAATTATTTTGTCTTGCATTCTTTGTTACACCGCTGTAACTTCTTTTTTCACTGACCTCTACCGTTTTTAGTTTTTTGCTTTCAATAACTCTATGGGGCGCTGTTATAACATTGTCTTTGTTTGTTCTCTCGTTTCTCATTGTTTGTAATGTTTTAGCTACATAACATCCGCGGTAGTTTGCAGGATGGTTTTCTCCACAATACATTTTGGTTTATCTTCTGGTGGTTTTTGGCAATCTTTAAAGTTGTTGTAAAGTGTACCAATAGGTACATTTTACATATCTTCGCTCCTTTTTACAGTATTTCCACGTGTGTCCGTAAGCCTGGCATCTTTTACATTGCGGGACTAATTTGGAACTCTTTAATGGCTCTGTTATGCCGTAAATTCTATTTGTATCTTCATCTTGTCTGAATGTTAGGATAAACATATCTAGTTGTTTTTTAATTTCAAATTTGAATTTCTTGTCAGCTTTAATGGCTGTATATTATCGTTTTTGTAAGTTTTTTACTATTTCCTCTGATGGCCATGTGTGATGTAATTTCTTAACAACAACTCTAATTGGATTCCCTTGGTTATTTTCATAAGTATGGTATGAAAGGTTACTCGTATTTAATTTCTCTATTAAAGCTCTGTAATGATCGCTATTGGCTGTATTAATTTTTATAACTTTACTGTTTATGATTTTCATAGTGAAGTTAATACCAGCCTGTCAGGGGCTTGCTCAGGTCAACAGCACTTTGGAAACCCTACAACCGGAGGTGGTGGTTTTGGTTTTTTGATTGGTTTTTCAATTTGTGTTTGTACTTGATTTTTGCGGAGAGGGAGGGGATAATAAGGTATCCATTTTACGTTTCTTGTTAGTTTTCCTGTTTTTGTTTCTTATCCAGCCCGTTTCATATGCTAAATCTTCTTCATCGGTGCAGTATTCAAATTTCTCCCTTTCCGCTTTTTACGCCATACAACCCTGTATGTTGTTCGGCTTTTTCCAGCGGTGTTAATCTCTTTTCCATATCGGCAATTATTTGACTCAACCGTTGATATTATCCGTATCTATATCTTCTCACTGACACCAAGCACTACAAAGCAACTGCTCATTTCGTGAACGTTGTGGATTCTGTGCGAACATCGCATTATTTTGTTGGACTAAAAATAGTAGTGCGTCCGTTTCGGTATGAATAGGAAACATTATAGATATTTAAATATTTTGCTTACCTACGTTTACTTGAACTTATCGTGATAGTTTACAGCAGATAGTTGATATCACTCAGGACTAATAAAAAAATAAATGAACTAAATTTTTGTTCAAAAATCAATCACCAATACATAATTGAATTAAAACTATTTGCAGACACTTTCTGACTGGCAACCTGTTATCAATGTATTTTCCTATTCTTACATGTATGTAAAAATGTGAATTGAACGTAGTGTTGAACATAGTGATCTGCAATGGGATTTTGTACTATTATAAATCTATTAAGCAAATGCTTTGGAGAATCTTAATGATTGTTTTATTAATCAGATAGTTTTTTATTGTGATTAAAGGTAAATTCTGGGCTATAAAATAAAAGCAAAAATATTATTACAAATAATAGCATTTTATCACACACTGTTAAAAAAATGAGTTAATAAAAAAAAAGCAAATTTTAACATACTTGTAGGAAAAAATACAAATACTTATTCTTTTATTTATTTTGATTCTAATTGTAATCTGATTTGTACAACAAAATGGAATTTAAAATCTTATTTTTTTTGCATATAAAAGCAAGTGTTAGACAGTCGATCGATTTGACAAAAAAAAAACAAGAATGAGTAGGTACCTAAGTAGAATTGCATATAAACAGCTTAAGAGATGAACTAAATAAAAAAAAGCGATGGAAACAGAATGAATTTGAGTTTTAAAATGAGAAAACAAAAAAAACCTAAAGGTTTAAATTACGAAGTACCAACATAATAACATAACGGTTGAAATAAAAACAAAAATTAGGCAAGAGCGTTGATAGATTGTCCTCTGCATTAGTTTTACATGCGAGTTTTCGTCTTTTTTAATATATATAAAAAAAGCAACGGGTTCCCCATCCTTAACATATTTCATCTTTTGGAAACTTGCAGAAGAGGAGATAAATTGCAAGAAAATCCAACAAACAAAAACGCACATAATTACACTCATGGACAAAAATATCGAATATTTTGGAATTTTCCAATTTTTTTTTGTAATCACTATTATTTCAAAATAATTTTAGATTACTGATAATACTCATATAGTAGGCTAATGTACTCAACTGGTTTGAAATATTTTGATGTTTATTTTGACGTTTATTCAGTGGTTAGTGTCATTCGTACATTTTATCATAAAGATCCTTCTTCACGTAAAGGAAAAATCATACTAATTCGGTTATTTTTAGTTTAATTTATTAAGTTTAATTAAATATTGTTTTGATTTAATTAAGTTTAAAACAAATATCCCACCAATTCTGCACTACGATGAAGTCCAAATTGTAATTTTTTACGAGGAAGGATATGCACAAAAAGGAAATTTTTTACGAAGGCCTGGTCAAGGACGCCCAAGGTGCACAACCGCAATTGATGACCGTTTTTCGGTTTTTAATTCTACACGAAATCGTTCATTGACATCGATGCACCTCAGAAATGAGCTATTAAATGTTAGACCAGTTAATTTGAGTTCACAAACAGTTAGACGAAGATCAAAAGATGCAAACTTTTGATCTTCGTTCCCAAAGATCCCAGACACCCCGCCAAAGTTCCACGTCTTCTCCAAAATCATAAAGCTTGTCGTTTGGAATTTGCAAGAACACATATTTAGTGGAATATCGACAACTGGAAAAACGTTCTTTTCACTGATAAGACCAGAATCCTATTATGGAAGCCAGATGGTCAAAACTACGTCTACAGAAGAGTTGGAGAACGATTCGCCAGCTGCAATCTTGCCCAGACCGTTAGTTCTGGAGTTGATAGCGTAATTCTTTGGGAAGGTATTAGTTGGGAGGTACGTACCGCAATTGTGGGAGTGATTGGACCCCGATTGGATGACTGGTGATTCTTACGTTTAAAACATCCAGCAAGATCATGTTTTGTCATATGATGGTTACATTGGATATGAAAGATTCACGTTAATGCACGATAATGCTCGACCACATGCCGCTGCCATAGTGAGTAATTATCTTGATGATGTACAAATTCGAAGATTGGATTGGCCACCGTCTAGCCCGGATTTAAATCCAATAGAGCACATGTGGGATCACCTAAAACGCAGCATACGACAAAGAAATCCCGTTCCAAATACGATAGAGCAGCTTCGGCTTGCTGCACAGGATCAATGGAATGCAATTTCGCAAGGATATGTCCAAAATTTACTTGAAAGCACGCTGAGAAAGATGCAAACAGTAATAAGAGCTAGAGGGGGGAATACTCGTTACTGATCATGCACTTCTTTCAGTTTAAACCAGTTGTTTAAGCAATTTAAATTATCATTTAAGTTTAGAGTAAAATAACCTTATTTACCTAATATTAAACATTTATTTTTTTCATAATTTTCTCCACATAAAAACAAACTAGATTGATCTAATTCAAATGATGGCTTCCTTGGTCGTCAACATCCAAAATTCGTTTAATAAAAGAAATAACAAAAATGCAACTTAAAAAATAGAAATAAGATCATCAAGGAAATGAAAAATATCCCACAAACAATAATGGTATATTTTATTATGCCGGTATATACAACGCAACTCGTCGAAATGGAGTTCGAATGCTGTAATGCTTTACTTACTTTATTCATTTTTTAGAGGGCAGGATACTAGTACAACTGAAGGATAATACTAAGACAATAAACATTATACAAATATACGATACTACAGTTGACAAAGACATGGCAATTATATGTATACTGAATACTATCTCTTCTGGAGGCTAAGTGTAGTGTTCTAAAAGTAGTAAGTCTTCTATGCGGATGGCAGGTTTCTAGGTAGCAACTAAGACTGCAGCCTTGGTACGTTTGTGGTGCCCTCCACCAGTAGCGGATCTAGACATTTGCCTTGGGAGGGGAACTTTCAATGAAACACCAACCAAAAGACATAAAAAAGATAAACCAAAACTACACAAAATACATAAATAATAGTTTTTCTTCTATTTTGGACGTTCTTGGGGGGGGGGGCGGTAATTTCCCTATGTTCCCATATATCCGCCCCTGGGCACCATGCGTTAGTTCGAATGTCCCACATTTAATATTAGGGTATGAATCCGGGGGATATACCAAGAATAAATGAAAATTTAAATTGAAGATTAATTATTAAACAGAATATTTAGTTGATAGAAAAGTCTGTTTTTTGCGTTTTTAGAAGAAAAATATTAAAACAAAACAGAAAACTCACAAATCAATAAAATCAAAAGAAATTGGAATAAAATAATTACTTGAAGAAAAATAACAAACATGTGACGTTTCCAACTATGTTTAAAAGATAAAATAACTTTATAAACTAAACATCTTTGGGCTTGGCATTATTTATTTAGTAATGTGAAGTTGATATTTCTAGTTGCTAAAACATCTCATACAATTTTTTTTCAGGGATGGAAATAACATTCCCAAATTAGTTTAATATTCTTTTGGTCAAAAACATTAAAGGCTCCTGCGTTCTTTTTACTGATTCAATCTCTTACGTATATCTCTTTCTTTTATAAAAATTAAATTGATTGGAAAGCTTCATGGGTGAGATGCTTTTACCATTAATTATTTTTGTATATCTTTTAAAGAAAACTCGAAAAAAAAAATAATAACCGTTATATAAAAGTGATAAAGAAATAGCAAACGATTTAACAATCTCATGCACAAAAATATGAATTTAATAACTAGATTGGTCTCTTTCTAACACTATTCAAATTTTATATATTTTAATCAATGATAAGTAAAATAATGAACAGCTAAACTAAAATATAATTTTTTTTATTTCAGAATCGCATAATTAAAGGATTGCCAACTAGTGTTACGAATTCCGCAACCACAAGGAAACCAAGATCGGGTAGGGCTGCTGCTCCAGATCCTGGAATAGCTCCAGAACCACCGGATAAAGGTAAGTAAAATTAATCACTTAGTCGAAGATTATTGATATATCATTTGCTACGGCAGACTCTTTAGACAAAAAACTCAATTCGCCGGATTCAATGAGTCAAGTTAGTCCCTGTGATGGACGATGACATAACGTTGTCGATTCTACATCAAAATTTCAAATATCGTCACTACAAATGGACCCATTAGACAATTATTAATGTACAAAAGCATGGGAATATCTAACGCACTAACAAAAATAACGTCATTAATAAACTCTTTAAACACCATGGGTATACGGTTTTACTTCTCCCCCTATAATATTCTGTTGTCAACTGAAGTAAAATAATACAGACTTATCTAAAAAAAAAATGCCGTTGGTCTTCGTTATTCAGTAACTTTGCTTATGCAACATAAGTCATAGAAGAGCTCAGTAAATATTATTACAGTTCGCCAAATATAGCTGAAAGTGTGAAAACGCGTGACGATCATGATGCGCATTCGTCAAACGACGGACCTCGCACTCGCACTGACGGTCCAGACCGTTTATATGTACTTTCTCACTTCATTGTTAGCGCAGGCAATGGGAATTTCACACTTTTAGCTATATTTGGTGAACTGTATTTCCATTTATGCTGTCGCCATCAGCAATAAAATATTTATTTTTTAAGTTTTACATCGCAGTCGAAATTTCGTTATAATTTTTCTAACATACGTGTTGGGTAATTTTTTGACACAACAATATTTGTTTTTTACGCCTAAGTACAATAGCTTCTTCTTCTTCTCATGGTGCCGTCTCCTTTCGAAGGTTGGAGATCCAAATGGCAATTGTAGTTTTGGAAACTGCTGCGCGAAAGATTTCTGCGGATGAGCGGTCGAACCATCTCCTCAGGTTTTTCAGCCACGAGTTCTGGCGTCTTCCTACTGATCTTTTGCCCTGTACTTTTCCTTCCAGTATAACTTGAAGTAATTCGTATCTTTCGCCTCTCAACACATGACCCAAGTATTGCATTTTCCTCTCTTTGATTATTCTTAGTAATTATTAGCTATTAACAATAGCTTTCCAGTTCTTTTTCCTATAATACAAGCACATAACACTCGAATTGACAGAAAATACAGATTTGATCTTCGTGCCCATGTACCATCAGCTATTACAGTAATAAAAGCTTTGTTATCTTCTGGATAAACTTCACCCCATTCTCGTGCTGGACTTTTTTCTTCTTTTCCAGCAGCTAACATTAATTCCATGGCTGTATTATAAAAATTGTGCAGCAGATTCTCTTCTGTTTTTTGTAGATGCTTTCTGACTGATATGACTCCAGTTACAGCAGCAGTACTGATTGGAGTCTTATTGCAGGTATTACACTGAAATACAAAAGTCGATTCCAATCGACTCCTGGTTTCTTTCAACAACTCTACTGTGCTACCATCACAAGAAGATAGACCCCAGTGTGAAAAACTTTTTGAGTTTTTGAAAAATGACAGAAGTCTTCAATTCTTCTTACACAAATTAACAAACAGCTGTTAATCAAATCTATGACTGGATACATACATATAAATTTTACAAACAAAAACATTTAAAATAAATATTTCACGTCACAGACGAAGAGGTTCTGAGAAGGATGAATAAAGAAATAGAAAATTTAAATATAATTAAAACAAGAAAATTGAAATATTGTTAAGTCTTTTATTTATTTATAATTATTTATATTTTGTTGTGAATTCTTTAATTGTTATGTCTTTAATTTATAATGTCTTTATCAAAAGGTTCTTATCTGAATTTATTAAAAAGCACAATAACTGATATTAATTTATTTATCACTAAATATACATAATTTATTAAAAGGCGAGCGTAACAATAAATATCGCGAGCGCGTCTTCAGAATTAACTGTTTTCTATTCTCCAAAAAGTCCTGTTATATATTCACTACTGTTAGACTAGAAACGTCTAAAACCTTCTTGAGTAGACGACGGCGAAACGGTAAAGGCAAACTGGATTTCCCGCATCGGTTCGACCTTGTTCTGGAAGGTCCATTCAGGTAAATAGACGCCTCTCGTAAAATCTAAAACATAAGCATGTGAATAAAAACATGTTTACAGGTTAAAACTATGACTCATATTTTTACGTAACAATATCAAGAATATTGGAATAAACTGGAAAGATCCAAGGAAAGAGAAGCATAGGGAGGCGTAGAATGTCATGGCTGCGCAATCTGAGAGAGTGGTACGGATGTACATCAAATGAACTTTTCAGAGCAGCCGTCCAAAAGTCCGAATAGCTATGATGATCGCCGACCTCCGCCGCGGAGATGACACTTGAAGAAAATAGCAAATTATCGACAATAAATCCACCTGTTTCTATACAACGTCTTTGTTGGAGCGTCAGATGTTTAATTGAGCTTTTGAGAGTTACGGGATCATTTCTAATAATGTTGCAAAAATCACTAATTCCGTCGCGTATTTATATTTTCTTGATAAACTACTTCCTTCAATCGACATCATATGAAATAATCAACAGGGTTTAAATCAAGTGATATAAATGGTCATGCATGACGCCCTCGCATCCTATTCACCTATTTCCATAAGATGTTGACGAACAGCAACATAGAAATGTGGTGATTCCCCATCGTGCATAAAGTACATATCTCGGGGAGTATTTAAGAAATCTCATAGTCAAAATTGATTTTTTTAATTAAAAATTAAGTAATCGTCTGGGGAAAAAAATAAATATGCCATTTTAATTTTCTATTTGTCTAATCTGTAAAATTTTTATTAGAGTTTTCAAAAACATACAGTGTAAAATTTTTTTTATGAACAAAACGAACTAGTTTTTTGATCTAGTTTGAATAGATCAGTCGATTAGGTAGTACGCTTGACCAAAACACATTGAAGTTACCGTTCAAAAGTTATGACGAATAGAAATCTCTTGAACTTGAACACTTAAACTCCAACTTCGTAAAAACATCGATTTGTCTGTAATAAGCAGATAAGCACTATAGTCTATAGGCAAAATAATTGAGGTTTAACAAGGCACACCACTTGTAAAAAATTGCCAACAGTTTTCTCTCAATAATTATTTCCGACAATTTAATACTTATAATGCTGTCACACGAGGAGAAGATAGTCTATTATGGCTCAGCATTGATTATAGTCCACAATATTTATAATTTGTGGTATCCTTTATTACTTTTCGTTATAAGTAATCGCCTTCCCTGTCTACTGTCTGAAGAAAATAGCAAGAAAAGAAAAATCAGCGTGAGTCAGCGAATCGGGACGGACGTAACCAGTCATCTGCACAAACTGCTTTATGAGACTTAATTTCAGAGTTGATTATCACGACGCGACCATTTACCCATTACCTACTCATTGGAGCTGTTAAAATCGAGGCAACGTTTTATTTCAACGTCGTCGATTGTTTAAAAGAAAGATGCTATCTCTCGTTTCGTGCTGAACGATAAGCCGTAGGTCGTTAATGCGAGGAAGTATGTTTAGTCGACGTTTATTATTGCTAAAAATGGGTACGAAAATGAGCATAATTTAACAAACAATACGGTAGCAGATTACGGTCCAATTTGAAACAGTCAAGCAGTGTTGGCTTAAGTTGTTTCTTCAGTAAACCATAATTGAATGGCGTATAAGTATATCAAGGATTGGAAAAGGTCTAAGAACATATTGGTCTCTCAGGTGGTTCATATTGTGTACACTTATTGTCAGTGTAAGTACATAATCTCCAACCATATTAAATAATGTAACTTATCTACGAAAGGGAATTATATACTCGTAACAACTTGCGTTCAAAACTTTAGATATTAAAACATACTTAAAAATGCATATCACAAGGAATAAGTATGCATCATATATGTCAAAAAGAGAGACTATTAACTCACAAAAAAAAAGTTTCTAACCTCTGCCCTCGATGAAAGAGTAATAATGTGCGCTTTTTAGATTTCATTACCCAGTTATACCTGTCCTTAGAGAAAAAAAACCAATTGCCCAACCCAAAATACCGTTTTATTGACAACTAACCCTTTATTTATTTTATATTTATCCAGAGGAACTCGACAGACTGGCGGAACGAAACAGTGTCACACTGGTATGGGTTCAAGGTAACCGGAGCATACACATCAATCAAAGAACTGATACACTTGCCAGAAGCGCATCAGCTACAAAATACTTTGGTCCAGATCCGGCTGCAGAAGTGCCAAAAACATCGTTCGCGACCTGAATAAAGCCCGTATCCGAAGGCAATATAACATTGGAAAAATATACCCGGTCAAACGCATGGTAAAATGTATATTGAAGGGGCATGCGCTAATAGGGCTGAAGTACTCCTGAAAATGAGCACAAATGAGCTCAGAGTCATATGTTCCTTAATGGACATACGCTAGTTAAGGGACACCTGAATACAATAGGAGTGTTTCATGGAGATTTAAGCCACTGACCTTGTAGCAGAGAATCTGAAACTGTCAATCATATCTTGCATAGCGAGGCATTAGATCTCTTTTGAAGACTACTGAGTGACCCCAAAAACATATGTACCCAACCACTAGACCTGTACAAGCTGGTACAGGTTTCATAATCCTGGAATGGGTATCATGAAGGAATGAAAAACGTACAATAAACCAACTGGTTTTACGATCGGTTTAAACACATGGTTTATATGAAAAAACCCTTAATTTTCTAAAAAAAAACAGCAAAAAATATAATTGCCTATCGACTAAATACAAAAAATGGTTTTATTTTTTAACGTTAACAACCCAGACCCAGACTTGTTTAGTCACTTTATTAGACTCTTATATCTGACTTTGTACCTGCGACTCTGATATTTTAGAAGTCCTTTCAAGAAAATTTTAACGGCACTTGGTAATAGGTGATTTTAATCCCGGTATAAAATTCGGTAAAAAAAAAAGAGTTATACCTTACATGTATGTGATATTTCTGCAGAAGCAACATATTTCATTTGTGTAAGACAGTTTATAGTTGCAACCATGTTATTAAAATCGAAATACAGTCTTGTCTCTTCAGTGTTTGCTACAGCGAACGTATCTTCATGTCGCTCACCAGTGAGCTTATAATAGATATAAATAATTTTGACCAGATTTTTGACTTATACGGCCTGAATTCTGAATTTTTGCGTAACATAAAGCACGCACACATTTACCACCTTCGCCTCCTGGAAGTAACATTACAATCTTACTATACCGCTTTATGCCCTAGAGTTGTGGTCTAGGTCAGCGGATGAAATGGACAGAATTCCAGATTTTCCTTTTTACAGGCCATCGCTTCTACTTATAGAATCTTGAGGCGTATAGATATATGCTTTTCTATTGGGGGAGTTCAAGTGCGTATTGGAATCATTACTGGAGCATCAATTATAGTAAGCAATTAATTTTACATCTCGTTTATTTCTCCACTTCAAAATTACAATCGAACAAGGAGGGAAGCAAATCGGACCCGGAAAATTACATAGAAATTAATTTATTAAACAGAATACTAAAATTAACAACCAAAGTAATAACAAATAAACTGAATGAAATTATAACACTAGAACAAGAACAACAAGGTTTTAGGTCAGGAAAATCATGCACCGACGCTATATTTATAATGAGACAAGTGCAAGAGAAATCATTAGAATACTAGAAACCGGCGTATCTACGTTTCATGGACCTTGCGAAGGCATTTGAGCGGGTCAAATTAAAGGATATTATCCACTTATTGTACGCAAGAGAGATACAGGAATTACAGACGTACATATTTTGGTTCACATCCAAGCTTCTCTGGATTAGTACGTTGAATGCAAAGAGAGCTTCAGGGGTACCTATGCCTCTACGGAATCCAAATTGGGTTTCTTCAATATCCATATTTTGGTAAATGCGTTTATGGATGATCTTTAAAAAATTTTAAGTGTGTGAGACATCAGGCTTATGGTGCGGTGCTCGGTGCATTCATTAGCATTTTTCTTTTTTTGGGAGATAAATAAATGTTAAGGTCAACCATTCATTAGGTATGTCACTCGATTGATAAATTTCTTTAAAGAGCTTTAAGAGGACATCCATGTACTCATTTTCTATTATTTTAAGGATATCAATAGGCAGTTGATCTGGCCCAGGGCTTTTTCCATTTCTGATGTTCTTTAGTGCATACAATATTTCTTCCTTTATAATTTCTATACTTGTTTCTCTGTCCTCGAAAGATGTATCTCTTGTATATCTTCTGATGTAGGTTTTCTCTTTCGTCGTCGAAGAGCTCTTCCATATTATATTCTTTCCATCGTTTTAGCTTTTCGTCAGTCGTTATCATAGTATTTCCATTTTTATCCAAAAGAGTTGTGTTCTATCTTTGTTCTGAAGATCTTTTATCTCTTTACATTTTTCCTCACAGTAAATTTGTTTTGCCTCTCTTATCATTTTTCTGATTTCATTGTTAATGATTTTGTAATTGTGACTGTCTTTGTTTTTGGCTTATCTTCTTTGGTCCATCCTGCCGAGTATTTCGTTGGTCATCCAGTTGTCTTTCTCTCTCTTATCGGTTCTTTTAATATCTCTTTGCATGGAACGAGGAGGCAGTTTTTTAATGTTTCCCATTGTTGGTTTATCTCGTAGGTGTCAGTATCTAATTTATCAAAGTTTTCGTATATTTTCTGTTGGAGTTTGTTTTTTATATCAGCTTTTTTCAGTTTTCTAACAAGTATTTTTGGAGTTCTTTGGGATTTTCTAATACCTTTAAGCTTAAGCGTGACGTTAGCGATTAGTGGGTTATGTTCTGATGTGACATCTGCTCCTGGATATGTTTTAACTGATTTGATGGTGTTACGATATCTCTCTTTAATCATTATATAATCGATTTGGTTTCTTACCACTTTTTCAGGTTTATCTGCTGGTGAGCGCCATGTATATAACCGTCTCATAGTTAATTTAAAGAACGTGTTTGTGATTATTAGACTTTGTTCTTGATAGAATTTTATTAGACGATCTCCTCTATCGTTACATTCCCCTACTCCTTGATCTCCCATTATTGTTCCAGCTCTTCCCTTGTCGACTTTTGCATTGAAATCGCCCATAACTACCGTGATTTCTCTGTTCTTTGTCATTTTCAGTACATCTTTAATTTCTTGGTAAAATGTTTCTACTTCATCTTCTGTTGCATCCGTCGTTGGCGCATATTCTTCGTCTTCAGCCTTAAGTAATTCAACTTTGGACATAGGCCTCCCCCAAATCAATCCAGTGTCTTCTATTTTGCGCCACTTGCTTCCAGTTGTGTCCTTCGATCTTCTTAATGTCATCAGCCCATCTCATTTGTGGTCTTCCTCTGCTTCTCTTTCCTAACCATGGCCTCCACTGTTGTATTTCGTGGTTAGATCTTTTATCCTTCAGTCGGGCATTGTGTCCTGCGAAGCTCCATTTTAATTTGGCAGCATATACTTGGATCAAATTTAGTTTTCTGTGTGATGTCCTTATTTGTAGTAGCATCACTCTTTCTGAGATTGGGACAAAATCCTCTATTGACTTGTTGACCTCTGTATCGACAATAATTGCTACTCCACGTCTATGCTGGTTGTCAATGTTTCCCGAGTAATATAAGGTACCGGTTTCTGTCGAAGGATATTCTGAGTTAGTCCACCATGTTTCGCTTACACCTAATATATTTATATTAATTATTCTTATTTCTTGAAAGATGTTATGCATTTTACCAGGTTGATACATGCTTTTGACGTTCCACGTATCTCTTTTTGCTTTTGATAATTTTACTTATCTTGTTTCGATGTTTTTTAATATGGGAGGAAGGCCCCACAGGAAGAAGACCCTTAGGACGTCCACGAATGCGATGGAGATATATGGTCAGATCTAAGAACAATGGGGCTGCTCACTGACTTAACTATTATGGATGACCGTTCAAGATGGAAGCAAGTTGTGCAGTCAGCCAAAACCCACCTGGGCTGTAGTGCTACGAGAAGAAGAAGAAGAAGATGTTTGTCAATTGTTTCGCCGGTTAACGACTTGTCCTTGTCTGTTCCTCCCTGCTGGATCTTGGGCTCCAAATCCCATGATTAGTTTTCTTTTCTTTTAGTACTCATTGCCACGATGATTGTACTAGAGGTATCCAGTTGGGTCTTTAATGCAGAGATTTCTCCTTGCCTTCTGCATTCTTATGCCTTTGACCATTTACTTGATTTATTCGCCTTTGGTGCCAATTTCTTAGTACCAGGACATAAGAATGTCCTTCCACTTATCAACTCATCCGCCCGAAGCCGTTGGTCAGTAAGTGTGGGATTGCTTATACCGGCAATCGCTCAGTGGAATTTTTGGCATACCTGGCTACCCTCACTTAGTTTAGCCTGCAGATCAATGCAGTTGCCTGGGGTGTGGCTCGTGGAGCCATGAGTGAGAGTTAGTTGTCTTATAAGGACCAGTTATCAAAAACCATCTCCCATCTATGACGCTCGATATGATCGTTCCGATAAAAGGTGCTACCTCTATAACACACTCTACAGCCCTGATTATGGATGAAATAATAAAAGCAGTAAGAACTAAAAAAATATACCAAATGGGAGAAAAAAAAAATTTGCTATGCAGACGACGCAGTACTACTCTCTCAGAGTGAAGGTGATTTACAACGTATGCTGCACCAATTTAATATAACCGTTAGACAAAAAATGCAAAGTGGAGAATATCAAGGACTTGGTAAGAAATAGAAGAGCAGAATGGAACGATCGTATAAGCCGAATGATAACAAATAGATTAGTAAAGACGGCAAGAGATTCAATAGGAAGACGATCAGTGGGAAGACCACAAAAAAATGAAACGATAAGTTACTGTAGGTACATTGAAAAACAGACAGAGTCATGTCTACATAAAAAGAAGAAAAAGAAGACAATTAGAATCGTTCAAACGACATGTGGTCGCTTCTCTGCAAATTTCTGAGATTTCATTGCCCAATTTATAGCTTGGGTAGAAGTTATGTGTTCATAAAGCTTTTCTTTAGTGTATTCTTCAGCTGCCGACCTTCTAGAATCAAGTTGGAGGCCCATTGAAGAGTGAATATAGTGAGTCGAAGCCAGAATAATGAGCCATCCATAATGTTAATCCCATAAATTTCCTTTGAATTTTTGAATGCGCCAATCTATTGATTTTGCAAAAATGAGATCAATAACGTCATCATCCACAAGAAAGAAAATATAGATAGTAGCTGACGATTTTTTAACGAAGCTCAAAAGAAAAGAATTTCGTGCTCTGGGCTATGCAAACCATCTACTTACGTAACGCGTTCAAAATCCGATTGTTACATTTTGTGTATTTTATTAAATTTTATAACACTCAGTATATAGTTTATTTTTTGTTTCAGTAAGTTTTTTTCCAAGGAGTCAGTACAGTTTTTTTTATATTTGATGTTCAATTTCCTTTTTGATGTGTTATTACCATCTTAGCCTGACAGCTAGATTGATGTCCAGATAGTTTGCTGTATTGGCATATAGTATAGTAGTAGTACCATTTTATAGCATCGGTGTTTAATTTTTTTGTTGGTAATATTTACATGCATAGATTTAGTCTCATTGAGTTCGATACGCCATTTCTTGGTCCATGCATTAACCTCATTGAGTGCCTCTTGCAGTTTTACTTTTGCTTCAATTTCCTTATCATTATCTTCTAATAAATTTGTATTATTAGCAAATCTATCAGTTGTGGTTGTGTTTAGTAATGGTAGGTGTATCTACTGGTAATACTGGTAGTGTATTGATAGGTACATGATAGGTGTACAGCAGATAAAGGACCCAGAATATTGCCTTGGGGTACTCCAGCACTTATTGTTGTAAGTTAGAATAACACTCTTCATATTTTATTCTAAGCAATCTTTCAATAATATACGATTTTATTAATTGGCTATGTTATTTAGGTAAAAGTAAATTCAGTTTGTATTCTAGCCCATCATGCCAGATTTTGCGTGGTCAACATCTAGAAAAATTACCGAACATACTTTTTTTTCTCTGGAGCTTTTTCTATTTGATCAGAGATTCTGTCGATCTGGTCTAGTATTGCGGAATTATTTCTAAACCCAAATTGATGTAAAAGGGTAATACATTTTTGTTCTAATATAGGTGTTAATCTTTTTAATAAGAGTGTTTTAAACGACTTTGGAATCACTGGCAACAACGATATTGGCCGATATGATGTTACCTACCGCTACCTTCCAGCACCTTGGGAAGTATTTAAGTCTAACCGACGCATTAAATAGATTTGATAGCTTAAATATTGCTTTTCTGGGCAACTTTTTCAAAATTTCTCCGGTTATGGTGTCATACCCCGGTGCCTTTTTTAGATTCATATTTGTTGGTATTTCAGTTTTAATTTCTTTAGCTGTTACTAATTGCATTGCCTCTCAATATTTTCATCGATTGTTGAAAAGTTCTCAATACCAGATTGCATATCTTATTGGCTTCAATATCAACTTCGTCTTATTGGCTTCTCGAATCTCTTTGTGACTCTTCATAATAAGCAATCACTATCTTTTCATAGATAAGCTCCCTTAAGAATTTGTTTGTTGATTCGTGTTTAATTTTTTTTATTTTCCCTGCTTATATTTAGAGTTACTCATTTATTAAAGTGTCTTCGTGGTGTTAAATGTTTTATTTTATAATCACAGCACTTCTACCTCTTGCAGCATGTGCTGGATGAATTGTGTGATATGTATAGTATCCCTTTAGCTTTATATAACTTTCATTTGTAAAGTAAGTTTCAGAGACAAGGCAAATGTCTATTTTTTGTTGATCTAGGTACATCTGTGGAGTATTTTTATGCTTCAGTAGACCATTAGCATTGCAAGCTATTGGTTTTATTTTTTTTAGAGCCGTTTCTAGGCCTCGATTGATCTCTTTTATTGCTACCTTCTAATTTTAACAGTCTTGTCATAACATATTTTTTGAAGGCTCTTGATGTTATTCCTGTTTATTGAGGATACCACCTACTTTACCACACTACCGTTTTGTTTTCTAACTTGTTGAAAGGTAGATGGTTTAGCAGTACTTTCTTGTAGTTGTTTATTAGATCTCTTTATATTTCATTTGAAAATACGTTCATTTCAAACTTCGAAAATAGTAACAAACGAATAACAAACCTAATAAGGGATAAGAAAGAACAAAGAAGAAATTAATAAAAAGGAAATATCGCTATTAGTTGAGTCGATAACATATCGAGAATACGTAGTTTATGTTTTAAAGTCACATACATATAAAATTAGAGTTTGATGTTAATGTTAAGAGTAAATTAAATGTGAGACCATTTCATTTCTTTAGAGGTCCATTCCATTCCTCTAGATCGTGCTCTACATTCAGCTGAAATATGCTTTCCAGATGTTGCAGATGTTCTGTAAAATGTTCAGTTTTTTGTTTATTAGTTTTGGCTGAGCCAACATCTACTTTTCTTATTGGGGGGTTATACATGATAGGTCTTTTAAGTTTTTAGTCGTCTTCCGTAGAGATTAGTCAGTAGTTTTGTCAACTTGTTAACTCACTCAGGTAGACTCCAATTGATTAATTTGTATTTTTGTAATTTTCTCTTTTTAAATTTTTGCATTGCAATATTCAATTTTGTTTTATTGAAATGGTAACTGGTTTTATCTCACATTTTTTTTTGATAATTCTTTTATGTTTGCTTGATAAATTTTATAAAAGTTTAAAAAGTAATCCTTTTAAGTTCCTATTTTTTGTGGAACTTTGTAATCCAACCGTATTTGTCCAGTCAGAATATTACGTATAAAACTTTATTAATATTTCAAGTTTGCACGAAGTGAAATAAAAGAAAGATCGAAGGTTACGAAACCTCTGCATTCCTCTTCAATTAGCGAAGAGAGACCAAACCAACCAGTCAGTCAGTCGCTCCGTGAATATGGCCATTTTTGCACGTGTATACCAACTTCAAAGGAAACTTGATTAAAGTCGATGGGCTTTAATTAAACGGGTACATAGGGACCCTACAACTACAAGAAACGTGCACTC
This sequence comes from Diabrotica undecimpunctata, assembly GCF_040954645.1. Taxonomy (NCBI): domain Eukaryota; kingdom Metazoa; phylum Arthropoda; class Insecta; order Coleoptera; family Chrysomelidae; genus Diabrotica; species Diabrotica undecimpunctata. Next base: position 126,943,862 of record NC_092806.1, read on the forward strand.
AGTGACGTCGCCGACCGTTATGCCGAAGGACAAATTAATCAATACAAAGAGGACCCTGAAGTTTGAAACTTTAATCTGATGATCAGTTACATAGATCGACCAACCGTATATATTATACAATTAGTCAAACGTCTAGTTATAATCAGTTTGTGATACTGCGGGTATACTGTCAAGTCTATAGGGTATATAGATATTTTATTTTTGGATTTATTTGGCAGTTTTGTTTACTCTTTAGATTAACTTAATTCTATACATATAGCTGCATTGTATTAGAGAATCCTCAATATATAAAGTTTCAAATGCTATACTTATATTTTAAAAAAGGTGCAGAGGACACCACAGAAGGAGGTAACACCCTCCTCATATTCGTAGTTTAAGACCACGTCATATGCTAGGTTTACAGCGTCGGACCCAGGACGGAGCCCTGCGGGAACCCAGCCGTTACATATACCATCACACGATTCTCCACCACAATCTTTCTTTCGGAAAGATAATCAGTGACCACATTCCTCAGATACCCAAGATAGTTCCTTGTTTCCAAAGAGCTTATTACGAGACTCCAATGCAATGTATTAAAAGCATTTCGGATGTCAAGGAGAATGAGGATGACCCATCGATGATCAACCCCAATTCCCCGTGCTGCCCGAAGCACATCGGTCACCTTAACCACTGTACTTTTACCCTGGCAGAAACGATATTATCTCAGAGGCAATCCAGAGGCCTCCAGACATCACAATCACCTCGATACGTGCACGTAGCTTTCTCTCATACAACTTTACGATACAAAAAAGAAGGCAAGTAGGACGATATTTTCCTGCCTTGAATTTAGGTAGGAGCGCGAGCCTCGAGATTTTACAGGGATCCGGAAACGATTGCGCGGCAAGTGTGCTCCAGCAGCCACGTGGGCTCCAAACGTCCCAGAGGTACAACCGCCTTAGGCAGGTATACACTATCTAGACCGGGAGCCCTGTCACACCTAAGGGAACTCACCGCGACAGCCAGTTCATTCAACGTAAAAGAAACCCCACGCTCAGCCTCGACGTGACGTCTCTTCGTACACCATGCCACCGTCTTCACCCCAGATGTCCTCGTCCAGCTTGTCACACAGTCCACTCCAGTGCTTTTTTTCTCGTCTCGGAAGCACGTCACACGTTCCACCTCTTTCGCGCTCCGACGTATTCTCGCCCATGTCAAGTTCCGGCAAAGGACCACGCACTCTCTTCTCAGTTACTCTATCTCGACCACACCATCAGTAAGACATTTTACCCGTACGCTCAGTTCCAATTTTAGTCATATGCACCGCGGCTTTCATAACCTGCTCGAGGCCTTCCACCAAAGGTGTAAGACGTCGAGCCCCATGTACCTCCCATCTAATACTCCCATCATATACACTCCAATCCACCTTATCTCTCCGGCACCTCAACAGGCAAGGTTTGGATCTACCCCCAACATCCCCGTCTTGCCAATCGAGAAGCCGATGAATTGATGTTCCGTGCCGGTATACTGCGCTAGTACTGCCCAGTTCTTAACACATCGGGCGTTTCCCTGCGTAGAGAGGGTGATTCGATGTACGATCTGGAATCGTCTCTCACATATGTTGGCTCCAAACCTGCGTTTAAAACCACTAGATCTAGTGCCCCGATCCATTCCATTAACATTTGACCCCGAGTGTCAGTGATCGGCGAGCACCATTCCGCAGATTTTGCCTTTAGTTACCGAGCACCACGCACTCGTAACTCAGTTATCTAAATTTCCAAAAAATTCATCGGGAGCCAATTCGCGCAAACCTCTTTCTCCGTAGAGGGCTTATTACCTGCTAGCGGGAGCCTCTTCATTGTGCACCCAATGTATCGTGCTATAAGTGATGATCTTAAGAAATATGCTAATAAAACTTGAAAACAATTGTAGATTATTTCCAATCAAAATAGTAAATTGCATTAAGATGTTACAAGAAACTAACTTCAGAACAATATTATTATTAGACTCTCGAGTGGGACCAGATCCTTCTCAGTTTTCTTTTATTCAGACCAAGTTTCTAATTTCTTTAGGGTAATTATTACCTCTAATTGTAGGAGTGAATTGAGGTCGATCATTCCATGCAGCTTGCTGATTTAGCTCTGGTATCTCATAGATGGATTGCTCTAGTATCTTACGCTTACAACAATAATAAAAATAAATTTAATACTTACTGAGCTACATATATAGAGTTTGTCAGTCCTGTCTACATTTATCCTTCGTATTTCACCCTAAATATCTTGGTGGCTAGTAATTTTCAGCTAATCAACTGTAGTCACCACCTTGTCATCACTCCTTGGGATGTTTCGATTACTTTCTCTAGGTAAAACAATATCGTCTAAAGAGATTTATAGCTATAATCAAATAAACATAATTAGTGCTTATCCTTTTTTAACTTACAACGTCTACTCCTCTGGATGAAATTTATTGTGAACTGTTGAATCGGAACTTGAAGAATATAATGAGAATATTGGAAAACTCACAAAGAGAGAAAATAATTAATAAAGCATGTTTATCCTTGTAGATAAACAGAAAAATCAAACAGTTCTGTCGTTAAAAGAAGGTTAATTATTTTTTATCTTGAATTGTATTGTGTAATTTAAAAGAAATACACTTCTATCATTTAACTTTGTTTTTTCACAAAATATATATTGAATTCGTTCTTTGAATACGAAGGTATTAGTTAGTATAACCAGGCGGTGTCTGTTTTTGGGTTGGATAAATCGTATATGATCCTATTTTTTTGCTTTAGTCGCTTAGAAGTATTATTGAAAATGATAATTTCACTGTGCGGACATATTAAAAGGTGAGCAAAAAGTTTTTATTAAACAATTTGTGAAAAAAACATTAATTTCTTTTTCTCCCTTTCGTTGCTATATCTCGGCATCCGTGCATTTAAAAAAAATTATAAAGACAAAAAGTTTATTTCAATTCTCTTCAAGAAAGAATTAATTTCAAATTGAAAAAATAATTATTATTATTGCAAAATTGGCAAAAATCATTCAAAAAGTGTCAAAAATCAATGTTTTTTCATTAATCTTTTTCAGGTATTTAAAAACCACATGGAGCCTTCAAAATTTACACAGAATTTGTTTTTAATATAAGAAAATACTACACAAAATTTCAACATAACGGATCAAGTAGTTTTTGTAAAATAATTTTGCAATCTAAATTTTTGAAAAAAAGTTATTCATTTTTAAAATTATACAACGTCAACAAAAAAAATTATAAATACTTTTTAGTAAACATTGGTTTAATTTTAAAAGAGCATTTAAACTTTCAAATAAAATTCGAATCATTGAAATCCGTTGAATAGGAAGAGTTTAGGGAATTTTAAACAACTGTACAATTTTTAAGCTAATAAACTAATAGAATAACTTTTTAAATTTTCAATCAACTATTTTTTTCCAAACTTATATCGAAAGTTCTACCTGGTACCACTCCTCTACGATCCCGGTAGAGGATAGGTTGCGGCAGGGCTTGGTGACCCTGCCTTATATTAGCAGCTGACGTCTCTCCTACCTATCATGAGGGAGTCAGATCCTTATACCCTTTTCTATCGTTTCCGAAACTATCCTAACGTACATCCTTGACCTAAACCGACCAACAAGTCTTGGCAATCGAGGCAGGTTTTAAAATCACTCCAAACACCACTTAAAATAAAATAAAAATGTCATTATTACAAAAATGTATTACCTCATTGGAGTAGGAAAATATTTCCAGAATCTTCACTAAACCAAACTGAGGACATCAACGAAAGCATAAAAGTGAACAAATCCAACAAATGATTGAAAATAACAAGAGTCTCAAAGTTCTATGGAGAAAAGTGACAAATGGCAAAAAACAAATATTGAAATTAAAGTATAAAGGTGGAAATATCATCACCAAAAGAGATGAATTAAGTGGTTCTAAGGGTAGTAGAAGATTTCTGTACAGAATTATACAGAAATAAATAAAATTGAACAATTAACAGAAAAGTTAGGAAAAAGATTAGTGAAGCAAGGGTCGGAATTGATGCCTGATATATCAACAGACGAAATAAGGAACGCACTAAAGAAAATCAACAGAAATAAAACACCGAGACAAGATAATAACGTTATAGAAGTCGTAAAGATTGGAGGACACAGACTTTTAGAGATTTTTGAACAAAATTAATGAAAAATCATTTTTTTTACCCTTTTTTTAAGAGTTTTTGCTAATTTTGTAATAATAATTATTATTCTTTCAATTAGCAATCAATTCTATCTTGTAATAAATTTAATTGCAAAACTTTTTTGTCTTTACAAAATTTTTCTAAAATGCAAAACTACCAAGATTATAGAAAAAAAATGAATTTTTCTAATTTTTTTTACAAATTGTTTAATAACTTTTATAAGGAACCTTTTTTCGAATTGTTGACAGTTGGCTTTGTAATTGGAAAAACGATTTAAAACGGTCTATTATCTCGAGAAATACACTTAATACAAGAGTACCTTTTTGGTGAAAATTTATATAATGTTTAAGTTCAGTTGGAATTTTAATTATTAATTCTACCCTTAAAAAAGTTAGGTTGTAATACTTGGTACGAACCTAGCGCACGCTATGAGAATCAGATATAAAAACAAATTCATAGGATGTATCAGCTTCCAAAACATATTCCTATAAAATTTTATTACAATGTTGCCAGTGATTTCGGCAAAATCGTAAAAACTGTGAAATATTTTTTTTCTTTAACGCCTTTTATCTCGAAAACAAAAATTATTTTTCAGTTTTTTACCTATCATAGAGACGGTGTTACCTTTTTTTGAAACAACCTGTATACATACTATTAAAATTGCAGCAACAAATTATCCCCCAAGATATAATTTAGAAAAGAAAATTACTCTGAACTGATACAAAATTTTGGTAAAAAATTAATCTTGAGCGGAGATTTTAATGCAAAGCACACCTACTAGCGAGAGAGCATAACTGTAACCTTCACTCGATTAACAAGCCAATGAATTGGCTTACAGACATTAAATAGATAGTAAAGTTATTTCATTTTTGTATTGTTAGAGAAATCCGACAAAATTGTATTAAAATAGAAGAAGCGCTAGATATGGTATCAGATCACTCCTCAGTAATAATGACAGTAAGCAGTAAAATATTTATGAAAGAAGAAAACCCTACACTATCAGGACTACAGATGGGAGAGGCTTCGCACATGACTTAGAAAATAGAATAGAACTGATCGTCAGCCTGAATACAATTGAAGAATTTGACCGAGAAACAAAGAAATAACTTTAACTTTTTTTGTACTTAGCTGGAAAGGTTTTAAACCGACTAGAGAAGGTGTTCCCCTTTACCCCTTCTTCGACACGGCACCCCCGGACGAGTTGAAACGAAACATTAGGATGCCCTGCACAGTCTGGAAATTCGAGTGAAAAACTGGAAGAACATTGTTACCAAAAACGATAAGAACCACTTAAAATATCACATCTAGAGACAGTATTGTAAAGAGACAAAATATGGGACGATAAAAGTGCAGATGTATGTGGCCTGACAAGTGGAAATAACATGTATGTGGCCTGACAAGTAAAAATAAAAAAGGGGTATACGAAGTCGTAAAAACATTATACGTAATATAATTATAGATCTGGCTGTAAAGGGGTCGTCTTATCCATCGTGAGGCTGGGCTGTAAGATCCCATGACCGCACTATATGTAATTTGTTACCTCATCCACTCTGTTCCTGTCTCGCTGCTTCTAGCGTCTCCTTTTTCTTTATTTTGTATCAAGTTGTTGGGTGTCATCGCTCCTACCTTTAATATTAGGTTGTTCCGTTCTCTTTGGAAAATAGTACAAACAAAAATGCAGTGTTCTGCGTGGCCACAATCTATGCACAAATCATTTGTGGTCTTCTTTAGTCTAAACGTTTTCGACCTAAAGGAGCCATGGCCATTGAGAAATTGTGTAAAATAATAATTTAACCTTCTGAATCTACATTTGGACTGTGTAACCACATCAGGGATTAACATTTTGGTATAGTTGAGCCTTCGCTGTTTGTGCCTCCCATTCATTTTGCCATATTTGGAGCATATTTATGTGATCTTATGTCGGATTTTATTTCTGGTAGATGATCGTTTTCTCTAATATATAGTTTCACTTTCTTTAGCTAGGAGATAAATGAGGAGTGTACCCGTTATGACCTGCAGGGCAGTCGTAGAAGTAGCCCGGTTGTGCCTTTGTAAGCAGTTCTTTATAGTTAGCCATTCTCAAGGCTTCGTACCATATTGTGCGCCCTATAAGAGGGTAGAATGTACAACCTGAAGGTACATTCTTCTTTTTTGGGGGTACTTGGACTGCCAATGGTTGGCATAATTTTTATTAATGCAGCGGTTTTCTCCTGTGTCTAGTGGGATGCCCAGATATTTAGCACAGTACATAGGCTCTATCCTTGTAGTTGTTTGTTTGTTGTTTTTTTTTGTTGCCAACTCTAGATCTTGTTTTACCATCCATCTGTTGATTTTTCTGCAGCTTCTGTTCACTATCCTTGCAGCACACCTGCTGATGTTTTCAGGTCTTAAGATTTTGCCACTTGGAAATACCTTTCATTGAAGGCAGTTCTTAATTATATTGATCAAATAATCTGACACATTTGCTTTTTCCAGTGCGGTGATAATGTGACCCCAGTTGGCTGAATCGAATGCATTTTTTACACCAAACATTACGAGTACGGACCATTTCTTCCTCGTCCTTTTTACAGTGTCAGTTATTTCTTTTACCGCATCGACGGAAGATCTGGATTTCCTGAATCCATACTGTTTGTCAGATATGCTTCTGTTTATCTGTAATTCGTCTTCTAGGCGATTTTTAAAAAATTTCCCCAGCTGTCTAGAAAAATTAAAAGTGAATCAATAAACAAATACTTAGGGAGCTTTCATATGAAAAAAATACTGATTACTCATTATGAAACAACAAAAGATCAAATGGTAAACCATCCCGAGGAAGGTCTTTTACAAGCTAAGTGGATCAAGCCAGAAAAACTATTGGCCATTGTCTACATGAAACCCTAGCAGCCCAAGACGGAGAAGGATGAAAATCAACGATCCGAACGATCGACACATGATGTCACATGGATCTTTCGAGAGTCAATAGACAAAAGAAGAAGACTCAAGACTTGTTCGATTATTTTAGCATAAAATGTTGCGATAATGAAAAATTTCCCAAAACTGTTACAAAAAATTACTAAAAAGTTGGTCATTTATTACATACTACTTAGTGTCTAGACGAATTTACTTAGGGGACTGACGGTCCAATTATGGGCTTATTAAATCTGCGAGTAGAAAAATATTTTACGCGAATAGTATCTGACATCATATTATCATTAATTTTCTAAAAATGTTTCAATTAGTATCCATCCATTTTTATCATGTTAAATCTGATCCCTGTCATTGCTAATTTAGATATGGACAAATGATCGTTATATATCATCAAACAAACTGATCAAATCAATCAGCTTCCATATATTTTTTGAATACCGTTAGCATTACGAAACTCATTCTAAATAAAACTGGAAATAACATGTGTTTTCCGAGATATAAAACCAAAAAAATCAACAGTTATAAAAAATGACCTTGGTTTGACATTGCTCCCGTTCTGGCTTTCTTTGTATTGTCATAATAACAAAATCTATCTTAACGAATCCAAAGAGGAGTGGGAGAATTTGTTTGTGTTTATTATGGCAGTCTAGTCATCGTTTTTTTTTCTTTTTATTACTTCTTTTTTCGGCATTAAAACATCTCGAATGATGTATATGCGGGCGCGATAATTTGTCGGTATTTTTTTTATTCTAGAGCCAGATCCGTACTTAAATGTCAGAGAATATAATAAAATATATAATTCTTTGCGAAAAACATCGCATTTTCCGACATTCAACTCATTAGTGAAACATAAAAATTAGGGTATTATGTCTTAAACCACTTGAGCCTTGGGGATAATAAAAATCGATCATACAAATTAAAAATCACATACAACGATCGAAGAAGGAATCGGACCTATCGAATTTCCAAGACTGGTTTGGACTAACCGCCAGAAGCCGAAATTATACAAAAATAGATTGTGAGCTTTTCAAACAGTTTCTTTCTGCTAATGCTCCCTAGATAGATAAATGAAATCTAAAATTTATATCGACAAAGATATTACCGACATACAGACTTAAAATTAAAAGCAATTGTCTGTTAATACTTACGTCGAAATCAACTACTTTAGACCAACTTTCTCTCAATACTTTACACAAGGCTTATTCGGCAAACTCTCTTCGACAACTTACTTACTCTTAGTCTGACTTGATAACATGTCTTTTTCTGTCTTGTTCGTTCTCCATCCAATTTTCCACTCTTCCCTAGCTTTAAGATCAGCAGAAGGTCTACAAAACAACCGCCATACCACATCTAAGGCACAATAACATCTAAATCCGCATATTTACACTTGACAGTGTTTACATATATACATACCATTGATAATATCTGCGAGTTGGATAATACTAATACAGCAGATCCTAAAAACATTTCCATGAATTATGTTAAACAACTCCCATCGAGTATTACCTACCCAAAATTATCAAGGCTACAATAAGTTTTTCTAGTTTTCAAATCCGTGAAAAGTAGGTGTCGCCAACATGCTACCAAAAAAAGAGTAAACCTCTTATGAACCACAAATTGTATAGGCCGACTTATTTATCAATATTCCGGGTAAAGTTTACGAGATGATCCTAAAAGAGAGAATTATAGAATTTGATATAACCAGTATCACCAGCTTTCAATTTCTCTTCCGAGAAGAACACTTCACAATAAACGCGTTGATTAACATTGTAACCCGTTCAGAAAGCCTTCGTTTAAATGTGGCATAGTAGACTCAGCAAAAGATGCTAAATATCGACTTGTCCGTTGTTTTTGTTGGGCTATGTGTAAACGTGGTGCATGCAATGAAAAGAATCACAAAATCCGAATAATACACAGTTTATTCTGTTGGAGAAAAATGTTACGAATTAAGTGAACCGACCACCGGTCAAATAATTCAATTTTAATTGAACTAAAGATCATCAAACTGCTCTCCAGCAGAATCCATCTCCAACAATTTAAATACTTTGGACTAAACTACAGAAAACATGGAAAGACTTATTGTCCAATGAAAGGTAGAAGGCCGAAGATCACTAGTAATATCCCCAACAAGATGGATCGACCAAATTACAGGAATATGAAAAGACCTTTACATGAATTAAAAGAAATAATCAGAGACATAAATCTTTGGAAACGAACAATACATGACATCACGATGACCACTACACTTCCTCCGGAAGTTCAGGACTGAAGATAGAGAGACACTCGAACCTTAGTGGCTGTTGCACACAAGCGGTATAACAAATGAAGCTTGAGCTTTGGATAAATCGAGTATAACTCAGTCAACCTATCAAATATCTAAGCATAGCTTTCAGTAGGATATTAAACTGAATTCCAGATTTGTTAGGATAGAACAAAGAGTCACTTAACGATCTATTTGGCAAATTTGGTCGCACACACACTACCAAATCATTTATGCATATAAAACTGACTGAGAGAAGATAAAGCAACCATATCTGCTTTCTACTCAATATTATATCATTATCACAAATGCAAATAAGATTGGAAGAAAATTATGTATAAAGCAAACCAAAAACATTATGATTTGCCTCAGCGGAAATCTATCAAATCTCATATCCCTACTTATTCATGGGAGACTATCCTTTCTAAACAGTAACTCTTAGGCCTAGTATATAATTAAACACAATATATTTATAATTATAAACGTTTTGAATTTACTGGCCGAAGTCATCGTTTCTTATTCTTCTTTTTCTACTTCTATTAAGCCTTAAGCCTGTTCTTGTCCGATTTTAATGCTGTAATCTTGTGCTGTATTTGTGAAGTTAGCTGCCAACTATCTCGCCATCTTTTAAAGGGTCTTCCTGGTGGTTTATTTCATGTTAGTTTTAATCTTGATGTTGATCTCTTGCTATTCGGGCTAGTCTCTCGTGTAACATGCTGGTTCCATCCCAGATTTCTCTGTCTTTTTTATACAATATCCTGTAGAGATCTATTATATTTGGTTATTTGATGTTCTATTCTTAATTTCTGTATACTTATATATTATTATATATATATTTGTACTTTCTCATCTAATCTCATATTAGATCGTGTTCTTCCAGATGACATCCCTTAAACATCCAAATATACAGTGTGTTCCAACGAAAATTTGACCCCCCCTCCACAGAATCTCAGAAACCAATAGTTTATTCAAAATTTAAAAAAAACACGTCAATTTGTATTGGAATGGCGACGAATTTTCATGCAAATTTCATTCACTCAAATGTAACTCCTACTTTTTTAATAGCAAGGGTGGTCGAGTGGCACATCATTTGAAAGGTATTTTTTTTTTTCTCTACACGGCACTTTTTTTTTATTTACGGAATAACTTTGAATATAATTTTGGATTTAACTAATTTATTAGTTGAACATTTGTAATAACCAAAAACATAAAATTTTATCAAATTAACGAATTAAATGTTCGAAAAGACCTCCTGTGACCTGCATACAATAGTACAGTCTATTTTCAAAGCCTCTTTAAACATTTGCAAATACCTTCTGTGTCAATAATTGGCATTCTGTCACAATTCTTTGTCGCAACTCTGCAAGATCTGCAGACGGAGTGGCGTATATTTTTGATTTTAAGTATCCCCACAAAAAAATCTAAAGACGAAAGATCCGGTGATCTGGCCGGCCACTCTATTGGACTCCTGCCAATCCAATGCTCTGGAAAACGTTGATTCAAAAGTTGTCTTACACCTATATCATAATGTGGAAGTGTCCCGTCCTATTGCACCTATGTACGAGATACTTGTCTGATAGACTGTCGATTATACACTCGACGGTCTACTACATTATTTCGCACTCGACGGTCTACTTGGTGCTGTGTGTTGTTCGTAACGTAACCTGTAACTTCAAACTTATTAGTTAAATGTTTAACGTATTAATGACGTTTTTTTCTGGGTGGTTCGTATTAAAAATCCTTGCCGTTCCTTGATATTCCATTTTTGTAAGCCTTGACAATAATATCTCTAATCAAAGAGAAAAAAAATTATTTTCAACACAGTGGCGTATTGACATCGATTTACAGGTTGATTGAATTATTGTATTGGAGGTCACTAAGAACATTTAATTTTCTTAATTTGGTGAAATTTCGTGTTTTTCTTATTACTGGTATTTAACCAATAAATTAGTTAAATCCAAAATTATCTTAAGTTATTACTAAAATTAAAAAAAATACAGTCGTGTAGAGAAAAAAACTACCTTTCAAATGATGTGCCACTCGACCACACTTGCTATTTAAAAAAAACTTGGGGTTGATGCGGGGCAGTAGAGGGTTAAATTTGATGGTTTGAATTTTGCATGAAAATTCGTCCCCCCTCCCGATATAAATTGACGTATTTTCTTCAATTTTGAAGTAACTCTTGGTTTCTGAGTTTCTGGGGTGTGGGGTCAAATTTTCGTTGGAACACACTGTATAAACTGCTTTAGTTGCTTCTTTTCATTCACTCTCTATTATTTCTTTATTCGTTGTTTTGTTATGTAGTCTATCGTTGACTGTTGTCCTTGTGTATTCTACCACGTGCACTTGTGTTTACCGGAGAAAAATGCTTTCCGATACATTTATTGTGTTAGTTAAATCGCTGTTTAATATTGTCTACACTGTTGTGTTAATATTTACAAGAATTACTATGTTTTCATTTTTCCGTATCCTGTCCATTGTATGTGGTGACCATTATAAAAATCTTCCGTTTCACCTTTTACTTTTTCGTTTAACTCTTCATTTGTAATTACTTATTTATCTAGCCTCATGTATTTCTGCTAAATCTTTTTTTTTTTCATTTCCATTGATAAGGCTTTTCGATATCGCATATTTTTAGATTTTTAGATTATAATTTTGCATTTTGTTCTAAATGTGTTGTAATTACCATACGATAAATAAAATGCATTTTTGATTTTATTGTTTCTTATTTTTAATATTTTATTTATATTATCTGCTTTTTACAAAAATGGTAAAATTACCTATTTTTGTAAGCGATTAATACATCGCACAAAAATATTTCAAAACATCTCTATTAATCATCAAAAATTCCCATTTAACGTATACTGAATACTTCGCTGGTAAAAATGCTTGTTTCTTCTTTTGAAATACATATTTTTAGCCTTTTTGTCAGTGGGAGACTTGAATGGAGGTCGTTAAGATTTTTTGGGTTCTTTTTTGTTTGCTGTAGTTATTTAGACATAAAAGAAAAATAACGGTATGGGAGCGTTTTTATAGTCATAATTACCGGTCTCGTATATTGAAACCGAACAAACAAAATGGGGTAGTTTATTACATTGAAAAAAAAAATAAGGAGGATATCAATAAAATAATAATTTGTTGGAATTTTGTTGGAATAAAAAAGAAGGGATGATTATGATTTATTTATCACTATTATTGTAATGACAGGGAAAAGCAGAAGAGTTATTTCTTTACGATTATATAAAAATATACGTATTATATAAGACTTACTACGGACTTTCGTGGAGGAGCTGAGAAGAGTACAAGCACCTTTTTGTGGTAGGTGAAATCATTTCTCATCCCAATAATTCAAGCGGATGAAACCTCTGCATTAAAGTCCATTGGATATCCCCAGAAAAATATTTAGCATAATCGAGTACAACCAAATTACGGCCTCCAGTCTCCGGCAGCCGTTCAATAGACAGAGAATCCCTAGGTCGGCCATGAGAAAGATAGCAACATGGAGTGTTAGCAGCTTATTTGAAAGTGGAAAAACACATAATACGATCCTAGAGACGAAGACAAAATAGGCATTATGTGAATCAGCGAGATGCGTTGGTCAAATACAGGAGTAAAAAGAATAGAAGACCACAATATTTACTATTCTGGCAATGAGGATACCCGATAGTAAAATGGTGTGTAACCACACACAACCTGGTAGGTGTGAGTGCGATCAGAGTGTGCTTCCTACAGATCAATATATCGTCTGTAGCAACCAATCTAATATATTTTTATTCGCCTACTTCTAATGGTTCTGACGAAGAGGTAGAAACCTTTTATCATGATATCAAAAAAGCATTGAAATTAACAAAATCTTATCATAATTATAATGTAGATAGAAGTGTTCGGAATTAAATAGATACATGATTATTAACAAAATATTTAGAAATACTGTATGTACTAAACATCACAATCTATCCAGGAGCCGACTTTTTGACCGATCACTAAATGTTGGCTGCAAAATTGAAAATTAAACTGAAAAAGTACACAAAACGTTAAAAAAGAGATAAGAAAAATGTTATCAAACTTTATTTGTTTGATTGAAAAAGCGCTATAGAGCTGTACTTCTACAACAAGTATACTACGTTCAACTGCAAAGTAAAATCTGTGTAAGCAAGAACTAACAGGAATTTGAAGTACGTTGAACGTTGTTCGTATGATGCGGTTAGCTTACCCTGAAGACTCTGTTAAAATCTTAAAGAAATTACAGTGGATACATGACTTGATGGTTTGAGAGAAAGAGAGAGAGAGAAAGAGAGAGCGAACTACAAAAACCTGTACAATTGGCAAGACCAAAACTGTTAAATGAAGCGCGTTAGAACACGAACTCGCTATTCAAATTTCACGGGCCAATCAAGTTCACGGGGCAAACATCCAGTTACAAAACCATATGTAAGAAAAAAGGGGGAAGCTTCTATAGTTACTGTTAACATAATATCCTCTGGTGGAGTTTACAGCTTTTAAAACTGATGGTCTTATCGATAGCCAAGGAAGATCGTTATTGATACGGGTGCAACAAGAACCATTACACGGTATGTATTGGCCAGTCGGCAGTTAACCACAAAATACTAATTGCTGAAATCTTCGACTAGTTTATATTGGGGATGGACCTTTTGAAAAAACTGTAACTATACTAATCATCATCATCATCCAGCCCCATTTTCACATCCATTGTTGGATATAGGCCTCCTCCAAACGTCTCCAGTTCTCTCTATCTCTAGCTGCTGCAATCCAGTTTGTTTCTATTCTCCTTAGGTCGTCGGTCCATCGGGTGGGTGGTCTGCCTCGACTTCGCTTGTTGGCTCTTGGTCTCCACTCCAATAATCTCTTCGTCTATCTTCCGTCTTCCATTCTAGCAACATGTCCAGCCCACCTCCACTTTTGTTTATTGATTCGCAGTATAATATCGTCTACGCCAGTTCGTCGGCGTATCTCCTCATTTCTCACGCGATCTTTCAAGGTCAGGCCCATCATTGATCTCTCCATTCGCCTTTGTGTTACCCTCAGTTTTTCGGCAGTAGCTTTCGTTAAAGTTAGGGTCTCTGCTCCGTAGGTCAAGACTGGTAAGATGCATTGGTTAAATGCCTTCCTTTTCAGGTGAATTGGGGTATTTGTTTTAAAAATGTCTCTCATCCTTCCATATGCCGCCCATCCCAACGTGATTCGTCTATTTAGCTCGCAGGTTTGGTTGTCTCTGGTTATTCTAATTTCATGACCCAAGTATGTGTATTTATCGATTAATTCTACTTTGTTGTTATTGATCTGTATCTCTTCGCTGGGAACCATATTGGTCATCATTTTGGTTTTCTCGAAATTTATCTCCAGCCCAGTTTCTTGTAGTATGTCATTCAGTTCTTGGAGCATGTCTTTGATCTCTCCCAGATTATCTGACAGAAGCACGATATCGTCCGCAAAACGTAGATGGTTTAATCTTTCTCCATCGATGGATATTCCTTTCTGTTGCCATGTTAGTCTTTTAAATGCATACTCAAGAACGGTAATGAACAGCTTTGGTGATATGGTATCACCTTGCCTGACTCCCCTTTTTATCTTTATTTTATTAGTTGCTGAATGTAGACTTATGGTTTTTGTGGTATTTTCATATATATTTTTAACTATATTACAGTATCTGTGGTCGACCCTGCAATCTTGTAGTGCTCTTAAGATGGACTGTAGTTCCACTGTATCAAACGCCTTTTTAAAGTCTACAAATATCAATCCCAAGGGACGGTTATATTCGTTAGTTTTTTCTATCAGGGTTTTTAGGCACTGCAGGTGATCGTTTGTGCCGTAATTAGGGCGGAAACCGGCTTGTTCCCGAGGTTGGTAAAAATCCAGCTTTGTCTCTAATCTGTTCGTTATTATTCGGGTGTATAATTTATAAAGATGGTTAAGGAGACTGATTGGTCTGTATCTTTCCAGGTCTGCTATATCTCCCTTCTTGTGCAAGAGTACAGTTATTGAATTAATCCACTTTGTTGGGATATTTTGATTCCATAGGCATAGATTAAAGAGCTTTTGAATTTTGGCTATTAGTACTGAGCCTCCTATCTTTATCGCTTCCGTGACGACACCGTCCTCCCCCGGAGCTTTGTTATTCTTCATCTTTTTTTAAAGCCTTGTAAATTTCGTCCAAGGAGATTTCTGGGATATCTTCGGAACCCTGATTTTGAACCTTCCTCTGCTGATATTAAACTATATCTAGAGTCGATTGGTTGCTATGTAATGTCTCATAGAATGATTCCACAATTTGTAACAAATCTTCTCTGTTTGATGTGATGTTGCCATTTCTATCCTTGAGTTTGACTATTTGTTTATTTCCATTTGTGAGTTTGCGTCTCATTATTTTCATACTCTTATTTTCCTCAATGGTTTTGATGATTTTCTCATCTTTGTATTTTTTCTGATTTCTCTTGATACTTCCTTGTTCATTTTATTTATATCGTCGTTACTAGAGTTTTCGTCGCTTCTCAGTATTCTTCTTTGTTCCATTTTTTTCTGTGTTTCCAGACTATTTTTTTTTTTCTTCCTTCACGCTTTTTGGGCAGCATTTCTTTTGAGCTTCTGTTATTGCTTCTACTATTATGTCATTTAGGATGTTAATATCATTTGTTGATGATTTTTCTTGAAGGAATTTACCGATATGATCTTCAAAATTTTGTTCGTTGTTTGGATGTGTCCATATGTTTATTTGCTTCTTTTTTATCATATTGTGTCGTTCATACTATACTAACTATACTAAATGTTAAAAAAATAAAGTCGCCAAGGTCGACTGTGAACAGTTCCCCTTTCATTAAGAAAAAGAAAAATGTCCGCTTACTAACTAATTGTGACCTAACTATACCCGCCCATAGTAAATAAATTAGAATGATCAGACTTGATTGATACTAGAGGGAGGAATGGATGGTCGAAGATGTGAATGATAAAGAGTTTTTATGGCAAAAACTCTTTTTCAGGAGTCATGAACTTAAAAGAAACTACTATTAAATTAGGTACAAGAACTTTGATAAAACAGTGTGTTCCTGTATCGTCAATTTGTTCTGGGACTACGGCTGATAACATCAGCCTTCGAATTCAAAGTATCCAAAAGAACTGGTTGATATGGTAATACAAGACCTTGAAAAAGGATTATGGCAAAACAAGCATAGTCTTCCATAAAGTCAATCACGGAGGAGCTCAGCCAATCAAACAGTAATCAAGAAGACTTCTATTTGCAAAACAAGACGAAGCTAGAGATATTGGCAAGCGAGGGGTTATTGAATCATCCAATAGTTCGTGGACCTCACCTGTGATTCTGATAGAGCAGAAAGATGGTTCCACACGTTTTTGTACTGACTACCAAAAGCTCAATGCTATACAAAAAAAGATAATTACCCTTGCCCCGAATAGACGATAGATTGATTACTCTCTCCGGATCCTGTTGGTTCTCTATACTCGACCTAAAAAGTGGATACTGCAAAGTAGGAATGGAGTCAGCTGATCGAGAGAAAACCGCGATCTCGACAGGATCAGGCTTTATCAGATTTACTGTTATACCTTTTGGCCTTTGTTTTGTTGAGAGATTAGTGGGAAGAATGATGCATGTCAAAATGCTTTCGAAGATCTGCAAAGAGCTCTCGCCTTTTCACCGATATTAAGCTCCTCGAAACCGGATGTAAAAATATGATGACATTACCGAGTAAGCAATTCGATAGAAGACATTGTTTTACGCTTAATAGAACCGGTAATAATTGGTTCTCTAGCCTCTCTTTATTACGAAAATTAAAGGAGAAAAGCTAACACATGTTGAAACAAAAATAAAACAGAAATAAAAGAAAAACTAACAAAACGAAAAGAAAGAAAGAAAGTCATGTTTGGTTTGGTTTAAAGATACTACAGAACCTGAGCTCCAGGACGTACCTATAAAGTGCCGCAAGTGGGCATGCGTTGATCATTTAAAAGACATTTGGCATCAATGCCTACATGACTGATAATGTTTCTTGTTTCCGTTTTTCGCAAATGTTAACTTAATTGACAATTTAAAAATAGGTGACACCTGTCTCCCACGCGCCCAACCATGTTATACTTAAACACGCTCCTAACTTAGGTTTAAACTACCCTTATAACATTTTTCGTACATCGACAATTTTCTTTAAAATATAAACGTTCAGTATTATCTGTTCATGTCATCTAAACGAGTCAAACTAAATCGCAGAAAGTAAAACAAAACCAAATGAAAATGCAATTAAAAGGCGAAACACGCGCAGTGTCGCTTCATGTGGAATCGTAAATCGACGTAAAAAGTGCTGACTGCAACTAAAAGAACGGGTTTCTGTTCTTATTCTTCACTCCATTCCACAAAAAAAGCAATTCAAATCCAATGATTCAGTATCCCGACTCGGTTGACAGAGACGGTTTAGGAGTTTTTGAAATGTTAGTGCATCAATGGAGACATAAGAGAATTACAATAGTTTGTTGTGATGAGAATGGAAAAATAAAAAAGTTATCTCCTAACTGTCTTTTCTTCCTGAGATTTCGTTGCAATTGAGACAATGTTCAAATGCGATGCGGGACGTTCAGCAGTGAGCTTAGAATTGTTACGCAACATTTTCCTCTGTTTAATACTACTTTGTATGTCTTTCCTACTTGCATGTTATTAAGCTTCATAAATAGCTATAGCTTTTTACTGTATTATCTTTTAATATTAATATAATGCTTTTCTCCTATCCCTATATATTGTGAGAAGCATGATTGAAGTGATCTTCCGAGAAACCGACGCACGAATTACTGTGTGTGGCAGTTACCCGAAGAGGTCATGCCGTTCAAAGACAGTATATTGTTATTTCTTCTTAATAGGTTTATGAAGAGCTGTACAGTCCTGTGGATTGCGCCATCCTGGATCCACATATAGGGTTGCTGATCTAAGAGTGTAACGAAAGTGTAACGCGCAGTGTAACGAAAAGCTAATTTCGACGTACCCCATATAAATAACGGTTGCATCTCTTAGACTGATGACGCCTAGCATTTCCTAGGCTTCTAGTACTCATAAAAAGTATATCGAAATAAAGTTTTTCGACGGGAAAGATTTGTTTTCACGTTCAGAGCTTCTGTAACAGTCGCTCTGATGAGTCCTGTTATCTTAAATCTTACCTGTCTTTCTTTTACCTCTTTTTGTCTTTTTTTTTATTTCGATATACTCTTTATAAGTACTAGAAACCAATTCGCCAAGGATTTTTGCTTAGATTGGGAGATATGTTGTGGAATGCAACATTTAGATTCCCCATTTTCTCTTTTACACCTTTTCCCCGTTTACATCTACATCGTCTGTTTTGCCTTGCAATTCTTACAAGGCACGGATAAAAGCAAAAATCTGGATTTTGGTTTCGTCAATAAAAATCTTTGGATTTCTACTTTTCGGATTTCTACTTTCTACTTTGGATTTCTACTTTCTGATTTATTATCAGATGTCGCTATAGCGTCCATACTGAAGCCATTTTATTGTTGCTTCTTTTCGACGGGGAAGATTTTTTTCCACGTTTAGAGCTTCTGTAGCAGTCGCTCTGATGATTCCTGTTAGGATGAAATACGAATATACGAGTATAAGCGAATATACACAGGTCTTTCTTTTACGTTATAATATGTTTTTCTAGTTATTCTGGAGATCCATCGAAGTTTCTCAGCGGACCGTTAACTCCTTTCACAAGTTTCTAGGGCTTCTCGTGACGTTAGAGTGCCGCTACTTGGTAACCTCGAACACCTGCATAGCATGAGTGAAACAGAATGGAACAGTCTAGACGAGACAGTTAGCTTTTTCGACGTCAACATATCGCCGTTAAAATAGGGATCAGTAGCGTAGTGAGTGGGCTGACATAACAATAAGACCTTTTTGGTCGAATCGCAACTACTGCTCATTGCACTCAGGCATCTGATTGGATGACACTTGTTCAACCATTCTGTCACGTATTCAGAGGACTGATTGTGTTTCTAATTTGGAGAAAATCGGAAGTTTCGTTTTTCTGACGTTTATATTATAGGCATTACGATCGGTACATTCTACAATCTAAGTTTATGTAGTGCCAGCAAGTTGCTGGCAAGAACAACTGTATCATCGGCATATCTTATATTACTAATTGTTTTACCATTGATTATGATTCTTGCGCTATTATCTTTAAAAGCTTCTGCGAAGAAGATGTGATGCCAGAGTATGACTTGCTCTAAATTATGAAGATAGTAGTATAAAGTAATATGATGTACATTAGAATCAACTTCCGTAATGGGTCCTTTTTTCTCCTTGTTGGCATATGCCATAAGGTTCTCTAGATTAGAGCCTGATAGTTGTTCTCTTGAGTCAATTGAAAAATAAAGAGACGCTATATAAATAACATGTGTCATGAATTATTTGTGTTGATGACCTTAATCTCCTCACATTGACTATTAATTTTTGTTTTTCCTGTTCCTCACTTTTCTTGTTTCTTTATTGTTGCTAGAAAATCCTTTATTCATCTCTATTATTTTTATAACATTGTTCGGTAATCTGATATACATATTATGTCTTTGTCCTCTTCTTTTTTCTTATATGTAGGCTTTAAAGACTGTTTCTTCTTCAATATTAGCCTCCTAAATTGTTTAAATTATCGCACCATCTTTTTCTTAGTCTGCCAATACTTCTTCGTCCCTTTGGTGACTTATCTCGTGCTATTCATACTATCTCATCCTCTGCCATTCTACTAATGTGTTCATTCCACTCCTGTTTCCGTTTTGTCACCCATCCATTTATGTCTTCTATATTGCATGCTTTTCTTATGTTTTCGCTTCTCTCCCCATCCAACGGACTTTTCCCTGATATTTGTCGAAGTATTTTCATCTCTGTTGTTTCTAGTAGTAGTCTCGTTTTAGATGTGTCAGGTCTTGTCTCCGCCGTGTATATTAATATAGGTCTAATTGCTGCTTTATAGATTCTTGTTTTTGTGTCTTATCTTAGGTCTTTCTTCTTCCAGATTGTATCATTAAGAGATCCCGCCGCTTTACTTGCTTTTAAGCTTTGTTCTCGTACTTCTTCTTCAACATCTCCGTAACTAGTTATATTTATTCCCAGATATCTAAAACTTGCTTCCTGCTTTCTTATTTTCCCATCAATTTCGATTTTACATCGTAGTGGGTATTTAGATGTTCTCATACATTTAGTTTTTTTTCGTCTTTGTCATATCCGTAAATCGTTTCTTCTAGGATTATTAAATGATCGTGGTATATTAATTTATTCGTTTAAATATTTAAATCCAATCCTGTCTAGACCGGTTCTTTTTCAAGTATACGACAAAATATCTTCAGCCATAACGGAGTTTTGATGGCGTATTATGCTTTTAATGGTTTGGGGATTATCTGTCGATCGTAATGAGCTTTCCATCTTTTATAGCGATCATTAACCCAGTTTGGGCAATAGATTTGCTCTTGCCGCTGCAGTCAAGATTATATTCGTGAAACGTGCTATAGTTATGTAGACGATTAATTATAATTTGTCTTTGGAGAATGAGAAACAACGAACTAGTTTTCTATCTTATAGATGGATTGGCATTGAATAAAAAATTACCTTCTTATTAAGCGGTCAACTTAACAGTGCTATAGAGACGAATTAGTTGAATATTAGAGGTAAAATTTTAAAAAATGCGGAAAATAATACTATTGTTTAATCTTCTATTTTAATTTTCTTTCCTTTTATTTATTGTTATTCAAAAAAAAAAGATTCCTTTAAATTTCGCTGCTGTAAACCATAAATAAGTTAAAGTAATGAAGTGGGTTAAATAAAAAATAAATAAAGTAGAAAAATAGTACTATAATGCCATATATGAAGAAGTACTTAATAAGTCTACCTTAGATAGTTTCAAAAGAAATTGCATTTTTTTACAGTATTTCTTATAATCAAATCAAATTGTAACTAAATTTTATTTGGTATTGAGAGACAGAGAGAGATAGTAGTAAATAGCTAACAAGTAGTATATACAATGTGTAAAAGCCAAATGGAATAAATTCATTATTTAGGTTACTGTACATATTTATAAAAAATCCCGAAACACGTCAAATTTAAATTATAACTTGACATTCTTTAACGTGAAAATGCAACCCCTACCTTCAACCCCCTTAGAATGACAGGTACAACCCCCAATTTTTAAAATAGGAAGTATAGGCTTGTGATATATCGTTTGAAAGGTCTTTTCATTCTACATTCAAAAATGTTGTCGCTTTCAAGTTTATTAAGATTAATTAAGATAAAATAAATTAAAATCATGTGGTTACCGAAATTCGCTACAATACAATCAAAAACTAAAATGTAATGCAAAACGTAATAAAAAGTAGAACACGAAAAAGAACTATGAATGTTAATGAAGTAGATGTTCAAAATGTTCACCGCGAACGTCTTGGCAACATCCTAATCTCAAATAAAACTGTCTTCTAACATTATTTAACATAACAGGCGTGATCGACCTAATCGCAAGCGTTATTCGTTCTTTTAAGTCATTTAAATCAGAAGGTTTAGTTTTGTACACATGGCTCGTCACATATCCCCATAAAAAGAAATCTAATAATGTAAGATCAGGTGATCGCGCTGGCCATTCAATCGATCCTCGCCTCCCTATCCACCGATTGGGAAATATTGTATCGAGGTACTGCCGGACATTAAGTTGGTAATGTGGTGGTGCTCCATCCTGCTGAAACCATATCGTATTCGCTGGAACTTGAGGATTTCCTGGATCAGGATATAAATTTGCCAACGTTGGAATGACATCATTTTGAAGTAGTGCCAAATAATTGTTGCCATTCAAGTTGCCCTCAATGAAAAAGGGACCAATGACATTGTTTCCTACAATCCCTGCCCAAACATTAAGCTTTTGAGGGTATTGAGTGTGTTCTTCTCTCATCCAGTGAGGATTTTCCGTGGCCCAGTAGCGGCAATTTTGCCGATTAGCATGACCGTTAAGTGAAAAAGTACACTCATCAGAAAACATAACGTCTTCTAATTGGATAATATTGTTATCCAACATGTCCATCATTTGCTCACAAAAAAAAGTTCTCCATGAGCTCCTGAGTAGGTATCATCTTATAGGGATACAATTTATTTTCTTTTAATATGTTTACTATCGATGTATGGCTAGCATTGAATGTAGTGGATGCCTGTCTACTCGATGTATGTGGATTTTCCTAAAACTCAAGCAACACATCTAATTTGAGTTCATCACTCAGTGCATTGGCAGCTGCTTTTTTTATCTGCCTTACATGATCAAACTCGCGAAAGTGCTTCTCTATTTTACTTATTGTTCCTTGGGATATAGGCGGTAAATTAGGAAATTTCTCATGAAATAGGCGAGTTACTTCCTGTTGTGTTCGGGTGTTATCTCCGTAACCAATCATTTGTAAATTTTATTTTATGCATTTCCGTTAATTTAAGGATTTTTCAGAATTGAATTGAACGAACTTTTTACTTAAATTAAAATACTGACAACTTAAATAAAACAATTTACTAATGCGTGTTAAAATAACGTTGCCACGGAAATTCTTAAAAGTTTTTTAATGGTTACCATCTAAAAACCACATTGCTATGGTTTTTGTTCACTTTCTCATTATCAAGACCTAAACGGGAAATAAGTTTTGAGTATATTTTAGTGAATTTCGGTAACCACATGATTTTAATTTATTTTATCTTAATTAATCTTAATAAACTTGAAAGCGACAACATTTTTGAATGAAGAATGAAAAGACCTTTAAAACGATAATATATATAAAAATTGGGGGTTGTACCTGTCATTCTAAGGGGGTTGAAGGTAGGGGTTGCATTTTCACGTTAAAGAATGTCAAGTTATAATTTAAATTTGACGTGTTTCGGGATTTTTTATAAATATGTACAGTAACCTAAATAATGAATTTATTCCATTTGGCTTTTACACACTGTATACTCTTTAGGTGTACATGCGTACATGTTTTTAGGCATATTATCCACATTTCGTATGCAAATCGCAGTATTAAAAGATTAAAACAATAAAAAAATGTTTAACCATTTTCTAAAACAGTATATCCAGTTTCTTCATCGAAAAAACACTCTATTTCGTGTCATAGTAAATAACAAACGTCTATAATAAAGTCACTTTTGCAATAATCTATGAAACTGAATAATCTTTCGTGATTTATTCTAGGTGAACAAGCGACCAAATGTGCCTCCTATACACATATGCCTATATTTAAAGCTCTAAAATGTCTAAAACCTCATAATATTGCAAAAAGTGACTATTGTACAGTTTTTTTGGAAGCTGTCTGTTGTAAATGGGCCGTACTGTAGCGTTGGCTTATTGTACATCTTTCATCTACTAGTACCTCCGAAAGGGCCATGAAAAAGCAGATAAAATGGCCAAACAAGGCTCGTTAATGCCATTTATTGGACAGGAACCCTTCTGCGGCGTTGCAAAGGCAGTAACACGAACGGCGAAAAGAAAGTGGGTAACACACAAATTTTTGGAATGCTGGAGGAATTTACCAGGACAATGACAGGCGAAACAGTTCATTATAGAACATTCACCAATACAGCAGACCTAAAAAGCAAAGACAGGAAAGCAGTCAAAGCCATAGTAGGTCTGTTAACAAACAGGTCTTTGTAAGCTGAATGACCAGTTGAAGTTGATGGGATTTTGGCAGATGATGATCTATGCAGATTCTGTCACCTAGAGGAAACAACAGCACAACATTGTAAGCTGAATGAGCAGTTGAAGTTGATTAGATTTTGGCAGATGATGATCTATGCAGATTCTGTTACCTAGAGGAAGCTACAGCAGAACACATTTTGTGTCGGTGAGGCAGCCTCGCAAATGTGGGGCTTTTTAAATTAGGCAAGGAAAAGCCAACGGCAAAGAACTACATGGAAGGTTTAGTCTCGAAGCTATTAGACCTTTTAAAAAGGGCCAGGCTAGAGAATGTAGGATTAGAGGATCACACTAGATCTGAAAAGGTCCCCGCGAAATAGGCCAAAGGCCACCTCATTGAATCTATATATCTATCTATTCATTAGGTGGAATAAAATACTAGACTACAAACCCATGGGTCATTTAACCCAGCATCAATGACATATAAATTACAATATGTAATAACAACTTTGGCGGTCCTAGCCAAAATGTACGGCGTTGCAAAAAAAATTAATCTATATACTGATTCGAAACTTTGTGTATGAATGCTGTACTGCATCACATTACAATGGGGAAACATTTTTCCGAATATAATAGTATATTACTTTATGAGGTGGAGGTGCATGACTTTTCTTGACGCGCCCGATATTACGCGCCGAACGAAGTGAGGCGCGTAATAGAGGGCAAGTCAAGAAAAGTCGCTTCTTTGCCGAATAAAGTATACTATTTTTTCTTCAAACGTAGCAATTTCAACCATAAATAGTACAATTCATACGCTATTTTTACTCGAAATTAACTGTGACAACTATCAAAGTCGTCTAGATGTTAGAAATTAAAATAATTAAGTCGTCGGTGGGATTTGCGTCTCCCTGGTTACAGTTGTTTGACAGTTGTTTGCAATTATTAAAGACAGCTTATTGTTGTTGCAACCGCAAGCGCAAATTTAGTGCGAAAATGGAAAACTTAAACGAAATTGAGTCCGCGGCTAATGATGCAGTAGCACGTTTGGGGCCCTCCAAGTCCGGAATAAAGTATCGGTTAGCGTACAAGCACTTCCAAGAGTGGTGCGATACAAGAGGAGTACGGCAAGTTACCGAAGACGTTTTACTGGCATATTTTAATATAATGGAAAATGAAAATAAATGGAAATCTTCTACAATGTGGTCACGATACTCTATGATAAAATCCGAGTTAGTTATTAGAAAAAATGTGGATATAAGCAAATTTTTAAAGTTACGTGCCTTTCTGAAAAAAACAAGCGACGATAATTGGTCAAAACTACATTAGACTGTATAAAAAGTATGCATCACTGCGGCCTGAAAATTTGACAGAAAACCGATTTTTTATCAAGTACCAAAATGGAAAGTGTTACCGAAGCGTCATGGGAATACATTCGATCAGCGCAGTAGCCCAAAAAGTAGCTAGTTATTTAAATTTAAACGATGCAAGCGCATACACGGGTCTCTCTTTACGACGAACTTCAGCAACACTTTTAATTGATGGAGGCGGAAATCTAGAATGCCTCAAACGACATGGGGGCTGGAAATCAAGCACGGTTGCCGAAGGATATATAGAGGATTTAATAAGAAATAAGAACGATAATGCTCAAAAAATTTTAAACCCTCATGATTCGCCAACATCGGGAATGATTGCTGAAAGTTGTTCTCGACCATCAGTATCATCAACAATTACCAATGCGTATCAAGAGTCGGGAACATTTTTGCACGGTTTCAATTTTGAAAATGCCTCATTAACTAATTGTACTTTTAATATTACTATAAATAAAAATGATGTTTAATTGTTGTTAATGACATTTGTATTGTTGCTTTGTGACATGTTTCATATTGTTGTCATGACAACATTTTTCGCTCCGCCGTAAAGAAATGGGAAAAAAACTGCTGCCGGCGGAGACATCAAACTTTGACAGGATCAAGTTAGATAAGTAATGTCATCATTATTTGACGTTTGAAGAAAAAAGATTTTTCTTGCTCTTGGTACGAATATTTTTGTAAGCCATTAGGTCGCTCTTCATTATTTTTGTATTACCTACCTAAGTTATAAATGATGTACAAAAATGTTTGGCCAAAAAAAAACCTGAGTGGTATCCCCTTATGTCACTTGTGACTCACATATATACCGATACGAACTGGTATGGCGGCATAGTTTCTAAAATTGCTATTCCATATTCGAGGATTGTTTTATATGTGATTCATGCTGGATCAAATGACCCAATAAAAATCTCTTATGGGATTGTAGACTATACATAAATTCGAGGTTTGTTCATTTTTATAAATAGTGAAGCGACTTTAAAAGTCAAAACGTATAATTTAATTTTTATTTTTGCTCAGTTTTATTTATTTTTTAATTGTTGGTATTATTTCTGAAAAAATTCAATTTGTTTTTTTATATCTCATTTGTTTCATTGCCTATAGCATTTCAGATTGGAATATTTGTGAACCGAATCTCTCGATCGAGTAAATTTGGAGAACAAATAACAACAGCAACGCAATGACCTTTCAAACAATCAATACAGCTATTCAGACAATTGGAAGCAAAACAAAGACCTCGGGCGATTAAGGGTGTATACGAGCGTACATGTATACAATCCAATCAATTTTGTAGATAGTTCTCAATACTGTTAGGTGAGATTAAGATCCTAAACGGATGTTTTTATTTTCTGAGTTCTTTTGTTATAAATAGTACTGGTTGAAATATGTGCAAATGCAAAATGAAAGATGAGGAAGTTTATTATTAACTAAAGTGGACAGGCACGGTGTAGCTACAATTTCACAATATCCAATTGTTTAGCAAGTTCCTATGTTGGTCTAGATTTAATTATAATTAAAAAGTTTATTGAAAATTGTAGATAAAACAGTTGTTAGGTATCGTTAATCTGTCTACCTTGCGACCTAAAAGATTTTTTGTATATACCTGATATCTATGTTTGTGGTATTTGTATAGGCTATATTACCGTGCTTTAACAGCTACTTAAACCTTTTCCTCGCTGCCCCTTCTTGCTCACTTGCTGTATCACTTTCAGTCCATGCTGAGCTGATTGTTCTGACTACTTTTAATTACTTCTTCATCTTGAAAAGTATAGATCCAGTTTCATAGTTTTCGAACGACTCAGGCAGCGTAATTCCTCTTTCTTATTTTGTTTGTTTATTTCTGATTCATTCTCGTGCCACGAGTAGCTAGGGAATGGATTATTACTCTTTAGTCGTTAGTTTCCACTCGATTTTGCACACCTCGCAGAATTTGCGACTGCGAATGGAGCCCCCAGAAAATCTCCCAGGATTATTTTGAAATAAGCTTTTTCTGTTTGTGCCTTCAACCTTCGGCGCAATAAGAAGACGAAATTGGAATTGGTAGAACACATGTCCAGACTAGCGAGTTGTACATTGTTCTCCTGGTAATCTCGTTTCACTTGGACCAAGGACATCCCATTTGATCCTAGTTCGTTCTTCTTTCAGTTTATACATTCTTTCAGGTGATTTAAGAGTTCTGGCATTGAAACTAGAAATATAAATATATTGATCTCGATGTTTTAATGAGTTTTGCCTCCCCCAGATTTTATGAGACTGATCTCTTTTTACCTGGTGACCT
Source organism: Diabrotica undecimpunctata (assembly GCF_040954645.1). NCBI lineage: Eukaryota > Metazoa > Arthropoda > Insecta > Coleoptera > Chrysomelidae > Diabrotica > Diabrotica undecimpunctata. Next base: position 126,971,484 of record NC_092806.1, read on the forward strand.
AGTCAAGGACGAAAACGATGTGCAAAGCCGAGAGACGACCAATATTTGAGACTTCAATCGTTGCGAAATCGCACACTTACAGCTCCCAGTCTCAAAAATTAATTACTGACCAAAAGACAAGTTAATGTAAGGATCAAAACAGTGACGAGAAGACCTAAAGAGGCTGGTTTAAATCCAAAACGACCTGCCAGAGTCCCACGGCTTTTTCCACGGTACAAAACCCAACGGTTGCAATTTACAAGAGCCCATGTTAACTGGAACGAACATCAGCGGGGAAGAGTTCTATTTACAGATGAAACAAGGATACAATTATCGAAGCCAAATGGACGTGGTCGAGTATACAGAAGGTCTGAAGAACGTTTTGCAGAATGTAATCTTGTACACAATGTTAGGTTTGGTGGCTGGTCCGTTATGCTATGGGGTGACATTAGTGGGGAAAGTCGTACGGAGCTTATTGAGGTGAATATTTAAATGAATGCTGACTGGTACATACACAACATCCTCGGTTTTCTTTATGTCGGTTTCATCGGGTATGAAAACTTTGTGGTAATGCGTGGTAATGCCAGGGCAGATGCAATAGGAACAGTCATACAATATCTTGAGGATGTTGGGATTTAGGCTCTAGACTGGCCACCAATGAATCCTGATGCAAATCCCATAAAACATGTACGGGGCATCCTAAAACGACATATACGAGCAAGAAATCCTCCAAACTCAATTGCAGAATTAAGAATTGCTGCACAGGAGGAATGGACTCGTCTTCTGCGAAGCATGCCTAGAAGAATTGAGGCTATCACTATAGCTAGAGGAGGAAATACTAAGTACGAAATTGTTACAATATTGCTGTAAAAAGTTTTCTATTGTTGTTATTGTTTGTCTTTCCAATTAAATGTTAATAAAAACAAAATCAGACTATTTCATTTGTTTCAATTTCTCTACGAATTTGTTACTTGACAGTGAATATACACAATAGGCCAGTACAACTTATTTAGCAATAAAAAGTACAAAATATTTCAAAAGGAAAAAAATATACTATACAAAACAGACTCAAAATAAAACATTTCTGTCTGTGAGTATATATATATATAAAGATATATATATATATATATATATATATATATATATATATATATATATAAATATATATATATATATATGTATATATATATATATGTATATATATTAAGTAACTCTTTTAGGCAGCAGACTCAGTAAAACACAGGTTTAATTTAAATGAAAATATATTCGAAATAAACAAATAACAAAATAAAATTAGATCCTATTTAATATGTACAATAAACAATTAAAATGTTAATCCTGGCGACGACAACGCTATGACCCACTGATTATACTTGCGAAAAATAAATACAATTAATGTAATAAAAATCGAAACGAAAGTACGATCTGTTAATACACACACGCGCTAAAGAGAGGAAATAATCTCTGGGTTGGGGGTGAACGGATCGTTTAACACTCGACCCGACAAGGAGCGGGAAGTAACTAATCAACACTTGGTCGCAGAACGGTTACGTCTCAGATCAACACTCTAAGACTGGTTCAGAGCTGTCACTAGATCAACACTATCGCAGAAGGGGTTGGCCGTTCGGTCAACATCCTAGGGCCGCAGCCAAATCAACACTCTTATAGATCATTGCGGCGACTCTTGTTTTATACCGTTGCTGATCTTCCATCTTCATGGAAGTGGAACTTAGACAGGTGGGAGTGCGTGCTTATGGAGCGTTGGCAGGACGGTGACGATAGCTGTTAATGACATCGTTACAATATATATATATATATATATATATATATATATATATATATATATATATATATATATATAAATTCTATTAACACAAAGTTAAGATAAACAACTTCCTCAAATTAAAAACGCCATAGTAATTTCCAGCTTACTTACAAATCGGAATGTCTGTCTAATCCATCATAAATTATTGGTCTAATCTAATATATATGATTTTCCATTTTTTTTTTTGTTTTTCATACTTTTTTTTTAAGTTAAAACGGTACAATTTTTAAATTTTAAATATTTTCGCAAAGTATGTTTTTACCACGATCAACACTGTTATTAATTATTGAATAACGTCGACCCCACACATACCCTTTACATTATGCTTTACAACTGAAACAGTTCTGAGGATATTTTCTTGTGGCATCCTATTTATAATTTACTATTTTAATTGGGAATAAACCCCAATTTTACTTTAAAATCAGTCTATTTTGACGTTTTGATTTCCACTTCGGAAATAGTTCTCAAAATAAAACTAAAAACTTATTTTAAAATAAAGTTGTGGCTTATTACCAGTAAGAATAGTAAACAAACAGCTCTTGAGTTTTATTAAATTTTACGAAAATGCAAAAAACAACAATTTTCGGTGTATCGTTCTTTCCATTATTATACTGTTAATATAACAGTATAACAAGAGAAAGGAAAAGTTCCTCAATTTACCGTTAGAATAATGTAATTCAAAATAAATCTACCAGTCCGCTTCTGTTTTTCGCCGACATTTGAGATTCATTGTTCTCGGAGAATTATTGCTTTCCTTTGTCCTTTGTATTGTTGTTGTATTGTTTTTGTGTTTCAATTAAAAAACTGCCTGATTATGTCGAACAATGCAATGATCTCATGCAGCTATCTTTATAGCGTTTCATTACTTTTTGTGTAACTTGTTATGCAACTAATTGAGACTACTGCTTCTTTTAATTTGTTTCATTTTCTGTGGTATGTAATAAGTAGCCAAAGATATGTAAAGGTCATGGGAATGGCAATTGCTTTGTTCTACGGTTTTTACGTTAAATAGGACAAATTTAGAAGATAGAGGAAAATAAGTAGCGACGTGACGAATCCTTGTTAAAGTAGAAATTTTACAAAGTTTTTTTTTGTTGCATAAATCGTCATTTAGCCAGTTAATGGACTCGTTGATCAGACAAAGACATAGTGCTATCCCTAATACAATTTAGATGAATAATTAATAAATGCAGTCAAACAGTTAGTTTTTATGTTATCAATGTGTTTGGATGGCGAATGACTATAAAAATTACTATAATAATATAGTAATGGTTCTTTTTGAAAACATGAATACCTTCGTTTTCTAACTTAAGAATTGCAGACAGTTTTTACTGACCATTTACTAAGTTAATTAATACTTCTTTGGACAATGTTGGATGTGGTGATAGTTTTTTTTTTTCACGGCAGAATATATTGATAACATCTGTCTAGAAATACCATATCATTTATAGCGAGAATAAATAATTACTTCTTGTCTGTATAAGAAGGCATCAGAGATATATGTTTGAAGAAATGCCAGGTTGTCTAGAGCCCAACGTTGTTTTCTAAAACCTGTTTGTACTTTGTCAATAATTCTATATTTTTCTAGGAGCCTTTTGTTAAGCCTTTTGTTTTCAAAAAGTCAATCAATTTGGATCTATTTGACATTTGTCCTGTTTTTTATTGGGAGGATAACAGACTCTCACCAAATGTTTGGAAACTTTCCACACTGCTAAATGTTATTATAGTCCTCTAATATTTTCTGTAAGTGCGATGACACATATATGTTTGAGAAATACAAGTAGGATGTTGTCGCGTCCAGCGGCTGAGTTTATAGATGAACGCAGTGCACATCGATACCCTAATGCTGATAGGTCGTAACCCAATTTTAGAAAATTTTACAAGAGGCACAAAAAACTGTATAGCATAATTATAAAAGATTGCTTGTGTAATGTTTTCTTAAATAAATAATTATGTAATGGCTACTAAGTGAGTTTATTGTAAAAATATAAATTTGTTTAATTTTGATCAGGGTACTAAGGGATACGACATATTGTAACCAACGTCATGGCGGCTTACAAGTATATCGAACTCTTAGAAAATGTAGTAAGTTATTATAACTCAAGGTGTTCTCATAAAAGTGTGGTTTACGTCATTTTAAATCATAATCCTTATTTTTTTATTTTTATTAATTTCAAATACAAACAGATACAAATGTGTGTTTACTTTAAATAAAATGTAGCAAACTAAGCGAATACCATTTAAACAACGTTACAGTTAACATTTTTAGGAATAATTAAAATAAAATAACTAAATAACAAGTTTAAATCTTGGCTTTCTTTTTTTGATTTTTGTTATTGTCTTTGGTGATTAAGTCTTCGTGAGGCAGCGTATCATAGAAGTAGTGCACATCTGCAGGTAATACAGACTTTAGATCTTGAAGGTCCTTCCATTTCTTTGTGGTTATTTTTAATCTATTCGAATAAAGTTGATCGTAAACCAAATCGTGATTGACGGTGTTCTTTCTCTGAGGAAGGAGTTCATATTTTTGATCATGGGCCACTTTTTATAATATATCCCCATTTGGTAGGTATTTTAAGCCTCTAAGATCTGTTACCTTCAAATCTCCTTTTGGTTTACCTAGACGAATTGAGCTGTAGCGAAAGTTTTTAGAGTCATTGTAGTTTAGAAAAAAGTGTGGGTGAGATAGGATACTTCCAAAGGTTCAGGATTCTTCCTGGCTTCTGATATTACCGAAATATAGTCTGAGGGTAGGAATATTTGCCGATTTTTTAGTCTTCGTTCAATTAGACTGTGGGTAGAGTCACACTCCATCTGAGTGTGGCCGCTTTCTAGAAATTTTTGCTCAATCTCGACTTCATACTTGGAAGCTAAAACCGATAAACCATTCGCAAGGACGACATTCCTATTCTGATTACCACAGCCGTCCGAGAATATTATAACATTTTTCTTTTCAAAGGTCAAATATTGTTCTAGATGTTTTATTAAACACGTAGTGAATACAGATGAATCAAGGTCTGCCTCAGTCTCATTCCAAACGAAATTCATGCTGCGATGGTTTTCCAAGTTATATACTGTAAAGTTATGTACTTGTAGCTTTGTTTTATAGTACAAAGAACTAGCCTGTAACACTGGACACAATTTGACTGCCTGCACATCAACGACAAAACAGTAAATTTCTTTATGGATGGCTCTTTTGCTCTAATGTGGGATGCGTATTGTTCATCTGTAACCTGTTTCATCTTGTAAGATGAACATATATCACATTGGTCCTTGCGTGGTTTAAACAATGCTAAATTCATTTCGTCAAATTCTGTAGAGAATTTACAATTTGATAATGGTACCTCCCTGTCTTTACATTGTTCTTTATAAAGATTATATACTTCAGTTTTCGATTTGAAATTATGTTCCAGGTATAACTATTTCCAGTAGACTTGCGGCAATAGTGGCTCTCTATTTTAGGCAGCCTGTTCAGAAACTCTCGTAAATTCTGTACTCGCAAAATGTCCTGTTTTGCTTTTGGTGTAGACTCTCTTTTTTCTTTGATCCTTGTTTGCATCATGTCACAACTTTCTAGAAATCCATCTTTTCGTGCCGCACTTACCCAGTTCTGTACCATCTTTTTTCATACTCCTAGTGTGTTAAGAAACATCAATTTGCAGACTTGTAATTTATCGCCTTTTACTGTCAGAAAGTATTCGCAGGTACCACTTCGCCTGGAAGGTCCATCTACATAACATCTTTTTTTCTCCTTGTATGTAACCATATGAGCGAAGAACATCCTTGTTTGTTCCCAGGACATTTCCTAAAATTTTAAAATTATTTCTTTTCTTAAGTTTTCTGATATTGTTTGGCAAAAGCGAGTCGGCGCGGTAGCGCAAAACTTCGAGACACAGGCTGGCTTCATTTTACGTTCAGGGCATAGAATATCATGTTTCACAATGTTTTGTAGCCTTCTATAATCAGTATATTCCCTTCCTAACATTATTGACTGTTTTGTCTTGTTTTTATCCCAGTTCTCCGGATTCGCAACTTTGCGCCTTTTCATTAATCGGACTTCTTGATCTTCTGAATCTTCGATGTTTTCTTTAAGCCTCTCATTTTCTAAGTCAATATCTTCGGGTTCTTGTACATTTCTTTGACCGCCCAGCTCTGCGTCATTAGCTTCTTCTGATCCTTTATCTTGTAAAAGTTCATTGTTGATTTCTATCTCGTGTTGTTCGTTGTCTAAATTTTCATTGTCAGTTTTTCTTTTGGATCCTTGATCTTCATTTTTATAATGGGAAAATCAATGACTTACCTATTTTATAGCTGATTTATAAACTAATTTTAAAGGTCAAACGAATTACTACCAACACGCTTTGCCATTCAAGCTACACTGTGGGATAAGATGAGTTGGAAGTAAACAAACAACGCGAGCGGGTTAGGACTTTTTAGGCTATTTTATTTAGGTTACGAGAATTTAACAGCATAATGGATGCACGGTTGGTTGCCTTTGACACAAAAATATGAATTTTCAATTTTTTGTGGGTTATGATCTGTCACCATCTGTCAGTCATATCGATATGTAAGTTCTTGCATTGAAAGGGGGCAGTTTAGAGAGTCCTAATCAGGATTATTGTTGTTCTTATCGTAGTTCTTTCCATTTATTTACAGTGCCGTGATCGTGTTCGGATCAAACTTTTTATAGACACTAGTGGCTGGAATTTCAGCTAGTTCTTGATGATAAACAACTAAGTGATTTTAATAATAGAGAGCAGGAATTTTAGATTGCGGATTTTCCCCTGCATTTGTCTGACTTTTTATTCTTGAGAGTGCACCCTTAAGATATTTGTTCTAAGTAAGTGCTATCTTTTAAAACTATATTAAATTCTTTGATTTTAATCACAGGATTGTTGCTAACTAAGTGACAACGGCTTCGGCGCTATTCAGATAAATGCATATTCGATTTTTAGATATTCTAGAGACAAAACGTATGTTCTTATTACTGACAATGTCAACCAGAGCTTTGACATATTCAAACAATACTAAATTTTGCAGGATAATACTTTATTTATTGTATGGATAAATAGGTTTTTGGGCTGATTTAGCAGCCGAAATGTACGACGTGGGGCACTGCACTTCATTATAGGTATATCTTCTGAAGGATTAATGGTGCTGGTTTGGCCGATGTGGTTAAAGGCAACATCATTTCCACTTATAGTATTAATCGTAGCCAGAACTAGACTATAATCCATACATGTTTCGTATTGATGGTTGCTGACTATTTCCTAGTCAGCATCAAGGCAATTCCTACAAACGATGCAAAACACTGTATTTACTAATGTTTCTAGTTTTTGGTAATAATACCTATGTATTATTACTGATAAACGTGGTGATTCGCAACGACACCTGAAAAGTGACTGAACTCGTTCAGGATTTGATGATGACGGGGGAGCCTTTTGTCGAAATCAAAAATATAGTTAAAATTTAATTCCAAATTACATTATTCTGCAGTTTAAATTTAATTATTTCTGTGCAGTTAAATCTTTTGCGATGAAAAATAAAGGAAGGATGTTTGACCTGATAATCCCACACCACAAATTTAATTTCTGGGAAATTTGTGTCTATACAGGATACATATACTACGTATTTTTGCGTTGTTCTTGGCATCGAAGAAAAATATTTTTCATACTTAAATTAAAATATTGGGAGACAAATTTAAAGAACGATTTCCGAAGTGGAAATTGAAACGTCAATAAACGTATTTTAACCTTTAATTGTGGCTTATTCCCATACAAATTTAAAGTATTATCTATTATAATCCTGTTTTTTAAAACAAAGCACGTAGTTCTATGTCTCTTGGTAGAATACGCTGAGTAAGATGTAGCTGGATGTGATAAAGCCAATATATGCGCTTTTTGCACATTTCCAATCACTATTATGTTTCCTTCGCTATTTGGTTACTCGAACTTGGTTTATTATCTTCAGCAATGGCAAAAATTAAAATATGTTCTAAACGTTCCTCAGAAACAGATATTGCAGGCCTATCACCTAAACAATACCTATAAACTTGAGAAACCACCAAAAAAATGCTTAGTCGAATAGTATACCTAATTTATACCTTAATCCCATAAACATTTGGGATGAAAAACCGTTAGTAGAACAAGTTATGAGGATCTTGTTTTAGGCTTTCGTCTCTTCAAAGTATGGTTGCTCCCCTTTGTTTTTTTTTTGTTGCGGGAGTATGAATTTTGGTTTTGTAAACGCTTTGTTGTATTGTGATAAAATTTTGTGAAATTTTGTGGTAATGAGCAAAGATGGGAAGGTAGTTGTCTTACATTTGTTGCTCAGTGAGGAAGGTTTTCTGCTACTATCAAGCTCTAAGGGGTTTTTTAAGGAACGGCTCTTAGATTAGCATTTTTGGCATTGCAGGCTATTGTATGTGGTGTTTTAGGGGGTTGATTCTAGAGTTTCAAAGTACTCATCGGGATCATTGCCTGCGAAATTTAGAAGCTTACTAAGCTGGCAGGAATGGAACTTTGTTTTGGGATTTCTGGTGAGTATTTGGCCTCAGCGATCGCAACTTGTTTTAAGAATCTCTTTAGTTCTGGTGTTCGATCTTTCAATAGTTCGAAAAACGTATCTTTTACTGAGGGTTTTGATGCGATTTGGATTATATGGATGTTATCAGGACTTTCCCTTCTGTTCCTTATTGATGGCTCTGTATTCGACTATTGACCTAATAAGTTCTTTGTAAGTATGTAGGAGAGTAACATGGTTAGTATTCCCAAATTTACCACTAAATGCTTTCAGGAGGTTAGCTCTATTTTTCACCCTATTTAGGGTGTTTTTAATATCAGTGTTCCAATTGAGTATCTTTGTATCACTGATGATGTGAATTCTAGTCTTTCTTCATTGAGCATAATGTGGTTGTTCCGTTCCAGGCTTAGTTGAGAACATCTGGGATATCTAAATAGAAATAGTTGGGATTTTGCCGAATGTAGTGTTAGTCTCCATTTGTTGCACCATTTGACGATTGAGTCAAGATATGTTAGCTCTCCCGTTAGCATGTGGAGGTCCTGCGGAGAGTAGGGCCGTGTTGTCAGCATAAAGAGGCGTGCTTTCGCATCTATTGTTGGGGATAGGCAGGTAGCTGTTATAGACTGTATAGAGAATGAAGTATAGCGCTAGTATTGAGCCCTGTGGAACTTTTGCTTAAGGTGTAAAGAGTGTACTGATTTTGGAGAAGAGAGTTCGAGCAGAGAGGTCGAAGCGGATTATTTTCGGAAAAGGAATTGGCACTAAGGCTTAATTTAGTTTCTCGATCAGACCTGCATGTCAGACCTGATCGAATCCTTTGTAGACATATAAAAAGATGCCAACAGATTACCGCTAAAAATTTTTAAAGACTGCTATACTCAGGAGTTGACATACCTCACCCAGTTATGTAATGCAGAACTAATAAGGGGGCATTTCACTCTAGTATAGAAGGTTGTTGATTTTCTAAATTTTAATTTCTAAACGTTAAAGCGCCAAAATAAATAAAGTGTATAGACCGATCAGCTTGCTAGCTACCAATCATAACTAAAATTGTAACCTCGGAAACCTTTTTTGGATGGTGCTAGAAAGGTCACCAATGGAGACACTGCGGACGGCAGCCAGATGGTTGGAGGAGAGCGAGTCGTGGGTTCGAAACTAGCTTTTGGAACCGGGAATGGGTCCAACGGGCGAAATAAGTAAAGATAGGATAAGAGATATTGGAAAAGATATAGAAATAAACAAAAAGATAGATGGGTAAAATTACCAAAGATAAGATAAGATAGGGAACAGGGCGCCACTTAATTTTTTGGGGTTTAAGGAGAAAATTAAGAAACCTTAGAAAAGAAAAGAAATAAAGAAAGATATTTTGGTTCTGAGACCAAATATAAGGAAAGATCTCAACAGTTAACTATTCAATAAATTTGGTCAACACTCTACATAAACAAATAATAAATATATTAGGTGGACTCCGTCCATCTACTTACCTACGAAACTTAATCGGCCTGATCTTTCTACTGGTCAAAGGTATAGTAATATTTAAAGGTAAAAAGTAAATATTCAGAGTTATGGTTATATCAGTAAACTTTGTTAGGAGTCGACAAATAAAATACATACATAAAACAAAAACAATATATTCAACAACACAATGATGTCGGTAGGTGAATGTACATACAAGTAATAAAAATACACCATCAACTATGAAATGATGGTGTACACATAAAAATAAGCAGTAATATGAATAATAAGTACCTTTACAAATACAATATAATAATGCACAGGTTCAATTATCAGCGAAGAGAGCCTGATAGTGAGTAAGAAAAAATTCAACTTGATTAAAGTTGATTAAAGAAGGTCTCTCTTTGCTGTTTAATATGGCATATCTCGAGACACTGGGTTAAAAATGCATAACAATTATAGCAAATAACAAAAATTAATCAAATATAAATTCACTAGAATACAAAAAGGTTACCGAAATAAAAATTTAACCAAACCGCACTTGGTTAAGTTGATTATTTATCTCGCACTGTTATTTAATGATTGAGAACTAAATGTTCGTAATTATGTTTATTGAAATTTCTTAGTAGCTGATTGAAAGTTCGTAAGAAAATATTGAATGTAAAAATTAGTAGTTCTAATCTCAACTACAGGTGAAGACATGGATGAACTTAGATTCGCCCAGATGATTGAAAAAAAATATGATAGAATACTATATTCTTTGGCCAGATAAGTGTAGATACTAAGATTATGGTAACTTACAGTAATTCCTGATGACTGCTGCACTATTTCACTTAAGTTAATTTACTATACTATAATACTTTACTTGTATCAAACACTGAAGATAATTAAAATTAAAGGTACTCTATAACTATATTTAATCTAATATAGTATTAGATTGAAAGAACTCAAATATAGAAGTGTATACACACTTAGAAAGAAAATGCACAGGTAAAGTGACACAAAGACGATAATGTGAGCAAAACGTATTTACTCGACGAATGCCCACCGGGAAGTGAATTGGTTCCTCTAAAATTTTACCAAACTACCCAAAAAAAGGTGAGGGTATCTCCTCCCCAAAAATGATAGGCCAGCCTAGATGGATTTCTAAGAAGGTAAAAAGATTCTAACGATCACCGAAACTAACGGTACCCTTCTAGCTAGGAACGTGATGAAATATAAAATCCCCGGAATTACGTTCTCTTCAGAAAAATTACGACAACGTGCCTTCGGCGATATTTAACAAATTTATCATAAAGGAACCCGGCCTTAGAGCCGAAAGGAATTAACCAAGGATTACCTAAACCGTCGTTTTTAAATAAGTAGGTAGATTGTTCCTTAATATTTCGGTAATTTTCAATAAAATTTCCTAATGGTCAACTGACTAACCGCGTATCTATTATTGGCAAATACGGCAATCGGCGTCTCAGCAACGGGGTAAAAGGATTAGAAATAATTTAATATATTAACTATAAAAAAATGTTACAAAATTCTGGAAAAACTGTTGCTTACTAGAATTGAGCTAATTCCTATGCACCAGTAAGTTTTCTGCAGGCCCTCATTCGCTACATTCTTCTTCTTCTAAATGTGTCTATCTTCTAATGATGTTGGTGACCACATTGACCCATTTATAGCATCTTAAAACAGATCAGTTGACGTTAGACCAGTCCAACTATAGAAGTCAATAATTGGTTAAAAAATATTTACATACATTAGACCTCCAATAAATTTTTACTAACTGCAGTTAAAGCTGTCTACCTTTATGTTTAAATTAGCAATATCTGCCACTGCACTGCACTAGTAAATTACCAACATACATAACTTTTAACATACAAATTCGGTAATAACTCGGAAAATTGCTTATTCTGCAGCGCATAATTCTAATTTTCTCTATTCTTGGTATATACATATTTTAACTGCATTATTTGTTTCAGGTAAGAACACTGCAATTGAAATCGTAGATGAACGAAAAAGATAAAAAATACAATTTAAGTAAGTCAACAAATTAACCTGAATTACTAAAGGTAGAGTTTACGTAGAGGTACATAACACATTGCGGCACACTCTGATACAAAGTTTCCATTATACTATAATCATGTTGCGTTCAATCAAAACTTTATAACGTAGAACGATTACTTTTCTCTTTTAAAATTATACTATAATGGAATAATTTACTGTTACGTTTTTCTGTGGGTTCAGAAATTAAATAAAGCAAACGTGGTTTAACTAACTTCAACTCAAAAAAAAAACTTCCTTTAATTACAAATATCTAATTACATTAGTAATAATTGCTTACAATTCACCCGGATATCGCTCACAAAACGGTTTATCATCATCATCATCATCATTCTGGCTTTGCAACCCTGCGTGGGTCTTAGCCTCCTGAAGAATTTCTCTCTAGTCGTCCCTATCCATCGCCTTCCTCCGCCAGATACGTATTCCCATATTTCTCATGTCTTCATTGATGTTATCAGAGAACCTTGTTCTGGTTCTTCCTCTTCTTCTCTAACCAATGGGTCTATCAAGGAACGTTTTTCTAGATAGGTCATTTTGTTCCATCCGAATTACATGTCCTATCCACCCCAGATGGTTCATCTCCAAGATTTATTCTTATTGTGGCTAATTGGTTCCAGTATCTTCTTCTTCACTCCAGAATTATCGGACGTTGGCGATTACCATTGCGAATTCTTCTCAATATTCTGACATATGGAATAATTGTCCTGCATTTGATATCCGAGTCCATTCACAAATGTTTTTAACCAAGAACCCTGTTTTCTTCCTACACCTCTAGGGCCTTCTATGTTGCCTTTAAGGATCAGTTGTAGTATTCTATATCGATTTCTCCCCACTATATGTCCCAGATAAGACATTTTCCGATGTTTAACAGTCTTTAGCAATTCTCCATCTTTGTTGACCATCCCTAGTACTTCCTCATTAGTTTTTTTTGCTGCCCAAGGTGATCATATTCATCATCATCCAGCCCCGTTTTCACATCCATTGTTGGATATAGGCCTCCTCCAAACGTCTCCAGTTCTCTCTATCTCTAGCTGCTGCAATCCAGTTTGTTTCTATTCTCCTTAGGTCGTCGGTCCATCGGGTGGGTGGTCTGCCTCGACTTCGCTTGTCGGCTCTTGGTCTCCACTCCAATAATCTCTTCGTCCATCTTCCGTCTTCCATTCTAGCAACATGTCCAGCCCACCTCCACTTTTGTTTATTGATTCGCAGTATAATATCGTCAACGCCAGTTCGTCGGCGTATCTCCTCATTTCTCACGCGATCTTTCAAGGTCAGACCCAGCATTGATCTCTCCATTCGCCTTTGTGTTACCCTCAGTTTTTCGGCAGTAGCTTTCGTTAAAGTTAGGGTCTCTGCTCCGTAGGTCAAGACTGGTAGGATGCATTGGTTAAATGCCTTCCTTTTCAGGTGAATTGGAGTATTTGTTTTAAAAATGTCTCTCATCCTTCCATATGCCGCCCATCCCAACGTGATTCGTCTATTTAGCTCGCAGGTTTGGTTGTCTCTGGTTATTCTGATTTCATGACCCAAGTATGTGTATTTATCGATTAATTCTACCTTGTTGTTATTGATCTGTATCTCTTCGCTGGGAACCATATTGGTCATCATTTTGGTTTTCTCGAAATTTATCTCCAGCCCAGTTTCTTGTAGTATGTAATTCAGTTCTTGGAGCATGTCTTTGATCTCTCCCAGATTATCTGACAGAAGCACGATATCGTCCGCAAAACGTAGATGGTTTAATCTTTCTCCATCGATGGATATTCCTTTCTGTTGCCATGTTAGTCTTTTAAATGCATACTCAAGAACGGTAATGAACAGCTTTGGTGACATGGTATCACCTTGCCTGACTCCCCTTTTTATCTTTATCTTATTAGTTGCTGAATGTAGACTTATGGTTGTTGTGGCATTTTCATATATATTTTTAACTATATTACAATATCTGTGGTCGACCCTGCAATCTTGTAGTGCTCTTAAGATGGACGGTAATTCCACTGTATCAAACGCCTTTTTAAAGTCTACAAATATCAATGCCAAGGGACGGATGTTAGTAAGCAAAACCCAACAACCACCACAGCAACTGATATTAGACAATGAAAGAATTGAACACGTGGATTCGTACATCTACTTGGGAACAACAGTTAACTCAAATTGGGATCAAGCAAAGGAAATACGTATAAGAGTAGAAAAGGCAAGAGCATCGTTCACTAGCATGAAGCAAATTTTCACCTCTAAAAGCCTCACCCTACCTCTCAAAATTCGACTTCTGAAATGTTATGTATTCCCGGTTTTGTTATATGGAATGGAGGCGTGGACAATGACCGCAACAATGATGAAAAAAGTAGAGGCCTTCGAAATGTGGGCTTACCGACGTATATTACGTATATCCTGGACTGAGCACGTGACCAACGAAGAGGTACTACGCCGGATAGGTAAAGAGAGAGAGGTAGGAATAAGTATAAAGAAAAGAAAGTTGGAATACTTGGGTCACGTTATGAGACATAATAAATATAGAGTACTACAACTGATCATTCAAGGGAAAATAGACAGCAGAAGGGGTCCAGGGAGGAGAAGACACTCGTGGCTCCAAAACTTGCGGCAATGGTTCGGATTGTCATCTGCTGAACTATTCAGATCTGCCGTAAACAAAGTCAGAATAGCCATGTTGATTGCCAACGTTCGGAACGGACAAGGCACATGAAGAAGAAGGGACGGTTATATTCGTTAGTTTTTTCTATCAGGGTTTTTAGGCACTGCAGGTGATCATTTGTGCCGTAATTAGGGCGGAAACCGGCTTGTTCCCGAGGTTGGTAAAAATCCAGCTTTGTCTCTAATCTGTTCGTTATTATTCGGGTGTGTAATTTATAAAGATGGTTAAGGAGACTGATTGGTCTGTATCTTTCCAAGTCTGCTATATCTCCCTTCTTGTGTAAGAGTACAGTTATTGAATTATTCCACTTTGTTGGGATATTTTGATTCCATAGACATAGATTAAAGAGCTTTTGAATTTTGGTTATCAGTACTGAGCCTCCTATCTTTATCGCTTCCGTGACGACACCGTCCTCCCCCGGAGCTTTGTTATTCTTCATCTTTTTTAGAGCCTTGTAAATTTCGTCCAAGGAGATTTCTGGGATATCTTCGGAACCCTGATTTTGAACCTTCCTCTGCTGATATTCAACTATATCTAGAGTCGATTGGTTGCTATATAATGTCTCATAGAATGATTCCACAATTTGTAACAAATGTTCTCTGTTTGATGTGATGTTGCCATTTCTATCCTTGAGTTTGACTATTTGTTTATTTCCATTTGTGAGTTTGCGTCTCATTATTTTCATACTCTTATTTTCCTCAATAGTTTTGATGATTTTCTCATCTTTGTATTTTCTTAGGTCTTTTCTTATTTCTCTTGATACTTCCTTGTTTATTTTATTTATATCGTCGTTACTAGAGTTTTCGTCGCTTCTCAGTATTCTTCTTTGTTCCATTTTTTTCTGTGTGTCCAGACTAATTTTTTCTTCCTTCGCGCTTTTTGGGCAGCATTTCTTTTGAGCTTCTGTTATTGCTTCTACTATTATGTCATTTAGGATGTTAATATCATTTGTTGATGATTTTTCTTGAAGGAATTTACCGATATGATCTTCAAAATTTTGTTCGTTGTTTGGATGTGTCCATATGTTCATATGTCCATAGGTGATCATATTATTGGTCATATATTTGTATATGGAAATTTGAGAACCGAAAAGTATTTACCATGATTAGAGGCGACTTACCGAATGAAAATGCCTAGTCCCAGCAGGACGTGGCAACACACCATTATGCTTTAATGGTAAAAACTTACTTAGAAATATTCTCCAATAAATGGATTGGACGAAGAAGTACTGTTGAGTAGTCACCTAGATCGCCATACCTTACGCACTTTAATTTTTTTCTGTGGAGATATTTCATAGACAAAGTATATACAACACAGCCAACTAGCATTGGAGACATCAAAGAAAGAATAAATACAACAGAAATACGCTATATATCATCCCAAACTTTAAACAACGTTTGGGATGAGTTTTTTAGGAGACTGTAATATTGCTAACAAGGACAAGGAGAACATTTTTAGCATTTATTTTAATGTCTTGGAAAAAATTATAAATTATTTTAAAATTTCAATTTGTATTATTCATAACAGACACTAATTAATATACAGTTCGATGAGATCTGGTTGTTCAGGGGATTTTTAAAACGGACTGCTAGGTTTGCGTAAAACCCCGTATATTTAAATTTATGTTAAAATCTCACACTTAATCCGTAAGCGGTGAGGTGTAATAAAAAATAAAAAAAAAGATTTAGGTATTTGAAAAAATTTCACTGAAATAAGTAACAACTAGATGAACTTTATTCGCTCATAGATATAATATATAATTATTATACAGTACTAAAATTTCTTCTTATTATAAGAAGCCTCCACAATTTCATCAATTAAAAAAAGTGTTTTTTCCGAAGTTTAAAATATATATAAGGTTTATGGTTTAGGGGAATACTAATCATTAATTTTTATGTAACAAATTAACAAATTTATTCAGTAAAAAAATTGTGACAACAGGTGAACTACACTAATTTTAAACATTTGTTTTCGTTACGATTATTTTGTAGCACATTTTGTGCATCTTTTCTTACGAGATGATAAACATTTTATATGCTTTTTACAATCATAGCATAAGTAAAATGTCTTTCTATGAAGTTTAGATGGGCATAAATAACAATATTTCTAAATCTCTAATTTTTTGTTTCGTTTGGAAATTTTACTGGTTCTTCGAGTGCAAGTATTCTTCTCATCGAGTTTCTTATATCTAAGCTAATTCTAGGAATTTCAAATCGTTTTCTCATAAAAGATTTTGTCAGACTTTTGGCTAGTGCCTTCATGAATTTGATTCAGGAACTCATGTCTAATATTTGATAAAAATAGCCATTGTCCAACGTCGAGTTCTCCTTGATAAGCTGTAAATGGTACATTTCTCATCTAGTGCATCAACGCCTACTTTTGTTGAATTATGGAATGATATTTCAGGTTTGTTACTCTCAACATCCGTAGCACGACTGTGATGCATAGAGGAAATGAGGATTACAGTCTTGTTTCTCTTAGGAATATATGAAACTAGCATTTCATGTTTTGAAAATCAATATAATGTAGAACCAACTTGTGTTTTTGTTTGTTTGCCTTAAATCTTCCCTTAAAGGTATTTTCCTTTTTGATTTTCTCATGGTTCCGACATAGATAAGGCCTCTGAACTCTTTCACTAGCTGAAGAAAATAAAACGAATCATCTGCAGTTATGTTCCTATTACTGCCAAATATAGGTTTTGATAGACGAATTACCGATTGCGTGGATTTGGTTAATTTTGTGTTTTGAATTTGAAAGGCCAATTCCATCCGAACCTTTTCCGGTATATATATAGATTATAGGCAAATTGAGTCTTAGCATTAGTTATCAACATCAGTTTTATGCCATATTTTCGTGGCTTATTTGGTATGTACATCCGGAACTTACACCATCCCCTAAACCCGATTAACATCTCATCAATGCATGCATTTTTGCATTTTTCCCAATGGTAAATACATCTTGACAATTTTCAAAAAACATTTTAAAAATGTCATTAATATTGTAAGCCGCTGGTGTTTCTTTCAGTCTTTCTTTCCTAGATGTGGTATCATCAAATCTCAAACAATTGATCAAAACACTAAACCGTTTTCCACTCATAACAGTCCTAAAAATCTCTCTTCAGGTTCCGTCTGCAGTAAACATGACGTCAATATCTTCATCATTAGATTTATAGATTGCGGTATATACACTCGCGATCATAAAATCCGGGTCACCTTGAAAATCACCGATATTTCATTTTTAACGAGTTTTATCGTAAATAATAATAATACAAATACAAACTAATGCATGTTTCTGAGAATTGTTGCGGTTTCCTTTGTAACAAAGAATTCCAATAAAGCCAATTTCGCGGTAAAGTGCACACTTCCCAAAATGAACGCTACCTGTAACTCCGCTTGTTTTAAATGTCTCGTTTGTGCTTCGACTTTCTGTTCAAATGCAACGGACAAACGTTTATTATTGCCACCATTAGTGTTTATTAGTGCCATTATTAGTATTTATTTTTTGACAAAACTGCCTTTGACTGTTGAAACGGCAACAAATTGTTGCACTTGTGGAAGACGGTCACACTCAACGGCAAGTCGCAAGAACTGTTGGCGTAAGCCTTTCTACGGTTCAACGAGTGCTTCAACGCTTTCAAGAGGCAAGTTTGCCAACCAGGCGACCTGGCTCTGGACGAAGAACAACGACCACGGCACTAGATGACCGTTTCCATGTGTTTCAATCTTTACGAAACCGGACCTCAACAGCGGTTATGCATCAAAATCGTCTAGAGGAAGTACGAAATCGCAATTTTATTGTTGCAACAGTCAGAAGAAGACTTCGTTCTTCTTGACTATCTTCTCGGGTAATGGCTAGAGGACCGCCACTTCACCGGGTGCCTCGAGTTGCACGACTAGCTTTTGCTCGACAATACGCGTGTTGGGGAATTAACGATTGTAGCAAAGTGTTATTCTCAGATGAATCCCGTTTCTGCTTAACTGGATCCGATGGGCATGTAAGAGTTTGGAGGAGAACCGGTGAACGATTTTCACAAGCTTGCATTGCTCCAAGAATGCCATTTGGTGGAGGCTCGGTCATGGCTTGGGGAGGTATATCTTCCGACTTCCACACAGAATTACCCTTCATCGAAAATGGGTCCCTAACTGCACGAAGGTACATTACGGAGATTCCGGAAGAACATGTTATGCCCAATATGGCAGGGCTTGGAGAAAACGCCGTTTTTATGCAGGACAACGTGCGATCGCACGTTGCCAGGATCAGTATGTAATGCTTGAACGAAGTTGGAATTACGAGAGTAGCCTGGCCAGCTAGGTCTCCGGATCTGAATCCCATTGAACATCTCTGGGACGATTTGAAAAAACGTATTCAAACCCATACACCTCCTTCTAACAACGCACATGAGCTTAAGGATCTGCTAGAGAGTGAGTGAAATAACATACCACAACATGTAATCCGGAGAAAAATTGAGAGTATGCCCCGTCGTCTGCAAGAGGTTATTAGAGCAAGGGGAGGCAATACACGATATTGGTCATTGAAATTTCACTGATTTTTTACCATGTTCTGTATTTTCCATATTTTTTCGTATGTCTGTTTTATCAACAATTTGATTTGTTTTCTGTTTTTTCCAATAAAAACAATAAAAACCCATTTTTTTTCTTTCAAAACAAACATTGATAACAAATAAAAAATACATTAGCCAAAAAAAAAGGTTATTACTGCACCAGAGGCAAAAATATTGAAGAAACTTGAAATTTTCAAGATGACCCGGATTTTATGATCGCGAGTGTATTAGTAGGCCCATCAAAGCTCGTATTTCGGTACTATCCGTATCTTTCAAATCTGTTCGTGTCTCTACAGCAAACCTTGTTTGAATTTCTGCAATCTTTATATTTGTATACTGCACTTCAGTATTTATCATAGCTTCAGAGATGAGAAGAATCCATATATTTTCTGGAGTGGCTTCATCTCCTAGACTACGAGCAGGACCTTTTAATCCTAGTATGATTATGACTATATTATGTTGTGAAGTTCTCACATTCTTTACAGGTTCATTTACCTCCCACTTTTTGTCGATCTTTCCCATAATACTTTTTTTCCAATTTCATCCTCATTCCCTTGGTCTAATTCTTTATCAATATTTTCATCATTTAAAAAAGAGTGTTCATTATCATCACTTCTACTTGAAGGTCGATATTAATGTTCTTCTTCGATATCATATCCATCTTCTATATCAGACAAGTCAGATTCTTCCTCATTATACCATCTTGAAACAGTACTTTCAAAATTGATTTTTTGAATTGAATTTTTTGATATTAATGTTCTTCTTCGATATCATATCCATCTTCTATATCAGACAAGTCAGATTCTTCCTCATTATACCATCTTGAAACAGTACTTTCAAAATTGATTTTTTGAATTGAATTTTTTGATGTGTTGGGAACCAAATCCATCCCAATTGTGACTTGAAAGAACATGAGCGCACGCAAGATTCAAGGTCACCGAAAAAAAGTTACAACTTCTGAAGTACTATGAGTCTACGTAACTCCAACTCACGGTTACGGGTTAAAAAAAGTTGACAGGTCCCACCGTTTTTTATAATTTTCTACTATACGGATACAAACAATTTTATTCCATAAGTGGTTTCCACAGAATATAATATATTTAGTGTCTGAAAACCAAATCATGCAAAACTTTTTTATTTTTACTTTAAGTATCTGTGGTCTAAAACTGTGATGCCACAAATAAACAGCTTTAAAGCACTATTAATGCCGTAGCATGAAACAATGGAATACTCTGATTTTTTGTACTCATTAAAGCTTCATAGTTAATCCGAACCAAATAAACAAGACTATAAATAGATTCATTCAAAAAACCGGTTGAAAGCAACATTAAACATAAATCAACCTCAATGTTGAATATTCGTGTACACCGAAAACACAAAAACAACTTCCAGTTCCTTCGCCGAAATACCATCAAAAATCTCACTAACGAAATGTGTTTATGTTCAGCAGCCGTAAACAAAACAGAAAAAAAGTTAATATTTACAGTCATTTGGTAGTCAGAAATTACAATAAACTTCCAGCAACTGTAAAAATAAACGACCTTGTTTCCCAGATAGCGCCGATTCGAAATAACCTAGTTCGGATGATAAACGTAAAAACCTAATCTCTAAATTGTTTATTAACAATTTTGTTAAATAAGCTCCTGCCTTTTTAAATAATGTATACGCTTAATATTTTTGATATTTAGAAAGAGTATATACAGTGAACGACTAAATTATGGAATATCATTATTTCGATAATAGTGGAAAAAAGTTTGAAAATTCCTACTCAATTTTTGTTGTAAAATACCCATTAATATAGAGTACAGCTGACATATCGTCGGTACTAATCTAGTGACGTAATTTTTTCGTTCATTTTTTTTTCTTCGTCTCCTTCCTTTTTATAAGCAATTCTGCTTGTTCATTGGCGGATTAATACCTCTTCTTTTGCGCGGTCGTCCGATACTTCTTCTGCCGATTGGTAATTCATCTCCTGTTATTTTGACGACACGGGTCTCCTCCATTCTGCTTATGTGGTTATTCCATTCTTTTTTTCTATTTTGTGTCCATTCATTTATACACTGTACGTTACATTTTCTTCTAATGTCTTCACTTCTCTTTCGATCTCTCAGCGTATTTCCTGTAATTCTTCTCAGTACTCTCATCTTTGCCGTTTCCAATAGCCTTTGCGTTGTGGCTGTGTCGGGTCTTGTTTCTGAGGCATATGTCATTATTGGTCTTACGCTGGCTTTATAAATTCTTGACTTCATCTCAGTGTTAATGTGTCTGTTTCGCCATATAGTGTTATTAAGGTATCCTGCCAGTCTATTTGCTTTTTGTACTTGATCTCTCACTTCTTTGTCCAGGTCTCCATAGCTAGACAGTGTAATTCCCAGGTATTTTATTTCCATTACTTGTTCAATACTGATGCCATCAATTTCTATTTTACATCTGGTTGGTTGTTTCCTGACTACTATTGTTCTAGTTTTCTGAGATGAGATTGTCATATTAAATTCTTTTGCTATTATGTTAAATCTGTGGAACAGTCTTTGCAGACTATCTTTTTATTTTTATTTCTTTGTTTCCCATTCGGTATACTCTTTCTTTGTTAATGCTTTTGATGATTTCATCCATGAACCCAATGCTCAATGAACCCCGTTGTCTTATTCCGCTGCCTATTTCTATAGGTTCTGTAAGTTGTTCATCTATTCTGCCTTCCATTTTATTGTTTTGGTAGATGTTTTCGATAGTTTTTATAATATTTAGGAAAACCTATCTATTATACAGAAGATGGATTACATCTTTGAGTGTTACTCTGTCAAACGCTTTCTTTAGGTCAATCAGACAGAGAAATGCTGGACTATTATACTCTAGTGATTTCTCGGTAATTTGCTTTATAACGAATATTGCATCTGTACACGATCTTCCACTGCGAAAACCCTGTTGTTCATCTGCTAAACTTATCCTCTGTTTTACTAGCCCTTGTAAAATTTTAGTTGTAAGCTTTACCGTAGTATTTAACTAGTGTATACCTCTGTAGTTTTCTGGCTGGTTTTTATCTTCCTTTTTGAATACTAGAATTAGTTCGCTCGTTCTCCATTCTTCCGGTATTTTATTGTGTTTTATAATTTTATTAATTAATGTTGTTAATTGTTCTGTCATTGCTACTCCACAATATTTCAGTAATTTGTTTGGTATCCCGTCTTTACCTGCTGCTTTTCTATTCTTCAGGTTTTCAAGTATTTTCCGAACTTGCTGTACATTTATATTAAGTTGTTCATTTGTGGTAATTTCTGGTGTTTCCGGTTCTTGCGTCGTTTGTTCTTAATCTGCATAGAGCTTTTTTGGTAGTCAATCCACGTATCCTTTTCTATGTGTTTTGGTCCTATTAGTTCCTTTACCTCCGTTTTGACGTGACAACGTCTTAAATTAGGTTGTGGCTCGGAGTCACTCATGAAAAAGTGTAACGCCTGCTCACGTCTGTTACGATGAGTCACCGAACGAGAGAGAGGCCCGCCGGACCGGCGAATGCCTTGCGTCTCAGTCAACTACGTTAAAAGGAACAACCATCGACTTGACTTTCGCAAGACACGTTACAGCAGAAACACTTCCTTTCATTTCATATTTCTCCTATCATCGTCCTATCCTCAACAAAATCACTCAAATAGAAATTAGTTAAGTTTAAGTTTACATGTACAATGTTTTAGTAAACAAAATATATTTCTATAGTTAAAATTTGTGCAATTCTTATTTTCATTCAATTCCTTGTTCCTATTGTGCAATTTAATAATATTCATATCAATAAATATTCTACCGAGAAAAAGACGTTGTCACGTAAAATCTTCGCCCGTAAAACCGACTTTACAGGCAACCGATTTTTTTTTTGAACTCGTATGAATCGCCATATTTCCTTTTACACACCGTAAAAATAATGTTCCATTTCTTTCGAAAAGCGTTCCCAGTGGATATTTTTTATTTTTCTTACAAGTGCATGTGTTTCGTTTTTCCTTGTCTTGTAATTATGGTATGCCTCTTGTGTTCTGGTTGACATGTATTTCAGGTAATCTTTTTTCTTTTCTTTACATTTCTCCTTCACTTCTGTACAAAACCATGGAGTTCTTCGCCTTGGGAACGAATTTTTTTTATTTATATTTCTTTTACCAAGAACTTCTTTGGCCAAGGCTAAGATATTAGACTTAATTTTTGCCCAGCTTTCTTCGACTTCATCATTTTCTCTGATATATGTTTTTCTGTTTTTTTCGGTTATTCTTTTTTTTTGGAATAGGTATCTTGTGGAGTCATCCTGTAAGCTGTCGACTTTTGTCTTTGTGATGTATTCTGGTGTTTTGTTATCACATATATGTGTTTTCATTCGGATTTTGAATAATACCAATTTATGATCGCTTCCTATTTCTGCTGATGTTAGTGCTCTTACATCCAAGATTTGAGAGGGCTGTAACTCTCTATTCGACAGAATATAGTCTATCATAGATCTTTGTCCTCTACTGTTTTCAAAAGTGTATTTGTATTGTTCTTTGTGAAGGAAAAATGTATTATTAATACGTATCTCGTTTATGCGTCATTTTTTTTTATTAATATAAATCCATGTCATCTATGACCTTATATAAAAGTGATTTTAATCGTCGAGATGACATCCATCAGTTTCTTGACAATATGTAAATTAACGGACACATTCATCAAGTTTATTGCAGATGTCTTCAGGAATCATTAGACTTTCATAACATTTACTTCTATATTTCAAGTCTGTCGAAGTCTCTGTTTTTGATGAACAGATTCCAGATATTTAAACATGTCGGGGATAATGGGCCCATAGTACAATGAAAAGATGCATTAATAGTAATGAAAGTAACAAACAGCAAAAAGAGAAAAATCAAAGAAGCAACTCTCATCTTACTTCATGAAGAAAAATTTGTAGCAAAACCCATCAGCAGAATATAGGTCATACAACACATCTCATTATTATCATCATCATTAGTCGTTTCCATGTCCATCACTGAACATAGCCTCCCTGTAAATAATTCCATTATATCCGATCTTGAGCACCTTAAATCCAGTTGTGCTGAACGCGCTTGATATCATCCGACCGTCTTGTTGGAGAACGCCATCGAATACGATAAGCATCGTCTTTAAGTCACCATTCTAAAACGTTCTTGGTCCATCTTCCATTTCTGACTCTGGAAACATTTCAGGTCCAGGTCCATTTCATCATTGTAATTATTTTAACTGCGTCCGTAGCACCAGTATTTTTCTCCTATTTGATTTGAAACTCTGTCTCTGAGGAATATATTTAACATTGACCTCTCTGTACCACTTGTATTTTTTTGATTACTTTTCTGGTAAGGGTCAATGTTTCTGCTTCATACGTTAGAACATGGAGTACGCACTGATCAAAGACCTTCTTTATTTTCAAGCACGTGGGAATATCTGATCTACAGATTTCCTTCAGTTTTCCATAAGATGCTCATGTTAGTCCTATTCTCTTCTTTAATTCTGCTGTTTTATTGTTTCTTCCCAATTTAATCTCATGACCCAGATACTATTACACTGGTTCAATTTACGTGGTATTAGTTGAAATGTTTTTGGCTAGTACAAGGTTGTTACTATATTGTGTTTTGGAAAAATTAATTTTAAGCCCAACTGCTCTACAAGAGCTCAGAAGGTATTAAAGAAGTTGGCAGGCATGATCTACCCAATCTGTAATAAGTACTATGTTTGCAAACCTTAAGTTGTTCAGGAACTCCCATTTCTGTTGACTCTAATGTTTTCCCAATTATATTTTCTCATAAAGCGGTGAACAGTTTAGAAGACATAGTGGCTCCTTGTCTAATACCCTCCTCCAAGGGAAATGTGTTTGTGTTGCTATAGTATATTCTGATTATTGATTCTGATTCTGACATTATGAGAAGAGTTGTGTATTTATGATCAATACTGCACTCTATAAGAGCTCTTAACATGGAGCTATATTGGACTGAGTCAAATGCTTTCTCACAGTCTTCAAATATTAATATCAGTGGTTTGTTATATTCTATAACCTTCTTTATCTAGAACTTTGTAACTTTCTAAATTAAAGTAAATTTCTTTATCTAGAACTTTGTGTAGGTGATCATTCGTTACAAAGCCATTCCTAAATCAGGCTTGCTCCAGTGGTTGGTAAAAATCTAACTTAGGTACCCCTCTGTTAGTAATGATTCTCATAAAAGTGCTTATGTAAATGATATAACAAGCTGATAGATCTGTAGTTTCGAATTTACATCTTCTTTTTAATTCAATATTATCATAACTGCACTATTCCATTTTCTGGTATAAATTATTCAGAGGCAGGCATTGTAAAGAGTTTTTAAGGCTTTTATGACGCATTCTCCTCCTAATATTATCATTCTTCTTCTCCAGGTGTTTTGTTCTTCTTCTACGTTTTAACTCTGATTCAATTTTCTCTTCGGTTATATCCAGAAGTTCCTCTAATCCTTGATTTTGTATTACTGGGATTTCGACCTCTGGAATGTGATCATCTCGACTATATAATATTCTATATATCTATAGTACTCTTCGATGATTTTCCGGATTTCTTGTTGTTTATAAATGGCATGTCGTTGGTCATTTTTTAACTTATAAATATTCCTCATTCCTGTTTTCAACTTTCGTTTAAGAACTTTTAGGCTTTTGTTCTTTCTTATTTCTGACTTTTTCTTTCAGTATTGGTAACCGAATCCTGTTAAATTTTATTGATTTGTTTGCAGTATTTTTTTCTTCCTTTGGTAAGATGAGAGCGATTTCTTTGATTTTCCTCTTTTTGCTACCCATTTCTCTCAGGACTATTAATGCGTGTTTACTAACAAGTATTGACTATATTCTTTTCCCGAGATGCAAACTGCTTTTGAAAATCTAAACTACTTAATTTTCCTTTTGATTCTTAACAAAAAAAAAATGTTGATCAAAAGCCATAATATTCCCCACTAGATCTCTTCTTCTTTGTGTGTCGTACTAGTTATCAAGCGTTGGCTGTCGTCTTATTAACTAGCTGATAAAATGTTTCTCGGCAGCTAGATGAAACAACCCCTCGACCGTTCGAGGAACAACCAGGATAATTGATTTCAAGCGTTTTCCTTCGATTTTTTTCGATGAATGATCAACCGGAGTAAGCGATATATAGATCCTCTCATTATATGAACAAAGTATTGGACTTTGCTAATTTTGATGATATTGATCAATTCTCGATCTTTGTGTATGGTCTCTAGCACAAGTTCATTTTAGATATGTGTGCTCTCCAGGGGATTTTGAGCAGACGACAGTAGCACCGCAACTTGAACGCTTCTTGATTTTTCATTTTTGTTGTCCAGGTTTCACATCCGTAGAACAAAACGGACCAGACGTACCAGTTCAATACCCTTAGACGTGTGGTCAATGACAGATTTCTACTGTACAATACACAACGCCAGTTAATAAAGCTTTTTCGTGCAAGTTCTATTCTAGTCAAAATTTTCTCGTCACTTTCAATCCTACAGTCAATCCAACTACCCAGATATCTAAAGTATTCTACCCTTTCCAGGATTTTGTTATCTAATTTTGGTACTGAGTCTTCGATATTAATTTTTCCAAACACCATCCCTTTTGTTTTTTTTGCGTTGATTGTTAAGCCCTTTTAAGTGCATTCGTTGTTTACATAGTTTACCAAGGTTTGAAGGTATTCTAGACTCTCTGCTATTATGGCGGTGTTATCTTCGTATCTGATGTTATTAATAATTTCATTATCGATTTTAATACCTTTGCAATGATTACTTAATGTTATCTCAAAAACTGGTTCAGTGTAGGCATTAAACAATATCGGTGACATAACACATCACTGTCTGATACCAGGCTTAAGAGAAACTTTAGCTGAAACCTCTTGATGCACCTTAACCTTTCAAGGATAACGTGACATCATGCCTCAACAAATATTTTCGGAAAAACGGTCTGAGAACTTGTCGATTCTTTAAATATATAATTAACATAGACAAAAAAAACATTTGGACACAAATTTCTTTGTGTCCAAAGACAACAGATATATCTTTTACACATTTTAAGTACTATAACAAAAACTCAAATTAAACAAATATAAAACAACTATTTCTAAGAAATTAAACAAAGACTAAATAAAAAACAAATGTTTGAGATGCGCTGATGCGCAAAGTATATACATGAATGATCGGAAATAAGTCAATCTTCGCTGCTGTCTTCGGAAATACCATCCTGTAGTAGAACTAATAGATTTTGCGTATTCTAAGCATACTAATTTTTGGCATTTTTGACAGATATATCTGGTTGGCCTATTTTTTTGTCTACTACAGTAAAACAACGACCTCGATGATTTGGTTGTGGATTTGGGGCTGGAACAATTTTTTCTTCAATACGGCAAATTTCTTTTATTCTTGACCTTATTGATCTAGGAATACATTTATTCAAAAATCGACGTTGCAGATGATCGTTTACTAGTTCCATACCAAGAGCTTCTAGAAAATGTCTTCTAGGCATTTTATCTAGGTATCATAGTCAGATGATGTTCGTTTAAAAGAGGATCGGCCAAGCTGAGGTTCGTAAAAAAATGTGCATTGTTACATTTCTGTGAGAACCAGATATAGGACTGCAGAGGCGAGGAACGAGGGAAATATTGCTCGTATCAACTTTATATGGGCCAAGTGGCTATTGTCCAACGTACACCTCTAGATTTGCGGTATAAGGAAACTTAGCATCTACTAATGCGTAGATTTTTATGCTGCATTTATTAGGTTTATTGGGTATCGCACGCCACGACCGAAATCATAATTAATCGTCAGAAATCGACAAATAATTCGACAAGTGAACTAGTGAAGTAGCCCTCACGTTAACTCTGATAGGTTATCATAGTAATCATACCGCTTGTATGATAACCTTTCAAGCAATCTCATGCCGTGCATGTCCAGACCAACTGAGTCTACGGACTGAAATAGTAATGTATGTACATATGTGGTATTCTATCAAAGGCTTTTTCGAAATCTATACAACATACATAAATGATCTACAATTTACTTTTCAATATATCTTTCTGGCATCAACTCAAATTTCTTTATTTCATTTTACGAATTATTAACAAAGTTACACAATGTGAAACTAACTCCAAAAATACGAAAAATAATAAAGATTGGCACATTGGGGTCAGGTGTTGGAATAATCCAATACATATTTTTTATTATTTATAAGATCGATCACATAAATTTTTAACTTGTTTTGATTGCTGGAAATCAAGGTGAAAAAATGTAGGTATCAATAGGTATATTATAGTAATTTTCATTTACTTATATTTTTATTTAGAAAGTGTGAATAAAACAAAATTAAAAGTGTTTTTGTGTAATTTTATGTAGTCATAATATGTGTAATTTTCAATAACTATGTCGCTTTCAGTTCGGTGTCGATTTACGTAGACTAGATTGTATTGAATAAAAAAAAATCGGTTGCCTGTAAAGTCGGTTTTACAGGCGAAGATTTTACGTGACAACGTCTTTTTCTCGGTAGAATATTTATTGATATGAATATTATTAAATTGCACAATAGGAACAAGGAATTGAATGAAAATAAGAATTGCACAAATTTTAACTATAGAAATATATTTTGTTTACTAAAACATTGTACATGTAAACTTAAACTTAACTAATTTCTATTTGAGTGATTCTGTTGAGGATAGGACGATGATAGGAGAAATATGAAATGAAAGGAAGTGTTTCTGCTGTAATGTGTCTTGAACGCCAAGAACGCTCGAGAAAGACAGAGACACAAGCACGGAAGCACGCACCGATTCAACGCGCCTAATTCTCTAGTGCTGCGCGCGCAGCGGACCGATCATGTTTGAGTGGGAGAGAGACGCAAGGCATTCGCCGGTCCGGCGGGCCTCTCTCTCGTTCGGTGACTCACTGTAACAGACGTGAGCGGACGTTACACTTTTTCATGAATGACTCCGAGCCACAACCTAATTTAAGACGTTGTCACGTCAAAAAAATATTTTTATTCTAGTAACGCGTATTTATATTACTGTTATGGAATACTATGCGTTTATTTCTTCTCCGGACTAACTCTTTGTTTTGGAATTAAACAGAATATATTGACATGTATAAATTTATTATATTAGAGGATGAAAATTACACTCTGCTTGTTATTTCTTAAAACTATGAATATATAAGTTCTGTTATCTACAATTATTTAACGATGTTTCTGGATGGATTTGAGTACAAGAGATTGGACTCAAATATTAATATTAAAATAGCAAATACGGATAGCTTATCGAACAAAGAAATAAGAGAAATAAATTATTATTATTCCATAGATACGAAGTATTAGGTGAATAAACTAGCGAAACTTATTTATTCTAAATAGGAAAATATTTATGAAGAGTATTGATTCTGATTTCTAACAGCAAATAATTATTAGTGATTATACATGAGAACTTTTCATAATTGTAAATAACATATACCAGGTGACTAAAAACTATATAGAAATACATAGATACTTTAATTATCTTACATGTGAGTAGGTAGGTACATTACACCTCCTTTTGTAAGAATGAAAATAATTGTAAAATGAATTTTCATTTAAATGGTATAAAACATTTGTATACATTATTATTTTATTTTAACACATTTAAATAGTTTCTTTTAGTCTCGATAGTCTTTCACTTCGTCTTATCGGTGTAGTCTCTGTGAAACTAGTCTCTTCACACTTTTTGGATTCACTATAATTATTGTCTTTATTATGTTTACAATCTATACTTAAATCTGTCTCATGTACATGTTTTCGTTTACTTTGACATATATTTAGTGTTAAACAATTTGTAATTTGTTGACAACTATGTGACGGATTTCTACGAAATCGTCGGTAAAAATATTTAATTATCCTGTATAAAATATAAAGTAACATACATTTTATCAAAAATAAGATTGCATAAGTGAAATAAGAACTATTTTTTTGTGTCTGAAAAATTAATATTTGTTTCTGAGGTCATTTTCTCTAAATTATCTAGTTTATGGCTTGCTAAATTTAATGCATCTCGATCGAGATTATTTAATTGTAAGGGAACAAGGTGTAATTTGGATTCATTATTTATCTTAATATCATCACAACAGACTTCTGGAAGGGATAAATCTGGAATGATAGACTGAAAATTACTTTCTTTTGGATTTGAGACAGATATCAAAATAGTTGATCCGGTGTAAGTTTTGCAATTATTCGAAGTAGAAAAAATACCTGTGTTTGAAAGAACAATAGATATTGGCGTACTAGTCTGACAGCTTAAAGTTAAATCTGTTGGTTTGGGTAAAACATATATCCAAGAATTTGGTTTGTTTAATTTATGCCAAATTTCATATTCTGTTTGAATTATACGAGTATCGCAACTAGATGGTATGTTTGTTATTGAAGTTAACAATTCAGTTTCACAAATTGGATTAGTGTGTGTAAATCGGAAAGTATCAGGATTTTTGCAAATAAGTTTTTCTTCATCTAATGAATAACAGTCTTCTAATGTATCAATAGTAACATAAATGTTTCTATTTTCTGAAAGAACAAGATATTTGACAGATGGAAGAATAAAGGTAAGTCTCTTTAATGTTGGATGAATTATAGGAAGAGATATTAGTTTAAAAAGAGAATAAGGAGTATTACTAACCAAAGGTATACTAACCGTAATTAAAATCTTGTTATCAAAATATATATATTTAAGTAAAATGATATCGAAATATTTATGAGCATAATCGATAGTCAATGGAAATGGATAAGTCGATGTACTAGGTAAATGCGTTACCGTTTTAGATAATTCTTGAATTAGTTGCTCAGGTGTTATAACAGAAGGATGAAGGTTATTATTTCTTGCAAATAGAATAACGTTTATTAAAGTAGAATATTCTTGTTGTAATTCTGTTATAAAGAAAGTTAGTAAGGTAAAATGTTCTTCAATTTTTTGTTTTAAATCTAAATTAAAATATTTATTATTCATTTTATCTGTGTAATTGGTAATTGATTCAAAATTTTTATCAAAAATCACTTTGTTTCGGTCTAGATTTGTAATAGAGTTATTAAAATTTGCAATCGTGGCTTTTACTACATGAATTTGTTGTTTTAGTAAATCAAGAAGATGATTTTCGTTACTTTCAGCTTTGTTAATAGCATTATTGAAATTTTCAGCATCATCACTGTCTAAGGTACCGAATAAGGTCCTGAAAACAGATCCAATTGCATTAAATAGAGCGCGTTTTGGTCTAAAATGTTCATGCAGAATTATGTTTTTTAAAGTTTGTTCATCTTGAAAGAGTCTAGGTATGATTTGTCCTAAGAGTTTTAGTGAAGTATCGCATAATCGTAATTCAATAAGAACTGGTTTGTTTTGACACAGTCTTAATGTTTTTTGATAGGTGAGATCTACAAAATTTAATTTGTCTGTAAAAGGTTGTAAAGGAATATGACTTAATATGTTCCAATGAGTTTCAATAAATTGAACATTTTTTATGTGTTCGTAATAGATTCCAGGTGATTTGTTGATAGGAGTATTGGTATATTTCTTGTGAATTTGTTCACTATTTGTCAGCCATATTATTGCATACCTGAAACAAAAGCATGTTTCAATCTATTCATGTGAACTTTTATTGGTTTTTTATTTACTAAAATTGTGCAATTGACAGGAGAATTTATCTCTAGAATTTTATAAGGTCCATTATAATTTTGTGTAAGTTTTTTGGTTTGACCCTTCTTTGTTTGCTCATTTTGGAGATATACTAATTGTCCTTCTAAGAAAACGGTGTCATTAATCTTTTGGTCATAATATTTTTTACTGACTACTTTAGATTCTAATAGATTCGTTTTTGCTAACTCATGAGATTTTCTAAGCTTAAGTGTTAAATTATCTAAATAATCTTCATATGTATATTTGAGTTCTACTGGTCGTATTATACTGCTAGGTAGATTAGGTGTATATCCAAATATTAGTTCATATGGTGTGAATTTGGTTGAAGTATGATTAGTTGTATTATATGAAAACATAGCAAAATCTAGCCATTCGTCCCAATCGGATTGATCAGCTTTAATATAATGTTTAAGGTAGTCTGCTAAAGTAGCGTGACTCCTTTCTAATGCAGCATTTGATTCTGGATGATAAGCAGTACAATTTATATGTCTGATTTTAAAAAGCTTGGCGATTTGAGAAAATAATTTGGAAGTAAAATCTCGGCCTTGATCAGTAACTATTATATCGGGTTTTCCAAACTTGCAAATAAATCCACGAACCAGATTTTCAGCGATAGTCTTGGTTTCATGATTCGGAATTGCATAAGCTTG
The DNA here is from genome assembly GCF_040954645.1 of Diabrotica undecimpunctata. Lineage (NCBI taxonomy): Eukaryota > Metazoa > Arthropoda > Insecta > Coleoptera > Chrysomelidae > Diabrotica > Diabrotica undecimpunctata. Next base: position 127,003,857 of record NC_092806.1, read on the forward strand.
AGAAAATTTTGTTAAGTCATCTTGTAATGTTAATATGAACTTATTACCTGACTCGGTTAAAGGTAAAGGACCTACTATATCTAAAAATATTTTTTCTAATGGATTTGAGCTTGTTGTTGTTATCTCCATGGGCTTTACGAATTTTTTTCTAACGAGTTTATTTTTCTGACAAGATTCACAGGTTTTTATAAAGTTTTTAATATCATTTTTCATATTATTCCATTTGAAATGTTTTTTTATACGATTGTATGTCCGATGAAAACCAGAGTGTCCAGCCGTAGGACTAGTGTGATTCTCTTGTAATATTGTAGTTATTTCCTCAGGTTCAGGATTTGTTAGTATATCATGATAAATGATAATAGATATATCAGTTTTTCTAAAAATAAATCTAATCATAGATCTAATTTTTCCCCAACTTAATTTATCGTAGCTAAAAGTTATTCTGGGTAGGCAAATTTTTAATATTTTATCGTTTAATAACCAGTCTCTTAATTTTATTAGGGAATTAAATATATCTTCATAAGAGGTATTGTCCCAATAATTATTTTTTATAAATATGTAATAAAAGTTTTTATTTTGATCAGAAATATATATAATGTCATTTAGTCTTGGATTTTTGGCTTTCAATTTTTCTATATGACTGAATTGTTTATTTATTTGTTTCTGAACGATCTCATTAAAATTTAAATCTACGGAAACAAACAATGCTAAATTTTGTGAAAATGATGTAATCTTTTCATTTGTTTCTTTTATATTATCATTTGTTATTAATATAGTTTCGGATTTAGATAAGAACTGTGAATAAGTGTCATTATTTTCTTTACTCATTTTGTTTATTTGTAAGGTGATTGTTGCCGGGTTTTTGTTTTCTTCGCAAATATTTGTTTCAGATATGGTTAAAGGAGGACGACTTAAACAATCAGCATTTTGATTTAATTTACCTGGTTTATAAATAATTTCATAGCTATATTCTTCTAATGCTAATCTCCACCTAACGAGTCTTGATCCGGGATCTTTTACATTAAATAGCCATGTGAGTGGTTTATGATCCGTATAAATGAAAAATTTATTTCCGTACAAATATGGTCTAAAGTGTTTAACACTCCATACAATTGCAAGTAATTCTTTTTCTGTTGTGCTATAGTTTGATTCCGCTTTGTTCAAGGTACGACTAGCATAAGCAATAGGTAAATCATCTGGTACTTTACCTTGAGAAAGTATGGACCCTATTGCATAATTACTAGCATCCGTTGTTAAGACAAAGGGTTTGGTAAAATCTGGATACTGAAGTATTGGTTCTGAACAAAGTATTGATTTCAGGTTCTCAAATGACTGTTGTTGAATGCTTGTCCAATTAAATTCAACATTTTTCCTCAGCAGTTTTGTTAAAGGTTGTGTTAAAGCACTGAAATTTTTTATAAAGCGTCTATAATAACCAGTGAGACCCAAAAAGCTCTTAATATCTTTTTGTGTTCTGGGTATAGGAAAATCTGTAACAGCACATACCTTTTTTTCGTCCGGTTTGACACCAAATTCAGTTATTAAATGTCCTAAATACATTACTTCGCGACGAAAAAATTCGCACTTATCTGGTTGTATTTTTAAGTTGAATGTAGACAATTTTTCGAATACTTCTTTTAATCTTTTATTATGATTTTCTAATGTATCGGCATGAATGACTATATCGTCGAGATAGACAAAACATCTGTAATTTTGTATTCCTGAGAGGACAGTATTCATTAGCCTTTGAAAAATACTGGGAGCATTTTTTAATCCAAATGGCATTCGTGAATATTGATAATGTCCAGACGGAGTTGAGAAAGCAGTCTTTGGAGAATCCTCAGGATCCATTTTGATCTGGTGAAATCCTGATGTTAAATCTATTGTTGAAAAATATTTTGAATGACCCAATTGGTCTAATATATCGACTATATTCGGAAGTGGAAATGAATCTCCTATAGTAATATCATTTAGTCGTCGATAGTCTATAACAATTCGCCATTTCTTCTTTGCTGAAGCATCGGCCTTTTTTGGCACAACCCAAAGGGGCGAATTCCATGGCGAAGTTGATTCTTCGATAATACCTTGATCTAGCATACCTTTTATTTGAGTTTCGACTTCATGTTTGTGTACTTCAGGATACCTGTATGATTTAGTGCTAATAGGTACATTAGAATTTAAAGGAATTTTGCAAGTTATGGCATTTGTACTGGTAAGTTGATCTCCTTCCAGATAAAAGATATGATTGTACTCCTTGCAAATAGAAATTAAAGATGATTTTTCTTCACTATTTAAATGATCTGTTCTCAAGGCATTTTTTAATTTAGCAATTCTGTTAGAATTCGTATTATCTTTATAAGAAGACATTTTTCGTATATTTGCATTGTTTTGTAAATTTGGAATTTTTTCTATTGCTACTTGAATATCGTTTAATTCAACATCCGTTTCAGTAGTGTTTACGATTGAGGTTAAAAAGAAATCATTTTTTACTTTAACAACACTAGGACATAAAAATACACCTTTAAAGATTTCGCGTTCGGGACATAATCCTTCGCTTAATTCATTATTTATTACTTTAATTTGAACAATTGTTTCAGTTCTTGCGGATAGAATAGTTTTATTACTTCTTGAGTTAGAATTAGAGTTTTGATTTAGTATAAGATCGTCTGAACAGGATTTTTCTTCTGAACAGGATTTTGATTTATGATTTCGTGAAGAGTTACAAGTTTTATTTGTGCATATCTCAGTGGATTTTACACATTTTGGACTTGAATTTTCTTTGGATTTAGAGTTAGATTTAGATTGAATTGGATTGGATAGTAGTTCTTCACTACTTAAGGTTATTTGGATATCATTGGTTTCTAAATAAGAATGATCCTCTATGGATTTAGCATCATAAGGAAATATTTCATCGATATTAGAACTTGTCTCGATATTTTGATCTCTCAGAAATTCGTCATTGTCATTGTTTAATGGAGATTTTATATATTCGATTGGAATAGAACAATTTTTAAAGTTTAATTTATTTTCTTTATAATCAATTTGGCATTTATTTATTTCAAAAAAATCGCTACCTAATATACCGTCGAAATGAAGAGGAAAATCGTCTTCTACGACATAGAAAACATGAGTTTGGACAAAATCTTTTATCTTGAAATTTACGTTACAACTACATATAGTTTTATTTGGATTTAAGACATTTTTATCAATGCCTCGTAGAGTAATAGACTTAGAATAAATTTTTGGAATGTTTAGTATTTTTGAATATTTAATTAAAGAAATATCTGCGCCTGTATCGATTAGAAACTTGCAAGAGGATGGATTAGAATTATTTACTAAGGGTAAATCTACATAGGAAGTGACTGAGAAGTTGATGGTTGTGATACGGCCTGAACTGAACGAACTCCTCGAGAATCGACCGTTGGTTGTCGAGGATTCTGGAAGTTTAAAGAATTTGTTGGATTTTTGTTTTTATTGTTAAATTCGCGTTTTCTACATTCTTCTATAACGTGACCTGGTTTTTTGCAGTATCTGCAAAAACGTTGGGAAGTGTTGGTATTTTCTTTTCTTAAGTTTGGAGGAAAATCAGAATTGGAATTTGAATTTGAAGGTTTATAATTTTGATTTTGAGAATTTGACCTTTGAAGATTTGAATTAGGATATTTTGGGTTTTGAAAACTAGAATTTTGAAGATGTCTAACATTTCTATCTGAATTGTTTTTATATCGACAGTTATTTGAGGAATGGTTATTTCGTTTGCAAATATTACAGAATGGTCTGAAAATTTCTTGTCTTGATAACTGTTCTTGTTCTTCGGCAATTGCTATAGCAACAGCTCTTTCTAAGGAATCTGGATTTCGGGCTTTGATTAAAATAGAGAGGTCTTTGTTTAATCCTCTAATAAAGACATTTAGTGCTTGAGTTTTTAAGAGTTTAGTACATGCATTTCTTGCATCTGGAGATAAGTCTGGATCAAGTGTATTTATTAATTTTATATAGCAATTTTCAACTTTATTTGCAAATGACATTACATTTTCACTGGGCATCTGACGTAAGGAATGTAATTCCAATTGCCACTGACCTTCAGTTCGGCGTTCAGAATAAGCATCTAATAAGAAGTCTTTTAAATCTTTCCATTCGTCAAATGTTCTGTTTCTAGTTATGGCCCTAGCTTTATCGGTTAATTTAGTTTCTATAATGGCTAATAAGATGGGTTTGGATTGCGGATTTACTAAATTGTATGCTTTATCACAATTGTCTATGAATTCGTATAATTTTGATTTTGTACCATCAAATCGAATGAGAAGTTTTTCAGCTATTTCAATTGATACTGACATTTTATTTGAATTAGAAGTAGAAGAATTTGAAAGAGAATTTGAGTCGGGAGAAGGTATTTGTTCGTCAAATAAGTTACTTATATCAGGATATAAAGTAGACATACGTTTACAAGATTTTTAAAATATGAGACAGAATTTAAGATAGAATGTACTTACAAGTAGAATATTGTTGTTGGTCGCATAGTCTATTATTCCACGGGTTCACCTCTACTTCCGATGGAACTACAATTGGGTTATGACTGGAACTGGATTTCGAACTGGATGTACTGGACCCCAATGTAATTAGTTGTAGTGGCGATTTTTCCACACTGACAGTTTTTTTTTGAATGATTCCTCGAAGGAAACAAGTCAATTCAAAAATTCCTCAGCTCTCCTTCTATCAGCAATCAGAGGAACTCTGCTACTAATATCCCACGTTCTGACACCAAATTTTGTTATGGAATACTATGCGTTTATTTCTTCTCCGGACTAACTCTTTGTTTTGGAATTAAACAGAATATATTGACATGTATAAATTTATTATATTAGAGGATGAAAATTACACTCTGCTTGTTATTTCTTAAAACTATGAATATATAAGTTCTGTTATCTACAATTATTTAACGATGTTTCTGGATGGATTTGAGTACAAGAGATTGGACTCAAATATTAATATTAAAATAGCAAATACGGATAGCTTATCGAACAAAGAAATAAGAGAAATAAATTATTATTATTCCATAGATACGAAGTATTAGGTGAATAAACTAGCGAAACTTATTTATTCTAAATAGGAAAATATTTATGAAGAGTATTGATTCTGATTTCTAACAGCAAATAATTATTAGTGATTATACATGAGAACTTTTCATAATTGTAAATAACATATACCAGGTGACTAAAAACTATATAGAAATACATAGATACTTTAATTATCTTACATGTGAGTAGGTAGGTACATTACATTACGAACAAAAATCATAAAAATGAAGCGCATTTTATGCTTATGGATATTGTAAAGGCAAATGATCCTAAGTGATCGAAGCATTATTTCTAAAAAAACTATTACAATAATAATGACCTATCTAAATAACGCCACCTGGAGTGCATTCATATAAAGTTAATTACCTTTCGTGCATGAAGCCACAGTGGAACATAAAAGCTACGACGATTATACTGTAGGTCGTAAGGATAGAGAATGCAAAATAAAAAGAAAAGAAATTTGTTTTGCCCATGTGTAAACATTCTCTGAAATTGAATACATATTCCAGATGGGAGTCGATACATAATTCTGTAACAGAGCAAGGCTGTGGGGGCGACACATGCATAAAGTATGAAGTTACATAAACAACGAATGTTTTGCTTGCGGCCATTATGACGTTCTCTTTTGTTTTTATTTCATTTGAGTCAGGTCGGTTACTTGTAGTTCGAAATATATATACAGGGTGTGGCGCGACAAGTGTTGATTAAAGTAGGATGGCGGATACAGTTATGTTAAAAATCTGAAATTACGAAGCTGTAGGTTTTGGATGACGCTGGGTTGAAATATAATCTTGTCCTGAATGTAGAACACTTCCTGTTATACCGGAATTAGACGTCAAGTTTGTTATTTTGACCCTAGAATACTCGATCAGTTTTGTTTTTTTTTTAGTATAAAATATGAATACGAACAATAGAGACATGCACAGCTCTCACGTAGCGGGAGTTGGAAGCTGAGTTGCAATTGTGCCTGAAAGAACTTTGGCCAGATGAATCGGATAACAATTCTGATAAATCAGAAAGTGAATCTGAAACAGAAGATGCCGTTTCAGAAGCATTCAGTCCATCTGAATCAGAGTTCGAATCATCAAGCGAAAATGAATCAGATTCCGACCATGACTTGCCATCCAGTAGTAAGAAAAGAAAAAGTTGAGTAATGAGTTGGAAAACAGTTTACTTCAGTGTTTTCAAGAAAACAAAGTAATGGCTCTAAAATCGACAAGGAAAAGAAATGTCCTGCTCAGCAAACTCCATCAAACGAAGAAAAATCTCCAGAAATTGCAGCTAAAGAGAAGCAAACTCGGTTGCCGTCGAGTCTAAAAGGTAAAAATGGACACAGGTGGTCCTCTCAACCAAAGGCCGCTACTAAAACTCCAAAACTTAACTTCGGACATTTTGTTCAAGGCCCATCTAATAAAACCAAGGAAGCACAAACTCCCTTAGATGCTTTTCATTGTTTTATGAGTTAGAGTCTATGGCAAAAATTGTAGGATATACAAATGCTGAAATTTTTGTTAGGGCACAAAAATATAAAGTCGAAAAACTTACAAACTCGAAAGTGAATATTGACGAATTGCATGTACTCCAAGGACTACTTATTTTGCTGCTGCCCAAAAAGATAATCATTTAGCGACAAGACAAATATTTGATAAAAAAATTTCTGGTGCGATATATAATCATCATCATCATCACGTAGCGCTATAACCCTGGGTGGGTCTTGGCTGACTGTACAACTTTTTTCCAATTTGTTCGGTCTTCCATCATCCTAGGGTCAAATGGAATGTTCATTTTCCGGAGATCTGCTTGGATGTTATCTCTCCATCGCATTATGGGACGTCCGAGTGGTCTTTTGCCTGTCTGTGCATGTGGCCTGCTCATCTTAGTCGATGTGATTTAATTTCTTGGACAATATCGGCGTCATTCTAGAGTACTTTTAATTCGATATTGGTTCTGATCTTATACTGGTTTGTGGTGATGTCATCGTGAGGTCCGAAAATTTTTCTAATTTGAACGAAAAGTATTTTTTGTTCAAAGCGTCTGAGCTTTTCTTCGTTTGCTTTGGTCATCGTCCACGTTTCGCATCCGTATGTTATTACAGGTCTGACGATGGATTTATAGATTTTGATCTTTGAACTTCTTGTAAGATTTTTTGATTTTATGAGCTTATCCAATGCGAATAGACAGCGGTTTGCAGATTGGATTCTGTCTTTTATTTCTTCAGTAACATCGTTGTCAGCTGTGATTACGGCCCCCAGATACTTAAAACGTCGTACTCTTTCAAAATTAAAGTGTTGCCCGTCACATTTTGAATGGTGCGATATATAATGATTTCAAAAAGTTGTTTCCACGTTAATTGTACGATTGTACGACGAGTGCGACATTCCTTTATGTAATAAGTGTTTCGCAGTATATCACCGTAAATAATATTTTGTATTTTTGAGTGTATTTTTTTTGTATTTATATGTACCACCACTCCCATCAACACCATAAAATTTTTTGATAAAATAGGGTGTATTTGGTATATAAAAAAGCACAAGAATATGTTTTTAAAATCCGTTAAAAAAACCGTCTCGAAAAGGTTGAAAACGATTTTGGGAGTGGAAATCCAAATGTCAAATTTTAGTTAGTCAAAAATGTAATTTTAATTACAATCAATTGTGGCTTAATCTCATATAAACGCAATATTTAACTTAGATTAGTACTGAATTTTTTCTGTTTTTCTTAGGTTTGTTTCGATCTCCATCTTGGCTTTATTTGTCCCTGTTTATTTTCACATGTTTGCTAACCAAACTATGATACGAGTATATCTGGACCTGAGCATTAAAAGAGCCAAACTCCATTTGTGCCTTTATTGAGTTAGTATCACCACAAAAATTATAATAAGAGGTTTAATTCTTTGTAAGTAGGTATATTTAAAAAACTCTTAGAAGGGCTACATTAAAATAACAAACGTTTTCTTAATAATAATTCCATCATCAGGTTAAAAGCAGGTTAACATGCCTGAGCCACCAAAATATTAGGGTAAAACCCTTTACATAAGTTAAAGTTGCCAAAAAATGTACCTACATATTGTTGTTAAAAGTGAAGGATGTTTAAGATTATATTAGATTTAACTTCAGGCAACATATAACCATGTCTCACGTGAGTACCAGCGTCCGGAGAGTAGACCTCTTCAAAAGGACTTCAGCTGGCAACTTTGAAGAGGTCTACCCTCTTCTACAACGATTCATGTTCTGGGCAGAATAGAAACATTTGTGTTGCTACAATGTTCTGCAGGATTTTAAAGGAGCTACCATACATAAACTCATTATTTGAGATAAACAATTACTTTATGGAGCCAGGGCACAACCATATAAAGGCCGATACGATACATGCATCTATTGAAAAAGCTAAAAAAGTCCCATGGAAGTCGAGATGCCACAGAACTGGACAAATTTTATAACAAACTTAGCGTATTTGAGGTTGGCCAAGAAGAATTTTTAAATTATGGAGATGTCCTAAAAAAATTTAGTGCCCAGAAAAAAAAATGAACAAAGGGATTTGGTACCGCGGATGCAAATCAAACAAATAAAGTTTCAAAAAAATCTTGCATATCAATTTTTGTATAAAACTGACTTTAATGATGGTGATTTTAAAAAAGTCGATCTCAGAAGAGGATCCATGCGAAATCGCGATAGTCTTACATTTTCTGAGCAAGTAAAACCTTTAACCCTTGAACAACTACCAATAGCCAACCAAAAATATGATAGGAATGCAGTTGTTGCCTACGGTAGTGATCATAAAAAAACGTATTTTAAACGCTAAAACGTTCCTCGACATTAGATGCCGATGACTATCTTGCTTTAGAGGAAGAAATACAGTAAAACTACAAATATTTTGTTTTTACAGGAAGCTATGTTATTTTTTAAATACTTAAATAAACGAATTTTGAAAAATACATATTTTATTCCAGGACGAATCTCCAAGAAAAATTCTTCTTCTTCTCATGGCGCCGTCTCTTTTCGAAGGTTGGCGATCCAAATGGCAATTGTAGTTTTGGTAACTGCTGCGCGAAAGATTTTTGCGGATGAGCGGTCGAACCATCTCCTCAGGTCTTTCAGCCACGAGTTCTGGCGTCCTCCTATTGATCTCTTGCCCTGTACTTTTCCTTCCAGTATAACTTGAAGTAATTCGTATCTTTCGCCTCTCAACACATGACTTAAGTATTGCATTTTCATCTCTTTGATTATTCTTAGTAATTCTTTTTGTTTACACATGCGACGAAGTACATCAACATTAGTAACTCTTTGTACCAATGGAATTCTCAACATTCGTCTGTATATATACATCTCAAAGGCATCTATTCTTTTTTCTATTTCAGAGTCCATTGTCCAACTTTCACAGCCATGCAGTAAGACAGAAAAAACGTAACATCTGATCATTCGGATTCTAAGCTGCAGACCAAGGTCTGATCTTGTAAAAAATGTTTTCATGCTCATGAATGCTTTCCTTGCTTGTTCGATTCTTGATAGGATTTCTTTTTTTGGATTACACTGACTATTGATATTTGCTCCCAAATATTTTATGGAATTTATCTGTTCTATTATTTGACCCTTGGCATACACATGTACGTTTATTGGTGTCTTTGAAAATACTAAAATTTTAGTTTTGGAAACGTTTAGATGTAAACCGAACATTTCGCTGTCGTGAGCTACCGCATTTATTATATTTTGTAATTCTTGTGCGTTGCTTGCTATTAAGACGGTATCATCGGCATATCTGATGTTGTCTATGCTGATTCCGTTAGTCTTAATTCCGCCTTGGACCTCGTCTAATGCTTCTCTGAATATAGACTCCGAATACAAATTAAACAGTAGCTGTGATAAGACGCAACCCTGTCTCACTCCTCGTCGGATTTGTATACCTTCGGATATTGTTTGCTCTATTTCAATTGTTGTCGTTTGGTGCCAGTATAGTTCTGAGATAATTCGCAAGTCTTGTTCGTCAACTCCAGCTGTTCTCAGAATTTCGAACATCTTTTGATGGTTAACGCAGTCAAATGCTTTTCGATAGTCAATATAACATGTATATACATCTACATTGATGTCTCTGCATCGTTGCGTTAACACATTTAAAGCAAAAAGAGCCACTCGTGTTCCCAATCCGTTTCGAAATCCGAATTGAGTGTCACTCATCTGGAACTCGCACTTCTTGTAAATTAGTGTATGGATAATTCTGAGAAAAGTTTTAAGGACATGAGACATCAAGCTTAATATTCGATAATCATCGCATTGTGAGGAACTCGATTTTTTGGTAATGCTACGAATGTTGATTTTAGCCAGTCTGTTGGTATTTTACCTGTGTCATATATCTTATTGAATAGTGCTGATATTAAATCTAGTCTTTTACTTTCGTTATCTGCAATTAGTTTAAGTATTTCGACATTGATCTGGTCTGGACCGGTGGCTTTTCCATCTTTCTGTGATTTTACTACGTGAATCACTTCTTCTTCTTTGGTCACTCTTCTTATTTCTGGGATTTTTTCATTTATTCGATTATCTGTGGATGGTGGAGAACAAGGTATATCGTCGTCAAAAAGAGTTTGTATGTATTCTTTCAGTATTATTATCATTTTTTAATATTCTTGTCTCTTTTTGTGTCTACCTTTTACTTTTTTATGAATATTAAAGGTGTTTTATTTTTCCTGAAGTTGTTCGATGTCTAGGCATTTTATTCACATCCAGTTTTCTTTCGCCTCCCTGCACTTTTTTCTAATAATTTTGTTGATTCGCTTGTATTCTATTGGGCTTGTTTTATGTTTTCGTCTTACGTCTATGAGGTCCATGATCTCTTGCGTTAGCCATTCGTGTTTTTTATTGTATTTAATGAACCCGATGTGTTCTTGTATCTTTGTTATTTTTGTTTTTAGAACAGTCCATGTTACTTGAATGTCTGTCTGTAACAAGGTTTCGATGGTTTTTATTTTTTCCTCAAGCTTGATACTTATTTCTTTTTTCTGTTCAGGGTTCTTCAGTTGTGAGATGTCTATTTTTGCTGTCACTGTTTTCTTTTTGACTTTGAGAAATCTTTTTAATCTAAAATCCATCATAACTGGATTGTGATCGCTATGTATATCAGCTCCAGGGTATGTTTTCGTAGATTGTATGTACTTCTTAAAGGTGTTATTGAGCAAAATGAAGTCAGTTTGATTTCTAACAATTCTGTCTTTTCTGTCTGCAGGTGATTTCCATGTGTATAACCTTCTAGGATGTTGTTTGAAGAAGGTATTGGCTATTAATAGATTGTTGTCTACCCAGAATTGTACAAGTCTATCTCCTCTATTATTCCTGGTACCTAGACCGTATGCTCCTATGTGGTCTCGGGTACACGTAAACTCATCACCATTTACCATAAATACCCTCGTACATAGTACAAACTCATCACCGCCATAAAAGTAGGGTTTTCAAAATAGACCCTAAGAGATTGGTAAACTGATCACTGTCCTACCTGCACCCCGGATCAGGTATAGACCATAAAATCCCAGCAAACGGCTAGTTTTTGGTGATTTCACAGAATAATCCAAATCCAGATGTCCTCAATGCAACTGCAATTTATTGGTTTTTATTTGGGAATTCCACAAAATTCTATTGATAGCTACCTAAAATCATGCGAAAAGAAAAATTTCTCTTCATTTGCCCTTGTTTCTTTAACATGGATAGTGAACTGCTAATTTATTACGTCCTGAGCCAATGTAGACAAAAAATGATGGTTATCAATAATTTCAAATTTCAATTGCGAAAACTCTAAAAAAATCGAATTGCCTTTTGTGGACTTGTGCGACGGAAGGGTGTAAGGCTAAATGTCATACAACTGGTGAGTAGAAATTTTATACCGTTTTTGTTTAGTTGTTTCGCACTGGTTTTCGCGAATCATCCTGATCAAACAGAAAAAAATCAGCGTAATTAAGTTCTTTAAGTTAACTGTATAAGATGTTTCTTGTAGGCAAGGCATAATATTACTTTGTTGCTGTAGATTACCTGTTCTGATATTACATTTTGAGATTTCTAATTAAATTGTTAAAGTCACATTGTTATATGTATATATATATATATATATATATATATATATATATATATATATATATATATATATATATATATATATATATATATATACAGGGACAGGGTATATACATATACATTAAGTCGGCACCATATGTGAAACCTTTTTATTTTTAGTTTTATGAATTTTGTTATATAAAATAATTATGTTACATAAAAAATTTTGAATGATCTAAAACCTAGAATACAATGATCAGATATTAAATTTTTTTTAGTTGTATACGCGGTTTGTCAAAAAAATGAATTTTGGATATTCTCTGGAAGTCTTAATAAAATTCATGTTGTTTAACGAACCGCGTAAATGACTGAAGAATACTAATATCTGATTCTGATGATTAAAATTCTAGATCATTCAGAACTAGAGAATAAATTTTTTTTCATAAAACTAAAAATAAAAATTTTTTCCATATGGTACCGACTTAATTGGACTTCTTATATACATATACTGAAAAAGCGATAAATGCTTGTAGTCAACGCTGATCAGTTTGACTACAAAACACAACTACATATTTGGGTGTGCAGCCGAAGATAGGATAAAGAATTACTCTTTTTTGTCTATCAATCTTTCGCAAATCTTTATTTGCATCATCAGGGTGCTACAATAAACAAAATTAGTACAAATTACAGAATAAAAATTATTTTGTATCTTACACTAATTATTGAGGTTAGTTGTCATGATGTTTATAAAATGAAATGAACAACTCATCTGACTCCTAAAAATAATGACGAAAACTAACCAAAAAATGTAAAAACATTGCTTTTAAAAGCACTCTAATTGCGGGATCTTTGTACAAGTCATTGAAAGATATAGTACAGGAAACTGTACTTAAGTATTTTGATGCATTCTGTCGTAATAAATGCATTGCTGATTACTTCAAATTTAAAAATTTCCGCCAATGAAGCCAAAAACTGTAAAGCTTTGCGCGTGTAAAAAATTTAGTTTCCTTCTACTTCAATGCACTAATAGCACACTCAAGTTTTTAGCTTTTCCTATTTTTCAGATATTTTATATTTACTAACTGTCCAAAATCGTCTATTATTTTCAAGATAGTCAAATAACGCCAAAACAGTAAGACTTAGACCGAATTTATGCTTAACAAATTATCTCGTGAATTCAATGAGAAATATAAAAATGCAATGAAAATCAAATAACGAAGTTGGGACTACTTCCGATATAAACAAAAATAGCACATATTGACAAATATTTTCATTTTAAAGTTCACTATCGAAATCCTATGCAACTAAATTTTTAGATCTCAAAACCATTTAGATTGGCAGATACGTCTAATAGGCCACACCGTGAGATATATTAATATCTCAGTTAAATTTTAAAGCAACTTGCTTAAAATAATTTCTGAATTTATTAAATTATAACATAAACGAGAAGTATAACAGGTAAGAAGCAATCTTTCGCATTAGAAACCAGGCAAAAATCCCGGTGATGAGTTTACATATCTGCGGTGATGAGTTTACCAATCTCAAAAGGATGCCGGTGATCAGTTTACTATATGTCCGAGGGTCTAATAATTTTATGGGGGGCTATATAGTGATGAGTTCGTACACGTCCGTGGTCTCCTTCCTTAAAAAATTACTATTTCTTAATTTTTAAAGGGCTAAACTCCTTCAAAATTCAAACTTACTAAACATTTGACAACTCAATATTTAGTAATAAGAAATACTACTTTTATTTTACTTGAAATTTCGTTATTAGTAATCAAAAATCTATTTTAACTAAATTTAAAATTGACATTTTACTTTTCCTGAAATTTAAATGACTTATTACTCAAAACAACGAAAATAGAGTTTGTCCCTTTTAATACTCAGGTCCAGATATAATCTAAGTTTTTTACCGTATGATGTTATTAAATTATTTTGATTTTTTGATCATCCACTTATTGTCAGATTAATAAAATTACGATACGATAAATAAATTGAATTTTGGTTGAAGGTTTTCCTTTGGTTAATTCCACCTACCGGCCTAAAAGTCAAGAACATTAAACAATAACAAATGAACAATAGCTCGAAGTTATGCGAGTCACACCACCACACAAAAGGATCGTGGCAGCCAACCTTAATTTATTTTATATTGTGTTATAATGATATAGTTTACTAACACTAAATTACCCAGCTGTTATAAACTAGTTAAATCCATAGAGATTTTGTTGTTGATAGACAACTACTTTGCGAAAAAGGTTTAAATATTCATAGGAATATTTAATACTGAAGGAATATTTGAATAAATGTATTTGAATAAAGTGATAACTACTCTACTCCTTTTACTTACTCAAAAATTATTAACAGTCTTCTTCTTCTTCCTTCTTGTTCTGTTTCACTCCTGTGGAGTGTTCCACTCCTGTTTCCGTTTTGTCACCCTTCCATTTATGTCTTCTATATTGCATGCTCTTCTTATGTTTTCCTTTCTCTCCCTATCCAACAGACTTTTCCCTGATATTCATCGAGTATTTTCATCTCTGTTGTTTCTAGCAGTCGTCTTCTTTTAGATGTGTCAGGTCTTGTCTCCGCCGTGTATGTTAATATAGGTCTAATTGCTGCTTTATAGATTCTTGTTTATGTGTCTTGCCTTAGGTGTTTGTTCTTACAGATTGTGTCATTAAGAGATCCCGCCGCTTTACTTGCCTTTAAGCTTTGTTGTCGTACTTCTTCTTAAACATCGTAACTAGTTAGATCTATTCCCAGATACAAGACCTTGCTTCTTTCTTTATTATTTTCCCATCAATTTCGATTTTTCATCGTAGTGGGTATTTACATGTTGTCATACATTTGGTTTTTTCTGCTGATATTATCATATTGTATTTTTTGGCTGTTATATTGTAGATGTTAATCTTTTTAGCTCGTCTTCTGTCTCGGCGATTAAGGCGGCGTCGTCTGCATAACATAATATTTGGATTTATTTGTTCTCCCTCAAGGAAATACTCGTAGAATTTCTAGACACACACTTCTTCATCCCAAACTTTCAATTTGGATTCAAAGCTGGACATTCTACTCACAATGCGTTTATTGACGCAGTAACCTTCATATCACAATCCACAAACGAACCTCATAGATACGCCATAGGTATTTTTTAGACGTCTAGAAGGCCTTTAATCAAGTGTAGCACGCAGGCTTGATTGAAAAACTACGCCATTATAAAGCTGTCTTCCTCCTTCATAAGAATCGTATATTCCTATCCCTCCAATCGGACAATCCGCGTCAACATCACCAACCATTTCTCAACGCTATTCACTGCACAAGCTGGAGTCGCTCAGGGCTCAATTTTAGTTCCAATTTTTTGCACAGTCTACAAGAGCGACATCACCTGTTCCTTAAATAGATCAGGATCTGCTATATGCTTACCATACTGTACTTCTCTCCACAGGTACCTTCCAAGGGACGATGGGATACGCGTCTGTATTAGACAGAGCACAAAATCAATTTAACAAAATTATAAGGTGGTGGAACAAATGGAGAGTTACACTCAACCCCTCCAAAACTCAAATAATCCTATTTAGATTTTTTCGCAGTTAAGGTGTAGACGGGAGGAACCAGATAGTTCTCCTTGGAGAAAGGCTCGAATTTAATACTTCGGTGTCCTATTTGTTAGTTCAATTTAGTAGAACTCTCAATTGTAACATCGCCATCAAAAATACCCTAGACAGGATAAAAACAAGAGCTCTTGGGTGCACTGTCTGGCAACTTTGAAAATACCACAACTAAAACTTTCCTGCACACCTACAAAACCTTCATTATGCCTATAATCGAATACAAAGCGTGTGTCTATGCATCGCTAAACAATTGCCCAAGTAACACCATTTTGGCAACAGAAAGGAAAAGCCTAAGGAAATGCATGAGGAAACGTGCAGATTATTCATCAGAATTAATCCATTTTCTTGCTAATATCCCCACAATAAAGGACAGAATCCGTTCTCTTAGCATAAAATATGTACTACGCACGATAGACAGCTCAAATAACGGAGCTAAAAATCCAGGCTCTCTAAGTAAAAAGTTCCATTCCCTCCAGCTAAACTTCTACACTTCCTGATGAGTGTCAAGATCGCAGATAAAATAACCTGCATGCCAAAAACGCTGATTTAAGAGTCGTTCGTATTATATCGCTGGTAACATCGGATCTGGTTTTCTACTCATTGCTTGTGTTGGCTTCTTCATCCAAAAATAAAAACTTTCTCATACATCTTCAAATTTTTCCCGTTACACTAGCAGTTTTGCTTTTGCCAACTGACATGGCTCGTCCCCTCCAAACTCCCACAACAAAAAAAGAGAGCAGCCTTACCTTGAAGAGGCGAAATCGTAATCGAGGTTTGGGTTTAGGCCACAACGTTCAGGTTCAGGTTCTGGTCGGTAGTTGCATTCACTGCTAATCGGTAGTCCTTTAGGAACAAATTAATGTTCTGGTCCTAATCTCTGTGATTGTCGAATAAACTTTGGAAAGGTGTTTGATTCATCTTTTGACTTGTGATACAAGGGTATCGTTCTGGACATGTTAGCACCAATCAATCGCCATACATTTTGGAAAAATTCCGATTCGAAATTTTACACTTCGTCGGAATGTATTTCTAAGGTACTTGTTTTGAAATTGCATATATTTTAAGCCCATTTTATAAAATAATTCATTGCCACCAGAATATATTTATTCCAGTATATATTTCTGGGAATGGTTCTGCAATATCAACGGTTATTCTCCTCTTCCTCTAAATCAGTTCTTTAGAAATTTGAAATCCAGATATAATTTAGACGTGATTTGTTATATTGGTTTGTACTACCGAAATTAGTAAGTCAGTCAGTAAGTCAATTAGTAAGTTGATCTTGGAAAATTTAACTCAAAAAAATTATCCGGTAAGACACTTTTCAACTTAATATTTATGAACTCCCTTCGCATCTCTTAACAAATCTTTGTAGGAGAACGTAAGGAACAGAAAAGGCAAAAATAATGTTTATTTCTGTTATCCAAGGCGTTGATAGCGAATGAACTGAATCTAAAATGTGAAGGATAAAAATAAAGATAGATTGAAGTACGATAAGGGATCTTAGAAAAAAGGCGGATGACTTGTAAATCGTTGACCCTTCTCTTTAAAGATAGGATCTCGACCTTTCCTTGGAAGTAGCTCATAAAAAAGGGCACCTAAGTAGATTGGATGCTTTATAACAATGCTCTTTTCTTCCATTTTGCCGCTTGAGGATGATAACTTAGGATTTGGAAGATAAATTAGGGAAGTAACGTATTTTTAATAGATTCTTATTCAGCAAAAGGTGCATTGTCACAAACAATGAAATTTTATATTGAAAAAACAAATTTACATGCACATATTATTCAATGTTAATTAAACGAAACATCTAGAAAAAAAAAACAAATCTTTAATTGGTGAATATTTAAATATCAATAGATATAAAACAGTATCTAATGTCTGATTGGAGAATCTATTGCAACTGGCTGAATGACTAATGTCTATGCCATTAAAAAAAAATAACACAGTATCTGAAAATTGTCCTGGATTTTTACTACTATGGAATATTCTACGATTTCTAAAATGATACTAAAACATTTGCTGTAAATCTAGGAAAATATTAATGTTCAGTGGTATTTATTATCATCTTCAATCGCTCAAGTGTCAAAAATTTCGTTATTGGAGTCTCTTCAATCATAATAATAAGTCTCAAGTTCCTGTATTTTCACAAAATGTAATTCTTTGAAAACTAGCGCTGGAATTTGACTTAAATAAACTACTGTGGGGTAGTTGACGATAAACTAGGTAGTGTATTAGTTTGCATATTTTATCTTGCGGTTCATTATACTAAAATAATAATTAATGATCTCTACACTCTTGCCAAAGAATAGGGGGAAACCAAATAGAAATTTATTTCATTATGAAGCTGCTTACATTTTTCTGTACAGGTCAGGATCCTTACTTTAAAGGCTGAATTAGACCAAGACCGATGTTACCGATAGCCCAAACTACGTGCGATTTTTAGTAGCATGCGATTTCTTTCATTGTATCATGGCATGCGATGATAGTTCACCCTATAGGGCTGTTTCGTTACCGATCAAAGTCCACGGTGTTTCAGAGTGTTTCAAAAGTTTTCACAAGTTTCAAACTTGCTTTTGCGTCGGAAGTGACGGGAATTTGTTATGAACAATTTAATTGTTTAAATGATTATAATTCGTAAACTAACAAATATAAATCATATTTACAAAATGCAACTTTTAAAAAAAGTTCTGTTCTGTTCTTTTAAAAAACACTTACAAAATTATGTTTGGTAAACCTTGATTCATTAATTAAAAGCGGAAGTATTGCAAAATTAATGCAAATTTACGGCATTTAGGCGATTTTTCACTTGTAACTCGGCTTCATTGTGAGTAAAATAACTTTATAATAGTTCAAACTAAAATGAAAAACAACCAGCTTTTAAACTAAACTGTAATTATAATCGAAATATATAACAATTATAAATGGATATTTTTATTTAAAAAAAGCACATAATTTATTTATAAGCTTTTTAGCTAACAAAACTTTGGGTTTATAGTATAGCAAAGCAAGTTACATAGTCAGTCGTATTGAACGACCCAAGACAATTTTATATATTATAAGTATGGCTTAATGCATTTTTTAATGCCATAAGGCAGTTTTAAAGGTCGCGCGCCATTACGTGCCGAGCGTCTAGTAACGTATAACTACGAGAGTTATGCGCGAAGTGGAATAAAATAATTATATGTACGAAATGGATGAGCGTATGGTTCAAGCCGCAGAGGTCAAAGGTCAAAATGCTCCGAAGTGGCTACCTTTCTACTTATGTCAAGAACATTAATTTAGAAAATAGTTTCTATGTGTTAAATGAAAGTATGGATTATAACATAAATACCTAATTTAAATTTGTGCATTATTTGTCTAAAATATAAACCCAATGTTAAATTTAGCAGTAGATACAGAAAATTGTCGAAAATGCGTTCTCACGATTCCTATTGTAAACAAATTCTTAAAGTGTATTTTCGAATTTGAAATTAAAGCGTTAAATAGGAACTTATTTTCTTCGGTTTTTTAAAACGTAATTTTACCGTTTTCTGAATTAAATGGGGTTAAAATTAAAAGATTTTTGAATCGTTACAACTTCATCTTATGGGAGCAGCACGCTACTACTTTTTGTAATTACTTTATGCTCTCGGAAGAAACTGTGTTCCAAGGTTTTTTATCTTTCTTTTTGAATTAAAAATATTGCCTCCATATTTTTCACTGAGAATCTTAAAAATATATAAATTTTTCCTATTATTTTTGAATGGCTTGATCGGTAATTCCATAGTATTTCATTTTTCTGCAATCTCCTATAAACATTGTATAATTCGTAAAAGTATCTAAAGTATGTGGCTCATCAGACTGATTAGTCTAAAATCACTGCATTTGGTAGACCTGCTTTTCTTTGGTAATCTTATAAACAGTACCTCCAACCAATCACCTGGTATGATTTCTTCGTTGTAAATTTTATTAAAGAAGTTAGTTAAGTAGGTATTGTTTTCCTCTTCCAAAAGTTTAAGTAGCTGAGTAGAGATCTGATCTGGTCCAGGTGCTTTATTATTTTTGGCTTGCTGTATCGCTTTTCTGATTTCTGATTTCAGTATACTGAGACTTCTCTCTAACTGGTTATCACAGGTAGAATGTGTATGTGTATTATTTTATAGAGAAACATTGTCAAAAATGTCACTGATGTATCTTTCCCATTCTTTGCAATCTTGTTCGTGATACAAATTTTTCCGTCTGTGTTTTTTGCGTTTTTTTTTTGACTACCAAGACTACAACCAAGACCATGTCGACAGTACAGCTCGAACTACTCTTTGACATCAGAAAAGATATTTTCCAAAACAGAGGATTTGCTACTCGCGATTCAGGATTAGATTATTCCAACCTAAAATTACCTGCAATATCATTGTTGACCCTCAGGTCCAAACCTACAACTGCCTTATAGATGCCAAGCCCAAAAAACCATACAGCATTTTACCAGGGGCTGCCAGGCGTTTATTATTATCAGGGACTTATTACCAATAAATCACTGACAGTATACATGAAAATAATTACTACAAGCTGTATTGGGACCGCACTGTGCTCGTGTGGTCGATGTGGCGATACCGGAATA
The DNA here is from genome assembly GCF_040954645.1 of Diabrotica undecimpunctata. NCBI lineage: Eukaryota > Metazoa > Arthropoda > Insecta > Coleoptera > Chrysomelidae > Diabrotica > Diabrotica undecimpunctata. Next base: position 127,024,168 of record NC_092806.1, read on the forward strand.
CAATAATCCGCATGTTAAATATGAGACAATCGACAAGTATGGAGATATTTAGATTCAAATCAGTAGACAATGGAAAATAAAAGTACTTAGACGATACTTATTATTCTCTACCTCTACTACTGATGTCATTCTGAAGAAGCTCCTAGAGAACATAAAGCAACTGGGTCTTAGTGAACATCTCGATCCATGCAGATAGCGATACTGCCTTGAACATCTAAATGCGTAAAAAAATTTTTGAGCGATACTCCTTCATACCACGTGACCTGGATATATAATAATAAATATCACAATAATTGAATACAAACAAAAGAAATCGCACGAGTAATTGCTTATTTCCCCATTCCTTGTGGATCAACGTGCAACAGGTCGCACATGGCAATTTTTATTGCTCAGCCGCATGCGAGCATGGCAACAACTGGCAACATGTAACATACGACGTTGTAGCATGCTACATGTTGCTAATTTCGTCTTAGGAACTGCTTTATTAACCAGAATATTGCAGCTCGTATTCCCGCACAATGAGGCACATACTTTGGGATACAATTGAAGAACATTTTCATAATGAGCTGAAGCGTTATTGTTAATCGCATTTAAGCTTGCAGTTAAGAGCAGTTTATCCGTTTCAGATTTCACTTACAAAAATAATCAAAAGTCACATCGTCACATTAAAGAAAATTTAAGTTTCTGCTAATAAAATGTATTTTTATAAAGTATCAGTCGTCTCTATTAGTTAAATAAACAATATAAACAATATCCTCTCTAGTTTAATCTTCCCAAAGCTTTATTTGTCTGAGATATTAAATTCCAAAAACGCAAAAGCAGTCTATTAACTTCCTTTAGTGTACCCATTTTCTAAAGTTATATAAAAACAATTTTCAAAGAATTTACGACGATTTTTCTTCTGGGAGCGAGAGCGTCAAGCAACTTGAAACCCTGAACAGATGCCACACGGCGGGAGGTTGCCATAGAGATAGATAGCTTATGCCGTTCCGATACTAAATATGGCTTCTTTTATTACATTCTACTCGGTCTTCAGTTATATTTTTTTACTTCTCGTTGGATGCCTCGAAGGGGATAGAAAGCAGAGATTTATTACAATTTTTCTCTGGTTTCAACGTTTTATTTCTTTTCGCCTGCAATTTTTTCAAATATAATATCTGCATTTTGTTCGGAGATGATGTTTTCAAGTAATGGGTTGGGAAATTTATAAAAAGAGCGTTATGTATGTTAAGTATTCATTTAAAATATTCTATATATCCCTGTTTTTATGTCGAATAACACTTGAAAATACAAAAAACATTCTTCACTTTCCGATTACAAATAATAAGATATAAAGAAATTATATAGAAAAAAATAATATACCGATTGTGAGAGGCGTTAGGCAAGGATGTGTCTTGTCTCCCAGGCGTTTAACTTCTTCACAAAAGCCTTATGGGAACAAAAAGAGGCCGGTCCTCACACATGAGGCGACAACATGGACTATAACGCAGAAGGATGAAAGACGTTTGGGAATATTCGAACGTAAAATACTCCGCAAACTATTTGGAGCCATAAACGACCGATGGCAGTGACGCAAAAGATATAATTTTGAATTGTACCAACTCTTTAATGCACAAGATGTAACTAGCGACTTAGATGGACTGAACATATAATACTAATGCCAGACAATACAATTGCTAAGAAACTAACGACAGGAACACCTATAGGAAGAAGAAACAGAGACTGACCGCGAATTATATGGTTAGATTGAGTCAAGACCAACTTAGGGATATTAAAAATCAGAAGATGGTAACACGTCGCCACAAATCGAACACAATTACGACGATTATTAGAGCAGACCAAGATCCACAGAAGATTGTCAAGCCAAAGATGATGATGAACGAAAGGAGAGAATAAAAATTTGCAAAATACTAAACACCATAAGATTTGCAGCGACACGGTACTTATGGCTGAGAGTATGAAAAAACTAAAAACTTGACTAAATGCAGTAAATACCGAATGCATCCAAATAAAACTTAACATTCAAATTCATAATAACAATTTATGATAATATCCAAGGGTTCTATACATAATGAAAAACTAACTATGTGTGTCGACCGAGTCACAAATAAGGAGGCCCTCAGAAGAATAAAGAAGAACCAATAGGCACTGATCACCATGAAATCTCGAAAGTTACAATACTTCGGACACATTATGCAAAATGTATCCAGCTATGCCCTCCTACAAGCTGTCCTGTAAGGAAAAATATTTGGAAAGCGAGGTCCAGTAAGAAGAACAATAGCCTGTGTAAAGAACCTCAGAATCTGGTTCAACACAGCATCTGTGCAGCTTTTCCTCGCTGCTGCAAACAAGATAAAAATTGCCTCGATCATCACTAACATTCGTCACAGATAGACACATCAAGAAGAAGAACACTGAAAAAGAATTCTGAACACTGCGCTGAGACTGAGGTTTTTGGTGAATTTCATGGACGGCCAGAGTCACCAACGAGGAAGTGCTAAGGGGTCCAGATAAAGCATTATTAAGAACAATAAATGAATGCAATACCGAGGTGACCAGATTTCAATTGAATTGAACAAACATGACATCAATGGGGAGCAAATATCAACAGTCAGTGTAACCCAAAAGAAGAAATCCTGTCAAGAATCGAACAAGCGAGGAAAACACTCATAAACATGAAAGCATTTTTTATAAGATCAGACCTTAGTTTAGAGCTCAAAATTCGAATGATCATATGTTACGTTTTTTTGTGTTTTGCTCTACGGCTCTGAAATTTGGACAATGGACTCTGAAATAGAAAAAAGAATAAATGCCTTTGAAATGTATATATACAGACGGATGCTGAGAATTCCATGGATACAAAAAGTTACCAACGAAAGATATGAATTACTCCAAATCATATTGGAAGGTTAAGTGCAGGATAAAAGATCAGTTGGAAGACGTCAGAACTCGTGGCTGAAATATCTGAGAAGATCGCTTGACCGCTCATCCACAGAAATCTTTCCTGCAGCAGTCTCCAAAGCTACAATTGCCATTTGGATCGCCAAACTTCCATAGGAGATGGCACAATAAAAAAAAGAACGAACATCAACTTCTGTTCTTCCTCTAGCGTTAGACCATTCTGTGGATTTTGGCCTGTTCAACAATTGCATTCCATTCAGATCTCCATTTAGTTGATCAGACATCAAATTTACACAGAGTATTAATTCTACACGGACCTCACCTTGAAACTTTTCAGCAGTTAAGGTACCTACAGCTTAGTGCAAATCAGCTAATTTCTGTAGAAGTGGATCCTTTGCGGTTAAGGCGCTACATGATGGCACTATGCGATGCTAGATATAAATGGGCATTCAGTTGTTCAGAATCTATGTTAAACTCTAGGTTAGGTAAACAGATAGGTGCAGAGTACCATCCTTCTCCAAAAATTGGGCATATCTGAGCAAAACAGAATAATAACACTATGAATTAAATAAAGGATTCTGAAACTTACCTACCAAAAACTGTATGTGAAAAGTAAGTCAGTGGACGAGGTCTCGTTATATATTTAATAAGGATGTCTATAACACGCACAGATTATGACAGAAAATTAGCTTGTAAAATAGTAATAATTAAGCTCATTAGTTCGGTAGACGCAATGTAACAATACATAAGTAGATAAATACTTACGGATGAGGTGACGTAGGAGCCGACGAATAATATCATTTTATCATTTCAAAGTTTCTACTACTTTAGATGTAGATTTTAGGGTCTTTAGATGGGAAAGAGTTTTATCTATAAGTTCGTTTTTCATATTTTTTTTAGTAAACATACCTACTTACATATAACACAAAAGCTATGGAAAAAATGACATACCCATGCCATTTTATCCGTTACATATGTATGTCGTTTTTTTGTCTGTGGAGCGTTTTAAAACAATAAAATTTGTAAACGACATTTAATTTGAAGATAAGTAAAATTAAATAGACGATTGCATTTTCTTCGAACACCACCATTATTCTACATGTGTTTCGAGTTATTTTACTCTCATCATGAACACCTGCGTCTTTTTACACTAAAATAAAATGCCATCTACTTTGGCTGTTATAGTAAAATAACATGCCTGCGTACGCTAGCAGCGACATCTATATCTTTTGGATTTGCGTTTCACCTGTTTCGCTATCGAAGAGAAGTCACCTGACTTCTTTTTGCTTCGTTAAAGATAAGTGTTTGAGGAATGAAATAGATAAAATAGCCAAAAACTTATCATATGAACAAAAACTTTGTCAGTTTGAAAAAAATCGTAACGTGTGAATACCTGTCATCGGCCATGAGACCAAGACGAATGAAATGAATGTGTTCAAAATTTGACAGATTATAGAGTGCCGTGATTGCCGCGTGGTGTAACTGTTGTACTCAATAACCGAATTCGTTGATATTAATATATATATATATATATATATATATATATATATATATATATATATATATATATATATATATATATTCGTTGATATGATAATAACATTGAATTTCGTTTATTTCTCACATCGCGTTTCGAGTATTTTTGACGTGCACAGAATGCGTTATGGATATAATGCGAAGACCGATAGTGCTAAACTACGAAGACCTTTGGATACACACGACAATTTTTCGCGTTATGGGCAATACAAATACCTACAAAGCGAAACTTCTAATTTTATTTAAAAAATGTAAATAAAAATACGTTAATAAAAATGATGGCTATAAAAGATGTAAATGATGATAAATGATGCAAATAAAAATACAAATACCCACATAACGAAACTTCTAATTTTATTTAAAAAAAGATAAAAATATGTTCTAAACACAAAAAATTTTAGAACCAAATTTCTTCATTTATTTTTGCATGTCAGCGATCCATGACACTTTGAATTACATTGTTTGTTCGTTTGTTTACAGAAACATTTATTGTCGTCACAAAACCTTTTACAGTTGCATCTGAGGAAACCTTTACCAGAACCTTTGGATGACATATTTGCTGCAGTTAGCAAGGGTATTTTCTTACTACTAATATCATTTGATTCAAACATGTGAATCGGTTTGAAGAAGTTCAGTTCTTGAAAATAATTTATCCAGTGGTCCATTCTCAGTACTGAGTTTGTACAAGCCATCATTATTAATTTCAGAAACAATGGCTAATATATTTCTTGGAGTTAATTGACCTCTATCAACATCCGGCACTCGAATCAAAACATTAGTCCCTTTTTTTAAAGGAGCAAATCTTTTATTTGACTCACCTATCATCTTTGATGCCTGGACTCTCATCACTGTATGTGACTCTTCTATCTCATTCAATATTCTCTTACTTCTTTGGGTTAACTGATCATTGAAATTGCCGTCAACTTTGCCTTCTTTTATATTGGGTGCAAATTTGATTTCATTATTTTCAAACAGTATTCTTTTTTTTTTCTTCTCCACTCTATTTGGATATATGTTTCCCTCATTTTCATTGTTATTCCGAATATTCCATAGAATACAATTGGTAGCAGGAGAGGAAGTAATATCATTTCTCATCAGAATTTGTTTTATTGCTGACAAAAATTGTACCTAATGAATTTGATTTGTTATTAAAACCATACCTTTGTCGAATTTTTGAGAACAATATCTTTATCGCATCTTGTGAAATTTTAGTCAAGGCATATCCTCTGACAGCAATCAACATTTTGGAAATACAGTGTGCCCTACAGACTGGCAACTTATTGCAAATCCTATTTTGCAAATGTTTTCCTGGATACAGTAATATAACGTTTTTCTGTTTTTAGAGTAAATAGAATAATATCATTCATTTCTTTCTTAAGAAAAGAATGATAGCTTTTAAAAATTGGTTTCTTATTAATATCTTGCAAATGTATTCCTAGAATTAAGGAAGTCAAAGGTCTATCTAGGGCTCTAATGAACTTTATAGTTTCTTCAGCTCCTTTAAATCTCTCTCACTGGTGTAAGTAAAAATGTGTATTTTTATACCAGAAGATTATCTTACTTAAAACCACGCACACAAAATTCCATATAATTATCATCGAAAACAAGTGGAATTTTAATGTTGACCCGTTATTTGTGTCCACCTAGCGGACAACACGCACACTACACTTTAAAAAACGGTTTCACTTATTGTCCTCCAATTATACATCTAGTTTATTGTAGAATTTCACTATTTGGGAGAGTGATTCATCGTTTAAACGGTGAATATCCTCAAATTTAAATGTACACACCGGCCCTCGAACACTACCCGTTTTCTCAATTGTAATTTGCGTTTTCTCATAAGAAATTACACAATATATAAGTAGTATATTTATTTGTGCTTCTCTATAGAAAAACTGACCAGAAGTTGTCGTACAGTGTAGCCAATTCTTGTTCACAAGTAGTAATTATGGTCATACAAAACCTGTATTCTTCCACGCAGCGATTATTACCGTCATAAAAATACCAAAAAACATGGTTTTTTCAATAGTAAAAATTGAGCACAAAAAATTATTGTGTGAAGAAAATCTTTAGAAGAAATATGCAAAATTCGCAGCACTGGACGCAAAATATGTTATTTGGATGAAACCTGGATTAACGAAAGTCATACAGTTGGAAAAGTTTGGCAAGATTTAAATGTCAAAAGTAAACGCGAAGCATTTATAGAAGGCTGATCTACAGGATTAAAAGATCCATCAGGAGAGGGACGGCGTTTAATCATCACCCATATAGCAACTGATACAGGGTTTCTTGATGATGGTTTTCTTCAATTTGAGTCGAAAAAAACAGGTGATTATGAAAGAAATTGAAAGGGAGCATTCAAGAATGGCTTACAGAAAAGGGGATTGCATACGAAGATTCAATGCTCAAAATTTAACTACTTGACATTGCACGGTTAGGGAAAAGTGAATATCTTAAATATGCTGTAGATGAAACTGCAAAAGATTATGGTGTCAAAGTTCTGCGTCTACCACCTTATCATTGCGAATTTAATCCCATTGAACTTATCTGGGCGCAAGTGAAAGTAGAAGTAGCACGCAATAACAAAACGTTCAAATTAAACGAAATTAAGAAACTTTTGATTCAAGCAATCCTCCATGTAACTCAAGAGAAATAGGCTAAATGTATAGGCCACATAATTAAAGAAGAACATCTTATGTGGGAACTTGACACTCATATCGAAGTTTTACTAGAGCCAATTATAATTACACCAGGTGGTGAAGGTAGTGACAGCAATAGCAGCACTGCATCTTCAGATTTAGACAGCGAATAATATTTTCTAATAGTTTAATAAGAACATCAGCATAAAAAAAACCAAAAACAAAAAAAAACGAGAAGAACATACTAAATGTGTATAGTGTTTGTGTTTTGTGTGTAAATAGAATAGTACAATGTTCTGTTACATCAAACATTATTTTTATTTTGTTTTTATAGAATTTTATTTTGTTTTATAGGATTTTATTTTGTTTTGTTTTATACTTTTTCCGTGTTTTGTTCATTTTATTTAATAAGACAATATGGCTCTTGGCGAACACCCATTTAAAAAAAGTAACGCGCCACAAGACATACCTCTGGGGTGGTGTGGAAACTGTCTTAAAATATATTAATTATTAAAATTAATTTGTTTTAAAAAAATTTCATTGTGTAACTCTTTAAGGACGGGTCACGTCAAAAGACGTTTTAGCGTAACTTCCGCGACAGCCGGTTGGTATCAGTAAACTTTCTGCAAAATTACTTGTTTTTTATAGCTTTTTGTTTGTGGCATTCTGTATTTTTAGGGGAATGTAGGGAATGAGCCACAAAATATTTATTCATATGTTTATTTATTGACGTTTCGATCTCTTTATTCAGAGACCTTTTTCAATTATACAAATGATAGTAATATTTATTTTCTATGGCTTTTCGCTTGTCATTCTGTATTTTTAGAAATAATGTTGGGAATAAGCCACAATATATTTATTCAAATGTTTAATTTACGGACGTTTCGATCTCTATAAAGAGACCGTTTTCAAACATACAAATGGCAGATATATTTATTTTTCTATAGCTTCTTGTTTGTGGCATTCTGTATTTTTAGGGAGAAGATTGGAAATAAGCCACAATATATCTATTTACATGTTTAATACACTGACGTTTCTATCTCTATTCCGTTTTTAAAGATAGAAAAAAAAGAAAATAAACAATATAAGATTATAAAAATATATAATAATAAACAAATAAAATAAAAATCATTTATATCTTTGAAAGCGGTCTTTGGATATAGAGATCGAAACGTCAGTAAAAACTAGTAAATAAATATATTGTGGCCTATTTCGAACATTAATATTTGAAAAATAAAATATAATTAACGTTAAAATAAAAGTGAGTGTACGTCACTGGATTTTCATACGTCTTTCCGCATTTCTGCGCCTTTAAACGATGAATCACTCTCTCAAATAGTGAAATTATACCATAGTACATCTATGAGTATAACTGTCTGTTTCGTGTTAAAGTCCGCCAAATTCAAAATAACCCGCCTGTCATTTTGTACGTATTCCTCCTACATGTTGTAAACCCCGGTCTCCCATTTAACAAGTAATAAATAATTCATCATCATCATCAATCAGCCAATCCCGTCCACTGCTGGACATAGGCCTCCCTCAGTTCTTTCCAGTGTTCTCTACACTGGGCCGCTTGTAGCCAGTTTCCCGCTACTCTTTTTATGTCGTCGGTCCATCTAGTCGGTGGTCGTCCTCGGCTTCTTTTATAATTTCTGGGCCTCCATTCCATAATTCGTCTTGTCCATCGTCCATCTTGTGTTCTGGCTAAGTGTCCTGCCCAGTTCCACTTAAGTCTCGTGGTTCTTTCGATGACGTCTTGAACTCCTGATCTTTGCCTGATTTGTCGGTTTGTTATGTGGTCTCGGAGGCTCACATTCAGCATTGCACGTTCCATGGCTCGTTGTGTAACTCTTAGTTTATTCGCAGATTTCTGCGTGAGTGTTAAAGTCTCTGCTCCATAAGTTTGTACAGGCAAAACACATTGGTTATAAACTTTTCGCTTGAGAAACATGGGAATTGAACTTTTTAGAATATGGCTTAGTTTGCCAAATGCTGCCCATGTCAGGCCTATTCGCATCTGTATTTCATTTGTTTGATTGTCTCTGTTTATTTTGATCTCGTGTCCCAGATATTTGTAAGTGTCTGTTTGTTGTATGGTATTATTGTCGATAGTTATATTTCCACTCATTACGAGATTTGTCATAAGTTTAGTTTTCTCAAAGTTTATCTTTAATCCTGCTCTTTCAGACAGACTTTTAAGCGAATGTAGCATAGAAACCGTATCCTGTAAGTCATCTGCGATTAATACGACATCATCTGCAAACCTCAGATGATTTAATCTTTCTCCATCTATATTGATGCCCATATCTTGCCATTGGGTGTTCTTAAATATTGACTCTAGAGCTGCCGTGAACAATTTTGGTGAAATATTGTCTCCTTGTCTTACTCCTCGACCTAAGCTGAATTTTTCTGTGTCTTCGTGTAGTCGTATACTTGATGTAGCGTTCTCGTAGATGTTTTTGATTAGTGACGTGTACCTGTAATCTATTCGGCTTTGATTTAGGGCTTCCAGTACGGTTTCAAACTCTACAGTATCAAAAGCCTTCTCGTAATCGACAAATGCAAGAACCAGTGGTATGTTGTACTCGATGCATTTTGCAATTAAGATCTTTATGGTGTGCAAATGGTCATTTGTGCCATATCCTCTCCTAAAGCCTGCCTGTTCTTTGGGCTGATAGAAATCTAGTTTAGGTGTTAGTCTCTTTGTTAAGATTTTCATAAAGAGTTTATACATATGTGTCAAGAGGCTGATGGGTCTATAATTTTCTAATTTAGTAATATCACCTTTTTTGTGTAACAAGACTATCACTGCATTGTTCCAGTCTTTAGGAATCGTACCCGCATGTAAGCATTTATTAAACAGTTCGCTTACTGATTTTAATAGAATTTCTCCTCCTGCTTTTATTGCCTCAATAACGAGTCCATCGTCACCAGGCGATCGATGGTTCTTCATTTCCTTTAAAGCTGATCTTACTTCTGACACTGTAATGGGTAAAAGTATTTCCGATCCCTGATTTATGAGAGTCTTTACTCGTGTCGGTAAATTTTCTTGTGATCTTTGGCTGGTATAGAGGTCTTTATAAAACTCTCTAGTTATTTTCAGAATGTTTTGTTTATCTGTTGTTGCCTTTCCGTCTTTATCTTCTAGCTTGTATATTTCTTTTTTACTTTGTGTGAGTTCTCTTTTCATTATCTTTAAACCTTTGTTCTTTTCTACTGTTTGAGTAATTACATTAGTATTATATCTTCTTATATCTCTTCTAATATCCGCTGAAATTCTTTTATTTAGTTTTCTATATTCTTCTTTGTTTCCCTTTTCTTTCTCGCTTAGGTTTAGTCGTATTTCCATGAGAGCTTTTGTGTCTTTGCTAATCTTTTCACTTTTGGTGTAATTTTTCTTGCAGAATTTGAGTTGTGCGTTTCTAACCGAGTCTGTAATTAATTTATTATGATCGTCGATACTTAGAGGTTTGGGATTATTACTCTGTAAAGTTTCTGCTATATTTTTTATGTACGCTTCTGGCTGATTTGGTGAATTCCAAACTATGCGTTTGCCACTGTTTATCATCTTTGCTCTTTCTTTTTGTAGGTTTATCGTTATTCTAGCTCTTACTGGTCTGTGGTCGCTTCCTACTGATAGTTTATTAAGTACAGTGACATCTTGAATAATTTGCTTTTTGTCTGTTATTATATAATCATATTCGCTCTTAGTTCTTCCATCTGGACTAACCCACGTCCATTTTCTACTCTGTTTCTTCTTAAAAAAGATGTTCATTGCATACAGTTTGTGTTGCAGTAGAAAGTTGGTAAGTATTTCGCCTCTTTCGTTTCTTACTCCGATTCCAAAATCTCCGATTGCTACTTCTTGTTCGTCCTTTTTCCTTCCGAGTTTCCCGTTAAAATCTCCCATTATCAGATTGTAATGGGCCGGTTCCTGCTTTTTTGCTCTTTCGATTTCCTCATAGAAGGCTTCAACAATCTCATCTTCGTAATCGCTGGTGGGGGCGTATACCTGGATTATTTTCAGATTGTATCTCTTATTTAGTCTTAGATTTATATACATAACTCTTGGGGAAATGCAGCCAATAAATAATTACTTTGGTATAAATATATATCTCCATTTTGCTAACATAGTGCATTTTCTTTATTTCGATCACTCCCATATCGAACATCTCTCTCACACAAGTCTAGTTATTTTTCTCGGTTTAAAAAGATAGGTAGGTAGCAGCAGCATTTTCTACCTTCTTTATGTTATTACATTCTGTACGCCATAAAAGACGAGGTCGCCTATATTTTATATTTTCTCTTTTGATGTGTTATCGCAAGGAAATGAAAAGATTTATCAGAGTTTTCTTTTATATTTCATATTTATTTTCGGCGGTTATATTGTCAAATGGAAGATTTCTGGCTGTTATTTTTACCGACGACGGTCGACCTTGGTTTGACCTTTTTGATGCATTGTTGTGTCCTTAGAATATGTGGCTATATATGTTTGCTAGAAAATGTTTTCATTTTCTCTCTCGTGATGTTTTATGTAAGTTTAAATACATTTACTAAACTAAGAACAAATTTTTAATAAAGAATTTTATACTTTACTTAACTAATTTTTATTTTATACTTTATTATTTTGCAATTAACTTTTTTTAATGCGAGTTTTAGTTGGTATAATGTATACTAAATCTATAACTGCACTCAGTCATCTGTAGATATAGAAGTTCTATTTTAGTTTTTGTTCTGTCTTTTTTTACCCTGAGTTTACCTGAGAGCTAGGTATATCCGCTTAGAGAATCAGATATGCTCGTTTACCTACCACTATATTAGGTTTGCAACCACGATATTATTCGTCTTTCTGAACATCTTCTTTGCTTCACTATATTTAAAAACTTGTAGTTTTTCGGCTTTGTGCACTGAAATATGTTTATATAATTTATCATTTTAATAATTTTGATGATTTAACGATCGGCACTCATGATTGCCGCCGACTCAAAAAAGCCGGACCAAAAAAAGTGTGAATGTCTGTAATACTTTTGACCTTATTGAAGGACGTAGCAAACTCAAAATTGCTGGAATTGGGAACCCTCTTAGAAATCCCCAGTACCGACAGCTATCTAGAGCTATTCAGGCTGCTTGTAGACGAGACTAGAACAAGCATATAGGGAAAATCTGCAGAGAGATTCAACAACATGCCGACACAAATAATACCAAAGAACTCTTCGATAAAGTCCGACTACTCACAGGTAAATTCAAGTAGAAATTTTGGTCTATTAAACATGATGACGGCAATGTACAGACGGATTTGGACAAGGTTATAGATGTTTGGAGAGCGTATTGCAAGTCTTTATATGACGATACGGACCAGATCCCCGCGTACACCCCATGTGTACTTGAATGTCAGGCCTTCACTTTCCATTCTTCTTCAACAGGACACACTAGCTTTGAATCTGAACCTGACATACTTTTTTCCGAAGTGAAATTCGCTCTGAAAAGACTTAAGTTGAACAAAGCAGCAGGATATGATTTTATTACTGCTGATGTCTTGAAGCATCTTCCGGTAGATGGAGTGAGAATATTACATCGATTCGATTGTTTAATAATATTTGGTACCCATGCATCTGACCTAAGGATTGGAGAAAGACCATAATCATACCTCTATATCAGAAAAGTCCAACAAATATTTGTAACAAGTATAGCCTACTAGCTCTAATATTACATGCTAGTAAGGTGATCTTCTATATCCTGAAACGTCGTCTAGAAAACTTCATAAGTTGACAAATAGCATCTGAGCAGGCTGGATTTGTAAAGGGCTGAGGTACTAGAGAACAAATCCTTAATGTAAAAAACATCATAGAAAAAGCCAGAGAATATCAAATCTCGATATTTATATGTTTTGTTGATCATACAAAGGCATTTTATAATGTTAGATGGGACAAACTATGGAACATATTGACGAAAATGGGTGTACCTACACACTTGACTCGCCTTATTAGCAACCTGTATTAAGATAACCTGGCATATATGAATGGACGTATACCTATCTGACGAATGCACTTTGAAGAAAGGAGTACGAAAAAGAATGCGTTTTATCTCCCTTTCGCCGTTTCGCAGACGACACTACACTTCAGACCTCTACTCCAGAAGAAATTACTAACTTATTAAAAAAACTCAAGATAGAAAGTGTTCAATTGGGCACAAAGTTAACTACAACAATACCAAAATCATTATTATCGATCGTCAACAACAGTTTCGTAAAACCCGAACTATTGCGGGATGCGAGTTAATGTCCTCTATGATATATCTTGGAGCTTTAGTTAACAATACAGGCAGTTGTGAATAATGTAATGTACCGTGATCGTGACATTACTATGACAAACAAGAAGAAACTCGTTTCTACTCTGGTCTCGTCCATATTTGACAATGTAGACAAAGAATCAGATAGACGACGCATAGACGCTTTTGAAATGTGGACATGTAGACGACTGCTTCGAATTCCATGGACGGCTAGCCGTACGAATATCTCGGTTATAGATGAAATGAAACCCAATCATCGTTCCTCTGGTACTGTTTACTCTAGAATTTTAAAGTTCTTTGGTCATATACATTGAAGTAATCACAAAATGGAGCGGTTTGGTGGTCCAAAGGAGGCCTCAGAGTCAACGCCAACGCGGCAGATCTCCACAGCGCTATGCAGACATCATGAAAAAGCTTCTCAACAAGCAGTAGACTCAGGCAGTACACGTAACAGATGATATATGGAGAAATATCATTACCTAATCAATCAAATCTTATTTCGGGCCTGTGCAAAAACATCATACCGAGTGATACGAAGTATTCACTTTAAAACTAAATACATTTTACTTCTATCAACGATACATAAAGCTAATGCAGTAGATAGTGAAAGTAAAAAGTAAGAAATTGTATTAGTATAATATATAATATATCTAAAGAAGGTATAGACGAAGGGAGAATTAATCTATCCGTTCTTCCATCTTGTTTATCCCTGACTTGCTTGGTTTGTCGTGATTTTGATTCGTCTGATCTTTCAGTTTGATGCTTCTGTCTTCTGTGTATTTGTAATTTTAGTTAACAATCTGTAAATAGATAAGTCTGATTGGGAGCTGCCACCTCAGGCCTTTCAACTTGCCTGATTTTTTGTAAGAGTTTTCCATCTCTTATTGCGTTTACTTACTGTGTTTAACAAAATAAATAAGTTCTAAAAATATTTAAAAATCTCTAAACACCGCTTGAATAGATCGAATAGAAACACAAATTGAATAAACATTGGTTTATGCTTGTATTTTTCTCTCTGTTCATATCCGTAATACTGAGACTCAAGTTGCCAAACTAGTGGCTCGTTGAAAAATGTATGTTTGTTGGGATGTTTCAATGATGTTGCTTTTGGCGAAGTGCCATGATAGTGGAAAAAATAGCGTGTCTGCAACAGTAACGGGAATTTCCTATGAAATATTCTATAAATCACAGTCGAGTGCAACGGACAACAGACATCTCACAAAACGAAAATATTTTTTCTCTACTGCAAAATTAAGCGATGTGTTGAAAATTGTGATCTATTTAAAAGAGTGATTTTGGCTGTAGGTTATTATTTACGGCGTTAAAGTGACACAGAAATGATAAATATTTTAGAAAATAACAAAGAACGATTACGTCCATAATATATTATATTTTTTTTTTGATAATAAATTTATTAGAAATCACAACATGCAATTTTATAGGCTAATTTGTTTAGTAAAGAGCTTTGTGATATTTAAATATTCTAACCTTTAATGACCTAATTTCACCAAAATAAAAGTTTTTACATTTACAAGTTTCTTTATAAATACAATAGATAATAATTAAGAGTTGGACAAATATGCAAAATGCATATATTGCACATTTTACATATTTTATGCAAAAACTGCATAAAATGCATGAACGTCAATTTATTTCGAATGGCCGTTTTTAAATAATATTTATCTAACCGTAGATAATGGTATGACTAAGTAACTGGAAATTCCATTGTTCATTTTTTATTTCAATATTTCAATATTACCGATAGTACCGATAGATACTACCTAATATTCTTGGTACTGTTGTAGCATGTAAAGTCCTACCAGAGATCTAAGAGATTCATTAATATGTATTATCGATAAGTGTCTACCGCAAGGCAGCGGGAGAGATTTTTGCGCATGGTATGAATAGAATTGTCCTTTTGCAAATCATTTTGTTCTCAAAAGTGAAATCAACATAGCCCTAGAAGGAGGTCCTGCAAACGGATGCCTTCCTGTTATCCTGCCTACCAACTAAAATCACCCTCACCTAGTTGTGCTCAGCTGACTCGCACGTACCGTACTTGGGATGGATACCAAAAGTGGGATGGCCGCTGTAAGGCTGACGAGGGGGCCTTTTCTTATATAGATCTTATCTTTATTGTTAGTCCATCTGGTGTATCCCTTCTTTTTCTTTCTTCTTAATGACTGTTTGGATGTAATTATGTACATTATTATTTCATCTGTCCTTACTTCCCATCATCTTCAGGATCATCTCTGTCACAGTCACAGGGTTCATACCTATTTCTCTATACATTTTATTTCTCTCCACTGTCCATCTATTACACTCCAGCATTGTGTAAGTAACAGTGTGGGAGTATTCGCAGTATAGGCATTTGTCTGTATCGGTCTTTCTGAACCTATAAATATTGGACTTATGTGGAATTTATTAAATGGTTCTGCACTACTGCATTCAAACCATTCCCTTAAGTTCTTAAGCCACGAAAGTCCTCATGGCATTTTGTACCATGTTAAAAAGTCATAATACATGGCTTCTTTTTTCATCTCAGGTATCAAGATCAACACAGTTATTTTCGTGTAAACAAAAGACAAAATCACACATTTTTTTAGGAACGTAAGAAATCAAAGTGCATTCTTTTTTGAAGGTAAACAAGCTACTGTTAACAGCTTTCGTCTTATTTGGCAGCAATTCAGGTGGAATTTCGATATTATTTTTCTTTAATGTTCCAAAGTAAAATATGTTTTACTTCGTAAATCGTCTATCAATGGAATACTGATAAACCAGTTATGTATCTGCAGTTACATTTCGTCCGGTCTGATATAAAATGTTGACAATGGAGTGGGCCCTTAAGTTATAATCCTGCATATATTTCTATATTAAATACATAGTTTACTTGAAAATCAACAAGTGCGTAGATTTTAACTCCATATTTATTACGTTTATTCAGTATCTACTGTAAAGAACCGTATCTTCCTCGAATCTTTCCAGTTTCTCATCAATCGTTACATTTTCTTTCAAACTATAGGTCTTTCGTGAATTTTTCACCAACATTGTAAAAATTTTTCGATTTACTGCAATTTTATCTGCTTTTTTTCTTTACCCACAAGTCTTCTAAACTTTGTCTGTTACCTCTGTGACCGCCAGAACCACAATATACACCTGCAGCTCAATAATGTCAATAGGTTTGGCATCTTTGAGTTTTTGTCATTCTTGCAGCACCTATTAAATCCGGTAACTTGCGAATAAGATTATATGATTTTGAATTCTTTGTGATATAGGATTTGTGTTTCATTGTATTTTCTTCCTTCCTTTACTTTTGTTTCTTCCCAAAAAAGTTATCCTCTGTGTTAGATCCATTCGTATCTTAGTCATCATTGCCACTAACCTCTTGCTTCCATATCAGAATCGCCTTCATGACGTTTGATTTCATATTCTCCATCTGTATCTTCTTCATTATCAAAGTCGACCTGTAAGTTGGCTTGGACTATCTTCAAACAATATCTATTCAAAACAATTTGTTAAGGAGTAGCTCCTTAACATCTTAGGATCCTCCAGATCATATTTTTTACTACAACTTGTCATTATCAGCGAATTTTAGACTTAAAGCGTATAATATGATTGTGTCTAATAAAAAATATAAGTAGTAGTAGTATGAATGAATAGTAATTACAAAAATAACTAATATATAACAAATTAATAAAATAGATTTTGGTATGAGCGCGGTGTATCATTTCCGTTGAATCAAGCCGCGCCCGATGGAAGGTTAAATAAACTGGATGATATTGTACTTTTATTTACATATTTTTTCATTAATGTCATAATGTCGCATAAATGTTCATCAAATAGTCCTGCAGCTTTCAGATTATTATTTTAGTAATATTATTTGTCCTGTATCATAGACGATGAAATAAATCAACATGAATGAATAAATGACGAATAAATTATACTTCTCACAACATCCTGAACTCTTATAAAACATCGTATGTAAAAACAATTTCTACTACAACATTTTTTGCGTGTAGTAATTACCATTTTATATTCGTGTTTGTTGTTAGAGTTTACAGAACTGAAGAGGTTCTGTTTACGTATCTATCAAAAATAATTTGCAATTGAAATTTCTTAATATACTGACGGTGGATAGAATTAGTTATAATTTGGTTTGCTAATTATTTATTTGCATTAAACCGTTGTTCGTATGTATCTGAAAGATAAAAACAACATATTAATGCAATAACTACAAGAAACTTGCACAATATCCCGGTTATTTTTAGCTGCCTCGACCGTTTAACAAATAAAATTTATAGTTTATAAATTTTTAGACCTACCTACCTTTTAGAATATTTTTGTAATGGTTTGTGAATTTATATATATATATATATATATATATATATATATATATATATATATATATATATATATATATATATATATATATATATATATATATATATATATATCCTGTACTGATCCTTTCCCAAGTTAATATTCTCCTTTTCTAACTTGGCTACACCGTACTGAGGACGACCAATAGTCAGAAATACGTATATACGGTTGCCTTCCATCGATATACCATTTTTGGTTTTCTGTTTTGCGAGACATGCCATTACTTTTTACTTCGGTCATTCAGGTTGGCAAATTAAAAAAAGAAGTCGACTACTTCATTAGTTTAATTGAAGACGTTTCGCCTTATATTTCTAAGGCTTCATCAGTTCTCTAAAATAACAATAGATGAAAAAGAGTTTATAAGATATACAGGTGTTAATAGTTTATAACTTAAAACTCAATATGTAGTATATTCTCGATGTTTATATATGTACTGATTCTTTATATATGTATGTACTGTATAATTTACTCAATAATAAAAACCAACTTAACAAAACAAAAAAAAACAAATTCATATTCGAAGAAGAAGATTTAGGTATTTAAAACGGACGTTTGACTTCATTTAGAGATGTTGCTCCAACGAAGACAAACAAAGCACTGATGTGTTCGTAGTTCTCTGGCACTGATTTAAATCAGAGATATATGATTAATATCGCTTTTTATTATAAAACTAACAATATTGCGTGTTGTAATCACAGGACTTTACAAACACAACCTGTTAATCTTAACTAAAATAATTTACAATCTGAAAAACACGTTCTGTGGCTTGGAAATTTTAATCCTTTTTAAGAAAGTTGAGGGCTTATAATATATTGACCCTCTCCTTTTTGGAAATTGTAAACTATAAATTTTGTACCTGTAGATATTACATACTTACATCAATTGATGATTAAAATGACTACACGACAAGAATTGAAATAAATTGGTATGTTTAAAAATTTTAAAGTAAGTAATAAGTCGCATCCCGACTATTCTTAGAAATCCATCGATTACTTACTCAATTATGTAGTATTATATATATATATATATATATATATATATATATATATATATAATACTACATAATTGAGTAAGTATATATATATATATATATATATATATATATATATATATATATATATATATTTATATATATACATATACATATATATAGTATTTTTATCTGTCTCTAGTACTAATCGACCATAATATTAAAATTGTATTCATTATAATACGGTAATTGTACCTATAAAAGAATAAATTAAGTCAAACATTACCTGACCTTGCATTGTTTACGCTATTGAAATTGCTATAAATTATGATATTGCGTGATGATTGTACATTGCCCAAAGGAAGTATAACTATGTAAATTTTTTATAGAAAATGAGTCATTCGTATTTATTGCATGACGTTTTATATTAAAATACTTGATTAATGTTTTTCTCGTAATTATGAACTTGCGTATGTATTGTGTATATAAAAATTAAAATCCTCTTTTTTGATAATAAAAAGTTTTGTCGCCATCAGTGGAGGTTGGCAACAATTTCACTGTTAAAACGGCACAAAACAATTGGTTTCTCAGAAGCGTATGTGATTCAGCCAGGAATATTGTCTACGTCCAAATCCTCTGCGGTACTCTATATCTTTCATTCTGTGATTTGTTTTTGGAGCTCTGCTGTCGAGAGATAAGTTAGCGTCTGCGATCTTTTTCATCTAGATTAAGATTCACCGAGGATATTCTAAGTACCCGTTGGTATATACACATTTCAAATGACTCAAGATGGTTCATTGTACCGATTTTCATGGTCCGAGCCTCTACTCCTAACAACAAGCCATAATCACTTAAACTTAAAAAGGGGTAATTTCCGGGAGTTCTATAAAATCTATTAATTCTAACGTAGGTACAAAAATAAGAATAAAATATATTCTATATCCCCGCCTGGATCCCGCGAGAGTGAATTTCCCCGGCGGACGTCTGTAAAAGAAAAATTATTATTACTAACAGAAAATGAAATACGCGAATTCGATCGCACGCAGACTTATACTCGCTTCCACTTCAGTCCAGCGGAAGCGCCAAACGCTCTCGCAATCAAAATATTCGATTGTGCAGATCCACGTTATACTCTGAGTCAGAGTTGACGGTAACGTTCAATCCACTATACCCACGAGTTCAGCTTGATTAAGGACAGAGCATAATCCTCACTGCGGAAGTCTTTCTGTCCGAGTTGGCTTGCAGATTCAATGCACTAGCGAGCCAGGGAGCCTAGAGCGTTAGCCAATCAGATAAGACTGATTTAACTCCACCAGCCGCTCGCTTTAAATAGCCGCTCTGGATCCCACCTCGTCGTCTTGTCGTGGAAATGGATGCGTGATTATCGACACTCCCACGGTTCGAACTGTTGAACGCTGTTGCTGTAGGACGTTCAGCACATCGTTACAACCTAACAGTAAGTAATTCGACTAAATTAATAAATTCATAGTTATATGCAATAAATGCATGTTATGTGCAAAGATACGGTTTGAATTACTTAAGTTTGTAGTACTTGCATAAATAACCGCAAAACCAAACACTGGTTGGGTTTACACTGATGAAACCGTACTTAAAAGAATTAAATTATACGGCAGTATGCCGATGAAATTGGATTACCAACCGGAAACATAAATCCCTACCCGAAAAAAATATTTCAGAAGACCATTAATAAAGGATGTGAAAGACAGGTTGAGTTGATGTGATTGAAATTAATATGAGGTGGGTAGTTAGTTTTCGTTCATTCCTTCCTAAATTCACGAAAACAAACCACCCACCTCATATTAATTTTAGCCGGATTAACTCATCCAGTCTTTCCTGTCCTTCATTAATGGTCTTCTTCTTTTTCTCAATGTTTTAAACAGTTTAACTTACATTTTCAACATTCAATTGCCATTACATTTCTCATAAAATCTTCTCATTACAATCATATCATTTCACAAAACAATAGATAATTTTCTTTCCATTCAGAATCTCTTACACAATTAATGATTTTATAATTTTACACTTTACATTATCAACTTTGACTATAATTTTCATAATATTTCTATCCCTACCACATTTTATCTTATCCCCCTTCCAATTAAAAACTTTCTCTTAACATCAATAATCTTAGAACTCCCTTACATTTTCATCGCATTCAAATAATCTTTATTTTACAATTACAATTTAAATTCCCCTAAGACATATACAACCAACCCTACAGTTGACCTTCAAAACCAATATATTTTCCTTTTTACTTTTTTTATCATCAACATTACTTTATTCACATACAATTAACTATAATTACTACAGCGCATATGGACACTACAGGACTGATCAATTTAATTTTATAGTTAATTCATAAAATATAATATTCATAAAATATTATAGTTAATTCATAAAATATAAACAAATTAAATAAAAATAAAAATAATAATAACTACTGTTTTAATTTTAATAAACTATTTTTAGAAATAGTTTCTAAAAAAGCTCTATGCAGCAGAGCCCTTTCGATGGAAACCTAGAGTTTTCCAGGCCCTTTTGCTCGTGTCGGGAAGAGGTTGGGTGTGGCTCTTTCAGAATTTATATACCTTTAATAGTTTACATCCTTTAATAGTTTACCCTCGTAAGGAAACGAGCTCAGACAAAGAAATAAAATAAAATGTTTAAAACAAAGCTAATCTTTATTATTTTGTAACTAACAAAAAGTTATTAAAAGATTCTAGGAGAATTACTAGGTCTTCCCGGGAAAGAAATAAACAGTCTATGTTTAGGTATTAAATTACAAATGAGACGCGCTCATACGAAACTAAACTTAAAATCATGTAGTAAGAAAACAAAAATTTTATATCTTGGCATTAGATTATGAATGAGACATACGTATATGGAAATAAAATCACACTTTATCTCAAATTTCGAAATTCGTTCAGATAAAAAAATTCTATTATATTATATGGAAGAATTCTATTATATTATATAATATTCTATTAAATAGAAGATATTTTATTATATTATGTACATATTTATGTAATTAAAAGACCAATAATAAATCACGTCACTGTTATTTACTTCATAGATAATCTTTACTGTTCAATAAAAAAAAATATAAAATTGGTACAACCTGAATTATCCAAATGCTTGTGTGACTTATAGAGAGGATATAATTTTTACCAACTAGGTACTCAGGCTGGGATTTCAGAACGTTGAATCTATCGGCAGCAGAAACCTAATATCCACCATAAAAATCTATAGGATGGGGTGCAACAAAGCAAACTGGATATTCCACAAAAGGCACTTATACCAAATAACGGTAATCCTGCCAATTGCTGAAGGTGCCATGGAATGGCGGCCAACTATACATTCTGGTTTCAGAACACATACCAGATATCCATAGCTATGTAGATAACCTCGGGCCAATAAACACAGTTCTGGCAACTGTTAGTGCTCCCGGTAGGGGTCTAAAATAAATATTTATTTGAAATATAAAAGAAAAAAGGAATTTTTCGGCTTACCTCGTCAAGAGACCACTCAAACAAGATTTCGTCCTGTATGCTGAACGTTCAAAAAGATAAACGAAAGATAAATAAACGCGGAGGTTAGCAGCGCCCGGTAACTCTCGCTTTTGGGGCCAAAGTCGGAACTATTATGAAATGCAGTTGGATCCTTGAGGTAATACAGGTGCTTCCACGCTCAGCAGATAGATGGCGTGAGCAACATTAATTTGAATATTTACCAGAAATCATAATAATAAATTTTTGAAACTTTGAAAAATAATTTAAAGCTTTTGAGACGGTTACAACCCAACCACTGTTTTTGCGGTTATTTACGCAAGTACTACAAAAGTAAGTAATCTAAACTACATATCTATTTGCATATAACAGTCAAAATTTTGTATTAATAATTTGGTGGGATTAGTTGCTTTTAGGTTCACTGACGAAGGACTGACTAGTCAGAAAACGTTCTGAACTTTTAATCCATTTGAATTTTTAAATTTAATTTTTAATTAAATATATCACTTTCAACAGAAGTATTTTTCTTCGATGTTTTTTACGTAATCACTTGTTTTGAGGCTAAGGTTGCTTAGCACAGTCTTCATCTTAAAGAAAATTGTTCTTACCATTTCTAGGCTTGTTTAAGTCAGGGCCTAGGTTGTCTGTTATCCAACAGCTAAAGTATTTGAATGTCGTTACTTTTCTATTGGCTGTGGCTGCAAGTTAAGATTTCGACCCATGAACATAAGATAACAGATATCTAAATTACAAATCAAATCGCAACATCCATATTAAAAAGGAAATCATTAAATCCTTATAAGATAGAGCCAAAGTTACTTGTTCTAACGAAAATTCGTTCTTAGAGGAAAAATATTTCTTAAAAATGATTATCCCCTGTCGAAGGAATTTTCAAAAATAGACCGAATTGAACAGAAAAACAGAGAACGGGATCCTATAAGATTTACAAGAAATAATACAAGGAAAATAACAATACCGTATAAAAAGGATTAACGGAAAAACTTAAAACGATAGGAAATAAATTCAACATTTCAACAACATTTAAAACAACAAACACATTGAGATCTATTTGATCTAAAACTAAACCAAACAATGAACAAGAAAGAACAAAGAATTGTGTTTATAAAATACCTTTTCAATGCGAACATTTTTATGTAGGTGAAACATCTTAAATGTTACATTAAGCGAAGATTATATAACGGACTCGCCTCGTCGCGTAAATGGACTCTTTCAACTGTTTACTTCAACTGCGCACCACAAAAGCGTTCGTAAATAGCTTCCGTAACGTAAACGTTGGCCTGTGCAGTTTATTATAGACAAAAAGTAACACAAAGATCAAGAAGATCGACTTAAAATTCGCGAAACAAAAGAACGATAATGGGACCAAAACAAAATTATCGATAGTGAATATAGTAAGTTAATAAATCACGAAATTTCCGAGATAATGGAAAAATAAAATATATTAATACCTACTTAAAATCCAGGAGAATAAAAGGTTATATTTAAAAGGATGTTAATCATAAGATCAGAAGTATTTGCCCAAACTTTTGGACCTCTTCCGGAATATTTTGTCAACGGCTTCTGATATGAAAAACGAAACATTAGAAACTATTTGATTTCCTTATGTATGACTACTTCGTTAGAGACATATCAAAAAAACTTTAAGGAGCTGATGTATGGTCACTAGTAAACGTTATTAGTGTTTAGTGTTTTTAATCCCATATCTAATAGTCACGTTTTGAGGAAATGAATGAAAAAATGGAAATTTTCCAAACTGTATAAAAACCGAAACTAGGATACCTTGTTCATATAATCAAACTAATTAGGAAAAAATACTTAACCGAAGAGGATCTTACAGGAAAATATTATAAGTATAAAATATGAGAACTCGGTTCCTTATAGACAGTATAAATATTTTCTGTCTTGCTGTTAGTAAATTGCAATATTAAATAATTTACGAGCAAACAAAGAACATGTCGTAGATAGGCACTGTGTGATGACTGTTTAATTTTTACAACAAATATAAATAATTTTTGACATTTTAGTAAATCAATCCTACAAATCGTTTCACACACATGTAAGATTTCGTCAATCAAAACATCAAAAATGAGATTTATTCAAAGAAAGCAAATGTCGTCAGTTCCAGATAAATCTCCCCTTTATTTTATAAACATTTCACTTGCGCAAGTGCTAATTTTAAAAAGATTGCTTCTAAAAATATCATATATCAAACAACATCGCTAATTTGCCAGTAATAGCAATCACACATAGTTTTGTTGTTAAAAATAGCTTCTGAAAGTTTGTTAAACTGCCAACCTCGTTCTAACAATTCATCATAAATTTATTTAACATGATATTATTGGAAGTCGTCCAAACTATGTCCATTGAAAATAAAATACTGTTATATACAAATAGTTGCACTGTGAAGAAAATAATTAGGTCATTTGCTATCGAAGATAGAAAATAAAATGTGATTTTGATTGTGCTGCTTTTTGCCTTTTGATTTATTTTTATTAAGAGTACTAGGAATATTTAAGTAAATTTCTAGCATGGCTTCAGGTTTATACACCGCACCGTTTGTTTTATTAATATGTATAAATATTTTAAACTGGACAATTTTGATGTCAAAATATGATGAGCGTAAACAGGGTAAACTGTTTTACTTAAATATTTAAAAATGATTTTTGATCATTTAACACCGTCCGTATTCTTTTGTGATATTTTGCAGCAATTTTAAATACTTTAAAGTACATACAATTATAGTAACAAATATCTAGCTATCATCAGAAGCATGTGACCGTGGCACGGGAAAATTTATTTATTTCTATATTCTACGCCACTGGCACTGGCTGAAGTTTATTATTACTATAGTCTGGCAAATATTAAATAAAATTAGTCATCCGAAATCACGCACTTAAGTGGTAAAATGTAGCCGAAATCACGTGACCATCATGATTTCTACGAAATTCTGGTCACTTTATATGTATATATATATATATATATATATATATATATATATATATATATATATATTATTGTGATATTTAAAGTCTTGGTGCGCCAAGCAATAATTAGCTAATTAATTTTTTTGATTAATTAAAATTATTTAAATGATATGATTATGACTTTATCACAATTTTTAATTCTTTTATCTCAGGGTTAAATTCGTGCTTCAATATCTATGCTATTACATGTGAAAGGTAAGGTCCAGAGAATACCGGAATAATAAAAAACACATATGATCTAACACTATATATTGAAATAAAAATAATGAAATAATTCACACTCAAACGTTTTCAATAAACAAATCTCATATAAGGATTCTCAAAATTTTGTTCTCCGTACGTGAACAATCAAAATTAATGGTACAAACAATATTAATTGAAAACTCAAAATCCCAAACTATTCTAACTCTCCTAATCAAATATTTATATCCTTTCTAAATTACGTGTAAAAATTGTGTTATCAATAAAAGAAAAAAACTGCAGAAAACAAAAATATCTCTCTCTGATGATGAGTGGTCCAAATCCTTGTTCCTTGTAGACTGTATTATCTCCTCTCAACCGCTCCCTATGTAATCAGCAATCTTACAACAGATTGTTGCAAGTATATCGTCCTTAATGATCTCCTTCAAAAGCAACAATCATTCAAATTATGATAGCCTTTCTCCTCTCGATAAACTGAATCTCTCGTTGGCCCGAGTGAAAAATGACTCTTGGAATATCTTCTCTTTACGATAAACTGAATCTCTCGTTGGCCTGAACAGTGACTCTTGGAATATAAGTAGGAAAATATGACTTACAATATTTTGCTGCTTCAGCTTCTGTCGGATACACTAACTCCACAAAAACTCACTAACATTCAACACTACTGCTTGCTACTTCTTGGGAACCACCAGAGAACAATCCCTGTTCGTCTTACAGACTTGGAAAACCAACTGATTCTCCTTTCTCTCTCCTCAATCTCGCTAAACTTTTTCCTACATACTTATCCCACCTTTTTCAATCTCCGCCAATCAAAACTCGTCACAATTCCCCCATTTTTTCATTTCGATAACAAACAAATTTTTACCTATAATTATAAAATTTCCTAAAACTTATTTACAAATAATATTTTCTATAATTCTTAAAAACTAACAAAAACCTCTTTCTAAAATCTCTTCTATTTGTCTCTAATCACTGCATTAATGTATTTTGGAAAACCCGTTTCAATTGTCTTTGGATTTCACTTAAAATTATGCGGGTCACTCAAGTATAACAAAGAAATAATTTATGTATAGCTTACATTTTGTTTAGTACAGGTAATCCAAGAATTTAATAACTTTCCTTCTTTGAAATGTTTGTTGTTTATTATCTTACTTATCTGAATTATTTTAATGTTTTTGAACTTTGAAATATTTTAATCAACCCAATATTTTTCTCGATTTTGCATATCATAACAATATATATATATATATATATATATATATATATATATATATATATATATATATATATATATTATCGACTATATACGTAAAGATGTAAAATACTCAAATTAGTATATTCTTTTTATTTCAAAAGGATATTCAATTATTTAATCGGTCAATAGAAACAGTACTAGCAACCACAGATGCTTGTTTGGTCTGTATGTATATCTTCTAAAAACATGCCAAAACGTCTTTATTTGGAAGAAGTTATACATCGAATCATGCATTATATGAATTATATTGTTACAAATACAATATACCCCGCAATTGATTCTACGTATAGCGTTTATGGGAGTAAAGAGAATGAAACTTAATTATAAAAATTCGAAGTTTATTCATGAGAACAATTTATTTCAACTGCGTCACATACCGAGATCTATTTAATAACGGAATTAATCAGTATCCTGACATTATGTCGACATGTTGTAACAAAATTTATCTTGCTCCACTTTGGTCGCTACTGTAACGAATATAGTAGGCAGATCCCTTGGAACTATGTCCCTGATGTTATAAGATCTGTAGAGTAGTGTGAAGATAAGTTTGAAACTAAATTAAAATAAGAGTTGAAACTGAAAGCAGTTCGGCTAGCTGGGTATGCTTGAGACTGGCCAGTTGATACTCAAGGTAGGGTTAGGCCTATTTGCATGCCCTGAGAAAGCAGTAAAGAATAGGAAAGATGTATATTACCTAAGAAAATATAAGAATAACCAAAACGAACTAAGGGTTAGTACTGACAACAGGAATATATGAGAGAAGAATGATTTGGGCGCCAGGGAAGATGTTTATTGGACTCTTAGTCTAACAAACACTTCACCTAGTGACTTTATTGCTGCTGCTAACTATGTTTTCTGTAACTAGATATAACTTTATTAAAAAAAAAGGTTGTTTAATAAAACAGATTATTACTTATAACCCAATTTAATAATAATAAAATAAAAAAACCTGTAAACCGTAATGTACAATTTAACTTAAATACCCTATCATACAAAAAACCTATTGATCCCTATTTACAATATATTTACACCCTCTAATATGCTAGAAAAGTAGGAACTTTTATTATGAAGTTTTATTCATTAATTAAAACAAAATTTACTACAACCAACCTATTTATATATTAAAACAATTATTACCCTTCCCTATATTTAACACAATGTATCAGTTCGACAATTTCTAAGTTGATTCCAATCAGATAACCTGTAGATATATTTCAATTGGTCTGTTCAGAAAGGAACAGATCCAAGATGAATCAGTGACGTTACCAGTAGGGCTGTAAAAATACAAAATGGACCTTTGTGCACAAATGACCTTACAAAGTGTATTAATATCCACCCCTACCCTGTTATTACTAATACATATATATATATATATATATATATATATATATATATATATATATATATATATATATATATTTAAAATGTTTAATGACACAAAAAAAATAAGCAAATGATGTTAAGAAAAAATTGAATGTAATATATATAATGATACGCAAATATGAATTATGAAAATTGACTAGAATTATTTTTAAGTTTTGGTTCGTTCACTCACTAGTTCAAGTTTAAACAATATTTAAGTAACTTATTTTTAAGATATTACAAAAACAGTAAAAAAAAAACTGTCTACTCTCAAGTCGAGAAGGTTCTTCTTCCGGACGCCTTACGCCGCCGGGACTCGTTCGGGTGAAAGCTGTAAGCCCACTGTTCTAGCACCAAACTGAACCGCTATTCCAATATTCGGGAAAAACCAAAAAAAAAACTCCAAACTAAACTCAACTGAAAGCTATTACACCAAATCCAAAATAATGTTTATTGTATTGACTTTATGTTCTTTCTTCCTCCAACGACTAAAATAAAATCAAAGAAGCTCTCATTAGCTTTATTCAGAGTTGATAAACAACAAGGCGGTTAGGACAAGAAAAACTAGTCAGAAGATGATAATTAGTGAAGGTTTCGTACACTTTTTGTGACCTTGGAAAATTAATCGAAAACTATGTATTTAAAAAAAATGTTGGGAATTTACTATGAATATTTCACTGAAGAACTAAAATTTAACTTATCACGAATATATTATAGGCAAATAGTAATGAAGGATCTCCTTACATTACCGAATTGCTTGGATATTGATGAGAACGTGTACTTAGGAGAATTTCTAACAGAAAGAATTCTGAACGTGATTTGACTAATATAATTAAGGTAAAATTATTGAATAAATGATTTTAATATGAAACTAATAATGGTTAAAAAAAATGATGTACTTTAATTAAAATGAAACTCACCCAACGCAACAATATTTCAACAATTGAACCAAAATCTTCTTTTTCCAAAACTTCTAATATAAAAAAAAACGCCTTCTTCAACTTAATATCACCTCTGAATAACTTAAAATTTCTTTTCTGATAACTTGAACCTCGTGGTTGGTCGCTGGAGTATCAACCAATCGTTCTCTGCCTCGGTCAATGGTTCGATATCAAGTGAGTTCTTACACTTTTAAAATCGTCGGCTTCCGTCAGTTCCAAGCTAAGCGGAAGCGACAGGTAAGCAGTTTGACCAATTGATAAACAATTGATAATACGATTACATGTATAGTTGGTTGCATACCTTACAGGCAGAATTAAGTTATTTTAAATTTCTCAGTAACGATAAAGTAATCTTATCGTTACAATGTGTTTACACAGCAAAATAAAGACACAACAGATGAATCAACAGCTGAATCAGCAGATTGCTGCAACTACACAATAAAGGAAATACTTTTAAAACGTTTAGGAAAAACGTTTAACTTGCATGGCTTGTAGCAGGAATGATGGCACAGCCCAACAAAATGAAAACATAATCGGGTGCTTTAGAAATAACGAATTTTAAATATTTTTGATGCTCTGATTTCAAAAATTACTTTTCTTACATTGTAGTTTTCTTTTTAAATCGATTGTATAATTTTAAATTTACTCTAAATGATATATAGACACCAATCGAATATAATAAACGTCCGCACCAAAAGAGGAGCAAATGCGGATTCTGATCACTACTGAGTCGAAATTAGGGTCAGAATTTTAAACTTTTAAGAAAGGAAATAGGAAAAACATCAACGATACAATGTAGAAGACGCAAAAATACAAACAAAAATAAAGAATATAACAAAATATAAACATCAAGCTACAAAACAGACTATAACATGAAAACATAAATGAAGAGTGAGAAGGGTGCAGAAACATCATGAACGAAGCAGCTGAAGAATTACTAGGCGTTGAAGGTAAATAAAGAAGAACGAATGACTGTTTTGACGAAGAATACCAGATTATAAGAAATAAAAAATAGTACATACTTACTGATGCTGTAACAATTTATCATTTTGCTTATTGGGGGTTAAAAGAGGGACAGAACAATTACTGGGCTTGGAGATAGGGTAAGCAAATAAATTAAAACGTTTCCGAACGGCTACTCGTTTTTTGGTTGGAGAACTGAGTCGTGGATGAGGATTCCTTTATATGGAGAGGACTGGGAGGACTAACTACCAAAAAGAAATAAAAAAATACTTACAGAGATGTCCTGGGCAACACTACACAAGATTTCTAAACTATTTAAAATAGGACGCCGTTTAAAAAAATCCTCTTGTTGTTTGGAAAGGAAGGCTTTTCTTTCCTAAAAAATTTCAAGGAATATCTTTAAAAAAAAATAATTTTTAAACTTCTGTTTTAAAGAGAAACGTTACATATTTATTTTTATTTCACATAAACAGTTAATATAAATAAAAATATCTAAATTTATCAACAAACCTTATATTGAGTTGAACCTTCTAACTAAACATAATTAAACCTATGGTTATGAACCAAATGACAGAAACGATGTACTAACTGCCATATATCAAAATGAAATACTAAACTTTTCTGAATTATTAATTAATTATCAAGGTTAATTTTATTTAAAAGAAAACTAAAATATGACAATTAGCTGATCCATAAAACTTTCTAACTAATCTAATCAAAAAAGTTTGTTACCTTAGATTTGAATACAAAAACACACTGCCCGACAGAAACTTCAAACGATCTCGATCCGACACATGGAAGACACAAAATGGATGCTGACAAAAACACCAAAACCTGGGCCTCAGGTTATCCTGGATGATAACTATATGATTTTTTAAAACTCGACTGTTTATTTTTCACTCAAAACCATGTAGGCCCACTTGGGGCTTAGCCCACTGACTTTATCAAAATCCCTTGACACGGAATACAGCAACAAACCGGTGATTATTTCACTTTACAAAGACTACCACATAGCATTTTGTTACTAATAAATAAAATTAACTCATACTACCGAAATCTTAATAGAATGCAGCAATATTTTTTAAATACCACATTGAAGGAATAGAGTGGTTTAAAAAAGAAGACAAGCATTATAAAAGAGCTCCTCTCATATACCCTATAATGACTTAAAATTACTAACAATGTCTTCAATAAATGGTTATTTGTTTATTAACATCTTAATTACATAACCCCTCAAAAAATCCCTTTTGCGTACAATAACAAAAAAAAAACAACGTGCATGTAGGTTAAATACTAATCATCATCGTTCTTCCCTCAGTAGCGTATGTACCGAGACATTATAAATGAAATAGAATGCTTAAATAATCATCAAATGGTTTTAAGTCTCAGTCATAAGGAAGATTGGTGGAGGTGCCGCAAAGCTCCAAGAAATTGTTGTCTAATGGTTCTTTATTGGTCATTTCCACAAATGTGGGGAGAAACTAAACAAGCAGCTAAATATCTTTCTTTAACATAGGATAACTAGGAGTAACTTCCAAGGTGATACTTGCTACGAGTCAGAGAGTAAAATTTCGACACACAGAGTAAAAATTTAACGTAAAAATTTTAGTGTAGAGTAAAAATTAAACGAAGTTAAAATTATTTCTTTATATTGTTCTGAAGCTATTTTCTTGTGGCATTTTAATGCAATTACTATTTTAATATTAGTATTTTATTTGAAAAGCTCTTTCTCAAATGGAATAATGCAGCCATTACTTTATTACACAAGCAAGGAGACATAACATATTTAAAAAAACTACCGTTCTATTAGTTTGCTTTCATACATATATAAACTTTTAAGAGAGAGAAACAGATGGAAAGAGCTGAGAGAGACCTATGTCCAGCAGTGGACGCACAGGTTGATGATGATCATGATGACTGTTTTAGTTGGGAATAAGCCACAACTTAAGTTTAAAATAAGTTTATCTTTGACATTTCGATTTTGACTTCGAAAAGTGTTTTTAAAAATCGTTTGAGAACAATTTCTAAAGTGGAAATCGAAACTTGGCTTAAAACGTGGGGCAGGAAAACGTAAATTGTGGCTTATTACCAATTAAAATACTAAATATTCTTTGTTCTTACTTTATTCTATTATTATATATTTATATTTTATGGTTCATTATTTACACTTATAATTTTAGTTGTTTTAAAAAACTATAGAGATGAAGAAAATATGTTAATAAAATGCTAAAAATAATTTACATTGTTAATATTTAGCATCTCTCAAAATAACCGAATATAATTTTGCCACAATAAACAAAAATATATAAAACGTTCGGTTCGTGATATAAAACGTTGTGGTCAAACATGTTCTTTTAAATTACTTTTAATTAAATTACATTCATTTGCTAAAGTAAATAAGAACAAGTAATTCCCATCTCATCCTAGCTAGACTCTTTGTTACTATTACACCGACAGACAAATAAACAAAACCGGACAAAAAGTACTTTTGTTCCATAAAATTCAATTATATGTTCTGAAACACAAAGCCATCTATCTATATATGTTCTGAAACACTACGTGACAACAGACGGGACTAATTACACACAAGTGGAATTCTGTTTAAACATCCCAAAGGGCACTAGAAATTCCCATCTAGTATGCAGGAGAGTTGCCATAGGTGACGAAGTTTTCATTCACCTATTCTCAATACGAACTGAAATTACGTGTTAGTGATGGTGTACTTAATCATAACACAAATAACTTTCTGTTTTTCCGTTCTCGATAACAGAATAATATAGATTCCTACGTTCTTTTGGCAATATATAATATATTCTTTTCATAAAATGTTTTTTATTTCAGTACATAACATGGAAAATTTTAGCCATGGAAAATTATAAACAACAGGACTACTATCACACATTTTTTCAACTCTTTCGATCAGAAATATCTACAGATATTTCTAAAGAAGCGTTAGAAAATGTGATTCTGAAACTGTTTTGTTGTGGCATGTTTAAGATAAATATTGTTTTATGTGGGATTAAAATCATAATTGATTATAATCATAATTACATTTTACTAGCAACATGCTAGTCAGTTTGGACATTACCAGCCTATTCATTAATTTGCCTGGAAAAAGCCTTATAAGTAATTAGAACTAAACTAGAGAGGAAACACTGACAACAAAATCAAAACTTAATGTATCAGCTATAATGGAGCTATGAATGCTGTGCACTGACAACGCCTATTTTCAATTAGACAACGATTTTTATACACAACATTTTGGATTACACAACACATTCATCTTATCTTCATTATAAGCAGATACTTTCTTGCAAGAATTTGAGCAAAACTTTATGGCCAAAAACCCAAAGTGGTGTAGATATCGGGAAAGTTGCATCAATAGTCATGAAAGAAACAGCCAGCAAAAAGACTAAAATCAAAGAAGCAGCCCTCATTTTACTAAATAAAGAAAAATATATAGCAAACTCGTCAATAGAACGTAGCAGGCTTTGGTTACCAATAGGCCTTTTTATCGTGTGAAGAGCTCATACGCAGCCGCCATTTTGAAACAATAGTTTTGTACTGTTTTGATCAAGAGAGGTTAGACACCATCATTACTTGTCAGAGATAAGTTCTTTGATACTTGTCTACTTTGTTACTTGTTTGTTTCTTGTTTACACTACGAATAATATACCATATAGTCCACGTATAAGGAATAAATTAATTTTTAGCGTTATTATGTACTATGTGAAAAAAAACCTGAAACAAGTCAATTTTTATTCTTAAATTGATAATTTACAGTATGAAAATATTATCCCCCTCTAGCACCGCCTTTGAATTATAAGCACCTCCTCGAATATTTTAAATAACAAAGGGGGTAGTGTGGCACCTTGTTAGAAAGGGATTTTAGTCCTCTGTTGAACAATATAAAAGTTTTTTAAGTTTGTGCAATCATAAGTAAGAAA
This sequence comes from Diabrotica undecimpunctata, assembly GCF_040954645.1. Classification (NCBI taxonomy): domain Eukaryota; kingdom Metazoa; phylum Arthropoda; class Insecta; order Coleoptera; family Chrysomelidae; genus Diabrotica; species Diabrotica undecimpunctata. Next base: position 127,058,083 of record NC_092806.1, read on the forward strand.
ATTTATTTTTACAATTAAATTAAATTTTTAACTTGACTACCATTATTCACTTCTTGACAATAACCGAGGCGATTTTGGAATTCTCGTACAACATTTTGTATGACCTCGGGGGTTATTTTGTTAATTTCTTCCGTTATCCTAACTTTTGAATCAGCAATACTGTTTGGTCTATTAAAGACCATTTTAATAGATCACATAGCGTAGTAAAGTATATACTTTACATTTTAAATAACCCCATAAGAAGTAATCGAGAGAAGTCAAATCGGGGGATCTAACCGGCCATTCGATCGTTCCACGTCTTCCAATCTACCTATTGGGAAAAACCTCGTTTAAATAATTTCTAACTAAACGTGCAAAATGCAGAGGAGCTCCGTCTTGTTGGTAGTAAATAGATCGATCTATCTTATTTGGATGATTAACATAGGAAAAAAATCTTCGTAATGTAGGCACTAAAAAGTTAATCAAAAAATCTAGATAAACCTCACCATCAACTGTGCCCTCAAAAAAATAAGGGCCAATAATGTTATTGTTAATGATATCAGCCCAAACGTTAACTTTTTTAGGATATAGATAAAAGGTATCAATGATTACGTTTTTTTCTGCGTTTACCAACCCTGTATGTAGACGTTTGTTATAAAATTTATGCTATCAATAATTTTTAAATGTACTATAGCACACTATTGTTTTTAAAGAAATTTTTTGCTTTGGAAAATTTATAATACTATGTATTGCCTTTAAATGATTTATACAGCGTGTATCCCTCCTACGTACTCTATAACGACACCGCTTCGTTGTACCTTTTCGTACAGATATCATTATAATAATCGATTAAAAAAAATTTGCTAATTGAGGCACTTTATTTTTTAGTTTCGTATTTTTTGTTTTTTGTTTGTTTACAACAAACAAACAGAAACAAATTGTGATGAAAATGCCTATACTGAAAGAAGTCAGCAATAAGAATTTTCTTTTTCTAGTGCTGACTCCACTAATGAAAGTTAGTTAACCATTGCAAATTTGCCCCTATCTTCTGGTTTTCTTAAAATTTCTTAAAAGTGCCTATGCGGGTTTATTGGGTTGTATTTGTCTGTCTGTGGTTTAAATTTCAAGTCAGCCAATAAATTTTTTATGTTTCAACAATTTTTATCTTTAATTTTGGACTTTGGAACGGGATAATTCATTTGAAAGATCAGAAAGGATGTAAAAAGAACAAACATCTTTGTTTTATAAAACTGTTTTTACTTGTTACGTTGTTTTCGTTTTAACGCATGCGATTTCAGCGAGTTTTTGCAGAAAAATTACATCATCTGTATACGCCACTGGTCATGATTATTTTTTGCTTTCGAACGTAATCGGTGAAAGCAAACTGCCGCTAAAAAATGTAATAACACGTAATTTATTCCGGACTTGAAGCAACGACCCGGTCGGTAAAGCAGTTAGCAGAAAGTGAAATAAATTTATAAGCTTACCATAACCTCAAATTGCTTTGACCTCAAAACTAGTGGAACGTATACAAATTACGGCTGCATTCGACTTGATCACGATATGGATTTATAAGGTAGATATTTTACATGAGCAACTTTTATTTTAAGGGTTGAAAATAATATACTGTATAGGTACATATAACTTCCGGAGTTTATTCACTGTATAAACGTTGTTTTACATGACATTTTATCTTTCTTTTGACTATTTTTTCTAATAAAATTGAATTAAATTAAACAATATGGACAAAAGATGAATATGAAAAAGAATAAATATGATAATATCAAAGGGAGCCAATACAGAACTAAACATATAGTTCATCATCATCCAGCCAATCATTTATCACGTCCTATCACTATCACTGCTGGACATAGGCCTCCCTTAAACTTTTCCATTCCTTACGATTTTGTGCTCTTTGTTGCCAATTTTTGGTGATATGCCTAATGTCATCAGCCAACGTGTAGGTGGTCTTACTCAACTACGTTTGTCTGCTCTTGGCCTCCAATTTGTAATTTTGATCGTCCATCGTAAGTCATGCATTCTCGCTACATGGCCTGCCCAGTTCCATTTCAGTTTTCAGTTCCGCTATGCATTCCACAACATCAGCAATACTCGTCCTTCTTCGCAGATCTTCGTTTCTTATTCGGTCCTGCAACGTCACTCCCAGCATCGACCGTTCCATTCGTCTCTGTACCACTCTCAATTTCGAAGCCGTAGTCTTGGTTAGAGTCATAGTTTTCGCCCCATACCCCCATAGGTCATGACCGGTAATACGCATTGGTTAAATACTTTTCTTTTGAGGCTAATTGGTATGTTGGCCCTGCTGATTCTTATTTCATGACCCAAATAGGTATATTTCTCCACCAGTTCTACCACTTTGTCTTGAATAGTTAAATGGTTATTGGGGACCATATTTGTCATAAACTTAGTTTTGGTCAGGTTCATTCTGAGGCCCACCTTCGAACATGCAAAGTCCAATTCATTTAACATATCTTTGACTTCTCCTAAATTATCTGTGATAAGGATAATGTCATCTGCGAAACGGAGATGGTTAAGCTTTTCGCCGTCTATTGTTACTCCTCTGTGGTTCCAATTGACTATCTTAAAGGCATACTTTAATGCCGTTATGAATAATTTCGGTGACAATGTATCTCCTTGCCTTATTCCACGTTTTATTTTTCTTGGTCGAGTTTTATCGTATATCTTAACAGTCATAGTGGTATTTTTGTAAATAATGTAAATAGGTTCACTATACCTATGGTCGATCCTGCTGTCATTCATTGCTTCTATAAGGCTGTCTACTTCGATCGTGTCAAACGCTTTTTAAAAATCTATGAAAGTGAGGACAAGAGGTTTCTTGTATTCTATAGATTTTTCATTGATCGTCTTGGAGTATGGAGTCTTGACTGTATGGAGGTGATCATTGGTACCATAATTTGATTGGAATCCTGCCTACTCTCTCGGTTGGTAGAAATCTAATTTTTTCTCCAATCTTGATGTCACTAACCGAGTGACATTAAGATTGAAGAAAACTAAACATGTAATTACGAGATAGAAAATTGGAAAAATTTCGAAAATACAAGTATATGCCTGAAATTCTGAAACTAATGATCAAGTAACAAAAATACGAGCGCAAACAGATATAATAAAAAGGGCGTTCGAGGAAGTGAAACTAGCTATTTGTAATTGTAACATAGACCTCACACTTAAATTGAGTGGGAGCAATAACAGGTTACATTGAAAGTTGACAAAGCAGCCCGATTATGATAGTTCGGAGCACCAGTGGTACGATGGCCAATGGTGCTGCTAAAAAGTGCCATCCTCAAATTAAGCTATAAAAAATAGGTGCAAAGACTTGCTTGCCTTGGAATTACAGAGGCTGTGAGATGCATATCAACAGCATCGATGGAGGTCTCTCTTCTGCACATCGTTGTAAGGGAGGAGACAAGAACGGGATAATATTTACAATAGATCACGAAACAGTAACATCATACATAAAATAAGAGATACCTTACGGATGATGAATTTTGACCATGTGGTTGATACTCATATACAGTCCTAAAGTATCTTTCCAGGTAAACATTAGTCCACGAGACGGATGGGGCAGAGGAAAAACAAATACAACCCAGTTATACCCGTTACACAGATGGGTCTCAACAAATAATATATGTGTGTTCCCAAAGATATCAATAATACCATCAAACTTCGTCTTACGTTCTTGGTGAAAACTCATGAAAATACTTTTCAAACTGAATAATTAATCAATTGTACATAACTTATTTTTACTCAACATCAGAAATCACATCGCTATTTGCACCAAACACCGGCAATGGGTTCCATACTGACATCTGCTTGTATATCTAAATTCCACATATTTTCTTCTTCTTTCTGCGTGTAAAAGATTTTTAACAGTTCTCTTAGGTAACGTTATTTATGGCTTCGTGGAAAAGCACTTTTACATCACATAAATTAAAGATAGTATTTCGACTTGCTACCTTTTGTTTACTTATGCCCAGATTAACTCAATAGGAATAAGCTCATAATGGTATGGTGGTAATCCCATGTGTGGTGGCTCATGTCCTCGTGATAATCTCCCGATTTTTTGGATTCAGAAACTGAGAGTCCGCCAGAAAGAAAACCATATTCACTACCAATGTGTGTTCTTATTAGACGTCGGCCCTTACCTGATGATGCTTTTATACTAAAATCACAGTCAAGATGCACTAGAAATAAACAAACCAAGACACTTGAATGTTACGAGGAACACTCCCGAATCATGATTTACACTGTACCTATAAACTTTATAAATCATGATTTGGGATTTATACAATGTATATACATTGTAAATCATTATTTGAGAGTGCTCCTTGTAACATTTAACGTGTCTTAGTTTGTTTATTTCTAGGGCATCTTGATTGTGATTTTAGTATAGACCTATAGACAGACCTTCAAGAAACGCCTGTCTACTGCTTTTAATATTTAAATCATGCCAAACTTTGTTTACCGTATGACCTTCGTTTAACCAAGTCTCATCTAAATAATCAATTTTTCTTCTTTCATTGCGATATTGACAAACCTTTTTAAGATAATTACGACGCCATATAAAAAATTTTTCACTTACTTTTTTTCCAATAAACTGCTTCGTCGATATCGTTTCATTTATTTAAACTTCATTAAATGAAGTAGTAGTACCTCTCGTGAAATTTTTGGTAAAGCGGCATCATTGTCGATTTCCACAGAAATTTTCTTTAATGTTAAAATTTCATTTCTATAGAAAAATGAATAAATTTTTTTTTCTATGTTTTGTTTTATAATTTTATATATACTACTCTCAGATACTTGCATTAATGTGCTGCTAAGAGAAACAGGATCCAAAACATTTAAATTGTCTCGTTTCTTATAACACCTTGTAGACAATTCATTACAAAAATTTTACCTTCCTGAACAAAATATTGGTGTTACAAAATTAAAATTACAAATTAACTATAATATAGTTGTTCTTTATTCTATTAAATATTTTTATGTCTACCAAGGGCGGATCCAGGATTGATTTTCTAGGGGGGGCATGAACTTTTGTTGGGGTGTCTGGGGAAAATTTTAAAAAATTAGTGTTAAAATGGTGAGTTTTTAGGCACTTTTCATACACTTTTGAATGCCATAAAGACATTCAAAACTTATCGTTATTAAAGTATTTTTATTTGTCTTTATTTGTCTAGCAACGAAAATTTTAACCAGGTAAAAGTCCAACAAGTGCAAAGAAAGAAATGTAGTTTAGTTTATTAAATTAAAATAGCATAAAAAAGGTGAATAATTTTGGTAGTGATGCACGCGGGACGTCTCGTCCCGCCCTTTGTACAGCATTTTGTCCCGTGGGAAGGGGCTGGACGCGGGACGGGATAGCGATTTTTGCTGCGGGATGGGAGAACGACTTTTCTACGGGTAAATAAATTTATTATTCGACTACTTCGACAAAAAAAAATAAAATTAATACTGACCAAAACAAGGACAAATAATCCAATCTTATTAAAACTTTCTTTGCAGTTAGATCTTCTATCTTTCACAGTCGATATGGCATTGAAAACAGCCTAAGTCGCCAGGTTAGCATCAAGAGATGTTGTTTGTAGAAGCGGGTATAGTGGCAATGTTAATTTTATTGATTGACATAAGTGACATCATTGACACTAGAAACTCAGATGTGCATAAAGAATTAAGCAAAGTTGATGCAATTGTAGCAGTCTTGGGATCCTTCCATGTTGAGGTAGATGTTAGTGCTTTAATTATATGTAAAATGCCAGATCTGAACTGGATTTCGCTTTCATGGCGCTCAACCCATTTTGTTTCACAAAAACTTATTAAATTTTGTCCGAGTTTCAGTTTAAAACTTCATTTCTCTTGACTTCATTGTTCCCACTGTGTTTGTGACGGACGATACATTAATAGAAGTTTAAAGGGAGTTGTTTGAAATATGATTCAGTACCGATTCCTACACATTTCTTTGGATCCAAATGCAGTTCTTTCAACAAGTTTAATACTATTTTTCCCAAGGCTCTCCCTTTTTCTTGATTTTCACTTATTATTTCTATAATAATTGATGGATTCGATCGTTACTTGATGGAAATTCATTTTATGTAACAATAAAACCAGTGTTTTTTTGTTACATATTATTTTTATGTTCTCATAAGCGTCGGTGAACTTGACAAAGTCTTCAAGAATGTTAATGTGTATATATCCCAAATTTAGAGAAAACTATAAACGTTTGAACTTCAAATATTTAAATTTATATTTCTTTAAATTCTCGGAAGGGGGTCATGACCTCCTCTCTGGATCCGCCCTTAATGTCTACCTATTTGGCTTGAATAAACTGTTAGTTCTAGTTGTACTAATTATTTTAAAACTAAGAATAAAAGGATATATATGTAAAATATGTGAGGTCTTCTAGCTTCTACTACATGTTAGATAAAAAAAAATAAACAAAAAAAATTATTTTCAGTGTTCTTCTTCTTTAAGTGCCGTCTCCCGATCGGAGGTTGGATATCGTCATCACTATCTTTACTCTATCTACTGCTGCTCTGAAGAGTTCTATAGAACTGCATTTAAACCAGTCCCTTAAATTCTTCAACCATGACACTCTCCTTCTTCCTATACTCCTTCCTCCTCTTATCTTTCCCGGTATTATCACCCTTAGCAGTTCATATCACTGTCCCCTCATTACGTGTCCCAGATATTGTAACTTTCTTATTTTTATTGTGTTTATTATTTCGCATTCTTTGACAATTTTTCGCAATACTTCCGTGTTAGTTTTCTTATGTGTCCATGCTATTCTAAGCATCCTCCTGTAACACCACATTTCAAAGGACTGTAACTTATTTATGTGTTCTTGCTTTGATGTCCAGCTTTCAAGCCCATATTGCAGTATCGAAAACACGTAGCATCTCAGTGCTTTGTTGGTCTATGGTAATCTAAGGTCTTTGTTGCAGAGAATTGTTTTCATTTTTACAAACGCATTTCTTGGTATTTCTATCCTTGCTCTTATTTCGGTTGTTTGATCATTATTGTCTGAAATCCAGGTTCCTAAGTATTTGTATTTATCAACCCTTTCTAGCGGTACATTTCCCAAATATATGTTTGTTGGTATATTTGTTTTCTTTGTTATTATCATGTATTTGGTCTTTTTTATATTCATTTTTAGGCCATATTTTTCACAGAAACTGTTCGTTTTGTTTATCAATAATTGGAGTTGTTCAGCTTCTTCTTCTTCAAGTGCCATCTCCGCGGTGGAGGTCGGCAATCATCATAGCTATTCGGACTTTCATTTCATTTCATTCGGAAAAGTTCATTTGATGTACATCCGTACCACTCTCTCAGGTTGCGCAGCCATGACATTCTACGCCTCCCTATGCTTCTCTTTCCTTGGATCTTTCCCTGCATAATCAGTTGGAGCAAGGTGTATTTCTCTCCACGTGTAATATGTCCGAGATATTCTAATTTTCTTGTTTTTACTGAATTTAAAATTTCCATTATTTTGTTCATCCTTCCCAGAACCTCTTTGTTTGTGACGTGTTCTGTCCATGATATTTTCAGAATTCTTCCGTACACCCACAGCTCAAATGGTTCCAGTTTTTTCATTGATGTCGCATTCAAGGTCCAAGTTGTTCAGCAGAGGTTGCCATAATTACGGTGTCATCTGCATATCTTATGTTGTTAATAGATCTTCCGTTAATTATTATTCCTTCACTTTGAGATAGTAATGCTTCTTCAAAAATGGCCTCACTATATTTTCAGTGTTGCTATTGTATAAAATAAATTTAAAGCGAGGAAAGTAACTAAGTTATGTAAAGACAGTGACATAAATGAAAATGAAAATACAAGTACAGTGAAAGTGAAAGTACAGAAAACTCTAGCATTTTTATAAAAGTGTTAAACAATTGAAAGAGAGCAGTTTATTCTTAAAAAAAATTAACTGCTGATGAACTCCGGGATAAAAAAAAGATTATAACAACTCTACATCCAACATAAATCTACAACAGTTGATTGTATTATTATTTCAATACTTGTGTTATATTTCCAATAAAAATGATGCAAATAGTATTATTTCACATTTTCATAAACAATGTTGTTTTCCTTTCTACTTTTAAACTACAAAACAGCATATTTTTATTATTGTTTATCGCTGTTTTGATTACAACAATAACTTTAAATAAATGAACAAGGTTCATTCAGCCTTGTATAGGTTGTTTATCATTGTAAACAAAATAAATACGAGTACATTATGCGCATGTAGAATTTTGTTAACCTTATCATCGTTCACGAATTTGTTAAAATTGAGGTCAAATTTGTTTTTGACGGAATTATTATTCATCACTGCGATAACCTTTTACTGTCTGTGGATTCACTAGTTTAACCGATAAGCGGATAGTGTAAACGAACGCAATTTATACTTATAACAAGATCATTCATGGATTTCGTCCTAAAAAACGAAAATGAAAAGAATATCATGATTTATCTACTATATAATTTGCTACAAAGGCTATAAATGGGAAACGCTTTTTATATGTGCTTTAGTTTAACTATTGCTAGCCTTGTTAATAGCCAACGTCCGAAACGGATAGGGCAAAGGAAGAAGAAGAAGAAGTTTAACTATTAAAAGTTGATTGCGTATAAGACCAAAACAATAACGAATTGAAACACAAGATTATAATTGATGGTCTAGATAAAACATGAGAAGAAATGTTGGATTTACTCAACAACTGTGCGTGGTTTCTGGCAAAAGTATGTGCAGCATTTTTAGAGGGTAAGGACTTCTTGTTGTTTCTCTTACCTTACCATAACCAAGACCGGAACCATTTCCCATCTGTCAATTCTTCTTCTTTTCTGTCAAGCTATTGACCAATGGGAACAAAGTCCCGTCCACAACAAAGTCCCTTCCACCGACGCGGGGGATAGACACAAGCATATATTTTGCTGTTTAACGATTTGAGACTGTGACACGTGCGAAAACCGTAACGAGCTGCATACTGTATTTTATCTACGACGAAAACGACTAAAAAAGCTGACATTGTACATAGGTCTCCGTTAAGAATATATGTTGGTCATAGACGGTTCTTCGATAGCCATCAGGCAACAATTGCCTTGCTCATGTTTATAAAAACATACGGAGTGCACTGTATATACGATTTCATCGACATACTTCTTTTCTACGTATATTAAACCTGTAACGTTTCAATGCTGAAAGTGTAATTTATTTTTAAAGTTGTTATTATACTTCCGGTCTCCGGTAATGGAACTCCAATTCCACGGTATCAAAAGCTTTCTTGAAGTCGACGAATATCTTCTTCTTCTTTTTATGTAGATATGACTCTGTCTGTTTTTCAATATACCTCCAGTAAGTTGTCGTTCTATCGTTTTCGTGGTCTTCCTACTTGGACCGTCTCTTGCAGTCTTGATTACTCTATTTGTTGTTATTCGACTTATATGATCGTTCCATTCTACTCTTCTATATCTTGCCCAATCCTTAATGTTCTCCTCCTTGCATTTATGTCGTATATCTGTACTTCTAGCTCTGACCCATCGTGTTGTACAATTTTTCTAACCACATGTTTTCATCTCTGCTGTTTCTAATATCCTTTTTGTCCTCTCTGTGTCAGGTCGTATTTCTGCCGCGTATGTCATTATTGGTCTGATGACTGTTTTGTAAATTCTGCCTTTCATTTCGTTCCCGACAGTTGTATTTCTCCATATTGTTTCATTAAGACAACCTGCGGCTCTGCTTGCTCTATTCACTTCCATCTTCCACTTATGTTTCGAGCTTTCCGTAGCTAGATAATGTGATGTCTAGATATTTAACTCCATCACTTGCTCTATTATCTGACCTTCCAGCTCCAATTTACATCTTAGTAAATTTGCTGTTATAACCATGCATTTTGCCTTTTTTGGTGAAATTAACATGTTAAATTGTCTGGCTTTTATATTGAATTGGTGCAGCATACGTTGCAAATCATCTTCACTTTGAGAGAGTAGTATTGCGTCGTCTGCATAGCAGATTATTTTAAGTTATTTTACTCGCATTTGGTAGCCTTTCTTAGTTCTTACTTTTTCAACGTAAGTTGCAAGTAAGGTGTAAGTTACTTAAAGTCGACGAATATCAACTTGATTGACTTTTCAGTCAGTGTTTTTAGGGCTTGTAGATTGTTATTTTTTCCGTAGCCTCTACCAAACTCAGCTTGCTTCTTAGGCTGATAAAAACTAATTTTCCTTCTAAACGTTTGATGAAGACTCGGGTAAACCATTTGTAAATATGGGCAACAGACTTATTGGTCTCAAATTCTGTAGGTCTAATAACATATCCTCTTTTTTCGTGTATTGTTGTTGAGCCTTGTTGTTTTTCATTTTCTTTAGGGTTCATTTCACTTCCTCTATCGTTATGTTATGCAGTAGTTTAGATCTTTGGTTTATGACTTCGTTCGTTTATGACTTCGTGCGTTCGTTAATATTTGATTTGTCCTTTTTCGCTAACTGGCTTTTATATAGTTCTTCATAGATACTTTCGTTATCTCTAGTAGTCTCTCCCTGGTTGTTGTTACATTACTTTCCTTGTCTTTCAGTTTAATAATTTTTGCTTACCATCACAAACCTTTTTTGTGAATATCTCCATATTTCCGTTTTCCTCTCTCCCTTCTCTGATCCTTGCCTATGACCTTCTTGACAAATTGCTTTTGAGATCTCTGAGTTCAACTGAGTCGCCTTTCCGTCCCCGTCTCTTGGTTTTCCTTTCTTTAATGAACTTTTTGCTTTTTTCACTCAGTATCTCTTCTTTTCCGGGTAGTTTAACACAGTACTGTTTTTATGCAGTTATTAATGCTTCTGTGATTGCATTATTTACGGTTTCAACGTCCGTCGATAAAGGGTGGTTTAAGGCCACATTTATAGCTTTCACATAATCATTTTTGTTTCCTGGTTTACTCTATTTTATCATTTCTCCTCTATTATTCTGTGGCATCTTTGACGTATCTTTTATGTGTTGTTATGAAGAAATCTATTTCATTTTTATCTTTCCGCTTGGGTTTACCGATGTCCATCGTCTATGTGGTTTCTTTTGGAAGAAGCTATTCATCAGATATAATTGATGATTATGAAGAAAATTTAATAGCGTCTATTTGTGGTCGGCTTCTATAATTGCGTTTTCAATAGTTATTACTTGGTCTTCCTCTCCTGGTCCTCCCAGAACTTTTAATTCCAGAATATGCTTTATAATTAGGGATCAATTGGTGCCGTCCTTAGATTTTTCCTTCTTTATGTATTCTCAATTGTACCTTTATTATCACTATTTATCTACTTATCTATGAAATTTTACCTTTTATATATATAAATTTTTCTCTCACAGAACACACCACTCGCCTTCTTCCTTTTCGTCCATCTTGCTCTAACTCTACTGCACTTATCTCCATCTATTTCCTAATTAATGTATAATACCGATCTTAGATACTTAGCATTATTACTTTTCACAATGCTTTCACCTTCAAACGGTATCTTATTCCTTTGGTGTTATTGATGTTGAGTAGATTAGTTACCATTAAACTTTCCAATGATCTTAATGACAAGATTATAATACAAAGAGAACTGACAAATTATCATCAATAATGTAAGTAAAAAATTACGTAAGAAGATTTTATCCTTAAAAATGATAATATTCATCGATACTTGCTTCTAATTATTAAAAAGTCTCTTCAAATACAATAATATAGACTTCAATGTCTACTACTGGATTCTACTTCTCATGTAATTGACGTCTTATAGCTTTGTCTATATAATTATCTTAAATTATGTACGGCATAGGTAACGTTTTTATTCACATTTCAAGGTTGTTGTTTACCAAATTACATCAACAATAGCAGGTCTACTGTATAAAAGTGTTTCTAGTGGTAATTATTCTACCGACAAAATTTCAAACACCTCAAAGCAGAACTAATTGCTTTTCTCTGTGAAAGAAAAGAGACCGTTAGAATAGACCACAGTTTTAGTCCAGGAAGTTGAGTTTTAATTTCAAGAAAAATTTCAATCATCGAAATATGTTTGATATTATTTTTTTCCAAAGAATTAAATTAAAATCAACAGATAAATTATTAAGAATTCCAATAATACTGCAAATAAATATCTCATTTTATAAATAAAACATCAAAAACTGCTTATTTTTTCAAAAACAATATGGCTAAAATCGACAATATTGCCTCTCCGATCTATTAATTGTAATTCTCCTATCCCGTGCGACACCTAGACAGAAAACGAGAAAACCATTTAGTAACACATAATAATGCATGGGATATACACCTGCGTCCGTCGATTTTTGTTTTCATTACGTATGCCCGGTTCATTTCTTATAACATAAACTCGATAAAAAAACAAACCTTTATAAGGCGGTGCATTTGTATCGGTTTTTAATAATGTGAACAATTTTTTGTGGTTGAATTAAAAATAAAAGCGCATTTCTTTAAAAAGATAAAACAAAAAATAGACTCTTATTGAAATTATAAAACCATTATTCCTATTAAAATAAGAAATAATTATTTATGACCTACAGAAATGATTCAAATATTTGACCTTCTACGGCTGAACAGTATCCCAATCTGTCATAAAACTTTCTGCTTTAACAGAATTGAAAACTTCTTTTATTCGGTTTTTAAATTCATTCAGACTCTAGCCTCAGGATAATCGTCGATGATGCTTTTTAAATGTCCCCATAAAAAAAGGAGTCCATAGGTGTAAGATCTGGAGATCGTGCAGGCCACTTTATATCGCCTGTTCCACTGATAACTCGATTCGGGAAAGTATTGTTTAAGTACTCTCATAAAATGCCAGTCAAGACGTTAACTTTTCGAAGACGTTGAGTTCGGTAAACAACACTTCTGAGCTTATTTTCCCGCGTCCAATACCTCGTAATGGAAGGATTGTGTCTCCCTACTTCATCAGAATAAAATGTTTGTAATAAAATTTGGTTCATCATTAGCCTTCGTTATTAAAGTTTCACAATACTCCATTCTTCGAAAGTAATAGTCTGGATAAAGCTGCTGAGTTTTAGAATCTTTAAAATTCTTGTAACCGTGCTTTTTTCATACTTTCGTTACAGTAACATTGCTGACACCTAACTCTCTAACAACGCTTCTACTTGAATGTGTTGAATCTACCTCGATTGTTGCACACATTTGTGCACCCCGGTATTCTCTTTCCTCAAATTTTTCTGGTGACACTTCTTGAGCGTGACATTTTCTGCAATTTTTGAGGTAATAACAAGTCTCAAAATTTTTAAAAATATTATGAATTGACTGAACGCAAGGAGTTGGTCTCCCGTCAAAAACACACACAAAATAAGTTGTTGCTTACAAAAATAAATTAAAAATCTACCCTGTCATTGCTTTACAGAAATATATATATATATATATATATATATATATATATATATATATATATATATATATATATATATATATATATAATTTAGCTCTCCAGGCCTAGAAGGCCCATGGCTTGGGTTACTATTCTTTTCCATTCTTTTCTGTTTGTTGCTTTATTTTTCCAGTTTGGTATTTTAAGTTTTTCTATGTCTTTTCCAACATCCTTCTTCCACCTGGTTTTCGGTCTGCCTTTCTTCCTTTTCCCTCCTATTCCTCCCATTAGCATTCTTTTTGGCAGTCTCTTTCAAGCCTCAAAAGTCAGGCCTTTTGTTTTCCATCCTTTAGATGTGTCCCAACCATCTCAGTCTTTGTGACTTTATGATCCCTACGATATTCGGCTCTCCATACATCTCCTCTAATTCCATATTTGGTCTTTTTATCCATATACCATTCCATAATTTACCTCCAAATATTTTACTGAGGACTTTTCTTTCCCAGACTTCCAGCAAGACTTGCTCGGATTTGTTCATTGTCCATGTTTCACTGACATATAATACAATAGGCCTTATTACTGTCTTATATATTCTTATCTTAGCCCTTCTAGATATGTTTTTGCTTCTTAATAAATTGTTTAGTGCAAAAATACAACGGTTACCGGCCATAATTCTCGCTTGGATTTCTTCCTTCATATTTGGTCTTCTCGTGAATGTCGCTCCTAAATACTGGAATATTTCTACTTCTTCGAATTTATATGTTTTTTCATCTGTTATTACTGTCAGATATTGTTCTTGTAGGTAATCTCTTTCTGTCCATTCCATATATTTGGTCTTTTCTTCATTTATGTACATCCCTTTCTTTCTCGCTTTCATTTCTAATCTTTTTATTATTTCTTTTAATTCTTGCTTACTTCTGGCTATCAGTACAATGTCGTCAGCGATTGCTAAGCATTGGTGTTTTCTTTGATATATAATGTCTATGTCCTGACCTGTTGATTCCAGCTTCTCTGATGGTAACTTCGAGGACGATACTGAACAACAGCGATGACAGTCGGTCTCCTTGTCGCACCCCCTCACTGACCTCAAACTTATCTGTTTCTTCGCCATTTATTTTAACCCTATTCTCTGTTTTTCGGAGTGTCACTTTTACCATTCTTATCAGTTTTTCACTAATTCCCATTTCACGTAGTACTTTGTATATTTCTTTGCCTTTTATCCTATCGAAGGCTTGTTTAAAGTCGATGAATAGGGCCATTGTAGGTTTCCCATATTCGTAGCTTTCTGCTTGTATTTCGCGCAGTAGGAAAATTTGATCCACTGTGCTGCGCCCTCTTCTGAATCCACATTGATATTCCCCTATGTCATTATCTATATTTTGAGATAGCTTATCTTTTATATATACTGCAAGTATTTTATATGCAACCTACTATATATTATATAGTGTACAGGTTTTCCTTGGTACCCCTTTTTCTCTTTTTTCGCCCCTTGATATAAGTTTCTAATTTCTCTATTTTTATAGCTCTGTTCTATACATTTTAATTTATCTTCATTGTATTTTCTTTTCTTAGATCTTATTATTCTTTTGGCTCTTTTCCTTTGTTCATTGTATTTTCTCTCTATCTCTGTTGTTTTTTCTTGCATCATTTTCATTCTTAATTTATTTCGTTCATCTAGTTCTATTTTACATTCATCGTCGAACCATTCTTTGTATTCGTGTTTTATATTTCTATTACTGGCCTGAGCTGCTTTGGTCATACATACTTTTATTTGCATCCATGTTTGTTCAATATCCCCACTTTCTGCAATATTATCTAATCCTCTACTGACTATTCTTTCATATTTATTTTGTTCCTCTTCTGTCAGTAGTCTCACAGGTTTAGTTGCTTTATACTTTTTCTTCCGCTGGTTTCTAAGCACTGGAATAAGTTGTTTCATTTGTATTCCAACTGTAAAGTGATCTGAATCTGCATCTGGACCTCTGTATGTTCTTATGTTCTTTATACATTTTTGCATATCTTTTTCGACAAGCACATGATCAATTTGGTTTATGGTTTTCCCATCCGGTGATCTCCAAGTTCCTTGGTGTATTCTTTTGTGTTGGAAGTACGTGCTCATAATGATCATATTTCTTTCTTTCGCGAAATCAATTAGGAAGTGACCATTTTCGTTCGTTGTTTCATGCAAGCTGTGTTTTCCTATGGTGGGTACATGCCATTGCCATTTATAGGGTGTATATGTAATTTAAAACTTAACGTACTATATAAGTTTTTCTATGATGGAAACAATTATTTGATTTTTTTTACTATCCTTATCGATGAACACGTGTTAGTTTTATTGGAATAGTATTTTTCATCTACTACTACTGACAGTTTATGAATTTTAATAATGAACTATCCCCCTTGTTGATTTGAGAATATAATTAACGATTTGTCAACGGTCCCACATGGTAAAGCCTTCTCCACTGATTTCTTCCATTCTTGCATTACTCTCCGTATGGTCATTCACATGATTTATCATATAATATAATGGGAAATAATCTCCATTTCTGGCACGACTCCCCTGATAAATGGATTTGTTCTATATAGAATTTTGTTCATACAAATCTCAGCAGGAAACATTTAGCTACACATGCCGCTTCCAAAGATTCTCACAATTTACTTCTATAAAGAGATTGGTTTGGTAAAATCCACAAAGCAACAGTTTACCGCGTTGCAATTGATTAGAGTTAAGATTTGCGAAATTTATAACTCTTCAAAGATAGACAGGTTCGATCCAGGTAGACAGTATTATCTTGATAACACAGGGACATATTTAGTAAATGTTGTTAATAAACCTAATTAAATTAAACTCTGTACTGTGCTTACTACACTATATTTGGGCTGGTTGAAAGGTCAAAATTTAATTACCGCAAACTTCCTTTTGTAAAATGGCATAAAATGGTTTTTTTTACTAAAATGCTTTAAAATATTTTGAATTTAGGGAACTCAGAATGTAATCATCAATGTATTATACATACTATATTTATTTGATCACCCATGATTCCAGGACAAATTTATCCACATACATAAATGTACATTAATTGGTAGTTGAATCAAAATTGAATAAATTCATCATTATATCTAGTTATAGAGTATGACTACAGTAACGAAGTGCCGTTGCAACAAAACGAAGTTGCTTTTATCGTTAATAACAACGTAAAACATCGCATTATGACTTAAAACCAATAAGTCCAAGAATGAGCTGCCTAAGAATGAGAAGCAAGTTCTTAAGTATAAGCCTTATTAATGTACACGCCCAAACTAAGGACAAGAAAGATAAATAAGAAGACAATTACATGATGAGCTAGAAAACATATATGATAGCTGTCCGATAATAGAGAAAATAATAGAAGAAAACAGAACTTCCTTTAAACCAAGGTTTAAAATGTGTAAGGATAAGAACAGAATTATGTTCAATACAAATGAAGAAGTTCTAAATACAAGGGTTAAACACTTTAAGAATCTGCTCTCCCCGATAATAGATGACGAAAATTTATCACCTCAAATACTGGGTCAGAGATAGAAAAAACATAACATTAAAAAGGGCTTTCAATAAAAGGAAAACTTCTAGATCATAATCATTCTTTTAATGACGAATTTCAAATTCTTCACATCCAAAATTAAGGCCTTAAGCTATCTTTGTTAGAATCTATGGAAATTAACAAATTAAAAAACACAGACATAATTCTGAATGACCAACTTGAGACAAACAGTTCTCCCCTCCTCAACCTATTTCGTTAAAGACTATAAATTGTAAACACATCCAAAAATAGATCACTTGAGAAAGGCACTCTGTCGAAACAGCTGTAGTGATAAAGTATTATAATGAATTTTGTGGAAGTTTTGAAAATAAAGTTTTCAGTGTTTTATTGTTATCACTTAAAAAACGTAACCATACAAAACCCGTCCTTTAATACGGGATTCAATACAACACCTGAAAAATAACGTATCTCCAGGAAGTTATGTTAGCTATGTATTCAGTACTTTGCTTTACGGTGTTGAGGTATGGACTCTTAAACAAAGGAATGTTAAAAATATTGAAAGCTTTGAGATGTGGTGCTACCGCCGTATACTAAAAATAAGTTGGGTGGATAAAATTACAAATGAAGAGGTAATACGCAGAATAAATAACGATCCAGAAGTTATACTGAATATAAAAAAGAGAAAACTTAAATACTTAGACCACCTGATGAGAGGACAAAAGTACACATTCCTACAAAATATAATGCAAGGAAAAATCCAAGGACGCAGAAATCCAGGCCATAGAAGAATGTCCTGGATGAGAAATTTAAGAGAGTGGTTTGGCTGTACCCCTAACGAATTATTCAAAACAGCAGTAAATAAAATTAGAATCGCCCTAATGATATCCAATCTCCGATAGGAGAGGCACTCAAAGAAGAAGAAGGAAGTTATGGTATACCCGCAGGGCTTTTGTAAGACCAGAAACCTTTCTAGAGAAACCGGTTTTGCTCATGGAACTAAAAAAATTAGAAAACAAGAAAAATAATATACAAAACTCCCATTTTACTCATTTTGGTAGACGGTTCCGAAACATGGGCCATCTCCAAAGCAGATGAACACCTTCTACTTGTGTTTAAACGACATAATCCTGAGAGGAATATTTAAACAAGATGCAACTATGAAATATATAACAAATACAAAGACATATCAGGTGGAAAACATGTGAGAACTCATATAAAAATATGAAGACTAAGATGGGTAGGACATCTAAAACGATCAAACAAACCCTCCCAGACGAGTCTTTATGGCACACTCCGCGGGAATTAGACGTAGAGGTGGGCCAAAACTTAGATGGCATGTACGTACTTAAAAGCAAAACTATCTCTAAATATACCTAAAGTATTATGATGTTAATATCTTGTTATTTAACCAGAAAGTAGAAATCAGAAGATTGGTTAATTGTCTTTTCTTTATCTTGTTTTTTTATATAATGTTTTCTGATGAAAGTAGGCTACATAAATTTTGGGATTTTCCGTCTTTTTGAATTTGCCCGAAAAGTATTCGAGTATTTTATTTGCTCTTCTTTGATCATTTGCTCCTTGGTGTTTTTTTTTTCCAAAACTAGTCTATTTTTCGGAAATCTGTACATGTAACTATTACTCAAAATTCTTAATTTACTAGAATTACATATATCAAGTGCATATTTCTATAATGGAAAAATTTGAATAAAGCCAGCCAGCGATATTAAAGTCACCACAATAACTGGACTATTATATCTTCTAAATTATACCACGAGAAGTAACCAACCGTGAAACAAAATCTGAGTTTTTCGCTCTCGTTTCCGTTAAAACCTGTTACCCACATTATATAATAACCTACAAACGATTTGTAGTTTTTTGTAACGATAGCCCGAGGCGAACATTAATAAGATCGATTAAAAATAACTTTCCTTCTAGATGATAGCAAGTTCGATGTTTTTACAAACGTTTAATTATCTCTAATCAATATAAATTCAATTAATATGTCATTTGAACAGATATCGTATTTTAATTACAAAATTAAAGCGTAAAAGTTAACGACACTGTAATCCGAGATAGTTGACTGCGCGCGAATGACTTTCAAATGACCTCTACCGTATATCCTGCTATAATAGACGATCCTGCAGTATTATGCCGCTCTTTTATGGGGCGTTTTCAAGGAAGATGTCGATAACAACCTTAAAGCTATAATGCAATGTCAGTAACGGCACAATAATCCATCTAAAGGGGTTAATTTTCATTTATAATATTTACGTTTATCATATTTCCATCAAGGTTAACTATAATATTTTTTGTTTTAACTGGTATTGTGGTATTACAATTAGAAATTTTTTTAAGAAATGAAATATAAGTATGTATCTATTTTCTATTTATCTTCATTCTATTCTTTTCAGTTTATTCCTTATTAAATTCGATTTTACCGTTCTTGGGTGCATTTAAATGATAATGGCCTATAAAAAAGGCTGTTCTGGTATTATTTATTAAAGTTATCGGGAAATTTGACCTGTAAAAAAATAAAACTAATTCTAGCAAATCATGGATGCTACAAAAAAAAAACATGACAACTTGAATGGTTTCGGGAAACCGTAAGGATAGATAAAAATAAGTTATCTCCCCTTCTTCTTCTTTTTCTTATTCTTCTATTTATTGTTCTTCTTTTTCTTCTTTTTCTTTTTGTGTAGACATGACTCTGTCTGTTTTTCATTGTGCCTCCAGAAAGTTGTCGTTCCATCGTTTTCGTGGTCTTTCCACTGGTCGTCTTCCTATTGGGGAACCGTCTCTTGTCGTCTTTACTACTATATTTGCTGTCATTCGGCTTATATGATCGTTCCATTCTACTCTTCTATTTCTTAACCAGTCCACTACATATATTAGACCAAGTCTCCACTTACTTTTAATAACTGCAATGGGCAATATCTGCCACAGCACTATAATACACGCTAGAAAATTAGCAACATATAACTTTTGACTAATTTTTTCTTTTCTTATATATACGTACACATTTTAACTGCCTTATTTGTTTCAGGTAAGCACAGTGCAATTGAAATCGTAGATGAACAAACGAAATAAAAAACACAATTTAAGTAAGTTAACAATATTTTCTAATTATTTAGTTTAGTAATAATTATATATTATATAAGACATTGCTATTAGTTACTTAATCCGCACACTCTGAAACAGAGTTGCCATTGTTGGGTCCAATGAAGACTCTTGATAACGTAGAACGATTACTTTTATCTTTTATATATATATATATATATATATATATATATATATATATATATATATATATATAATATATATATATATATATATATATATATATAAATATATATATATATATAAATATATATATATATATATAAATATATATATATATATAAATATATATATATATATATAAATATATATATATATATATATATATATATATAAATATATATATATATATATATATATATATATATTTATATATATATATATATATATATAAATATATACATATATATATAAATATATATATATATATATATATATATAAATATATATATATATATATATATATATATATATATATATATATATCATCATTCTCAGCATGGTGTAGCCTCCCTTACATATTCATTCTTCATATCTGCCCACGATTGTCTAAAATTCGCTTTTCTGTGCCATGTTGTATCGGCTTGTTTCCTTATGTCATAGTCCCATCTTAAATTTGGACGTCTTCTTGGCCTCTTGACGCCTCTTGGATACCACAGTGTAATTCTAGTTTACCACCTATTGTCAGTTCTTTTCACTAAATGTAACGACTACTGCCATTTTAAAGAGTTAATTCTATGGATTACATCAGTAACCTTGGTTTTCTGTCTGATTCATTCTATTCTTTTTCGATCTCTATTTGTTATACCTAGCATGCATCGCTCCATTGACCTTTGAGTGACTTTGTTTCGATATTATCTTTTTCTTTAATGTCCAAGTTTGGCAGCCGTATGTCATGATTGGTAGTATACACTGTTCGAATGCTTTTTTCTTCAGGTGGATTGGCATCTTCGATTTGAATATAACTGAACTTCTACCAAAAGATGTTTCATTCTTCTGTTGCTAGTGTCAATCTAGCTTACAAGCTAGATGTTGTTAGATGCTGCTAGCTTACAAGCTAGTTTCATTCTTCTGTTGATTTCTGGAAGTAAGGAGCCAGATTTATGTATTAATTGTCTCAGGTATACATACTCGTCTCTGTCTCAAGTGCAGTGTTGTTTATTATTACATCTTGGACATCCACTAGCTCGCTGTACATGGTTTTTGTTTTTGTCAAGTTCATTTTTAGGCCAATATGATTGCTAACTGCATTTAGGTCGCTTATAAGTTCTTGTAGTTCTGCAGGATTAGTAGCAATCAGAACGATGTCGTCTGCAAATCTTAGATGGCTGAGGTATTCTCCATCAATTGATATTCCTTTGTTCTGTCAGTTCATTTTTTGAATATATTTTCTAGAGTTGCAGTGAAGAGCTTTGGTGATATTGCGTCTCCTTGTCGGACGCCTCTGGTAGTGGGAAATTCTGGAGTGTTTTCATAAATTTTTAACTTAGCTTTTGCTTGTCTGTATATATTTGCTAAAGTTTCTATATACGGTTTGTCAATGCCTTGGTTGCTCAAAGCTTCTATTACTGCCTTGGGATATATAGAATCGAAAGCCTTCTCGAAATCTATGAAGGTTAATGCTAGCGGTATTTCATATTCTTTAGCTCTACTCATTAAATCTCGAAGTGTATGAATATGATCTATAGTACTGAATCAACTTCTGAAGCCAGCTTGTTCTCTCGGCTGTGCAGCATCTAATGCGTTTGTTAATCTGTTGTTGATGATCTTTGTGAATATCTTGTATACGATTGGTAGTAGACTTATAGGTCTATAGTTTTTGATATCCTATTTGCTACCTTTCTTATGAATGAGAATTCCAAAATGTTTGTATTTTGAGAACGATTTCCTAAGTGGAAATTGAAACGTCAATAAACGTACTTTAACCTTTAATTGTGGCTTATTCCCATTTAAATACTAATTACTTTAAAATGCCACAAGAAACGAGTTTCAATACCTTATTTATAACATATAAAACACCAAAATAATTTCTATTATAAGTAAAGTAGAAACCTAAAGAGTTCAAAATATTCTTAGTAATAATTCTTTCACAGTAAAAAGCCTACAAATCCAACTTAAATTTCACAAAATCTTATAAAATCTACAACAAGTACCAAAAGCTAAAAAAACGATGAAATTTCCGTTATAAACAGATGTATTACAATGACGACCACTCTCATTGTGACGTCAACAGAAGGGGATCGCTGATAGTGGCGTGCGCAATATCATACGTGGTTGTTTTTTACCATGCCACCGCAGTACATATTTTATTGTCGATAACAGTTTTTATATAACATGAATCAGTTTTTAATGATATGTGGATGAAATCATATTTTTGTAGTAATAATATGTTCTTGTAATGGCATAACTTTGACTATTGGGCAAAGGTAAAAATATATTATACATCACAAGAAATTAAACAAATAAATCATTAAAACGTGTTTGTTAATAAATTCACTGTATAAGTACGATAATATTATATTCCGTATCATTCCGAAAACTTTTTGAGCAGCGCTGATTGACACAATAGCAATAGTGCAATAAAATGTTACACATAAGTTGTAATAGATATCTTCGGTTATATACTCGGTTACTTGTTCCGCTAGTAATAAAGTTATCAGCATTAAATGGTAAAGCCGTCTTCGTACGAGGCTTTGACTTCTGTCCTCCAAAAACAATATGAAGGGTTTCCACACAATATGAACGCACGGTATAAAGAATTTTATTTTATTTTCGTATATATATTTGTATACATACGAGTATATGGTATTTTTCGTTTAAGTTTTATATCTATACTGTTTTTAATTTTCTTTTAATTCCCATTACTTCCGAGATCCGACCTTGCATTCCCGGTTACATAGTTAAAAGTCGTAAAATTTACATGTCTGTCTATTTTTCATCGTTTCTTATTCCCCATACTCGAGTTTCCAAGTTACGAGCACATAGAAGCACAGAAGAGAAGGAGAAAACGTCAGGAAACTGTGAAACATTACTCTGTTGGCATTAACCCAGACACACAACCTTCTCAGAAATTAGATTTGCCTCGTTCGCTGAAAGCCTGCAGCTGACACAGACTTAAATAAATGATTTTAAATTCCTTTTACGCCAAATAAAAAGCTTATTTCAAAGAGACCTTTACGTTTTGTCTGGTAAACTGTTTGTTCGCTGTAAGCGACGAAGTGTACTTTTTGAAGTGTAGACAAGAACGTACATTTGAAAAATTGTTTTTTTATGTTTACTTTGACAAGAACAATGACCCAGTCGTATTACATAAATATTATATATAGCCTACATACCTGCGAAACAGCAGGAATGTCATTCAAAACTGACTAAAAAATACCGGACTGTTTAGAATATTATTACATGTACATATTTAGCTTATAAATTCTTCTTTTTGTCTGTAAAAGTTTTTGAAAATATTTTTCCATCTTTCCATTATTATCTTGTGTCAACAGGTCCCCGTTCTTCGAGTTCTTAGAGTTATCGCCGTTAATTCTTTGTTTTATTACCTCTTAGTACTTTACTTTTTAGTTGCAAATAGTTGGTGAAAAAATCCTATGAAAAGTGTCCTAAATTAATAATAACTGAATGAACATATTTAATAATGGAGATGATCAGTTTTGAAATGAGCTAATTTTACTGTTTTTTAAATTTTTGTCTCATTTCCACCTTTTTTGCTGTTTCAGTGCAGTGTGCTCAATTGGGTTTAGTTAACAGTGATAACAGACGAATTATAAGTAATACTTATATTTTTGTGCATTCAAAATTTACAATAGCTCTTTTTACCATATTATTTTCAAACAGTATTTCTTTCCCGGAAGCCATTGCATAATTTGTGTTTTTTCCAAGCAGTTGTAGAAATTTGTCAAATCTTGAATGGATGGTGCATTAAACAAAACAATCTGTTTAAATTATATATTATAGCCGTATTGTTTGAACAAACTATTCCTTAAAAACGCCAGCAGTCATGTATGTTCGTATAATCGACACCCTTTGCAATATTTTGGTGTTAAGGTACTTAAGTGTCTTAAGCACAATTACTTTTTCAGTTTGACATATTTAGTCTTCTGATATTTGAAACTACAAATATACATCCCTTCAATTTCGCTTCCGAAAAACCTGAGAAGGTTCCGTCTTTTAGTAGAGATTTGGCAATCAGTTTCATAAGGCTTTTATATGAAGGAGAGGAAGAAGATTTTTTCGTGAGGACCAAGTTTTCTTGCAGAACATTTTACTCATTTTGTCTTACCGTAAGTATCCTTTTCTCCCACCTTTCCATTGACCAGTGATTTTTCCGGTCGCGACTGTCATTGACAAACATAAAAAACAAGAAAATTTTCTTGTTGTCCAAGCAGCATACACAAGAACTTTGGTAATTTGAAGCAAATTTTCGGACCAAGATCTTCATATTTGAGTTTTTAAAGAATCATTGTCAAGTTCACAAAGTTCTCTTTCAAGGACACAGAGTGTACAACAGGAATAGAAGCAACCGTTATGGAGTAAAACAGATTTTAAGTTGCACTCCAACGAACTGATAAAGGGACGTCATTGAGTGGATTCATTCTGGATTTTGAATTAAACCATCTCAACTCTAATGTCACTGAAATTAACTAGATTTCCATATTGGGTGAAGTAAGCCACACTTAGTATCACACCAGTATCTGAACCAAAAAGACACCCCAGATAATAATAAATTTTTACTTTTAAGTCAGGATCCAACCAACTCATCTTTGGGAAGATCCAGATGTCTCACCAAATCATTTATTTCATCCTGAGAGAACAATCTTAGTCTAGTGCCATCTTCAAAGTCAGAGCTTGAGTCCTGATCATCCCGATGTTTTACTTCCCATTCATCTGAGTCTGGTATCTCTCTTAGCGTAACAGGGGACTTTGTCATATGTGTTTCTGAGTCATGAGGAAGAAGACAAATAGCCGACGGGATATTTGGATAAGAAATGGAATGCTTTGATTTTCAGTTGAGTCCTTTGAGATCACACGCGCGTAAATAGCAGTTCTCACTAAGGTTCCTCTGCTCTCGCCATACCGTAGGAAACCCAAACAGAAACTTCTCTTTTTATCTTTAAACCAGTATCGAATATCCTCCACACATCTTAAGCAAACTTTATGACGTGACCAAACCTTGTCTTGATTACCAAGTTTTAGTCCGAAATATACAAAATACATTTTCTTCACAAAGTTTGTTATATTGAGTTGTTGAATTATGCACTTTCGCAAGGTTATATTACGAAATTATTCTTCTTCTTCTGCTTCCTCTTTATAAGCAATTCTGCTTGTTCATTGGCGGATTAATACCGCTATGGAAGGTTGTCACTTCATCTTTTGCGCGGTCGTCCGATACTTCTGCCGATTGGTGACTTATCTCTTGCTATTTTGACGACACGCGTCTCCTCCATTCTGCTTATGTGGTTATTCCAGTCTTTCTTTCTATTTTGTGTCCATTCATTTATACACTGTACGTTACATTTTATTCTAATGTCTTCACTTCTCTTTCGATCTCAGCGTATTTCCTGTAATTCTTCTCAGTACTCTCATCTCTGCCGTTTCCAGTAGCCTTTGCGTTGTGGCTGTGTCGGGTCTTGTTTCTGGGGCATATGTCATTGTTGGTCTTACACTGGCTTTAAAAATTCTTGATTTCATCTCAGTGTTAATGTGTCTGTTTCTCCATATAGTGTTATTAAGGCATCCTGCCATTCTATTTGCTTTTTGTACTTGATTTTTCACTTCTTTGTCCAGGTCTCAACAGCTAGACAGTGTATTTTATTTCCATTACTTATTCAATACTGATGCCATAAATTTCTATTTTACATCTGGTTGGTTCTTTGCTGACTACTATTGTTTTAGTTTTCTGAGATGAGATTGTCATATTAAATTCTTTTCCTCTTATGTTAAATCTGTGGACTAGTCTTTGCAGACTATCTTCATCTTGAGCTATCAATATTGCGTCTTCTGCGTAACTGAGTAGTTTGATTTCTTTGTTTCCCATTTTGTATCCTCTTCCTTTGTTAACGCTTTTGATGATTTCATCCATGATCAAATTAAAGAGCATGGGGCTCAATAAATCCACTTGTCTTATTTCACTGCATATTTCTATAGGTTCTGTAAGTGGTCCATCTATTCTAACTTTCATTTTGTTGTTTTGGTAGATGTTTTCGATAGTTTTTATAATATTTAGGGGAGTTTCTATATTATACAGAAGATGGATTACATCTTGGAGTCTTACTCTATCAAACGCGTTCTTTAGGTCAATCAAACACAGAAATGTTTGTCTATTATACTCTAGTGATTTCTCAGTAATTTGCTTTATATCGAATATAGCATCTGTACACGATCTTCCACTACGAAAACCCTGTTGTTCATCTGATAAACTTATCCTCTGATTTATTAGCACTTGTAAAATTTTAGTTGTAAGTTTTAGCGTAGTATTTAATAACAAGTTTATACCTCTGTAGTTTTCTGGCTGTTTTTATCTCCTTTTTTGAATAGTAGAATTAGGTCAGTCGTTCTCCATTCTTCCGGTATTTTATTGTGTTTTATAATTTTATTAATTAATGTTGTTAATTGTTCTGTCATTGCTGCTCCACAATATTTCAGTAACTCGTTTGGTATCCCGTCTTTACCTGCTGCTTTTCTGTTCTTCAGGCTTTCAAGTATTTTCCAAACTTCCTGTACATTTATATTAAGTTCTTCATTTGTGGTAATTTCTGGTGTTTTCGGTTCTAGCGTCGTTTGTTCTTCCTCTACGAAATTATTGTGTAAACAAAATTATAATAATACCAACTTGGTAGGTCACATTACACAAAATAGAATAAATTGTCGAAAAGGAACCAAGTTGATATTATTATCCCATCAAGGTTAGGAACAAAACTGAACGTACATATATAATATACCTTATGCCGGATACCAAGGCGCAGTTCGAGTTCTGCGCAGTGAGTTCGAGCATCGTGTCCAAGATGAAGATAGGTTGATAGGAGCTGCATCTGTAATGCAATAAAGTGCAAAATCTCATACCTTAGACAAGGCAACATTACCTAAATATGCATGCATAATTTGTGAAAAATCCTGACGTCCTAGACATTTTCTGCATAAGAATTAGTTGAATTTATTGAAACAGATTTTTGGTTGCAGACCTGTGCTATTGGAGATAATATAGGATTACTGGATTGGATAGAGTGAAACTTTTTATAAAAAACTTGTGAGTGTGCCGAAAATAATGTTCTTATTGTTTGGCTATGTTCTTATTTTATAAGTTTATACATTTAAAATTATATATAGTTCCACTATTAATTAATATTCATTTATGCCTTACCTTCACTGGCGATTTGATTTGTTTTTAGTATGTACCTACTTTGAGTATTATTATTCATTTTGTCATTTACGTCAAATCGTAGTAAAAATTTTTGCTGATCTTCGTAAAGCATAAAATTAGTTAGCAATGTGCATCATAGCCTTGTCAAAGGGTTTTCCCTATTTTCCTTTAATTAACTTTCTGTCGAATCAATCATGCCATGTCAGAGAGACATAACTCCTGAAAGACGATAAGGCATAATCACCCAAACGCTTCCCAATCGGCTTATTGGCGAACGTGAACGGCATTACCTGACGCATCACCCACATTTTGCTGCCGTAAGGGAGGACATAAACAGGGAAGTGGCTTTTAGCGGAAGGGTTGCACGCATTGCCATTGCAGGAGTATAAAATTGGTTATGTATTGTGGCTTTTAAACAAAAAAAAAACAGGAAGAAACGAAAAAAAAATAAATGGGAAAAACATTTTTGAAAAAATGTTGAATTTGGTATTTCTATGCAATGTTCAAGTCAGATTTAGTTACTATGAAGTAAGTATTTATATTTTTTAATAAATATCAAATTGTTATACGCACAAAATTTGTTTATTATTACTTTTGATTATAACATTTACAGAACAATAAGAGACTGTCATCATCATCATCAGTGGTGCTACAGCTCTAGTTGAGCCTTGACCTTCCCTAGTCTATTTCGCCAGTCGTTTCTGTTCATCGCCAACCATTGCCAATTTGCCGCGCCGATTTTCCTTGCGTCCTCGTCCACACCGTCCCTCCATCTCAGTCGTGGTCTGCCTCTACTCCTATTTCCCACTGGGACCGATAATAGAGTTCGTCTGGGTGGGTAATTTTCATTTGCTCTTGACACATGTCCAGCCCATCTAAGCCTACCTATTTTTATGAAGGATATTACATCTCTACCATTTACTATTTTTTTATACTTCTCGTACAATTCGAAATTATATCGCCTTCTCCAAATACCATTCTCACAGAATGCGCCCATTATTCTTCTTAGTATCTTCCTTTCGAAGACGAGCAGAAGATTTGCGTCTGTTTTGGAGATGGTCCATGTTTCTGACCCATATGTCAGCACTGGTAGGATGAGTGTTCTATATATTATTAGTTTGGTTTTCTGGCTTAAATTTCTGTTTTTTAGCTGCTTGCTTAGTCCAAAATAACATTTGTTTGCTAGCAGTACCCTCCGTTTTACTTCTTCAGATGTGTCATTATCGTTTGTTATGAGAGAACCCAAATATGTAAACTTATTTACTACCTCAAAATTATATTGGTCTATACTGAAGTTTTCTTCGGCGTTTCTAGCTCTATCTCTGTTATTTGGAATAGATGCTAACATTTTGGTTTTTTCCTCGTTTATTTTAAGGCCCATATTTTGTGCGGCTGTCAAGAAGGTGGAAGTCATCTCTTTAAGTCCTCGTGTAGTACGTGCGATCAAATCCAGATCGTCAGCGTAAGCCATAATCTGCGTTGATTTATTAAAGATTGTTCCCCTATTGTGTAACTCGGCATCTCTTATAGTCTTTTCTAACGCTATATTAAAGAGAAGGCACGCCAGCGCGTCTCCCTGCCGTAACCCTGCATATGTTTCAAACGCTTGTGACATATCGCCTTGTATTTGCACTCTGCAGATCACTTTACTCATAGTTGTTTTTACGAGCCTTATTAATTTATGGGGAATGTTAAGTTCATTCATGGCTTCGTATAATTTACCTCTTAGGACGCTATCATACGCTGACTTAAAGTCCACAAAGAGATGGAACGTGTCAATATTAAATTCATTGGTTTTTTTCTAAGATTTGACGTAGCACAAAAATCTGGTCAATTGTTGACCTACCTGGCCTAAAACCGCTTTGATAGTCTCCAAGGATTTCTTCCACGTACGTACTTAAACGGCTGTACAGGGTGTTGGAGAATATTTTGTACATTGTATTCAGAAGAGTTATACCCCTATAATTTTTACATTCCAACAAATCTCCCTTTTTGTGCAGTGGACATATGATTCCAGTGCACCATTCCTCTGGCATTTGTTCTTCTTCCCAGACTTTGACTATTATGTTGTGAATTTGGTGCATAATGCTGTTACCTCCATGTTTGATGAGCTCTGCGGGGATACAATCCACTCCTGGGGACTTGCTATTTTTGAGTCGTGTGATTGCGTCTTTCACTTCAAATATTGAAGGAGGTTCTACGTGAGTGTTATTTCTTGGTTTTTGGGGTGACGCATCATTTTCCACTTCGGTACCAAGTAGTTCTTTGAAGTGCTCAACCCATCTGCTTTGTACTGCGTCAGCGGTATTGACTATATGTCCATTTTTGTCTCTACACATCGTCAGCCGTGGTTTAAATTCTTTTCTTGTCTTATTTAGGATATTATAGAACTTTCTAGTTTCATTTTGCCCCTTTAATTATTGAAGCTCTTGCATAATCTGGTTTTCGAAGGTCCGCTTTTTCCTTCGATGTATGCGTTTTTCCTCCTTCCTAAGATCTTTGTACATTTGCTCCTTATCCCGTGTTCTTCTTTGTTGCATAAGTTTATATGCATAATTTTTTCTTTTAGTGATATCTTCACATTCATCGTCGAACCAACTGTTGCGTGGAGTGGATTCTTCTGGTCCTAGGACGTTGTTTGCCGCTTTCTTAATTGTTCTTCTACATATATCCCATTGCTCGCTAGCTGTAAAATTCTCATCTGTTGTGCTTTCATGTTCAAGGTAATTTTGATACCTTTCTAGTGCACGGGGCTCTTTCAAGAGTTTTAAATTGTAGCGAGTACTTTTCTTGCCCTTTTCTTTTTTTGCATTTGAGATTCTTGCTCTTATTTTTGCGCCTACTAAGAAGTGGTCTGAATCTATATTAGCTCCACGATAAGTACGTACATCCATTAGATTAGAGGAGTGCCTGGTTTCTATTAGGATGTGATCTATTTGATTTTTGGTTGTAATAAGAGACTGTCAAGGGTATATAAAATGTAATAGTTTGTAAAAAACTTATAGACCTTATGATTTAACATAAAATGAGATTACTATAGAGAGACAGAAAGTGTCTTAGATACAACTCTGTAAGAAACTGCGTTTAAATACAATACAATATATTGAAACAATCTTAAATAGGTAAAAACCGTTATTAACGTATTATTCACGTTCATTGCACAGAAAACAAGCACATAAAAATAACATCAAAACAACATCAAACATTTACAAATTACATAATGGGGCAAAACATTCGAAGTTTAAAATCAAATGAGAATAAGATTAAAACAGTCTGTTATCGTAAGCTCCTGGACTAATGTAGTATTAAAGATTTGACCTTCATGCGAGAGCGTACAAGAGAAGAATTATTTAGTTTTAGGTTATGTTATTTCTTGTCAACAAACTGTTTTAGGGGCAAATGTTTGTTAATATTCTCAGGCTTGGTTATGGGCCCAGACACGATATTTTTGAGAGAATAAAGATGATCATCAGATCATCATAGTCTCCACATTATATTCAATGACAGTGGTGAAAGTCTTATAGAAATAGCAGCAAGCAACAATATGTTAATAAAAAACATCTTTCTACATAAAGACATCCACAGACAGACTTGGTTTTAAAAGATCAAGTCCTTAAAACTAAATTGATGATGAGAATATAGTTCGCTCTGATGAAACCAAGAAGTAGAAATATGCACATCAGCGAATGGTGGTAGTCTGTAACGAAATCAAACCTAAACTGTCTATTTTATTTTACAGTGTAGATACTGATCATGGAAACGACATCTTAGACGTAAAAAGCCTCAGAGGAATGACTGGAGACATAGGTCATTTGTTAGTCAGATCAGAAGTGAAAGCAAGAAAATCTACACAATTACACTAAATCAAAAGGAAACCTACCATAGAATTGGGATGAACTGCAAAATATGACAAAACGACAAAAATATATAGAAAAGAATTCCAACAAACCCTGGACTCACAAACATAATGTATCGACATGGAAATGTTCTGAGAGCAACTGCAGAAATATAACCAAAACAGCCGACAAGATATTTGAAAAAAGTAGAAGAAAGGAATACCATGGAATGCAATGACGGAGATCTCAATACCAAAGAAACTCATTGAGATGACCAAAGTATTTATGGAGGATGGATTTTTCAAAGTAGCTCAAGGGACCAAATTGCTGTTATCATACGAAGATAACATCGATCTGATGGGAAACTCTATCTTATCCTTAAGAGACATATTCAATAAGGTCGAGGGAGCAACAGAAAAAATTGTGAGCTAGAGACTTAAAAGCTAAAAAATGTGAAAACCAAATATAATGTGCATAAACAGAACGGGCAGAAGAGACAGAATTACACAATATATTATAGTCAAAATCCATAATTTCGAAAGAGTTGAACTTTTCAAATATCTTGAAATATCTTCAAGATCTATAAATCCATTGTTAGACCTGTATATGGATGCGAAATATGGACAATAACCAAAGCAAGTGAAGAAAGACTCCATTTGAAAGATAACTGCTTAGAAAAATTTTCGTACCTCACCACGATAAGACCAAAAACGAGAACTTTTTAGTGATAATGACGTTGTCTAGGAGATTAAATACCAGCGATTAAGGTGAGCAGGGCACGTAGAGAGACTGCATAACGAGAAACTTGTAAAACTTGTTTAAGATTAGGTTTCTACATGAAAAAGGCCATTTGGGCACCCCAGAATGTGATGGAGAGACAACCTACAATTAGGTCTCCAAAAAATGGACATTCCATTACATTAACTACGGATTGATAAAAGAAGCTTATGATTATGAAGAAGATGGTGATGATGAATGATTAGAACAAAATACAAATTGTTTCAAAAATACGAATGGTTAGAAAAAAAAAACACAAATATTCGTGCAACACTAGAATCATAAACGATTGGATGATGCAAGGAAACCATAGATGGAAATATCCCATAATCCGAATGGATGAAGAGGGAAAGCGGTCAATTTAGCAAGAGAGATTTTGATATACTTAACAGAAATTTCGACTATTATTAGCAACAAAGTATATTAGATGCCATTCACAATTATAATAACTGACTTATACAGAATGTAAGAGTAGCCGTTGATAAGATCTTAGCGACAAAGTAATGCCGGCTTTACATTTACGAGTACTCGGATCCTAGAAGCTGGGACTGTTTCCTAGGATCCTAGAAGCTGGGATCCTAGAAGCGAGTAGAACTGCGAACGTTTACATTGAAGTTAAAGCATTCCCAACAAGGATTCTTGTTAGAAAGGCGTATACAGAACGCTTTCTAACAACAATCCTTGCACAGGTATGTAAGTAATGTTTATATACTTCCTCAAACCATACGTAAGTAATATTGGCACTTTTTGCAACAAACCCTACTACTACATGTCAGTTTACAACATTCGCCGCCGTTTTCTGAATTTCAATCACACTTCGTCCGGTTTTTCCATATGTCCTCTTCTGTTTCTTTCTCTCAGCTCTTTGTCTATTCCTTCGCTACGATTTGTCTTTCCTTTCCGTTGGTTGTCATTTTAGTATTTCCTTTAGTATTCGTTGTTCATCTATTCTTTATATATATCCGAACCAGATAAAATGTTTTGATGAAAAATCATCTGTGTGTTCGTTTGATTCCCATTATATTTCTAATGCGTTCGTTGGTAATCAATTTTTTTTCTAGATCTTCGTGTCACTCTTTCAAAAATTTTCGTTGCTCCCAGCATTACCAGTGTTCTTTCTTTCAGTGGTCTTACCTCACAGCTGTATAGGGTGATACTTTTTACTATAGTCTCATATATCCTCTTTTTATTTTCTTTGCTAATGGATTCTTCTTCTTTTTCTTCTTCTTTTTATGTAGACATGACTCTGTCTGTTTTTTAATGTGCCTCCAGTAAGTTGTTGTTCCATCGTGGTCTTCCTACTGATCTTCTTCCTATTGGGGAACCATCTCTTGCCGTCTTTACTACTCTATTTGTTGTCATTCTTGATGTTCTTGATATTCTCCACCTTGCATCTACGTCATATATATGTACTTCTAGCTCTGTCCCATAATGTCTTGCCATCAATTTTTTAAGTCTTTTTATCTCTGCTGTTTCTAACATCTTCTTGTCCTCTCTGTTTCAGGTCGTGTTTTGCCGCGTATGTCATTATTGGTATGATGACTGTTGTGTAAATTCTGCCTTTCATTTCTTTCCCGATATGCTGATGGATTGGTCTCATAAAACACTGTTTAACATTGTGATGAATTTTCTACCTCTTGTATTTCTTTCTCTTACAGCTTTGTCTAATGTTCCATCGTGCTAAATATTGATAGCTAGATATTTGTAGTTATAGTAGTGCTTTATCGTGGTTATGTCGTCTAATATGAGATCTTTTTGATGTCCCCCACTGTACAAGTATTCTTACTATTTTATTCTTATTGTAGTATTTTTTATTAATCTAATTTGTTGTCTTTATTTATTATCAAAAGTTCTACATTTATAACACTTACAAGTTTATTAGAATCTTTATATATTTATTACAGTTTTACACTTATCACTAAGAACTAAAACACAACTACTTTAATTTATATCATTTATTTACAATATTTATTTTGGACTAAAAACTCGACTTCATATTCAAAACTAACTATAACTTAAATAAAAGGGTCCTCTATATTTATACTAAACAACCGTTAGACTAGAATTCCGGCGATTCCCTTCGAACAGTCGAGAAGGTCACCCGGACTGGTTTTTCATCCGACCTTCTTCTGGAAACTTCGAATCGTAGGAGACCCGTCGGTTATTACCTGGGGTTTCTGCCGGCTGGTGTATGATCTAAAAAAATTATTATTCGGTTATACTCTTTTAGATACAATATGTAATAATTGTTTTTAAAACTTGTCTGGGACCTGAAGATGACCAGAATATTGTAGTGGTCGAAAGCGGTCGTCCTAAGCTAAATACAATAGATTGTAAGTAAGTCTAAAATATATTTCTACAACCCTGTTTCTATTATTTACAAACTTGCAATCATGTTCGTACATTGTAAAATAATATACTTAATGTGTAGAGGTTTAAGCAAAAGTAGGCCTACATTTTCTAATAATAGCTGTGTTAATATAATTTTTGACACCTTCTGACTTTAATATGCATTTGATAATAAAATCATTCGTTTAACTTCCATTACTTTATAAAACAATAAATAGCAACAACAGCAGTAGTGTCAATAAATTAACATACTCAAGATATCAAAACAATATAATGAAGTTCGCAAGCCAATGGAGTTGTTTTTAAATAACTTTTTTAGTGTTGTTTACTTGTTATTAAAAATGAAAACCTGATCCTGTATAACTTCCTTCTATTAAAAACGGGAGGGGTTGAACGCCCGTTCCCTTTAAAGGCGTTGTTTATACTGGAATACGATATAATCATTAATCAATAACCCTTTATAAGGGCACGAAATCCTGCAACTGCATGCTATTACAAACTTCTAGTACACTATAAAAAATCAGGAGAATTTTTGATTATGGTGAACATTTAGTAGTGTTTCCCATTTTATAGTCTTGCAAAGATGAAAAAAATATTGGGAAAAGTGTCTGGGATTTTCTCAGATATACCTTCAACATAGATCTTTAAAAAGCCTGTACAATATCTAATATAACGCAGCCAGGATAGTTGTTTTTGTCCGATCTAGTGTTTTCCTTTTATTTTGCTTTGAATAATTAACTGCAGTAAACAATATTTAGGCCTCGTCATTATATGATCGAAGTATTATTGTATCTTTTTCGTTTTAATAGTGTTGATCAGTTCTCGTTTTTTTTGTGAATGGATTCTAGTACACTGTAACCTCGGAAACCTTTTTTTGATGGTGCTAGAAAGGTCACCAATGGAGACACTGCGGACGGCAGCCAGATGGTTGGTGGAGAGCGAGTCGTGGGTTCGAAACTAGCTTTTGGAACCAGGAAAGGGTCCAACGGACGAAATAAGTAAAGATACGGTAGGAGATATTAGAAAAAGATACAGAAATAAACAAAAAGATAGATGGGTAAAATTACCAAAGATAAGACAAGATAGGGAACAGGGCGCCACTTAATTTTTTGGGATTTAAGGAGAAAATTAAGAAACCTTAGAAAAGAAAAGAGATAAGGAAAGATATTTAGGTTCAGAGATCAAACCCAAAAAAAATATCACAGTTAATTACTAAATAAATTTGGTCAACACTCTACATAAACAAAAAAATAAATATATTAGGTATTACACTTACTCACCTACGAAACTTGAATCAGCCTGATCTTTCTACTGGTCAAAGGTATAGTTATATTTAAAGGTAGAAAGCAAATATATCAGGGAACTTTGTTAGGAGTCGACAAATAAAATACATACATGAAACAATAACAATATATTAAACAACAACAAAATTATGACGCTGCTGAATGCAACACAAGTAATAAAAATACACCAACAACTATAAAATGGTGGTATACATATAAAAATAGGCAGAAATATAATTAGAAAATATCTTTACAAAGATATAAGTATAACACAAGCATGCACAAATAAAGTTTTGGCGTATCTCGAGATATTACAGCAAAAAAAAATGAATAAAAAATTATAACAAAAACCAAAGATAACAAAAATTAATAAAATCTAAATTTACAAAAATACAAAAAAGTTACTGAAGTGAAAACATAAAAATTTAACCAAACCGCACTTGGTTAAGTCGATTATTTGGTTCGTAACAAAAAAAAGTATAGAATGTTCTTTAATTGACTGCAAAATTCAGTAGCTACTCTCAACTACATTTGATGACATGTATGATCGTTGGATACGTCCAGATAATGGAAGATGATATGATGCTATACCATGTTACTTGCCCAGATAGGTGGAGATATTAAAATTATGTCACTTACAGTAATTCCTGGCGACTGCTGCTTTAATTCACTGAAGTTAATACTGTACTTGTATTAAACACTGAATTTATGACTATATTTAATCTAATATAGTATAGGATGAAGAAACTCAAAATAACAAGTGTATACACACTTATAAAGAAAATGCACAGAGACGGTAAGGTAGCAGATACGATAATGTGAACTAAGCGTCTTAACTCGACGAATGCCCACCGATAAGTAACTTGGTTCCTCTAAAATTTTACCAAGCTACCCAAGAAAAGGTGAGGGTATCTTCCCCCCAAAAATGATAGGCCAGCTGTATGTATTTCTGAGAAGATAAGGTTATAACGGCTATCGGAAAGTTCGAGGTAATTTGGCACGTGATAAAATATGAAATCCCGAGATTGGGTCTTTACAGAAAAATTACTATACGAGCCTTCGGAATATTTACAAATCTATCATAAAAGACCCGGATTAAGACGGAAAGGATTAAAAACCTTTCGGACGCAAGGAAATTCCGGGCATTCAATAAAATTTTGAAGACGGTAAACCGAACATAAGCGTATCATCACGGGGGTAAAAGGAATAAAAATAATTAATATTTTAATTATATAAAAAAATGTTACAACACTTTCGTTGGATATGTATGCTATCCACTGGATTTTCAAATATCTCTATTGAATGTTGCCACCAGTTTTATATAACTAACACGACTTGTTGCTTACATTTATCATTGTCACATAACAGCTAGATATAGTAGAAATTGACTTAGGTGCTTATAAAGATGATGTTGCCTGAGAGCAACAAAACCAGATACCGGGCTTATTATCTTGGTTCTTCTAGTTTTCCTTAACGTTGGATTTATGATAAATACTTTAACAAGTCCCAGAAAAACACAACGTTTAAATGCGACATAAATCAACATACGTCGGTGAATAGGGTCGGCCCAATAGTGGTAAAAAATGGAAACTTCCGACTCGGTGATACTCATTCCATTGATTTATATCGAAAGACTTTAAGACGCTAGAGAGCCAGACAGACACATACAGTTTAGTGAAAACTCAAGAATATTATATTCAATTTTCTCACTTTCAATTTCTTTTCTATAATAAAATAAATATTACGGACAAAAGATAATTAAGGTTTTAACTGTAGAATAATTTTGGGTAAACGTTCCCTACTCTGACGTTAATCTAAAATTTTACAGTGTATTACCGTGTAGACGACCGCGACGGTGAAATGGGCTCTATTCCATCCATTCTATTCCCATTAATTCCCTGCTCGAAGCAGAAGCAGGTTTCGCATTTCGCATGTATCCGATGCGGTGAGGTGGATATTGAACGCGACCCTTTGCTGTTATGACCTATCTAAAAACCGCCCCTACAGAGTCGGGTTTCAAATTATAGTAACCAGCGTAGATATCTTGTGATATATGTGTTCAATGGAATTCGGAATTTAATTATTGTTAGGCTTGCCAGGATCTCTTTCCTTTCTTTAATGTTATTACCTTTGAAAACACTTTAGGTTCTAATCGAGTTTTCTGTTTAAAAAGAGGCAACTCTGTTATTAATCACTGAACAAATTTTTTAAATATTTTCTCTTTCTCCACATAATAAAATAATACTTTATTATCATCAAAACATGTTTCGTACGATATGAAAACCAAAGTTTTAACCCTGAACTACTATCGTGGGTTCATATATGACCCGAATTTTAAAAATCTCTAAACAAGATATAAAAATATATTTATTATTTATTTTGTACTTTTGGTAAATGCATGTGTACCTATATAAAAAAAAGATTTTTTGTAAAATTAAATTTTATTTCAAGAAAATTAAGATGCTATAATAAAAATTACAGAACTTTTCTTTCCTGATCAACAGATTTGTCGCGATGCATGGACGACGACATAATTACACTTTTATTATTTTTAGGAACATAATGATACGATTGTATTGTCTCGTGTAAAATCAAATGAACACTTATCGTAATAACTTCGTAATTTTTATTTGGTTGAAATCGTGAATATAATTCTTTCTTATTTTTACGCATGGTGCCTAGATAGGTAAGTCGAAGTTTTTTAGTTCATCAACTAGCTCTATTGAGGTGAACCAATTATTACCAGTGACATTTCCGTTACTATTGGTAATTGGTTCCACTGATCTTGTAGGTATGGATAGCTTTTCGGGGTTAGGATCATTTTTTTTTACCTGTATACACAAGAGCATTTACCAAATAATGTGTTTTTGCGTCACATAGACACATGATCTTGATGCCGTACTTGACTGGTTTGCCTTTCATGTACATTCTGAAATTACATTCTTAAAATTATATCTACCTCTAAACCCAATCAGCATCTCGTCCATTGTAACATATTCGGATCAGGTGTAGTGCTATACTGTTAGATACGAAACAGTTAAATAAATAGGACACTGCTGCAAGTCGATCTCCATTGGCCTTCTTTTACTCTCTTATTTCATGATTGTCAAATCTTATTGCTTATTGAAAGAAGAAGCGTTATTTTGACATTGTAGCACGAAAAATTGATCTACGTAAAACACTTGTCAAAAATAATGAATCGGCATTCTCACCTGAAAGGTATAAAAGACCCAAAAAAGCCTTACGTTCACCTTCGTTTTGATGATCGGCAAATGTACAGGTATCCCCGTAATTCACACTGAGCTCGGTAATTTTTTCATTTGTGTACTCTAGAATAGAGGCCAACATGTCAGGAGTTATAAGAAGTGACCAGGATGCAAGTGGTCTGGATGGTTTTGTTTTTAAGGCAGGTCCACAAAGACCAGGAAGGTGTGTAATAATGTTCTGTACGCGAGTTTTTGATGGTGCATTTTTAGCCCACTTATCTGTGCCGTCCATAGTAAAAATTTGTTTTATTATTAAATGTTGTTTCACATTCGTCGCTTGAAGTCACTTACGTCAATTTCTAAATCTGTGTAGTGACTAGAGTGTTCACTTTCACTGTCAGTATCACTGTTATTAGAGTCACTATAAGTGTCAATCACTTGTCACCGTACTTCCGCTAATTCTTAAAGCCATTTTAATGTATTATTTTCAATAATACTAACGTAACTGCGATGGTGGGCTCAAATCCAAATGGAACTCAGCAGCCCATGTGCACTATCCCACTGATCGTTTGCTACTAAGCGGTATGCGGTATGGTATGCTAAACTACGTACTTAATTGGGAGAATACATGGAATAACAAGGTCGTTTGCTAAACTGTCTACCAGTGACGCACGAAATTAAAAGTCCTGTTTGTCAAATTTGACCCCACTATAATAGTTCAGGGTTAAGTATATAGTGAGTAGAGAGTGTATTTTTAGATTAAAACCAAAACGTATAAAACATCTTTCTATTTGTCGGGTTATACAAATCACTGAACACTGAATGGAAGCGTTCAGCGAAGGTTTTGGAATCAGCGAAGGTTTTGAAGTTTTTAAGTAAATCGGGTATTTAACCGCGAATCAAGTATAATATATTTTTGTCTGCCCCTATCACCATAAATGTTAAATGTTAAACTGTCAACAACTTTAGTAAGTGTTATGCAACCCATACAGGCATGTATTGGTAATTAAAATAGAAGTATGAGAGCAAGTATAGAGCATGACATTTCTAAGATTACTTCCAATACAAAAATATACTTTATAAAAGGTATATTTATTTCAAAAGAACCCTTACGGGCTAAATCACAGAACGTTTCGGAATAAATATTCTATCTTCAGTGCTGCTACTAGGTATACATGTTTAAAGCCTCTAAATAAATGTGCAAAAACCCTTTAAATGCTATTTAGTTGGTATACATTACACTGTTGCTGATAATTATGTAGGATGTTAAAATTTTAAGTAGAGTACCATGCGCCGTCGGCAGTTTTATGACTTCTGGCGGCACGTCAGTAATAGATATCTTGTGCTTCAACACAGACTGTTTTGCAGCGGTTTTATTTGGTTGCTTTTGTAAATGTTTGCCAAATTTCGTATATATTATGGAAGATATAGATATGTATCGATAAATTAATTAAAATTAAAAATTTATTTTATAAAATGTATTTTTCCTATATTTTCAGGGTTTAGAGTTAAAATTACAAATATATTTTTAAGTTACTTGAAAAGTATGTGACTACTACGTAGTTTACTTACCTTAGTGTTATTATTAGTTTTTTTTTCTGGTGATATGCTTTCTCTCATATGGATGTTATTTCTTGAACATGGCTCTTTAATACTTTCTAATAGCTCTTGAAAAGATTGCTTAGACATTCGGATAAAATTAAAAAACTTTTCTGGGCCATCCTTAATTTCTTTAACTAACGTGTAAAACATTCCATTATTTTTTCGTTCATTTACTATGGGATGTATCCAACACCTGCGTTTCTTCTTCTTCTTTGATCTAATATGAAGTAAACTTGCACTTATTAGGAAAAACAAATCGTCGTCACTTTCACTAGATGATTCTAGAGACATCATTATACCATTCTACGACCAAAACTCGATTAAATTTGACAACACCGAATACAATGGCAAAACTACTGCCACTGTTAAACCGCCTAATGTGTTTTAAGCCGCGCGGCAGCCGACGAGGCGCAGACGCGGCGCAAACCGCCCTGTCTGTGTCTAACCTAATATTAAATCTCACTAATCGAGCGCAGTCGTAATATTACACATATACTAATATAATAATATAAGTTAAATAGACGCAGTCTGTAGACTCGGTGGTTTAAACCTTGTCACACTGAAATCTTAATTGATTTTTTAGATCTGTTTAGAGAATATTCTGAAAATTTAAGTTCAGTTCTACCTCTACTAAATAAATAGGCTGACTATTTAATGTTACTGCTAGCTCTGCTACTTCTGAGAGGTTGTCTTCTTGTGAGATAATTGTGAAATAGCGACGTACCAGGTTATTACCAGATAATTTTGGCAAATGATTGTTTTGAATACCAATTACGATTTGCGTTTGTGTTTTGTAGTTTTACTAAAAAACAGTGTTTTCGACAGAATGCACAAGAAACAATAAAATCGTATTTTTAAATAGTGTTTGATTCATGAGATTTTAAAATCAAAATCTGATTTAGGCTAAGTAAGACCCTGGATGTCAGTTCTAATAGTACATCATCAGCAAACACTCCGAGGACGATGACAAAGCGACATGTGGAAACCCAGCCAACCAAATACAACAAAACAACACAGAAACAACCCGGCAGAATTATAAAAAGGCCTTGCGACGATAACCGTGTCGACATAGTTTCGTGACGAGTATAAATTAATTCCTCAGTTGCCATAAATATCCCTTTTTTTCTTGTGCACGCACTTTCCTCGAACTTTTATCTCTCACGATACGAGGAAGCCTTTTCATGCTCGAAAGTGACGTAAATAAAATCCGTTCGGACAAGTATTTACCAGTTGGCTGGGTTTATGGGTGACTTTAAATTTAACTTTATATTCGAGATATTGGAAAATATATTTATTTGGTTTTTTATTTCTGTCGGTTCCATTGCCGTAAATCAAAACGTTTGGGACTTCGTTTTGTAGTAATTTTAATGTTATTTTGACGTTTAAGTGCTAACTCAAAGAGAACTGCAGTGTGCCCTATTTATTTTGAAAAAGCTTTTGACAAAGTGCAACACCAAATTCACATTTAGACACTAGCAGAAACTGAAGTAGTTTACAAAGTTATCTGCGTAATAAGAACATGTATGCAGAGCACCCGGCAAGAATTTATATAGAATAAGTAATAAGACAAAGATAAAGCCATATTTCAAAAGCTTTTAGCCGTCTCATGGTATTTAATTTTAATGTCCAGGCTTTAACTCCATACAGAAGGACTGACCAAACGTAGCATTAAATAACTCTAATTCGGATGTCTAAGCTTAGTTTTCGGTTACAGATAATTTGTTTCCATTTCTTAAACATGCTAGCTATATCATTGCGTGCTAATTGTTCAACAACAAAATGACACCTCAGTCGTGTAACTATAAAATGACACCTGATAAGGCAATTATATTGTTAAGGCTTTGACTAGCTCTGTTTCAGGTGTAGATACGTCTTATCTAAAATTCAAATGTGAACAATGAGTTTGACAGGGACAAATAAAAGATGATATTAACTAATCATATTTATTATACATAAAGAAAGGAATTTTAATAGCAAATCTTACTTAAAGCTTTACAAGAATATACTGATGGCAATTATTAATGTAAGTTGAAGTAGCAGTTTTCAGGTAGATGTTGGCTGAATGTAGCTGTGGTAGCAACCATGTTACTATATCTGTCCCATGTGTGATTTGGGACGTCCCACCAAAAAGGAGACACGAGAAATTTAAATTTAAATCAAATTAGCCTTAAATTATATAATCAAGTAATAAATCCTCTTTCTTCTTCTTTTTATTTCGACATGACTGTCTGTTTGAACAATAGAGGACCCAGGGAATCTCCCTGTATTATCCCATTGCCAGCTTCAATAGTGTCAGTTAGTTCTTCTTTTACTTTTACTTTGTTGTTTTTTGGTGGATATTTTCGATCGTTTTGATTATTCCTACTTGCGTACCAGAAGTGGATAACGTCATTTAATTAAACCCGGTCAAATGCCTTCTTAACCCATGAAGGACTGGAGTTGCCATATGGCAACACTGGTATTGACGTGCGAATCTTATTATTTTGAGGTTATGTTAGTTTGTTTTGTTTCCAAGAACGTGCCGGTCTGCAGAAAATAAGTGATTTGAAGATATACACCTAACAAAAACTTAATTCGTTGGTGTTTGTGAGATTTTATAGTCACCGTTTTTGATAGTTGTAAAAATGGATATAAGATTTGTGTAAGTAGCTCAATTTGTCAATTACTTCTGAATAACTATTACATCTAAGTGGCTAAAGTAACAATTATGCTCTAATAGAAAGGTCATTTTCCCTCTGTGAATATTTGACAACCCTTGAAAAAAAGCGATCTTTTACAATATTTTTTTTTTTTGATTCATCGCGTTGCCATATGCCAACTCTAGTATCTACAGGCATCTTGTTTTTTCAGGCGGGGTTTCTCTCTACAAGAAGCTTTGAACATGGTTTGCAGTTTGCAGAACAGTTTGCATGATTTGCATGCAGTTCAAGCGATGGATATTTCCCAG
The DNA here is from genome assembly GCF_040954645.1 of Diabrotica undecimpunctata. Lineage (NCBI taxonomy): Eukaryota > Metazoa > Arthropoda > Insecta > Coleoptera > Chrysomelidae > Diabrotica > Diabrotica undecimpunctata. Next base: position 127,101,446 of record NC_092806.1, read on the forward strand.
GAAAGCAGCGGAAGTTTCATCCCACAAACTATCTCTCAAGTGAAGAAAATTGAATACGAGTCCCTAAATTGGATAACGGGTGATTTGGTCGACAATGCCGCTAGTTTCCCAGAATATAGCTACGAACCATTCAATACGTTGACACCTGTCGAGATGTTCGAATTATTTTTCGACGAGGATATAATTAGTTACATTCTCAACCAATGCACGAGTTATGCACTACAGAAGAACTTTCCCGACCCCAAAATTTCCGCAGGAGAAATGAGGTGTTTCTTTGCCATTTTGATTCTATCGGGGTATAATTGGCTCCCGGGAAAAAAATTTTACTGAGATACGAAAGGCGATATGGGTAATGCAATGGTCATGAACGCTATGCGAAGAGATAGGTTCCTTACAATTTGGCGTTTTTTCCACCTTGCAAATAATGAAGCCATCGATGAAAGGGACAAATATTACAAGATCAGACCCTTAGCTGACTATTTACAGAAAAAATATAAAGAATATTACGTCCCTGAAGGCGAATTAAATTACGACGAATCTATGGTGAAATACTTTGGACGCCACTCATGTAAACAGTTCATAAAAGGAAAGCCGATTCGTTTCGGATACAAAGTTTGGTGCCTCAACACTAAAAGTGGGTATCTTGTAAGCTTCAACATGTACCAAGGAACCGATCCCAAAGCAAATAATCATTATTATAAAGTTTTTGGAGCATGTGCGGCTCCATTCGTCACAATGCTCGATGAACTGCCCAATGATAAATCAAGATTACCCTACAAATTTTTCTGCGACAATTTATTTACGAGCCTCCACCTTTTGAAACATATAAAGGATCGTGGCTATAGCCTTACCGGAACAATACGGGAAAATCGCATTCCCAAAAACTGCCCTATAGAATCGAAAGCTAATATGCAGAAACGCAAAAGGGGTGATGTAGAGTCGATTCTTGAGAGAGAAACTGGTATTATAGTTGTAAGATGGTTGGATAACAGCGTCGTAAGTGTAGCGTCAACATGTTATGGGGTGGAACCACAATCGCTCGTGAAAAGATATTCACAAGCTGAAAAGAAAATCATCCAGGTTCAAAGTCCATGCCTGATTGGTAAATATAATAATACAATGGGGGGCGCCGACCTAATGGACGAAAATATAAACCGCTTTAGAATAGGGATGAGGGCAAAAAAATGGTACTGGAGCTTGATTACCTGGATGCTAGATGCGACTATACAAAATGCGTGGGTGCTACATAAAAAATCCGGCAACAAGTTGACACAGTTAGAGTTTAGGCGTGAAATTGTGCAAGCCTATCTGACCAAATACGGAGTGCCTGCAAAACAAGGTGGCCGACCGTCTAGTTCACTCTCAAGTCGTTCCTTTCATAGAGTATCTTATGATATTAGATACGATGGAGTTGGGCATTTACTGGAACCAGTACCAAATAAAAAAAAAATTAGGTGTGCAGGTGAAGAATGCAGGTCGATCATGAGAACAAGATGCGCCAAATGTGAAGTAGGTTTGTGCACAAAGTGTAATGTTAAATTTCATACACAGCTATAGAAAGTTTTTTGCCGATTATCTCTCAATTTCATAGAATATTTTTTACTTTTATTTCATTCGGTTAATGTAGCCATAGGAACCTAGCGTTGCCATTTCTCAACAGGCAATATTTTTAGGTTTTAATATATTTAATAATTATTTTTGTCTTTTTCTAAGTAAGTTTTATCCATTCATAAGAGTTATTTGTATTATTTATGTAAAATAAAGATTTTCGAAAACTTCGTCCTTAATGGGTTAATGTCTACGAAACAGATATACCAGTTTGTTGCATTGTAATGATTTCTCTTGCACTTGCCTCATTATAAATATAGCGTCGCTGCATGATCTTCTCGACCTAAAACCTTGTTGTTTTTTTGCTAGTGTTATAATTTTATTCAGTTTATTTGTTATCACTTTGGTTGTTAATTTTAGTGTTGTGTTTAATAAATGAATTCCTCTGTAATTTTCCGGGTCCGATTTGTCTCCCTTTTCGAAGAGAAGTGTTAGGATGCTTGATCTCCATTCTTAAGGAATTCTGTTTTGTTATATAATTATTTTTATTAGTTGTTTGTCAGATCTGGTCCTCCGTACTTTAGGAGTTTGTTCGTTTTTGTCCTCTCCTGGTGATTTCGTTCGATTCGTTTATAGTGGTTGTATGCGTATTGTGTTTGTTGTTTTCTTTATTGTAAAAAAGCTTACTTCTTTCCTTCACATTTTGTATTAAATGTTATAATTATTATCACACTAGGTTGATGTTAAAGGATTAGATTTTTTAGGGAACATACAAATTCCCAGCTCGAAAAATTGACGTAGTCCAACTAGTGGTAACAACCAACGAGTTGTTATCATAAAAAAACTGGACATATCAATTTTCAATTTACAAACAGAAATGTACAATACAAAATGATACCTTCTAGAATACATCTTTATAAAAAGTTAAATATTATTTCTCTCGAAGACATGTTAAAATATTTGATTTAAAAATGATCTCAAAATAAATATAATTTAAAAAAAAATGAAAAATTAGAATTTACCTGGGTTATTGTCATATCATGATATGTAGGTAGAAGAATTTATCTACAATATACATATAATCTACAAAAATACAAATATAATTTTGGTGTTGTATATACGAAAACAATGGTTATTCAAATATGCAAAAAGTAAAGGAATATACCCCATAAAAATGTAGTACATGATTTGTTAAAGAAAATAAAAATAATAACAGGTGTTTTTCCCTCTTCATTGATCACCATCAGGAAATATTCAGCATAGTTATTGAATATGCTGCGGCAGTATATAAAAAAGGTAAAAAATTATAATGAATTGCGCATTCACCACAGTTAAAGATGAACTTAATCTGCTTCAACTTAATCTTCATTTCTTGTTTCGGTTTTTCTTGCTGTCACTGCATACTATGATTTACCTCATACTATTTATTGACTGAATACTATTTTTAAAACTACTGCCAGAGTTACACTCTTAATCCCCAAATACCTCTAACATCGCCCGTACCGGCGAAATGTCGGTCCGACTTGTCTCGTCGAATTCCACCTGACTCCCTTGGCCTTGAGCCTTGAGATCTAAACCAAGGATAATCATATTTCTTACGCATCCCCGCACTCTCTTTGGTAAAATTCTCCGGGGGAAGAGTGTTCCTCTTAACCTTGAAATAGCTTAATCGTCCCGCTTTATTTGAAAACTCAGTAATTATTTTAAAAATATTATGGTAATGTAAACAACAATTATTGTGCTTATTTGTGAGACGTGGTTCCTCTTATTTGATGATATTTAAACTGTATAAATAAACATTTAGAGTATGTCTTTTCGTTCGGAATTCAAGTGTTCCTCTTTCGAAGATTTGTAATACGTGAATTAAAACCTTATACATAGTGGAAAACAAAAATGCTATACACTGAAGCTAAAGCTACAATGTACAGCTAAAATCATTGGTTAGTGACGGTTTTCAATCTGCATTATATATTTGAATTGTTTTAATATAAAATTTACGATTTGTCATAAAATGTAAAGTGTAAAATAAATTGTATATCTACAAAATATTTATAAATTAATCTTTGTGTTTTCACTAGTTTGTCATAAAAACATTTTTTTAATAATATTTATGGTTAAACCTCAAATAAATAAATATTTCTATAATTAAAACCCAGTTTTTCATTCTAATAAGTAATTTGAACAAAAAAAGTTTGTAATTTTAAGAACTCTTCATCCCTTTTTACAGTAAAAATTATTATTTACAAACAAAATGTTGTGAAACTTAGAGCTATTTTCAAAGTTTTTTTACATTGTAGCTAACAAATATATTTTTTGCATACAAAATAACTAATAACAGATTTTCAGGGTTTAATTGTTACAAAATAAAATTAATAATTCATCCAGAAATATTCAAAGAATATTTCAAGAATAATTCAAACACCCCAAAATTTTCTCAAAATTACGCCCGTCAATGTTTTACGAGAGTAGTCTTTTTAGTTTTATATATAGACATAAAGACAAAAAATATATAAACTGAAAGTACTTTATTATTATTATTTTTTTAAATTGTCCCATCAAGATCGATACACTTTTGCATATATTCAAACCAATTGATAAAACAATTATTCCAATCTTAAATCGATTGCTTCTTCTGGCGACTGAAATCGCTGCCCACGCATTGAATTCTTTGATCTTTGGGAACGTGAAGAAGTTGTTGGGACTTAGTTCGGGGCTATACGGTGGATGGTTTAACAATTCGATGTTTTGAAGCTACAAAAACTCTATTGCCTTTTGCATTGTCCTGATGTAGGGTGATTCGGCGTTGTGTCTTACTCTGTCGGAGTTTTGCAATAACTTCTGGTAACAAATAGTTACATACCAATCAGAAGTAACCGTTCTTCGATCTTCTAAAGCAATTGCTGCCACATGACCAGATTTTGACACAGAAGTTGCGGCCATTTTCTTTGACACACTTCGAGAATGGATCACATTTGTTGGTTTTTACACATCGTGAAACATCCACATAGCGGATTGGGGTTTATTTTCCGATTCGTAGGAGTAAATCCAATATTCATCGTCACTAATAATACTATAAACGTTTTTTGAGCTTCCTTTATTGAACCGTTCCAATGGTTTTTGACAACAATTGACGCGAACCGCTTTTTGCTCTTCTGTGAGCAAATAAGAGATCTAACGGGAAACCAACTTCGTAATCGTAACACCCAATTCTTCATGTAGGATCTTTTGAATCAAGGCCTTTGAAATGCCCAAAGATGCCTCTATCTCCCGATATGTTACACGGTGGTCATTCTTAATTAGCTGACGAATCACAATGAAACTCTCGATTTATATCAACAAAATATTGAGGTTACATTTTTGTCGGAAAATTTTATTGGTGGCGCCATCTAAGCGGCTATATGCAAAACTAAAAAGACAACCCTCGTAAAAGAGATTAAAATAAGAATCGGTCAGCTATTGTTATATTTCCTCAATACCGGTGAGCTCAGGTAAAATATCGTCTGTATTGCAAAAAGATTATAGTTGGGTGTTCATGTAGAAGAGCGTCATGTACACTTAACACTGCAGTCTTCAAAAGCACTGTTAACTGATACTTTATTTTTACATGACTAAATACGGCGATTGTGCCAGTTTTATTGCACTAGTTCACTCAATATTGATCTTTTAGCTACTAGTATAAAACTAACAATTCTACACGTATGTTTAAATTCTAAATAAACGAAAATGTAAATTTTAACTGAAATAATTATTATCATTGAGAATATTTACATAGATTGGTAATCCTTTTTACTACTTTTACTGAGAATAAACCACAAATTTTACTTTAAAATAAATTTATATTGACGTTTTGATTTCCTCTTCAAATATCGTTGCCAAAATACTTTCTAAGAAACTTACAGGTTTCTTAATGATAACAGATTATTATGTACTGCTACTGGTAATTTGAAATAATTTTCAAATTCCTCGTCTCTGGTTTATAATATTAGGTTGCGAATTATCAGATGTGTCAAAACTGCAATTAATAAATTTCAAACGGATTATAATTCTTCTGAGAAAAAAAGGAAAAGCTCCCTTGTTGTTCATACATTTCATTACTTTTACCTATTACTAATGAAAATATTCAAGGAAAGATAAAGTTGATCTAACTCAGAGCACAATGCTTAAATATAAAGCGTTTCGAGTTGATATACAAACGGTCTCGAGACTCACGAAGTTGGTTAGTCAAGGACAGTAAGTCAAAATTCCTCGGGGTAAATTCCGAGCTTCGAGTTTGGAAATCCAATGCCCCATTAAGCGCATAATATCCTCTCTTAAGGAAGTTGAACAATGCGCTGATATTTTAGTAATGCAGTCACGTCTCCTTTATGTCGAGAGTGTACAATAAAATAAAATGAACTCGTGTTCGTATGTGACCATAAGCAAAAGTTATCTAACGGTTTAATTTCTGTTATAAACGCTACTACCCACGATGAAGTTGATGGTGAAGTTTGAATACATAATGAATTAAGGTGGGTCGGCATTTACAAATCACTTTTAATAATATATGTAAAATGTTTACCGTAAAAATCATTTAATAAGGCGATTTAAATGATGAACGTTCGGCTTATTTAAGTGCTCATTTATTATCGAATGAGTATTTGTTTATGAGGAAAGATTCTCAAATATTTTACTCATAAATTAACTCTTTTTCTAGTTTTTCTCCTGATCGATATATATTCCTGAATAATTAGTTTTTGTCTCTTTTACGTGGTTTTCAATCACCATATATTGATTGAAAATGTGGAAAACATATATTCTTCTTCAAGTGCTATCTCCGCGGCGGAGGTCGGCAATCATCATATCTATTCGGACTTTTGAGACGGCTGCTCTGAAAAGTTCATTTTGATGTACATCCGTACTACTCTCTCAGGTTGCGCAGCCATGACATTCTACGCCTCCCTATGATTCTCTTTCCTTGGATCTTTCCCTGTATAATCAGTTAGAGCAAGGTGTCTTTCTCTCCACGTGTAATATGTCTGAAATATTCCAATTTTATTGTTTTAATTGTATTTAAAATTTCTATTTCTTTATTAATCCTTCTCAGAACCTCTTTGTTTGTGACGTGTTCTGTCCACGATATTTTCAGAATTCTTCTATACACCCACAGCTCGAATGTTTCCAGTTTTTTCATTGATGTCGCATGCAAGGTCCAAGATTCCATTCCATAAAACAAAGTCGAAAAAACATAGCACCTCGCCAACATAACTCTTAGTTCCAATTTTAAATCCCTTGTACATAGCACTCTTCTCATTTTGTTAAAATTCGCTCTAGCCTTTTTTATTCTGATTTTGATATCGTGAATGTAATCATTTGTGGAGTTAATCATTGTTCTCAGATATGCATATTAAATTTGTCCACTTGTTCGACGTTGGTTCCGTTTATTAGAAGATTCTCGTTATTTCTGTGAGTTTTCGATATTCTCATAAATTTCGTCTTCTTGACGTTCATTATTAGACCGTACTCTTTTCCATACACCGCTATTCTGGTCACCAGTCTCTGAAGATCTTCAATATTTTCGGCTAAGATCACAGCGTTGTCTGCATATCTAATGTTAATGAGAACTCAATTTACCTTTATTCCAGCTGTTTCACACTCAAGAGCTTTTTTCAGGATCTCTTCGGAGTAGGCATTAAAAAGAATTGGCGACAATACGCATCCCTGTCTCACTCCACGTGTAATTTTAATTTCTTCTGACAGCTGTTCGTTAACACGTACTTTTGCTCGCTGTTGTAGTCAATCTTCTTTGATTTCGGGACATTTATTAATTGTTCATGTCGTACTTTACCGAATGCTTTATCGAGATAACATTAGAAATTATTAATATTACAAGATAACGTTAGTACTAATACGATTTGAATATGAATTAGATAGTTACACTATAATTGAGATATTAGGAAAAACCTTAGGAAAGGAATTTTAGACTAAGAAGACCTAGTGGTAGTGAAACGAAGTCCAAGAAATAATAAAAGAAAAAACACTGTATAAAAGGTAGTAAGAAAATAGATCTGACACAGATTTTCAAAATTACAAAGTTGCCAAAAGAAGCAGAGGTATTTGAAAATCTAGTCGATGAATTAAACTAATAATTTGAAATAAAACTAGTAGAACGAACGAATAAGTTCTTTAAGAAACTACAAAAAATAAATAAATGTAAAACGGTTGCACTTTATGATATCCCTGGTGAAGGTTGTTCTTGTGAAGATAATATTAATTTGTCGAAAGGTGGAAATGGAAGATTTCGACTTTATAAATACTTTACATTAAAACTATTAATAATATGTAAACAACGCAAAGTATAACTGTTTTACAGTAATCGAAATCTAAGATCATACAACACAAAATTGAATTGAATTTTGAAATTTGTTTTGAATACACAAATGTCTGATGTGATAATCTAATAATGAGCTTTCTTTTTGAAAAATAACCGCTATACAATCCCTAATTCTTATCTATCTAAAAGAAATGAATTTTCACCCTCTCAAATAAAACAAAAGGAGAAAATCAATGTCTTTTAGGCAAGCTATGAATCATCCAGTAGAAAAGAAAAGAAACACTCATCAAAACTGAGTTACTCTTTTAGAAGAAATGGATTTCGCTACTTGTTTCGTTTGTCCTTTGTTTGACCTTTCTGACAGTACGTGAAAGAATACCGTAAAGAATTAGGGTAAACTAATTTATAATACTTGTTTATGGAAATATTCTGGCAATAAAAAAAATCTTTGGGTTAGGTTTGACTAATCCTTTTTAGATTTTAAATAAAAACTCTAAAAAAGGAAAATTTTATGTATAATAAATATAACAGATATTATACCAGAAATAATAATATAATATTTCAAACAACAGATACAAATAATTACTTAGAAAAGTAGAAAAAGCCTAAAACGCATCTCAGGGTGTACAAAATGATTTCACATCATAATAAAAAATAGTTAATAATGAAAAGATCCAAAAAAGTCATAGGTATAACAATAATTTAAAGTATATGGTAAACTACAATAAGTTCTTTAGATATTAAACTGAACTACTAAAATATGACTACTTATGTCAGTACCCCAAACAAAGGAGAAGACTAATCAATACTTAGTCTGGGTTCTTCTTCTTCTTCTTCTTAGTCTTCTGTCGTCCATGTTTGGACATAGGCCTCAGGCCTCTCCCAACTCCTTCCATCGGTCTCTATCCTGAGCAACATATTTCCAATTTGTTCCGGCTATTCTTTTAATGTCAACCCATCAACCCATCTCATCTGTGGTCTTCCTCTTGGTCGTTTACTTTCATAAGGTCTCCAATGTTGTATTGTAGTATTCCAACGTTGGTCTTTTTGTCTAGCAGTGTGGCCCGCGAAGCTCCATTTAAGTTTGGAAATTTTTGTTGCTCCTCGAATGTCCTCGAATTTTGTTTTGGATCTTACCTAGTCGTTCCTCTTTTTATCTGACAGTCGTATACCTAACATTGCTCTTTCCATTGTTCTTTCTGTTGTGGCTAGTTTATTCATGTTTGCCTTGGTTAGGGTCCAGGTTTGACATCCATATGTCATGATAGGAAGAATGCATTGGTTGAACACTTTGCTCCTCAAGTATTGCGATATTTTGCGGTCCTTAAGTATCCAACTAAGTTTTCCAAATCCTGCCCATGCTAGCCTTGCTCTTCTAGTAATTTCCGCACTTTGGTTCTCTTTGTCAAGTCTCAGGATTTGGCCTAGGTAGATATATTCCTGGATTTGTTCTATCTCACTGCCATTTATAGTTATACGTCTGGGGTCATCTGTGTTTGTCATTATTTTTGTTTTTTTTTATATTCATTTTTAGGCCGACGTATTGTGAGCTGGGTGTGAGTCTAGGTTAAAGGTGGCCAAATCTATCACTACTCAATACCACCAAGGAACGGAAAGGGCCCAATCAATACCATCGCCGACGAGTAGAATGGTTTGGCCTTAGATCAATACTACAAAACCCGGGTTAAAGCTTTTACCAGATCAGTACGTACTCTAGCTTGAACTCTCGGAACGGCTGTACTTTTGATCAATACTCAATAGCCCAGGTTGGAGTTCTTAACGGATTAGTTCTCGGACTCGAACTCCGTTTAAGCTTGCGCTTCTTCAAGGAAGGGCTGCTCCTTTTTTTGTAAAGCTTAGAGGTGGGAATAAAGTCAGTTGTGAGTGTGCGATTTTGGCTCCAATATTGGCGGTATTGTGTGTAAGAATGGAGCTAGGACAATTTTGGATTAGCCAGCCAAGGTATGAGGAGAAGGTACTTCCGGTGTTACCAGTCATACCAGTCATTCAGCGTTTTTGGCACGCAGTTATGTTCTGCGACATTTGAGGGGGATTGCTTGAGGTGAGTATTTGCTCTAGGCGATGGCATGGAGTTTTTAAGATTTGCTTTGCTCTGTTGTTGGAGCTATTGTGCAGAGGACGTATCTTTTGATGAGGGTTCGGATTCTGCCCTTGACAGACGGAATATTTTTATGTTGGTGGATTAACGGTGACGGATAATCTGCACGTTTGCTCATGCATTTTCTGAGGATTTTTCTTTCAATAGGCATGAAGGCGTTGGTTTGGCGAGTATTAAGTGAAGCGTACACGCCCTATATTCGATGATAAGCCTTACATAGGTATTTTAAGTGTGCAAGAGAGTTTTATTTGATGTATTTTCGAGTTTGCCAGACAGCGCTCCCAGGAGTTGTGCTCTTTTTCTTAAGCTGTCTAAGGTGTTGTTAATATGAATGTCCCAGTTGAGAGTCGTGCTAAAATGAACTTAAAAATATTTTCTCCTAGGAGGGTTAACTGGTTCATTCCAACACTGCTGCTGTGGGGGAATCTGAAAAAGATTATTTGAAGTTTTGATGCGTTTAGTATTACTCTTCATCTGTTGCACCACTTAACAATTCTGTTTAATAAGTTTTTGACTCTTTCGAATATAGACGCCTGTTCTTTCGTCCCGTTATATGATCTTGCAGAATATACTATTTTCACGAAGGATCTAGACATTCCAGCAAGGTACGTATTTGTTTGGTTAACTGTTTGTGATAAAAAGGTTGCTGCTTCAATCAATGCATTTTGTGTGGAATGTTCAGCTCTGAATCAGAATTGATAGTTTGGAATGGTGAAATGAGCGTCTAGGCATTCCACGAGTCTCTTCTAGGATTCAGGACTGGTTGAGGGTTTTCCTGGTTTGGGAATCATGACTGTGTTCACCATCTTTCCAGAGGTATTTACTGCTCCAATATACGTCTTTTGTTGTGGTTTTGTTCTTTTTTTAAAATCTGTACATTTTCAAAATCAAAAGAATAGCTATTTTCTAGAGAATGCCTAGCTAAGGATGTAGTGTTTAATTTGTTGGTTTGTACACTGTGCTTGTGTGCAGCAACAACAAAATGAAAATTAAATGACATATATATCTATATCTATAATATATATTAAAAGATATCCCTCTTTGGAATAAAAATCCTGTTTTAGCTGTTTTAGCATTTTCACAAAATCCAATAGACATTGTCAAATATTAGGAACTATTCTGAGTGGCCAACCCTGTATAATTTTTGTATCAGTTTTATCTTTTATGAGTTCTGTAACATTGAAAGTTATCCCATCGTTTTCCAAATCGAATTGCAAGTGACGTTTGCATTTAAATTGGAACGTGTCTGTTGAGCATTTCATCGATCGTCGGGGTTCAATCCCTAGTGGGGGCGAAAACAACAAAAAGATAATATGTACCTATGTTCAATGTAAAGGGTAGCAACTCTCCGCTGATTTAATTGAATATTTTCCATTGAAATTTGCAACATGTATAAGAGTGTAATATAATTGTAGAATTGGTAGGAAAATTCATAATCACAAGATGCTACAAGTTATACTAATGCTATCTACAATATCTTTACATAAAATAGATAGATTTTATGAAATGTATTAATAATTTTACGTTTTTTATATTATCTGGATTTTATAATTTTGGTATAGGTAGAAATCTGTAATGATAAGTATTAACATATCGACTTTAATTATTAGCGATCAGAACGATGTAGTCTACAAATCTTAGATGACTGAAATATTCTCCATCATTGGATAGCCTTTGTTCTGCCAGTTTATTGCGCTGAATACATCTTCTATGTATTTCCAACTTATTTGCCCTAAATTAGAAGATATGATTTTTTCCGGAAGAGCATTCCTTGCCAATTTTAACATATGACATATATTTATCATACAATCCACTTTTATTCTGGAGTTATTACGATAAAAAAAAAACAATATTTAGTTACCACCTTAAGTTAAAACCTAATTTAGTGAAAGTTGAAATATTGGCTTGAGCTCCATCTGCAGCTATTAATCTTATAATACCAATATCAAACAAACATCTTAAACAAGCAATTATTAACTGTATCTGTAAGTTAATGTAACTAACAATTTGAAGAAACAATGCTTCTTATACTGTCATTTCACTATTGATATCAATTATACCACCATAATTCACATTTTCCAAAAATCTTTCCTCCCTATTATCCCATAAAACTTGCTTCCCGATTGACATAGCATCCATAATTAGAGCACAGTTTTTCAAATATGGTATACCGATCACTTCTTTTTTTAGAAACTGTAACAGTTTATGTAGAATACCAGGCTCGCAGTTCAGTTATAACTACTCAATCATTTCTTAATAGTCCTTCCATTTGGCAATATAAAATGGTGACGTAGAAATTGGTAGGCTTTCGGAAAATAGAAATATATAGTGTGAGGAAACTGTTTCATTAGTGGGGAATACCCATGGTACAATGAATACACAAGGTATGATACATAATGTTCCAAAATCGGTTCGCTTTCGCGCATGACGTAGTCAAGAACGCTTATTCCCGCAACATTTGAATGTAGTTGTATAGGAAAGACTTTTAATTTTAAGTTTTTTTATATAATTTGGCTAATTTAATTATAGTAATTATAAAGAGATGATAAAATTATGTTATTATAATATTTATCCTTTATAAAACATAGATATCCTTTATAAGACAAGTTTTAATTATCTTTTATTACACGTAGGTACAGGTTAATTAACTTATACTCCAGAGTTCGATATTTCAGATGTTTAAAAAGATACAGAAAAGTGGTAATGGAGGTACACAAAATTTGTACGTATATATACCTACTGAACTAAACACAAAATCAAAATAAATAATGACAAAGTCAACTTTATTTATATCGAATGAGCTAGCTGGCCATCGAATATGAGTGTAGTGAGGGCACACAATATTGCACAACATTTACAATGACATTTTTGTAATATTCACACATAAAATTATCTTGGTATTGTTTATAATAATGATAACATTGTATATTTTAATAATGATAACATGATTTAACAAAGAAAAATATGTTATTTTGGAAGATGCTAAATTGATTTCCTCCGAAACAGTTCTTATTGCAAATTGCATAGCAGGCTGAGGCTAGTTTCTTACTTAACAAATCGATATGAAAAAACCATTTAAGGTTTCATGACTAATAATTAATAAAAATAAAGATTTAGACTTACGTCGTTGACCTAGAAGTAGTAAGAAGCTGCTCAACATACTTTTTGGACTCTCTGTGTTCGCCTCCTTGTACGCGTTTCTTTAACGCGTTGGTTGGTTAAAAGGGTAGCCGATGTTGATTTAGGCAAATAAAGACTAGGTACTGCCTCAGGTTTGAGTTTTAGACCCTTTTTAGAAACGTAATTTAAAAGTTCCTGTTGTAGATTTCTTTGGTAATCTTCAGTTTTAAAATGTGTATAACAAATTCTTGCAGTATTACAATTAAAATTATCCTATCTACAACAAGATATAATCCAGTTTTCTGGTCACACTATCTTTAGGAAATGTATGAAACCTAAAGATTTTATCTTCATTGTCACTATTGCAACAAGCAATTGCACAGCGTACTTTGAAAAAGGTACAAAACCAGATATACAATGGCAAATAAAAACTTTCAGTTTTACAAAAAAATACTATACAGTATAAATAAATAGTAACTAAATACCATTTGTATAAAGACACATATATAAGCATATATCTAAATTATTTTTCTATTATAAAATAGATGTCTCAGTCAGTATTGAGATACTTTAAAATATATTTATTATCTCATAACTTGCAATTTGCAATAGTCACCATTGATAACCGATATTATTGTTGAACTTTTGTTTTTATACAAGCTTTCTGTCTTGCCGGTGTAAAGTCGTCTGAAGTCGATATTTATTGTGTAATTTGTGTCTTATTTTCATATTATTATATTGCTTGATAAGTAAATTTTGCATATAATAATCGGTAGGTTATAGTAATGTGTATATTTTTTATTTTACTAAATTTCATTATAACTCATCTAAAATACCATATTGAATTGTAAAACAGATTTGTCTCTATTGTACTCTATTTTGTTTTTATTTCAGTAAAACTGCTTGGAAGTGAGTAACAGTGAATCAGAATAAGCAAATCTACTACTATTTACCCATTCACAGTATTTCCTCTGCAGAAAATTCTTAAATTTCAAGGGATTTGCATACAAAAAGAGTACTTATTATTATTAGTATATGTATGAAAACAAAAATAAATAAAAATAAAAAAATAAAAAAAAAAAATTAGATCACTTTTTAACCATAATTTCAAAATTAATGTGTACGTTAAGCTGTAATAATGGGTTCGAGGTGGTTCAGGCGATCTTAACTACGTCACACTCCTGGGCCAGCAGTCAAATGTCATGCGCAATATCATACCTTGTGTATTCATTGTACCATGGGGAATACCTATGTTGCTCAGAATTTACTCCCTCATCGTTTTGTTTTTGAAGGAGTACAAGTTCCAAAGGTAACCTTATAAACACAAGTACATAATACATATTATATATTTTGTGGTGTACTCTCAAGGTCATATTAACCTTCAAACTGGTTCTTCAGGGCAGTATCTAAGTTTTCATTGCTATAGCCTCATTTTTAAATTTCATTTATCAAATCTTTTATATTTGAAATTTACTCTTCTTTTAATTTTTTCTTTGAGACTTTTGACCTTTCTACGTAATACTGTAATAGTAGTATCTGGAATTGTTTGAGTTGCATTATTAACAAGGATTTCAACACTATGTGTAGTGGATGAAGAAGATAAATCAATTTCCATAGGTTCCGTTTTAATACCTAAAATATTGTCCTAATATATAATATATACCTAATAATAAAGTTAATGCTAACTTATTCATGAAAATACCATGTATTAACATCAGGTTAAATAGGAATTGATGCCTTTACATTTCAAATATGTTACTTGTGTTCGAATACTTCTACCTGGTACAGTTTTTGTCAATAAATGCCTAGGAAATGAGAAATTACTTGGTACAGTATCCGGTTTTAACAATTTAGCTGTTAATCCTGGCTTAACTACATAACCTTTTGGAAGAAAATGTTCTCCACAAAGTTTGCTTGTTTTTGATGGTTTCCAATGGTCCATACCATCTGCTTGTATCCATAGATTCAATATTTTAGGACGTTTAAATGGAAACCTGCCGAATGGAAGATTGCTGGGAAGACGCTGAAAATCAGAGTGGCTTTCGTACTGGTCGTTCTTGTATAGACAATGTGTTCTGCCTAAAACAAACAATAGAAAAGCGTTTGGAACATGATATGGAGACACACATGGTATTTATTGATCTTAAAAAAGCGTATGACAAGAATATTCCACCGATTTACATTAATGCTGTAAGGGAGTTGTACGATGATATGACGAGTGTAATAAAGATTGGACAAAAAGTGACAAATAGATAAAAGGACTTCGCCAAGGCTGCTGCATTGCACCTACACTCTTTAAGATTTATTTGGAGGGGGTTTTGGATATTTGGAAAAGAAAATGTGAACCTATGGAAGCAAGTTGCTTCCATAAAGTCCTCGTAGACACACCGTCTCAGGACTTGCAACTTCAACGTGGAGTCATATGTCGCCATGTTACCTAATCCAACGGTAACTTTAACATCTTAAGTATTTATAAGATATAATGTCAAACAAATGTAACTAATTATTTGTTAACGGGTTTTTACCCATATATTTAGTGGCTACATTCATGTACTCCTAGACACCGATGATGGAATGATGTATTCCGAAAACGTTCTGTCTAACACAGCCCGTTTGGGATTTTAAATATATACCTTTTACAAAGGATTTTAATTAATTTTTTAATATATGGTATACAGCCAAATACAGGAACGTAGATTCCTTGTGGATATTGTTTATTTGTTTCTTGTCATTAACAAACCAACAACCGACCAAATGTATGAGCTTCAAAAAAAGACAATCATAAAAATAAAAGTAAGCCGATCCCAGACGTATATAAATGGCAGTGAGATAGAACGAGTCCAGGAATATATCTACCTAAGCCAAATTCTGAAACTTGACAAAGAAAACTAAAGTGCGGAAATCACTAGAAGAGCAAGACTGGCATGGTCGGGATTTGGAAACTCAGATTTGGAAAAGTTTGGATACTGAAGAATTGCAAAATCCTCAATACTTGAGAAACAAAGTGTTTAATCAATGCATCCTTCCTATCATGACATATGGATATCAAACTTGGGCCCTAACGAAGGCAAATATCAATAAACTAGCTACAATAGAAAGGGCAATGAACAAAGCAATGTTAGGTATACTTACGACTGTCAGATAAAAAAGGAACGACTGGGCAAGACCAAAAAACAAAAGTTGGAGGATATCACAACAAAAATTGTCAAGCTTCGCAGGTCACACTGCTAAATAAAAAGAGCAAGGTTGGAACGCCACAATACAACACTGGAGACCGTACAACGGTAGACGACCAAGAGGAACAGATGAGATGGATGGACGATATCAAAAGAATAGCCAGAACAAATTGGAAGTATGTTGCTCAGGATAGAGGTCGATGGAAGGAGTTGGGAGATGCCTATGTACAAAAAAAAGACGAGAGAAGGCTAAGAAGAAGAACAAGGTGATGTTATAGAAAATTAAAATAATATTTACTTTAACTAAAAACGTGGTTTTCAAACCAAAAAGTCCTTTTCGACGTCCTAAAATCACAACTTGCGCATTGAAGTTAAAACGAGACAGGTTACGCTAACATTAGGTTATCTCTGTCTGTTGCCCCTGGCACATTTTTATTCGACTTCGCAAACGGGCGCATCCCTTCCAGCTAGCACACGACCCCTAGTATCATTTAAAACAATTATCGATTACGTCATCACACCCAAATGGATAACGTCTTTAGTATTCCAAATTCACCAAAAAATCATAATTTAAAAATAAAAATCATCCACCTGTTTCGGGATTTGTCTCCAATTTATTCCCCATACTTTTGTCCCTCACTGTATATACATAATATATCCTCATCATCATCATTCTCAGCATATTCTACGGATTATGTTGTAGCCTCCCTTGCATATTCATCCTTCATATCTGCCCACAATTGTCTAAAATTCGCTTTTCTGTGCCATGTTGTACCGGCTTGTTTCCTTATGTCATAGTCCCATCTTAAATTTGGACGTCTTCTTGGCCTCTTGACGCCTCTTGGATACCACAGTGTAACTCTAGTGGACCACCTATTGTCAGTTCTTCTCGCTAGATGTCCCTCCCTCTGCCATTTTAAAGATTTAATTCTATGGATTACATCAGTAACCTTAGTTTTCTATCTGATTCATTCTATTCTTTTTCGATCTCTCTTTGTTATACCTAGCATGCCTCGCTCCATTGACCTTTAAGTGACTTTGAGTTTCGATATTATCTCTTTCTTTAGTGTCCAAGTTTTGCAGTCGTGTGTCATGATGGGTAGTATACACTGATCGAATGCTTTTTTCTTCAGGTGGATTGGCATCTTCGATTTTAATATAACTGCATTTCTACCAAAAGATTTCCAAGCTAGTTTTATTCTTCTGTTGACTTCTGGAAGTAAGGAGCCAGATTTATATATTCATTGTCCCAGGTATACATAGTCGTCTACTATCTCAAGCGCTGTGTTGTTTATTATTACATCTTGGACATCTATTAGCTCGTTGTACATGGTTTTTGTTTTTATCAAGTGCATTTTTAGGCCAACTTCATTGCTAGCTGCATTTAGATCGCTTATAAGTTTTCGTAGTTCTGCAGGATTATTAGCAATCAGAACGATGTCGTCTGCAAATCTTATATGGCTGAGGTATTTCCATCAATTGATTTTCCTTTCTTCTGTCAATTCATTTTGCTGAATATATTTTCTAGAGTTGCAGTGAAGAGCTTTGGTGATATTGAGTCTCCTTGTCGAACGTCTCTGGTAGTAGGAAATTCTGGAGTGTTTTCATAAATTTTTACCTTAGCTTTCATTTGTCTGTATACATTTGCTAAAGTAATATATATATATATATATATATATATATATATATATATATATTATTATATATTATATATTTATTATTATTATATAACTTATTTGTTATCAAAAGTAAAATAAACTCCTTATATTACCTGTGTTCGATGGATTCAAAGATTTTCTAGTTGTCTTTTATCGGGATAGAGAAGAAGGACAAGAATAAAAAATATATTATATTACAAAAATTTACGTTTCTTTATTTTATATGAACGAATAAAACAATTATCAATTTCTGTCTTTATCTTATCAATCAGCATACAAGAAAATAAATCAAATTTTTATAATAATAAGATTTTAAATCTACATACATTTATATTAAGTGAAAACCAATTTTACTTAAATTTTTCTTTACTTGAAACAAGAAACAACAAAACTTTAAACTTTTGATTAGCCTAACAAAACCTCAGTTCTTAAATTTTAATGCTAATGACCATGATGTCAAAACGATCCTTCACAGATATAAAATTCAATTGTACAAAACACTTACAGCTTATTTTCTTATTGAATTGTATGTTGGAACATACCCAGAAAAGTCCAGTCTCCTCAACGATGTGATCTCTCCTCTTTGGCACCTCGACTCTTTCCTAACGTCTCTGCAAACCTCCTGCAGACTGCACAAAAACACCTCATTCACTTCTCCATACTCAGTTACTTATTTATGACACAAGGACCTCCTTTTGTCAACTTGATGCCGTAAAAATACTTTCACATATACTTCACAAAATGCCCACGGTAGATACAAGGACCTCTTTTAATCTACTTGTTATCTCCTTCTGTAAAACTATTCACTTCTTTTCACAATGCCGGTATCCAAACTCACGAACCACACTCTATCTTGAGACAAACGACTGTTTCTTTCGATGACCAAATTATAACTAACTTCTCCGGTCTCATGATCGGCTCACAAATTCCCATTTAAAAACGACCATCCAATCAAAAGCTCAAATTGTGTTTACCATGATTTTGGAAAAGCCTAATTTCGGTTTCAGAGAAAAACTAAATAGCTTACTTTAAAATTGGTTTTGTCAATACACAATTTATACATATTTCAAAAGATTAGAATATGGTCATTTAATACTCGACTATACAAATAATGAAAAGATTAACTTACAGGTAAAATGTCTTCTAATTCTAAACAAAGGTTTTTTGATAATTTTGTTTGAAACGGAAAAAGGTCGTTTGCCAAACAAATTTCTATTCTTATCTACAGTAAATCTTATCTTAAATTACTATATACAATTTGTTTATATTGATATCTTAAAATTTTATTTCGATGAATTTTTTATTTTATTTTTCTTTTGGTTGGGAAAGAAGAAACACAACAATATATATTAATAAACTGTATGTATGAACGTTATTATAAGAGTAAACATGGATTATACTCTGACTGATTGCTTAGGTATTATATTTAAGTGTAATTCAATTAGTACAAACGTTTATAGTATGCAGGTCGTTGCAATACATTCTGTTCATTTAAAATCGATCAATATTGGATTTAATCAAATTTATAAATACCTATAATCGATTCCTGATACGTTCCTGTTGAAAACGGATGGTGCAATTCCCAACTTGAATACATTTGTTTACCAATCAAATGGCCATGCATAATTCATCGGGATTCTCTTGAATAAATGCATATAAAACTTCATTGGACCGAATCGATTATATTCTACCTATTTTTATAATTCTCTAGGCTACCGAGATATTATTAAATCTGAAATGTTAGTAATGTTTTCACGCTTTCAATTGTTGGCAATCAAGGGCAAATAAAGGACAAAGCGGTTAATTAAATTCAGTAATACAAATTTTTAAAATATATTTTATTATGAAAAAGTTATGGTTTTCTCTATTTAATAACAGAAAGGGCAGAAATTATAAATTAGTCTACAACGTTGCTTCTTAATTTTTTTTAATTGTCGTATTGCCAGACCCCAGTACGAGCCTAAGAAGATATCCATTGAATTCTGACAGGTAGCGGTGGGGGAAATATTTTTTAGACATCTAATGTCATGGAGAAAGACACCCTGGCATCTTCTGGAGTATGACACTAGGCCAGAAGACGTCAGGGTCTTCTCCAGGGTAGTGGTCTTACCACTCAAAAAAAAAAACTAAAAATCTATGCATTAACCATCACCTTAAAAGAAAAATAACTATATTATATTAAGGAAAACTTAGAAGCTAGTCATAACTATCACAATAAATAAAAAAAGGTTCAAGTAATGCTTATTAACAAAAGAAAACAAAAGAAAAAATATACTTCCGTGAGGCCATAATCTGATTTTCATACTTACCGGTTCCTGGCTCTCGAGAAAAAAGAAACAAGATTTCAGATCCCCGGTTCAAGTTTCTCCTCTATCCTCCTGCTCCCTATTCTTCATTACCCCAGACATCAGACAGTGTAGCTTTCTCCATTCTCTCTCTCTCCTCTAATAATTTACCATGTTACTTTCATCTAGGTTGAAACCCATTCGCCTCTCGATTTGCTTACCTCTGGCTGTTGAAAAGATGGGGGGAACATCCGGCACCCCACTGCGTCAGGAAAAAGTCTAGTTTCCTGAACTTACATTCCCATCGCGGCGTCATATCGGGAATTAGCTCCTTCGTCCATCTTGCCTTTTCGCCATCACTCGCCCATTCCCTCTGCCACTCCTCTATCGTTCTCTCTATCTCTCTCTTTTCTTCATCTATATTTCCATCCATCCTCCTAGCATGCACCCTTACATGTACATACTGTAATTTAAGATTGAGATTTGTACTAAAAGTTTATCATTATAATCATTATCGAAGAAGTTCTGCAGAGAATAGCCAAGGAACGAGAATTTTTCAAGACAGTGAAAGTTAAAAAAAGCATCATACCTAGGCCACATTCTTCTTCTTCTTGTGCCCTGCTCGATTATCGTGCGTTGGCTATCAAATTGGCTATACTAATTTTGTTTACATTAGCTCGGAAAGGGGATGCAGAGGATTTGTTAAACCAGATACTCGGAAATAACAAGTACCAATATGCTCAACTAATAGTGAAAGAAAAGATCGAAAGGACTAGGAAGGAAAAGACTATCGTGGCTAATAAACATCCGACAATGGACAGGGCTAAATTTTTAACAGCTGAAGACAGATAAGACTTTGCAATTGTAGTACCCTCTCCATTATTTATTATATTTTATCTATGTATACTTTAAAAAATATGATCTATAAATGCTTATCAGCTAATAATTAAAAATTAATCACCATTAAATTTTGTATAAACATCAGTAAATTAACCAATTATGTTTAAGACTTTTTATTCTTATCCCCGACACTGTTCAAACTTTCGTTTCGAATACGCTGTTTGCCTTTCATGGAGAAAATGGAAAATCTGTTTTTCACCGTTGGAAAACCCTACGGGAAACTCAAATTGATTTTAATTAAAGATCGACAATGGAGAGAGTTTGACAGGGTTCCGGTGCGGTATTTTCGGAATAAGATTAACAGGTTTTCCCGATACTAATGGAGTTTGATGGTAGTTTTGGGGTGATTTCACTGACACGGTTAGAACGTTGGATATCAGGTTTTTTATCGATCGACGAATTTGTATTAAGTACAAAATGGTACGTAGACGGGTTCATGACTAGACAATTAGAATAAATTACATTCTGCATATAGAGAAGGTAAATAATCATATTTATTACAGAAACAACCTAATTTGACATTGTAGACCGTGAAATCATAAACAAGAGGGAGACTAGATTATATGAGATGGATTCGACCGTTTCTTGATGGAAATTCATTTTATCTAACAATAAAACACTGAAAACTTTTGTTTTCAAAACTTCCACAAAGTTTATTATAATTTATTATCACTACAGCTGTTTCGGCAGAGTGCCTTTCTCAAGTGATCTATGGTATGCTTAAGGCCTTTAGTTTGAATGTAAAGAATTTGAAATTGGTTATTAAAAGAATGATTATGTTCTAGATTCTAGAAGGTGAACTGCGTACCTAGAATCTGTTTTTCTATTATTGAAAGGCCTTTTGGGTTCTGCTATAGGTTTGTTAAAAGTTTTACCAGTATGCCCAATGTAAGATTTTGGACAGTCGCCACATTTATGTTTGTATACACCACTGTGTTATTACTTTTTCTTTTGGCTTCTGTTGTTCTTAATATATTTGCCAAGTTGTTGTTTGTTCTGAAAGTTGGTGTTATTTCTTTCTTTTTTATGTGTTTGACTGTTTTTGTTGATATCTTGCCTGTGTATGCAATCGAGCAGAAGATACTGGGTTTTTCTCTGGTGATATAAATACTAATGTCAGGGCTTTCTTTTGTAGCTTTTGATTTAAAATTTGATTTATTGTTTGTTCGTTGTATCCATTGCCTACTGTTATTTGCTTAATTATTTCAAATCTCTAATTTATTTTTTGACATGGGAATTTCTGTTAATTTATGTAATATGCTATGGTAGGCTGCCAATTTATGTTGTGTAGCTTACACAACATAAATTCGACAAGCAGAAACAAAACAGAACAAACAATAACTTAAGCAAATATATTAAGAACAACAAGAGCTAAAAGAAAAAGAACTTACACGGTGGTGTATACAAACTTAAATGTGGCGACTGCCCAAAAACTTACATCGGTCAAACTAGCAGAACCTTTAACAAACGTATAGCCGAACACAAAATAGCTTTCAATAATAGAAAAACAGATTCTACGTACGCACTTCACCTACTAGACCATAATCATTCTCTTAATGACCAATTTTAAATTCTTCACATTCAAAATAAAGGCCCTTGGGTATCTTTATTAGAATCTATAGAAATTAACAAATTAAAAAGTACAGACATAATTCTGAATGACCAAGTTTAGACAAACGGTTCTCCTCTCCTCAACTTATTTAGTTAAAGACTAAAGTGTAAACGCATACCAAAAATAGATCATTTGAGAAAGACAATCTGCCGAAACAGCTGTAGTGATAATAAATTATAATAAATTTTGTGGAAGTTTCGAAAACAAAAGTTTTCCGTGTATTATTGTTAGACTAAATTATGTACTTAAATGACTTTAATATGTTTGAATAGGGATCATGATAGATGCAAATATAATTCTTTTACTCTTAATATTCTCACGGATCTAATTTCTGTTACTTTTATATAATTTTATTTCATTTCATTTAACCTCGTTAAAATTTCACACAATTAGTCTAATGACTTATTTCTTGAAACTCTTCATATGAATAATTCTCAAGGAATAGATAACTCTGCGAGGAACAAATAAACTGCGTTTTCCTAGAACTATCTGCTAGATCGAGCTGAACCGAAATCGGAACGGAAAGTGATTCCGCAGCGGAATGTTTGGTCGCCGACAATTGCGAACGCGATGTCTTAAAAACAACAATTTCATTATCATTGTCACGTATTGTGTCTTTTTTCTCCTTTGTTGTTGTTTTTCTTTTTCAAATAAACCGTCCCTGCCTTATCAAGGTAGGGTTTAGTGAACGATGTTTTGCGATGGTACCTTGATTAAGGAGTTTATAGGCCGTAGTCTAAAATTATTGATTTCTAACGTTTCGTATTCAACTGCAACAGACAGCATAAACGAATATTAAGGCGATACAGCAGCACAAGTAAACTCATTTTGCTTAGTGATGGTCTTTCTTAAGTGTCTATGCTATTTGTACCCGTTGTGCACTCCATGAGATGTATCGGTTGATCCAGATGGGTATTGGAAAATAAGATTACCAAGATCTATCGTTACATGGCTTGTTAAGTTATTCTGATCCTTCTACAAATTAACATTGGTAAATGTCCATGCCTCCATATTGCTATACTTCTTTAAAATATCTTTATTCAAACACCTTGTTGTTTACATACATACATACTTTAACAAAATGACAATTATAAACTTCAAAAACTCAATTACAACTATTATCCAAACTGCCAACAACATCTGTTTATATACATTTTTGACGTTCCAGACATTTCAGGATTTTTCGATGGCATCTTGACTATTCTAGAATTCTACTACTTCTTTTATTTGTCAAGGGACTTCTTCTATGTGGGATAAAACTTACGGAATTTTCGAAACACTGCTCCCTCTTTATAGATATTCGCCTCGAATAACTGATCTATTAAGGACCAAATAATGGCAACAGGATGGAGCAGTAGATAAGATCGTTTATTTTTTGCAACGGTGTACGGGCCTTACCAGTTTCGTTGAAGTTTCGGACAAAGTGTAGGATTGTATAACCATACCGCGTCACCTCTTTCGAAAGTTGTACGTGTTGCAAGCATGTCGGCCTTAGCTTTATAACTTTGAAGCTTCAAACTTTTACAAGTAAATTCGTAGACTTTTCCCAAATGTTTTGTACGTCAGGGATGAACATTCTTTTTCGCATGGTGGCAATCTTCCAAAAATACTATCTTGAGGAAGCTTCATTTCTCATCGATGGAGAATAACCAGTTGCTTCATGTTCGGATCTTCTATAGGCTAACAGAAATCGAGGAATTAAAGTATCCCAATCTTTTTGATTATCAGCGACAAACATTGAATGGTATTGACAAAGTTATATTATGCCTTTCGACTATTCCGTCTGATTGAGGATGGAGAGGCTAAAAATAATCAATTGCGACTATTAAGTACTTGCTTCCTCTCTCGTTTAAAAGGCTCTCCGGAAAGATATGGTGCCTTTTTATCACGACGTATTATTCTAGGGCCGTTCCTACCGTTACGTAAATCGATTTCTTACACCTATCTTCTACATCTAGGCTAGCAAGCGCGGGGTTGCGCCTTATTTGTTCTTCCTATTTTTGGTTCTATTTTTAAAAAATATTCCATTAGTCAGTCGTCAGAGAATTGACCCCTAAAAATCATACGAAGAAGCTGAATTTTGCCGAGAATATTAATTTTAGGACCACAAAAAAAAGCGAAAAAGTTTACCACTTTTACCCCTGGGCTTACCCCTCGTAGGGGTGCTGAAAATGCAAAAAAAAGGATTTGTCAAGAATTTCTACGCTGTAAAAATGTTTCAAATAAAAAATGTAGCTGAGATAATTCTTAACAAAAATGTTTGTTAACACTTTTGTGTAAAATGAACCGTTCTCTCAGAACCAACGCTTGAAGCGACCGTCGATTTTGAAGGCCAGTTACGAGCGCAAAATCAATGTTCAATAAAATTTTATCAGCTCGACGATAAAAATTGGATATCTTTTGATCCAAGTGTCCTATCGGCAAAAATCAAGATGCGTTTTAAAGGTAAAGAGTGCAGCTTTCGTAGGCAATTTTTGTTTTTTGGCGCGAATAAACGCAGTTTTTGTATAAGTGTTAAATAAATAAACATGGCGCGATTTTTCCATTTCTTACGATTGTCGTGAGATCAATAGAATTGATCACTTTCATTGACCAGTCTTCCAGTAAAATTTCCATTTTTAGAATCATTCTTTAAAACCTATAACGTGAAATTTCAATTTTGATTTGTGGCAACAAATATGAGGCATTTGAAATATGAATAAAAAACGCAGAATTTAATGTTTTACATTACAAATAATCGCACGTCACGCAAAATGCATCCAATGAGACGGTTTTGACTGTAATTTATAGCAACAGCTTGGTTCTTTTGAAAAACGTACCAGTGTAATTGAAAAAAAAAAGTTTTAAACGTTTTAGATTGTTTGTTATGTGATTAAATTCAGCGTTTTTTAAGCATATTTCAAATGCCTCACATTTGTTGTCAAAACTCAAAACTAATATTTTATGCTATAGATTTTTGAAGGTTACGCTCTAGTAATTGAAACTTCATAGTGGCCAGTCAATAAAAAGGATAGATTGTATTGAACTCATGAGAATAATAAAAAATCGCGCCACGTTTATTTATTTATCATCTTTACAACATCTGAGTTTATTTGCGGCAAAATACAAAAATTGCATACGATAGCTGAACTTTTTACCTTTAAAACGCATCCTGATTTTTGTCGATAGGACGTTTAAATCAAAAGATATCGAAATTTTACCGTCGAGCTGATACAAATTTTCTTCGGGCAGAATTTCGAATGGGATATAACAGATGCGTCGTCAACCTGTATAGAATTGTTTTCAAGTTTACCATCTTCTACTAAACATATTCCAAAATTTTGCGATGTTAACAACGTGACACTGCATCTATCTTCCATTATCCTCAAGTGGCCGCCTTCCACATGCATGTATTTCGTATTTTTTTCATCCCGTGTTAATGAATTGTATATAAGAAAAGGGTCACATGTTCAAGGGTCACGGGTATGTAGTAGAAAATGTTAAATGTCACGTTGTTAACATCGCAAAATTTTGGAATATGTTCGGTGGAAGATGGTAAGCTTGATACAAATTTTATTGAACACTGATTTCGCGCGCGTAACACATTCAAAACTGACGGTCGCTTCAAACGTTATTTGTGAGAGAACGGTTCATTCTTCACAAAAAGTGATAATAAAGATTTTTGTTTAAAATTATCTCAGCTACATTTTTTATTTAAAACATTTTTTTCTATGGCGTACAGATTCTTGGTAAATCGTTTTTTTTGCGTTTTTGCGCTCCTACGAGGGAGTTTAAGGGGGAAGCCCGGGGATAAAAGTGGTAAACATTTTTTCATCTTTTTTGGTGTTCCAAAATTAATATTCTCTGCAAAATTCAGCTTGTTCCTATAATTTTTAGAAGTTCAGTGGCATTTTCGTCTCTGATGACTGGAGTACATGATGCATAGCTATTTCCTATGCCACTCTCAATTTAGCTGTTGCTAAAATTCATCACTACTTTCCAAGTAAAGTTTTATAAATAATCTTGATAACATTCTCACACACTTAACTGCTATTGTGTTAAATAATTACAGTTGTGGTTACTCAATTAAATCGAACAATTAAAAAATAATAAGAGCGTACTAATCAGAACTCTTGTATCACAAGAGTGAATGATTAAATGTAGAAGTACTTCAATAATGAAGAATAATCTCAATTAAAAAAAAATGAGTTTATGAGTAAAGATATACAGGTAGTTTCAAGGTTATAACAATTACTATTCATTTAAGTACCGCATAACGTGATTGGAATAATTATATATTAAGAAGATAATAAATTACGTATATGAATCACTGTGACTTGACTAGATAATCTATAATGGATTGAATGCCAAAATTTTTATTTTTATTGTTTTTTTTTACTAAAATTATTAATTGTTTTTTTATTATCTCAGGCTAAATTCATATAATAGTTATAGATTTTTAAATTTTTATGCAACAAAAAATAAATTAAATACTGTAGTTTGAGGTGAATTAATTTCATCTCCGAGGTGAAATTGATCACGAAATCCTTTACCAACGTTTTCAAATGTAGCGCCAAAATTACTCGTTAGATTTTATTCATGAACATCGGGTTCTGCCATTAAAAGATTTGTGATTTGTGAGTTGTAAAAGAAAGTATTTTACTGATTCTCCGGAAATTTCGTCTATAAAAAGTTGTTAAAATCAAACATATGAAATAAAAATCTTTTGGACAGCCAAAACTTTCTCTGGTAAGTTTTTTTTAATTGTTTTAAAATACAAACTGTTATAGGTAATGGATTTTGACAAGAGCTATGACCTTGTAAATAACAGGTAAACTTGTGTACTGCATCGGCATGACTCAGCTCTTGTCAAAATCCATTACCTCTACATACATTATAACATTAAGCATTTTTGTTGAACGAGCTTTAGTCCAATGATTATTAACTCCTAGTAAGTTTATTATTATTAACTACAACTAAGTCTAGAGACCTATTTTCTAAATGGTAAATCAAGAGGAGTTCTAATGCTCAATATATTTAGTTGGTTGGAGTTGTCCAATAAATTTACTTCTAACTCGTTGAGGTGTTTTCCCAGTCGTTTCAAATATTTATCACTGCTTTTAACAATCATTTGCTTCACTGTTTCGATCATCAAGTCCCTGTAAATGATTGCATTTGGAATGAACCACGGAGCATCAGTGATGCCACGAAGAACCTTAGATTGAAATCGCTCTAGTATTGCTATGTTGCTATATGCTGCAGTTCCCCACAGTTCAATCCCGTATACTAATATTTTGTTAGATAATGATAAGGTGGATTTACGGCCGAGTAACCAGTAGTGTTTTTGAATTTTATTCCTAATTGCTTCCTCTTCATCCAGATGTGTGTCCTCCATGCTAGGTTTTTGTCAAGGTATAATCCAAGATATTTTACATTATCATTTTTGGGAATATTCTTGTTATGCATTAGAATATTTGTTGTTTCTTTGGGACATTTAGTAAATACCACGTTAAATGATTTTGCTTCGTTGATCTTTATCTTCCATTTTTCAGCGCATATTTCAGTTAAATGTATGGTTTGTTGTAATATTTCAGCTGCTTGTATGTGATCTGAGATTTTAACCAGAATTGCAGCGTCATCTGCGAATATTGCGATTGTGGATTCTTCTCGAGTTGGGAAATCAGCTGTAAAAATTGTGCAGAGAATTGGTCCCAAGACATTGCCTGGTGGGATCCTTTTCGGCCGGCTCTTTTCCTGGAAGGCTGATTGTATCTTTTCTAACACCGCATGCACTAGTTCAGTTGTGCGGTGTTTTTGACGAAAACCAAACTCATGATTAGGTATAATATTGTTGTTCTTCAGTCTACTTTCAATGACTTTCTCTGCTACTTTGAACATAACTGGTAATGGGCTGATGGGTCGGTCTAAATATTCATAGATATCGTCATCTTCATTTGTCCTGTTTGTTAGCGGCTAAAATACCTTTTCTAAGTGTTTTGCGAAAGTGTCTGCTTTTTCCTTATCTGTCTTTAACCATTTTAAATCTTCTGTTCTGATATGTGGAATTTGGTTTTGTGGCCGCTTCAGCTTATTTGTGGCCTTCCATAATGAGTAATCACTAACTGCGTTAGGTGTCAGGTTTTCTAGGTAATGTTGGAAACTAGTTCCTATGTTGTTTTAGTAGTTCTTTTATTTCTTAACACATTCTGTTTAATTTGGTTTTGTCTTGAGGTGAACGAGTTTGATGCCATTTTTTACAAAGTTTTCGTTTTTCTAATATTTTTGTTCTTATTATTGTTGGACAATCCTTATAGAACTGTTTTCGTTCAAAGTTATGTTTTGTAGATTCCCATGCAGCTTTGTGCAGTTGTTTTGTTAGTGTTTCTATTGTTATTTCTATTTCATTTGGTTGTTTTAGTGGGGTTTTTCGGTCTATTTTTTCTTGTAGGATTTATTTGAAAATATTCCAGTCTGTTTTTTTATTCGTTATTCTTGGAGGTGGACATTTTCCTGATGGATTTGTCATTATTGCTGCAATGATTGGTAAATGATTTGACGATAGGTCTTCATTAGATTCTATGTGTAGGTATTTTTTGGTAGTTCTTTATAGATAAAAAAGTCAAGTAAATCGGGCAGTCTATTTCGATCGGTTGGCCAGTAAGTTGGTTTGTATGTTGAGAGATGATTTCTTTCTGAAATGCATTTTCGTTGGAGCAGGCGTGATATAGTGATTTGGTGATTCTGTTTTTGATATTTGTGTGGTTTGAGTGATGATTTAAGTATCTGTTGGTGTGGGTTGGTTTTCTGTTACTGTTGGTGTGACTTTGGTTACATGTAACTATATCCTCCTTCCTGATTAACACATCAAGAAAAGGTAGTGAATTGTTGTTTTCTTTTCCATGGTCTTTTTAGAAGCAGACTGAGACAGCTACTTTACATCGTGCAATTTGTAGATGGCACCAAGGAAAACGTTTCCCGAAACAGAGGGTTTCCTGCCGTCATTCAGGAACATGTTATTCTAACTAAAATAGCCTGAAATACATCGTTAACATCTTCAGGTGAATAATCTACAACTGTCGTTAGGGATAAAATATCCAATATTTTTCCAGTTATTGCCAGGCGTTTGCTGCAAACTAGATATAAGAAACGACACGGCCCAGTAGGAAAGATACTCTAGCAAATAATAGCTAAAAAACTGGAGGGTTTCCAAATCAACCATATCTCTTATTATCAATATGTCTTATCGTATCAATATGATACCGTAGTAACCTGGGATTAGTTAGTGTTCTCTTAGTGGAAGCTCCCAGTGAGAGCCTTTTGGCTTAAGTTTAGAAAAGTATGGGTTCAATTACTATACTTCAAGGTACTCAACGCTGTACATTACTTCGGATTTTCCCCAATTGAAGACATTCTGTTCTTTTCGTAAGGTAGTTCATTAGCCTTATTCTTAGTCTTGCAAGTTGGTGATATACTGTATCAAATGCGTTTGCTAGACCTAAAAGTACCGTAATTGTTGGTCTACTTTGATCGATAGCACTGTACATAAGTTTTGTTAAATCAGCAGTAGAATGTCCCTTTTTTTTAAAACCAAACTGATTTGTATACAGTATTTCATTTTTATTTAGACTTCTAATGTTCTAATCTTGTTTTAATAACCTATTTGATAATACTACATCATTTGACTTTTTATATTTTTCTACAGTTTCATATAAAAGTTTTATTAGACTTAGTCTTATTTCATCTGGAAATATAGTTTTTCTAAGGAATAATGTATGACAATTTCTGGAGCAATTTTTTTGATAGTATGTACTTAATGCTTAAGACTTAATAGTATATACTGTATACTTAATACCATTTACACCAGTAGTCCAGTCGTCAGAGATTTGATCTGTAAAAACATGACGAACAAGTTGAATTTTGCTAAGAATGTCATTTTTTAGATCCCAACAAAGATGCAAAAAAGTTAGCCACTAATACACCTCTCTTAGTTAGAAAAAATGGAAAACATCGATTTACCAAGAATATGTACGTCGAGAAAAAAATGTTTCAAACAAGAAATGAAGCTGATATAATTTTGAACAAAAATGTTGATTAGCACTTTTTCTGTAGAATAAACCTTTCTCTAAGAAACAACGCTTGAAGCGACCGGCGATTTTAAATGTCAGCTAGGCGCAAGAAATTATTTTTTTTAAGTAAAAATTGTTTCAAATTGACCGTAAAATATCTTTGGATCAGAGGGTTCCATTGTCAAAAATCAAAATGCTTTTTAAAGTTGAACAGTGCAGCTTTCGTATGCATTTTTTGCATCGTGCCGTAAATGAAATCAGTTTGTATAAAAAGCTGTTAAATAAATAAACGTTGGGCGATTTTTGCCATTTTTTACAATAATTTTAAAACTCAGCTTGTTCGTATGATTTTTAGAGATTCAGTGGCATTTTCTTCTCTGACGACTGGTGTACAGAGATTTTATGTAACTCGAGTTCTTTTATTATATTATTTATTTTCTTTTTATTGATGGGCTCTAGAAATATCTTTTTATGACAAGAATTTTTACTACTGTTTTTTATATTGTTCGTTAGTTCCATTTTAATACCTAACCGTTCAGACGGAACGGAATCAAATTTTTGATCGAATCGAGAAAGCTGTCGATTTGTTCAGTGGCACAGTGGCAATTTTAAATTGTCACGTTTAGACGATTCGATCGTATATCACACTCGGAAATTTTTATCATTGCAAACAGTATGCCGTGACTCGATAAAAAATTCGAATCGAACGTCAGTGGCGCTTGTATCTAGATACGCTTCTTCACACGATTCGAATTTTTTCGAACTAGTCGAAAACCCAAAAAGTGTAGTTAGGTCCATTGTGAAAAGGTAATTTTTTAATTGGTTGTTTACTATGTCTGGCGCGGTGTACCACTTCATCGTAAGAAATAAATTGACATCCATTATTTACCGTTACCACAATCTAACCAGGGCTCTGGGCTAAGGATATTTGGTTTGATAATATTTCGCTTAGATTAAATTATCGTAACATGTGAATAAATGTCAGGATTCGATTATAGTATTGTTTCAAATAAATTATCGTATTGGGCTTACTGTCTAACTGGGCCTCCGTTTAGCTCGTGGAGATAAGAATACGGCCGAGGCGAGAAGGCCCTGCCTGTCGTAAGACTAATGGGTAGGAATCGAGAGGTGAAGAGCCGTCGCTTGAGGTGTCGGGTTTGTAGAAACGCACACGGACGCTTAGGCGTCACGGTCACCGGTCTACACTCCTAGTATCCGAGACGAGACTCTCGTGGGACCACTCTACTCTCATTCCAAGAGAACCAGGCGAGGATGAACGAGCTGGGCCCGTATACACCTCTTTTGGCCTTACACCACCAATCGTTGTGTCGGTGTCCCGGCACGTACCCGCCCGGAGATTTAAGAGTGGTAGAGGAGAGATCCTCGGCGGGGACCTGTCTACGTGCGAGTTGAAAATTAATCTGCCTGCGTCACCTGTCCGCCTGTGGGAGGGGATAACGGATAGGTGAGGTAATCGCAACACAAGTACTACGGGGGAGGTGGAGCCCCACGACACGTGCCTTGTGTACGTGACGTGCCACCTTCATTTGGTGTCGGACTCGTAGGGGCAGTGGAGGCGCTAACGGTCGTATGCCGAAAGGCCAGGTAGACCGGGGTCCTGCCAAAATTTATTTTGGAGGGCACAAAGCTAAGCAATGTCTAAATGGGCTATAAATCAGGGTCAATGTTTACGAAAAAGTTGTGTTAAATGTCGGCTCTATCGACAGAATTATTTGGTTTCAAAATATTTTTATCTAACTTTTCTTTGTTATCTTGCTTTTTCTTTGTATTACGCGATATTTTATTGACAAAATTCCAAAGACATTTGTAATTATCTTTGTTATCTAATTGTTTAAAATAACGAGAAAAACTTGATCAGCTGGCGAAACGTAAGATTGTTACATTGGTATTGGTGTTAAGTCATAAGACTATATGGCAGTGAAAGAGCTAATGAACTTGCCAGAAGAGGATGAACTAAAAAATACTTCAGTCCGGAGTCAGCTTTAAGAATGTCAAAAGCACCGTCTGAGACCGGGAAAAAGCCTGGATCTGAACTCAAGTGCATGGCAAAATATATATTGGACGGACATGTGTTAAAAGGGTTGAAGTAGGGCGGAAAAGAAGCCTGAATCAACTGAGAATCACAACAGGCTTTCTTAGGACATGTGCCATGCGGACAGTTAAAAGAAACCTGCATACAAAGGGCTATTTCATGGAGACTTAAGCTGCATACTGTAGAGCAGAGAACCGTATAATAAGTCAGAGATGCATATTTTTTGAATATTTATGTTTGTTTTTACGTTGTACATAAGCGAAGTGCATAAACGCATCCTTAAACATAAATATTTTAGTATTACAAGACAATTTTTAGTCTGATACAGTCCTGTAGAAATCACATGTTTTTTGTTGAACTGACATTCGCTCTTGAAACTAGTCGAAACCGATTAAATGGGAAGATATAATAATTACAAATTGTCTAACGCGATTCCCATATTAAGAATGGAATAATTCTCCCACGTTCGCTTGATGAGAGTTGCGATGTGGTAAAAAAATTTCCGGTCCAATAGATTAAACACGTTTATTAAAAAACGTGCTTTGACATAAGGTCAGACATTATGTATTATACAATTATAAATCATTAGCGTTGGAATGTGCAGTTCAGTGTTCAAGGTCAGATTTAATTTATTTGTTGCCATAATCCGAGCAACCAACACAAATGCATGTTAATATGTCTATTTATAACACAATACTAGCTTAATTACAAAAAAAATACCTCAGTACTTTAATGGAAAAATTATGTGTGCTTTAACGGAAATAATTAATATATGCAATAAATGTTACATTTTAAATAAACAAAGGATGTTTAATTATTAATGTACAGTTGCGGTAAGAAATATAGTAAAAGGCAAGTTTTGATAGCTGTGCTTTAAGGCATAGTTCGGCGGCTGGTTGTTCTGGTAATTAAAAATATTTATTTTTTACAACCATTCATGCCCAGAAATTTTTTTTTCAGGATTTCTAAGTGTGGCCAATATGTGAATAAAAACGATTCCCAAACGGGTAAAAATTAAGATTTTATCGCAAATAACCTCACCACTATCTAAGATCTACCTATATTGATCAATTGAATTCCTGGTGGGACAGCATTTATTTTTTTTTATTAATTAGTTTTACATATTATCATATTAGTGATTTGTTACTATTTATCATCGAGTTAGAATCTATGGAGAGGGCATCACGTGACTAAAAACGACCTCACTTCGGCCATATTGTTTTGACACTTTTGACAGATCGTATATGTTTATTTACGTTTGTTGTTTTTCGAATATTTTTAGTTTTATAATCTTTTTATAGAAACTGTAATAATATATTGTGATAGTGCATAATAATGGTTTCTTGTTCTCAACGTATAGGCGAGCGGTTTACCCCTATAAGCAGAGCATCAACCGACTAAAATTCTTTTTGCATTTCTAATGCACCAAACCTTTTTTATTCGATTCTATATATTTTTCCAAGATGAAATGTATTTTTTTAAATTTTTACAAGTGGGCCGGCAATTGTTATTAACAAATAACTTATACAAAAAAGCAATTTCACCTAATTGTTTCGGAATCAATTTTTTTAGGTGTACCTCATCAAAATAAACACTTTTTCCCTCTCGATAATTTTTCGGAAAATGCTTCCTTTTCGAGTTATTTGCATTTTTTTGTTGAAAAAATGCCGTAATTAGTGATTTTTGGGATTTTTTTTCTAAAAACTACTAAATGAATTGCAATTTTACAAATAGCTTTATAATCTTTAAACCGTCGAGTACAAGTTAGAATATTTTGACAAGGATAAATGGTTTCTATCTCGCTAAAAACGTGGACCCAAATATTTCGAATATGCCTTTCGAGAGTATCCACTAAGCGTGTACAGCGGTTGAGGTGCTGTAGGCGCTAAAAAAATGCATCTAATGAAAAATTACCACCTTCGAAACCAGCATTATTACAACATTACTTAAGAGCAAAGTGGCAAATAAATGAATGGATTCAAGCAAAAAACAATATTATTTCATCTCTTGATCCATTAACCCATGGTTGGACAATGGAAAATAATTGTTTCGATTATAATTATTTTGAAGGCGAAACTAGTTTAGATATGTTACAAAAGTATTTCTGCTCATGTACCGGAAAATGTTCTACGAAAAATTGTAATTGTATTTCCTATAATTTAGAATGCTGCGCAGTATGTGCATGTACACCAGAGAATTGTAAAACTGTTAAAGACGACTCTATTGAAGACAATGAAATCAGCTTATTAGATGGAAATCCTGTTGCTGTTGACGAAAATTTTCAAATTATTGACAATGAAAACGATGTATAATTAATATTATATTTTAATTTTATTATATTTTTCAATGAAAATTAATTATATATTGCTTAATGTATTTCACTGTAATAAAACATTCAATAATATAGTCACCACGTATATTAAAAGAAAAATTACATTATTATAGCATTGTAAAAAAATAATTTTAATTGTTTTAATTATAATATGTCTATATAAAAATAATTAGAAATATCTTTTTTTTTTTAATAAATTGTACGTAATATTTGTATTGAATTAGTTTTTTAAATTTAAACAAATATTTCTACGTGCCGCACGCCTGTATCGCCGCAACCGCTGTACACACTTAGCGGTAGACTGCTCGAAAGGCATATTCGAAATATTTGGGTCCACGTTTTTAGCAAGATAGAAAAAAATTATCCTTGTCAAAATATTCTAACTTGTACTCGACGGTTTAAAGATTATAAAGCTATTTGTAGAATTGCAATTCATTTAGTAGTTTTTTAGAAAAAAAATCCCAAAAATCACTAATTAAGGCATTTTTTCAACAAAAAAATGCAAATAACTCGAAAAGGAAGCATTTTTCGAAAAATTATCAAGAGAGAAAAATTGTTTATTTTGATGAGATACACCTAAAAAAATTGATTCCAAAGCAATTCGGTGAAATTGCTTTTTTTGTATTAGTTATTTGTTAATAACAATTGCCGGCCCGTTTGTAAAAATTAAAAAAAAATACATTTCATCTTGGAAAAATATATAGAATTGAATAAAAAACGTTTGGTGCATTAGAAATGCAAAAAGAATTTTAGTCGGTATATTCTGTTTCTAAGCGTCTTTTGAGGGGTAAATCGCTCGCCTAGTAGTTGCAGTGGCAGAAGCAATGTTAAAAAAAAATCTTCAGGAATAACGTTCTACAGGTTAGTATACAAATATGTAAACAAAGTAATGGCCCGTACTTCAGAGAATAAATTAATAATATTTGACTGTATTAATTTATCTTTATGTATAATATATCGTGTTTTTAGTGTTTACCGCGGGATAAATAAATCATAGTTTATTAAAAATGTATTGCACTTTTTTAGATTATGATTAAATCTTCTGAATAACTAGTCATATTTTTATAGTAGTTTTAATAATATTGAGTCCGGCCATGATCCCACCGCCATATTGGTACCATATTTAGCCACGCCTACCTACGCCGTTTTTAATACACACGTTAATATGCTCATAGCTTCTCCATAGATTCTAACTCGATGTTATTTATCAACAATAATTTGTTTTAAACTTTGAAAATATAACATAGACTTACAAGATTTAATTTGCGTTATTTCATTGGTTAACTATGAGACAGAAAATAAAAAAACTAACTTTTTTTTCAACGTCGAAATATCCATTATCCAAAAATGTTAAAACTTAAGATTAAATAACTCACTAATTTCACAAATTTTATACACTGTGATACTATGGCTGAAAATCTGCAAAAATTTATTGAAATGTATTATGTATTATGATTTAATACCAAACCTCGACGTAAGCGCCCCTTACGG
Organism: Diabrotica undecimpunctata; assembly: GCF_040954645.1. NCBI lineage: Eukaryota > Metazoa > Arthropoda > Insecta > Coleoptera > Chrysomelidae > Diabrotica > Diabrotica undecimpunctata. Next base: position 127,138,095 of record NC_092806.1, read on the forward strand.
ATATTTTTTGAACTGACTTACGGCATGTGATCTATTAAAATATCTTGTTTGACTTTATATTTTTATACTGCTCATTCAAGTGATGGTTAAACTGTTTTTAAAGGTAAAAGTTTGGTACAATATGCTTTACAAATTGTATCATTCGATTTTTCTTCTAGTGAAATCATTATGAAGTATGTTTATTAGAGTAAATATTAACGTTAATGTCAATTTTACAGCATTCTGTAGCCTAGTTTGCGTTTGTAAACTGTAATATTGAAAATTTCCGTAAATTCTCCAATTTAAAGTACATTCATCATTAAATCTATGAAAATTTAATTTAATCCATGTAATAATTATCGGGAGTTTTGCTAATGGTTCATTAATTTCCCGATGTAATTTGCGTGGAATATTAAATAAAATATATGGTATATGATTTACTATGCTTTGTATTGCAGTAAAATTGTAGAATATCATGAATAGTAAATTAATATTTTGTAGAGCATTAATTAATTATTTTGTTTCAGGTATGTAACAGGCTCATTTAGATTTTATTTCTGGGTAAGTAATATTGTTAAAATTGTATCATTAGTAGTATTTGTCCCTCCAGCTTGACTGATTGACATTTAACAAGAATATTATGCTTATAACAATAGTTGTTACATTGTGTAAGGCATATTAACAACAGGTTGTAATACTAGACAAATTACCCTGAAAATCCGTAATCTTATTTGAGATTTCACCTGATAAATGAGAATCAAACCAATGTAATGAATGCCCAAGTGTCTTTAGTATATAATATGTTAGTAATAGTTTCAGCTAGTATTATAGGTTTATACTTTATATCTAGTACTCGATTGATAAAATACATTCCATGATGCATAAGTTTGTAAAAAATAAACAGCATTAATAATGTTATAATATTAGTGTTGAATTGGTATCGAGACACAGCTGGTTGACTTGACTGCTATTGTAAAATCGTACCTCAAATATAAATAATTGAATTTTTTAAGATACGTCAATTCAAAGCAATCTACTGCAATTTGTATCTTTTGTTTTCTATCTCATTTTAGCCCCCATCATCATCATCATGATTATCATCGTTGGCTTAACAATCTTTTATGGTCTGTGTTTTTCCACTTGGCGCTTAAATTTTGCTCTGGGCGTACCCCTCCTTCTCCTTTAATCTGACCTTAGGAAATGTGGGTATTTTAGAGGCGCCACCTCACCACATCGTTCATTCTGTCAACATGGCCAAGTCCTTATATCGTGTTTATCGTAATAGATCGATTAATATCACATTCAATGAAGCGGCGGTAGAGCTCCAATTTTTTACGTCTGCGGTAAATTGACCAAATCGTTGATGCTCTCAAAGCGGGACATATTTGGGGTAGGATGAGAGGTACCCCCATGTTCACATTGGCCAAAAACTATAGTAGGGCAAGGAAAGGTACATTGGTGATAAAAATAAAAAATACGAATAATAATAATAATATAGGAATAGGGCAACTAAGCAAGAAGTCAGTTTTTCGTTATTAAGTTTCTTATTATTTGTAGTAAACATTTAGAAGAATTAATTTAACAAAAAATGAATAATAATGATAGTAAATGTCAAATTGACATACAAACTTATGGAGGACAGGTAAGTTGGTGACACGGTATGGTGTATTGGTGTTAGTGGTTATGAAATTTGGTAATATTACACATCTATAATATAGTTTTTCATCGGCGTCAGTATCTTGGGTAGATATGCCAATCTCGTGGTATGGTATCCAACAAAATGAGTACTGAATCCATTTGGCTCCATTCCTTTTGTTAACGTCAGTTGAGTACAGGACTTCACATAAGCCACACTTCCAATCATCTTCTATTTTACTTTTTTTTTGCTTTTTGAACACATTCGTACGAAGTCGAGGGCTGTTGCTGAAGATTTTCTGGCACAGAATTTTCTATTGTCGGTGTTAAGCATTTTTTCACTAGAGTTCTTTTTTCTTGACCTCTCTGGACCTTTTAAAGCTTTTGGTGTTTTTTTTAAATATGATCGACTGTGAGTTCATGATTTAAAATAGAAGTTTCAGGTGTTGCGTGAGTTGAAGCTGAAGAAGCAGGAGCTGTGTCAGTTAATGATGAAGGCCCTAATGCTTCTTTTGAAATAACATATCCGTTTAAAGGACATATGCCTGTTATTTTAAAAGCATTCTCAATGCTTCTCTTAATAAAGGGGCTTGTATAAGGTTGCCGTACGTCCCACTGCTCGTGATCCCGAGAGGGCGAACAGTTGCACGCTGGTGGGATAGCGGACCGCCAAACACATTTGACAGGTTGCCGCCGAGGAGCCTACTCCTCTACCACTCATCTCCAGCTACACGCACGTTTCACAGGCGCAAGTTCAGATTGGGATTGATAGTATAGAACTGCAAACCCTTATGCAGAGTTTAAGTGAAACGAAAGCAGAGTGGTCCCACATGAGCTCGTCTAGGATACTAGGAACGCAACCCATTGACCAGTGCGACTTATGGACTCGTCTCGCTTCTAGTAGTCCCCGTACCGACTACCGACACCTCAAACGACGGCCAGGTTACTGTTACTATCCTACGTATGGGGCGTGAGAACTAGATCACCTTGTGCTCGTTGCTGCGATCCCGACACGTGAAGCGACGGCTCCACCAAATCTCGTTCCATCTCATTGCTCGACTTTTAAGATCGATATGGACCAGCACCCTAGCAGTATTCGGTTTGTCCTTTCGCTCCGAAGAGCTACTTGGACACGGCCGCTGCGAGACAGCCGGATATCTCATTTGTCGTCTCATACGACCGGTAGGGACCAGCACTCTAGCAGTATTATTTTCATCCGTTTGCTCGTAGGAAGCTACAAGGAATAGGTCGTGCGCTAGGCAGCTAATTCTTTTTGAATCCTGGATTATACGTTTTCTTTTCTGTTTCACATCTTTGTCTTTTGCTTTGTGCGCTTGCCATTTTTGTGTGCCACTTTGATAGGATATATGTATGCAACATTCCAATCACCGAATCCATGCATGTAGAGTTGACAATCCTAGTTTGTATTGATTAGCGTTTAAGGCTGCATTTAACAATTCGCCAATACCTTTCAACTTAGTGGATGTTGCTTCGCATAAGTAACAACGATGCAGAGATTTTGTTCCAGTGATGTTCCAACATTTCAGGTCCGTTTTATATCAGATGTAAATATAGAGCAGTGTTTCCCAAATGGTGTGTCGCGACCCGGTACCGGGCCACGAAACCAAATGCCGGGTCGCCCCGCCTCTTCGTTTCACATCTTGCTTTTTTAAGCCGCGCTCTGACTGACATCACCGCTTTTATTTAAACCTTCCACTATCACATCCACAAAATTACAAATTTCCGTCCGCTGCACCGCTGCTTCTTTTATTTCATTCTGTTTATATAAAGGGTACTGATGACAAACCATTATGTGCTATTTGTTATGCTGCATTTTCAAATGAGTAAATGAAACCTTCAAATTTGAAGCGGCACTTGGAATTGAATCACCAGGAAGACAGTGGTAAGCCAGTAGATTTTTTTATAAATAAAAAGAGAGAATTAATAGCTACCGAAAAGACTATGTCTTTGAATTTTTCTCAGAACGCTCAATCTAAAAACTTTATACGGCTTTCTTATGAAATATCAAAATTAATTGCTGAAACCAATTATCCGAGGTTATTGTGTTAACAATGCCGAGACAATGAACGAACAACTGACCTGGAGGAATTGGATCCTGACCAAGATATACAACCTAATTCAGAATAAATGTTTTTAAACTTACTGTAAAACTGTTTTTGTTAAGTTTTAAATAAAGAAATATTCTTTTTTATGTTTTAAGTGATTAAACCAAAAAAAATAAAATACATAGATTGACTATATTGAGGTGAATAACTGGGTAAGTCGACGGTGAATAAATGGTTAAGTCTCATATCTCATTATCCTAATCACTTAGTAGTTACAGAATGAGACCAATAATACGTTTGTATTCTATCATATTTTTTTTGTAAAATTTTAGTATTCTATCATATAAAATGGATTTATCACATGTCAAAGCTTGTAAGTCGTCTCCTGAAAACTATACAAAATTGACTTAACCACTTATTCACTGGAGTAACAGAAATATTTACTTGCCTTCTGCCTAAACAAATAATTAAAAAACGTTCAGATCCCATCGTAAAAATGTAAAATAATGATCTTGGCAACAATAGCGAAAGAAAAACCTAAAGGCAGCTTACAAGGCAGAACAATAAAAATGAATACTTTGCATAATCATCGATTTTAATTGTTCTAGAAAAATTTCAAAGAGTGTTGTGGTCGACGTGAACTTTCCAAGTGGTTTTCGTTCGTCAAACATCGTTATTCTATTCGCGATTGTTCTGCTTTAACAATTGGGTTGTTAAACCGATGGCGAAATCGAAAGTTGATGCTTGCACACGATCTGTAATTTGAGTCATAACGGAAAAATCACTACCGTGGAAACTTTTTATGGCTCGCTATAAAACGTGTAATGTTTCGTGTATACACAGAATTATACACTGAGAAGGTACATAACCGTGTTTTTGTTCCGCTCTATTAATTCTTTTTGAGATTATACCCGATAATATGTGAATCTTAACCTGCATTCATAGTCATTTTCTTCCTAAACGGTTACTTTGGGCTTTTTTTAGTTTTATGTATAAAATTAATGAAGTACCTATATACTTAATAGTTAACTCGAAAGTCCCTCATACTACAGTTTATATTTGAGATAATAAATACAGTTAATTCTTATATATTATATATATTTAGGGATTCTACAGTATTCACTGCCTTCCCTCGCTCAACCGTTTCCATCTCTCTCTGTTGTTCCATTCTCCATCGTTTAGTCCTCTCTTACTCATGGCGTCGTCTACTTCGTTCCTCCAGGATTTTCGGGGTCGTCCTCTTTTCCTCCTTCCTATGGGGCTCCATTCGGTTATTCTCTTTATCCATCTGCTGTCGCTAGTTCTTCTTACATCTCCATACCACTTTAGTCTTTTTTGTTCTATATATGTTAGTATGTCTGTTTCTACTGATGTTATTTGCTTTATTACGTCATTACTTCTCCTATCCATTCTTGTTACTCTGCAGCATCTTCGCAGGCATTCCATCTCTGTTGCTACTATCTTATTGCTGTTTTTCTTGTTTATGATCCAATTTTCAGCCCCATATGTCATAATACTTCGCACTAATGTTTTATAAATCTGCTTTTTTGTCTTCATATTTAGGTGTCTATCCCACCATACTGAGTTAAGTTGTCGGATTGCTGTTCTTGTTTGTCCTAATCTTTGTGTAATTTCTTCCTCTGTTGTTGCCTTTTTCGTGATTATAAACCCCAGGTATTTGAATTTATCCTTTCCTTTGATTGTTACGTTGTCATCAATCTGTAGATCTTCTATGTCTTCTTCACTTGTAGATAGGTACTCTGTTTTCGCGAGGTTAATATCTAGGCCAGCCTTGGTATATTCTTCTTGTAGTTTCTTCATCATGTAGCTGAGGTCGTCTTGGTCTTGTGTAATCACTACTTGATCGTCTGCAAAACTTAACGTATATAGGTATTCGTTCCGTACCGGTACTCCCATGCCTTCGCATTTTCTTTTCCATGTAGTCAAGGCTTTCTCTAAGTATACTTTGAATAGGGTTGGAGATTTGGAACAACCCTGCAGGAGCCCTTTTGTTGTGGTGAAGTCTCCTATGATTCTTGTTCCCATTTTAATGGACACTTTATTTTCTTTATACAGAGCTTTTGTAGCTTCTATGAGTTCCGTCTGTATTTCTAATTTGTACATTGCCTCCCATAGTTCTGACCTTGGTACAGAGTCATACGCCTTTCTCAGGTCCACAAATGCCAAGTGTATATCTCTATTTTTTGCTTTTTTCTTTTCCAACAGTTGTTCCAGTGTGTATATGTGGTCTATGCATGATCTTCCTGCCGTGAAGCCTGCCTAATCCTCCCCGATTTTGCCTTTTATCGCTTGCTCTATCTTTTCTCGCAGTATCTTCCCATATAATCTTCCTATTGATGATATTACGCTTATTCCTCTGTAGTTTTCGCATCGTTTTCTATCTCCTTTCTTAAATATAGATGTCATATATGCCGCCGTCCATTTCTTTGGGAGATGTTCTCCATTTATGGCTTTCTGAAATATCCATTGTATCATCCGGTGTACTTTTTTTGATCCGTATTTTATAAGCTCAGGTGAGATGCCTCCAGGTCCCGGTGCTTTCTTATTTTTGATTGCTTTTATGACCGTTCTCATTTCCCTATCTGTAATTTCTATTTCTTGTTGTGGGAATCTGCTTCGTCTTCGCCTGTTTTCTTTTCCAATGAATTGTGGTCTTTGTTCTGTTAATAGTTCCTTGTAGTAGTCCTTCCATTCTTTGTCCTGTATATTTCCCAATTTAATTTTTTCTTTTGAGTTTTGTTTCAATCCTCTCAGTACTTTCCATGACTCCGAAGTTCTTGTACCTCCTATATATGTTTCAATATTTAAGCAGATTCTTTCCCATTCTTCATTGTTTTGCTGTGTTATTTGTATTTTCACTTCTCTATCTTTTTCTCTATATTTTTTATAAACTTCATCGTTGTTTGTAGTCAGCCATTTTCTGTATAGTTGCTTTTTTTCTTCAATTATTCTTTTTGTTGGTTCATTTATTTCATAATAGTGCTGTTTATTTGTTATATGTTCTTTTTCCCCAAGGGCTTCGAATGCTGCTTGCTTTATACTCGCCTCTATATGCTCGTATATTTCTTCGATGTTGCCGTATCTAAATTCTATTAATTTTTGGTCTAGACGTTGTTGGTATAGTTCTCCTATTGATTGTTCTTGGAGTAGTTCTATATTGTATTGTTTTTCTCTTATAGTGTTCAACGGTTCTTCTGTGAAGGGGGTCTTGTTATGTTTCCAATTAATGCCCATTTTTGCTCTCAGTAGTCTATGGTCCGTTCCACATTCTGCTCCTCTTTTGACTCGCACATATTTGATCTTTATTGTGGTATCTTGTTTGATTATTATGTAGTCTATTATCGATTTCAGCTTTCGTGTTTTTTGCGTCCATGTATATTTATGAATATTTTTATGTCTGAAGAATCCGTTGGTGATTTTTAGGTTGTTTAGTTCGCATAATTTAATCAGACGTTCTCCGTTATCGTTTTGTTCATCCTCTCCAAATCTCCCCACTACTTTATCGTTTTCTTTCCTTCCGGTTCTGCCGTTAAGGTCTCCTGTTATAATTATCTCCAAGTTCTTTTTAATTAGCTCTATTTGATTTTGGAGTTGTTCCGTGAAATATTCTTTTTCTACTCTCGGCGAATCGTCTGTTGGTGCATATACTCCGAGTATCACTGTCTCTTTTTAGAGGCATTTGAAATGTGGTGCTACCGACGTATGTTGAGGGTCTCATATATACACCACACAGGTAACATAGCTATTCTCCAGAGGCTAAGAAAATACAAAGAAATTATTAACACCATAAAGAACAGAAAATTGGCTTACTTCTGCCACATCATGCGTAATAATAAATACCGACTTCTACAGTTGATTCTACAAGGTAAGGTTGAAAGTAAGAAAGGCCCTGGACGTAAACGTATATCCTGGCTGGCCAATCTTAGGAACTGGACTGGTCTAACGTAAACTGATCTATTTCGAGCTGCTGTGAATAGAATAAAATGGGTCAATGTGGTCGTCAATATCTCTAGAAGATAGACACATTTAGAAGAAGGTCACGGAGACCACTTAATTCCTGCGCTTCTGCCAATCCATCTATTTTATTCTATCTATTCAGAAATCACTTGTTTAACCACTGTCGGTTAGTAAGAGAAGAATGAGGTGGAGCACCGTTCTACTGGAAACGTACAAGATCCTCTTGCTGGACTAAATTACCTTCTGCATCGATTTTCAGATAGTTATAGTCCGATAGTTATAAGATGTCAATGGTCTCTTTAAGCATAATAAGTACAAATCGTCTGTCAAGTTCCCTTTAACAAATAAGGGCCCAATACTCACATTTCCGAGAATAGCAGCTCACACATTTACTTTTTGTGAACGTTTTTCTACTTCTTCCGTCTTTATTCAAATCGAATGGCCTCTTTAAACTTTATCGTTAGATTAGATAGTCGTTCAAATTATATCGCTCCACCTTTTTCGTGGTCTATTTCTCCGTCCCGTTCGCGATTTATTTCGGGCGATTCTCACCATCCTTCTTTCATTCTGCTAATACGTTAATTCCACTATTTTTTCCTGTTTAGCACCCAGCCATTATTATCGTCTACCCCACATGTATTTCTTATGTTTTCACTTGTTTCTCTGTCTAGAAGAGTCTTTCCAGCTATACCTTCATTTCTATTCCTTCGAGCAATGTTTTGGTTTTTGCTGTTTCTAGTCTAATCTAATCTAATCATCATAGTCTAGTTTCTGCCGTGTATATCATTATAGACCTTATAGCAGCTTTGTATATTGCAATGTTTATTTTAATTCATTTACAGTCTTCTAACACTAACACATAAAAACATAATTAATTTATAACATTTATTTACTAAACAGTACAAATTTATTATATCGACTAAACTCTACAATTTAATGTCTCGTTATAGATATAGATTTGTCCCGATATTCTGGAATTTCATGGAAGCGGAATGTCGACTCATCTGACAGGTTTCTAGACCCCTCCTGACGTCAGACATCTAGATCTTTGTGGAGCGTCGTTACTTGGAATCTAGAACCGTCGATGGACACCTGCATAGCCGAGTATTTTCTATTAGTGGCATAGCAGTGCTATCGTAACAATATTCTAGATTTAGCCTCAATGCCAAAGTTTTTATTACGTCATATTATATTGTTTAGATAGCCAGCTATTTTTGTTGTTCTCGTTATTTGTTCCCTTCTGATTCAACGTTGCCATAGCCTGATAGTTCTACGCCGGAGTATTTACACTTCAGCTCTTGTTGCATAATTGATCCATTCACCTCGAGTTTACATCTTACAATATTGTCATATCTAACGATTTGGCTGTGAGATTAAATTGAGGTAGGAGTCTTCATTTTCGACAACCAACGCCACGTCATCTACATAATACAAGATTTGAATCTCCTTATGTAAACGGCGACAACTATACAGCAATATGTTTGTCATCGGTATGCTTTAAACATATACGAAAATAATAGAGAAAACACTAAGACAAGAAGTAGAAATGGAATTAAGAGAGAACAAGTGACATTTAGACTTGGAAGACAGACAAATGACAACATATATATCATTAGAAACCTAATGGAAAGAAGCAGAGACGCGGGCGGAAAACTAGTATTAGCAATCATAGACCCAATAGCAGCATTTGACACGATAGAAAGACAATTTATAGGGAAATGCTTGAGGAAAATAAATGTATCAAATACGTTGATATAAATTATAGAAAGTACTTTCAAAGAACTAAAAGGAAGAGAACAAATAACAGGAGAAAGATCGGAGGGTTAATTGGAAGAGAGGTATTAAACAAGGAGATAGACTCAGCCCTCTGCTATTCATAATAGTAATGAAGGAATGGATAAGAAATACTAGAGTAAGAACCAACCAGCTACAGACAATAATAGTATGCCATAGATTACAACCGGTAACAATAGAGTCCCTTAATGTATGAGAACAACATAGTACTAATAGCAGATTCCGAGAATAGAATGCAGAAAATAATGGATATATAGGTAGAATAAATAGAAGAACTAAAAATGGAAATAAAAGAGGAAAAAAGTAAGATAATGATAATCAGCGGCAAAGAAAATAAGGAAGATAATGAAATAAACATAAAATGTAAACAATCCGAATTGGAAATAGTTACAACTTATGGATACCTGGGAAGTATAATTACTAACAATGGAAAACAGACTGGGAAATAACAAATTTTACAGTCCAATCCAAAGTTAAGGAAATTAAATTCTGTAGCTGGCTGTATACAATGTATCACAAAAAATTTATTTAAAAATTCCTTTATAAAAGGTATAATATTAACCACCCTATCGGGCTACATCACAGAACGTTTTCGGAATTAATATTTCATAATCAGTGCTATCCTAAAATAAGTATAACCACTTTAATTTAATCAAACATGAAAGTTAAAACTTTGACCAAGGTTATTACAAAAAGTGTGGTTAATACTTACTAGATGTACATGTTTGAAGCCACTAAATATATGAGTAAAAACCCTTTAAATGTTGTTAATTTGACCTTGAGTTACATTTTTTAACTTTATAAACTATTAAACTATGGAATCTTACAATTTCCCGCGACAATTCCATTTGTTCTGCTGCTGTTCGTATGGAGCTTTTGTATCTGCAAAAAATGTTCCCTAAACCTCAATTTAACATTCCTCATTTAGTACTCGCCAATTATTTCTTCTTTTATTTAACAGCGAATCCGTTTTGGAGAACTTTGATTGCGATTCAATAACCTGATGCCTATGAGTTTCATCGCGATTTTTTTTTTCACTTATTAAAGGTCTCACCATTTATTATATTTGTGGGTATGTGTGTAGAGAGTGGAGACATTCGAACATGTCTATTTGCCACAGAATATTTGTATTTTTTTATATTAGGGATAAGTGTCTCTCAACTACAAAACATAGACACTCGTTTCTCGTTTTGAGACCCATCAAGACATTGTTAAAAAGACAAACTAGACTAGGTCACGAGCAGAAGTTAAGGACAAATTGGGTATAACACTAATTACTGAATATTTGCTAGAATTTATTACCTATATATACCCATATATACATATATACATACACATATACATATATATTTAACCATATATAAGCTAAATATCTACTATTGCTTCTAAAACAAACTTATCTACTATGTTTATTTGGAGTAACTGATAATTTTAATTGAAAACACGTTCCATTTTATTGTGTTATATGTATATATTTTATTGCTAATTCGCCATGTTACTAATTACGAATAGGCGAGTGAAACCATCTTATTAATTATTATTTTGCAATTACGTTAGCAGAATTTTTTGTAGTACTTATATGTGTTGACTTAATGCTTTGTTTTCAATTGAATGCCTAAGTAAAGTCCACTTTATTGTCTTTGCGAAGAATTGCTTATAATATAACGATCTGAAAAAGATGAGACCTTTCTTTTTCAGAAAAATTCCCATCTCCAGCCGGATTCGAACCCACTAATCCTGAATTTTCACATTCAGTAAGTTATTGTTCTCACTACAGCGCTGCCGAGGCGTGAAACTTCATTTGCTCCGATACTTTTTTATCACACAACTTTTCCCCCTTACCAGTTCATTCATCATGCGTCAAGTTTACTTACGTATATTCATTTATTCCTTAGATATAGCGTTTATCGTATATTGTACACTTAACTATGATTTATGAATCATTTGACTGCCCAAAATTACCACCTGATTTGTATTTCAATATTCTAAACATTTTATCTTTTTTCTGTTGACATTAAACCTTTCTTCTGAAAATGTCTCGATTCTCCACAAATATACTGTTTTATATAATAATACGTTTTTACCCTCCAACCACAGACCTTGAAATCGATATTCCCTTAAAGCGTAAATAAATAAAAAATTAATTGGAATTAACTCAAACATAAGAAAAAAATTAATTATCGTAATTCTCAAACAAACAAATGCCAACTTCTTTTTTATTCTCGAAAATATTCTCATTTTCCGGCGGAAAGACTTTCCCTTTTTCTCCGGTTATCCCTATCAAATTTACCAAAAGGACGAAAATATCCGAGCAGTAAAGACTGACTAGCGATTTCTGTGTAGCACTAATAAAATGTGATTGCTTCACAATTGACACTGAGACAAATAACGGCGACGGTTTTCGGGGCAGTTTTCAGCTTATTAGATTCAAAATTCATTTATTTTATAGATTTGGGAATGAAATTATTTACGGTGCTTCCAGCAAAGAGTATAACTGTAGCAAAAGCAATTTTAATAATAGTCTCCCATATTTTAATGAATTTATTTATTCCGTATTGTCTTGTGGATTTGCGTTTCTTGGCTTTTTAAAAAGGCTTGAAGTGTTACGAGATTATGATGGTTGTCTTTGTCCGGTTCTTCGTCAAACTCTGATTCTGGAATATTCTTATGTTATAGTCTTCTAGAATGAATATTGGGCACTGGCCACATATTTCTCTTATTTATTAAGAAGTTTCATGATTTTCTTCGCCATGGATTGTCTTCCGTGTACTTCGTTCTCGATTTTATGGTAAATTTATCCCAGCTTTCGTTACTAACCGTTCTTGTTTTTTTATTTGCTTCATGAATTTTCTGATTGTGTTCTTCCTTTGTTATTTCTTGTCTTTTTTTGGAAATAAATCTGTTACCCTTTTTAATTTACTATAACTGCTTTTGCCATGTCCGCATTCCATATTCTGAGTCCTCATCTATTTGTAATTTTCTTCTTTCTGTCTGAACCTTTTAATGCTGCTTTTTCAACGCTATTTTTTATATTGGCCCATTCAAGATTTACATCATCTTGTGTTGTTGGACGTATACGAACTCATCACTTTATAGCCCCCCATAAAATTATTAGACCCTCCGAGATATAGCAAACTGATCACCGGCATCCTTTGGACATCGGTAAACTCATCACCGCAGATAGGTAAAATCATCACCAGCATGTTTGCCCAAAGGCCTTTTATCTGTTACATTTCTTGTTTACTTGATAATCTATTAAATTTAGAAATTAGTTTAAGCGAATTGCTTTAAAATTTAACTGATATATTTATATCGGGTGTCTGCTGGTGAGTACACTATTAGACGTATCTCGCATAGGTTTTAAATAGTGAACTTTTTAATGAAAATATTTATGAGTATGTGCTATTTTCGCTTATATCTGAAATAGTTCCCAACTTATTGCGGTGATGAGTTTGTACTATCTACAAGGGCATTTATGCTAATTGGTGATGAGTTTACGTGTACCTGTATTGTTACTGGCTGTTCTCCAGTCATTGCTTGTGGTAGTCCAGTATCAAGCCGATCCAGGATCATTTCTCTGCGCCTTGAGCTGGTACTGATGATCGCTGCTGCCCTTTGCCAGGGTGAGATAGGAAATAGGTAATTAGATTTTGGAAGGATAAAGGAACGGGACATGGCTTCTCTCAGTAAGGAATTGATAGCAACACATGGGCAGTGTTTGCAAAGTCCCTTCCTTGAAGTAGACCTATTCTCTATCGTAATAGTAAAAAAATGTCTACCCACTACCCTCAGGTATCGGGTAGACACTGTTCTATATTTCGTTTCGTTCTACTGTTCTACAAGTTTATAAATGATCAAGGATCTAAAAGATTGACAACACATGATTGGATGACACAAGAAATTTTGGACCTAATGGATATTAAACGCAAATATAAAAATAGAGACATATCAAACTCATAAAAAGAATTAAGCAAGCTAGAAACTAAAACTCGATAATTCCTGTGAAAAATTGAAGATCTCCAACACGAAACTTCTTTAAGTTCTACAAAAAAAAAATATATCTCCGGACTTAGAAAACCAATAAATGATCACTTACTTAAAGATGTAGACGGAAATATTTGTGATCACGAATGACAATTCGGGGAATGGTAGAGATACACCATACACATTGTGAAAACGAGATAGACAGGCGTCCTAGTATATTGAAATCTGAAATCAGAAGGGAAATACGGCAATAAAAAATAATGAGGCACCTGGACCACATCAAATCCCTGCAAAGCTTTTGTGTAAAGAAAAGCTTTACCTATTTAACTGCTTTTTAATATAATTTTCAACGAAGAAACAGTACCAGATGATTGGTTGTAGTCGCTGATCATAACCCTACCAAATCAAAGCAGGCCCACCAAATGCAGCTGTTTTAGACTCAGACCAGTTTGAAAAACCACACACTTATTTTTACGATTTCTACAGAACCGAATATTTCTTCTATGCGAAAGCAAAATGGGTGATAAGCAATGTGAGTTTAGAAATGACTTGGGATCCAGGGAGACACTGTTTTTATGTCTGTTGCGTTCTGCGCTTGTGGGATGGCCTCTATAAGAGGACGTCGGTGGTAGGCTTTTGAGGAAGTGGGCCCCTGTCATACAATCAGCTACAGCCCAACAAGAACAACAACCACAAGTGAGTCAAACAACAAGAGCTTCATTCGTAGATGATGCTGCGCTGGAACATCAGCCGGCGCTCACTCAAGCGACACGACCGAGGCATCGCATGAAATTGACTGTGTCCATGAATGAAAATATTTTGCATTTCTATTATGACAAGGTGACAACATCTGTATGCCAAATTTTGCAGTGAGTACACAGAAATTCAAGTATCTGAACAGTAAGTAACAGATCAATACCGGGTAATTATAAGAAAGAATCTTATCCCAGAGACAGACGCGTTACTATCAGAAGCAAAATCGAATGGGAGATACACCACCAAGAAGCAGTTGTAGACAAAGTGCTCAATGAAATATATGAACAGATTTCTGAGGTTACCACACATAAAACTCAACCATAATACACAGCAGGACAACAATGAGTTGCAGGTATAAACCCACTGAGCACACTACCTCTATCAAGAATAAACTCTTATAAGAAACTAGATGCGCTACTAGATGTTGCTTTACAGCACAGAAACTGCTAATGTTATGGCCATTAAGATTAGAAAACGACGGGGTATTAATAATGGAAGGACTGATGACAAAATTGCACCCTGAGAAAAACGACTGCTGTGGAAGGTTAAATTTATTGTGTAGAAATATTTGACAAATTAAGGAATACATTCGAGGAGTAGGAAGTAGAGAAGTAATCAAAAGGCTAAAGAAATAATGCTGAAGACTTCAAGACACTTACAACATGACCCAGAAAACAACACAGCTCAACAAATCCTGGACACATTAAAACAAAATCTCCATTTATTCAGGCCCTTTACGGAGATACAAAGTTAGTACAATAGTATACAAACAAACGAAAATACGACAACCCACTTTTGGAGAGCACACAACAAAATTTTTGGGAGCATTCAGAGAAGGCGTTCTGTAGGTTAACTCAATTCCATTGTAGAAAATGACATTAGTCGTACCACAGAAGAAGTCTCGAACATTATCAAAGAGCTTCATAACCGAAAATCTCCTGGACCATACGGAGTTCAAAACTTCTGTCTAAAAAAGTTTTGTAATGTTCATGAGTGTTTATTATTATTAATTAATCATGTTCTTTCTTTTTGATGGTCAAAAATCCAAAGAAAGATTCTGCTTAGTGATGTCTTTATCACGGTAATGAAGGTGGGTGGCACTATAGCGCCAATGTCGCTTATTTGTTGAACTTGGTAATGGCCTACTCGCATTTGGGTCGTACTACGACGTCTATTATGCATTGGATGAGGTTGCTAGTACGAATTAGAAATATTTCAAATATTTTAAGTTGTGAAGTGTGTGCATCCTCTTACAAAATAATTGTACATTTTGAAAGAACGTCTACTTCTGTTTCATCAACTTAGGTAAATTGTAAACATGAAAACGGCTAACGTTTATATATGGACACGGCACAGAAAGAAGAAAATGGGTACGTTTGGACAAACGAAGAACGTTGAAGGAATGTTTATTTTCAAAAAATAAAATGGAATCGAAGGAGCCAGACCTGCATTTTTTGAGATGAAGAACTTACTGTGTAGCAAAGATCTAAGCTTACAAGTTAAGAAACACCTTTTCTAATGTTATGTCTATTCTGTTTTGTCGAACGTTGTTGAGGCATGGAACTTATCAAATGCAATGGAGAAGATGAAACAAGCGTTTAAAATGTAGGTATTTATAAGAGTTCATGTGGGCCCATCAAATTATCCCTAAGAAGGGCTCAGACAAGCTCATAGTTAGCGGAACTTATAAAAAGTCGAAAGGAATAATTTCAATAATTTTAATAATTTAAATAAAAATTAATTGGAAGAAAAGTATGGATGGCTCTAAGTTATTATTCGAGCAAAATTGACGACAGGCCAAGAATCACCTAGCTGGCTAACTTACGCAAGCAGTTTGTGACAACGTCAACAATAATTGCAAACTGCCATGAACGAAGTTTGCATTCAATGGATGATTGCAAAGGTCTGGATGAATCCCAGAGGAAGTGATCTACGATTGCGATAGAGATGTATAAGGTACAAGTGATAAAATAGCAATTTGCGCAATCGTAAACACTGTTTATCCACCGAAATATAAGCAGGACAGACAGATAGTAATTATTATGCCTCCTTGTTACTTGTTTTGTGTGTAAATGTAAATCGATTTCGTTGCGCTCTAAATTATAGCGACGTCATATCACCAGGACGGGAAAGTTATCGTCTCGTCGTTCTCATCTCCACGTCATCCCGATGGGGACAAATGGGAGCGTCGCCATGGTTACCGACTTTGCTTTGCATGCATTCGCACCCCAAGAGTCATTTTGGATACAATGCTGTTGTGTGTGCATCGTTTATTAGAAGTGAAGAGCGATTTTTATAGTGAAGGACGTCTTGAATGACGTTACTTTTATTACATTTGACTTTGTGTCTTACATATAAAGCAAGTAAAATGCACTGCTTGATATTTTATAGAAAGAATGTGGAAGGAAGTAGTTGGAAATAATGTAGAGGTTGAAAATAGGACCTATAATGGAAGAGGACTATTCGCAATGCAACTTAACATGCAAAGCTCTAAAGTGTAGTAACACTTTTTACTATATAAAAAAATTTCATATTTAAATATAATGTTGAAATCTGTTGATAAAAAATATTACGTACAAATGACAGATTATACGGGCATAATTTTGAAGAAATTCTACCCCAAATGGTTTAATAGATAGGATGGTCACATTCTTGTTATAAAATTGTTATTTTGTATAACTACGATCGAAGTTCGAGCAAATGAAAGAAGACCAATTTAATATTGTACTAGATGATTAAATAAATATGAGATATTAAGATAAATGGACAGGACCCATGATACAAAGAATAACTATACTCGGGGAGGATACTGGGGAGTATCATAAGGTATGATACTCCCGAGCACGAGTTTGGGATGAGTTCGCGCATGACGTCACAATGAGAGTGATTTTAAATATTTCGCATAAGCATATTTAGAACATGGCTGCTCGGAACAAAGTACATTAATTTTTAATTGGTCATTTTAATAGATTAATATCGTTTATAACTATTTCGGATTTATTGAAATATAGGTGTTTTATTAATTTAATTGAACAAATTAACAAATATTACAATGAACAAAAATACATCTGTAAAATAAATTTGTTGGTTTTATTTACAACTTTTTTTGTATTCTTCTTTTTAACCCTAGAAAGGCAACCTTCGTAAATTTTAGGAGCTCGCTTTTAATTGGCTTGTGTCGAGGAGGAATGGAGCCTTCGTCTGGTTGCATGCAAACAAATGAAAATAATTAATCATTAATTATCTAAAATAAAATGGTAAAACAAAACACAAGGTTTTTAAGATACAATTTTCTCTCATTTCTCATATCTGCTTTAACTGTTAAGTTTAATTTATTAATTCTATTCGAGATCGAAAGAACAGATGTTTGATTTTGTAGTCACATTCAATTTACCCAGATAAGTAAATTATTCTTTGTAAATAAGGTTTTCCTGACTTAAACTTGTAGCATTTTTAAATTCCTTGGTACATATTGTAATCCCCTCGTATATGTCTTAAAACACCGAAGAATATTTTCCATGTATGTCTGTTTCCTATCGTACAAGTTAAAACACCGAAAATATATTTCAATCCTATTTGCGTCGCCGAGGTCGATAATAAACCATTTTACAGTTTGTTTATATACCACGGACGCTTATTTCTTTGGTATTTTCTTTTGATCGAAGCCGTTTAATATTCTGGGTTTCAAATAAATATTCCCGTTTATACCAATTTGGGCGAATGAATTTCAAAGATAATTACTCACTCTCGGTAAGGGCGGCCACTGTTAAAGGCGTGTTTAGTTTTATTGGGGTCCAAATTTAGCATCAAATTCGTAGTTTTTTCGTTTTTCGACTTTTTTCGTGGGAAAATGTGTAGTGTTGTGGCAGTTAATTGTGCAGTATGTGTAGTTATAAGAGGTTTGCATGGTTGGTCATTGAGAACAGACGTCGGTGTCTAGTTTGAAGAAGCCGGCAAAATTTGTTGGAAAAGTGATTTATACTCAAAGTAATATGTCAGTTCCAATAAGAGTAATCACTGTGTCTTATTTGTAAGCCGTCTCTCATCTGAGATATTTGTAAAACGGCGTTTCCAACAAATTTTAAAAATACCAACATGGTTCCAGTTTTTTAAGAAGCCGAGTCTAACGTTTTGTGTCCAGTGTGTTAATTTCAACCTCAATTTTATTTTGTCCTATCGCAGTTTATAGATGAATTTGTTCGTGTGGCGGTGAATCTAACTCCAGTTCTAACCCCAGAAATTCTAAAGTCCAGTAAAGTCCAGAAATGTAAAGTAAAAAATTTTAGTGAAATCCAGGTAACTTTTTTTTGTTTGGACTTTTAAAGTAAAGATAGACATTTTTTTTATAATAATTGCTTTCATAACAATTTAAGCAATTGTAATAATTAAAATTATAAATATAGGGTATGGCCATAGCTGTCATATTATTTGTTCTGTTTTAAGATTTAGTATTGCCATATGACAGCTGGCACTATTTTTGACAGTTAATAAATATCTAATCAAATTGAGATCTTTTTGTTTTGCTTTTAGAAAAAGTTTAACCTCTGTGTATAGTTTCAGTTAAAGATATTTTTTATTTGTAATAATTTATTTCTGCTACAAATTGTCGCCCATTATAATCTATTTCTAATGAGTGTAGAGTAATAAAATCTCATGAAGTATTCAAAAGCGCTACAGGGTAATCCGTCAATAATCCGTCAATAAATTCCGTCCGCATTGCAAAATTCTGTCGTTTCATAAAGAGCAGGTAGGTATCACCCTGTTTTAAGGGATTAGTCCATTGTTATCGACAGATAAACACTGAGCCAGAGGCGCGCTAGTGGGTTAATTGACAAAAGAATATGCATTCTTAAAAATCATATTAAAGGAAATAAAAATGTAATACAGCAGAACAGTGTTATTAAAAAAATATAAAATGTAACAATAAAATATATACGAACCGAAATCGGGAAATACTCACAAACACACACGAATGAACTTTACATATTGAAACACTTGTGGGGAGTTTAAATCAATTTATTCACAAAAACTACAAAAACTTTACTGGATACGTTATTACAATTCTACATCACTATAGTCTTCATCCGAAGAACTGTCATCATCCCCTGGTGTTATAATTATAGGGTCAACCACCTGATCGACCAAGTTGTCCAGTTCCCACATTTTATCTTCCTCTTTTAAAACATGCTGGATTGCTTTTTGCCAGTTTTCTGATGTGATTTCCATAATGGCTTGATCAAACAATACCTTGACATCTTTCATTTTAAATGTGGTATTGTGCCTTGCAACATATCCTTTAACTTGTGCCCATATAAGTTCTATGGGATTTAATTCGCAATGATATGGCGGTAGGCGTAGCACAGTTACTTTATACTTTTCTGCTACATCTTCTACGGCATATTTTATGAAGCGAGATTTATGTTGTTTTACTACGGCTAGTAGTTCCTTCTTTATTGAATTCGTCTCAAACTGAATACCTTTATTTGACAGCCAGTTAATAATTTCTTGCTTTCTCCAAGCTGAAGTTGGTACCTTCTCTATGCGCCTTGAATGGTAGCTTGCATTATCCATAACCACGACCGAATCAGCTGGAAGAAATTTTAACATTTCCCCGAAGTAGTCTTCGAAGACATCCGAATTCATGTCCTCATGATAATCTCCCGTCCGACACGACTCAAAGCTTAACAAACCTTCTTTTAAAAATCCTTCTTCGCTTCCAATGTGAGCAATTATAAGCCTCTTCCCTTTTCCCGAAGGCACTTTAATACCCGTCGAAAGGCCTTCTATGAAAGCTTGGCGAGCACTTGTTACATTTTTATCTTGCCACATTTTTTGGACTATATAACCTTCGTTTATCCACGTCTCATCAAGATAAAAAATTTTCTTGTGCTCTCTGCGGTACTGTTTTATAGTTCTCAAATATTTTCGTCTCCAGCAAATGATTTCATCACTTTCCAGTAATAGTGCCTTTCGATTGTGCTTTTCCCAGGAAAAATTCATACTTTTTAAAGTTTTCCATAAAAGTTTTCTGGATATCAAAGGAATATCGTTATCTTGGCTTATCTCCATTAGTATTTTGTCAAGGGTGGGTATTTCCTTTTTAAAATAAAACGAATGAACTTTTCTTCGAATGTCACGTTTGGTGTCTTCACCTAAGATTTTTATTGGTCTTCCTGATTTTCTCTTGCATGGACTTAACTGGCCTGATATCTTTCTTTCTCGCAATAATTTAAAAATCGTGGACTGTCCAATTCCAGTCATTCAGGCACATCGCTCAACACTTTCTTGCACAGACAAACTAGGGTGATCGTGTTTTATGCAATCATATACATTTAAAATTATAACTTTTTCACTAACAGATAGCGGAGAATTTTTTACACCTCTTTTCTTTGGAGTAAATGTCGCCATTTTATAACTTTTTCACTATTTCTATATCACAATATTACTGTACGTTTAATTGGTGTAGCAACAATTACTAACTCGAATGTCGAATGTCGAATGATAATAATAAAATAAAAGAGGGATTATAATGAAAGTGTAAGTAAAACCTCATTACGCGTTATTAGTCTTCATGTTGATTTATTTTAGTTCTTAGTAATATTAGGAGGTGCGTCATACCCTTATCAGTTTCTTCTAATGCTTTTATTCGTTCAGTAAGGAAGTGAATTTGTTTTTATAAATAAAAATGTAATTAGCTTTAATGACCATATAATGGAATACGAGTTTGAAGAATAAGTTAATCGAAAAATTAAATAAAATTGGTTATCACAAAATATCCAAAATATGATATTTTGAGGTACATCAATTTTTGACGACGAAGTTGACATCCGTCCATTTGCCTACGCCCATGACGACACCGAAATTCAGGCAAATTTTATGACACTTCATGATTTATTACTCTACACTCATTTGAAACCAATTATAACAATTGTAAGTTTTGTAGTATCTTCATCTTCTAGAGTTTGTAAACGGATAGGATACAGTAAGTGTTTTTTCTTCGTTATTTTTGGTATTTATCTTTATAAGTAATTATATAGTATTTTATTGTTATTATCTATATTTGTAACTGTTTGTGGGAGACAACAATAAATGTGTAATTTTTTTTCTAAACCATTTTGTTTATTTATTTTAAAAAAAGTTTCTAACCCCTTTTGTTTCATCTTTGTAGTTGTCCCAATCCAACCTCCTTGCCATTCACTTATCCACGACCCAGCTCTCCAAATAAACCATGGGTGCCGTTCGCAACATTTTCGTTTATTTTGCATGCCCTATCTCTACCCCAATAATTTCTGTACCCAATTTTCAACCTCCTATAATAATACCCTATGTGTTAGGCAACATTTACATTACAAACTAAAGTTCAGACAAATTGAAATTATATTAAATATGATATTTTGCTCTTGCATTTTTGCCACCAATTTTTCTGGAGATTTCCTTAGGCCGTCTTCAGATACTTGATTAATCCATGTGTAAGTGGAAGTATCCTTAGCGTCAGGCAGATCTAATTTTTGCATATAAAACCACTAATATACGGTCTTCTGGTCCCCCCTTGCCATTCACTTATCCACTACCCAGCTCTCCAAATAAACCCTGAGTGTCGTTCGCAACAGTTTCGTTTATTTTGCTTGCCCTATCTCTACCCCAATAATTTCTGTACCCAATTTTCAACCCCCTATAATAATACCCTATGTGTTAGGCAACATTTACATTACAAACTAAAGTTCAGACAAATTGAAATTATATTAAATATGATATTTTGCTCTTGCATTTTTGCCACCAATTTTTCTGGAGATTTCCTTAGGCCGTCTTCAGATACTTGATTAATCCATGTGTAAGTGGAAGTATCCTTAGCGTCAGGCAGATCTAATTTTTGTATATAAAACCACTAACAACGGTCTTCTGGTCTTCAGAGCGAACTATTATATGATTAAAAGGGTTTTTTGACCTCGGAAGTGAACTAGTGTGCTCCGGCTATAGCTTATAAACCTCGAAAACAATGTGCAATTATAAACTACCGGCCTCGAAATCCTACATCACATAAAAATAGCAGATTATATCAAAATACTAATAAAAATGACTATGACCAGCTAAAGAAAAAGATGAGGAAGAAAGGTTTTTTACTTTGACTATCTATTTTAACTTGCCCCAGGCATACAATGCCTGTTGTGCACTGTAAAAATAGTCTACTTTAACAGCTACTACTCACTGCAAAAAGTAAAATAACAAACATGCGAATATAAACTAATCTATATTTCACCTGTTGCTGACCTACGAAATACGAAACACTATTGACATTGTTCACCTTTTGCCATTTCACAATCCTTAACGGTCGACCAGTTCATTTCGTATTACAAAACAAAGTAATAATACAAAAAAACTGGATTTCTGGTACGGCCCACTAAGAACTAGTTACCTTAGCTCAGGGGCGTAACGGTACCTTTTATTAAAAATACAAATATTATTTCAATAACGACATACATAATTTTAAACAAAAATTAATTAATTAATAATTAATTTCTAACAAGAAATGTTTCCGCGATTAGTACAATTAAACTTAAAGCTAATTTCTATTACATATTACAAAATTAATATCAAACTCACCTGGCTTCGGGCTTAAACCGCGTCGGTTTTCACTACACCGAGTTTTCAACATCCTCTCTGATGTCTTCTTTAGAGCTTTCGGGGTCACACTCTCCTGAACTTCCAGATCTCTTCACTACACTGTTGGTGTTGATGCTGTTGACTTAGGGCTGAAATTGAATCAGAACTGCGAACAGAAATGAAATGTTCATAAATCCTGTTTTGAATTCTACGATTGGTTTGGCCTCTGTAAGATCAGGAAAGAGATCACAAGAAATTTCATGAACTCGTGTTGTTTATTTGAAATGTTGTCTTTGATTCATCGAACGAGAGATGCAAGTTTTTATTGGGGGTAAATATTGTCTTTATGGCACTTGATTGGAGGATTTTGTCGATTTTTTCAGTGATATCTTTGATGTAGGGAAGACAAGCTTTCGTATGATGAGGATCTGGATCTTTGGGTTAAGCCTGAGCGGGAGATTGATGCTTGTGCATGCTCCTATTGATGTGATTTTCGCAGTCACAATTTTGGACAAGAGCTTGTTTTAAAGAAGAGAGCTCAGCAGATCTACTTGCATAATGGCAAAGGTGTATTGATCTGTAGACAAGCATATTAATGACTGAATTAATTTGTATCGGTAGTTGGCATGCAAGTAGCGGTTGGTATAAGTGGGTTTTTTGGAAAAGGAGTGATGAAAACTTTTGTTTTTTTTTTTCTTTAATGATAAATCCGTTTACATCTCCATCCTGAACTGAAGACTAGGATGTATACCACTCAGATGGGTTTGAAAAGATATCAAAGCATCCTTGCCGTGGGTATTAATGACCAATATATCGTCAACATAATTTGTGTTATTCAATATAATCATTCAAGCAGGTTGTAATCTCAGTTAACCCTTTCTGGGCAAAATTTTCCTTGTAAGTATACATTGTTGTTTTATGTGTTTTTATTCCAAAAACGTACAATCATAACTGACTAATATAATATCCATCTTGTGCGTTAGTTACAGCAAAGGCAGGTTCTTATCATAATCAAAATATATAATTATTTCAGAAGAATCAGTTGATTTTTGAGTTTCAGCTAGTTGTGTTTTAAATACATCTGCTTTTTTAAGATGAATTTCCTTATCCGTTAAGTATTAACAATATAAGATATGTCGATGACGCCGTAATATTAGCAGAAACAGAAGATCAACTAAAATATTGATGAACATATTATCAGAAGAAAGTCACAGGCTGGGCTTGGACAGTAACTTTTCCAAAACCAAAATTCTGGTATTCCACAAAAACCCCCATGAACAAGTTACACCTAACATACAAATAAATGGTATTACCCTTCGGTTCCCAAAGCTTCGTATACCTGGGCAAAGAACTAAATAGTCAACCAAACCACTCAAAAGAAATTAGAAGAGGCATTGAAATAGCAAGATCTGGTTTCATGAATATGCGTAAAATGCTCTGTAACCCCAAGTTATCAGTCTCAATAAGATTGAGACCACTAAAGTGTTATGTGTGGTCTCTATTACTATA
This sequence comes from Diabrotica undecimpunctata, assembly GCF_040954645.1. Classification (NCBI taxonomy): domain Eukaryota; kingdom Metazoa; phylum Arthropoda; class Insecta; order Coleoptera; family Chrysomelidae; genus Diabrotica; species Diabrotica undecimpunctata. The sequence goes on from NC_092806.1 coordinate 127,162,397, forward strand.
TGGCTATGAGAACTGGACATTAAAACAGTATAAAGTTAACAAATTAAATTAATTTGAAATATGGATGTACCGCCGCATGCTAAGAATAAGCTTGACCAGCAGAACTACGAATGAAGAAGTACCGAGTGCAATGAACACACGCCTTCATCTGGTCAATACTATCAAAATTAAAAAGACGTCATATCTAGGACACAATGTGCCATAGGGAATTTGAACAGCTCCAGATAATATTAGAAGATAAGATTGAAGATAAAAGAGGCATAGGACGAAAGAAAAAATCTTGGCTACGAAACATCAGAGATTGGACCCACACAAGAGAAAATGAATTAATTCATCAAGCCCATAATAGAGAGAAATTTGCCATATTGTCGCCAACCACAACAGAGAAGGCACGTAGGAGGAGGATCCATTAAGTGTTTTTAAGATTTCCTCATTAGATTCCAGTTCAGGTTGCCTTATACTAACTAAGAATTTTGTACAGGTGTTGCATATATCCTTTCTTGGATATCCAAATGAAATGTTAAATTGTGTGTTAAAATTTTCATGTAGTATATAGCTAAAATGTTTTATGACATAAAGACACTTTTCCATTTTCGGAACTGTTATTAACCTTGTCGGAAAAAACTGTACTACTTCCTGATTGCCCTTTATTACGTACGTTTTTTTCTGCAGGGGTAGATAGATACTTTAGATAGATAGATACTTTTCAAAATATTTGCCTGCTCTAAATCATTTAGCTTAGTTTTTTACACATTTAATTTTTGTAAAGGTACGCCTATGTCTACCTTGATCGTTGTGTTTCGGATGAAAAAACGCAGGTAAAAAAATATTACTTTTAACCGCATTCTTCACCTTGATTATCCTACAATATACAAATAGGATACGTAAAGATCTTACGACTTTTTTTGTTCTCAGAAATGCTATCATGCGGAATTATCTTACCTAACCCACTGTAGGTAGATTTAGTAGGTGTGGATATAATATAATATACTCGTTGGATATAGGAGCCGTGACGTGGTATTATTATTACGAACAATTTAGATCCAGAGATTAAATTTCCCACTTACATGTTTTAGTTTAGATTTGAAGTTTGAATTGTTATTTCTCGCTTATCAAATCGAATACAATTATTGCGGTATATTATTTTATGAACTACTTTCACCCCAAGAGATCTCTTGATTACCATGTACTTATTGCTTGCTCATAACAGTTTTAAGGTTTAACAATTTATTCGATTACAATGTAGCAATGAAGGCTGAATGATCTTTAATTCATTCACGGTTTGGACAGTCAAAAAACTATTTAAATAAATATGTGGAGCATATCCACGTCTTAATTTATTATTCAGCCATAGGAAAATGACTGATTGATAAATTATAAAGATTAATAATTTCCAAATGAAGATGCAGATCCATAAAGTAAAGACGATTTCTACAACAAGATGAATGAAATACTTTCTGAAGTTAAAGAAAACTGTGAAATCTTTATACTAGGAGTTTTAAACGGCAGAGTAGGTAGAGAACAAAATAACAGAGTCGTAGGAAGATATGGGAAACAAATACCCAATGACAACGGAATGCGTCTTAGAGATTTTTGTGAAACAATGTCTATCAAAATTATGAATGGATTTTTTCAACATAGAGAGAGACATCCACAAATTTACATGGATACAATCTACTAGGAATCTGCGCTCGATAATCGGCTGTGTAATTCAACTTCAAACTTTCCAGCTGAAAACAACTGACGTAAGGGTATACCGTGGATCAGAATGTGGATCCGACCATCATTTACGTGATAGTTGGCATCCGGCCAACGTGATAGTTAACTATCGCAAAAACAATAACACTCAGGTACAGAATGTAGAAAAGGGACAAGAAGTAACATCCCCTAAATATAACCTAGAAAGCTTAAAAGAAGATTCAACGAAATTTCTTTACAAATTACGACTGGCCACAAAATTACCAAATGTGGATCGAGAAAATATATCGGCGGAAGAATTATACCAGCAACTTAAAAAATGCATTCATGAGGCTGCAAGTGAAGCTTTGGGTTATAAAGACAAACATGAAACAAAAAATCAAGAATGGTTGTCGGAAAATATGCAAACGTTAGTAAACAAGAAGAAAACTGCTTATCAGAAATGGATGTCAACGAGAAAGGAGGAAGATTACACCATATATAAAAAATTAAATCGAGATGTAAAAAGAGAAGTAGTGAAAAGTAAAAATGAGATGTGGGATCGAAGATGTGCAGAGGTGGGTAGGTATATGGGTGGAACAAGAGTTGGGCAAGCGTGGGAGGTGATAAAGTCTCTCCGTAGGGAAGGAAAGGAAAAATCTAACTTACAGTTAATAGATCTGAAACAGTGGAAAAACCATTATGAGGTCTTACTGACATAGGATAGATGTAAATACCATAACAACCGGAGAGTTAAGCGATGCCATCAAAAGATCGAAAAACGGTAAAGCAGCAGGACCTGGAGACATCCCATTTAAGTTGGTAAAGTATGCACCAAAAATATTACATAAGATGTTGGTTAAACTATTTAACAAATGCTTAAAAGGACAAAATATCCCTGATGATTGGAATGTTGAAAACATCAGCTCAATATTCAAGAAAGAGGATAAACGCAAATGCTCTAAATATAGGGGAATAACTGTTATCAACTCAGTGTGGAGGTTGTACGGTCGAATAATAAAAGAAAGAATATAATCAGAATACGAAGACATCGAAGAACAAAATGGATTTCGTGCAGGAAGATCGTGCACTAATGGTATATTTGTTCTGCAGCAGGTAATAGAAAAACGGAAGGCAATAAATCTATCTGTAGATTTAGAGAAGGCATACGATACGGTACCTTTGAAAAAACTGTTTCAAACTTTGATGAAAGTAGGTCTCAGTAGACTCCCGGGGTGTTCAACGAGTCCAAAGGAAATGCTGGAAAAACCATGGCACCTAGTACAAAAATAGCAAGGAACCTTGTTAAAAAATTTCGCAATGATCCTAAGGAACATAAACCACCTGACAAGGTTACAGATACTAAAAACCGATATACGAGTCAAGACCGAAAAGCTAAAAGAAGACTGAATCAGAAGGCAAACCATCTAGGAACACCATTTATAGTAAAAGAACTACACCTAGAACCAAGAACAAATAAATTACCTAGGCCAAGGAGAAAACAATGGATCTTACAGCTCTATAACATGTGCTGTAATGAATGCGAAATTCCAAAATCATGGAGAAAATCTAAAATAATAGCCTTGTTAAAACCAGGAAGGACCCAAAAAATCCCAGCAGCTACAGACCTATTTGCATGCGTCACTTTTTAAATCCATACGAGAAATTCATCCTGACCGGTACAGAAAAAAATGTTGACAAGCAACTCATTCCATAACAAGCAGTATTCAGACCTGGCAAATCCCTCACCGACCAAGTCCTCGTACTAATAGAATGCATTCAAGAGGGTTTCGAAGATCTAACAGTAGCCTATTACTCAGTAAGACACAGTCTAGTTAGGATCGTGCATTTTTTCTGCAAGAATACTGGTAAGTGAAAAGTTCAAAAGAACCTACGCCGACTGAAACCAAGCACTTCCCCTATGCTGACGATCTTCTAATACGTGTCAAGGAAAAAGTTTTGAAAAAATAGAAGAGAAACTAGAAACTGCTTTAAACACAATGTGTACTACTTGCAGAATTTCCTGAGACCCAATCCTTCTAAAACCTTCCAAGTTAAGCGAAAACTCCAAATTGCGTGTAATGGCAAGAAATTAGAACATACAGACCAATCTAAATACACTATCACCGATATTTCATTTTTATCGAACTTTATTGTAAATAATAATAACACAAATACAAACTAATGCATGTTTCTGAGAATTGTTGTCGGCTTAGTGGTTTCCTTTGTAACAAAGAATTCCAATAGTGCCGATTTCGCGGAAAACTACACTTCTCAAAATGAACGGTACCTGTAACTGTCGCTTGTTTTAAATGTCTCATTTGTGCTTCGACTTTCTGTTTAAATGCAACGAACAAACGTTTATTATTGCCACCATTAGTATTTATTATCGTTTATTATTGTTTATTTTTATAGAAGGCGATATAATTTTGATCTCTATAGACTTTTTGGTGATGCAGATATTGTGAAGACCATCAAAATAAACCGCCTAAGGTGGGTGGGCCACGTTATGCGGATGGATGAGAGTGATCCCACTAAAATAACTATGCTAAACAGGCCGGTCGGAAGAAGAAGAAGGGGGCGACCTAAACTCAGATATCTGGACGATGTACAGGAAGATCTGAGGGAGATTGGAGTGAGGGGCTGGAGAAGACAGACACTCGATAGGGAAGGATGGAAGAATGTTTTGAAGCAGGCCAAGGCTCACGAAGGGCTGTAGCGCCAACTGATGATGATTGTTTATTTTTTTGTCAAAAATGCATTTGACTGTTGTCAAAACGTCAAGAATTGTTGCGCTTGTGGAAGACGGTCGTAAGAACTGTAGGCGTAAGCATTTCTACGGTTCAACTAGTGCTTCAACGCTTTCAGGAGACAGGTTTGCTAACCAGACGACCTGGCTCTGGACGAAGAAGAACGACCGCGGCACGAGATGACCTTTTCCTCGTGTTTTAGACTTTACGAAACCGGACCCCTAAGTGCGGTTATGCATCGACATCGTCTACAGGAAGTACGAAATCGCAATATTATCGTTGCAACAGTCAGGAGAAGACTTCGTTCTTCTGGACTATCTTCTCGGGTACCGGCTACAGGACCGCCACTTTGCCAGGCGCATCGAGTTGCAGGACTAGCTTTTGCTCGACGATATGCGCATTGGGGAATTAACCATTGGAGCAAAGTGTTATTCTCAGATGAATCCCGTTTTTGTCTAACTGGATCCAATGGTTGTGTAAGAGTTTCGAGGAGAATCGGTGAACGATTTTCACAATGGAGCACTTGGAGCAATGCAAGCAAACGCTTGCATTGCTCCAAGAATGCCATTTGGTGGAGGCTCGGTCCTGGCTTGGGGAGGTGTGTCTTTCGACTTCTGCACAGAATTGCCCTTCATCGAAAATGGGTCCTTAAATGCACGAAGCTACATTACGCAGATTCTGGAAGAACATGTTATGCCCACCATGCCAGGGCTTAGAGAAAACGTCGTTTTTATATTTTGTTATGTTTTTATATCAGTATGCAATACTTGGGCGAGGTTGGAATTACGAGGTTACCCTGGCCAGCTAGGAACCTGAATCCCATCAAACATCTCTGGGACGATTTGAAAAAAGTATTCAAACCCATACATCCCCTCCTAACAACGCACAGGAGCTTAAGAATCTGTTAGTCAGAGAGTGGAATAACATACTACAACATGTAATCCAGAGAAAAAATTGAGAGTATGCCCCGTTGTCTGCAAGTCATTGAAATTATACTGATGTTTTACCACGTTCTGTATTCTCAATTTTTTTTTTTTCGTATGTCTGTTTTATCAACAATTTGGTTTTTTTTTCTGCTTTTTCAAAGAAACAATAAAAAACCGTTTTTTTTTTCTTTTAAAAAACAAACATTGATGACAAATAAAAAATAAATTAGTCTAAAAAAAGGTTATTACCGCACCAGAGGCAAAAATATTCAAGAAACTTGAAATGTTCAAGGTGACCTGGATGTTATGATCGCGAGTGTATCTTAAAGTAACTCTGGACCGGCCCACGGAAAATACTGCATATAAACGAGAGGGAAAGTAACAACTGGAAACAGCATGCTCAGGAAGCTAAGTGGAAGTAAATGGTGTAAATGTCCTGGTGTTTTAAGACCAAAGGCATATGTACTGTTTTTTTCAACTGCTGAATATATGCGTGCCCGTTTGGAACAGATCTGTTCACACCAAACAAGTGGATACCGCGCTAAATAAGACGTGCAGAACATTAACGGGATGCATGAAATCGATGCCACTCTTAAATCTATATAAAGCAGCGGGTTTTACAGATCGCTCAATACGCATAAATTTAGCAGAGCACATAGAGAAAATTAAACAAATTGCAGACGAACAGCATGCCCTATACAGAGCTCGAACATCACGAAAGCGACTAAAATCCATGAGAAACTTCCTTGGAACAGTACAGCATGAACCTCACAAATATTTTCCTCTTCCCCAGATTCAATGTCTAGACTTTAAAACTTGGAAAACTAGAATAGGATAAGAACGGGGGTCGCTTTAGTAAAATTTAAACTTGAAAAAAAATGGGAGAAAATAAACCAAGATAATGTAAACTGTGACTGTTGGGAAATACAAAATATGCAACATCTTACATGCAAAAATTGTCCCCATAGTGTATTCTCGAAGATGGTGGCTCGCCAACAAAGATGATCTTGTCCACTTTTGTATGAGATAAGTTGACTTTCTCACTTTTGAAATTGTGTTACCAATCGACGTAATATATTAATAATATTGCCTCAATATATTATCTCCATCATCATTTAGAATTCTTCCTCTTCTATCATCCACCATAAAATCACTACCTCCTATTACAATCTTCTCTGTTGGAATATCTCTAAGTATATGTCCTAATTGAACATTGAATACTTTTCTTTCACTCTCTGCCAATCCCAGAGGCATAGACATACATAATATTCAGCACTTCTGTATTTAGTAATAATAATAAGTACATATTTAACTAACAAGATCTACGATGTTCCCTTTCATTTCTTTATCATCAATTTATAAATTACACCAACTTCGTATATATATATAGTGTTTTTCCGTTGTTTTTATTATACTGAATATCAATTAACTATAAAAAAATCCTTATTGACCGAATGCCCAATCAAACCAGTTTTATTGGCTATAAATACTCTTTTTTAAGTATAAAAACACACTGCCTACAATGTTATTCCGATATATGGCGAGTTTTGACCAAAAAGCGATTCTCAAGGTGAAACCATCATTACTATTCCCAGAAATCTCGTTTATTTCGTAATCATACATTATTCATACCGCCATTAACATTTTTTCAGCGGAGAATTACAAGGCTCAAGGTGAAACTTGACGAAAAAAATCGATTTTCTATGCCAGCTAATCGCAGTTCGGGTTCACTGAACTAGATTTCTAATTTTGTAACGATATTTATGCTAAGTGAGCAGGCACGACTGTTAACTACTTGTTTATTGTAATTTTTTATTTTGATTATATTGTCTGATAATTTTTGTTGATGGATACATAATGCAGCATGTGATTAACATAAATATTTATATGTTACATACATAGACTATATTTTTTATTTATTTGTTTATTTGCTTTACATGAATGAATTTTGTTTTATTTGTTGAAGTGAAAGACTCATCAAATACGATTATAATGTACTTTTTAGGTGTTACAAGATCATATAATACACAAAAAAAATCGTAAACACAAAAATTTGGAGCCGGTGGGAAGGCCACCATAAGGCCTTTAGAATCAAACTCAAAGAAAATGGCGACACAAAGTTTACTAAGTATATATTGCTAGCTTACTATTATAAGTACTATGCTATGGATAATGAATTTATGGAGAATATAGTGGGAATCCGAAATAGAAAACAATAAATTTGCAAGAATTCATACATCGAAACTTCGTAGCCATTCTTTAAATACAATGTAAAACAAAATGGCTTTTAGGGCATAGCAAAAGATCAACGTACAAGAGCGAAATATCAATATTTATATTCAAAAAATAGTCTTCTTCTTTTTTCTCGGGAACTCCTTAATGTCCAGTTTGGGCGTCGGAGTGATATTTTCATATTTCTTGTACCCACCTCTTCCAACCCTTCCAGTAACTAGCTAGTTCTTTCATTTGTTGAGATGATTTTCCTTTTTGTTTGCCTATTTTCAGTGATAGTTCGAACCATCCCATCCTTGGTTTTCTCTTTCTTCTCTTACCGTATCTCTTGGATTCCATTACTCTTCTTGCTAGTGTGCTCTGTACCATCTTAATAATATGTGCAAACAGTTTAATTTTCTTCTTTTGATTTTAGATCCTATCGGTTCCTGCTTCAATTCGCTTCTTATGTAATCATTTCTGATATGATCCATTTTTGTGACACCAGCTATTTTTCTTGGTTGTTTCATTTCCGCTGAGGTTCAGGGCGCTGTCCATTTTGGTGTTATTGACTCATGTCTATTATGTCAACACTAACAGTGTTGGTATTGTTACTGCATTATACACCTTGAGCTTAACTTCTCTTTCTATTTCTTGTTTTCCAAAAAATCGTGTTGTTCAGAGCGCAGTGAATTTTGTTTGCTTTACGCCTTTTAGAATATTTGTATTATCCCCTATTGTTTGATCTGCATGCTCTGGATTACTAGTGATAACAAAGGCATTAATTGCAGCCACATTTAGCAATCCCTAAAATGTTAACATTGTCCATCTTCTAGTTGCCCTGGCTACATTGTTAAAGTCATTCTATCTACCACATCTACTCCACTTAAGCTTTCCTAATTTGTGCTCACTACTCAAAAACTAAACATATAACAACAATTTCAGTTTATCAAAATAACCACTATATCACCCCTTACGAAAACACGAGCGTAATAACTATTATAAATGCATTTTAAAAGAACGGGGAACCACAGGATTCAGTGTCAACGCTAGATGCAACTTCTTTTTATTGAGCCGTCTCCTTTAGAAGGTTGGCGATCCAAATGATAATTGTAGCTTTGAAAACTGCTGCACGAAAGATTTCTGTGGATGAGCGGTCAAACCATCCCCTCAGGTCAAACGTAACATCTGATGATTCAAACTCTGAGCTCTAGACTAAGGTCTGATCTTGTAAAAAATGTTTTTATGTTCATGAATGTTTTCCTCGCTTGTTCGATTCTTGATAGGATTTCTTTTTTGGGTTACATTGGCTGTTGATATTTGCTCTCAAATATTTTATGGAAGTTACCTGTTCTATTATTTGTCCCTTGGCATACAAATGTACGTTTGTTGGTATCTTTGAAAACACTAGAATTTTAGTTTTGGAAACATTAAGATGTAAACCGAACATTTCGCTATGACGAATTACCGCACGACAAAACGTTTTCCCCTTTGTTATTCAGCTTCGCCTTAGAACGCACAGTTAGGAAAGCAAAATCAGACTCAACCAAGAATTATTGAGAAGAAAACTTAGTACGATACATCAGGGCAAATCGGATGTACTGAGATCGAATGATGAAAGATTACTAAATACAACCTTCTGGGAAAGTCCCGATGGCAAAAGGTCAGTTGGTCGCCCAAGAAAAATATTCAAAGATGCAGTAAAAAGTAATCTACGTAAGATGGGGGTATAACAATGGAAGATTGCTGCACAGGACTAGCAAGAGTGGAAGGAACTCCAGTAAACGCGGCCATGACTCACTTAGAGTTGTAGAGCTAAGAGAGAAGAAGTTATTTAAAGGAATATTCACAAAATTTATTCTAAGAAATAAATAGATGCTGAAACGTACAGGCGCATATCTAACAGAAATGGGACGAAACCGAGATCAATTTGACCCCCGTCTGTGGTTAAAAGTTAAAAAGGAGTCTTCACACTCTATCTCTCCAATGAGTAATTGCAGCCCCAAAGGGGTTGAAGTGAGAGGTAAATAATTTTATTCAGGAAGTGTTATCATTGAAATAAAATCGACTTCTTTAAGGATTTTTCTTAAAAAGAAATAAAAAAGCTAATAAAATATATTCTATAAATATGGAGCGTACTATATAAAAATTTTTCCTAAATAAAAGCTGAATCGATCACGTTACTTTTATAAAAGTAATATGCAATACATAAATAACCCTCTGCAATTTATGTCTGCAGTGGGCGGAATTTTTATCGTTTTGATACGAACAGCTTTGGCATGCATATTTTATATTGCAGTCACTGTGGGTTTCAATTTTCCCACGATTTTTAATAATTGACATTATTTTCTCTCCGTTATTCTATAGCGAGATCTATATTTCTGAAACTAAGATATTGCTTCCTTGAATTGTATTTATAAATAAATGTCTTGTTACAGGTATGTAATACGAGTACGATTCTATACAGTTTTGGTGGGTAAGTTACTTTATATGCTACAGAGCTATAGTTTTTTCTGTCAAATCAAATTAAGTCAGTAAAGTTATACAGTCACCTAAGTTCGCCTATATATCATCCCTCGACGGTCGTAATCGATTTCTAACATGCCGCCTAATCTGAAACAAGTTATCAAAAAAAATCACAAAATTAGTCAACTATAATGTGTAATTGAAAACGTAAGGTACTTATCCTTGAAATTGAGCTTTTCGATAAGCGAAATATGGATGGTATATAAGTTGCAGTAAAAAATATAGTACGTCTGTTGACGATTCTTTGGCTTTCCATAACTGCTTGACGTTTATTTATTGTTTGCAATTTAAAGCCAATTTTCTTTATTACGAATTACGTTTACACCAGCAATGACACTGCCACTTTTTACAAAATCAGTGTTGTTATCGTACCCAATATTTTCAACCACATTGTCCCACAGACGCCACATCACCATTCAAAATAATTACATTACAGTAAATAACACTCTACACTCTACTAAAGAACTACTACATCACTATTGAAAATAATTAAAGTAGGGCAAACGAAAATCTAGACTCTACTAACGAACTGCTTCCCAATTAAAACGCTTATCTTACTAAAACTACTAATGAACACAATGATATAATTAATGAGGGAATCTAAAAATTAGAAAGACAAGCAAGAAAGTATAGTCTGGAAATTAATATTAAAAAATTAAAATACGTTATTATGAGGAGGGTCCAAGATGAAGGAGAAGAAAATTTGAAGATAAAAATAGAAGATGGTTAAGTTAATGAATTTCAAAATTTCAATAAGCTCAATTATTTAGGACTCATTTTAGACATCCTTGAGAAGACCGAGATTATCGCAAAACGGTCAAAAGGTAACAGGTAATATGGAAGTCCAGGAAGGTTATTATTAGAGTTTCTATCCCGAAAAAAAAAGCTGAGAGTATAGCGAACCATAGTAAGACCAACTACTGCATATGCATGCAAGACGTGGGTGCTCAATAAAACTGAAGAAGAGCTGCTAGAAAGTGGGAACGTTAAATGCTGATGAGCATTTTGGTAGGGATAAAGAGTGAGGAAGGATACAGAAGAATAAACAACCGAGAATTGTATGATCAGTAAAAGGAGCCTTCAACTACGATATATTTCAATGCATAAAAAAAGACATTCTGAAGAATGCTAAAAATTGTCTTATTTGGAAATAGAAGGAGAGGAAAGCCGAGGACAAGATGGTTAGAAAATATTGCAAGTGACTTAAGGGAAGTAGGTGTCTTGGACTGGAGAAGAGAAACAGAACGCAAAAGAAGATGGAGAAGCATCGCCAAAAACTTTGTTGAAAAAAATAACTTCAAGTGATACAAATCTAACTTTTTGTCCTATCCCTACAAGATTTAGGATGGGTTTACCTACCTTTATCATATAAAAATTTTAAACCGCTTGTATGGCGAAGTATATAAGAGAGGAAAATGCAATACTTGGGTCATGTGCTGAGAGGCGAAAGATATGAATTACTTCAAGTTATACTGGAAGGAAAAGTACAGGGCAAAAGATCAGTAGGAAGACGCCAGAACTCGTGGCTGAAAGACCTGAGGAGATGGTTCGACCGCTCATCCGCAGAGATCTTTCGCGCAGCAGTTTCCAAAACTACAATTGCCATTTGGATCGCCAACCTTCGAAAGGCGACGGCGCAATGAGAAGAAGAAGATGGCGAAGTATATAGGGGATAGAACGCTACCCCCAAGCGAAAGGTCAAACGGTGGTGCGCTTGATTGTTGTCGGTTACCGATTTTTTTTTTGTAATTTGCAGTATATTTTGAAGAGTGCATTCAACGCTCTATAGTTTTCGCAATTATTATTTTCACGGTTATTTAGAGCCAATTAATTAAAGAAAATAAACTTCCATTGACGCATAATTGACTCATCCTGTACAACTCAGAATGCAATAAAAACAGCAAACCGATTGAGTCAATGAATTCAAGATATCCAAATTACCGACTAGATGTTCACACATCGTTTACTCCCACATTTAATCAATTGTTATTCGGTGTAAGGTAGACAGGATGTGTACGCTTTGCATGTGTAAGTAATTTTTAACGAGAAGACCGGTAGTACAATGGAAATCGGTTTTTTGTTTGAAATAGTGGAAGACATTAATCAATTAATTTGTTTTCAATGAATAAATCTGTTCATCTATTTTATTCTATTTTTTTTTGTCTCTGGTGTGTATATAATAGTCAAGTTTATATATTTCTTTTACTTGTTTAAGTTTAAACCATTCAACAGGTACACCTAAAATTAATAGCGACACCACAATTCGCTGTGAGAAATTTGTTATGCGGCTTCGTTGTATTCGCCAAATATTTGTTATTCGTCAGCGAATAACAAATATTTGGCGCTATTCCACACTTGGAGAAAAATGGACGTGGACGTATTGACGGTCGCTGCAACTTATTTTTATTTAAAACCGGAAATCTCATTCCCTTTTCATTTTTCCACTCCATTTCACAATAGGTACATCACAAATCAAAACGTAATAGGTACGATAGTTGTATATAAACACAAATTTGTCGAATTAATGGTTTAAGAATAACGAGAATTAAGGTAAAGTTAGGTTAGGATAAACAGCGAGATAACCACCGGCGCTAGCGAAGTGTGGACAGTCGTCACATACATTCGGCTTATTCGTGTCAAAAACCGACAAGTGGACGGATAGGCCTATTCGTTATTTGGATATTTTTTGCATATGCGTGCGAATAAAGCAAATAATTGACGAATGTACCGTCCATACGTCGTCTTATGCGAACTAATATTACGCATAACGAATAACACATAGCAAAGTGTAGTGCCGCCATAACACAGCAACGACTGTACAATTCAGATCTATATAATTCAGCCCACAACGAATACTACTCTTAAAGCGGTATGTGTAACACCTTGATTTAATAAGTAAATCTTGCCGTATTCTTTTTTAGCAAAGGCTCGCGCGCCCTTCAAATAAAATAAATTTAAAAAAGCAAAAAAAACATACACTAAAACTAATTTGCACTTATAAACTAACTAACATTTTATTAGTTTATTATTTAGTAGATGTTAAAAGGTGCCTAAACGAAATTTTTCCGAACAGGTGGATTGGAAGACGTGTTTGACATATTGAATGGCCAGCGAGGTCGCCAGACCTCAATCCTTTGGATTATTTTATGTGGGGTCACTTTTTTGAATGAACAGAGAGAGATGGAAACGGTTGAGCGAGGGAAGGCAGTGAATACTGTAGAATCCCTAAATATATATATATTTTAAGAATGTTGTTTATAAAACGAAACCTGCAAATATTGAAGACTTAAAAAGAAGAATTCGTAAAGAAATCAACAATATTTCTCAAGAAACCATAAACAAGGTTCTACAAGAATTTGTACAACGTTTGGTTTATTGTCAAATACAACAAGGGCTACCATTCGAACTTTTAAGATGAAGTCATGTATTAATTACTGGATTACTTTCCAGTTATTTATTATAATTTATTTATAATTTATTAATATTAAAAATCATTAAAAATTAATTTTTTAAGCGCATATCTTTCAAATTATATCCGTTAGACCTCCAGTATTATACTTTTTTGGAATCAGCTCATTTTCATTTCGGCGTGTTTTAGATTTTTTTAAAAGGCTTTTCTTTTAGGAAATATCAAATTTATTCCATACTTTACGGACACACTGTATTACTGTATATATGTGATACTAACAACTCTAGACCGCCTAGAGTTAGTATAGTTTAGGGAGAGTGTATTGTATCAATTTTTTTAAATTTTGCATAAAACAATTTTTGTACTAGTTTTTTTGCACCCCTGTTATCACGTTTAACATCATGTTGGATCACTTTTGGTTAGACAGTATGTGAAAAATAATCTTTTTTATATCAAATTTACAAAAATGTATTATACCGTACAATATTAAATTTGATAAAAATAATAGAAAACTTCAAAACATTGTTTTACGTTGTTTTTTCAACGTTGCTTAGTGATTGGCGAGGCGTGTATTAATGCCGTCTGCCCAGTGCCAGTGAGTGAACAAAGCGCGATAGTGGCGCGGTAACAGCGGGGCGTCAGCGTTGTAGCTTTACTGAATCGACATTCCTGGTCGACATCACCGGTATTATTTAAGTCGCGTTCGACGGGACGGGACCGGTTTTAGTTGCGGTTTTTAACTATAGCAGCGATGGATGTTGAACGTTTAATAGAGTGTGTGAGGGAACAAGTATTTCTTTATGATGTAAGCCATAAAGATTATAAGAATATAACACTGAAAAATTTAGTTTGGACGAATATAGGAAAGGAGCTAAATGAAAGTAGTAAGTATATTAAAATTGTATTTGTCTACAACAGATTATGGTTAGTTCAATTATCTCATTTTAACGACATTTGTAACTCACTTAATATTGCTTCTCATAATCTGAAATTTACGGTTATACGAGAATGGGTTAATAAAAAATGTTATACAAACGGTAAGTAACGTCAAATAAAGGGTGTTTTTTTTGGAGGTATTTTTGAAATGGAATAAAACAAAGATGATTTTTATAAATTCACATGAAATTGACTTTATTCTAAAGATAATCTGTTGGCATTATAATTTAAATATGATTTCTGGCATATGGCCGTCATAGCTCTGACGTAGTTTAATCTGGAGGTCCAATTTTCGTTCGATCACTTTTTCCAATATTTGTCGCCGTATATCGACAATAACGCGGCGAATGTTGTCCTCCTTTGTTCAATCGTTTCATGCTTATCGGCGTAGATTAGCACCTTCACATATCCCCACATAAAATAATCTAGCAGTGTTAAATCGCACGATCTTGGAAGTGAATTCACGGTCCAAAACGTGAAACTGTGTGTGACATGTTGCGTTGTCTTATTGAAACGACAGCTTCTGCACATCATGGTAACACAATTGGGGACTGAAAAAGGCAGTAATCATGTCTCTATAGCGATCTCTATACAGTCACAATTGATTGTAACGTTCTGGTCAGCATCGTTTTTAAAGAAGTACATTCCAATGATTCCACCATACCATAAAGCACACCAAACAGTCAGATTTCTAAATGTAATGGTTTCTCAACATACATTTGAGGATTATCTTAACTCCAAATAAGGCAGTTTTGTTTGTTGACGTAGCCAATCAACCAAAGGTGAGCTTCATCGCTAAACAAAATTTGCATATGAAAATCTGAATCAACGGCAATCTCGTTTTGGACCATTGCTAGGTGATGATGTACCTTCAATTCTTGCATAAGTTGGATTTTGTAAGCACGTAAAGCAAGATCGTTACGCAAAATCTTCCATAAAGTGGATGGACACGTATACCACTGCTGTGCACGATAACAGATAGGCTGATTTGGGTGTTCCTGAATGCTACGCTCGGTTAATCGAATAACTGGGTCTGATGGACTATTATGTTGACCATAAAATGGACGTAGTGCGCGATAGGTATTTCGAACAGAACCACAATTTTCAAAATAAATTTGTACAATTTGGAAACGTTGTTCAGGCATTAAGTTTATTTATACTAATGCCAAACCAAACTTAAAAAGTGTTACCAACTTACATTTCTATACCTCTAAAAAAACACTCTGTAGATGTACTAATTTTACGTGGAGCAACTAGAGCTACCGCTATCGTTTGTTCTTTATTAGATTTTCAGTGATTTTAATCAGTTATTATCTCATTTTTTTCTCATATTTCTTGTTCCTCTCTGTTTCTATGAGGCACTATTGGTAATTTGCTCTTTTCGATGATATATTCTACACTTTCCACTATATCTATGGAGTTAAATGCCTTATTCTTTGCTTTGGACTCGACGGCTGAACATCTAAACTTATTTACTTCTATTGTTTAAATGTTTTGGTTTTTTAGTACCATCCTAGAATTATTCAACAGCTGTAAAATTCTGTTATAATAAATCAAATTTAAAAATCATCTCTTTAACTTAGTAATGACATTGATTAAAAACGATTTATACATACGTGTAGTTTTTAATCAATGGTAAGGGGGAAAATCATAGAAAACATTTAACAGGGAAGATAAGGACGCAATCCTGATCTCACATGACAAAGGTAATCTACGGCGAATGATAAAAACATTCAAAATAGCGGGTGGAACATACAATATGAGAACCCAAAAATTCTAAACTATAGGAGACTTTCGCACTAGAAACGTAGAAAAACCCTGGGATGTGTTCAGAAAAGTAATTACAGATACAGCAACAGTATCATCATTCAATCTTCGCTTATCCACTGCTGGACATAGATCTCCCTCATAATTTTCCATCTATTTCGATCTTGTGCCTTTTGCATCCAATTCCTATGACAACGTTTTAGATCGTCAGTCCAACGTGTTGGTGGACGACCTCTGCTTCGGTAGGCATCATCTCTTGGTCTCCATTCCAGTATCCGCTTTGTCCATCTATTATCTGTCATTTGAGCCACGTGACCTGCCCAGTTCCATTTCAGTGTTGCTACTCTCTCTACTGCATCAACCACTCCTGTTCTTTGTCGTAGCTGGCGATTTGGGATCTTGTCTCGTAGTGAAACGCCCAACATAGCACGCTCCATCACCCTTTGACACACACGGATCTTTTGAACTGTTCTCCTTGTCATGGTCAACGTTTCCGCACCGTAAGTTAACACTGGCAAAACACACTGATTAAACGTTTTTCTTTTAAGTCATATTGGTATATCAGACGATTTGAAAATATGGTTCAGCTTGCCGAAGGCTGCCCAAGTCAGTCTTATACGACGGAGAAGCTCAATGGTTTGGTTATCTTTTCCTATGCGAATCTCATGACCTAGGTATTTATAGGCCATTACCTGGTCTATGGATCTTGTTCCTACGCATAGGTATATCTTCACTGACTACAAGATTTGTCATCATCTGGGTTTTAGATATATTTATTTTCAATCCCCCTTCTAGCGAGGAAAGGTAGAGCTGATTTAAAAGTTCTTTGGCCTCATCTATTCTATCAGCTATTAGTACAATATCATCTGCAAACCTTAGATGGCTAAGCTTTTCTCCGTTTATGTTTATGCCCTTGTCGGTCAGTTTTGCCCTTTTACATATATATTCCAATAGCAACAGTATGTGGAGTATTAAAACAACAAATAATAAAAAGCAAACTGCTTGGTGGTCTGAACAAAATCATCATCTTTGGCTCTACAATCCTCTGTGGATTCTGGCTAGCTCTAAGATTAGTCGCCATTCTGTTCGGTTTCTGGCAACGTGTTGTTATCTTCTGAACTCTATCTAGTATCTATAAGTCAGTCTCAACTCCATCTAACCACCTAATTCGCGGTCGGCCTCTGCTTCTTCTTCCCATAGTTGTTCCTGTCGTTAGCTTTTTAGCAATCATGTTGTCAGGCATTCATATTCTGTGTCCGCTATATTTTAATGAACGTTACGACATCTGGTTCATTAAAGAATTGGCATAATTCGAAATTAAATCTTTTGCACCACTGCCCTTGATCGTTTATAGCTCCAAATATTTTGCGGAGTATTTTACACTCGAATATTCACAGAAGTCTTTCAACCTTCTGCCTTAAAGTCCATGTTTCCGCCCCGTATGTGAGGACCGGCCTCAGCAGTGTTTTGTATTTAATAATTTTGGTTTTTCTTTGAATATTTCTTGAGAGGAATTGTTTTTGGAGTCCATAGTATGCCCTATTTGAAAGGTTTATTCGTCTTTTAATTTCTTCGCTTGTTTTATTGGTAGTAGTCACTAGCGAGCCAATATATGTGAATCTGTCAACAGGTTCCAAGATATGACTTCCAAATGCTGTTTCCCGTTCCTCATTTGCTATAGGATCCTTAGTAACCAAGACCAGTGGTCTGAACAAAATAAAGAAATTAAAATTAAGGAAAAGTTAGGAAAAAAGTACTTAACAAATAAGACAGAAAATAACTAAAGAATATCAGAATTAAATAAAACTAGTGAAAGAAATGGTATTCTATACAAAAAATTAGAACGATATAGTAAAGAGAATATAGATATACAAGTCTTATAGAATAAAAAACACGGAAAATTAAAGATAGACGAACCTATCATATCCCAAGAAACTTTAATAATGAAAAGATGAAGTAATACCTTCAGAACTAGAGTTAAAAGCCTAGATATCGTAAAAGCTCTAGTACCAACAGAAACTAGGAAAAAGGAAAGAAGAACTAAAAGAATCAATTAGAAAATTAAAAAAAAACTCTTGGACATGACAAAATACTGATGAAATGTTAGAATATATGGGACGACTGTTTTTAAATATATGAAAGAAACTTGTCGTGAATGAAAAATACGTGAAGATTGGGAAGTTGCTATAATTTTTCCTATACATGCAAAAGAAGACTTTAATAATTACAAAGCACTAACATTTCTAAGCTTGGCCTGAAAGTTTGTGAACAAAATTAATAGGAACAAGTTATATCAAATATTACACAGCTTTAATATCCCCCAAAAATACATCCGACTGGTAAAAACAATGGATTCGTCAATAGCAACTGTCAGAGTCCAAAATGAGCTCACTGAAAACTTTACAATAGTCCAAAGATAAAGCAAAGAGACGGGCTGGCACCGACACTATTCAATCTGACCTTGGAATATGTGATAAGACAGCTGAATATAGGAAGAGGTAATCTCCTAACAAATAAATCAATACAGATTGCCGCCTATGCCGATGATATTAGCATCATGTCTCGCAGAATAGAAGAGGCGGCAGAAATATATTCACAATTAAAAACAAAGGCAAAAGAGACCGGACTAGAAATAAATATTCAAATGACAAAAAAGTTAACACAGGCAAGAGCTAGGGGAAACAGACGCACAGTTGAATTAGAGGACGATATTGAAACGGTAGAAAGTTTCACATATTTAGGAGTTGCATTAAACACTGATGGAATAGAAGAACCAGAAATCCAAAGAAGAATAGTAAAGGGAAACAAAGCTTATTTTTCACTCGATCATGTGTTCCGCTCCAAAAACACACACTGGAGATCGAAAATCAGGGTCTACAAAACTATTATCAGACCAATAGTATGTTATGCATGCGATACATGGGTGATGACAGAAGAGACAAAAAGAAAACTGGAAGTCTTCGAAAGAAAAGTATCTAAGAAAGATATTTGGACCTATTAACGAAAACGGAATATGGAGATCTAGGTACAACCATGAACTCTACCAACTGTTCAAAGAGACAATGATCTCAGAATTCGTTAAACTTCAGAGACTTCGCTGGGCTGGTCATGTAGTAAGAAAGGAGTCAGAAAGATTGCCGAAAAGAGCCCTAGATAGTAAAATGCAGGGCGCAAGACCAAAAGGAAGGCCACGGAAAAGATGGGAGGATGAAGTGGCAGCGGACGCGCAAAATTTGTTAGACGTGAGAACCTGGAGAAGATTGGCGCGGGACCGATAAGGTTGGAGGCATAGTTTGGAGGAGGCCAAGGCCCGATTTGGGCTATAGCGCCATTGGAGAGAGAGAGAGAGAACATTTCTAAGCTTGGCCCTGAAAGTTTATGAACAAATTTTAGAGACACGCCTGTTACCACTTTACTCTAAAATTGGAAAAATATGTGAGAGATGGAGGATAGTATGAGGCCAATCCTTAATTTAGGCTCTTCAATTTTTTTTAGCTTCTTGAAGGTATAGGATCCAACTTTGGATAGGATTGAAAAACTAATGTTGCCAATACCGCGATGGCAACGTAGTAAAACTCAGAAGAAGGTGACGGTGTTGCTTTGACTGAGTCCTGGTGTAAGGTGTATTTTCGGAGAGGGCTTCTTCGCAAGAGCTCGGGTGGTTAATTCGATAAAAACACTAATCTGGGATAGATCCTAAAATGATGATTCTTTCCAGAACTTCTTGAGCTTTTTATAGTAAAACTCGCGGAGGGTAGCTGGGTCAAGTCCTCACTAGGACAGATATCGTTGTGCAATGAGAGTGGTAAACGACAGAAGACCAATATCTCCCTCTGCTTTAATGTCACTGAATAAACTCTTACCATCAAAAGATGGTTGGATTCGTAGAGTAGAGACCTGAAAAGAGGGTGCCCTTTGGTGAGGAAGGCTCGGGAAGGGCCAGTCATCTACCTCAAAGTGTCTTGTTAAGGGTGGGTGTAACGGGATTTAGTAGCGATTTAGTAGTAGATTCGGAAGTCTGATTTAAAGGCGTAATCCGGAAAATTGATATTATTTTTAACTAAGCAATTTTTTATGCTCGGTACGTTCCACGACTGTTTTGGTTGTTTCTCCAAAATATCCGAATTGTAAGGCGCATTATCTAAAACTATAACTGATGGTTCACTCAGACTACGTAACAGTTTCTCCTCAAGCCATTTAACAAACATATCTGCATTCATGTTTTCATGGTAATACATGATTTTGATTTTGGAGAAAAAATCAAATCTGCCTTTTCTATAAAGAAATCGTCGTCTTGCCAAATTCTTTTAATTCCAACCTTTGCACATATCCATGTCTCATCTAAGTATACAAATGTTGCATTTTCAGATTTAAGTCTAGTATATTCTCTCAAAAATTTAATTCTTTTGTGAACCACACTACTTTCGCATAAAAGTAACCTATTATTTTCTTTTTTGAATTTAAAACCTAGATCTCTTAACACTTTCCAAAGGCTAGTACTCTTAATTTCAGAAACTTGTCTTTCTCTTATTTTGGCCAGTAAAGTATCTAAACTGACATGTTGATTGTTTCCACGCATTCTATACAAAATATTGCGATTTAAAATTTTTCTCCATCGGGTAAGTCAATGCTCCTAGAATGTTTACGAGTTGTTTTCTTGTCTTCGGGATACTCAGTCACAGTAAGATCTTCTTGAGAATCTCCGACAGTCTTCATTACAATTTATAGCTTACTTTCACTTATCCCGAGTGCGTCACAAACACACGCGTTGATTTATACATAATAATGACTTTAAAGGTCCCCCATTGTCTCTTTCCATGGTAAGGTATTTATGCACATTTGCAATTAATTCATCAATATACAACCTACGCCTATGCATGATGGTCACTTGAAACTACACGTTTGAATTACAATATACTGAGTTTAGATTAGTATGACAGAAACTTTCTAACTGTTGTGCTTGAGAGGTAAAATATAATATAACCACTTACAAAGATCCTAAACACATTAAGCAAATTAGCCTAATGATCATTAGGAATGCCGATTGTAATTTAATTATGTTTGATAAATAGTTTAGAAATGGTTGGAAGCCGTACATAAATAAATTAAAATGGTTCCCACAATTATTTTATTTTTAGTATGAGTATTTTAATTTGAAAATAAAAAGTTAAATATATTTACCAAAACTCTAACTTTAACCCGTAATCGCAGACGTCTTAAAAACGGTACACTCTAACAGACATATGGTCAATCTAACCACCACTATTTAAATTGACAAAATGTTCTAGTTTACTCCGAAGTATTTTTTAACAACAATTAAAAGTGATATTTTAATACTTTGTATATCTAATTTTTTCAGAAAAATATTATTAAACAAGTAAAACAAATTTGTGAAAAGAAGTAAAAGAAGAAGTAAAAGTGAAAGAAATTTACGTTAAATAACAGTATGCAAGAATACTATTTATTAAAAAAAAATGTAACATAATATGCAAAACAATGAACATCGAGTTAATGACACATATATTTATTTTATACCTAAAATTTCGCAAAGTATTAAACATTATGGAGAACGCCAGTGCAGTTTACCGTGCCTTTTACTACAACCATTGATTATAAACCACACCCTAGATAGCTCACCTCGTGGTAACCGAAAGACGTATCAACAACTAGATGGCGCCATTCGAAAACCGTATCGAGATTTCCCATTCTCTCTCTGACTTGCAAGGAGATAGGAGTAGTGTCAGGGCCGAACTTACCCTATAGGTGTATTATCTGTGATTAGTGTTGTGAGAAGTTATAGCGGAATTTTATCAAAAAAAGGATTTTAAATAAAATGGCCTCTGTAACGCATAAGTGTGTTTACGCGGGATGTTTTGAAAGAAACGATGGAACAAATAATAATATATCTTTCTTTAAATTTCCCCTGAAAGACGTAGAGCGCACAAAAATTTGGCAAAGAAATTGCGGGAATATTGATATTTTATTGATGGATATCAGTGACCTGCAACAGAGGGTAATTTGCCAGCATCATTTTGCAGTGGAACATATTTACCAAAGTGGCCAAAGAAAATTATTAAGGAAAAATGCAGTTCCTCTAAAATTTATACAGTTAGCAACTGATTTAGGTGAGTACTCAACTTTGGAAATATTTTTATGTTTCCCTAATGCGCTTTGTCAATGAGAATAATACTGTTAAAATATATTTTATATAAAATCAGTTGATATTGAGTGATTTATATATTTTTTATACAATTAAATCAAAAGAGATTTTTTAATATGAATGCGTTGTTAGTATCATCATCATCATCATCATCACTGGCTCGACAACCCTTTTTGGGTCCTGGCCTGTTCCAGGATTCTTCTCCATTCTGATCTGTTTCGTGCTTTTTTTCTCCAGTTTTTTATTTTTAAGGTTGTTATATCATTTTCTATTTGTTCTAAGTATCTCAGCTTCGGTCTTCGTCTTGTTCTTTTTCCTACTGGCATCTGTTTGAATATTTTGTTTGGTATTTCGCCTTCTTCCATTCTTTCTACATGTCCTATCCAATGCAGCCGTCATATTTCCTTATCTCTACACATCGTTGTTCTCGGTTTGAAGTCCTTTCTGCTTTTGTTTAGTCTCTGATAAAATTTTCTTGTCTCTGTTGATTTACTTAGTTCTTGTAGTTCTTGAAGTTCTTTGTTCATATATTCTCTCTTTTTTCTTCGGTGAGTTTTCTTTTTTTCTTTGCGTAGTCGTTGATATTCTTCCTCTGCTTGTCGGGTTTTGTGCCCCTGTTGCATCAGTAAATATGCTCTGTTTTTTTTTTGTCTGTTATGATCAAGTAAAAACAATTCAAACTTGGTTGCGTGTCATAAAATTAAGAACTGGTTTAAACACTTCCTTAATTGACAAGTTGAAGAAAAAAGCAGAGACAATGGATGAGTGAGAAAAAATTTGTGTGTTAATGTTTGATGAAATTTCTTTGAAAAAACAATTGGAGTACAATAAATTAGATGACATTATAGAAGGGTTTCAAGATTTAGGTGCTTTAGGAAGAACAAACAAACTTGCCAACACAGGTCTGGTTTTCATGATGCCCGGCTTGCTACATAACTGGAAGATTCCTATTTGTTATTTTGTTACAGGTGGTCCAAAACATAGCGACAACTTAAAAAACATTGTAGTTGAAGTTGTTTTAAAATTACAAAATATTGGGTATATACCAAAAGTGTTAGTGTGTGATCAAGCATCTAATAATAGAGCTTTATTTAAGCTGTTAGGCGCATGTAAGGATCAGCCTGCAATAGAAATAGGAAATCAGAGGATTTTCACTGTATTTGATACACCCCACTTATTAAAAAGTCTAAGAAATAATTTTCTTAACAAAAAATTGACGTTTTTTGCCGATTCTAAACAAATATCGTGGCAAGATATTGAATACACATACAATATCGATAGAACCAATGTGAGAGCACGATGCATGGTGAAAATAACAGACGTTCATATAAACCCTAATAATTTTCAAAAAATGCGTGTAAAATTAGCATTTTCTCAGTTGCCTCAGCAATATTAACAGCTATAGCTGTAGGGCAGTTACACACCAAAACGGCTCCTCATACTGCTGAATTTTTCAAAATTATAAATAATATTTTTCATGGTCTTAACAGCAAATATTGTAGTGATAGTAATCCAAACAGAAAGCCAATGTCAACTTTAAGCAAGTCAACTCAAAACTTAAAAGCAGGTTTAGAATATTTTAAAAAAATTAAAGTTTTTGAAAATCAGAAAGAGAGAAATAATATTATTCACTGTCTACACGGCTTTCAGTGGACAATTTTGTCAGTTTTATGTTTGTGGGAGGAACTTCAAAAATATAATGTGTCATATCTTTTAACATCTTTTCTGAACCAAGATCCTCTAGAAAAATTTTTCTCGATTGTCCGCAATAGGGGTGGTTACAATCCAACACCTAGTGTTAGTCAGTTAAGAATTGCCATTAAGCATAACACAAATATTAAACTAAAAATTGCTTTAGACAATGGAAATTGTGAAATAGCACAAACTGATAATTTAGATTTAACCCACGAAGTAACCAGCGTCGAAATGTCTGACAAGTCCATTGAAACCCAAACAGTTCATGTAGAAAAATCTTTAGACAAGCAAAAGGAAAATAATGACAACCAAATTTTAAGCACGGCAAATTCCAGCAAATCTAGCATAACAAATTTAGAAACGTGTGCTGTTACATATGTCGCTGGTTATATTTACTATAAGATTATAAAGAATTTGAATTGTATTAAATGCCAGGAAGATTTGCTAAAAGACAATAAAATTCTATTACAGAAACACGAACTAATGTTACTTTTCAGAGATTATGGCGCAAACGAAGAAATAAAGTTTCTTCAGAGGCCATCATATTTATTTGTTACTATTACTACCATATTGTTAGAAAAGTTTGACGAGGCTTTTGATTTATTTAAAGTAGATAATACAGTTTTTGAAAAAATTGAAACCTATGTGACTAAGCATATTTTATTAACTACTAATTGGCTTGAAAGCTGTGAAGACCATAAAAGAAAAATTATAAAATTCTTGGTAAAAATCAAACTTTTAAAAACTTGTCAGTGGTATAACGTTAATGAAAGTAAACAAAAAACTAAAAGGGAAAAGATTCACAGAAAATTAATTATTTTCGATAAAAGTAAAGGTAAATAAACTTCAAAATGTAAAAATTTGACAAATAAACATCAAAAAATTCAACAGACTGACAGCCACAAAAGTAAACAAACCAGAAACATCACAAATTGTACTTAAAATAAATATGAAAACGTCTTTTTTCTAACTATATCTTTGATACATGTAAATCTAAACTATATCAATGTACTGAGTCTAGGGCGTTCATAAAAATAACATGTGTTTTTACTTAATTATAGCTGATTTTTCTTTAGTTTTATGCGTGGCAGAGAATGATGCTAGATCAAAAGTATGCGTTTTATCTACAATAAGATATTAACAAGATATAATATAAGATATTAACAAGTATTTTATAATATCAGTATATCTTAAAACCTTGTAATCATATGGAAAACTTTTTTATTCAGTTTAGGGGAAAATGTATTATGGATAAAAACTTGCATGTCCTAAAACTCAAAATGAAAGAATCAGATGTCAAATATTATGAGTCGTATACCAAGTTTGTTAAAGAATATTAATTCTTCTCAAGAGTAATATACCTTTATTTTTATAGCACTTTCATATAAATATGAACGTGGATTTTAATTGTTCTCGACTTTTAATAATAAATTGTTTCGATATTGTCAATAATGAAAGTACTTCTTGAGAACAAGAAATAATAAATATTTTTTTTCCTAAAATTTTATTTTACAATCTTAGTTTGAAAAGAATTGACATTCAAATATATTTATTTACTTTGTTTTGAAATATGAACTAATTAGTGATGCTTTAAACTTTCTAATCCTATCCGTTTATCAGCTTTTACCTATTTTTCCTAGGCAGATGGCCCTCAACTATTTATATGTTGGAAATTCCCTGTCATTTAATCAAGATAAGCACTTGCATTATTCATTTTTAACGTTGGTATTTTGTCAAAGTTAAAATTGCATTTGGTACTCAATACTACTTGCTTTTAAAACCTCGATGACGTAATTCCAGATAGTCCTCAGAAAATTTTTAAATGTAAAAAGTATTCGATCGAACAGTAAATCATATTTATTTTGGTTCACCTCTATACAATTTCTTATTTTGTACAGAATATAATTGACTTCTATATTGCCATTTCTAGATAAATTGTCAATTTTTTATAGTACAATGTTACTATCAGAACAAAATTTATATCCTCTTCTTCTTGTCGAAGTTCCTTCTCCTATCGAAGGTTGGCCATCACCACAGCTATCCGTACTTTATTGGCGGCTGCTCTGAAAAGATCTATTGAGCTGCAACTATATCACTCTCTTAAGTTTTTCAGCCAGGAAATTCTTCTTCTACCTATGGATCTTTTACCCTTAATTTTACCTTGTATTATGAGCCTAATATCTCATATTTCGCACCTTCGGTAATGTGACCTAAATATTCCAGCTTTCTTGTGTTGATGTTCTTTATCACCTCGCAATCCTTTTGTAACATTGTAACCTTCTTAACACTTTTGCATTTGTAACTCGTTAGATCCATTAGATCTCGTTAAATCGTGAATAGACTAAATCTGGAAATAAATTCTGTATATTAGCTTGAAATATTTTAATTTGCATCAATTCTCGAAATTAATTTGTTTGAAAAGTTACAAAAAAGTAATTTACATGAGATGTAATTTATCACTGCTAATTGTATTATGTATTTTATATTTTGTTATTTTTTTTGTAGTGTATTGATAAATAAATAATTTTTAGAAAACCTCTACTGTTTTCATTAATCAATTTTTAGCGTTTTTTTCTGAAGTAAAATCGGAATTCAATAATATAGATTACAAGCACGTTAAAATTATTTGTGAAAATGCTGAATACCATCCTTATATTGTCATCTATTGCACTAGACAATGGCCGGAGCAGGTAACTCAAATTTATTTTTCAATCTTGGCAAAGATTTGAATTAATGTCGCCACCATACAGTCTGGTAGTACTTAGGCGTGAGGTGCAAAGAGGTGTAAGTGGGCGGAGTTTAACACTGAATTCGTTTTTCCCTTAGAGTGAGGTATCTATGTGTGGTTTATAATCAATGCTACAACTAAAGGTTTTCTGCGAGTTCCGTCAATCGTTTAGAGGTGTAAGTTAGTTAAATGTTAACTACATATATTCTTGTAAGTTTGTACTCATCACATCACACACCACGAAAGTTGATAAAAGACAATATTTATATGCCACAAATATAGATGAAAGACGAAACCGAATATATTCATATATAGTTTTATTTGTATAAATTTGCCGACGGACGATAGATATATGGGAGGCAACTTTACACTCTGACCATCACCAGTGTATGTCGACAAGCACCGCTATGCCTGTGCGTTGCGGGGAGGTGAAATGAAATGCGGGTTTCCATAGAGAAACGACTAAACGACAGTCTGGCGCTGGTTTTGTCGAAATGAGGTCACGTTGCATCTCTTTGTTATAATACGACTGTTGATTCAATATTATTTAAGGATTATTGTGTGCAATATTTTTTTAAATATTATATTTTTATCTAATAATATAATGTACGAAGGAATGGATACTGACGTTGATCGTGACGTTTTTTTCGAAACATTACAAGCATTAATTGCGACTAAACGGGAAGACAATTGTTTTTATTTTTCTAAAGAAAGGTACTCAAAAACAATTTCCGAAGTGATTTCTGCCAAAACTAAGTGCAGCACACCCTTAGACTACAGACGATTAAAACGTTTTGACGTTTTAAAAGTTGACGATGAAGAAAAGTTAATTGTACCTTTAAAACCAGGAGAAACGAGTGCACAGTATTACGTTATCAATGATGAGTTGTTCACTATACTATCTGAAACTCACACCAGAATTGGTCATGGAGGAAGAACACGCATGCTTAAAGAATTGCAAGTAAAATACAAAAATGTTACACATGAAGTTGTAATGTTGTATTTGAATTTGTGTAAATATTGTCGAATGAAAAATAATGTACTTATAAAGGGTAAGTTTTTTTATTATTAGTAAATAAGAATATTTAGCAAATATTTCGGAAATTTACCTAATATTTGAATAGGAAGCTTGACATTTACCAGATAATGTCGACATTCTCTAGATTTTTGATTTTAATATAAAGGTATCTCTTCTTCTGAACGTGCTTAGTTCCCTTAACGTTGGCGATTAACACGGTAAGACTATCTCTGTCTTCAGCTATTCTAAACGGTTGTTCTACTCTTCGTATTCCAGTCCATTCTCTGATATTCTTCAACCACGAGGCTTAATTTTTAGCAATTTCTCTGCGTCCTTTGATTTTACTCATCATAAAGGTATATACACCTTAAACTTAAAGAACAACTTACCCAAAAATTAGACAGTGATGATACAGATATAGACGAAATAGACAACATACTTACAGCAACGATGATTACATCAGGAAAAGAAATAGCAAAAACGGATCTAAAAAAGAACAACTATATATCAACAGAAACAAAGAAGCTTATGGATAAAAGAAGGAAGCTGAACGAAGAAGGCAAAAGGAAATCTATAGAATATGTAGAAATCAATAAAACAATGAGCAGAATTATAAAAGAAAAGAGGAGAAAAGAACAAGAAATAAAAATAGAAGCAGTATTACAGAACAACAAAAATATGAAATGCTTAAGACCGAAATTAGGTAAGTGTGAAATAAACAAAATAAAAGATGTAAACGGAGTAGAAACAAACATTAAAGATGACATCATAAATATTATCCACTATTTCTACTCAGAATTATATAAAACAAAAAAGGAACCACCAGAAGAAATTAAAAACCAACTTAAGGCTAAAATAAAAAATGTCAACTCAGAGCTACAGCCAGAAATAAGCAAATCAGAAATAAAGAAGGCATTGAAAGAAATGAAAAACAACAAATCGCCTGGAAAAGATGGAATAACTGCAGAGATGCTGAAATATGGTGGAAAAGTGGTAATTAATACTCTACATTCCCTTTTTAACAAGATATTAAAAGAAAAAAGAATCCCAAACAACTGGAAGGAATCCGTAACCATTATCCTACACAAGAAAAGGGATAAAGCAGATATAAAAAACTACCGTCCTATAACACTCCTCAATGTAATGTATAAACTCCTAACAAAAATTTTAACCAATAGATTGGCGACAAAATTCGACGGATACCAGTCGAAAAAACAAGCTGGTTTTAGAAAGGGATTCAGCACAAGTGACCATTTACTAAGTATGAAAATACTTATAGAACGAGCAAATGAATACCACATTCCTCTATATATAGCGTTCATAGATTTCGAAAAGGCTTTCGACAGTGTCGAACATTGGGCAGTGAAAAGTTCTTTGATTAACAGCAGAATTGACCACAGATATACGGAACTAATAGCCAATATATATATATATATATATATATATATATATATATATATATATATATATATATATATATATATAAGGAAGCCAAAACAACAATTAAAGTATATGAAGGAACAAAATCAATACAAATAAATAGAGGCGTGAGACAGGGTGACACAATATCACCGAAACTTTTCAATCAGGCTCTGGAAGATATTTTTAAAAGATTAGAATGGGAAGAAAAAGGTATAAACATTTGTGGACAACGCTTGAACTATCTAAGGTACGCTGATGACATCGCATTGATAACCGATAAAAAAGAAGAATTATTTGAAATGATGAAAGAACTGGACGTAGAAGCTGGAAAGATAGGCCTTAATATGAATTACAGCAAGACCAATATCATAACAAATACAGATGAAGACATTACAATGAGGATCGGACAAGATGAAATAGAACAAGTTCAGGATTATATATATCTGGGTCAAATTATAAAACTTAACAAAGAAAACCAAACAGCAGAGATAAAAAGACGAGTTAGACTGGCATGGGCGGCATTTGGCAAACTAAGCTACATTCTTAAAAACAAAAGATATCCACAGCATCTTAAGACCAAAGTATACAATCAATGCGTACTCCCTGTTCTCACTTATGGTTCCCAAACGTGGACATTTACAAAATCAAAGATGGACAAAATCATAAAAACCCAAAGAGCAATGGAAAGACAAATGTTGCTTCTTCTTCTTAACGTGCCCTTGACGTTGGCGATTAACATGGCGAAACTGTCTCTGTCTTGAGCTATTCTAAAGAGTTGCTCAGCTTTCCTCATTCCTGTCCACTCCCTGATATTCTTCAACCAAGAGGCCTGCTTTCTACCAATTCCTCTGCGTCCTTCGATTTTACCCATCATAATAAGTTGAAGAATATTATATCGGTCTCCCCTTACTACGTGTCCAAAATAGGCCATCTTTCTACATTTGATGTTATCAAGCAGCTCGCGAGCAGCATTTGCTCTCTCAAGGACTGCCACATTTGTCAGCATAGCCGTCCAATTTTTAGTATACGTCTGTGCAGTCACATGTCAAAAGCCTCC
The DNA here is from genome assembly GCF_040954645.1 of Diabrotica undecimpunctata. NCBI lineage: Eukaryota > Metazoa > Arthropoda > Insecta > Coleoptera > Chrysomelidae > Diabrotica > Diabrotica undecimpunctata. The sequence continues at coordinate 127,192,679 of NC_092806.1, forward strand.
AGACGATTAATGGTGGATATTTTGAATGTCCATGCTTCGACACCGTATAAGAGGACTGACCAAATGTAGCATTTAACCATGCGCTTTCGAAGTTGAAGTTGCAAGTTATCATTACAGAAGAATGACTTCATTTTTAAAAATGTCGTGCGGGCTATCTCGATTCTACGTTTTATCTCTTGATCTGGATCTAGTTGTTCAGTAATATGGCAACCAAGATAATTAAAACTGGACACTCTTTGAATTATATGACCATCAACATATAATCGTGCATCTTGATATGCTAAACGGCTAAACACCATGTGTTTTGTTTTTGAACAGTTTATGTTTAGGCCAAACTCTCTTCCCACTGTATCAATGGCATTTAAAAGGCATTGTAATCCATTCATGTCATCACTTAAAATAACTGTATCGTCTGCATATCTGATTGTATTTATCAGAATTCCATTAACTGTTGCACATAAGATTAATGGATAAAAAGAGAAACGAGTGGATAAGAGAGAAAACAAAAGTGAGGGATGTTAGACAAGAAGTTGCAAAATTGAAATGGAGATTTGCAGGACACAATATAAGACAAAAAGAAGACCGATGGAACAAAATTCTTATAATTTGGAGACCGTGGGAATATAAACGAAGCAGAGGAAGGCCCCAAATGAGATGGGCAGATGATATCAAGAAGCACGTGGGCTCTAGGTGGATAACTATAGTGACAGACAGAGAAGAATGGAAAAGGATTGGGGAGGCCTATGTCCAAAGATGGACCGAAGAAGGCTAATTAGATAGATAGATAGAAAGGTATATACAAAAGTCAAAGACAATGATTCTGATGATTCTTCTACCTAAACATGTTCATTTCTGCAACAGCATTCTAGGCTATTGTTTATGTACTTTAGAAAGGATCTACAACGTTCAAAGGGTTTTATTGTTTCATATGGTCAATTTAGATACTATTTTATTGGAAATAAGCCACAAGTCTATTGACGTTTCAATTTCCACCTCGAAAATCGTTCTCTTTAGTAAAAAAGACATACAAATAATATTAAATCTGTACTGGAATCAACGAGCTAATATAAAAAGACCAAACATCGGACGAAATAGAAATACGTAGAGGAGTACGACAGGGTTGTATATTGTCACCGCTCTTGTTTAATATCTACAGCTAACAAATATGCCAAGAAGCTTTCTCACATGCAAACGAAGGGATAATAGTAAATGGAGAAGTTATCAATAACATTCGATATGCTGACTATACTGTGATAATGGCAAGAACAGCGGAAGATCTACAACATCTAGTCGAAAGTATGAATGAGATATGTAATAACTACGGCATAAGGATGAACGTCAAAAAAACCAAATATATGACCTTCAGTAAGAATCCAATACATGACACTGGTATCGCAATAAACAGTAACCAACTCGAAAAAGTAAGCGAATACAAATACTTGGGAACCCTCATCAGGTGACAGGTGACCAAAATCACGAGATAAAAAGATATTGAAATTACCAGGTCTACCTTTATAAAAATAAAAAAATTATTTTGTAATCGTGATATTAGTATTCAGCTACGAATTAGAATGTTAAAATGCTATGTATTCAGTACTTGGCTTTACGGTGTTGAGGCATGGACTCTTAAAAATTGATGGAATGTTAAAAATCTTGAAAGCTTTGAGATGTGGTGCTACCGCCGTATACTAAAAATAGGTTGGATGGATAAAATTACAAATGAAGAGGTAAGTAATACGCAGAATAAATACCGATCCAGAAGTTATACTGAATATAAAAAAGAGAAAACTTGAATACTTAGGCCAGCTGATGGGAGGACAAAAGTACACATTCCTACAAAATATCATACAAAGGAAAAATCCAAGGACGCAGTAATCCAGGCCGTAGAAGAATGTCCTGGATGAGAAATTTAAGAGAGTGGTTTGGCTGTACCACTAACGAATTATTCAAAACAGCAGTAAATAAAATTAGAATCGCCCTAATGATATCCAATCTCCGATAGGAGAGGCACTCAAAGAAGAAGAAGAAGCCTTTAGTTCCTCTTTTCTTATGTTTTGTACAATTTTAATAGACTTTTCCAATTTATCATCATCATTCTGGCTTTACAACTCTGCGTGGGTCTTGAAGCCTCCTGAAGAATTTCTCTCCAGTCGTCCTTATCCATCGCCTTTCTCCGCCAGGCACGTATTCCCATATTTCTCATGTCTTCATCGATGTTATCAAGGAACCTTGTTCTGGGTCTTCCTCTTCTTCTCTAACCAATGGGTCTATCAAGGAGCGTTTTTCTAGCTGGGTCATTTTGTTCCATTCGTATTACATTCGTCATTCACTGCTTCATAGATTCGCCTTAGTAGGTACTTTTCTTTCGAAACATCCTAACATGTTTTTATTATTTTTTGTTATAGTCCAGGTCTCTGAACCATGTGTTAGAACTGGGCGTATTATTGTTTTGTAGAGTTTTATTTTTGTATTTCTCGATATAATTGTGGATTTAAGGAGATTGAGGCCAAGATAGCATCTACTGGCCGTGCAAATTCTGCAGTTTGTCCCTTTTCCAATTCAGGTTTACATAATATCCTGTATTCTTCTTTTTCGTGGGTGGGTAAATATTGAGCTATTTCGATTTCCGAGGTGGTATAGAACAATTCTAAAGACTTCTACCAAACGTCATTTTGAAGAGGAAGGGTGAAAGTTTTTTCTGTTAATTAATGCCTATATCTATATCCCCGTGGAAAAAAGTTATGGGGCAAAAAGAAAAATCGCGTGATTTCATGTTTTTTTGCTTCGTTTTTTGAATAAGTATATATTTTTTATGCATCTTACTGCTTTATTTTACTTTATTTTCCATATTGCTTGAGCTACATTCTCGTGTGTTATTTTGGTCATCATTTTTGTTATTATATCTGCTCGTTTTACTGGTTTTTCGTCAAAGTCTTAAAATGTTCTCATTCTTAAACATTTCTTTATTTTATCTATTTTTTTCGATATACATTGATTGCTTTAAGCGAATTATGTCTTAAAAACAAATATCTATCAATAATGTTTTTTTTTTAAATAATTCCTTATCTAAAGTTACCCGTACGACTTCTTTGGCAAATCAAATAAAATCGATCTGTATTTTTCATGTACTTATTCTCATTAGCTTTATAAGTTTATTTTCAATTGATAAATGTCAAACGTATGAAATATAAATAAAACTAGATCGATGTCAAATTATTGGTATGGCAGTTGCGTGAAAGTTATAGCTCTCTAACACCAAGTCTTGTACCTTTATTGGTGGAAGTTAGGTCATGGTAGGTCAGGAATAAAATATATTAAAATTAAAGCTTTTGTTTGATAGGTCAATTCCATATTCGGTACATATATTTAAAACATTAGCATTATAAAGGAAATTTTTTTATTTTACTTTAAACATCCAATACAATTGGTTACTGAGTAGCGGTTAGAAGTGGGCAATGTTAATGCAAAAAACGCAATTTTTGGTCCTGGCACCCATAACAAATAAATTTGGTCACGCTACTGCTAGTGTGAGGCGGTTCGTAAAATAATGGAATGCACGTGAATGGGCGTGAACGTGAGCGATGGAGGGTGAGCGTGAGTCACGACAATTCGCGATTGGACGATCCTCCGCCCATTGCATCTGTTACGGCGCTTCACGTTATGGAACTAATCTCAGTATTCGAGCGCTGTTGCAGTATTACGTGTATTCGAGGTTTGAACATTCTACGGTTTTGTATTTTGTGGTTTATTGCCGCGTTGTCAGAATGAAAACTAAAGAGGAAATTGAAAAAGACTTGGAAAGGAATGTTTCTGACGAGAGATATAAATTTTTTAAACATAAAAATGCAAAAAGTGATGTGTGGGTGAATTTTGAATTAATAGAGTTTGAAGGAGCTGTTCAAGATTTTGCACGGTGTAATCACTGTACAAAGATACTGCGATATGTTTCCAAAACCGGAACAGCAAGTCTCTTAAGACATAAATGTTCTCCTTATTCTCTTGCCAGTAAAAGCAAAACAGACAATGAACAACAATCAAATGTTATTGATGCAAATGATCATTCACTGAATGTAACAGAAGGTAAATTTGATTTATATTTTTTATAACCTATTTTCTCCTTACGGAACTTCTTAGGTGATTGTTTCATAATATTTGTTCGAGATTTAATTAATTGGTTAAGGTAGGTTAGGTAGTTAAGTAGTATATACTATATCTAAATAGGTACTTGGAAATCGCGCGGTATTAAGGCACAGAAATTTATTAAAATATTAAAAGAGATGAAGATGGAACCTAAAAATAAATAATTGTTACAGACACTGGCTTGAATGTAGTTCTAGCGTTTCGGCCTTACACGTGCCTGTCATATTCGAGTTAAATAGACAAACTCTTCAAATCTTCAAAACAGCATGCAACGACGAGCTAGAATTCAATAGCAATTCAGAATATACTAATTGAGATTCTTGAAAGCGATGATATTAGCGGACAGGAAGTTTAAACCTTGTTACCTTAAATATTTTCATAATTTAAATTCAACTTTACATCGTAAACAGATTCGTTTTGTGGAAGTAAAAGCTTAATAAGCATTGCCAAGTGAAACCTGATGTTTCGGAATTGGTTAAAGATAAAGAATTAAAAATAGAAAGAAAAATGCATTGAAAGAGCATTTCAACCTCACGACATATTTATGGATCCTAATTTTAAGAAGATAAAAAAGTTTGGTTTGATACCTATGTATCAAGATGAATTTTCCAAGGTTAGGTTGGTAGATGGTTAAGAATAAATTAAGAATGTGTTTGATTTGCTTCAAATAGCAACAGAACATAAAAACATTCACACGATCTGAGGTGTTTCTCTTTTACATTGGTCACAAAATTCGACCGAAATTATGCGGAGTACGAACACTTGTAAATGCTTTCACGCGCATTTGTAATCTTTTTAGTCTGAAAACGTAATGGGCTGGAACTAAGAGCGGGAGCATATCACATGCCAGCGGCATTCTATCTGTGCGGCGAGGTTGGTCGTGGATACGAAATTTGGATGTTATGAGTTCCAGCGGGATATGAGGCAGGTAGGAAAACGTTAAGAGAAAAAAGATAAAAAAATTATTTTGACTGCCACCTTGTTTCGACAAACAAGGAAATCTAAAATCTGCAAAATAAACAGATTATAACAGTTGTAGACCCGAAAGGGGTAGATCTTGGATAATGAATTAGCATACTTGAATATATATATATATATATATATATATATATATATATATATATATATATATATATATATATATATATATATATATATATATATATATATGTAAACCTGTTACGTTCTGCACATACGATGACCTCAATATAACAATTTGGGTCATCAGAGAGGGAAGAGAAGATATTATGTTCAATCTAGAACTCGCTGGCTTCTCCCTTTCGCATTGGGTATGTATATTAAAATAGAAAAATGAAAGCCAGAGGACTATACAAAACTCTATTTTAAAAATAAGTGAAATCAAACATAAATATACATAACCAAACATACAATTATAACTAAACAAGAGTTTATACAAACTTAAATATTAGTTAATATGAAACGACACCAAAAAGATAACCATTTAAGGGATAGAACACTAATAGATCAAACAAAGCGACAACTATGACGTATTTAACAACTAAAAGACAAACCTACCATAGCCGCAAACATACTATACATAAAAAGATAAAAGACAAATTAATAATATTACAAAAAAACAACCTAATTACGGGTACAAATGTCAACGTTATACAAACAAATTAATAATGCGGTGCATAGAAATAATTAAACCAATTATTAATACAAAACACACGTGAAATAAAATCGGTGTTAACAAAATACAAATATAGAAAACAGTAAATAACACAAAACAAATGCAAAATGTTCAATTGACAATGTTTAATCGCGATCGCGGCACAGCTGAGATAAAGTTCTAAACAAATATGAAGTCTATATACCAAGTAAACGAACTTGATATATGCAGCATAAATGGTGTATTGTATCTTACCCAATGAAATGATAGCACCAACCGCTATCGCAAAAGACGCCTTCAGCGACGTACAGGAACCACAAAAAGTTGATAATGGAGCAACCTCCACACCCTTACTGCATAAAACGACTCTCTCGGTCACCGGACCGAAGCAAAGTGTCTCAGATACTCTTAACCCAAACGCACGCTTGTCTCATATGGCATATGGAATCGTCTCTTATCTCAAATACACGTCTGTGTCATTTTGCAGATGGCTCATCTCGTAATATGTAGTTTTTAACACATGCATTTTTGTACGGGCTGTAAGCTGTAATCTTGGAATACGGGGAGAATCAAAACTACCACAAAGTCTGTTAATATTATATAAATGTGTATATATAGTTGCGAAACTGCAACAAAACCTATGCTAGCTAGCTAAGAATAATTCTATTACAGGAATTAATATTAAACTCAACAGTCTTCCGGGTTGAACCGCTTCGATTATCATTGCGCCCAGCTTTCTACATCTTCTTCGATGTCTTCTTCAGGGCTTCCGAGGTCTCAGTCCCCAAGCCTCCAGACACTACTACACTGATTACTAATCAATGTATTACTGGTGCTGGGAATAGAGGACGGATCATTTATACCGTCGATGGTGATGTGGCTTGGGTGGAGGTTGGCGTGGACATTTTTGACAGTAGGATTTTAATTGACGGGTGGAGCGCTCGGTATTTTCTTTATGAGAGGTTTCCTAGTCGAAGGTATGCCGTCATATCTTTTATTGAGACAAGTCGGCAGTTTTTCAATTTTTATGGTTTTTCGAATAATTCTTGGTTTAGAGGTTTAGTTTCTTAGAAGCGGATGGGGGCTATGTATATAAATCCTATTTTGGATTCTACGATTTGTTTGGCCTATATATATGATCGGGGGCAGTCTGCACAAGGAATTTCATAAACTCCGTGTCTTTCATTTGGAGTGTGTTTGATTGATCGGAGAAGAGATAAAAGTATTTTGTTGAGAGAAAAGAAAATGTAAGGAAGAAAAGCTTTCGTATGATGAAGGTCTGAGTCTTTGGGTTGAGATTGATCTCTATGGATGCTCATATTGATGAGATTTTCGCGGTAACTGTTTTGGATGAGGGCTTGATTTAAACTAGAGAGCTCAGAGGGTCTGCTTGCATCATCGCAAAGGCGTATTGATCTGGAAACAGGCGTATTAATGACTGAATTAATTTGTGAAGGTTGTGGGTTTTCAATAAACAGAGTGATGAAAACCTTGGAATTGGTTTGTTTTTCTTTATGATAACGTCGAGGAACGGTAGGAATGAATCAGTTTCCACCTCCATCTTGAACTCGATACTAGGATGTACCATTCAGATGGGTTTGAAAAGACACCAAAGCATGCCTGCCAAACGACCAATGTATCGTCAACATATCGTAGCCAACATGTGGGTTTGAGCATTGATGTGGATAATGCTCTGGTTTCGAAGTCTTTCATAAAGATATTGGCAATTGTTGGAGATATTGGGGAGCCCATTTGGCACCATTTATTTGTCTGTAGAATTGATTTTGGAAGATGAAATAAGTGTTGGACATACCCTTGGTGCCCAGAGTGGACCTCGTCTACTAGAGTGTCATGCTGATTTCAGTCCAAATCAGTCGAAAGTCATTACTCGGTTGTTTTCGATGTAACTAGACACGAATATGATAACGACGATGGTCCTAGAGCTACCTGGTACCCAGGGTAAACCTAGTCTCCTGGAGTATAATGTTAATTTACGAAGACGAATAATGCGTTGATAAATGACCTCAGAACACCTCATGCAATTTTATATAAAAAATTATCCAAAACATTATTTTTTTAAATTTGGCGCTTTTAAACAGTTGGTAGCACTGATGATGTGCCAGAAACTGGTGAAGTGCTAATACACAGATATCCTCCAAGTTACATAGTAAACGTGCGTTTTTTCTCCTTGCTCTATTTCAAATTATTATAAAAATCACAATTTTTTATATAAGAATATAAAAAATGTTAATTATTTTAATGCTTATTAGATTAATACAGACCAAAAAAGACGTTGAGTGATATAATTAAGCCGGTTTGAGAGTGATATTAAATGAAGTTTCTCATCCCATCTGTTTTGAAGCATATTTTATTTTTACATGCCTTGTCCACGAAGTAAAATATTTCAAATAAGTTAGTCTGTTAAGAAAATAGTTGAGCATGTATCACAATCACTTTTAGCCATGTATGGTGCCTCACCTAATTTCAGAAAGATTAATATACCGGATGGATATAGACCATCAAATATTCAGTTGGCTGAAACGTAATCCGTATACCATGTTTCTCATCTTTATTTCCAAAAATAGAAGTAGAAACACAGCATCTAAAAAGAGTGTATTTAGAAATTCATACTTGGTTATACGGAGAAGGATTTTTGAATCAAACAGACTAGGGGTGAGAGCTCAAAGAAAATTTCTATCATCCAGTGAAGATGACATAGCATCCTGGCTCCTGGTCCACCAAGTTTTATGAGTTTAATTTTTTGCAGTTGTAAAAAGACTACTGCAGCTCATGTGGATGTAGAAAGAATGGCTTGAATTGCAATTTGGCATGTAAAAATTGTGCTGGATCCAATTACACTGAATCATTTGACTCAGACATTAATTTGCTATTATTGTCATGAAGAAAAAAGAAATTAAAAAGAAACTACTTTGATGAGGATCAAACATATTGGCTTCAACTAAAAGAATATACAGTTACAAAATTCCGGGACGTTTTGAGCTCTTCAATTGATTTTTCTAGCTCTTTAAATTGAAGAATATCCAATTGGCAAATATTCATCTTTACCTAAGCTGATCATTTGCTGTAGAATTTATTTTGTCTTATTGTCATCGTTGTACGATTTTTATTAGATTTGAACAAAAATTTTAGTCCAGTTAGCAGTTGAAACTCATTATGCATTGGTCGTCCAGAAAGTAAAGAACGTTGTGGCATAAAAAAATAAAAACCAAGATATCAACACAAAAAACTTTATTTACAAAGTCGAAACACATTAGGTTATTTTTCAATGTAGCTGCATTGGTTGTTAAGGAATTTATTGTATTATGGAATCACTGTTTTACCGCCAAACGTCTGAGCCCGAATACCACTTCATCTTTGAGTTATTCCTCGTTTCCAAACTACTTTCAACCCAAGAATTCCTTCAGTTTCGTTACCGAAACCATTCCGGTCCAAAAAAAAACAGTTGTTATAAATTTTCTTGTGTTCAGATCCGGTTTTTCTTTTTAAGTCTTAAAAGAGAAAGAGGGAGAGAGAGATACAGAGTTTGCATGATGCCACTCCATGGATTTCAAAAGTTTTGTAAGAAACTAAAGTTTTCCTTCTCGTTACAATGCGTACGAGAAATTTGTCACCATCATTACTCTTATATCATTACTCTTATATCGGGGTCAAGAAATCAAGGACTGCTTCCATTTGTTTTGATTTGTGGACTTCTGTAAGAACTTTTGGTACCTACCGAATGCACATTATTTATTGTTAATGTGCTCAGTCACTGTTTTAGGTTAGACAGATCGAGAAATTTGTGGAGAAGAGTCATCCAATTTTGGTTTTTCTGATTTTTGTCATTAACTTTTTCCTTCAACTTCTCCGTCAAAAGTGATGGCCTCCCACTCCGTTCGTCATCGTGCACACTGGTTCTTCGTTGGTTGAACGTAATGATTTCCTCACTGAAGAGTCGTTCAGTCAGTACATTCTCCCTATAAACAACCTTTATCTGCCTACAAATGTCGATCCCTTTGCGCACTCAGAAACCGAATGCATACTTCACATTTGGCAGATTTCCAATGGACACCATCATTTCAAAATGTTATAAAATAAAACAAAGATGCGTAGTAAATCACAAAAAAGCAAAGAACCACACAGTAACGCGACTTGGCTCATACTGATGCGTGAAGCGTGATGCAACAGACAGAGGTAAAGGTAACTGTCAGGCATAAAGTCGCTAAATATCGTGGCTTCGTAATCTACGTGAATGGTTCGGGTGTAGTTCGATTGAACTTTTTAGGCGCGCTGCTAACAAAGTCGCAGTGGCCATGATGATTTCCAATCTCCGTTAGGAGTGGCACGAGAAGAAGAAGAAGATAAAGTCGCTGCATAGAGGATCGGCGCCGCGTGTGATGCGGAATCATTTCTAACTTTCTAGACAACTCTCGTACATTCCTCTTACATATTTCATTGATAAGGTATAAATAAATACGATTTTTTTTAAATACAATAAATTTCTGTAAATGTATGCGTTGATGCATTCAAAATAGTATTTTTGTCGTAGAATTGAAAATATTCAAGCAATTAATGAGTGCAACTATATCATAAATGTTAAAAATGATTTTAATCAATGTTCGACATATAAAAATTAATCCATTTTCTTTTAGATGATTCCGTTAAAACTAAGTGGAAGACTTTAAGAGATGGCTACAATAAATATAAAAAACAGGTAAAACGAGATATTTCCTATGGAAAAAAAAGTCATCAGTATATCTGGAGCTCCCAGTTAAGTTTTTTAGACGATGTTAATGCTTCAAATGCTACAACTTCCAGCAACACATCCTCAGAACATAAACCATTACAATCTTCAAGAGAAGCCACACCTTCTCTAGAGTCAAATGACTCACACAGCTTTGTAGAACTACAATCATTCAACTTGCCTGAGGAAGAAACGCCATTACAATCATTCGACTTGCCTCAGAAAGAAAAGTCACCGTCTTTAGTGGATATGGCGGCGTCTACATCCCAAGCACCAGTAGAGTCAAAGCAAACAAATCGCAAAAAACGACCCATACAAGGAGATGTAGATAAAGTTATTGAATATTTACATGATAAAAAGAAAATAAAGCAAGATGGGATAGATCATTTATTTTTGAGCTATGCAGATACGTTTAGAAAATTGTCTCCAAGACACCAAATTCATATAAAGCTTGAATTAGCGAAATTGTTTGCGGATGCTGAGTTGGAATGCTTAGAAGAAACTGAAGAAATGGAAGATGTGAAACCGTCATTCACAGAAATATCATCACCGTGCCATCCTACAATAAGCTCCAGTAATGCTAATCCATCACACCAACAATCGGAACAGCATAATTTATTCCAAGAAGTAGACCAACCTGAATATTATTTACCTGATAATTGTTAATATTTGTGTAATATATAAATTTGTTTTAATAAAATAATAAAAAATGCCCTTTAAACATATTCTTATTGAATCCCTATCTGAATCTTTTCTTTGGTTTAATTACTTGTGAATCAAGCTTAGTTTGTAACTGCTAACAACCATCAGTAAAAATAACTAATAAGAAATCTATAATGAATAATAATAAAATAACAATTGAGATACCAATACGAAGATAATGGAGAGTTGAAAGTACCCAGACTATACCTATTATTCTCTCTACCACCGGTGTCATTCCCAAGAATCTTCTGGACAACATTAAACAGCTGGATCTTAGTGAAAATTTCTATAAGATCATGCAAAGGTGGTTCTTTTCGCATCGTCCAGAAGCTATTATCTTTTGGAAGATAATTCAGTATACCCTAGGGCTCGTTAACATGGAAAGAGCCTCTCCAGAATTCAATCCTTTTGATACCACAGGTATATGGGATGAGTGAATTTTTTCCTTAGAGGGAGTGAGAGCTGTATGGCTTAAATCTCGTTAAAATAAAATAGAACTAAGCACTGCAGTAAGAGGAGCTCAGTGGAAAGACAGCTCAAAATGGAGTACTAAAGTTCGGGACCCAATACTGCTCTTCCGATTAAGAAAGCTGTATCAGAGGAGATATGCTTATCTGGAATAATTAACAACGTTAATGCAAGAGAAATTACTATTTAAATGAAAATAAGCCACAATTAAAGGTTAAAGTACGTTTATTGACGTTTCAATTTCCACTTTGGAAATCGTTTTTAAAATACGGTATTTTAAGAACGATTTCCGAAGTGGAAATTGAAACGTCAATAAACGTATTTTAACTTTTAATTGTGGCCTATTCCCATTTAAATAGTAATTATTCTAACATGCCACAAAAAAATAACTTCAGAACAATATTAAGGCAAGAGAAACTGTTGATAGCTACCATGAATTGTCCTAAGTCTCTCCTCGAAATAATTAGAAATAATATTAAAATTGCCATAGATCTTTTCAGATCTCTTATATATAACATTAAAACATGAGCCAAGTTGTAGGTGACTGTCATTTGTCGGTAACACCAAAAACCGTAACCATTATTGTGATGCAAAGGACTGAAGTTACTGCATAATTTTTTCTTACACGCTCAAATATCAGAACTGTAACTCACAGAAAATCTGGATAACTAGATTGCTCATACTCACGAATGTTTTTGGTCTTTATGAAATTAGTATGAAATAACTTATTCTAATCACATTATGCTGATTGTAATAAGGCAATAGGTATCCAATATTTACAATAATTAAAGGAAATAGTTCCACGATTTCTCCCCCAATCTGTGGCAGCTTAAAATATACAAAGAGGCTCAAAAATCATTAGTGAAAAATATAATAATATACTATAACCACAATATAAAGAGGAACCTCTTTATACTGTGCTATATCCAAACCATAACTAATTAGTTCTACATCTGGCGTAGAGCGATAGGAAATTCCAAGGAAGAATAAAATATAGAAAGACTTTAGGTGAAAAAGAAACAAATAATTTCAATGTAGTGTTTCCTAGAGATACTGTAAGGTAAGTCTCATGGGCAGACAAAATTAATTCATCTTTTAAATCAGGTAAATATCAATAAACAAAGTAGGTATATTTTGGATTAGGGTAAGTAGTAGTATATTATCATAGATCCGGTGTATTAAAAAAAATGTCAACTTCAATAAAACATACAAATGAATTTTATAAATATGTGTGAATAAAGACTACCAAAATATTCGATAAAGTAATTTAAAAAACTGGTTCGAATATATAGGTTTCAATATTTCTAGTCAAAAACAAAGATACATATTTAGCCCAGTGTGGTTAAAAAAAAGGTGGAAAAATGTTTCGCAGATATCTGAAGCTTTTAAGACATAGGTGGGGGATACTAGATGATGAATAGATGAAAAGATACTCCTAGTTTTACCTTGCGTTTTTTTAAGCAATAATTTATGGTCACAATTTGATTTTTTGTCTATAAATTTTTTCCCTTATATTTTAAATAAAAAATATTTATGTAATTTTTTTATGTCAAGAATATCTTTATTTTCCCGTTTTTTTAATTAAAATTGATAAATAATTTACAGAGATATTTGCAAAAAAGCAGTTTTTTTGCACTAATTTATAAATTTAATTAATTTTTTTATTAACAAAATAAAATGGTATTAATACATTTAAACATCAAGGAATTACCATCTTTTAGATTTGTGCGAAATTTCCCCCCGATCAGTCAAATATTTTATAAGTTATTTAATTTGTTTATCCCTGAAACTTATAGCCTTAAAATTTATCTAATTTTTCGAATCGACGGTACTTTCGAAAGATCGACATAGGAAAGTGGAGAGGATATCTGTTTCAGCTCCGTTTTTTTTTTTGGGCATCGTAACTTCAAATTGCAACACGTAGGAAAAATTTACATTATCTCGGCTTCCTTTGCAGCTGCAAGCCTCTTTTTTTATTCTGGGGTAGCTCGTCGAATTATGAATAACTACATAGTTTTCACCCCCCATAAATCTCGGAAAATCCCGGAAAATCAACATATGTTTTTTCATTTTATATCAATGATGTAATAATACTTATATATTTTATAAATTAAATTTCAGGTAATTTTTTACACATTATATTATTATATTCCTTATATTAATTATAGTTGTTTGTATTTTTATAATTAACAATATTGATTTATATTCTATTTTTCTTACAAATATGATATACAATATTAATCTAATCTGCCTTACTGCTTTGATAAAATAAGTCGATTTTTTCATCACTTGCCTTATTAAATTTTGCAATGTTTATTGAACTTTACTTTTTTTATTTTCTTTACATACATTGGTTTAAAAGTTAAAATTTGGTTCATTTATTCGACTTCACTGTCAGATCTGAACCTTTTTGTTGCAGGTTGTTTGTCTTCACTTATTAAGTCAGTCTTTCCATACATTAACATATTAATGGGCGATCTTAATGCCAAGGTGGGTCAAGGTAAGGTAGGAGAACAAGTAGGAAAATATGGGCTTGGAAACAGAAATGACAGAGGAGATCGATTGATTCAATTTTGCCAAAGTGAAGACTTCGTAATAACAAATACCTTTTTCAAATTACCTCCTCGACGGTTATATACATGGACATCTCCACAACATACCAAAGAAAAAATAGTGAGAAATCAAATAGACTACATTATGATAGCAAGGAGGTATCATAATGCTGTTAAATGTAGTAAGACGTACCCAGGAGCTGATATAGGCTCAGATCATAACCCGGTAGTTACTGTGATAGAGGCGAGACCAAAAAAGATTAGAAGACCACACAGAAAGGCACTAGGTTTAAATAAACTTAGAAACAAAAATATACGACAAGAAACAGGAGAAGAAATAAATGAAAACCTCCGTTCAGTGCAGCAACAAATTAACGATACAAACAACGTTTACCAAAAATTAAAGTACATAAATACAGCTATACAAACAGCAGGAAAGAAACATCTTACAAAAACAACAACAAAGAATAAGGGGTGGATGACACAAGATATACTAGACTTGATGGAACAAAGAAGAAAGATGAAGAATTACCCAGACAAATACAAAGAGATAAATAAACACATAAAAAAGAGAATAAAAGAAGCCAAAGATTAGTGGATTAAAGAACAATGTGAAGAAATGGAAACCTATGAGAAAGAATAAGTAGAATACGCAATAAGAAACGCTAAAAATGGAAAAGCAAATGGACCTGATGAAATTCCTACAGAACTGTTGAAGCTTTTGAATGATAAATTCGTAACCATAATATTAAATTTTGCAGCGAGGAGCTAAAACAGTTTCCCCTCCACTTTCCTATGTCGATCTTTCGAAAGTAACTTCGTTTCGAAAGATTTTAAGTTTCCAAAAATTGGATCAATTTTATAGCTATAAAATTCAATATAAAGATTTTCATTCAAAATTTGTGCACATTTTACTTCTTAATGTTTATAAACAATAGAGATATAATTAACAAAAAAATTGTCGCTAACTTCGTTCCTATTGTTCATAGGTTTATTTTTTTTTTTTGTTAAATGTGAGTTTTTTTACCAGCTATCTAATGGTTCTACGTACAAGTCTGTAGCTTGAAAAATATAGAAGTTATTACAATTGTTTATAAGTAAAAAACATACCCCTTTTTCAAACGTTTATTTTGTAAATAATTTCGATGAAAACTCAATATGCATTTAACTTCTGAGATAGTCTAAGTCTTAAAGAATCCTATGAAATTTGCTGAATGTGTCTAGCATCATACATATGGGGAAAGCTCAATAGTTTAAATAATTAGCCTCAGGGATAATAATAAATTGAATAACTTTTAAACTATTTGACCGATCGGGGGGAAATTTCGCACAAATTTAAAGGACGGTAATTCCTCAATGTTGAAATGTATTAATAACATTTTATTTTGTTAATAAAAAAATTAATTAAATTTATAAATTAGTGCAAAAAACTGCTTTTTTGCAAATATCTGCGTAAATTATTTATCAATTTTAATTGAAAAAACGGGAAAATAAAGATATTCTTGATATAAAAAATGGTATAAATATTGTTTATTTAAATTATAAGGGAAAAAACTTACAGATAAAAAATCAAATTCTGATCAATAAATTATTGTTTAAAAAAAACGCAAGGTAAAAATAGGAGTATCTTTTTATCTATTCGTCATCTAGTAACCCCCACCTATGTGTTAAAAGCTTAAGATATCTGCGAAACATTTTGCCGTGAATTCAATGATTTTTGTATAATCAGACTGGGCTAATTTGAATGTCCGCCCCGAATAAGGTTGTAACCCTCAATATTTGTGAATCGGTGCTATTAGCGTAATAAGGTTGTAATCATAATTTCTGTTATACTGGTATACAATTGGTCGCAGAAAATCACCTCATTTCATGTTTATGAAAGCATTCAAGTCGAGTCGCGGCGTAAAAGGTTGTAATATCATTAGAAATATTAGACATGGCGGATGAAGCATGTGTTAATGTGACTGTGGCCACAGAAAAACAATTAAATAAGTCTCGAAAAAGAAAAATTAGGCTTAGTGAGTGGAAGGACAATAAAAGAAAAATCCTACGAGACACTGGGAGGCAATATGTTTCCACAAAAGGTACTGTTGTTCCTGAAAAAGTATCTCCAGTAAACGTAAGTACAGAAAATTGTATTAATTTCCTGATGTTTAAGTAACTAAATAGCTTTAGATATATAAATTAGGTTAACAATGTGCTTGCATAAAAATATGTTTAATCATAATTGAAAGCAGCTTTTAAATTTTAATTAACCATAAAAAAAATAAATTTTAATACAAAAATCAGTAAACTGAAATTTTGTTGGCAACTGTGTTTTCCTTCAACGCGTTTTTTTGTTGCAGGCTAGAACTTGTCCCTGTAAGTATGGGTGTAACAAAATTAACTTGGAGCAAAAACAATTGCTTTTTAAACAATTCTACAGTGTTAGCTACGATAGACAAATAATGTTGTTACGCCAATATTATGGATTTAGTAGATGTGAAAAGACGATATGTTCCTGAAGGTGAATCGCGACGAAACTGTTCGTTTACTTATATGTTGCCTGTTGCAAGCACAAATATACGTGTATGTCAAAAAACTCTATGTTCCATATTAAAAGTTACGCTGAGACGTATCCAAAAATTTCAAGAAAAAATTAAGTTTAATCAAACATTGTCTGATCAAAGAGGAAAACATAAAAATATACCACATGCGATCTCCGATGATGTAAAAGTAGCTGTAAGAGAGCACATTAAATCTTTTCCCAAAAGAATTGAGCCACTATTCCAGAAATAACACTTAAAAGCTTATTTTGCATCCAGACCTATCCATAAACAAAATGCTATCTACTAAAATCTACTTTTTAAGGCAAAATTTCCCAATTTTCGTTACAGTGAAAATCTCTACCGATACATAATTCCGAATTCGACTTGAGATTTGGCACATCTAGATTGGACATCTGCGCTCGATGCGATAATTTTTATGTTGAGGTTATATGTGCCACCATGTCTGAGACCGAAATGCGGAGACTTCAAATCGAAAGCAAGCTGCACCACGCAAAAGCAGAACAAGCATATGCTATCTTAAACGGGGATATAGAATTATAATTCCCAATATTATTGTTCTATGTACAGATCTACAGCAGTTATTGTTTTGCACGACGCTAAAACATTCTAACATATTTTACCAACGTCAATATTCATATTATAATCAAGCAATCCACAATATGGGTACAAACGAGGGTTTTATGTGTCTGTGGCATGAAATTGTAGCAAAAAGAGGTTCTGCTGAAACACTATCCTGCCTACACCACTAACTTTAAGTCCATAGAAAAAAAAAACAGAAAGAAAATTAATTGTTTGGTCAGACCGATGTAGATGACAAAATAATAATTTTTCGTAGTATTGTATTATACCAGTACCTGGCCACTATGAGATATTTTACATCTGTGGAGCAAAAGTTTTTAATTAGCCAACACAGCTTCTTGTCCTGCGATAGGGATTTCGCTCTTATTGAGCGTAAGAAAAAACAGCAATAGTGTATCATCCAAAAGATTGGATTGAAGATAGCCAATGCAGGACCCTCTAAGTCATTTATTGTGTTTTCTTGAGAGGACCGATTTTAAAGACTTAACTATAGTCGAGTCAGCTTTACTAAAAAACAAGACTAAAATAACGAAGCGGTATGGTACAAAATTACCAGTAATGATCCTACAAATCTATTATGTCGTGAAAGCCACAATGTATTGCGACCTTGGACTTCCCATCTCTTGGCTAAAAAAGAAAGAGGAGTTAAATATCGTTTTTTGCCATTCTAATTGAAAGTCGTCCTGTGTTCTATAAGAATCCTTTGCAAGTAAAGAGAGAAAACAAAAGAACTTAGTGGATATGTGTGCTTATATTCCTAATCCAGAATATAGGGAATTTTATTTAAACCTTACTTCAACGGAAAATTAGAATTAATTTTTTATCATCTTTGTTAATAATGTAGGTTTATTTAAATAAATATAGGTATAGGTGTTCCTTGAAAAATAAATATCATTTTCTTAACAAACAGTCATATTTGTCTTATTTCCTTACGTTGTTCCACTAAACTGATTTTCTATTGCCGTATATAGCCTTAATTTTTTATATATAAGTTTGTGCTATATTATCCTCCCATAAATCTTTGTGTTTTCCTTATCCAATAATAAAAAGTACATTATTGATCTTAAGTTTGATTACAAACGAAAAAAACGTTTCCTGCCCAAACATGATTTTTTTGGGTTACAACCTTATTCGGGGCGGCCATTCATTTAGAAACTGGCTGAATAACGAAAGTTTGTGCCATCAAAAAGATATGTGTTAGCCATATTGTATTTTGTTGAAAATCCATTTATAAATACTTATCTGAGACTCAAAATTGAATGTTTCAATAATTTGCATAACAATCATATAAAGAAAACATCACATAATTCTAGCATATTACGTTTATGTAACCAAGAGTTTGTATCGTAATTTGATTGTACTAACTCATCAATACGACGATGCGGATATCAGTTTGTTTGTGGGTTGCGAGTTAGAACAGGAAGCTGATGCCTCAGAATGGATAATAAATGGTTTATGCGAGCGAATACCTCGTTGAGTACTAATTTACAACTGTCGATGAGAAAACAATACCACATTAAATGTGTTTCGATTAATAAACCGACAAAAGCAGTACGCACGCCAATCATTTATGTTGCTATAAATAGTTTTTCGTTGAAAGTCACGTATGCACTAAAAAAAATGAAAAATACTTCGGTGATTACATTTTTTAAATTCTAAATCTAGGAAGCTAGGAAGGCCTCAGTAAAACTGATAGATCAATTCCTCTATAACTTGGAAAACAACCAAATACAATATGATCATACATACCGATTTCTTTACTCCCTGTAATTTTGAAACTGTAGTCCGTTTCATCCTTCTTGGCCTATTTGATATTGAAAACCAGAGTTGAGTAAGATGAAACTGTCATTCAGATTACCAATGAAGGAGACAAATATATTTTATAAGTTAAAATTAATATCAATTGAATTATAAATACGGGCAAATAATAGATATTTATTGTTTTATACGCCAAATAGTGGAAGAAATAAAGCAATGAACCTTCGAAAATTGGCGCAGTAATACGGATTAAGATGCAGTTTTGTGCATTCGATTCGTGAGAGCGTCTGGCAATTTTGTGAACTAATGCGAATAATGCATGAAGAAATTTAAAATTTTATTTGTGCATAAGAAAAATCATTTGAAAAATGCTTTTTCCAGAGTAGTAAATTTAAATTTTAACTCAGTGAATATCTCAACAAGAAATAAAATGCCGTACCGAACAAGCAAGACAAGCTTTTCTTAAATTTAAACCGCTACTTTGTAACCGCAATCTTTCCTTCAATCTCCGTTACAGGATGGTTAAGTGCTATGTATGGTCCATATTGTTATACGGCATGGAGACATGGACGTTGAAAATATCTTCCATTAACAAGTTGGAAGCCTTCGAAATGTGGACCTTGCGAAGAATGTTCCGCATACCATGGACAGATAGGGTGAGAAACGAGGAAGTCCTAAGAAGAGCAAATACTGAGAGAGAATTGCTCAGCTTGATCAAGGCACGAAAGATTGGATACCTGGGCCACATCCTGAGAGGGGAAAAATACGCAATCCCTCAACTAATTATCCAAGGAAAGATTGAGGGCAAGAGAGGAGTAGGTCGCAAACAAATGTCGTGGCTGCGAAATATAAAGAACTGGACAGGCGTAACTAACACTGGCGAACTTTTGCATGCCGCAAAAGACAGACGTCTGACCTTAAGATAATTCGCCAACGCACTATAGGTGCACGGCACCATAAGAAGAAGAAGAATATTGAAAAAAATGTCGCTAAGCACGAATATCATGTTGGCGAAAGTCACCGGAACCTGGATACCAATTGCCAAAGATCCAGGTTCAAAAATGTTGTTACTGGAATTTAAATTTTTTTTTTAATTTATCTCTTTTTTTATAGTAAAGTTTTAGTATTAATTTTTTTTAGTGTTAAACTTATTACGTGCAAAATTAATAAAACAGTCGAATTTTTCAGTTGTGCGCTTAATTACCGACAGAACATTCTATTGTGAGTCGATAAATAATGAATGATTGTTCTTTTAAACTTTTTTTTTAAATAATTTTTTTTTAAATTTTTTACATATATTTATCAAATTTTTATTGCATTCCTCTCATTCGCTGAAATGATATTCGTGTTCAGCAACCTCGAAAACCCCCGAGAAACGAGTTTCGAATGATTTTGTATGGAATCTGCATAAAATTTCCGGAGTCGAGTCATGTTTTGTCCACCCTAGGGCATCAGGTACATCGGAGACTTTCATGAGATCGTACCAAAACCGCGGAATAGCAAAATTTGACGTATTTTATTTTTTTTTTAATTTGCAAGTCTGAAAAAAAAATGCATTTTCCAAATGCAATTTTTCATTTCTTCATGATCGCATCAGTTCACAACATTTTCTGACGCTCTCACGAATTCACGAATCTAATGCACCAAACTGTATCTCAATCCGTCTTACTGCTCCGATTTTCGAAGGTTGAGCCGATTTTTGTGCTTCATTACCTCGACTAAAAAATGTAAGGTATGACGTACATGGTATGTACACAATAGTCCTGACTGACTAGTGAGTAAAAATATCCTTTAGTAATCTTGGGTCAAAATTGTTAAGGGCCTTTTTAGTAAATAAAAAGCACTCTTTCCTGTTTGTTGAACTTTAGGAAACTTGTGTTCATCCTCCTTAGTACTTCTTCATTGGTGACTTTGTCTGTCCATGGTATCTTCAGAATTCTTCTGTATAACCAGCTCAAAAACGTGAAGCTTTGATAGAGTTTCTGCCTTCACTGTCCACGTTTCTACTCCGTACAGAAGCACTGAGTACACGTAACATTTAAAGAGCCTTATTTTGTTTCTAGGGTGAGGTCATGGCTCTTGAACACAGAGCTCATAGTCAAGAATGCACTTTAGCCTTTCTGGTGCGACATTTAATCTCTTGAGTATTGTCCCACGACTCATTGATTATAGTTCCCAAGTAGTTGTACTCAACTCAAAACAGAATTCCTCAAGAATGGAGATCAAGCATCCTAATACCTCTCTTCAAAATGGGAGACAAATCGGACGCGGAAAATTACAGAGGAATTAATTTATTAAACACAACACTAAAATTAACAACCAAAGTGATAACAAATAAATTGAATAAAATTATAACACTAGCAGAAGAACAACAAGGTTTTAGGTCGGAAAGATCATGCACCGAAGCTATATTTATAATGAGGCAAGTGCAAGAGAAATCATTAGAATAATACAACAAACCGGCATATCTATGTTTCGTGGACCTTACAAAGGCATTTGACCGGGTCAAATTAAAAGACGTTATCCACTTACTGTATGCAAGAGAGATACCTCTAGGAATAATCAAAACGATCGAAAATATCTACCAAAACAACGCAATAAAAGTAAAAGTAGAAGAAGAACTAACTGACCCTATTGAAGCTGCCAATGGGATAAGACAGGGAGATTCCCTGAGTCCTCTATTGTTCAACATAATTATGGACGAAATAATAAAAAAAGTAAGAATTAAAAAAGGATACCAAATAGGAGAAAAACAAATTAAAATAATCTGCTATGCAGACGACGCAACGCAATACTACTCTCTCAAAGTGAAGATGATTTACAACGCATGCAGCACCAATTTAATATAACCGCCAGAAAATTTAACATGTTAATTTCCCCAAAGAAGACAAAATGCATAATTACAAAAGCAAATTTACTAAGATGTAAATTGGAGCTGGAAGGTCAGATAATAGAACAAGTGATGGAGTTTAAATATCTATGCATCACATTATCTAGCTACGGAAAGCTCGAAACCGAAGTGGAAGATCAAGTGAATAGAGCAAACAGAATAGAAGAGTAGAATGGAACCATCATATAAGCCTAATGACAACAAATACAGTAGTAAAGACGGTAAGAGACGGTTCCCCAATAGGAAGACGATCAGTAGGAACGACAACTTCAGGCACATTGAAAAACAGACAGAGTCATGTCTATATAAAAAGAAGAAGAAGAAGTTGTACTGTGAGACACGTTCAGTTCTCCTTTGGTTCACATAGAGATTTGCTCCAGTTATCTTTTCCTTGCTGATGATCATTAGCTTGGTTTTGCTGGTGTTTATATCCAGTCCATATGTTCTACTTGTCTCCGTTATTTCGTTCATTAAGTTTTGCATTCCTTGTATGGTATTGGAAAACACTATTGTATCATCTGTATACCGCAGGTTATTAAGCTTGACTCCATTTATTGATATGCCTTCATCAATATCTTTAGAGTCTCTTCAAAATGTGCTCCGAGTACAGATTGAATATCAGTGGTGAAATTATGCACCCCAGCCTCACTCCCATTAAGATTTTGACCTGATCTGTGTATTCTTCATCTATTCGGAGCACCGCTGATTGGTTCCAATGCAGATTAGCTATTATTTTTAGGTCTCTTCCGTCTACCCCTGTCCTCGTCAGCACTTCCATCATTTGTTCATGCCTGACTCTATCGAGTCATAAGAAGCTTTATTGGATATTGTGGAAGGTATTTTGGTCAACGGAAATAGCATTAATAATATTAGATATGCGGACGATACGGTCATATTTGCAAGTGACATGGAAGATCTACAGTACATAATACAACATGTATACAATGCATGTGAAAGGTACGGACTGCAAATGAAT
The DNA here is from genome assembly GCF_040954645.1 of Diabrotica undecimpunctata. NCBI lineage: Eukaryota > Metazoa > Arthropoda > Insecta > Coleoptera > Chrysomelidae > Diabrotica > Diabrotica undecimpunctata. The sequence goes on from NC_092806.1 coordinate 127,215,670, forward strand.
CTCAAGAAAACGAAATCAATGATATTCTCAAACAAACCACAAAATCTAGATAACCTGATCATCAATAATACAACGATCGAAAGAGTAACAACATATAAATATTTAGGAACATGGCTAACCGAAGATGGAGATCAAACAAAAGAAATCAGATCTAGAATAGAAATGGCAAGAAACACGTTCATAAAATTGAAGAACTTACTTTGCAACCGTAACCTTAATCTAGAGATCCGCACAAGAATGCTACGTTGTTACGTTTTGGATTTACAGAAGTCCACTTTTATTTCTCACATCCAATATTATAAGCTATGAAGTCATGTATTCGTAAACATAATGTTATTTTCTTAATTTCCTTAATGGATTTTCCATGTTTTCGATTTCTTTTTGGTTTTGTTTACACCAAAGGCTAATATTTTACCGTATTTGTAAAAAAAACGTGCAAGAAGATTAACTATATGACATAAGTTATTCTGTTATATTCATAAACTTCGTATATTTGCAAACTCAACTATGTATATTACCTTGACTCTCATAATAGGTATGAGGAACAGAGTTCAATGTTCACCGAATTGAAAACACCTAGAGTCAGCCGCATTACTAAGCAGGCTATTTCATTTAAAATTCCAATTGGATTGGATATAACGTACATGCAGGAAATATCAGCATGATTTATGTTCGAAATGTAAATATGAGGTAACTATAAGATTTCCATTTCGTCGTTTTGGAATTTTAAGCAGGTCTCACACGCAAATCGCTAAATTCATGCCAGTAATTTAAAACGGCTTTGTAAATTATCGACTATTTATCTAATTTGTAACCTATATCCATTTTGTTTTTAAAATGAGTTTAAATATACGGTTATATAATTTGATTTTTTGAAAAATACAGTCTTAAATTCCGATGTTTTCAAACAAAATTTAAATATATTTTTTCTTTTTTAATGAAAAAAACAACGTTATTTAAGAATCAGAGACCTATGATTTAATTATGAAGTAGATCAGGATAAAAGATCTAGTCCCATTAGTTTATATGTAAATACAGTTACAGTATAATTTCCTACAGAAAGAACTAAAACGATAATGTAAGTGGAACCAATGAAATGTATTTTTTTTGTAATGGCAACAAAAAAAAAACAATATTTGGGAATCAAATTATATACTCATGGAAAAGTGCAAGAAGAAGTACAGCAACAGGTGAATAAGGCGAACGAGATGTCTCGTCTCTAAATAAAATGGTAGGGAGAAACAAACGGTCCGTTTTTCGAGCTTGGATCTATATGTTCCCTATATGTTATAGTGAAATCCTGTAACATTGACCTCGTGTCACAACTTTTTTAAAATTTAATATTACTAAGGGTTATAGACCTTAATTGGTGGCTATTGACTACTTTTAAGATGTTTTCACTAATGATGGCCTGATAGGACCGAACCTGCTTTTAAAAGAAAACTTATAGATTGAAGGATAAAGCAAAAATAACTGGATTAAAAATAAACCATAAAAAACAGAAGTATTAACAGACGAGAATATAATATACTTAAACGAAAAACAAATAGGAATAAGAGTTCTGCAACATAGGGACCTTGTTAAATACAATAAACGACTTAAAGAGCGCATATGACTTGTGAAAAGTTCTTTTAACTCACTACGAAAGGTCTGATCTTCAAATAACGTCGGTAAAAGAACAAAACTGGGTGCCACTATAGTATGTAGTCTACCGTCGCGTTTCTGCTATAGCTTGGGGTCTATCAAGGGATGCTGTCGACGTGTGAGGCGGCGGCTAAACAACACCATAATCTTTTCTCAGAAGGGTTTGCATACAATAATGAAAGGCAATAAACCGTTGGTAGGCAAAATGTTTATTGCTAAGTAGTAATAAACATTTTTAGGAATATACAATAAACTTATATAAAAACGCCATAATAGTTACCCAGAAGGATTTGCGCAAATAACAACCTCTTTTTTCAAATACAATAAACCTGTTGGATTTACAGAAATTAGTTAAGTCTTGACTGTCAAAACACAATATTTGGAACGAGAACGCTGAAAGACTTTTATAGAAGCGTGTTTTTTCCAGAGGAGTGTGCGTTTCCTCGACAACACGGAGTTATTGACGAAACAGATGATGCTCAACCTTGCCATCATTGTGGAAGTGCCATGCAGCAGAAGACATGCAGAGAGCGAGGTGGATAACCGAGGCCAGCTCTGCATTGTCTTCGCAAAGACCTCATTGTGCCAAGTAACACGATCCGTTCGTCAGGGTAATGAGTTTTTTCATTACACCGATCTCAACAACAGGATCAAATCAAAGCTTACCCTATACCATATTTTGGAAATAGAGCTTTTCTTAGTGGAAGCTATTCCAATAACCATGACAGTTCATCTAACGAGAAAGTGGGGAAGTCAGCAAATACTGTAACCGACTTGTACAACATGTATCGAGAAGTTTGTATATCCATCATATCGAGAAGAGACCCGATAATAGGAACAATCGAGAGCCCCATTCAAATTGATGAGGCGAGAAAAGCTTTCTTATGCAAACCTCAATCAATGCCCATCAATGACATGAATCATATTGTTACAAATACAATACTCCCCGCAATTAATTCTACGTATTGCGTTTACGACAGTAAACCGAACGAAACTCAATTATCGAGATTCGAAATTTATGTCTGGGAAAAATTTAATTCTCTTAAGTGTCAAATAACCGAGAAGTTTATTTAATAACGGAATTAATCAATGTCCTGACATTATGTCGAAATGTGTTTACACAGCAAAATAAAGACACAACAGATGAATCAACAGCTGAATCAGCAGATTGCCGCAACTACAAAATGAAGTAAATACTTTCATTTTATAAGCGTCAATAAAAAACTAAAAATTCCGTCAAAGGAAGAACTGGAATACAAAGTAAACGTTTAACTTGCATGGTATGGAACACAACTGATGATTTGGTCAAAAAATTTGGTGCTTGAGAAATAACGAATTTTAAGTATTTTTGATGCCCTGATTTCAAAAGTGACTTCTTTTTCATAGTAGTTTTTTTGGAATCGATGGTATAATTTTAACTTCGCTCGAAAAGATATACACAAAGACATCTGGAAATTACCAGACGGACTTACGGTAAATATGATAGATCATTCTATTGAAGACACCAATCCAATATAATAAACGTTCGCACCAGAAGAGGAGCAAATGTAGGTACTGATCACTACTGGATCGAAAGTAGAGTAAGGGCAGGAATTTTAAACATTTAAAAATGGAAATAGGTTTCAAAAAAGAACGACATAATGTAGAAAGACTTAAAAATACAAACAAAAATAGAGAATATAAACAAAATATAAACATCAAACAAGAAAACAGGCTAAACATGAAAACATAAATAAATAGTGGGAAGGGTGCAGAAATATCATGAAAGAAGCAGCTGAAGAATTACTAGGTATGAAAGGTAAACAAAGAAGAACAAGAACGAATGACTGTTTTGACGAAGAATATCAGATTGTAATAGAGAGAAAAACCAAAGCATATTTAATGATGCAACAGGGGTATAGAACCCGACAAGCAGAGGAGGAATATAAATAACTACGCAAGGAAGAAAAGAAAATCCAGCGCAGAAAGAAGAGAGAAGCTAGGAACAAAGAACTACAAGATATAAGTAAGCCAATAGAGACGAGAAAATGTTACCAGAAACTCAACAAAGGCAAAAAGGAATTTAAACAAAAGAAGTAAAGAGATAAGGAAGGTAATATATTGACAGAACAGCAAGAAAAACTAAGAAGATGGAATTCTTGAATGAGACCAAAAATGTTTTAGATTATAATGATATATTAGATATTCGTTTGTAATCCATTTAACGTTTCTTATAAAAATATTGCTTTTAATTACGCTAAATAAAAATAAATTCTCCGCTACTGATACGTTTCTTGGTAAAACTCATAAGGACAGCTAAATTTACAATAACTTACGATATCACGCGTATGACTCATTTCATTATTTCTTTGCTGGAGTATACATATATAAAAGGATTTAGATAGGATATTTTTTAAATTTGGTTAGGGTGCCTGCATGTCATTGCAAGCTAGAGTCATTGACTGCTTTTCTCTCTTAAATTAAGGTGCATGAATTTTTTCTATTATACGAGTTTTCTTGTATTTCATTATTTTGTGCAAATCCTTCAAGAATTTTGAGATTGCGATCGGTAGACCGCACAATATAATAGAGCTATATGCACAGGTAGACCGATCGTATTCTCGTGGTAGACCGCATACTATAGTGGCACCCAAAACTGTGTCTTTTCTTATCCAACGTGAAATTAGTTTTACTGTATGAAGCGGAAATATATAAATATCACAAGAAACTGTTACTTAGTTTATAAAATTATATAGGGTTATTCCTTTGGAAAAAAGTTCCTTTGGAAAAAAAAAGGCAATACTAGTATTACATGAATCATCCTGTATATTTATATTTTTATTTAGAGAACGTACATCAACTACTTTCGAAATTCGAAGTGTCCCTGCCTGTATTATAATTTTTGAAAATAAATATAAAAATAATTACATTGACACTTTATTATAATATAACAACAATATTCGATAATAAGACCAAGGTTGAGATACAAAAAGACGTGAATAAAGAAATTATGAAAGTAATAGTTTAAGTGGGACTCCTTCTTATATAATATCAAAACTCGTATCAAATTGGAACCACTGACAGCCAAAACTTTTACCCAAACAACCAGCGTTACACAATATTATTATCTTTTTTTTTTTTGTATTATTATATTTTTTTGTCGTAAAACAATTTTGGAGGCAACGGACCATTTTTGTTGCTGATACTGACCTGTATGGCATTCCTATTTGGTAATTCGTCGGCATTTGGTATGCAAACGAGACTCATTTGGAAATCGGCTGGTTGTGGATGCCGCTTCGTTTATATCAAGGACGACTCGATTTTGCATGCGTGTGCTACTCGGATCACCGTCATCGCCATCGCCATGCCAGCCGCTTCGACGTCGCGTCGCTCGTTTGGATATCAGTGACCCACTATGTGGCATTTTCTATTATAATAAACCTTGTTTCTTGTTTGTTGTTTTTCTCTTACTATTTTCGTTGCTAAAATTAGATCACTAAAAATAATCTTTATGGCAACGATCGCGTCATTACATTTTTATTATTATTAGAAAAAATAGTATTTTAATATTAATTTGTGGAGTATTAAATATTATTTATCAATTAAAAAGTACATAGCATAGAATAACAATTATTATTATAGCGACAGAAAGGGATTAAAAGGCTAATTAATTGATGTTAGGGCTTCACTTTCATTAAATTGATCTATAATATCTACGGCGACAATACCTGCTAACTTCAATTACATAAGTTTTGCAGGAGACACCAAGAACTTCTTTTTAGGTTATCGTTTAGCGTCATACAATGCATTTCATTTTAGTTTTCTAGTAAATATTTGTACAAATTGGCTGAAGGTGTAAATATCGTTATTCAAAATTTTAAAATTAATTTATTGTACCTACATCCGAAAAGGAGTCATAATAGGTATGGCAATTTTTCCTTCGTTAGTTTTAATTTTCCCCATAGATTTTTGGATACTGTTCAGTGGGTCTCATTTTCTTCATTCTGCAAGGAAGATTGAGTCAATGGATATCTGTATTAAAATTCTCCTGGATAACTCGCGCCAACGCCATACTCTTAGCAGTCTCTTTGAAGGGCCGTACATCCTTCTTTCAGGGCAGTTATAATAATTAGTACAGCTGCTATGGCATCATCATCGTCGCCGCCCAATACTTTCGGAATATTGCTCAACTTCAACTTCAAGAATCGTTGGTGGTTCCTCTTCCCTCTTGTCTGTTCCCCTTACCTCATCTCTTTCGTCTTCCAGGTTTTCTTCTTTTATATTAAGTGCCTGGTTAAAGTATTGTACCCATCTATTCAATACATCTTTCCTTGTTGTTAATAGGTCACCATTCTGGCTTCTGCATTGTCTTGTGGTTGCCTTGAATTCTTTTCTGTTGATGTTAACATTCTTATAGAATGCTCTGATTGCTCTCTGTTGAATTTTTCTATATACATATTTAAGTTCCTCATTTAGGTGGTTTCTTTTGTGTATCCTCTTTTCTTCTCTTCTTTTTGTCTGGTAATTCTCTACAGTTGTTCCAGTTCGTCGGGTAGGCATCTTTCTGTAGGCTTCATTTTTTTCTTTTGTTGCATTCTTGCATTCATAGTCAAACCAATGATTTTTACAGGCACAAATTTCTGTTTCTATTTTATCTTTGGCTGCTGTTTCAATGTCTTCCTTTATTCTGGTCCAGTAGGAGTATATATCTGTCTGGCCTTCTTTATTTACATTTTGATTTCTTAGCCTGTTGGTGATGTTTTCCGAGTACCGTTCTGCAATTGCATCTCTCAGCTTTTGCACATTCCATTTTTTTGTATCCATTTTATTTTCTTTACTAGTATTTCAAATTCTAGCCCTCAATGTTGAGATCACTAGGCAATGATCTTAGTCTGTTTGCGCCTCCATAACTTCTGCAGTTTATCGCTTTCGCGTATTACCTATCATATTCTGGATATTGATAGTGGATTAGGCATAATTATTCTCTCATTTTGGTTACAGTTTATTTTGTGACCTAGCAGATTTTGTTTTCTCTTTTCATATTTTTTATTGCGTTGTTTTTATTTTGTTCTTGCTCACCCTTGGCTTATTTGTTGGATTGGTTACCTTCCCATTGAAATCTAATGATCAAATGATTTCCTTTTCCTCAATCATTTCTATTTTTGGCCGGAAACCCTTCTCGTTACTGTTCCAATTCTTTTATAAAAATGGCTGTGTTTATTTGTGGTTCGCCAATATTCCTCCAACTCTTCTAATATGAATTTCTCATATTCTCTATGTTTTTATCTCTATTTTTCTTTCCTCGTTTCCTTAAACACAGTTACCTATTCTTTTGTTTCCTATTTTATCATTTTACACTCGCCCGTCCGCCTGTTTATCATTTCTTTTGTTTACAAACTGTTAGAGCATGCAGCATCAAACCAATACGTTTTAATGCACCTATGCTTTTTTAAGTATATCCTCCGCTACCTTCTTTATACTATTACTTTATCAAAACCAAGAATCATTTCCTCCAATCAGCCTTTGTTATATGCTTTGTTAAAATATTAAGCTCTAACCAGCTACGGATCCAGCATTATTAAGAGGGAGGCCCTCTCTATATCAGCCATCTACTATACTTTCGCGGTTTAGTCTACCTGCCCACCGGGAAAAGTCCCATACTAATAAAATATTTTTATATAATTCATATATTGTACAATATATTGTATTATGTAGAAGCATTTGGCATTTGGCGAGAAAGATTGAGAAGTAATATCGATTTAGACTAATTGAAGATATCGACTTAAACTAATTGCAGATAACGAAAGTAAAAGCCTAGATTTAATAACAGCACTATTCAATAAGATATATGACACAGGTAAAATACCAACAGACTGGCTAAAATCAACATTCGTAGCATTACCAAAAAAATCGAATTCCTCACAATGCGATGATTATCGAATATTAAGCTTGATGTCTCATGTCCTTAAAACTTTTCTCAGAATTATCCATACACGAATTTACAAGAAGTGCGAGTTCCAGATGAGTGACACTCAATTCGGATTTCGAAACGGATTGGGAACACGAGAGGTTCTTTTTGCTTTAAATGTGTTAACGCAACGATGCAGAGACATGAATGTAGATGTATATGCATGTTTTATTGACTATCGAAAAGCATTTGACTGCGTTAACCATCAAAAGATGATCGAAATTCTGAGAACAACTGGAGTTGACGAACAAGACTTGCGAATTATCTCAGAACTATACTGGCACCAAACGGCAACAATTGAAATAGAGCACACAACATCCGAAGACATACAAATCCGACGAGGAGTGAGACAGGGTTGCGTCTTATCACCGCTACTCTTTAATTTGTATTCGGAGTCTATATTCAGAGAAGCATTAGACGAGGTCCAAGGCGGAATTAAGATTAACGGAATCAGCATAGACAACATCAGATATGCTGATGATACCGTCTTAATAGCAAGCAACGCACAAGAACTACAAAATATAATAAATGCGGTAGTTCACCACAGCGAAATGTTCGGTTTACATCTAAACGTTTCCAAAACTAAAACTTTAGTATTTTCAAAGACACCAATAAACGTACAGGTGTATGCCAAGGGTCAAATAATAGAACAGGTAAATTCCATAAAATATTTGGGAACAAATATCAATAGTCAGTGTAATACAAAAAAAGAAATCCTATCAAGAATCGAACAAGCAAGGAAAACATTCATGAGCATTAAAACATTTTTTACAAGATCAGACCTTAGTCTACAGCTTAGAATCCGAATGATCAGATGTTACGTTTTTTCTGTCTTACTGTATGGCTGTGAAAGTTGGACAATGGACTCGATAATAGAAAAAAGAATAGATGCCTTTGAGATGTATATATACAGACGAATGTTGAGGATTCCATGGGTACAAAGAGTTACTAATGTTGAGGTACTTCGTCGCATGTGTAAACAAAAAGAATTACTAAGAATAATCAAAGAGAGGAAAATGCAATACTTGGGTCATGTGCTGAGAGGCGAAAGATATGAATTACTTCAAGTTATACTGGAAGGAAAAGTACAGGGCAAAAGATCAGTAGGAAGACGCCAGAACTCGTGGCTGAAAGACCTGAGGAGATGGTTCGACCGCTCATCCGCAGAGATCTTTCGCGCAGCAGTTTCCAAAACTACAATTGCCATTTGGATCGCCAACCTTCGAAAGGAGACGGCGCAATGAGAAGAAGAAGATCAAACAAAAACAAGCAATTTGCTTTATATAGAGATGAAAGAATAATAAGCAAGTTAAAAAATAGGTTGACCAAGAAACGGTTCATCATCTTCAGAATTGTACTGTTAATTATTCATTCGCTGTACAAACATTACATAATCTATCCTAATTATCTTTCGTTGTTTGTCGAATAACACTTCGGTGTTCAGAATATCGAAATCTTACTGTGAAGCACCATTTATCAAAGTCTTAAATGTGATTTCAAACGATTACTTGTTAAATTACCGACTGTACTAAAACGAAAACAGTTATTACTTTATTGTATGTAGCCCGCTTGACGGTCTGCAATTTATTCGTTCTCGAACGCAAAACATAAACACCATAATTTCATGGGTTTGAAATGGCATTGCTCCAATGAAAAGACGTGATGCCTCGAGGAAGTGACCGAGTCTGCTGCTGCTGATGACGATGATAATGATGATGATGGGTGGATGCCATCGAGTTGGCCAATTCGTTCGTTGTGTATAAAGAGCCAAGACGTTTCAAGGTTATTGTTGAATAATGAAAACAGAAATGGTTACAAATAATAAATGTTACCTGAGGCACAATCAGTTTTTCTTAATGAAGGATCAAGGTGAATATTGTTATATATTTATACGGGGTATTTAAGAAATACGACTTATTAGAGTACAAAATAAATTCAAAAATAATGAAAAGACTTCTTAGTTTGCCTATCCAATATTACTTTTAGGGCATTACACGCCACATGATGGGGAATGTATGAGTTCTCCACTGTTCTGCAAGCAAGCAATTTAATTAAACCCAGCCTGTGAGACATGTTCACCTCTAAGAATTACGTTCGGGTGTAACAATTCATTGGAACGAGGTTTATTAACTCGAGTTAAAAAGAGGAGTCACTCCACCGCGATGCTCCAGACCATCCCTTTACCCCCTATAGCACTCTGATGCGCGATAGGGGCACAACTATCAGCCAAATGCTCTTCATGTGGGAGTCCTGGGTAATAGAATTCCAACATGGTTTCCTACCCGAATCAAACTCAGGACAGCGCATTGTCGCTATGATCCTGTTATCTTAATGTGGCTTATCCGCAAACTAAAAATTACTTACTTGCGCCTCAAGTCTCCGCTCTGAGCTAGGCTCAGTTCGGAGACTTAGTGCTCAAGGGGTTTTGGGGTTTTTGTTAATTTTTTTGTTGGCTTGCGCCGGTTTTTGTTAGTATTTTTAAAATTTTTTTGATGGCTGAGGCCGTTTTTTATGTGTTTTTTGTTTTTTTTATAGGTTGCCTGAAACAGAAAAATCATAAATTAATAAAATGTTTATATTATAATATTAAAAAATATGACAATATAAAGTTTGTCCACTTAAAGTAACTGGGCCAACGCTTTTCATTGTGGTTGTCCACGAGTTTTTTCGAGCTACGAACTGTCTTCTTAGTGTGCTGTTATGTTGTTTTTGTATGATTTCTCTCTGGTGTTTTTGTTATTTTCTGTCTAGTATATGTTTGGTATTATTCGACTATTTGTTGTTTCGGTCTTTTGTACTTCCATCTATGGAAACTCTTCTCTATCTCTGCGAACTTTGTCCTTGCTTTATCTTTCATAATCTCAGTCACTCTAATTTGCTGCAATTCTCTGAAGAGGAATCTTTCTGCAACGTATCGTACGTTGGCTGCTTCTTTTAGGCTGCTGTTGTGTGCCGCTTGTATTTTCTTTTTGGATGTATTGCATATGTGTCCCCATGCGAGAGATGCATATGTTAGTATAGGAAGAATTATACTATTTATTAATCTTATCTTCGTTTTCATTCTTAGTTTATTTTTTCTTCCCGCTAGGCCTCTTATTGACACTTTGGCCATGTTGGCTTTTTGTATTGTGGCGTCTACGTGTTTACTGAACGTTAAGCCTTTGTCAATAATTACTCCGAGGTATTTCGCTTCGCTTTTCCACTCGACGGGGTTCTTTTGCACAGTCACTTATTCTTCTGCTTGCTGGTGCCTCTTTTTGAAAAGTACAGCCTTTTTCGGAGTTTAAAGCTATTTTCCATTTTAAACTCCATTCTTCTATGTCATCTAACGCTGTTTGTAGGTTGTTTACCGCGATGTCTATGTTTCTATGTTTGGCCGATATCGCTGTGTCGTCGGCATATAGACTTAGTAATGTACCTGGTGTTCTAGCTATGTCTGCTGTGTATATTGTGTACAGTAGAGGTGACAGTGCCGCTCCCTGTGGTACTCCAACCTCCGGGTTTCCGAGTTCGGACAGGACTTGTCCTATTCGAACTCTGAAACTACGATTGCTTAAGTCTTGTCATTGCTCCACTGTAACCGTATTCTCTCATTTTATAAATCAGTCCTTTATGCCAGACTCTGTCGAAAGCTTTGCTTACGTCTAGGAAAGCAGCTCCTGTGTATTGTTTGTCGTTAAATCCAGCTGCTATGTACTATGTTAATCTGAGTACTTGTAGCTCACTGGAGTGCTCTGATCTGAAGCCGAATTGTGCTTCGGGTATAATATCTAATCTGTCTGTTTCAGCTTGGAGTCTGCTGAGTATTACTCTCTCTACAATCTTGCTGATTGCAGGTAGTAAGCTTATTGGCCTATAATTTTGCGGAAATGTGCTGTCTTTTCCTGGCTTTGGTAAGATTATGACATGGGCCTCTTTCCATCTGTTTGGGAATTTCTTAAATCTTAGTATCGCGTTTATAATATTTTTTAAATACACTATGGCTCTCGCTGGTAGGTACTTTAGAGCCCTGTTTGTTATTTGATCTGGACCAGGTGCGTTTTCGGCGAGCTATTTTTAATTAACTCGTTTATCTCCTCCGGTGATGTAGAAGGGATGATTTCGTTAAGGTTCTCAGGTCTTTTTCTTTGTCTGTCGACTTCTTCTATGTAGTCGATATCCTCGTTCCACTGTTCTGGGGCCCGTCTATTCTCTTATATTGCTTCACCAAATACCTTTCCCTTTTATTGTAGAATATTTTTGTTACGATATCTTGATAAAAATGTTCGCATGACAGTTTAAACCGTTTTATATTTATAATCAGTTAGAATATATCATAAAACAAATTTGTTTGTAGAAATAATACCAAAGTTGATTTTTTGTATTTTTATCAATAACATTCTGAGGGGCATAAATCTTTTCTAGGTCTAGGATTAAACGGTCACCAACTTGTGTACAAGAGCTCTGAAGGTCTTGACGAAGTTGGCAGGCATGATATATTTTATCCGGTCTGCAATAAGAACTATGTCGTCTTCAAACTTTTAAGTTATTCAGAAACTCGTAATTTGTGTTGACTTTAATATTTTTCCATTTATTGTTTCTCATTGCACTCTGTAGTAAAGCGGTGAAAAGTTTAAGAGAGGTAGTGTCTCCTTGTCTAATATCCTTCTCAAAGGGACATATGTTTATGTCGCTACAGTACATTCTTACTGCAGCTGCTGCGCTATTATATATTCCCGAAGAAGAGGTGTGTACCTATGATCAATACTGCTTTGTGTAAGAGCTCTTAAGAGGGCTATGCTGGATTGAGTCAAGTGCTTTATCAAAGTCAAATAATAATTTCAATGGCTTGTTGTATTCTATACCTTTTTTTATGACGGCTTTACTACTTGTAGGCTGTCATTCGTTCAAAAGCCACTCCAATAAAATAAGTACTTTGGGTAAAACCAGAGGTAACCATAGGCGGCGGAAGCGGAGCACTGGTCCTGTTACCTTCTTTGTATACCGTAGTCCCAAAAGATAGCAGACTATTCTGCTATAATCCCAATGCCCAGCTAGCGCTATAATGCTAAAGCTATTATTACCACCCATTATTAAAACGACCAAGTAAAGTTTTGGCCTGATCTATCTTCGTGCGGTTATATCGGGAGAACTAAGGAATGGTTGGAGCAGAATAATATAAGTTATATATAATTAGAAGATAACATCAATGGTATGGTAAAGGATTTTTCACCTAAGAAGACCGCTTTGCCATTAAATGCTGGTAACTTTATTACTAGCGGACCAGATAAGCAGCGATATATTTTACACTACATTTATAAATAACATTTTACTGCTCTGTTGTTTCAATCAGCACTGCTCAACAAGTTTTCGTATATTGATTTATAATTTTATTGCAATGTTATTTTTTTTTTAATTTTTTCTGACGTATCGTATAATGTAGGTAACATATTATTTGAAAAATAAGGAGTAAATACCATGTGTCATAATAATTGTAATCTCCGGAAAAAAGACAGTTAAGATTTTATACACACTTAAAAAATTTGTTTAGTAATGTATTTCTTAAATCCACAAAATCATTGAAACATGATTCATGCTGTTTAAAATATCTTTCTGTTAACGACACTGTTATCGACAAAGTAGATCAAATGCAAACGTCATCACATTTCTCTTCTGTTTATCGTTAAAAATTAATTATTTAAAACATTTATGTTTTACACATAAAAAACAAATACAAATTTAAAACATGCGAACGGTTTTGCAATCCCAATCAATACAGTGTTTATGCTTGTTTAGCATTGGCTGTTAAATAATTTGTGTTCTATTGTTTCGTCTGTTGTACAACCCTCGTCCTTTTTAGGGTGTAGTAGTTGTATATAAGTACCTATTTTTTATAGTAGTGTAGTGAATCGGTACTTTATAGCAAAATTAGTAATTTGGAAGAAAATAAAATACAGTCGAAACGTAGAGTGTTATATCCAGAAGAACGGCGTTTAGTTCTAAAAGTCGAAAGTTATTTCAATTTGGAAAAAAAATTATATGGGTCCATTGGCATCTGTTATGGCAGTTCAGAAACGCACATACGATGCTTGCGGTATCTCAGAGAGGACATTCCGAAGAATTACTAACATGAGTGAGGATGAAATAAATAAAGTAAGCAAGAGAAATCGTCAACATCCAAAAACTTTAGATTTTTCACCAGTCAATTAAACTTGCAATTAAAAATATTATATATAATATGTATAAAGCCAAAGAACATGTAACAGTTAGTGCTTTGTTGCAAAAAATAAAAGACAAGGAACTGTGTGATATTAGTTTAACAAGTTTGTGGAGAGTGTTGAAACATTTAGGTTTTCGATATAAAAAGACAAATAATAGACAAGTATTGTGTGAACTCTCTAATGTTGTTTCAAAACGGTGGCATTTTTTAAGAAAATTTATGAACAATAAAATGTCTGATAGTCCAAGGCAAGTTGTATTTTTAGACGAAACTTGGATTTTCGCTAAAGGAAATATGTCAAAATCATCTTGGCAAGATGGCATCACGAAATGTTATTCTTCTAGTCGTTCCGGTAATGGTAAACGCTACATTATACTTCATGCTGGAAATGATGAGGGTTTTATTCCTGACGCTAGTTTAATTTTTTCGTCCACAAAGAATACAGGTGATTACCATGGAAATATGGATGCAAATATTTTTGAAGAATGGTTTGAAGAAAATTTGTTAAAAAAATTTTAGCGACCATCCATAATAGTGTTGGATAATGCATCCTACCACTCAAGAGTAGAAGAGAGATTTCCTTCAAGCAGCTGGACAAAAGAAGAAATAAAGTTGTGGTTGACAGAAAAGAAAATTTATCACAGTGGCATATTTTGAAAAGTCGATTTACTTCAAAGGTGTGGAGAGCACAAAATTCAAAAAAATTTTGTTACTGACCAAATGGCTCTTAAATATGGCCATGAAGTTCTTCGACTTTCGCCCTACCATTGCCACTATAATGCAATTGAGTTAGTTTGGGGTATAGCCAAAAATTTTTATGATAAACATGCATCCAAAACAAAAGATGACGCTAGCGTTCTTGGTTTATGGAAAGAATCGCTAGAACAAATGAAGGCAGAACAATGGCAAAATTGTATTAGACATACGGAAGACATAATCGTTCAGTCTTTTCAAACCGAACGAGTTATAGATGAGTACTGGCCTCTAGTTATTCGGATAGACAATTCAGATAGTGACGACTCTGCTAGTGAAATATCAGACAGTGAATAGGACCAATCGTTTGCTAAAAAGAAGAAACAAAAAAGTGTTTCGGAAATTCAATTCGGACTTTGTGGCGTGTTTAAGTTAAACGATAAAGTACCTTCGGTCTAATTACTGGACTGCATACTCTCAATAGCTTTGGTATTAATTACTGGACTACACATGTTTAAACCTTTTGTTTTGCTGAAAACTCGGAAGTGATTTAGTGCCAATTTGTTTCAAGGTTATATTTAATACAGTGTCTGCAGAAAGTAAAGTCTTGGATGTATTTTATTCAAATTTGGACATATCAGCAACTTGGCAAGTATTTTCCAATTTTACTGCATGCAAAACCATTCGTATAATTTTCACTCTACGCAAAATAGAGACTTTGATGAACATTTGATGTCGACAAATAATTTCGATTATTCGAAATATTCCGTCCCACTTCTTTTAACCGCCCTGTATAAACATATTGAGTATATAATATTACAATATTATACATATTGTAAAATCCAATATTATTACTGAACATAAAATACAGGAAATTAAATATTTTTACTTTTCAAGCGATCGGAATTAAATATTAACGTCCCACTGTTTGAGGCCCACTGATCATATCTTAATTACATATCGGCCTTTATAGGGTAAAAGGAGTTTAGCCAAATATCTAGCAAAAAAGTGCCATCCTCAAATTAAGCAAGGTGCAAAGATTTGCTTGCCATGGAATTAGGAAAACTTAAGACTATAAAGGAGAGAAAAATGAGCTACTTTGGTCACATACTAAAAAATGAAAAATATGGGTTGATGCGATTGGTTACAAAAGGGAAAGTGGAAGGAACTAGAACTAGAGAATTGGGGAGACGACGCTGGTACTGGTTGAAAAATTTAAAGCAGTGGTGTGGAAAAACAACAATAGAACTCTTCAGAACTTCTGCAGACAGAGTAAAATGGGCCGTCATGATTGCCAATGTCCTTTAAGGATCAGGCACACGAAGAAGTTAAAAGGTTCATAAAAACGGTTGGGAAAATTTAAACGAATAATAATTTTTGGTAAGAATTGTTAGGTAATTTCGGTAAACTGACTTAAGCATAGTCCAAATGAAAATAATACAAGTTTTGACAAAGTTGTGTTTCAATGAGTGACATTGGTCAGCTATCGGTTTTTGTAGAATGGTTTTTATATCACTATTACTAATTGTATCTACAATATAATTATTATAATTGTATAACTTATACAAGTTGAATTACTATTTAAATTTCAATAAAATTTCGTTATTTTGCTAATGCAGCCTGGTAATTTTTTCAAAAACCATATATCCCATACGATATTAAAAAAACATTCACTACTATTTAAATTAATACAGATAGAACCTTAATGAACATTAATATAAAACCCCATTCATTTTCTTCTACTCGGAGAAAACATTTCCGATTAGAGTTTCGTATTATTAAACACAAAGTTTCTGACTCGAAGTTCCCTGTATTCAAATACCTACTCATTTTATCATTCCGAAAGATAAACGCAAACACAATCCAAAGCTGCTCCCTAGTCCCCTCTCGCCAACCCGTGTCTATTTGCATTGTAAATGGTCTCAAAATCTCGCAAGTTCCCAAAACAAAAGCTCGAAAAAGCACACAGAAACTCAGACGGTTTTTAAGAAATAAAACGAGGCTGAATGGTAAATGGTAAGAGATTAAAAGAAAAGAAACGTTACCCGGCATCTGAAAGGGATCTCGCGACCGAGTGCAGGTAAAACATTCCTTTGCTAAATTATTTTTATTCTGTTTGTCTTTTTTTCATTGTCTGTAACAGAGTTTTATAAAGCTATTATATTAGATAATTGCTGGTAGCTATAAGCTGCTAATAAAAATTATTTTATTAATAGGGTCAACCAGTATTGCTGCGACGAGACATTTCACATTAGCTCTAATCTTTTAGAATTATGTAATTAAAAAAACTCTGATCGGAATAATAAGAATCTTCTTGTTAAGGTGTCGTCTTTTTTCAAAGGTTGGCGATTATCAAGGATTATTTGGATTATGTTTATAGTTGCTCTGAAGAAATAGCTAGATAAGTAGTTAAACATTTTCTTATATTTTGGAGCCAAGACATTCTCCCTACATTTTCCCATGACTTTTAATTGTAGAATAACTTGTAGCTGATATTGTGGTCCTCTCATTACGCGGTGAAGATATTTGAGTTTAAATATCTTTATTTCATCAAATAGCTGATGCTTTTGATAGTGCTCGTAGCACTTATCGTATATCGTAAATATCGAACGGATCCACGTTCGATATTGTCATCAGTCTTTTATAAAGCCATATCTTCTATTTTTTTCATCATGGATTTGGTAGGGATGAGTGTATTAGTAAACACGTGGATGGTTTTATTGGCGACTATCATTGTTCGTGATTAATTAGCTTTTTGGTGAATACACGACATTAGGTTTTAGCCATAATAAAATAAATTTACTATAGCACTCGCAGGTCCCTGCCTAAAGCTTGTTTTATTAAAATTTAGAAGTTAATTATGACTTCCAATAGAAGCCTCGTTGACTGCAAATTCCAATTCGTTGACGATCAGGTCTGCTTGAGCCTGGTCTAATTGAGTATCAGGATAGAGTCTTAATATTACCACCATCTTGAATGCTTTTGCCCCATTGCTATATTACCTAATCTGCTTGTTAGTGCTCCTAGGATTTTAGCTACTCTAGTGTTTCTCTCGAGGTCTCTTTTAACCCTCCTTATATAATTTTGTAACGTAGCTATAGATATTGTACCGTTATACCCTCGGATTTTACCAGTTCCTCTCCTCAGAGAGGAAACAGAGTGTGTTTCCCTTGGGACAAGTTGTGGCTTAATATTTGGAGCTGAGACAGAGTTAGCTACTGGAGTCTTCTTTCTGCTCGTTCAGATATGTCGTTATTTATATACTTCTATCCCGTTTTTCCATTTTTATTCCCACGAGCTGACACCATTATCTGAATTGGGTCATTACCCTGCTAAGAATTCCCAGAAGTCGCCAGCTCTCTGGGGCATCGCTTAAGGGCCTGTACCATGCATACCCTGGGCACCATGGTGTTTAACCTCGGAATTTTTAAGCACAGTAGTGGCAAAATAAATCTCAGCGTATGATGAGCTAGTTGTGTAGCGTTGCTTTTTTTCTAGCCCTTACAATTTTTGTTAGTGTTATACACCGTATCTGAGTTCCCATGTCATTAATTTTGTCTGGAAAAAAGAGTATGAAACACACAAATGTCCATAATTCGATTAAGTATTAGTTTTGTTGTTATAATGGCTGTTAACGTTAAAATACGGTTGTGTGATCGAGAACTCGCAATTTAAGCGGTAAGTCTGAGTTATTCTTGTGTTTAAATCATAGAATATAGAAAGATTTTCTTATCTTTTTCATGGAGTTCTTTCCCTGGACTAGCATTCAGTAGCCGTACACATCAACATATCCATCACCTACACAGGTTTAACGCCCGTCGTCAATAGTTACCAATTTTCCCTCTTCGTCGTTCTTGCCGACTAAGCAAGAAAGGAATTCGACCTGGTTCCAGAATTGATGTGTTCTGTTTTTTGCGTTAACAGATGGTCTCCAGGGTTTAACGACCAGGTTTTTGTAAGTCCCAAAGCACATGTGCTTGCTTTAATCTTTATCCAAGATTTCCTACCAAATACGTCAAAGTGTCCTGCAACATCGTCTTATGAAAGACAACCCCTAATTAACAGTTTTAACCCATAAGTTTACGAATCGAATGGCATGTATTTACAAATAAATTTCAAGGTTTTTGTTGAACATCAAAAGCTCAAGAGCCCTACATGGATAATAAGAGAACACCTAGTAGGGCGCTTAGTGGAACTATGATGGAAGAGGTGGATAGATAAAGTGAGGACTGATACTAAAGAGATATTGAGGTTGGATAACTAGAGGAGAGCAGCCAAGAATGCTTGAAGGCGGATGTTGGGGGAGGCCAGGGTACAACTTATGCTGTAGCGATATACGAGAGAAAAGAGCCCTACATGGCCGCCAGAGCGTTATAAATCAAGTAAATAAATATCTTTTCATATTTATCAATTTCTTTTTTTATTTTCAACTGCAGTTCATTTAGTACTCCTAAAAAAACCTTGATTTAAAATATCACATCTTCTTCTTCTTCCTATGCCGTCCCCATTAACGGAGGTTGGCGACCACATTTTTAAAAGCTTCTCTGTCTTTTGCAACGTGGAATAATTCGTCTACAGTCATGTTTGTCCAGTCTCGAATATTTCGCAGCCATGACTTCCTCTTTCTACCTATTCCCTTTTTGCCATCGACTCTACCCTGCATGATGACCTGCAGAAGGCTATATTTATTATTTCTTAGTATGTGTCCAAGGTATGCAGTCTTGCGTACTTTTATCGTTCTCAACAATTTTTTGTCTCGACCCATTCTTCTCAGCACTTCCTCATTGGTGACCCTGGCAGTCCATGGGATTCTCAACATTCTCCGGTATATCCAAAGTTCAAAGGCTTCAATCTTTTTAACTATTTGCGCTTTTAGTGTCCATGTTTCTACCCCGTACAATAGTTGCGACCAGACGTAACATTCAACAAACCTCAGTCTCAGCGCAATATTCAGATTTTTGTCACATAACAATTGTTTGAATTTTAAGAATGCTGCCCTTGCCATTTCTATTCGTACCCGGATCTCTTGGTCTGGATCTAATTCTGTGTTGATGTAAGCTCCCAGATATTTATATTTTGTCACTCTCTCTATTTGCTGTCCACCAAGAGTTAGTTGTTCATTATTTATTGGACTCCTTGATACTATCATAAATTTGGTCTTATCTGTGTTGATGTCAAGTCCCATTTGAATGCATTCACTATTTATTGCATCTAGTAAAGTTTGTAGATCTTCTATACTCTCAGCCATAATTACCGTGTCATCTGCAAATCTCATGGTGTTTATGATTTCTCCACCAATTCTTATTCCCTCTTTTCTTTCCCATAAGGCTTTTCTGAATATGACCTGTGAGTACACGTTGAAAAGCGTCGGAGACAAGACGCATCCTTGCCTAACCCCTCTCGCAATCGGTATATTATTTGTTTCTATATCGTTCACCTTTACTACTGCTTTCTGGTTCCAGTATATAGCCTTAATGAACTCAATGTATTTTTTGTCTAAATTGATGTTTTTTAATTCATCTATTAACTTCATATGCTGCACTCGGTCAAAGGCCTTCCTAAAGTCTATGAAGCATACATATGCACTCTTGTTATATTCCCGACATTTCTGCAAGAGTACCGTCAACGCAAATAATGCCTCTCTTGTACCCATGCCTCCTCTGAAGCCAAACTGAGTTTCATCTATCTGCTCCTCACATTTCTTATAAATTCGGTTTTGAACAATTTTCAAGAGAATCTTTAAAGGGTGGCACATTAGGCTTATCAATCTATAGTCATTACATGATTTGGGATTGTTGTTTTTTGGTAGAGGTAAAAATATCGATTTAAGCCATTCTTCCGGGATGTTGCCCTCTACATATATATGGTTGAGAATTCGGATGAGTCTCTTTATATTAACGTCATCTAAGGCTTTTAACAGTTCAACTGGAATTTGATCAGGACCCGGTGCTTTTCCTTGTTTTGCATTCTGTAGGGCATTCTTTACTTCTGAGGGTAAAATTTGTAGGTATTGTTTTTCTTCACCTATATCTTGTTCATTTTCTCTCTCGTCATGGAAAAGATGGATTATATATTGTTCCCATACTTCCTTTATTTTGCTCTCTTCAGTAAGTATTTCTCCATTATTATCTCTTGTTATGAGTGTTCTTCTTTGTCTGGTGTTGCCCGTAAGTTCTTTCATTTTTTTATGTAAGTTTGAGGTGTCATGTTTGTTGCTGAGTTCTTCCAATTCCTGGCATTCTTTGTTCATCCATTCCTCCTTAGCCTTTCTGATTTCATATTTGATTTTATTCTTGATGGTTTTATATTTATTTTCATCTTTATTTTTGTATTTTCTTTTTTCAGTTATTAGCTCAACTATTTCCGGTGTCATCCAGTCTTTTTTAGTTATTTTCTCTTCTTCGCCTAGGACCTCCTTTCCCGCTTTTAGTATGGCTTTTTTCATATCTGCCCATTCAACGCTTCCTTCAGTTAATTTATTTATCTCTGCGTTTAGTTGCTGTTGGCAGTTGTCGTCTTTTAGGTTTTTGATGTTAATTTTGGTGGTTTTAACTTTTTTCTCCGGTTTCCTGAGTTTAATGTTGACGTTTGCTAGTAATAGATTATGATCCGTATCTGCATCTGCGCTTGGATAGGTTTTTGCACTTTGTACTCCATTACGAAACCTTTTGTTAATCGTTATAAAATCTATTTGGTTTCTGATTATATTGTTGGTGTTATCTTTTGGAGAAGTCCACGTGTATAATCTTCGTAAGGGTAGGTCGTAGTATGTATTTGTTATGACTAATTCTTTCTCCTGGCAGTACTGGACTAGTCTGTCTCCTCTTTCGTTTCTTTTACCTAACCCAAAATTTCCTACTATATTTCCAGTTTTTCCTCGACCGACTTTAGCATTAAAGTCGCCCATAATTATTTTTACCTCCTGCTTCTTTATGTTTTTTGTTAACAGTTCTAAGTCCGCGTAGAATTTTTCGACCTCAGCATCATTGCTATCAGATGTTGGAGCATACACTTGGATTAGATTTATGTTTAGAGGTTTGGCTTTCAGCTGAAGTAGCATCATACGTTCGTTAAAGGGAATGAAATTTGTCACAAACTCTTTTAAGTTATTGTTGATAATAATACCAACACCATGGCTGTGTTCTCCAGTGCTTTTGCCTGAGTAGAAAATAGTATTATTATCCTTGGTGTAGTTTCCAGACTTTGGCCATCGGACTTCTGAAAGGCCCAATACTTGTATGTCTAATCTCTCCATTTCTAGCATGACTGTTGTTAATTTTCCTGCTTCATAAAGTGTTCTTATATTCCACGTTGCTATGCGTTTTAAATCGCTTACACTAAATTTGTTTCTCCACCCGGGGATTCTTCGCACCCCTGTCCCATTAAAGGGACGCCGGGCACTCGGGGCCACTGTTTGATTTACATCCACATAAACTAGATAAAACTGCAAAATTAAATCATATTAATCATATAGAAACATAATTACTACAGTTCGTTGAAACCACATCATGATTTTTCTTTCTTACGCATTCAGGATGTGGCAAAATGTGCGAATTTCCGGCACAACTGGTTATTTTGCTCGGTTGTTTTAAAACGGTAGAAAAATTATCATCAGTATATATAATTAGATCGTTTTTATGGCATTTTACACTCAGTTTCTCATTCTTGTTGATCTTAAATAAATAAACCGGATACAAAAAAATATAATGAGGATAAAATGCTAAGGGAAAAGTTCCTAAAAATTTTTTAATGACTAAAACATTTTTGTATAAGGAAAGATCGACGGCACTTTTGTATTTGTTCACATAAAGGCCCGTGTCAATTGCTGAGATTTATTAGCGGAGAACATACAGGGTTGCAAATCCAAGAAATATATTTATATATCTTGCCACGCAGCAAATTATTTTTTGGAAAATTTGTGTAATTTTTTTTAACCATGGCGCAGATGCCCATTTGAACTATTTTCTGCCACACCCTTCACATTTAAAAGCTTATCATTAGACGTATTAGGCAAATACGCAAAAAAAGTAAAAAGTGTGCTCATAAATATGCACTGATTAACCCAAAAATACGCATTAAATATGCATGTCTTTTAGAAAACATACATTGAATATGCTTTTTTTTTAGAAAATATGCATACTATCAATTAAAGTAGTAAAAAAGTAAAATACTATTCCTTCGAATTATGGAAACAATAAGAGACCAAATAGACCAGGGAAATAAGCAAAAAAGTACCCTGTTTGTGACACTCGTCCGACAGGCAACTGACAGTTGTTTTGAGTAGTTTGGACCTCTATAACAAGAACCTATATGTTTCCTGCAGTCGATTTTTTGGGGTTAAGTAATTATTAACAAATTAAGGTAAAAAAAACGGTAAATTTTCGCTTGTTTTCGTCTATAATATAGAGGAAGAAGAAGAAAACCTGGAAGACGAAAGGGACGAGGTAAGGGGGACAGACGAGAGGGAAGAGGAACCACCAACGATTCTTGAAGTTAAAATGCAGTTAAAAACCAGCCAGATACAAATCAACCGGAATAGATAATCTCCCAGCTGAACTATATAAAGAAGAAGAAGGCGGTCACGATACCATAATGGCATTACAGCAGCTTACAAAAGAAATATGGACACAGAAATTCCTCCCCAATGATTGGAATATTGGAATACTTTGCACTATTCACAAAAAAGGAGATATCTTTGAATGCTCTAACCACAGAGGAATTACGCTTCTAAATGCAGCGTATAAAATATTTTCCACAGTACTCTTAAAGTATGGCACCATATGCAGAACGGAGAGTAGGAAAATACCAGGCTCGTTTCAGAGGTGGTAAATTAACAATTCATTAGATGAATTGAAACAAATTTTAGAAAAAACACTAGAATATGGCACTGATACTTATCACATATTTATAGACTACAAAGACTACTACTCTGTGAATAGAAGAGAAATGTTCAAAGCAATGAAAGAGCTAGGAATACCAAATCAGTTAGTAAATTTAACAAAACTAACTCTTGAAAAAGTTGAATGTATAAAAATTCAGGGGGAACTGTCTGAACAGTCAGGGAGACCCTCTCTCCTGTATACTGTTCAATCTGGTTGTGGAAAAAGTAATACGTATGTCACAAATCACAACCATTGGTTCAATATATAATAAATCAGTGCAAATCCTTGCCTATGCTAATGATACAAATATTGTTAGTAGAAAGGAAAACGCTGTACGAGAGGCATATGTAGCATTAAAAAAATCGAAGCAGTGAACAAATTTGTATACCTGAGAGCGCTCCTTAACACTGAAAATAGTACTACCGCTGAGATAAACCGCAGAATTTGCACGGCTAACAGATGATATTTTGGGCTCAATCTCCTCCTTAAGTAGGAGAAAGAAAGTAGGAGATTGAGCCTCCTTAATACAAAAATAAAACCTTACAAAACAATAATACGCCCAGTTCTAACATATGGTTCAGAGACCTGGACTCTAACAAAAAGTAATGAAAACATGTTATGATGTTTCGATAGAAAAGTACTAAGGAGAATCTATGGAGCAGTTAATGCCAATGGAGTGTGGAGAAGACGATACAACTTCGAAATTTATAGAATATACCAGGAACCAGCTATGCTAAAACATAGATAGAACGTCTGGGGTGGATAATGCGGATGGAACAAAATGACCCAGCTAGAAAAACGCTTCTTGATAGATCCATTGGTCAGAGAAGAAAAGGAATACCCAGAACAAGGTTTCTTATAACATGGATAAAGACATGAAAAATATGGGAATACGTGCTTGGCGGAAAAAGGCGATGGATAGGGACGACTGGAGAAAAATTCTTGAGGAGGCTAGGACCCATCCAGGGTTGTAAAGCCACAATGATGATGATGATGATGAAAAAAAAAAGTAAAATACAACGTCAGTATAGAAGCTTTGGTAAATGGGACCCTCCACAAGAAATAAAATGCCGAACTAACAAGACAAGCCTTTGTTAAATTTAAATCGCTACTATGTAATCGTAATATTTTTTTTAATCTCTGCTACAGAATGGTTAAATGCTATGTGTGGTCCATATTATTATAAGGAAGGAGACATAGACGTTGAAAATATCCTCCATTAATAAGTTGGAGAATTTCGAAACGTGGACCCTGTAAAGAATGTTTCGCATACCACGGACGGATAGGGTTAGAAACGAAGAAGTCTTAAGAAGGCCAAATACTGAAAGAAAATTGCTCACTTTAATGAAGGTACGAAATATTGGATACCTGGACCATATCCTATTTGTAAAAGAGCCTAAATTTAGGTATGGTTTGGAGCAATTAACTTACAACTTTAAAAAAGCAAATTTTCCTGCTTTATATCGAGAACTGTATGAAACGGATTGGAACTCTCTGGATACTTCTAATGACGTCAATGAAACTTTAAATAACTTTTATGATAAGATTTTTTCTGTATTTAATAAGTATATTCCAGTTTACAAAAACTTTAGCCATAAATACCCACCCTGGTTCGATGCTGATATCATTCACAACATCAAATTAAAAGCAAAGTTTAGAAAAAAGTTTAAACGATTCAAAAATCAGTGTGATTTGCTTGAGTTTCAAAGGTTAAGACACCTTGTCAAATCAAAAATCAGTTTCTCCTACAATGTATATGTCGAGAATATCCAAATTGCTTTATTCATCAACCCCAAGAAGTTTTGGTCGTACGTAAATTCGAAAAATAATAGTTCAAGAATTCCTGGTGTGATGAAATATAATGACATTACTATCTCCGACCCACAAAATATTGTGAATGTGTTTGCAGAATTTTCAAGAGTGTTTTTCTGTCATCAGATATTAATTTCAAGGCTAACTCTTCTTCAGTTAACGCAGATTACTTAAATTTTTATCCTATTTTAGAGTCTGAGATAATTTTGGCTAGTAAGAAATTGAAAGACAAAATGACGTGTGGACCTGATAATATTCCATCCTTTTTGGTTAAGGATTGCATAGGTGCCTTAACTGTGCCACTATTAAAAATTTTTAATTTATGTCTTCTTAACAAGGAATATCCGAGTCTCTGGAAGGAGTCAAAAGTGTGCCCAATATTCAAAACTGTAGTTTTGAATAGTTTTGTGTAATCGTATTTACTCACGCACTCGTAATCAGCTGTCTCAATATCAACATGGTTTTGTCTCCAATCGGTCCACTGTGACAAACTTATTAATGGTCACACAATATATCTCAGCGGCCCTAGATAATAGAAGTCAAGTTGACGTCATATATACTGACTTTACGAAGGCGTTCGACATAATTCACCACGGCGTATTACTTTCTAAATTGTGTCTCTTTGGTCTTTCTGAGGATGCCGTGACTTTTATGAGGTCTTACTAGTCAAATAGAACGCAGTTTGTTGCTTATAATGGTTACAAATCGGAAAAGTACCTAGCTTCTTCAGGGGTTCCACAAGGTTCTAATCTAGGTCCATTATTGTTTTTGTTATTTATTAACGATCTGTGTGAATCAATTTCTGCACCATGTTTATGTTATGCCGATGATTTAACGATTTATTTATTGATAAGCGACCTTAATGATTGTCATTTTTTGCAGAGTGAACTGAATCGTGTACATGAATGGTGTAATGCAAATCATTTGAACCTTAATGCCAATAAGTGCAAAGTAGTTAGTTATTCTAGGAAACAGTCTAATATATACCATCCTTATATTATCGACGGCAATGAACTTGAACGTTTGAATAAAATTAAAGACCTTGGAGTTACATTTGATTATAAACTCACCTTTGTTGAACATGTTAATTTAAAAGTTAAAAAAGCACTTAAATCTTATGGATTCATAATTAGAAATAGTCGAAATCTCACTAATACTAAGGCAATTAAATTACTTTATTACACTTTTGTACGCTGTAAACTGGAATATGCCTCTGTCATTTGGTCACCTTTTTATGATGTACATATCCAAATTATAGAGCAGGTGCAGCGTGAATTTTTAAAATTTTTGTCTTTCATAATTAACGGCATATATCTCAAGAGGGGCATCAGCAATAGTGAGTTGTCTAGCGGTTTGGACTTAGTATCATTAGAATATAGACATATTAATGCCTCCCTAATATTCCTGTACAAGCTACTACATAATCTCATTGACTGCCCTGATATTCTTCGACAAATAAATTTTAACGTTGCATCTTATCCAGTGAGAAATTCGATTACGTTCAGAAATACACAAGCTAGAACTAATCTTATGTTAAATTCTCCTCTATTTCTCATGTTCAACTATAATTCCTTAAGTACTTACTGCGATATATTTCACTACAGTTTAAAGCAGCTTACTAGGATGGCTGAGATCTACCTAGGTGATTGAGTAGTTTCTTTATGTTAAGGTAAAATACTCGAAAAATGTGTTATTTAGTTAGTACTAATCTTTAATTATTAATATTTCATTTAACTTTAGTTTTGTATTTTGTCCTATAAATGGATTCTGTTGGACAATAAACGCTATTATTATTATATCCTGAAAGGGAAAAGATAAGCAATCCCTCAACTAAAGAAAGAACATTACCTAAGGAAAGATTGGAGCTAAGAGTGGAGTGGGTCGCAAATAAATGTCGAGAATTGGACAGGCATAAATAACACTGACGAGCTGTGTCATACCGCGAACGATAGACGCCTAGCCTTAAGATTATCCACCAATGCATTATAGTTAGATGGCACTATAAGAAGAAGATTGATATGGATGGACTAAAAGAAATAAAACAGAACCGCCTGCTCGCTTAAAATTCTTTTTCAGGAAATTGTGATTAAAACTAGAGAAAAGCTGTATCCTTTTCGTACGCCTTAGTTTTGTTATTGTTTGTTTTATTTTGTTTTAATAAACCACCTTCATGTTTTAAACATTTTCAAACAAAATAATTATAAATAAAAAGGGCTAGTTCGTTCAGGCTACTTCGATAATTCTAAGCATGATCCAATTGTGGTTTTTATTATCACATTGTGGTGAAAGTTGATAGTGTTTTTATAATATCTTTAGAATAATTGTGTATCATTATGCAGGACTTACACTGACCTTCTTTTTTGCTGTTATTAACTGTAAATTGTTGTGGTTTGAAACCGCACCATCTTGAGCACTGTTTATGATTCATCTAATAAGGTATGATGAGTAAACACTTATATGTAATTTGCAACAGTGTTAATCTTTCGCGGCCGAAGGTGTTGTTATTGATTTTATTTAATACGAACATTAGTCATCAGTGTGATCATAAATCTGTATATTTTTTATATTTAATCACAATAACGTATACATTTTCTAACACGCCTACCTATCATAAACAATATATAATTATTTACTTGATTCATACCATCTTAACATGGTATTTGTTATTTTTTGCACTTAGTGTAGGAGGTGATAGAAATTGTCGATTTATTTATATTGTCTATTTCTAGAAGTTTTTTTTCATCTCCTCTCGAAGGTTGGAAATCATCATGTTATGGATGACAAAAGCAAAGTGTGGAGTGGAATGAAAACTATCCTCGCATACGTCAACA
The DNA here is from genome assembly GCF_040954645.1 of Diabrotica undecimpunctata. NCBI lineage: Eukaryota > Metazoa > Arthropoda > Insecta > Coleoptera > Chrysomelidae > Diabrotica > Diabrotica undecimpunctata. Next base: position 127,243,678 of record NC_092806.1, read on the forward strand.
ATGGATTATGGAGCCAGTGATTATTTCTGGTAGCATTTAAGGCAAATGACTATTTACATACAGCTACAACAGTGTTGCATCAGTGTTCCATCAGCAATGAATTAAATTTACAAAATTATCTTAACGTTTTAAAAACAAATGAGGTAGAAAAAAAACGTCGACGTCGAAAAGTCTTTTATTTGGATAATAATCTGAAAATGGCTTCAAATATTTTTTTACAGAGGACATATGACACACTTTTTTAATGAACTGACTTGTGAGGAATCCGGAGAATTTTTCCGCTGATTGTGCTGGATATATGTAAAGTAATTAATATCGTTTTAAAGGACCAAATTTAAATTTAAAGGACAAACCGCATCGGGCACATTGTGTTTTTTTTTGTGGTCTTTATGTGAAGAATCCCGCAATAATCTCGCACTAGCATATAGCTCTAAAAACTTCAGCACTTGGTAATTGCTCCACTCAACCATAGTTAACAAAAAATTTACCAAACAATAAACAAGTAAGTCCGTGCACCGACAAGACAGCGATCAGCATGTAAACAGCCATTGTTACTCGCACTGCCAGTGCCAGGTCCTTTGATTTCCGGTAAAGAACCGCCCACGAAGGGAGCGTACGAAAGCAGAAGTCTCATGAGTAATGGCAGCGCGAGCGACGTATTTACATACTCAAGCTGCCAACTTCCCTGCTCAATTCCCTGCTCACTACTGCTAAAGTGAGCTGCATGTAAACGGGGTAATAAAGAAGAGCAGAAAACAACATTTTACGTCACCTCATCGATCCGCCTAAGCTTTCCAAATCGTCTACCCTGTTTTCTGGTACTTACCAGTTGCGCCTGTGATTTTTTTTTATCAAATTTTATTGTATAAAACCCGACTACGATCAATTTTTTGATTAATATAAAGGTTTGCGTTTGTCTACCTTACCGCCTACTGAACTCTTTTTTTTATTATTACGACTGTTAGTCGTAATAAATGTAGTCTGTAGTCACAAGACTACAGAAAGAAAGAAAAATGGGTGCTTGAGCTACTTTTTACATTGATCATGACGTACTGAAACTGAATGATAAAGTAGAAACTCTTCTAAGGTGGCCTAATGTATGTTAAAGTTAACTAGACACTGTATGAGACAAAAAGATAGTAGTTGAGGGACAGAACCTGACAAATGTGGGATAATTTGGATAATTCACAAAGCAAGAGAAGTTTCACCAATGAAATGGCTTAAGATCCAGAAGAAAGTGGATCGCATGGATGTATTCAAAGGTCGATTCAATCTACTTCAGGATATGTTCAATAAAGAGTTGAAATCCTTCTTGATTAACTTGTAGAGCTATTAAACAATCAATTAACGAACTAGTGTGTTCAATAGTGTTATACGTATTATATTAGTAGATACTATAAAACATATGTCAATTGATTGATAATAACTAGATACATTCCTCGTCTTCAACAAATAAGAACCAATATACCAATACCAATATACCAATACCAAATGTTCTTGTATATAGATATAGGCTATTACAACGATATCTAGGAGTTTAGATCCAAGAAATCGTCACCATTCGTTGAGACTGTAGAATCTTATTACGAACGTGGTCTTATCGGATTATTGTCGTTAAAACTGTTTTTCGACTATCAAAAGAGCCATTGCCTTGATACAACATTTTTAAATTTTAATAGGGTCTCCTTTGTTCAACTTCTAATTATAGTAATATTTTAACACTAGCGCAATTGATATAGCAGTTCATGTTAAAAGATAAATTAGACAAATTCATATTGCGTGCAGCTTTAAAGCCATCTTGTGTCTCAAGGTCATAAAAGTGTCGTGGGTTGGTATTAGGCGCTTCCACTCACATATATGATGCAAATATTGTATACATAATTTAACTTTATTTTACAATTTACAATTTTCTGCTTTCTTTAAACCAAAATTTAAAAAAATGTAAAAATCTAAATCAGTTTTATTTTTGGATCCCTTTATGAAATGTGCACGAGAATTATTTGTCGGGAATATAGTAAAACTTAGAAACAAGGTCATTCAAAGTGAAACCTTATTTATCCTTTGTCTGGTCAAGTTTAAGTCTGTAAAATCAATTCTGCAGGGTGTTTGGACTGCAGCTCTGATATTCTACGTCTCCCTAGAATTTGTTAAAAAGGCTGCGTTGAAAGGACATCTTTAACCTAGGGATGAGTCACAGCGCCCACTCATATTAAACTTAACCTAACCTAACCTACCTTCTTACACTTCACTTTCCTTGGAAGTTTCCCCAAATAATCAGTTGGAGCAAGCTGTATCTCTCTCCACGTATAATCTGTGCGAGGTATTCCAATTTTCTTGTGATTGTATTTGAAATTTAAAATTTAGTTTACTCTAATAACTAGAAGAACATTATCACTTTGATACTACAGTTATTTCTTCTTCTTCTTCTTGTGCCACTCCTATCGGGGATTGGAAATCATCAAGGCTATCCTGACCTTGTTTACAGCTGACCTAAAGAGTTCATTAGTGGTACAGCCAAACCACTCTCTCAAATTACGCAGCCATGACATTCTTCTACGGCCTGGATTCCGTTTTCCTTCTATTTTTCCTTGCATTATATTTTGAAGTAATGCGTATTTATAATGCGTTGCAGTTATTTGTAAGGTAGTTATTTGCAATTGTGGTGTATTATTGTTTATAATGGGAACAATTTCGATTAAAATTAATACATTTATTAAATAAACTATTGTGTTTTTCTCTGTGATCTAATTGTAATTGGAATGAAGATCAATGGTTCCTTATGTGATAACCTGCGTGTCTCATGTGCTATCGAAAACACTCCCTCTCTCTATATCTCTCTTTCTCACTCTCCAATGGGACTACAGCCCAAATCGCCTTACACTCCTCCAAACTATGCCTCCAACCTTACCAGTCCCGCACCGATCTTCTCCATGTACTCACGTCTAGTAAATTTTGCACGTCTTCTTCCCATCCTACCATCTTTTTCGTGGCCTTCGTTTTGGTTTTGCGCCCTGCATTTTAATATCTAGGGCTCTCTTCGGCAATCTTTCGACTTCCATTCTCACTACATGACCAGCCCATCGAAACCTCTGAAATTTGACGAATAGATTGTAGAATTAGAATGTAGAATGTAGAATTGTAGATCTTCCTTGTCGAAAACCTGTTTGAGATTCC